>NW_026054773.1:0-1200000 GCF_022836535.1 Colletotrichum spaethianum | reverse complement strand
ACAGTCAACCTTCGGGAAGTTGAGGGAATACCAAGAGGGACACAGTACGTTGGCATCCGCGTCCCGTTCTTTGGCACTTCGCTGGAATTTACGCCGTCGATGCCCGCATGGGGACAACTGATAGGCAGTCCACCACGGCTTACCCCTGAGATGCATCCGGATGATGACACAACGCCAGATGCCGTGGGTATAGTTTGAGTGTTCCACTGGGATCTGGGCTTGATCCGTATATGGGAATGATGCCGGGCTGGAACGAAAATGAAGCTTTAGCACCGCCGTCCGTGTATGACAACCAGGGCTCTGTGCCGGGTGAAAAGGCTGAAGACGATGATCTATGGGAGGAGTGGATCAATCATCTTGATACCGAGGCGTAGGACACGCAGTAAAGAGACAGATGTATAGTGCCAGAGGTTTTGAGCCGACGACTCAGAATCGTTATGTCGAGAAGGAAACTTATCTCGAGGGCTGATGGGTTGGTGTTGGAAACATGGTCGTCAAATCCATATCAATAGAGTTAGAGTTAGCTTTGTCTGATACCGAGTAGATAGATCAATTAGGAATAACGGGAGTTGTCTGGAGATGGGAATTGAACAAACAGGTCACGTCGAAAACTGACTGTAGCGGTCGTCACTAAACTGTCACCGCATGGTCTGCGCTAGGATATGTGGTAGATGTTATTAGGAACGCTACCATGCTCGAGAAGCACGACGTTGAGCCTCACCGACCAGCTTTCATCAATTCGTGCAAGAACCTCCACTCGAGAGAATCCTGAGGCGCAAACCCTTTTATTTACAACACGTTTTGGGAATTCCATGTCGGAGAAGCATTAGACTTACTGACGTGGGATTTATCAGAACAACTTCTGCGCTGTCCATCGTGGACAACCACAACCCCCAAAGCCTGATAAGACACACAAAGCCTTGTTCCGTCCTGTCTATATCAGTCGTTCTTCGCTTCTTACCAGCATATGCACGGAAGACGGCGTAGTTAGAAGGGGATTAGATAGCCGGTATCAACTCCCAGTGGCTTCATGTAGACATCCCGTATAACCTTAAGCAAATAGGAAACCTAAAGCTAATATCTACCGTATGCAGGTGGTCTACAACCGGCGGCTCCGTTCTCTGCGGCGAGATCTGCCAAAATCCCCGCCCCAGCTCTATCATATGGTATGACCTTCACCGCCATCTCGAATCTCCATCCTCAAAACATGCTCTTCTTATCAGCAGCGGTACCGACCCGTATCCCGGACATCTCGACGCGTCAACCCACAACTCTTCACCTACCCAGCCATCCAACAACAACCATCAAGCAATTCCCCATCGCAAGACTCATCAATGCGCTCCCTAGTGCAAAGCCACAGACGGCCGAACCCGGGATGGCCCCCGTCGACACACAGCGCACACGGCTATAGCATGACTCCGGACCCTATAAGATCAGACGAACGATCAACCAAACCGCCCAACCACACATCCCCGTACGCGTCCATCATCCCATCCCATCCCCGTGCGTCCTGTCAACTACAACCGCAGCGTCCACCCCCGCACGTGGGAGCCAGGACACAGTCTGTCGTCCAAGGCTCGTCCTACCCACCCCAGCCTCCGAGCAAGGTGGTCCCCAGATCGCACATCTATGTGGTCCGCATTCTGGGAAATCTCAATCTGTGAGTCATCTCTTCATAAACAACCATCTACAACCACTAGGCCTTCACTTCTCAAAAATGACGAACATTTCCCGCAAGCACCGAGCGCTCCACGGCGCCACACGGCCAGCTCATCCAACGGGGCCCGTCCAGCCCGTCCATCCGCATAACGACCGTCAATGCACGACCCCTCCGCTTCCGCTCCGCGAGCAGAAAGGGTTCCCCTGAGACAGCGGCCTGAACCTCCCCCCCTCCCATGCCCGTCGTTATCAAGGGGCCACTAAACCGCAAGACCTCATCAAGCATAACTCGATATCGAACCACTCATCTTAAACCCTGCGTACGCACATGCTACGGTTCGCGATACCCTGCAACCGCTCCCGCCCTCCCCCAGCCAGCCATTTGCAGCCCCCTTTCATGCTTTCCTACGCCCCCTTTCAACCTCCAAGCCGCAGCACCACCTCCCGTTATCCTTCTTTCACTTGATCAAAGAACCCCTTGCTCACAAGCCCGCATTCCCATTCTCATCCACTCCAACGCCGTTACACACAAAGGCCGTTGCAGAAAGGGGGGGCGCTCCAACCTCCAACCTCCCTCCGACCCAAAAATAAAGCAAGCCCCCCGTCATCCCACCCCGGTCGTCCCAAAGTCTGCAAATCTCAACGTACCCCCGTACCTTACCCCACCCTCGTCCGAAAACAGCCTAGCCCCATCCCACCACGACATCATTCCCACCCCAACATCGTCCTGTCACTCCCAAAATCGTCCCCGCCGCTCAGCTCAGCTCAAGCGTCAAATGTACTCGCTCTCAGCTCGACGCAGTAATCCTCGCTGCCGAAATTCCCAAACTTCCCAAACCCTCACAATGAACGCTCCAGAACTTCACTTCTGAACGCTGTATCACAACCCGACCTTCCCGCACCGACGTGCCCCGAATCCATCACAGGATGCCATGCCCGACACATCACTCGCATCGCGGCCTTTGCCCCAGCCAGTCGTCGTGCCTTTCCCACAAGAACAATCTCGCAGTGACATGCAGAAGCAGAAGCAGTACCTGGCTCGTTGCGGGCTCCCAAAGTCAATGCATAATCGATGGAAATACCCAGCACCAGACAAGGCCCTTTCCACCCTTCCCTCCAATGGGTGTCCTCCCGCCCGCCGCCGCCGCTCCATCCCGCACGTGTACGTCGCTAATGCATCAGCTATGATTAGCAGCCACCTTCCCAGGGGCGCAAGGGGAAGGGGGGGAACGGCTCCCGTGTCCAGCCTTGTCATTTCCCATGTGGGTTTTCGCCCTGGGTGCGACCATTGCCAGGCCACAAAGGCTGTTCACAGTTTAGACATCACTATCACACAAGCACACGGGAACTTCACATGGAACAATGAATGGATGCAGACGGTTGTCTCGGAATTAAAGCAAAAAAAGTGCAAAGAATTTTTACTCTTTTTTTGTGCCTTTGTACAACTACCTTACACAGGGGGGAGTGCAAATGCGGGTATACGAAAAGTCTCGAGGGCTCTCTCACCCCGGCTGGGGGGTATCAGACGACCTGAACGGGTCGTCCCCTTTTACGCCTCTCCGTGCCCGTCCCAGGAGTTTCCTTCTGGCCAGTGGGCAGCAGAGAGCAAAAAAGGAAAATCCAGCCTTCTCTCCAAAAATAACGTTGTGAGCCAAACCGATTCCGTCCCATCAAATCTTCCCACTGTATCCATTGTTGGGCCCATTAGGGGATATCCGGCCTTCCAATGACAATACGAGGAAGAAGAGGGAAGAAACTGATCCGTCCACCGAATCCCGGAATGGGGTAAAATCTCAAGGTGCGAAAAAATAGGCAAAACCGGCCCGGGAAGTCTTCGTGTGCTCGGTGGCCGCAAGTATCCCTTCCTCGAACCGAGCAAGGACTCTTTCCATGTGGTCGGAAACCGTCCAAGCCTGATCCATTCCGTCGAAAAAATAAACCAATTCCACTTTTTTTTGGCTCCTCAAGATTTCCCATCCGGTTGGATCTCTTCTTGAGACCCTGCAATCTGACCTTCGCTGGTTGTCGAGCCCAGTGGCAATCGTACAGTCGGGGTCGAGGTGTCGATATCTCGTCTCCTGGATCCATCGTCCGATTCCGAAAAGGGTCGACCGCGATGCTTCCAATTCTCCACCCTTCCTGGGGCGACATCTCGCGAACGTAAAACTCTTTCGTTTGGGGGGTTGTTGTGTAATAAAAGCCGCTGAATGCTGTCGGGGGGAAATATAAATGACTTTGAGGGGTTTTGGGGGGTATGATCCGTATTCCTTTTTTTGGGACACTTCTGCTGAGTGAAAAATGGACTTTGTTGCATTAAAATTCAAATCGCTCGATGCCATGACGTGCTGATGAAAAAAACCATTCTGTATGCATGCGGCAAACAATCTTTTTTCCTCTTTTCTTCCGCTTCCTGGGAGGTCGCTCAATTGCCCTGCCACGGGTGTAATGAGTGGAAGGCTTCGATTGCCCGTATCGTAGCGTTGGTTCGCTGGTGGGACTCCGCGGGCGGGCCGACAGTCAAGTCAGCCCTGGTCTCGACTCGGGTGGTCGACATTAGGCCAGGTTGTGACCCGTCGCGTGTTGGTGTACAAACGGGGCGTATTGTTGCTGCACTTGTTGCTGCACGTACGCCGCCGCGGTGTTGGGTTGAGGTGTGGGGGTGACCGGACATCTTGGGGGCAGCGGGTAAGCGTCCTTGGAGACGGTGCCGTATGCCGCGCCGTCGGGGGTGATGGGAGGGGTCATGTAGCCTTCCACTATTCCTTGGACGGCGTGGCCTTTGTGGGGGTGCTGTAGATGTTGGCATGTTTTGAGGCGGACTCAGAAGGCGGACTCGGAGGCCCCCCCGACTGGGCGCGGGCGATGCTGGCCTGGTGGGCCATGAAGGACGCGAGCTTCTTGGCGACGCCCGAGAGGTGCTGCGAAGCGTACTTCCTTGCGAGCGCGACGGAAGGGCTGTGCAGGTGCTGGGACAGAGTCAGGAGGGTAACGTTCTCGACGTGGTCCCACTCTCCGTCGTTGATCTCGGGCTCGCCAAGAATGGCTCTCGCCAGAGCCAGCGAGGAACGGGCCATGATGGACGGCTTGGTGGAGACGAAGTCGCGGTGGTACAGGGCGATCTCGCAGATGTAGGCAGCCATGTGCTCGACCTCGACCTTGTCGTGCTCCTCGGCGACGATGAGCTGGGTGAAGAAGTCGACGGTGGGGTGGCCAATGGTCCACTCGAGGGTGTTGAGGACGTGCATCTCCATCTGGGTGAACATGCCGGCGTCGTACAGGCCGCAGCACATGTTGTTGAGCTCGTGGATCTGGGGCACGCGGTCCTTCTTGTCACCATACTTTGCAGCGATCAGCAGGGCAGCGCAACCGACGAGCTGGTAGTGTTGCTTGTAGACGACGCGCTTTGAGCAGTACCGGTCGAGGAGGTTGACGGTGAGGAAGAGAGTCTCGGGGAGGAGGGCGAAGGCGGCATGGGCTTCGATGAGAAAGTCGATGAGGTAGGGTCTCATGTACCATTGGATCTCTCGTTGCATGTCAATGAGATTGGCATCAGGCATCGTCTCATCCTGGTTTACGCAGTCAGTATCCGACCATTGAGACGGAGGCTCCTTCCGTCCTTGCTCACCTCCATGTGCCTCATGTGCTTCATGATGTCCTCCAAGTACTCATCGCCGGCTATCCGGGAAAGCTCGCTGGCGATAATCTCCTGCCGTTGCCTCGCAATCATCTTGGCGGCGTCCCGAGAGCCCATCCGTGGCCGTTGGGGTTCGTCGTGGCCCTCTGTGAAGTAGGCGGGATCGGAGTGCGACTGCTGTTGTTGGTAGTACGCCATTTTTGATGTGGTGAGTGAGTCGAGGGCGGGTGTTAAGGGGTGGTTGGATGACGGGTCGAAGTTCCGTAATGGGAAAGAGTGACGATTAAGTTCTCCAGGAAGCTTTTTTTGGTGGTCGGAGACGGAAAGACGGGTGGGAAAAAAAAGAAAAATTCAGGAATCGGCTACGCAGGGAAAGAGCGGAATTGGGCGCGACCGAAAGTGATTAGAATATTAGTATTAGAAAGAGCGTGATGTTGAGAAAAAGGCGAACAGGGTCCGGCAAAAGAGTGACTGTGGCTGGATGTGAAGCCGAAATGGTGCGAGACCGAGTTCCTCGTACAAGATGACGGGCGGAAAAGGGTGGCCGGGAAACTGGCCGTTTAACAGGTCGACTGGAGGGCTCTGTGCGACGAGAGATTCTTAGTTAGCCTCGAGGTTTCTCTCAGACGATTGCAGGCACTCGAAGGGGCCTAGAGCCGTGGACGGTGTGAGACACGCAGCTATTCGAGGCCGGCGACGGGGCTTGGGCCAGGAGCAACCGGCACTGTGAAATACCGCCGGTGCCGATCCAAAGGGGGCAGATCGTTAACTCAGATAGCGTCGCCCTGGTTTGGCCGCTGGGCGGTGGAGACGGGTTGGCACGGGGGGAGATGGAGGAATCAACCAGATTGGCGTGTGCTGGACGGGAGGGCTAGGCGGGAGGATCGTAGGGGAGAAAGGGGGCGAGGAGAGGGCAGAGCTTGAGGGGGACGGGGGGGGCCAAGCTGGACGGTGTGAAGTGAGTGATGGTGAGGCTTACCGCCACGGAGTGTGGGAGAGTCCCGCTGTCAAGACAGACGAAATTGAGACAATTCCTGAGGGTTGGACGGGGGAAGCAACGAATGAACGTGTCCCGCGAGCGATCCTCACCTCGAATGGGGTTTGGTGGTTGAGGGCGTGGTGAATGTGGGGGAGACTTGTGGTCGTGGATCGAAAAGAGATACCAACGGCACGCAAACCTGTGAGGGAGAGAACGGGGTAGAGTTTAGAAACCGATCATGGCCCAGACACGAACGGGGTGGGGGATGTATGCTCAAAAAGGAGAGTGATGGTGGTGGTGAACGGGAAAGGAGCTTGGGCAGGGTTTGGAAGATGGAGACGAAGGTTCATCCCGTCATTGAGGCCCGACGCCGGAGCTGCCGTGATCCCTCCAACCTCATACACACGGGCTCATGTCTTCATCCGAATCGCACTTCGCAGTCATCAAACGTACCTTCACAGACGATGCCCTACAGGGACAGGGTGATGAGCTATAATCCTGACGGGATCATGTATGGAGTCTTCTCAATGGCTGACAAGGCTCGAAACGGGCGATGAAGCCGGGCAGGTCTTTGCTCTTTTTCTTCTTGGTCTCTTTCCTCGTCGTGGGGGGACGAAATCCAAGATGGCCACAGGGGACTCTCGGATTGGAATGAGGGCGGGGCGAATGGCCGTCGGAACGAAAGGGAGCAGGGTCGTCGGAGGGCGGACGGGGTCGTGGGAGTTGCACGTCTGAGTCGACTTCCTCGTCGTCGAAGCGAGGAATTCTTCAGGGGGTTGATTGGGTGGGATTGGTCGTCGTCGCGGGGAAGGCGGACGGTCGCGAGGGAGATGCAAGGAACGGGAGGGACGTGGACTTGTTCTTGACGTTGGATAAAGAGTGAGGAAAATACCAATCAAGGTCTTCTTCAATGCGCTTTATCTTTTTTTGTTCAAATCCAGTCTCTTTCTCTTGTTTCCTCTTGTTGCTTCAATGCAAGCTCGGGGACTCGAGGATTGTTGGTGAACCTTTTTTTTTTTACCGATGGCGGGAGGTCGGAGCAGGAGGGGTGTGGGTGCAAAGGTCGAAGCTGATCGTCCTTTGGCTTGGGAGGTGATGGATGTGGTGGTGGGAGCTGGAGTCGAGGGAGAGCTTTGGAGGTTTAAGTCGTCTCGGTTGAGGGGGGACTGTCGCCAGATTAAGTCTCTCGTTCCTTCCTCTTTTTTCCTGGTTCTCCGGGGGGTTAGAGAATGGAAAGACCCTTTATTCGGTTTCGACGAGCAAAGGAGTCAGGAAGGACTGGCTTCGAGGGGGAGAGAGAGGAAGAGAGGGAATGAATGGATGGGGAGGGACGAGGAGGAGGAGAGGAAGGGAAGGGCTGAAGGGGGGAGGAGAGGGTAGGTAAAGGGTTGGAGGAGAGCGGAGGAGATGAAAAAGGATTGGAAGAGAGCAAAGGTGTTTTAACCAGGCCGACCGAGTAAGTCAAGGTTCCCCGTCAGGCCAGCCAAGGTCACTTTTGCAGTTGGCACACTGTCGGGTGGGTGGGAAGGGGGGGGAAAGGTACATGCGAGGGGGGGAGCAGAGAGAGTACCTTGGAGCGAGAGACAGCGTGGGGAGTGGGAGTGGGAGTGAGAGTGAGAGAGAGAGAGAGTGAGGGAGTGAGAGAGTGTGTCGGCGTGTGGGTGTGAGTGGTCCCAGTATGGGAGACCCAGCCGTACTCCTGCAGCGAAGAGGTACCTCTGGCAAGTACCCAAGGGAGGTACCCGCGGGAGGTACCTACGTAAAAGGTGCAGCTTTGGCCCTTTTTTTTTTTGGTGCTTCCTGGGTTGTAGCAGAGGAGCAGGCGGACAGGCAGGAGGACTGGCGGAGCAGCCAGGACCAGCAGCGAATGCGTGTGAGAGAGAGTGGGAATGCGTGTGTGAGAGGGGGGTGTGTGGATGCGGATGGGATGAGATGGGACGAGCAGGGGGGAGGGGGGGAGGGGGGGAGGGGGGGAGAGTGAGAGCGCGCGAGAGGGAGAGTGAGAGTGAGAGTGAGAGAGCTGGGAGATGGGCGACGGGGAGGGGTGCAGGTGCCAAATGCAAGCCCGCCCAGGGCAAGTGCAAAAGTAGTGCTGTGCTGGTGCTGGGCTGGTGCAAATGCTTTGGTGCTGGTGCCTGTGCAAGTGCTGGTGCAGGTGGATGGAGACGTGTGTAATGTGTAATTCCCGTGCTAAGGCAATGATAAGGACAAGGAACAAGCTCGAACCCGGTCAGGAGGGAAAGGGGATGTATCTGAGCCGCCGCCGTTGCGGGCGGGGATACATGGCATAAAACGGTACGTACCCCCTGGGCTGCCTGTCCTGGCAGCGTGGCCGGTGCTCTGGCGCGCTGAGGACGCGCTGGTGATGCGCTGATGCTGGCTGGCTGGCTGGCTGGCTGGCTGGCTGACGGGCACCCCCCGGGAACAGAGGGATAGGGAGGCTTTTCTTCCCCAGCTGTGGTCTATAGCGCGCCGCAGCGGGTGGTGCGTCGTCGCCCAGCATTGGTCGAATTGCACCCGGAGACGAGAGCGAGGTGGATGGGGCCAAGGCACACTTTTACTTTACTTGCCGACCTGCCCTGCAAGTGCAGCGCTCCGAAGCAGGCTGCGATACATACAGATGGCGATGCTTGGACTTGGACTGGGACTGGGACAGCTCTGGCTTGCCATGACTGATACTGCGGATAAACGATGAATGGATGGATGGATGCCCGCGTACACTACACGACAATCGATTGTCACCGAGACGGCCCACCGCTTGCCCGCTTCTCAGCACCCTCTTGGCTGGTCTGATTGTCTGATTGCCGGCCTCGATGTGATGTACGGCCTCGCCCTGCCGCAGCTCTGCGTCTGCGGCGTCGACCTGTCTCGTCTGGTCTTCCTGTCTTTGTGAAAAAGGAAGCTACTGTTTGTCGCTGATGCGCTCGGCAACCCGGATGCCTGTCGACGAGACGCGCCCCCGAATCGTATACTGCTGTAGTACATACACGACTATGTGCATGGTATTAGGTAGCTGGCAGCGGAAAGAAAAAGAGTGGACCGCCCGACGTGAGTCGACACGCGCGACCTGGCCGTCGATTGGATTCGTTCGAGAGCTACAGCAGGTAGCACACCGGGCAGTCAGACAGGCGCGGGTGCGGATTACGTCTGGCAGCCTGTGGGCTCTGACGAGGGGCCGGGGGACCGCACGGCGGTAGGCTGCTTGCTGCTGCTTGCTTGCTTGCTTGCTGCTGCTGCTGCTGCTGCTGCTGCCACTACTACTGCTGACTACGACACGATGTCCGGTTTTGTGCAGCTAGGTATGCCCGCGTTTTCCTTGTTCTGCAATGTGCTAGCTCCCCTCCCCCGACGCTGCTTCGCGATGCCGAGTCGTGTCGCCATCTCACGTCTTTCTCTCCCTTTGTGCGCCCAGAGGAGATGGCGCGTTTCCACGGCAGACCGTCATCAGCTACGGCCCGGGACAGTCCGGGGTTAGGCTCGGGACCAAAGGAGGCGTGCGAGACTCGACCCTAGCCCAACGTTCCGGTCTGCCCTTGGCAAAGAAAGAAACGAGCGAGCGAGCGACGAGAGACAAGGACGCGGATCTCCCAGACAAGACGGCGAGACCGGGTCCCCGTTCTCCCCCACGAAACCCAATCAAAAAGGTTTCACTTTCTTTGCGTAGGGGCGACGCCGTCGTGGCGGCGGGCGGGGGGGGGGGAGAACTGTCAGCCAGGAAAGCCCTGAAGCGTCGCTCAGGAGGTCGATCGAACGGTTTTTCTTCCCCTTTCCATCTTATGGCTGCTCGCTTTGTCGTCAGCCCGCAACCGTAGCCTAGGCGGGTTTGGGGCCGTTGCGTCCAAGGCGTCGTCTTCTCCAGGGCCCCCTTCGCCGTCTGGTTGGCTGGCTGTCAAACCACCCGGCCAAGGCGAGAGTAGTCGCGCCGGCGGGTCGTGATTGGTGCGTGACGACGTGTTGGGGGATGACCCGAGCATGCTGAACAAAGCCTCAGCCAGGTCGATGCAGTGCGTAGAGAGGGCGATTTGAGTTATGTCGTGCTACCTATGCTATGCTGAGCAACCGTGCCGATATGCGTCGAGTTGATTGTTCAACTGAGTGTGGAATCAAGGTGCGGTATGCGTGTGGGTATATGAGTGTGTGTGGACTTGGGGGGGGGGGGGGGGGGGGGGTATCCGCCCCTCCTAGTCTCGTTTCTGCGTCTCTGTCTCTCAGATTCTCGGGACCAAACCAATTCGGACGTCTTGGCCTGGTTGATGAGGTAAAGCAGAGCGTACGAGAGACACGCCAGGAGCACGAAAAAACCGGGGCCCATGTGGCTTCTCTCCTCAGGCCCTGCGTGGGATAGGCGTGTCGTGCAAGGTTCCTAGAAACCGGCAATAAGAAGCGTGCGCGCGCGTGGTGGTGGCCGTGGCCCGCGGTGTCGTGTGTGTGTGGTGTTTTTGGGCGGTGGTGGTGTTGGGAGCAGGGATTGACGGGAGGCACGACGGCGCCAGCTGCGATTGGCTCACGACGCGGTACGGCCTCGCAGGGGTGCGTGTGTGTGTGTATGTACATAGTATGTGTGTGTGTGTACAGAGGTACGTTATGTAGATGGTCCATGTACGTATGAATGGGTGCGTCCAGCTCAATCCAGGCATGTCCCATGAAAGGCATGAACAGGTGCAGATTATTCTCACGGCGTATCCCGTGGCTTGGGTAATGCCCCTTGGGCGGTGGATACGGCAGTAGCGCCTGTGTCGATGAATAACGGGTGCTCGTGGAGCAGCCGCCCTTTGGCGACATTAGCCGTTGGGGATGACGATGATGCCGTGCCTTGGCCCGGGAATTGGGATAGGCGTGGGTTTATTCGTGGAGCCCATGGGCAAGTCATGGGACTGCGCACGAGAAGCCTCCTGGGTAATGACATTGACATTGACATGGAAAGTGAAATGGAAATGGAAATGGAACTGGAACTGGAACTGGAACTGAACATGCAACCGACTGTGTGGCGTTTTCCGTACAGATACCGTGTCCATGTCCACGTCTGTGTATTCTATCTATGTACAGCACCCGCCCCGCCGCTCGTGCGCCCGGGTCGCAGGCGTGTCAGGCGTGTCGTGCGGGTTGCGAAGAATGACCTCTTGACTCCTGACATAAGCAGATCATGGGCGATCCTTAATGTCCGTTTTATCCATTTTCGACGCATGTCAAAACGTATACGATATCCCAGTTTACATAGCATGTCCTGGCAGCGCCGGCCGATATAGGCCCCCGTCATTCCACATGGCCGCCGCCGCCGCCGCCGCCCCTAAAGCGTGGCCTCGATTCTAACAAACCAGTTTGGGCCGTAGTCAAACCGGCCAAAATAGCACTGCGCGTTTGTTGTGTTGTGCTGTGCTGTGCTGTGTTGTTTGTTATCGTGAACCTCCTCCCACACAGCCCGCCCTCGGACCGGGGGGGGGGTAGGGGGACAAGGAGATTGGCGATGGCGCCTAGCGGGTGTTTGTTTGTTGACGATATTCCAGCGATCCGATCCAGTGCGTCTGCGCATAAGTCTCGCTCTCTCTTACTCTCTCTCACTTTCTGTGCCACTCTCTCTCTCTCTCTCTCTCTCGCTCAGCTGCCACTGCGCGCACACACAACGCAGACAAGTCCGGGCCTCGCCGGGACGGGCCTCCACCACAAACCCGGAACGCGCTGCCAAACGTAGCAAATCATCGCACACGCACACGGCCCCTGCATGCAAAAAAGCGCATGTCGTCAAGTGTCAACAGGGACCGCACCGGCCGGCCGCCAGCGCCCATCCATCCACTCAGAGGCCGAGCTTCTAGAAGGAAATGGGCCCTGCCACCCACTCATTCACACTCTTTTTTTTTCTTTCTTTCGAGCCTCTCCCCGGCCGTGACCCTGTCCTGGTTGGACAAAACGGCCGCGGGCGGGGACGGGGGGCCTCGACCAATGGCAATGGGCATCCGTCCCTCGAATCTTGGATAACTCGAACGGGTCGACACATCGTCGCCAACCAAACAAGCAATTGTGCACCTGGTTGATACTTGCGTACATACCAAGTAAGGCATAGTGGTGTGTACATGACGGGTTTCCACTGCAACATGCAAGCAAGCAAGATGCAGGTCTCCATCCAGGCCGCCCTGCCCACCAGGCAGAGTACGCCGTCAGAGTCTCGACTACGGCCGGCTGGCGTGTATCCCCCTTGCGGCTTCCGATCACTTGCCAGAAACGCAAAATGAAAGAGACGATCAATGGCACGCGGCCTGGCCTGCTTGGTATAGGGACCCCAAGCCTCGAGCTTTACTTTCATGGTTTCCCATCACGGTTCCTGGCCTGGCTTGGCCTGGCCCTTTGATGCCTGGAAAGGGGGGGCGGGCGGGCGGCGTGCATGTGCGTTTCTGCTGCCCCCGTCGAACCCACGGCTGCTGCTACCGGTACGGCTACTGGTACTGCTACGCCGCAAGTCATGACATGAGAGTGAGCGGTGACGGCACCGATCTGCCAGCAGCAGCGGGAAAAGGGACGGATCGAGAGACGCGAAAACCACACGTCCACGGCCCATCACGAACCCTCGGACGGTCCAACTCGATATCGGCGGCCATTGGAAATGGGGTAGGGGTTCGACATGCACGGGTTCTTGTCAGGTGTGTGTGGTCTCTGATGGTGCCTGATGTCTGATGTATGGTGTATGGTGTCTGGTGTCTGGTTTGGCCCCAACTGCGCCGTGGCGTTTTCTTAATTTTTCTTGCTTTCGACCGTACACTACACTACGTACGTGCACGCAAAACCCACTGCACGCGCGCGTTCAATACCACTCGCGGCGAAACTCGATACTCCTGGCTCGGCCTCGGATTCTATCAGGGACAGGCACCATAGAGACTACCCAGGCCAGAAGCCCGGGTCAGTTTGGCATCTCATCTGCAGACCGCCCTAGGACACACTCATCCGGGATCATCTAGATGGATCTACCTCATCATCTGTCTTGAATTCCCGTCCCCCAGCGAAACGCGTCCTTCTCCTCCAAGACCGTCCCGTCAACCGCGTCGAAACCAAGATCCGATCCAAAACCGAGACCGCGCCGCCCGTGGCAGCCGTGCCGTGTTCCCTTCTGATCCAACACCCAACCCCGCCAAGACGGAGTTGAACTGCGCGCGCAGCGTGTGTGGACCTTTTGGTTGCGAGAGCTCAGCCAGCCGGAGCACACGAGGCGCAACCACTTACGAGTTGCCATGCACAATGACGGGACTCTATCGAAACCATTATCCTCGTGGCGCAATACCTAGGCCACACCCGCTTTCTCTCTCTGCCACGCCCAGGGGGAGCTCTTCGATTGGCCCAGAGTTGTCAATGGGTTTTACCAATTGGTAGCCGACTGATGTCTCTGGCCCCCCCCGTCGACGACTCCATCTGGCTGAGATTTGCACTGCAGGGCCCCCGGATTTGATTCGCAGAGAGGGAAAAAAAATTCAAGAAAGCAGAGCTGGCCAAAGCAAGGCTTTGTTGGAAACTACCAGCTCGGAACCTGTCTGCCAATGCATAGAATATGCACGCCACAGCAAGGCATACGCAGATGCATCTTGCATACCGATCCATATTCATCTCCATCTCCATCTCCAGTCTTCTCCCTCTCTCTCTCTCTTTCTCTCGCGCCATCGTGTCCCTTTCTCAGTCTGTCCCAACGACATGGAGCTCCCAGCATCTGTCCGAATCCGTCAAAACCAGGAATCCCATCCATCCACCCATCCTCCCCCACCCCTGTCCATACATGATCCCAGGGCTGCCGGGGCCTGCTTACGTCGGAGTGGGTTGCAATTGGGGGAAGCTCGGCAAATGTACACAAAGTACCTCGCCGCGCTCGCATTGCCCAAGCACGGCGCAGCGGTGCCGCGTTCCACCGGCGCTAGGTACTTTCTGGTACCTTCTCCATTTGGATCCCATCTCGCCCTGTGCCACACGGGTCGACGCTTGAACGAAGTTGGGGGGGGGGGGGGGCACTGAATCTTTAAGCTGACTATTGACGAGTTGTCAACGCCGGTTTGTCAAAATGGCTATGCACCCAGAGGCTAGCGAGATGTGGCATATATCAAAATAGCATCGTCGCCAAATGGCCGGCTTTCAGAGCAGCTGCGTAGGGAGAGACAGAGACAAGTGGTCGAGGACGAGCGGACGAGAAACGCTTTTTTTGCCTTGCCTTGCATTGCTTTTTTCTTCTTCCCTGTCGTCCCCTTGGATTCCTCGGGCTCCTCTTGGTTCAGAGAGTCTCCACGACGAGGACCCCCAGCTAGCACTTTCACTTCGCCAGTGCGTCCACTCAGCATCAGGTCCGCAGGTTCCAGTCCCATTTCTCCGTATTCGAATATCCATACGCAAGGTCCTTTTTCTCTCTCTCGAAAACTCTCGTTGCTCACCTAATCACAAAAAGGGCCCTCCAGGACCCAGCAACTGACTACGATCACGGCCTCGACGCAACCAGGGGCCCGGACAAGAAGACGCTTCCTCTATACAAATTACAGACTACGTATACTATGTGCGTATAGTAGCACTCCCCTCTGTTCGGAACCTTACTGGGGAGCGAAATACCACGCCAAGCCGGCCAATCACGACCGCTCCGAGTCCCGTCACGGACCTGGGCCACCCCCCCCCCCCCCCCCTCCCCGGCTTCCCGAGCCCTCGGTGGCTGCGAGCGACCCAACCACGCCAAACCGTCCCAACCCCAATCTCCAAAAAAGCCCTCCCCACACCGCGACGGCCCAATCACGGCGTCTGAAAACGCGGGAGCACGCGAACGTCAGAGAGAATTCAAAAAAGAGACGATATCCCGGGTTCAATTTAAATTTCAGATGCGTGTCTCTTTCGTGTTTCCCTCCCCGTGCGTCCCTCCCTCCCTCACTCCGCCTGCGTGCTTGCTTTGGGCATTTCCACAGCATTGACGTTTTCGGATGATGCAAATCTCGCCTCAGAGGGGCGGGAGGAGGACGAGGAAGGCGGTTGGGGATTGGGAATAGGAGAGGCACAATCCTCATCGTTGACCTGTATCTGTACGGCGGTCAGACTCTCACTCAAACGACTCTGCAACCGAGATGGGCGGTCCAGCGGACAGCCATACACGGCAAGTGAAATAAAATAAAAACCAAATAGTGAAAAAAGGACGATACGGAAACGGTATCGCCCGTTGCAGCGGTGCCATCGGGGGGTGACCCCATTCGCCATGGTTGATTGCCCGCCGATGCTCTCTGGCCCGACAACAGCAGGGCATTTCCTTCATTCTGTGCCTTTCCATGACGAATGGGTTTCGACGCCAAGCGACCACCGCGGATGCCGAAGCAACGGGGCCAGAGAGGGTAACGCCAGACATGACTAGAAGGAAAAAGCATCGTGGCTCCTCCACCCCGCGAAAGGGCAAAAGCCCACCGCGCTGCGTCGTGTTCGTCTCCAAGTCTCCGCGTCGAGATCGTGTCTGTCTGTCTCTCTGCGGCGCCTGATGCCGTCGCCCTGTGTGATTCTGAGGCTCCATATGCCTGGCACCACGCCCCATCACGTCCCAACGTCACGTCGTCGAAGAGACATACGGAGTAGCTCGGTAGTATCAGCGAGGATCCTACTCAGTCGCCCGCATACGCACATACGCACGCACGCCCATACTATGGGACAACTCCAACGTCACCATCGTGTCTCGCTGACATTTCATTGCCCTTTCCCCTCTCCTGACGAGCTGCCCGTCCTTGCTTCATCTTCATAGCCGCATGGCTTGGCTTTCTCCCACCCCTTTGGGCCCCGCCCGGCCCAGCCGACAGGAAACGCCTGGCTTTTTGCTGCCACCCCGTTTGGGCGTTGGCAGATCATACTCTGACAGCCAAAGGGAGGAACAAGTCCTCTAGGCGAAAAAGAAGGGTTCCTGGTCAGCCCACTCACACTCACACACTCACGATGGAGAGTCGTCGCAAACCGGTGGCAGCCAAGCGGCGTCCAAGGCCCCCAGGGACGCAACCTCGCAGGACCAGGAACAGGCCGGACGGTGTGAGTTTGCGAAGCGCAGGCCGTTGACCAAAGTGTCGTCCCAGAGGAGCCAAAACGTCGATCCGTCCTCCGCCGCCGTCGCCGCACAAGCGCCAACTTGCCCGACGCCCAGAAAAACCACCACCAATACCTCCCCCAATCACGCCGTTCCTGCGCCATGAGCCAACGAAAGGGGGGAAGCCCCATAAGATCGCCATCGTTTGGGCGCGCCATCGTCCCCCTTTCACGCGTGCCATCGTGCATCTCTCTGTTTCGAACGCAATACCACGCAACGACGCCACGATCTCATTGTCCCTTTGCTAGTTTCTTTCCATCCCCTCCCCCCTCCCCTTGATGCCGGCGTCCACCCATGGAGATGGATAGCAAGCCGCGAGATCGTCATTCGAGGTGCATGTTCCACATCTCATCTAAACCGGGGGGAGAACGGGCCTTGAGTCGGCTTGAATCAATAATCACATCTGTCCTCCATATTGCACCCCGGGCACGAAGGAGGAAAAGCGTGGGATGCCACGCTACGTGTGCCGCTTAGGACGGAAACCCGAGATGAGATAGTACGCTGCAAGAACCACAGACTTGTCATCATCGAAGAACTAGGCCATAGCTTCCGGCCCCGTTTCCCGTCTCCTTCGTAAGAAAATTGGCCAGCCCGGTTTTAGCTGCGTTCCCCTTGCGTGGGGGAGGCCTGGCTGCGGTCTGGTTTTGTATCTCGTCGTCGCGAAATCACCACCACTTCCCGCCGCGGCCGGTAGACTTTTTATTTTTATTTTTCCAGCTTCCCAGGTTTGTCGCTGCAAGCAAATACCCATTGTATGCCGTCGCTTAGGCTACGATGCCACCCCGCGCGAGACATCCACGGCTCGATTGGTCTCAGTCATCCGTCTCACATGCCCAGCCCGCAGCAGAACAAACGATAGGCCCTTGAAGAAGAAAGTATATGGCAGACCAGCACGCACCGGGCAGGCCCTTCCGCCGGACCCCTAATGCCGGGCGCGCGGCGGTCTCATTGGACGTCGTAGATGGATGGATAGGCAACGCGGCAGCCCAGACTTTGCTTTTCCCGATACCGCTTTTCCCTGCTCTGCGATGCTACCGCACTCGCGGGATGGGGGGGCGCGCTCGTCACCGCTTCACGTCTCACGAAACTCTTGCGTCCGCACCGCGTTCCTTGGCGCCGCGGCCTAAAGTAGGGAGAGAAAAAGAAGAAAGAAGAAAACGGCACGCGAGGGAAACGAACCCTCAAAGTTTCCTCGAGTTCCTGCCGCCCACTGTCTCGTCCAGGCGGAATCCCACTCCAGAGACCCGCGGCCGGAGAGAATAGTCCTTTGGAGTGGGGTCTCCTACCGCAGATGGTCGATAGCGACAAAACATATCGACGCACGGAAAAGCCTTCAACCGCAAAACGATTACCTCCGTCGTCCATGATCTCACGTTCCCTCTGCCCGTTTCTTTTAGCCATCCCCGTACTGCACGCCTTACCCACTCAGCGAGACCTCGACGCCCAATCCGCACGCATGCACGCCGCATCTCATCATCTCATTTCGCTCGATCCCCCCCCTGGAGAGACCAGCCACAGACGCAACCTTCGTCTCATCCAGCGTCTGGCGTCTAATTAACCCGCGCGCTTTGCCGCCCCGGCGTCTCTGCACATCCCAATATGCCTCCTGATGACCTGCCATTCCAGCTGTGCGACGCCCCCTTGAAGCATTCCACGCATCTTCTTCTTCTTCCCCCCCCCCCCCCCCCCCCCCCCCCCCCCCCCCCCCCCCCCCCCCCCCCTTGCCCCTGCCCAGCAACCGCGCTTATCAAACTTCTGCGTCCCTCGACATCGTCAGGGAATCGAGCAGCCGGCTGGTGATCGAACTGTCCCGCGGGCCGGGCTATACTCCGCGCCTGTTAAAAGGGGGGCCGGGAGAGAGAGAGAGAGAGGAGCCCCCGTTTGCCAATATTGACGCACGTAGACGTGCCCCGTTGACGAACGTGCCCCCAATTTTCGATATCGAAACCCGCTTTTCCTCGCACCCGCCGATATCACTAATGTCCAAATGCTTAATCCGTATCTGTAGTGTAATGGAGCGTTCGAGTCCGAGACCCAGTCCATCTAATTTTCAATCTCCTCCGCAGCTTCTCGAAGCGTAGGAGTCGAAATGACGCCCCTCGCGTCCCCTGCGGTATCAATCTCTCTCCCCCCGTGACCTGCGCTCCAGCCTCGAATCTCTAATTTCATATTCCCGTCCAACGCCTGTAACGCCCCTGATCGAACCCCCCTTGGTCGCGGCTCCGTGCCACCGGCGCCGTCAGGAGTACCAAGAAGGGCCGCCAAGGACCTCCTCGCGACTCAGGAGCACGCTCCTTTGTCCGGTCATCCGTGTCACGTTATCTCTTGCTCCAGCGAACGACAACCTGCGATCCGGCGTCCTCCCACCGCCCACCTTCGTCATCTGACAGGACAAAAGAAGAACAAAATCTCCAAGCGCTGGCTTCAAACGTGCTTCTAGAGTAGTTCCCTCGCGCTCTTCCTCCCCCGCTTTGTCCCTCCCCCATCCTCTAAGAAGAATCCTCTAGGGAATATCCCTCCCATTGTCAGATAGAGCCCATTGCCCACCTGTAACATCAGACGGACAAAGGTCAGTGCAGGGCCATTGCTTTTTCCTCCGTGCCCCCTAAACCCCCCTCCCCCCTCCCCCCCTTCCGCCGGGCTAAACCTGAAGCACCTAAAACTAGCCTTTGAAGAAGAGTCTATGATGATTCTTATTCCTTCCCCCTAGGCCGGCCTAGTGAGACAGACGTATGACCACTTTACGCGGTCGTGGATGCCCCTCAACGCGACGCTTCCGGCTCGCGCTCGCGCTCCCGCCACCTCTGTAATTGTCACCGAATTCGAACAGTGCTATCCCATCCTCTCCCCCAGATTGCACTAAGGCTCCTTGGCCGTGCCGCGTGCAGTGGCCCGCCCCTTGGTCCGCCCTGGCCATCCAAGGCCTCGATGCTCCCAAAGCCTCCAATCTTTCTGGCAGCCTATTTCGGGGGCCTGCGAGAGTCATGTGTCCAATCCGTGCCCCTGAGCCTGAGCCTGCCAGTCGTTGCCCGTCCCCGCGCGACCGTATTCGAGGCCCCTTCCCCAGACCTGCTGTCTCCGTCCCCGTCCCGGTGTAGGTGCTGCAGTTTGACCGTTCCATGGCCGCCAACAACGGTGTGCGTCGCCTCCGGCTTCGTGCCTCAGCCGCCAATTGAGCAGCCACACACACCGCGCCATTGAAACCTGGGCGTCCCGTCGTCTCGGCCGCCCTGCCCTCTCTGCCAACTCTGCCAACGCAGCAGGCTGCTGCATCGGTAGCGAACTGCTCGGTTGCAGCATGTGTGTATGCTGTGGCGAGCATCAGCAGCAGCAGCTCGATTCGGCCGGCTCCCAGGCCCTGGCCCTGTCAGTTCGTGCAGGGAGGCTGGACGAGTAGAAGCACGCAGACGCCAAATCCCCAGAGGCGATGGGTGACAGGGACCCTTGTCCAGGGCAAGGAACATGTCCCCTCGCCATCCTCGTCTACCCCTCACCCGCCCAGCCAGCAGCCTTTCCCCCTTCTCCGAACCCCAGGAGAGGGAGGACTTCTTTTTCAGCTCAGGAACGTCGCGAACCAGCGTCAGCCTCCGTACACCATCTCCCAGGGAGACCGAGCCCGGCCGAACCCAAAAACTCGCACGCAAAAAAGAGATGGCAAAGGCAGAAACATGCACGCATTTCCCCGAACCAGCTTTTTCTCACGCACACCACCTTCTTTGGCGCGCCAGGGCATTGCTTCTGGTGCCACGCACGCACGCACGCACGCACGCACACCGAGGGGCCGCGCGACTGATAGCCGGATGCGACTCGATTGGCCCGAAGCTCTGATGAACCGGATTCTGCAAGAATCCCACCCGCTCGTCAATCGCGAACTCTGGCAAGTTGGGTGTCGTGTTGGCTTGACGAGTATGACACGCTTGCGCTCTGCCGTTCCCACTCCACCAACTTCAACCCCCCCCCCCCCAAACTCTCACGCCATCCGGCCCGCCTGGGGGAGGGTTAGGTGCCTTGCCCTGGGGCCGTCGATGATTCAAGTCGACTGGCCATGATGAGCATATTGGCTCACCACACGCGGCTAAAACCAAGGCAAGGAGGTGGTGGGTTGCGTGATGTCTGCTCCATTGGTGCATGGCAGCCTACCAAAGTACTCCTGATAAAACGCCTCCCCCTCCAGGCCCCCGGGGGTCGGCCGGCCCAGTCGAACGCGGAATGGAAAGTTTATCATGAGATGGGATCCTCCCCCGGACGCAGACGCGCCAGATACGCGACCCTCAAACCACCCCTACGCGACGGGCGACGGCGATCCTGGGAAGGCAGATGGCATCAGACTTTGCCGGAGTGCCGGGTCCGTGGAACCCCCCCGACCCCTCAAACCCAACGTGGTGACGCTGTCGTGCTGCTGCCGCTGCCGCTGCCGCTGTTAATTACAACCAAACCCTAGGAGGACCAGGAAGTCCAGCATATGTCTCCTGCACGTCTTCAGCCCGGTGGCTTCGGCCAGCTGGCAAGTCGGCCGTCAAGGCACGCCATCGCCCAGCGTATCATTGAATGATCAACGGCGACCATCCATGGATGCCGGGCGCGGTTGGTGGAATGGGCTCGTAAGCCTGATTTGCGGTTTTGGGCAAATACGTGTCCGCGTCCGTGTATGCGTCGCCGTGATTCCGCACCGACAAGCGTTTCGAACCGCCGGCATTGCTACTGCAGCAGTTGGACCGCGTTTCCAGCCTCCAGTTGGCTGGCGAGGGAGATTTCCATCGGGCCTTGCATAAACCTCGCAACTTGTGACTATTTCCCCTCATGCTTACATTTTTTTATTTTATTTTTCTTCACGTCACTGGGGCTGCTCCGTCCTGCATGCAAGCTGTGGATGCATGTGCGAGCCAAAGTGGTTGCATGCATTGTGCTCTTTGTCATCGTGTCCGTCCCTCAAGCTTCCGAGCTCCACGCCCACGGCCGTTCGTCTCGTGCCACTGTGGATCGCGTTCGAGATCTCGACGCGTCTGCTGGCGCCGCTTGTCCGGGAGCGAGGGTTTCTTGTACATAGTTTAGTAACGCCCCCCGCAGTGGATCACCGCCTGCCGGTACCCATCGCGAACTGCAAGTTTTTGAAGCCTCAAACCGGGGCCATGGACCCGTTGGAAAAGGCCTGGACCCTGGATTCCCTCTCTGTCTCCCTTCTCAGAAACTCAGAGTCTGTTCCAGTGTGTATCGTTGGTTTGGAGGCTCGGGCGACGGCCCCGTCTATGTGAAGCGTGTCTTGTCTTACCACGTCGCCGGCAGTCTGAGCAGAGGATGCCCAGCCAAAGTATCGCGAGTCGGGAGCGACGCGAAGGGCTATTGCTACTACGCCGCATATCACTCCGCCGGTACCACTCTCCGATCTGCAGGAATGTGATTGTTACGACATCGTTCGAACCTCGGGCAACAATGCATTCAGAACTTTGGCCGTGCGGATCGCCCCCAAGGCAGGCCACTTTGACATCGAAAATCCATCACCGCCGGTTGCTCTCGGCTGCACCTCGTCGGCGACCATGGAAAGAATCTGAACGAGACTCCGTTTTTTTCAGCCACCCCTCCAGCCCCTCATTGGGGACTGTTCGTGGTGCGTCGTGCTTCCGCAAGCTTCGGCGATGATCTAGACGCCAGCAGGCAGTCCCCGGCCTGTGCCTAGCAAAAGGTCGGCCGTTGCCCAGAGCCACCTGCGCCGAACGACGGCAAGATGACTCGTGGAATGACCTCACGCGAGCGGGCATCCGCATCGCGCGACCCGGAGGCTCGGAGGTGCCAGAAAGGAAACGAAGCCGCGCTGCTGCATCCCGCCTGGCGCTGCTGCACGACGCCAGAAATGAATGGAGACCCCAGCCCGCACCGCCGTCGCGACCCTTGTCCGCCCCGCGATCTTTGTACCGAGTCCCGCCATCGTGATGCTTTTTAGCTTCTCTGCTCGCCATCTGCTTCACTGTGATTTGCCAATGGGGCTGACGGCCCGCGGCAGCTGCGGCTCAAGTGCACCGCGATGCTCCGATATCACAAAAATTTTCTTCAGTCTCCTCTCCTCCTCATGGTCAAAACTCCATCAAACTTTACCGTCTCGACGGGCAACGACATGCGCACTCCCCCGCAGCGGTGTTTTTCTGAATGCCGAGATTTGAAAGGAAGAAAAATTTTGCCTCTTGCATGTGCGGCGTTTTGACCGCCGTTGTGACTCTTGAACTGTTTGGGAGGCCCGAGTCTCCTCAGCGATCCTCCCCCAACCTCCTGGACCCTGGTTTCGCCCAACAGCTGTCCACTTTTGGCGGTGGAAAAGTGCAGAGGCCTTTGCGGGCTGGCACGTAGCGGTCAGTCCGCGGGACCTGTCGAGGCCAATATTTGCTGCAGCGGTATGTGTTAAGGTTGCCTCGAACACTACTGGGTCTGGCGGACGAAAAGGCGGCGAGAATGATGGAGACGTCACTTTTTTTTTTTTTTTGGGGGGGGGGGGGGGGGGGGGGGGGGTGTCTGACTAAGATACTTTGAGGTCGCGCATATCAATGTACTCTGTACGTTAATGTGCAATGCCGACTGTTGGTTGGGTCACATTGCAACACTGTGACGTTTCGAGATATACATCGGGTCCTTGGTGGTTTGGAGGCTTGGCCAACCACCTCGGATGCATCGACGCACCAAAGTGTCGGCCTCGAATTCGTACGTGGCAGGCTTCATGGCGATAGGCTGCAATTGTCGTAGAGGAATTCACGCATAGATGATCAGAGACACGACAGGTCGGGTGCCTGGTCGATGATTGGGTGGCGTTCAGCTTCCATTGCCAGGAATTGCAGTTTTTCCCTTTTGGTTCAATGCTAACAGGGCGGCGTCGGGCGGTCAACCGTCAAGTCTCAGTCGGGCATGCAATGTCTGGCCCGGGGGAGCACGAGTGAACACCCGGCCGCCGTGCCTAAATGCTCATCCTCTCCAAGACCCTCAGTGACATTTCCACCCGAGAGGCAAGGGATCGTGAATGTCGACGCTTTTTCTCTCGGCGTCGGTGGAAGGTACATCAAAGTGATGCTGACACAACAGTTTACTCAGTCTGGATTCAGCCGTTGACTTGACAGGGTTGCTGCAGTCAATAGTGTCTTTTGTCGGTTGTCATCTTGCCCACAAACGAGGGCGGTGACGACGGGTCCTGGGGGTATGGTGAGGCGAGCGAGAAGCGAAGTCGACAGGTTTCGATGCAGGGGGGTTGCGATTGTCGTGGAGTCCGTCTAGTTCAGAAGGTCTCTTTTGGGAGGGGATAAAGATATGAAGGCATATGAGTGCCACATTGCTACATAGTACATACATACGAGAAACTGCTCCATGAGGCTGACAAGTGATCGCAGCTGCCAAACGGGACGGGCCCACTCATCGTTTCCCCGTCTTCCGGTTCCACCTCCATCAGCCACAGTTGCCCGGTGCAGATCCACCGCTGCACAAAAGACACGAGGCTTGGGGGCGCTAAGGAACGTCGAAAATTCCGATTCCCGTCCCCGGTTCCGCCCAATCGGCCGAGCCCCTTGTCCGTTCCGGGACTAGCGCCAGATCTTGTGCACGTTGTGTTCCTCGCCATGCTCGATCCCTGGATGCCGTGTCTTAGTAATGCAAACCTTATCCTTTGCATTGGGAACAGTGTCTTGTGTGAATAAGACAGCTCCGGCACGCAGTACGAGGTGCCAGTGTCTTTCTCTCTCTCTTTACTGGTTGGCCGTCCGTCGTCATCAGATCCAAGGCTTTTCAACTGCCTGGGAAACCATCGCGGACACAAGCAACTTCCTTGCACCCGATTGTCCCAAACCGGCTCTCTCTTCCGCTCAGACAATGTATCTCACGCAGACAAGTGGCTTCTTCGGCCTTCTGCTGCAGCTGCCATCGCAACTTATGGTTCGTCCCACGACATCCGACACGCCGACACCAAACGCCCGGCGTCTCCTTTGCCCCCTTTGGTCTGCTGCAGACCCTGTCCCGGTAGCGCCTCCTCCCGCTGGAGCTCTGACAATGATATTTGCGTCGTCGCCCGAAAAAAACAGTTTCCAATGTGTCAACCCTCGACCCTTTACGACTCCATTGGCATGTCAGAACAAATCGGGTTGCTCCGTTATGAAGAGATTTTCACGCCTCGAATGTTCCCCTTGCTGCTGCACTGTCTTTCACAATATCCCGCCCATTTCGTCTCTGCCGGGGTCTCGTTATCCGGCCAATGCCAGGCCCTGCAAAAAGCAAAGAGTACCAGCAAACGATACTTACAGAGATTCAGCTTGGGTCTCGAACCCTTAAGATGGACGTTATTGCTACCATTAATGCTCTCCTGACCTGGCCGCCTACATGAACACCACTCATTGACTGAGTCTGCCAGTATCCGCATTAGGGGTCGAAATCTCGTTTCCACAGATGGACGGGCAAACGACGCCAGACAGACATCACAGTTGCGTCTGGACCCCCCATCGCACTGGATGCCTCGCCCGCGTTCAGGCAATCAATAGATTATGTCACGGCCGCCGGACGGGGAAGGTCGTGTTCATCGCTCATTTCGTCGCCAGCATCTACCATGCCGCCGCCTGCAAGGCCCAAAGGTTCATCGTCTTGGAGCCCTGGCCCGACACCAAGAGACACTGAATCAGAGCTATTCCACCCCATCCATCGTTTCTGGGTCCTTGGGAATAGCTACACACTGATCGCCTGCCGTCCCATCCCTCTGCAACCATTGCTAACCAAAAACTTGAGTAGCGCCGGCTAGTGCGCCCTGCCAATACGGAGCACACAGTATGTGTGTGTGAATGTATTTCACCGCCGCCAGCAACAGAAATAGAAGCAGAAACTGGCCCAAACCGTTCCCCCGCGAGGCCGTTCAACACCGCCGCCATCGCCCACGCCTGCCCGTGCTATGAGCTGAGGCCGTGCAAACTCAATGTATATCAATGTATATGCCAAATTGCTCCAAATGCAACAGTCGCCCTGGCCGCTGCGACTCCTGTCAACCATGTCGACTCTGCCGATGTTTCAGGCCTGCTGCGCATTTCCAAGAAACATCGCCGCAAACTACACGAAGTTGCATCGCCTCTTTTGTCTTTTTTAGTGCCGCAACCTGCCCATCCACCAACCTGTTGAGTCGCCAACTGCACACGTGCTTGCTGCTGCAGCAATGGAGGATGAACAATTCGCTGCCCTTCGTCGATTCAATGCTACAATGAAAACTCCCCAACGTCGACCCGAACCACAAGACACTGATAGGCGTCAGTTTTTGCAAGCACGGCTCTAAAAAGCTGGGCCAAGCCGACCACAGTGCAATGTCTTCTTGCTACTCACAAGATGACCTACCGGCTCTGTGTCAACTACCGCTGGCTTCCGTCATCTCCTCGGTAACATGACAGATCCAGCAGCTGAGTCGCATGGCAGCGGCAATGATCGTCGTTTTGATTCAGGCACAAACTCGCCGGGCAATAACGCCAGAGGCCTAGATCGCAACCTAGATCGCAACCTAGGTACCGCCAACCCCCTGTTGGGGTTGTACAGAAAGTCCCGAATTCAGAGACATCGGAGCACGCTTAGACTTCCGCCTACAACCTTTTTGGTGGGTGGCTACGGCTAATCTTAACCTGTCACCGGGACATTCCACAAAGTGACATTCATCGCAACATCCCATCGGCATTGATTCAACGGTCGCTCCAGCACGTTACAATTCGTGATCGCTTACAAAGTAGACGGTGCTTTCTTGCCCATTTCCGAAACACTCAAACTGCGAATTTCTCCGGGTTCTGATATCCGAACAACACTGCATGTCGGGTGTCGAAGTCGGACTGGCCCGGTAGCCATTGCCTTTGGCGAGCTGCATCTGTTGGGGCTGGGAGTTCATATCATGACGCAGGACTGCATAGAAGTCTCCAGCCCGTTGCCTAGCTGCCGCAGCTCTGGAAAAGCTGCGCCAGGATATCAGGGCCGTCCACACGGCTCACTGCCGCATTATTGAAATCTGTTTCAAACATTTGATTTGCAGTGGAGGGCCAACCATCCGGGCTTAGGGAGAGACAGAGACACTTTGAGCCTGGGAGCGCCATGCAATTCGCACGCGTGGGATGGACGGTCAACCATGGGTTTTACTGGAGACAATGGCGAGGCTGCCTATAGCTAAGCTAAGCTGTTCTCCGGGACTAGGGTGTGTTGGAGAGTTTCCTCGGGGACGCCTGCACGCACGCAAAGTATCCGACTCTGGACCAAACGAACAATGTTTTCAACCTGTGTCGTCGCCTGTGCTAGCCAAGGCATCGATGGCTTGACGCTCCATGCAGCAAGCGCACAGGGTAACATTTGGAGGAGACGGCCCATAATCGTTCGCTTCTCACCACGGAAACGGTAGATGAGTCTTGCTCCGTGCTTCCACGTTGCTCCATGTAATTACGGGATACCCGGCGAACAAGCGGTCGGCGCCTGGTTTCAATTCCAACTTTGAGCGAGTCCCCAACCACCTCCCTTCTCGACGGACGGACATCCGCCTCTGAAGATGACTGCTGTCATCGACTTGTGACGCCTGGTCGGTTGCATTTGCTAGTGTTCCAGCTGCAGACACGCATGCGCCCATCGAAGAATCCCGAGGACACGTCCCCCATTACAGCCCGCGTAACAAACGAGCACGTATTGCCGTCTCGAAGAAGGCTAGTAGTGGGCTCTTGTGGAACAGTCCTGAGTCCTGAGCACACCCAATATGGCAGAAACACTCCGGCATGCCTTGATCTTGGGTGCATACAGATACAACGTCTCGGATTTCAAGGCAAGCTGTTGGTCGGCATCATACCATTCGCTACGGGCCCCGATATGCTTTCAAAAATTGTTCGCGAATCCCCGTCCCCCCGGTCCCTACGCTCCCCACAGAAGCCATCACGAACCGGTCTGAGCACTCAATCACTGCCCTCAGCAACAACCGGCTTTCCGGCTTTGCTCGGCGTGCAGAACATGAACCTTCGTCTGAGCTGCTAACCGTCCGTCCGGCAACGCACATCCCCGTCTCTCCCGCTCGTTTTTGGAGATATCTTACTCAACGGCGTCTTGCTCTTGCCCCCCCCCCCCCCCCCCCCCCCCCCCCCCCCCCCCCCCCCCCCCCGTCGCTTGCTGATGGTTTTCTTCAGGGCTCGAATCCTGCAAGCACAAGCTGCATCCCCGGCGCGTCCCCACAGATGGGACGCCGAATGCGCCGACCGGCCTGCCTATTTCGGGCCCATAAGGAGGGCGCCATCTAGGCCGGCTACACCATTGTGCAGCTTTGTGCCAGGGCCATTTGCCTCGGCGGCTGCAACGAAGCAATCAGCAGGGCCAGCATGCGTCTCTCGAAGCACACCGAGGATCGAGGGTGCTGGGGCAGCTGAATGTCTCGAAAGGGTACAAGATTCGCCCTCACGGCCTCACTCCGGCATCAGCCCCCAGGGGGCGAGCTACAATGCTAGCCAACGAACCACGTCCTCATCGCGTTATTACCGCCTGTTGTTGGGAAGCTGGGTGTTTCGAAACACAAACACGGCCTGGTCGTCCTCGGTCCGTGGTAGATCATTCATCGCTCGTAGATCGAACAAACGATGTTCCAGCAACCGAATCCAAGACATTGTACTGCCCCTCCCGCACAGACAGAGGTGATGGAACATGGCTCAGGTTTGGCTACTAAAGCAGGCTATTCAAAGGCTTCGCTTGAGGTTCCATGCAATAGGCTCATATCAGCGCTCGCCCTCGACCGAGAGGCACCGACATCAACATCAGTTGAGTTGGCAATGTTGCCGGGCATCTCTTTCATCGCGTTGCGGACGCGTGTCCTGGTTGAAGTCTACTGTAAACCTCGCAGCATCGCTATCAATAGCCGAGAGACATGCACACAAGCACATGCTTCTATTGCTGCAAAGCCGTCGGTTTGATTGCCATGTCTGCCAGTTGTACAAAATTCCCAGGGGTCTACCCTCGACATCTCGGATGGAAATTGGAACTAGCTCGAAAAGCCCATTCCCATTCCTCGACAGAGCTGCGCACCAACTGAACGCTAGGCTTGGCGACGAACACACCTCGCATCCCATAGGAAGAAAAGCACTGACAATAACAAAAACCACTTTACGCGTTTCTCCCTCTTCAATCCGCGTGACACGGCTCTCGCAAGCCGACTGGGCGGGCCAGGGCCGTACTGGCAGATTTGCACATCTCGCATCTGCAAGCCACACGCACGCCCGGCTTCCCCCACTGTAAGCCTGCAAGCAAAACAAGATTTCGCGCGAGCAGCATGCCTGTTGTTCAAAATAATGGCCAAATGGACGAGATGCGAGAGGTGTGTTTTCAAACCTGGCCCATTGGCTGGCGGAACCTCCCCCTCCCCCGGTCCGGCGCAATCGCGTCAACTCTCACGAATAACAAATCTCCTGCACCCTGGGGGAATACTCCGCCCTAATTCTCCGATTGCGCGATGTTTTTGATTGTCCGGGGGCGAGTGAGGTTCGAGGCCCTATCGTGCTCGGCGTTTGGTGTCTGAACCCCAGAACACACTTTGCTGGCCAGCGTTGGGGAGATTGAAGTGGATTGCGCGTTTAGGCTTATTAAGTCATTGATCGGCTGCCTTTGGAAGGTCAGACTGGGGAGCGACTCAGGAGCGCAACGAGCGATTCGTATTCCAAACAACAATATCCGGCGAATTTCTTGGTCGAGGCCGCTCTTTTCGACTCGGCCGTTGCTGGTCCCGGCAGATCATGATGGGCAGAGAGGGCATCGAAAACGCCCATGTCGCGAGGCCAGCTCTCGCCGGCGACCAACGGCGTCAAATCGGGTTCTCATCTCCGTTCCCCCTTCAGCGTCCGCCGCCTGAATCCAGGAAATGTCCCGAGGGAACCACTGCATGCGCGGGGATTGAGGCCTAAGGCAGATGGAATAAGCAAGCGCTTTATCTTTTGTACGATGAACCAACCAGGGTTGCTGCTTTCATTAATTTTTCTCGCCGTTTTTTAATCGTTGGATGATGATCGTATCCTGTATGCAGGTGCTCCTGCAGAGAGGTGCCGTGAGCAAATTCCCTTGCTGACAGGGCCTGGACATGGCCGTCGCACGACTTTGTCTTGGCTGGCAATTGGCTGCGTTTCCACCAACGTGAGACTCAAATTTCCAATCAAACCATGTCGCTGACTAGTAGGCGAGATGACGGAATGCCTATTCGGGGACCCTGGAGGCGGATGCTGCCGCGATTTAAACGTGTGATATCAGGGGTTGGCGATGGTTTGGGGCATGCTGTGCGGTCCCGTTCACCGCTGGTTGGGTCGGCCATGTGGATTGAGCGATATGTGATGTTGAAACATGAAACTGACAGCTTCACTCAATGTCAAGGCTAGTCAGTTGCGTGCGTCTTGTTAAGTTGCGTGGAAGACTAGGTTCATTGCATCCTGATGACCGGCTTACCATCAACCTATGGTAATCGACGAACCTGATGGACAAGAACAATCACATATTGCCGCTTGTGTATATGCGGAGGTTGTACGCTGTAAGCTGGTTGTATCTATCTGTATTCAGGACGGACCAGACTCAAGCTTTATCATCAACAGCTTCCAGAACTAAAAACACCAAGGTCGTAATGCAATAAGACTTCATGTAAGCCATCAGCAACAGTTGGGGGAATTATATATATATACATAAATGAGTTTGTGAAGCAGTGAACATACTGACTAGGTCTGGTGATACTAAAGATATATATAAACCATTTCACACATCCGTCTTCCGCTTCTTCACCTGCTGCATATTCCGTTGCTGTTGAGTCAACAACCTAGGCTCAATGACGTGCTTCTTCCTTATGCCGTTCTTGTCCACAACCAAGACTTCACTCCGCCCCTTCCAGTCCTTCTCTTCGACGTCCACCATGCGTGCCCCTTCCTCGCCGTCCATGAGCGCTGCCTTTTCGTGTGCCATCCGTAGCAGTGCAGGTTTGCCGTCATCATCACTGCAAAGAGTCTTCCATAAACCTCTGGGATGACCTGGATCGCAAATCCTCCCAGTTCCAGGCGCCCAGCGCATCTGCCCGGGCATCCGCTGCGCACCGAGGACATCGCGACGGTCCTCGCCCATCCACATGGTGCGCAGCCCAGGGGTTGCTTGCACGTAGCACACCTTGAACGGTAAAAGCCCAGACAGACGCCCGTAGTCGCGCCCCTCGGCCAGATCAACCAGACCCTTTGCCTTCTCGAGCATCATCGTCTTCCCCTCGACCGTCTTGGCAACGGCATCCATGCCCCCGCAAGGCGACGAGAAGCTGGCAATCCCGTTGAGCCTCGGCGACGGGCGGGTCATGACAAGCGTCACGCCGCCGAGGGCGTGCTCCTCGGCGGGCCAGACGGGCGACGTCGACGAGACGAGCGGCTCGCACGTCTGCGTGTCCACGACGGAGACCTGCATCTCGTACAGCCACGTCGCCATCCCGTCCGAGGCCGTCTCCACGTTGATGCGGGAGACGGCGGCGTAGGTCTTGCGGCAGATGCCGAGGGCGCGGGCGTCCCGGTCGTAAATCATCGGCAGGGTCGCGCCGCTGTCGAGGAGCAGGCGGTAGTGCAGCGTCGGCGCGGCGTGGTCGCGGGCCATGTGTGGGTGCCTCGAAGGGCGGTTGCTGCGAAGGCGGGTTGTTGATAGCATACCTGGGTCATGGTCGGAGGAAGAGGGGATCTTTGGCGACTTGAAGCAGAGTGCGCTATCTAATGCGTGCGAGTCTACATCGAGAAATTGAGCCGGCCATTGTTCTTCATCTCCTAGTATCCCTTCGTCGTCGTCGCTGCTATGAGCTAGATGGTCGTGCTTCCTCTTCCGTGATATGTCTGTCACGGCAGCGCCACGGTAGACTAGGCTCTTCATCCGCCGGAAGGACATGGTGACGCTGTAGTGGCCCATGTCATATGAGGTGTCGGTCTCCGGGACAAAGGTTCCCCTGCGTGCGGAGAAGAAGTTCGGCCCACCGGCTTCGCGGGCCAGGGGCGGCTCGATCCAGAGCCATCCTTCGCCGTAGAGGCGGGCGTAGCGGTCAAGGCGGGCCGGGCGATCGGCGGTGAAGGAGGCGTAGTTTGGGGCAAAGTCGACGAGGTGGCCGGCATAGAGAAGGGCCCAGTTGGCGGAGTAGGGGATGCGGCCGGTGTGGTAGAGAGATATGGCGGCGGTGATGTTTGCACGCTCGGGCGGGAAGTGGGAGTCCACGAGGGAGTCGGTAAGGAATTGGATCCGGGAGGCTACGGCGGCGGATTTGTAGGCGTTGAGGGAGTTTAGAGGCGTTGTGATGGGGTCCTGGGTCTCTTCTTTGAAAGACGAGAGAGAGGGTGGGTAGGCTTGTTGTTGCTCGGCTGTGAGGGCAGCAAGTACGTCGCGGGCTTCTGTTAGTTCTTCGAGGATGGGAGAGGCGGCCTCAGGAGATGATTGGAGGGTGGACTGGTAGATTGCCTCCCACTGAGAAACAAGACGACTTGTTGCTTCAAGTACTGTCAGGTTTCTCCCCAGCGGTGCACCGATGATCATAGGTGGTGTCTGCTGTTGTTGTGGGTTGGGAGATATGGGTTGAGGATGATGGCGCCAGGCAGCTTCACGTCCCTGGGCCTCCAGTTCTATGTGTGCTTGCTCTTCGAGATCTTCCTCTTGTCCCTCGATTGAGAGCTGACGAGCTATCAAACTGGAGCTGGTGTCACTTGTTGAGCCATCTTCTTCGGCTTGGGCCGGGGAGTCGAGTTGCGGTTGTAGAAGTCGTGGCGATGGTGATCTCTCTGACACAGGAGTCGGCACAGGCTCAACGGATGAGCTGTGTGCCTGCTCATAACCTGCAACGCTGGGATCAATTTCTTCGGGGTTCTGGTGATAAGACATTGCGACTATGGTTGGGAAGTTGTCTGACAAACACAAAAGCTTAGAGCGAGCTCTTCCTCGGATGGCTCTACCCACATGTCTTTGGAAGAAGTTCTCGCCTTTTGAGACCGACTCAGTTACCTGCTCATACCCTCAAGAGTCTCAGTGTACCCGATCTCTTAAGTCACTCTTCCAAAGGACATGTCATCATTCATCATTTGTGAATCGTCAGTTGGATCGTGGCTTCGTGACAGAATGCGACATAATAACCGCCATTGCAATGGATGATGAATGTAGATGGCTGACAACAAAGACGACCAACAGCATCTTGCCGAAAATAGGAGCATATTAGCGAAAGCACGACCGAAACTGTCAGTGCAGCTTGCTTTCCCAATTGCATTGTTCTTGTTGTCGGACAAGGATCGTTTAATCGATTTCCTCCCATTGTACCGTGCCATTCTTGCTGTCACCGTTGGCGGCCTTTGTGGTGGTCCCTGTCGCAATGCCCCTTCTGATGCTTCTTTTGGATCGAGGTAACGAGCTGCTTTGAATATTTGAGAATGGCGGAAGCGAGAGAAATGGTCTTTGAAAATCGTAAAATGGACGTGTTTCGCAGGTCGGAGTGGCAGATGCCTTTCCTTCAACTCTTGCTTGACTGACATACCATGTACACCCTGTTATTTTCGTCAAGCTTCAATGTCTCTTGCGGGAGATGAGCTTTTTATTCTATTGCTTGTTTCTCATTGCGCTAGAGCTTGGTCTTTCACCGTTTTGTGCTGGTTTCCTGTCGGTTGAAGTTCCTGTCCACCATCATCAGAATCGCAAACTGCTGCGAGAGTGCACTCAGCACAAGCACCAACAGCCGCCATGGCCCAAGCAAGGATACGTAAGCAACTTCGACATCCATGTCTCCTTGAGCCAGTCTGACAGCTTTTCCAGCCGAGCTGGCCAACATGGTCAGCAGGCAATACCACAGGTTCCCTTCCGAAACATGGGAACTCACACGGAAAGCCCTCGAGAACCCCGAGCCCTATCGCCTCTTTCAACACATAGAGACCCTTATATCCACGCGTAGAATTGATGCCATACTCAGTAAAAATGCAGAGTTCCGAGGCCTGCTGGCTGACATTTACGGTAACCGGCACGAATGGCTGCGAGACGCGGACCTTGGAAGGAGTCGTTGGGATGATTCCCGCGAGAATGCAACCGAGACTCTGGCTATGCGAGCCAAAGATTCCGAGAAAAACCATGAAGACGTGGAAAAAACCAAGAGAGACCTGATGATTGAAAAGATTGTCGAGGGAGGTGACGATGTTGGCAGGTGGGCCAAGGTTTTGGGCTTCGAAGGCGTTACATTCTCGCTAGCTGAGATCCAAGCGGCTGCGAAGAGAATGAAGGCCGAAAACGCCAACATGGGTGCCGAAGTTCGTGCTGGATATGGAGTTGGTGAGGCTAGAGAGGATATTGGCGGAGTAGATGCTACCGCCTGCCCCGACGGACCCGAAGGCACATACGGTCCGTCATCACACATGAGCAGGGCAAAACAGCTCGCGGCGATGTCAAGAGAACACAAACAGCCACCTGCTGTATCAAAAGCCCCTGCAGAGGGCGGAGAGGCACCACGAAACCCCTATACGACGGAGTGGCGGCCTCGTGATGCTCCCGACGGCTGGAAGTACCCAGCGACGTTCGACCCATATTACAGCAGCAATCAGTACATCCGTCGGTCTACGAGGTACAAGCTCCCAAGAATCGACCGAACCAATGATGAAGATCAGGATGGAGATCCAGGTGACAAACCTCCTGAGTCAGGGGACGATGAAGACGAGCATGTAGGCCCGTTGACGGCTCCCACTGCATTGGCAGGGATGGCCACTACGACTCAACTCAAGCCTGTTAGGTCAAAAACACGTCCCGGTGGAGTTTCTAGAATCCCAATTCCTAGAATTTCCAGAATACCAGTGAGTTGATCTCCTGTATGAACACAGATGAAGGCGTGTTAACACTGTGGCTTAGGTTCGAGTAGGAATAACTCCAATGCTTTCTGCCGGGACACTTGGGAACATTGAAGACACAGGGACTCCTGGTCAGGTTATAGATCTCAACGAGCCTTTGCGTACACAAACTCGACCTCGCCTGATCCCATCATTCAACATCAGCACTCGGACAGGACCTTTGCATGAGGGAACGACAGCTGTGTCAACTGGTCCTTCCATCACCATCACCTCACCCGCGGAGCACACAAAACCCGTCAGTCAATCCGCGCCAGAGATCGACACGCCTACGTCGGCCCTCAATCTTCCGCTTGAAGGCAGCCGAATCTACACGCCCCCTCGAGAAGAGATACCGCTCTCTCCACTGACCCTCGGTTCCCCTCGCGAAGCATCTGATGAGGAAGACGTTGATATGGTCGACATTGACTCCAAGGATGCGGAGGCTACAGTGGAAGACGAAGACAATATCATTGAGGAAACCTACGGCGATGACTGGCTCATGAACTGGCTGAAGCGCGACCGCTCCACCACCGAAGAGGACCTGCGCATGATGGACTACCAGGGCTGGCGCATCCACTCACCCAAGGTCCAGCTCATCCGCATCAAGAATTTCCTCGCGGACGAGGACATCGATCGCACCATCGACTGGGAGCGCAAGTTCGCCGAGATTGGCGAATTCCTCCTGCACTGCCTCCGCATGGAGGACGCCACCAATAAGGACTGGTACGTCGACCTGCGCGAGTGCATGAACATGCTGCATGCGCACTGGATCTTTGAGCAGCATCACTACGGTGAGAAGAAACTCGTCGTCGACTTCCCCATGTACTCGAGCGTCAGCACGCGTTTGCCGCCCCTTCTGGACGGGCGCGACCTCATTGTGGAAAAGAGGCCCAAGGACCCGGTGCGCCCTCGGTATCTTTTCCACAGGGTGCCCGAGTCCATCCAGGACATGGACTACCAGATCCCTGGGCCGCTGCTGCGGACAATGTTCATGACGTGGTTCCGTCAGGACGGCAACCTTGTCTGGGCCGCCAATCCGAGTGGCCCAATGCCGGGATCGGGCCAGCGTGGGAAGGTGTTCAAGTACCAGCCGGACTTCAACATGGCGCTCACGGAAGACAAGTGGTTCGCCAAGTGCATGAATGGCGGGCCGGAGACCACATCAAACGAGCTGCGAGGTGAGGCTAACTTTTACATATTGAGCAACGAGTATGTTGCTGGCGAGGTCAACGAGGTCGAGGTCCGCGGCAAGAAACACAAGACGCAAACCTATTACCCCGAGGGCGAGGCCCAGCAGCGCTTTGCCCGGTATCGGGGCGCGAAGCGCGCGGCGCTGCAGCAGTGCCTCTCGCACTTCAACAGCGTTGAGAACGTGGCCATCCAGAGCCCCTTTCGGAAACTCGTGCTGCCCCTGACGAGACGACAAAAGCAGCGCGCAAAGGTGGAAGCCGGCGTGAACATCGTCTACAAGCCGCACGCCATCAAGGCACCTCTCAAGAATGCCAAGCTCGACCCGTTGGGCTTGGTGTACTGGCACACGAAGATGCGCGAGAATCACCTGGAGCGTGCGAACGAAATGAGGGAAAAGACAGAGGAGTCGCACCGGAAGCTTCTAGAGATCCAGGACACGGTGCTCCTACCGCACAACTTCCTCGGCCCCGTCACGCCCTTCAACTTCCTCAAGGAGAGCGAAAGGAAGCTGGTGGCGCGGCACACGCTGCTGGTCAACCTTCGCGACAAGGTGAGGAGGGCGTGGAGTCGGAACCCGCGGCAGATGCTCGAAGGCGTCGTCAAGAACATCGACCTCGGGCTCCAGGGGCAGTCATCTTGGAATATGAAGGACGACTTGGTGGCGCACAGGGAAAAGCACGGGAGGTATCTCGAGATGAACGATATGGAGCTGTACTGGGTCCATTTTGTATGCGGGCCGTCGACGAACGTCAAGATGCAGCGCGAGACGCTCCCGAAGCTCGGGCAGGCTTTTGAGGTGTTCACGGCACGTATGCAGACTTTGTTGGACGAGCCGAGCCAGGAGTGTCTTTTCGCAGTCCAAAAGCGCAATGTTAGCCTGCAACAGGTCACCCTGGCTATCAACGCTAGTTTTCGACATGGCGACTATGTCTTCACCGAGGATATGGTAAATAAATATGCCCGGGTTCTCGCTGACTACGGAAGACTTGGGTAGGCTAGACCATGGTGACGATGTTCAAAGCAGCGCACTGACCCGTGACATTTTAGATATGAGCGTGCCGAGACCGGCGAAGTACATATCAGCCGCCCAGAATGCACATGGCACCCCGAAAACCGCATGAACTGGCCCCGAGACGACGACCATTGGGACCCGACGACCAATCCTTGGACTGAGGCTAATATGCCGTCCCCCGACCACACGTGGGACTGGGAGACGGCCTTTGCCAACGTCGACAAGGTCAACGCAACCCGCCGCGCGACGAAGCGTATGCTCTGGTCCGCCGCCTATCGCGTCGGCGTCGAGCTCAGCGTGCTAGTGCAGAAACTCGCCGACGTGGACCATACGCTGAGCAAACCGGCCGAGTGGGACTATCGCGCCGTGCAGCTGCAAGACCTCGCGGGAACCTGGCGGGACCGGTTCGAGCGTCCGGACGAGAAGGGCGTGCGACCCGTGTCGTATGTCAGCGTGGTCAAGGAAGGATACCCGGGGCGATGGAAGCAGGGGATGACGGAGGAGCAGGCGGTCGAGATCGTCAGAAGGGGCATGATTGACGAGCTCTCGGCGGGGGATAGTACGCTCTGGCCCAGTCGGCCGCGGTTCAGCCGGGTCGACGGGAAGGACGTCATGACGCTTCACAGGGAGCGCATCTGGGAGTGGGCGCGGCCCGAGGTCGTGGGCAAGAGGAAGCAGTTCTTCTCGATGAACCGGTGGCCGGTACATCTGCAGAGCGAGAAGACGCAGACGGAGATCCGTATGAGTATAATCAATGAGAAAGCAAAGAAGGACATGGAAAAAGAGAAGATCGCGGCCGAGATGGCGAAGGTCGAGGCGAGAGCCCGGCCTACGAAAGAGGAGATCCAGAAGGCGGAGCTGGCGAGAAGCCTCTCGGTGCCGTATCACGAGGTGAACGACCCGCAGACGCAGTTCTTCCCTGGGCATACGGAGTATTGGGAGGGCGATACACCGTTGCAGAAGAGGGTTATCGAGGCGCATGTACAGCGGGTTATCCAGGGTAAGTTGTGCAGCATTCCTCGACAAGATCAACATGATACTGACGTCTCATACAGAAGAACTGGGTCCCAACGATGGCAAAGCCCGGCGCGGGACTAGCTGGCGCGCCGAGGCTTCTAGTAGCAGCAAAGGCGGAGGCGACACCTTCACGTTTGCAGATATCGAGCCGGAGGTTGTGCCAAGGAGCGTGCCGGCACAGGTTACCCCATCCGCGACAGGGCAGATGGTGGCTGACGGGGCAGTGTTGGACAGGCTGCCCCAACGGATGCCGCCGCCAACAGTCATTGAGAGACGGCAGCCCTTGCTGTCGCCACGATATCCGCAGAGCCAGGAGCCTCGGAGAAGGGTACGGTTCAAGGAATGAGGAACAGGGGCAGAGCGATGATTCTGAGGAGTAGGCGGTTGGGGGTGTCTGGTGTACTTATTGCTACGTCCTGTTAGTCTTTTGAGGTGTTTGGATTCGAGAATTGCATTTTGAGGTACTGTTAGATTTGGATTCGGTCCTCTCAAGATGTGCGGTTCAACGACGTGCTGACTTCACACTGAGCTGTAAGAATGGCTCGAGGTCAATGACGCTCAACGTACACCTTGGACGCTTGTGTGTGTAGTCACCAAGCCATTGCATGGGACCAGCCTCCGGCCTACACATGAACATAATGAAGTATCCTGTGCCACTCTAGTCCGAGACAAGAATTGCTCTGAACCAAAGATATCCCTAGGTGAGAAGTTACGACGGGGGTCAATAAGGGACTGTTGATTTTTGCAGTTTCGACTCTAAGCATGGCAATGAGAGGGCGCTCAGCAACACAGCAAAGGGGTAGCCGATACTGGATTAGCACATTCGCGTAGAAACTGCTGGACCATCTGGAACATCCATATCTTTGCTTCGGCTGGGGGACGATTAGATTAGGTTAGAGGCATAGGCTCTGCTCGTCTTTGTACTGGCACTGCCCCTAGTCATCGTTGCCTCGTTTGGCGCTGAAAGGCTTGGGGACAAGTCAGTCCAAACATCAAGTGATGGGCCAAGTCTTTCAGCCAATGATCCAAGCCAGAACATGACCAGCAACCTTGCCTCTCCATGGGACTTCCATTCGATACACAAATCCCACTGATGGATCGAGGTCGGGCGTAACATTCGTATGGCATAGTGGTCGATGCGGTGATAAACGGTCGATGGGTTCGCTCTGAAGAATCAGTCAATCATCCAGCAGTCACCATGCCCATGCAAAAGTCCCTCGAGTATCGTAAAATTCATGCCCGTAATATTTTGAAAACCCGTCGGCTGCATTCAATGTTTGATCTTTATTTTCAGATCCGGAGCTAGTTTGCCCTTAGCCTTAATGTCATGCCCTGGCCAACCAACGATGCAGTGTAACACACGCAACTCCATGAAGAAATCCCGAAGCCGACACAAGTTCTTGTCATCTCCTCACAAACCCCATCATTCCTCGCTGCTCTAGTACTTCTTGCCCTCACGCAGGGTGTCCGCGTACTCCTCGAGCGGGGATCTAATGAGCTTGGTCTCCTTCCACAGGTTGGGGGTAAGGAAGCCGTAGGTGTTGGAGACGGCGACGAAGGTGGCCTTGAGGGTGTTCTCGAGGGTCTTGGTGGAGCCGGCGGAGGAGGTGTAGGCATCCTCGACACCAGCAAGCTGGAGGAGACGCTTGACGGCGGGGGAGGCGACAAGGCCGGTACCGCGGGGGGCGGGAATGAGCTGCAGAGCGACACGTCAGACAACCAATTCCAAACATGAACCAGACCACGGAGTATACGTACACGAACGGTGACGGAACCGCACTTGCCAGACTCCTTGGTGGGCAGGGAGTGGGGGAGACCGAGGTTGGTACCCCAGTATCCGCGACGGACGGGGATGACGCTGAGCTTGGCGATGATGATGGCAGCGCGGATGGCGGTAGCGACTTCCTTGGAGGTCTTGATACCGAGACCGACGTGGCCCTCGGAGTCACCGATGAGGACGATGGCCTTGAAGCGCGTGCGCTGACCGGCACGGGTCTGCTTCTGGACGGGCTTGATCTGCAATGGGGGGAAAACGACGAATTAGCATTCCCCTCTTCTCGAAACCAGCCGCGAAAGAAAATTCCCAAAAACCAAAGACCGAGAATCTCATCTGCATTGGCGATTGACTCTTCGTCGTCGTCGTCTGCGAAACTCGATCTCGGCCCCGGCGGTCGGGGGAAAATTGTGTGCGCGCACCTTCATGACCTCATCCTTGAGCTTGGGCAGGAAGAAGTCGACGATCTGGTACTCCTTGATGGGCAGGGAGTGCAGGTAGATCTCCTCCATGGACTGGATCTTGCCGGCCTTCACGAGACGGCCAAGCTTGGTGACGGGCTGCCACTCCTTCTCCTCGCTCTTGCCGCCGCGACGTCCGCGACCACGGCCGCGTCCACGACCACGGTCACCGCCACGGGATCCGAAACCACCGCCGCCACGGGGGGCGCTTGCACCACGGTCAGCCATATTGTGTCGTCGGGGGAGGTGGGTGTTGGAGGTTGGTGTTGCGCGCGAGTGAAAGACTGCTGCTCCGGTTAGTCGGGTGGTGGTGTTTCGAGGGGAGGAAGTTATTTCGAGATGCACTCACAACTTTTTTTGCGGGGGTCTGGTTGGTGGCCGGTCAGGGCCGGGCAATTTTGCGCTCTTGCCCAGTTGTGCCTTCCCGCGCCTGCCCAAACGGGTTTGGCGAGCCCTACTGGCCTGAGCTTCGAGGCAGAAACTGAAGGTGAAGGGTGGGGGATCCACCTTTGGGGGTGGGCTGCTTCACCGAGCCACACCGAGGGGCGGAGGGAGCACAGTGTGCCGTGCGACGCAGGATCACCGCGGCTGGGCGCTGATCCCATAATCCCAAACTGCGCGTGGTCTCCCGCCAGTTTAAGGTCTAACTTGGACCTACTCAATTCACTTCACGTACATATAAACAAAATGCATCAACTTTTGTTGCTGCGGTTTCATCTTGTACTCATTGTCCAGTGTCCATTATCGTGATTCCATTACCGTGGCCTATGTACACCAGCCACCTCCTTGCCCCCCTCCCCCAAACGACGAAACAGGCTGACGGACCTCCCCCGATGCGCAATGCAAACTCCAAAGCTGTAATGTGCCGGATATCGTACAATGAAAACCAGAGAAAACCAGAAGTGGGGTGGTGAGGGTATCGCAACTAGAAGCAACTCGACGCTGCGCTCTCTCGCTCAATCTCTTACTCGTCCTTTCTGATGAGCGAGTCGGAGGGCTTGACCCGCTGCGCCCATTCGCTGTGAAGAGAGTTAGCCCGTGAAACATTACGAATTTCGAAGACCGGGTTGCACTTACGTCCAGCTTCCATCGTAGACTCTGCGCTTCTCAGGAGAGCCCCATCCAGCCTCCTCGAGAGCGGTCTCGATGACACAGGCAGTCACGCCGGTTCCGCAGCTCGAGATGATGGGTTTCTCAGGGTCGACGCCCTTCTCCTGGAAGATCTGCCTCAGCTTCTCGGCGGGGTAGAAGGCCTTGGTCTCGGGGTCCAAGACGGCGTTGAAGGGGATGTTGATGGAGCCCGGCATGTGGCCCGAGGACAGACCGGGTCTGGGCTCCGGGTCCTTGCCGGTGAAGCGGCCGGGCGACCGCGCATCGATGATCTGCACGCCCTCGGCGCCCTCCTTGTTGTGGTCCAGCGCAATCTCGCGCACCTCCTCAAAGTCGACAACCTTGCTCTCGTCCATCTTGGGGATCGGGTAGGTATAGCACTCGACGTTGTAGAGCTCGCCAGACTCGGTGGGCAGGCCCTCCTCGACCCAGAGCTTGAAGTTGTTGAGGACGTGAACCTTGGGGTGACCAAAAATCTTGAGGGTCCAGCCGACGCGCGGTGCGCTGAAGATGCCCAGCTCCTTGGTGTCGTAGACGACGACAGTGTCCTCCTTGCGGATGCCCAGCTCGCTCATAGCCGCGGCGAAGTCCTTGGGCGAGGGCAGCATATGCGGGTACTCGCTGTGACGGTCGATGACCTTGTCAAGGTCGAAGAAACGGGCCTTGGGGATCCGCTGTTGGCGGAACACCTCGATGCCGGTGCGACCATCATTGGGGAGGAACCAGGAGGCGCACACGGGGACGGTGCGCGGCTCGGGGCTAATCTTGGAGGGAGGGTTCTTCTTGAGGGCCTCGTTGAGCTCCTTGGGGGTGACGAGGTAGGAGGAGAAGGAGCGGCGCGAAGCAAAGGCGGCGGCGGCCTTGAAGGAGGAGCGCGCATTCCACTGCGACGCAGTCGCAGCGCGTGCCGGTCGGAGAATGGCAATAGTAACCATGATGGCCGTCTGGATGTTGTCCTGTTTCTATTGCTGCACCGATAATGTCAGATCAATGAAGAGGAGCTCGCCGAGTCAGGAAGCGGTATTCGGTCGATATCGGTCGGTGATGTCAACGGCAGAGGGCGGAAGCCCGGAACGTTGGGGGGAGGAAGGCCCTCGAAAAGGGTAGAGGGAAAAGGAAAAATCACGACTAGAGCCAAGGCCGCAGAGGCATTGCATGTGGTGGTTTGTGTGCGGGGTTGGGAAGTGGAAAGAGGGGAAGCTCTTGAATGAGGCTTACCGTCACAACCGTTTTTTTCTTTCTTTGGCTCGTGGTTGTTGTTTGTCTCCGACACTCTTTCTCTTTCTTTGGCCGTGACCGCTGGTGGTGGCCAGGTTTTTGGAGAAGCGGCAGTATTATGACTATCAGGCCGGGCCAGAAAATGGGGGGCGCTCACTGGTTCCCAGTCAGTGATAAGCGGGAGGAGGTCGGGGTCCGGCCGGTCACTGTGACTCCGTTTACAGTGGAGCGGTATGCAGTGGGAACGGTTGGTTGGCGCAAATGCGGGGAGCTTGGGCCATTTCGCCATCTTTTTTCGACCTGATTGACTGGTTCGGGGGCCTTCTGTTGCCCCGCAGTTTTGCAGGTCCCGCGCTTCCCAACTTCAACAAACAAAAGCTCAAAGCACAACACCGAGATTACTTTCATGCAAAACGCCAGAGGGCATGATTCAGGCCGCCAGAAGGTGACTCCTCAACACCAGACCGCTTTGAGAACGCAAAACATACACGACGATAACAATAACAACGCGACAGAACCTCTCATAATGAAGGTCAAGATTACCCGGTGGAATACCGTTGCGACGTGGCGGTGGGATATCCCCGAGGACGACGTCTGTGGTATCTGCCAAGTCCACTTCGATGGAACATGTCCGACCTGCAAATACCCCGGCGATGACTGCAGTCTCTGTACGTTTCGTCGTTTCTTATCATGCCATTTATGCAACTGACCACAGCCAGTGTCTGGCAAGTGTGGACACAACTTCCATATGGTAAGCAGCCTCGTCCTTCGGTTGATCACAATGACTCTTCTGACTGAACTCAAAGCACTGCATCCTAGAGTGGATTAAGCAGGATTCAGCAAAGGGCCAGTGCCCCATGTGCCGTCAAAGTAAGTTTCGTCCCATGTCGTTGAAAAAGCCTCTTGTTGACAGGCTTCAGAATTCGAGTGGACGGACCAGGCGAATGAGACAGCCGAGACCTAGGGGCTGCCGCTATCTCCGTTCTGATATGTTGGCTTGAGTGGCGTTTGGCGCATTGTTTTACAAGATACCCAGGATTCATGGGCAATAGGGGTCTAGCACTGACACTGCGAGGCATTGGAATCAAGGGATGAGTCACCCCTGGTTGTCGGGGGTGGAGCACACTGAAGGAAAGGGTTAAAAAACCAATCAAGATAGTCAGGTCTTCTTGAAGAACAATCTTTGACTTTGGCAGGGTTCTAACAATGAAGTATCATGGTGAGAAGCGCAGCATTTAATAGGAGTCGGTTGATTTTTGGATCTTGGGCCCTAAACGGTGGGGGAAAAAAGCTGCGTTACTAACGTGTTTACAACCGAAATGAAACTATAGCTTCCTCAAGATATGCATCTTGCTTCTACCTATTTCCAAGCTTGAGGCTAGAAAGTCCCAACTAGGTATTCGGGGTCTCTTTCAATGTTACCCGAGATCCTCAAAATTGGAGGTTGGTCCAGACCACCAGAATCACATGCCAGGTCAGGCTTCTCCACAATCACGTGGCGATAACGATAAGCATATCCCCAGCGGCATGGAACCGGCGCCTCCACGATGACACCCAACAGCTTTAGCTTCCGTCCTTCCCTGCACCTCATCACCGAGTCCCCCAACTGCAGCTGCTGTCTTACTCCGGGAAAAGATGCCACTGAGCGCGACGCGAGGGATCCCGTCAACACCAACACCCCGTCTCGCTGCCCTCGCCCCAACCCTCCTCCCTCTCCGCCTTGGAGATATTACCCCCTCAAGAAGCACGCGACCTCTGCGGAACTCTACCGCCTGATGATGGCCGACGTCCCGACGTCCCCGCGCCCGGAGGCCGAGCAGCCCGCCCCGGCGGCTTTATCGTCGTCCTCGCAGAACCAGAAAGCTGCTCTCGGCGGCGGCTCTTCGGACACCAAGCTTAGTGCCGATGTTCCAGCAGCGACTTCGCCTGTCCCAGACACGGATGCCGCACCCGAAAACGAGCCTGACGTCGAACCCGTCGCGCCGAAGCTCGACCCCGCCGGCTTCTTCACCCTTGTCTCCAACTCGACGACCAACACCACGCACCATCCGACTGTGAAGTACATCTTCCTCGACGACGACCCGGATACCCTCACAACCGCCCTCGCCGCCCACCACTCCGCGAACCAGGCCTCGACCCCCTCCGCCTCGACATCCAAATCGGGCTCCGGCAAGAACCCGACGCCGAACCCCGCCAACCGAGCCGTCCTTCTCGACGTCGTCCCCGACGCGGACGGACAGTGGAAAGTGTCCTCCGCCGCGAGTCTGAGTGCCGACTTCGCAGTGACAGATGCCAGCATCGCCCGGCAGGAGGGCGAGAAAGAGGGCGGGCTGGTCCTCAAGATCGAGGGCGTCGAGAACGAGAGCGGCGCAAGTGCGGTCGGTGACAAGGACAAGGACCGCGCCGAGAGCCTGCCCAGCTCCAACAGCGCCGTCGCACGGTCTGGCGGCGAGGAATACGGACCTCTCCTTGAGGATTTCGAGCGGAAGATGAGTGTGCTTCGGCGGGTCGTCAAGGCTGGCGAGGGCCGGGCTGAGAAGGCTCGCGAAACGAAGCCTTCTTCTGATGAGGTTGAGCCCAAGAAGGAAAGCGAAGAATGAGACGACTCTGACCCACAACGCTTATTGGCACTCCGATGTGCTTATAGATATCGATTTGGATGGCTCCTTGTTTCACTACATGATGGAGATTCTAAAGCTCGCAACATTAAGGGAAGGGTAAGAGCCCTCATCGTTTGTGTCCCGAAGAGAGTTGCTGACGCCTGTGTAGCAAAGGGGAAAGAGTCGGCGTTCTCTGTCTCAGACTGCAAGAGTACTGCTGAGCATGTACGATTAACGATTAACGAATTTGGAATGGGACCTAGTACATAGAATATCCCTTTCTCTCAGTCGGGAAAACAGAACGACTTATTTCTATACGTAGAAGTACCTCACGGTTTGTTTTATATACAAGACTATCTGAATATAACATTGTCTCCCCGTGGCGTTACACGACAAGACCTGGGGTTGCAACTGATTAGCTGATGTGCCTCATCTCCCCTCCAACAGGCTTGCTTGAACATCCCAAGGCCCAAGGACCTCTTTCTCCTCGTCTCAACCACCACCCAGCAGATGGTGCACCCCCTGGGTGAGGGTATATGTTGTCGTGGCAGATCAGGAGTCTTCGTGAAAAGTCCCATCAACCTAACGTAAGAAATCTTACCAAGCGGGCCGGGAAGTAGGTGACAAACCTTACAAGTTGAGGCCGCAGCTGCTAAGAGCAATGTATTCTGTGCTAGATCACTAAGGGGGATATCAGCTACAGCGATTGCACTTGTATTAGAACCTATTTGTCGATCGTATGAATTTCTTTCTGCGCTGACACCTAGAAGTGGCTGGTGGTCTATTCGTTGCTAGGAAAACCGGAGGCCGCAGGTGACAGTTTACTTCTTCCTCTTTCTACCTTAATATTAATCCGAGCCCACTACAGATCGTCCAAGTCTATGTAGCATAACTTATTCCAAATGCACCATCGATATCCTGTCCGGATGGCTCTCCAAGCCCGGTAGGATCAAACCGCACCTCAGTCTACAAGTTGACAGGCTGACTATTAAGAGCCCGTCTGGAGTAGAGAATGAAGCCCCATCCCCAAACTCTTTACAGCTGCCAGCCGTCTAATGTCTCGGGATCGTTGAAGGCCAACAAATCCAAGTAGTGAATCTGTCTCTGGCCTCCTCTGCCGAAATTCTCGGCCGTGATGTTGAGGAGCTGGCTTGATGTGGTCGAAGAAGATAGGTTCAGGAGACCGGGAAACTGATTGTCAATCAGAGTCGAAATCTCGACGGGGCTGTAGAATTCAGCACCCTTAGCTTCAATGTTCTTCTGGAAGAAGGAAACGTAGTCTCTGGTGTGGATAACGTCCTTGGCCGCGTCGAAGGTGTCCGCAGACAATGCGTGGCCAGGAATGACTCGGCTAGGCTTGAGCTTGGTGATAAAGTCGAGGGACGTGAGCCAGGATTTTGTAAGAGCAGGGGTTAAGAGGTCGGCGAGCCACAAATGCATCTGGTGGCCGTAAACAACATCCCCTGCAATCAGGGTCTTGCTGCTTGGAATCCAGAACATAGCTTCGTCAATTGTGTCGCCGCCTATTGATTCGATAATCTCCACGGGACAGGCTTCGTCACCAGGAAGAACGAAGAAAGAGTAGTTGTAAGGGGTGGGAATGGCCGGAGTGGTTGCGATGACGCCCTCTCCAAAGACGGATGACCAGTATTCGGTCTACAGTACGCATATGTGAGCATCAAAGAAAACAAAAGAATGTGGAGGGGCATCAGAACCGACTTTGTTAACGGCCTCGTTCTTTATCCAAGCCGCAGCTTCCGCCGTTGCGTAGTGTTTGGCTCCAGGGAAGTGGTCCAGGAAGGCTTGACCACTAAGATAATGGTCCGGGTGATTATGCGTGGTAAAAGCTGCAACAAGTGGCTTGTCTGTCGTGTTCTTAACCCACGCTGCCAGCAGATTGGCCTGCGTCACTGCCAGCGGAAGGTCGACAACGACCGCAGCCTGAGATCCGATGATAAGTGACGACACCATGTCCAACGACAGACCTTGGTTGACAAAGTTGTCAACCTTCAGGCTACAGTTGTACGATACAACAGCCTGACACTGTGCCGAAAGAGCAGCTATTAGGGCGATGTTCCGCATTTTGGAGTTGATCGTTGTAATGTCCCGAGAAACAAGTAGACGAGATTACCGAGCTGGTTGCGCGTCTTGCCGAATCTCAAATAATTCAAGTCACTCATGATTGAGGATTTTTATATACATTCTTGAGCGGGAACGACTAATCATGCTTCTTCCTAGATTTATTGCTGACTGTCACGACAGGCTTTCCCACATTTTTCATCAGGTGTACGGGGCCATATTGAGGTATGGAACCACATTGAGACGGATGCAAAATGTGCCCAACGTCAGCCATTAATTGCGGCAAGAAAGGACGAATTCCACTTGTCCCCAGTCTTACTTACATGTATTTATAAAACTGTCAACAATCTATAACAATCCATGTTAGTATTTTTTTATTTGAGTTTACTTGACGCAAAAAGCAGATTTGCGATTCGGCTTAGCGTCGAGTTTGGGTGGGTCGTCTATCAGTCATCGGGGCATCTACACGTCCAGCTCACCACTAGGACTCGGAAGCATATTGACCCCGCCAACCTGTTTGGTTCCGAGATGATGCGAGCTGTGAGCAGATATAGGAGGAGTTGGGATCAGCTCCCTAAGAAATTCCGCAACAAGAAGCTGACTGATGGTAGGCAGTTGAGCAAACCGAAAGCGGGTGCTTCAGTGGGTATTGTGTGCTGCACACTAATCAAGTTAGATGTCTTGGAATTGCGCAACAGTGGCTGATAGGTGTGCATCAGAGGCAGGAAAAAGTTCAATGGTTGTACGCCTTCAGTGCGTAGTTATAAGCTGCCCGCCCCTCCTAGACGAAGTTAACATCGAAACTTTCAGCCTCAAACTTTCATTCAGTCGAGAATTGAAGTTTTCATCCTCTATAAATTCTCTCATCCAAGCTTACGTCCATCATGTCTCCCATTAAGAAGATCGCTGTTGTCGGTGTAAGCATAGTCATTGTTCGTGCACCTGTATTTTTACTGATTTATTAAGGGGTCTGGAAACCTTGGACCGAATATCCTCTCTGGTCTGTTGTTGAGCGGCTTTGAGGTCACCGTTATTTCGAGAAAAGAATCAAAGTCCACTTTCCCTCCCGAAATCACCGTCAAAAAGGTCGATCTCACTTCCGAGGAGTCCATTGCGGAGGCATTGAAGGGTCAAGAGGCTGTTGTCTCCGTTGTGGGAACAGATGGCTTTACTAGCCAGAAAATTCTCATCGACGCCGCTGTCGCCGCCCAAGTCAAGAGATTTATCCCCTCAGAGTTTGGCATCAATACCCGCAAGGCCCGCGGCTCAAAGATAGGCGGCGTTTTAGCAGCCAAGATCCAAACTGTCGACTACTTGATTGAAATCTCCGAAAAGAACAGGTCGTTCACCTGGACTGGGATTGCTGCCGGACCTTTCTTTGACTGGGTGAATTGAATACCTCACCCCTTAACCATTTTTGATAAGAATATTATTAACATTAAACAGAATTTCAGTGGCCACGTGCTGGGCTTCGACAAACACAGTAAGACTGCCGACATTTTTGACTCAGGCAATGAGCCCTTCTCTTTGTCCACCTTTGGCTTCATCGGCAATTCAGTCGCTGGAGTACTGAAGAACCTCGAGGCCACTGCCAACAAGTACATTGAGATTGCCTCCTTCACGACCACCCAGCGAGACCTACTCAAGATTATTGAAGAGGAGACTGGCTCCACATTCACGGTCAGGAACGTCAAGACCTCGGACCTGGAGAAGACAGCCGACGAAAAGCTAGCAAAGCACGACTATAGTGCTTTCATCGAGCTTCTCCAGCAGCACGTTTTTGGCGACGGAAATGACAACGCCGTAAAGGATAATGCTGCTATATCGCTTCTGGGCCTACAGAAGGAGGACCTGAGGTTAGAGACGAAGAAGGCCATCGCCGCATGGACCTAGTAGGGCGAGGACAAATGAGGGTAATAAAAGCAACAAACCCCTAAATTGATAGACCAAGGATCTGTTATTCTGTAATTGGTGTGATTACAATCCATACAGGGTCTGCAAGGTGGATAGGATCGCTTGCTGGGATGCTTGTCAAACGTTCAAAACGACCCTTAACACCGGCTACTATTCCTTAGGCATCGTCTGGAAAGACCGTGATATGGCCCCTTTTGTGTTTTCGACAACGACCACTTGTGTGGACTTCTCAACGTCAATACTAACATCTCCTTTCCTCTTATCTCCTCTCCTCCCCTCCCTAATCTATCGCCCTAAGCCAACTGCACCAGGGCGTGGGTAGGGAAGCCTACCCTCCTCATTTACTCACTCATGCAATGTCTGTGCTGCGGTAAGGGCCCGTTTCAATAATCCCAAAGACATTCGCTACTATCTCCGCCTCGAGCTCAGATGTAGGAGCATTCTATCGTCCTTCAAACCGACTTCACCAGTGACTTTACCAGTGTCCCTGGCATCTCGCCTCTGTGGTGCTTACCTCATTCCCCATTCCTCCATCTTCGTCCATGTTCGTCGTTCTCCTCCTCCATCCCCCGTTTCTATTCCTCTTCTTTAACCTCTTTCTTCGAACTCGATCTTCAACCTACTTCTTGAACCATGTCTGCTCCCTCTTGAATTACGCGCCCATGCAAGGCAATGTTCATCTATCATTTAATTCGTTGAGCGGACGGCTAACACGTAGATGAGAGTTTGGCAGCTTATTAACGAGCCCAAAAAGCCCGAGTTACTCCGTTGAAGCGCTCAAGACCACTCTTCTTACGACTCGGCTTACCAATGTTCCGCCAACCTCTTTACCCTACCAGGTTAACTCACATCGATCCGACCTTTTGCTCACTTAGAGCCGCCAAGACTTCCCACGGCTCTAAAATTCTATTCCATTCCGAAAAGTGTCCAGCCCTTCCCATTGCGTAATGTTGTCGGGTGTTCCTATTCAAAAACAGGTGAAGCTTCTTGCTTTGGTCACATTCAGAGGAAGTACTAACATTAGTAGTACTTCTATTTTCTTTCTCTCTCAGCCACTCAACCCTAGCTTCCACGAGCAAGTCCGTTTCGCTGTTTCGCCGCTTCGCCGTACCCTTTACGGACAGCCTACGTGGTGCCGTACCATTTCGACCATCTCCTCTAGTGCCCAATTCTTGGCAACTTCGACCTGGCATCCTTGGGACCCTCTCGTTTCGCTGTTGCGCCCTGGGTGCGGGCCAACCAGCGAAAAAGTGGCTGAGTACGAAAGGTTCGTCGGTAGCATTACTTGAAAGCTTAGGCCACTCGATAGGATGAAAATAAGAAGATTCAAAAATATTAATCAATACGTATTTGCAGAATTTTAGACCCAATTAAAGCTCTCATGATATGGAAGTTCCCATGGGAACTATCTAGTCTTCATACAGTCTTAGACCGTTCTCTTCCCGCGCCCGCCGCCTCATTTCCTCGCTCGAGCATATCAGTAACTCCCACTTAGCAGCATTAGCCTGACCTACCACGGAGTAGACGGAGCCATCGGGATAAGAGTTCAACAACGAGAACTCATGCGCAAAGATCCCCGTGGCGAGCCACGTTGTCGTGGGCTCCTTATCGCGGACCGCCGCATCCTCACGCGCGGAACTCGTTCGCACATCGGCAACGTCTCTCCCCAGCTCCTTGGCTCGTTGATCCAGATAGTCGACATAGTAATTTCTGTTCGGACTGTTCGGCCAGCGGTCAGTCTGTTTCTGCCGTGCCTGGTCCCAGAGCTCCGAGCACGGCTGTGGCTTGAGCTCGTCCCAGAGGTTTATATAGTCGGCCGCGATGCATGTCATGGTCACCTGTAAATGCATATCCGGGCAGCGGCGAACGAGCTCCCTCAACGTCTCTTCCGCTGGGAGCAAGGGCCACCAGATCATTGCAGGCATCTCCAATTTGCCAGGGTAGAGGGTGTGATATGCGACGGGTCGTTGACCATGATGAAACGCGCCAGGATAGTGGATTTGATGTCGTCGTTTCCTGAATCAGTATCCTGAAGCGACCACCACCTGGCAAAGGTGGTGTTGTGGTAGATACCGCGGATAACAGCCGCGTATTCATCGTGGAGCATCTTCGGCCGGCGGAGGCGTACAAAGCGTTCAACATTCCCCTCGTAAGCCGCCATCAGGATCAACGGGTCCTTGTTGGTGGTCGATAGATGCGAGAGAATGGGGGTATAGAAGAGCGCAATGTGCTCAGGGGCAAGCTCCTCAAAATTCTCCTTCTCTGATGAGGTTTCGTCGATGTTGAATCTTCTGCAATGTTAAAGTAGTGCTTGCCCCATTGTTGGTACTTGTCTAGCCCTAGAAGCACGTCCAGTGAGGACCGCACAGCCGTGTCGCCGTTTATGAATGCAGGCGACGTTGGACTATCGGGATGGGAAGATCGTGTGTAATCGTTGAGGATAGCGTAACACATAGGCTGGCGCATTATGGTGTCAAATATGGCTTTAGATCCTTCTGTTGAAGAATTATCCCTGGCCTCTTCTGCGATTGAGATTTCGGGTAGGAGACCAAGTTCGTTGTAGAGGGCAAAATAACCAGCGACGCCACAGGCTCTAACAACCAGATACCGCATGTCGGGGTAGCGCTTCGCCAGTTCACGGTAGGTTTCCTCACTAGCTACATCCGGATACCATATACAATACGGCTTTTCGTCGTCAGTTGTCATCTCCGGAATGGTGTTGCTTATAATAAGCCGGGCGTTGCGGGCGCGGGCAAAGGCTCTGTTGTTGGGTTCCAAGCAGAGCCTGCGAACGGGTTCCGACATTGCAAAAGCTTCATTATGTCGAATACCGTGTATCACGCACTCCCAGACCCGATAGCCAAGGTCGTTCGGCAGGCGGTGGCCACGAAGTTCGTCCCGGTGGTCGTCGCCCGGCGGCGGGCAAGTCATCCACATGGTTTTCGTCCTGTTTGAGGCCTTCATCTTGCCTTGAATGGAATTAACGTCTCTCAGTCGAAGGGACTCGTAGGATGAAGAGAAGCAAAACTAGGCCCCAGAACACAGCGCGGACGATCAAGTTCCTTTGAGTGGGTTTACTCTGCTCGCGGCGGCCTCACTTGGGGACCCCCTAGGCAATTCAAGATTGGAGCGGGTATCCTGTCGTTTCTAATAAACCCCTGCACAATTCCAATGGCCGTTTGGCTGTTTATCAAAATTGACTTGTCAAGTTCTCTATGACTCCAAGCTTCCACACCATTTCACCATGAGAACGTCCAACAGTGTTCAATTTCTTAACTTCTCGATTTCCACATTGTGGTCAACAGTCATGCTCACTTGGATTCTGCCTGGCTCAGATCGGTATAGTCTAGATCGGACTCGGAGCCTAAAAATGAATTGTTACTGGAGAATATTTGATGCCAACGTCTAATAACCACCACAATTAGTGTTCTTAGAAATAAAAATAGAAAAGTTGGCAATACTAACCCGCTCCAATCAAAGATGAGTGATACGTGGCCGTCTCAAGCTGGGTCGGGTAGGTGAGTATGTTAAGTACACGTGACAATGTGGGACGATGTAGACTATTGGTATGTCGCTGATGTAAGACTTAAGGCAGGCTGCTATCCATAACAGAAAGACACAGCCCAACGCATCATGTCTACCCCGCTTGCCCTTGACTGCCTAAAGATAATCATCCAAACCTCAATCAACAAAACTCCTCGTCAACGAGTATAAGACCGGGCCGAACCGAGCTGCACCGTGATGGAGCCCTCGTCTCAAGTCCCGTTTCCGCCACTAAGGATCTTATCATTGGGTTAGAGCCCCATCCCTCGTGACATTCTAGAACTAACGAATCCATCCAGATGGCGGCGGCATCCGAGGCATTTCCAGCCTCCTAATCCTCGAGCACCTAATGGAAGAGATTCGCAAGGCAAAGGGCCTCGCGCATGTCCCACTACCATGCGAATATTTCGACTTTATTGGTGGAACAAGCACCGGAGGGTATTGCGATTCACATTCAATTAGTCTGAGGAAGCCTACTTACGTGCTGTCTAGGATTATTGCCATTATGCTGGGAAGGCTACGAATGAGTGTCGACGACTGTATTAAGGAATACCGAGAAGTTGCGCAGAGGGCTTTTACTCCGAAACGTACAACATTCTTTCCCGCATCGCCAAAGGGTGCATTCTCCGCTACAGCTCTCGAAAATGCGGTGAAAAACACAAGCAGGAAGTTTTGTACAGCAGCAGAGTGCGCTGGCCGGCGGCAACGGGGGGGCAGTTCGATAGCCGGAACCTGCCCCCATAGCGATATGGAGTTCCGAGATGAGACATGCACCAAGACGTATGTACTTCCTATGCAAACGTCCGAACATGCGTCAAGGATAAGAGTTGACTGACGTGCGGTAGCGCTGTTCTCGCTATTACCAAAGACAATGTAGACGCTCCGCCGACGCTCTTCACCACATACGATACGTCGGCCGGTTTTCGCGGTTGCCCTATCTGGCAAGTGGCCCGTGCAACATCCGCCGCTACAACATTCTTTAAGCCCATCCGAGTCGGTCGAGATGAAGTGGAGTTCGTGGACGCCGGATTTGGGTACAACAACCCAAGCGAAGTTCTCGTTGACGAGGCTCGACGGCAGTTCCCGGCGCGGCCTCGCCTGCAGGTCCTCAGCATTGGTACTGGGCTCGGGGACGTTGTAGACATCGGTAACTCGCGAATGGACATCATTCGGGCGCTGAAAAAGATGGCCACCAGTTCGAAGAATGTGGCGGCAAGGATGGAAGACCAATACGGAGACAGTGACCAATACTTCAGGTTCAACGTTGATCGGGGGCTTGAGGATGTGACCTTGTCCGACTGGGAGAAAGCGAGCAAAATTTCTGCACATACAAAGAACTACATCCGAGAAAGCCGGAGAGGGATTGAGAGATTCGTTCGCCACTATACTGGTTCTGTAGAGGTGCACGACGCGCCAACAGTAGCCGAACTTATAGGAGAGAATAATAATGAGTCGAGAAGTTAGTTCTGCTACCCTCTCTCCAATGCTACATTATCTAACACCATCACAGATAGACAGTTTCACTTCATACCACTTCCGAAAAACCAGCGCTTTGTCGAGCGTCCAGAAGCAACCCATCTCAAACAAATGCTATTTACAGAAAAGCGCCAGCCAGCTGCTTTAGTGGGGCTGGGCGGAGTAGGGAAGACTCAGATATCTCTTCACATCGCCTATTGGGCTAAAGAGAATCTATCAGAATACTCGGTCTTTTGGGTACCCGCCTACAGCCATGCAAGCTTTGAGCAAGCGTACACGGACATCGCTAAGGAACTGGGTATCGGTCCGACAGCGGAAGATGAAGACATCAAGTCGTATGTCAAACAGCACCTGAGTTCCGGAAAGATAGGGCCTTGGCTCCTGATCGTGGACAACGCGGACGATATGGATGTTCTGTACGGCACTGCAGACGATGAAAAAAGTCTGATGAAGCATCTTCCACAGAACAGTCATGGCATAACGTTGTTTACGACGCGTTTCAGGGACGTGGCACTGTCAGTTGCGGACGATGCTTTGGTAGAAGTTAACGAGATGAACGAAAAAGAAGCTACAAGCCTTCTTGAAAAGTCGCTTCTACGGAAGGAACTTTTGCATAACCACGATCTATCGATAAAGCTACTAGGGATACTAACCTACCTTCCCTTAGCAATTACACAAGCCGCCGCATACCTCAATAGAAACAAGCATATATCTATTGAGAAGTACCTCCAACTACTTCAGGGCACTGAACAGACTCTGATCAATATGATGAGTCGAGAATTCCGCGACAGCACCCGCTACGTCGACTCGCAAAATGCTGTTGCAACCACGTGGCTAGTATCTTTTGACCAGATTCGACGAAACGACAGTTATGCCACCGACTTGCTGTGTTTCATATCCCGCATTGAGCCAAAGTTCATCCCACAATCAATCCTACCTATGCCAGGACCCGAAGTAGACATCGAAAATGCGCTCGGTACGCTGTGTTCCTACGCATTTCTGTCTCCCCGAGACGAGGCTGAGACATTCGACATGCATAGACTGGTACACTTGGCAACCAGAGTCTGGGTTAGACGGCAATCACTGGAGGATCAGACCATGAGGGATGCGATTCATCATTTAGACGAAGTGTTTCCAACTGACGACTATCATAATCGCGCCATTTGGAGGCAGTACATACCACATGCGCTCAAGACTCTGCGAGAAGCCATAGATGTCGAGAATTATGCAAGATCTAATTTGTATCTTCAAGTTGGGAGATGCTTGAAAATAGACGGACGATTAAAGGAAGCCGTTATTACTTTAGAACAATGCTTTAAGCTGAGGGAAACATGTCTGGTAGAGGATGAACGAAGGCTTAGCTCTCAATACGAACTTGCAGTGGCATATCAAGCAGGAGGACGGGTCAAAAAGGCGGTCAAGCTGCTTGAGCATGTAGTCGATATGCGGAAAACGACGCTTGACGAAGGGCATCCAGACAGACTTGCCTCACAACACGAACTTGCAGGGGCATATCAAGCAGACGGAAAGGTCAAAGAGGCAGTTAAGCTACTTGAGCATGTGGTTAATGTGCAGGAGACGACGCTTGACAAAGGGCATCCAGACAGACTTGCCTCACAACATGAACTTGCAAGGGCATATCAAGCAGATGGACAGGTGGAAGAGGCAATTAAGCTGCTTGAACATGTGGTTAATGTGGAGGCGACAACGCTTGACGAAGGGCATCCAGACAGACTTGCCTCACAACATGCACTTGCAAAGGCATATGAAGCAGACGGAAAGGTCAAAGAGGCAGTCAAGCTGCTTGAGCATGTGGTTAATGTGTGGAAGACGACGCTTGACGAAGGGCATCCAGACAGACTTGCCTCACAACATGAACTTGCAAGGGCATATCAAGCAGATGGACAGGTGGAAGAGGCAATTAAGCTGCTTGAACATGTGGTTAATGTACGGAAGACGACGCTTGACGAAGGGCATCCAGACAGACTTGCCTCACAACATGAACTTGCAAGGGCATATCAAGCAGATGGACAGGTGGAAGAGGCAATTGAGCTGCTTGAACATGTGGTTAATGTGGAGGCGACAACGCTTGACGAAGGGCATCCAGACAGACTTGCCTCACAACATGAACTTGCAAGGGCATATCAAGCAGATGGACAGGTGGAAGAGGCAATTAAGCTGCTTGAACATGTGGTTAATGTACGGAAGACGACGCTTGACGAAGGGCATCCAGACAGACTTGCCTCACAACATACACTTGCAATTGCGTACGAAGCAGATGGGCAGGTGAAAGAGGCGATTGAGCTGCTTGAACATGTGGTTAAGGTGGAGGCGACAACGCTAGACGAAGGGCATCCTTCCCGACTTGCTTCAGAACGCGCACTCGCACGGGCATACGAAGCAGACGGACAGGACAGCAATAATGTATAACTAGGTCGCTAATTGCACTGAAAACGGCGCAAGTACAATACTAGCAACCAAGTCAGGCAATATGTTTGTGTTTTGATTGATGCATCAATAAGAATGCCGATTCAAAATCAGGCAAATTTGTCGCGTTTCCTCTTGTATACCCTTTGACTTTAGACTCAGCTACCGAAAAAGAATCAGAGAAGAACACTACAAGGCCAATTGCCTGATAAAGATCCTTCGATTAGCGCAAGTCCAAATTTTGGATTGAAATAACCATAGCAACTTGATTCCAGAAGGCTAAAAGTAGGAAGAAAACCAGTCCCGAAAGCAGGGACCATAATTGATGATTTGGTAACAGCCGTTAGTGATTAAGAAGTCCGGAGCTACGTATGCCTGCGTTGATACCGTGATACCGTTATAGAGCAATACTTACAAATGAGGGAATGTGCTTGAATCCACAAATCTGTTTTGACGGATGACCTATCATACGCGGATGTGAAAGTTTGCCTGATTATTTCTGACTATAAGGATATTCAAGAAGGAAAGAAGCAAGTTACACTCTAATCAGGTATCCCTTGCTCACAACCAGCCCACTCCAAGGGCTGCACCAGAAATCTCAATCGCATATACTTACCATGCCCTTTCCGCTCAGACACGACAGGCACCACTCAGGAGTGTGTCATGACACCGCTCCTCTAAGGATTATATCGTGTGGAAGTGCTGTGCCAGACATGAAGAGGCCCGACGTCAATGAGTGCCAAGCGGCGCCAGATCCACTCCAAAACGCAGGACAACTCGAAGCCCCTTCTAGCAGACAGCAACGAACGAACGTCCCTCTACTTGCGGCCATCGACCACGACCGCGAGAGAGGCCGACGACGCTGAGCATCATCGATGGAACATTGAAGTTGTGTGGAGAGTCGAGATAATCACCCCCTCCGCAAACATCAGCGCTTACAGGCCATAGGTGCTCCGGTGGCGAGGGCCAGCTAGACCAAGTACCGTGGCGTACTGACACGGCTTGTCGCCCAAAGTCGTCAATGACTCTGGGCATGGTGGTCGCCTAGGCCAAGGCGCAACGTTGACGAGGTGCGGAACTCGCGGGTCTACTCAGAGTCCTTGGTTTTGCGACGAGCACACATAAAAATCGACAGCCGCAAAACATCATTCCAACGAGATTCATTACACTGCTGAGCTCATCGCAGTATAGTGCCGTACCTACCCTCTGGGTGTCGTCCGCCTCGTTGCGGTATTGAGGTGATTCACGCACTCAGACAATCATCACCGAGAGGGACCGGGACCGCCGTCAGGTATTAAAAAGCGTCGAGTTTAAAAAAGCTGACTATATTTACGAGCATTCATGCCAACGCCCCTGATGCAACAAAATAAAGAAAAGGAACAACAGACAGAGTCGCGCAACGCCCACCACAGCGGTGTTCAATAGTAATCCTCCTCGGAAGGTCTGAATCTCCAAGACACACGGAAAGGGAACACGGATCGGGGGGTGGTGTGTAACAGTAAAGAAAGTTTCTGGTTCCGGGTATGCAAAAAACAACACAAAACACCCTACAAAAGGAGTTTTTTGTTTTCTTCCTTTCCCCTGGGGCCTGGGTTCCCAGGAATTCGCCTCTTTTGCATTTTTTCGGTTTTTTCCATCCCTCTCCCCCATCCAGCAAAAGAGACGACGTGAAACCTTCCGTGATCCGTCCGTCTATAAAAAAGGGAGGGCGGGTAAGCTCTTAAGTGGTAACGGTAATGAGAAATCGATCCAGACGTCAAGTCGGAGGGACGGTGTTTTGGTGGTTACAGATACGCCCCCGGATGGGTTGAGGCGGATGCGGTTAAAGGTATGGTGGGTATTTTGTACAGAGTCAAACAAACAGCAAGCGAGGCCATTTTAGTTTCGAACGGCGGGCATATCGACCTTGCGGCCGAAGCGGGCGGCGACGGTGGCTTCTTGTGCGTTGGCGTTGGGCTCCCAGCCCACTCCCGGCTGGACGATGCGGCGCGCGATTCGGCTCGACGTCTTGAGGATCTGCGGGGATGCGGCGCCGGTGTCGATGGGCACGGTAAGGGAGATGTCGGGGAGCTCGAGGTTGCGCGCGGCGACGGCGCGCTTGGTGGCAGCAGGCGCGGCGGCCTGGCCGCCTGGCTTGATGACGGTGAAGTAAATGGCAACGACAGCGACGATGATGACGACGATGAGGACTGCGCAGCGTTAGCGGTTGAATGGCAAACTCCGCCTGACCGTGGACTTACCGCAGATTCCCAGGCACCACCACTTCTTCTTGCGGGTCTTGCGCGCCGTGTTGACGGCGACGCCAATCTCCTGGTTGCCCTTGTCGAGGTTCTCGACGACCTCCTCGCCCTTTTGCTCGATCTGGGTGACGGCGGCCTCCTGCTGGACGACGAGCACGTCCATGTCCTGGAACAGCTGGGCGAGCTCGACCATCTGCTGCTCAATCTTCTGCAGGGCGGCCTGGCGGTCCTGGACGGCGTTGAGGACGGCGTTGGCCTGGGCCTGGCGGCCGCTCTGCATGACGGCCTGCTGGAAGATCTGGGCGCCGGCGCCGGCGTCCTCGACGGCCTCGCGGACCTCGCGCTCGTCGGCGTCGGGGCGGACGATCCTGTACTGGCGGGCCATCTGGTCCTGGGTGCGCTTGCGGAAGGCGGACTCGACCTGCTGGTACTGCTGGATGGCGCCCTTGAGACGGCGATCGACGCGGCCGACCTGCGGCGAGTTCCTGGGCGATTGGCCGTCGGGGCTGGACTTGACTGTGCGGACGCGATCGGTGAGCGAGCGGTACATGGTCATGGTCTCGGAGGAGAGGGCGTCGAGCTGGCGGGCGGTCGACGAGCTCGCCGACGTGTCGGCGTCGGTGAGGGTGCGCTCCTGCAGCATGCGCAGCTGGTTCAGGTTGGCCTCGATCTGGTCGATGCCCTGGTCGATGGAGCGGCACTCGTTGAGGATGGCGTTGGGGTCCGACTGGCCGAAGCCGCTCGCGTTCTGGGCGAGGGATTCCATCTCGACGTTGGCTCCTGGAACGTGGGGGGCACGCACTGTCAGCACTCGAGCACATACGACCGTCGCGGCCAGGCCGTACCGTATTGGTCCCTACCCATAGTTGGTCCCTGATTGTTGTATCTGTTGCCGCCGTAGGGAGAAGGACCGGAGCCGAAGCTCTGCTGGGGAGGGCCTCCATAGCCTCCTCCTCCCGGGCCATCATCCCGCTGGTCAAAGGGGTTCTGGCGACCACCGTATCTACCCGGGTTTGTCAGTAATCCGCGTTCGGAGAGGTCGTACTCGTCGTCGTGTGTCCCGTCGGCTCCATGGGAGAGAGAAACATACCCGTACTGCGCCATGGTGTTAGTTTCAGCGGACAATGGTGGTTCGGTCGGTGTTCAATCAGGTAGGTAAGGGGAAGGATGTCGAGGGAAAAGGTGTAGAAAATGGCGAGGAAAGGGGGAATGAGGAAAAAAAAAAAGCACAATGTGAGATGCAACGCAACCAGGCTGAAGCAAATAGGGCGATGTGCAAAAAAAAAAAGGTTGGTGATCGCGGCAAGTCGACAAAGTTTGCGGCTTGATGACGGCGACGGGAAGGGGGTGGACTTTCTCTCGCTCGGCTTCGAGGCTTCGAGAAGGGGGGGAACAACAGCGGCAACGTGCGATTGACATGAAGACGGCAGGACGTAATGCAACAACGGTAGGGCAGGGCAGAGCGCGCAGCAGCAGCAGCGGCAGGGCGAGGGCGTGCGGGCGAAACACCGGAAGTGCGAGGGTTGGGGTGAAACACTGACACTCATGTTGCTTCTGCGAAGCGCGTAGGCTTCTTCCTTGCGCGAGGATGATGCGGGCTCGTTAGGCGCTCAAGGGCGAGATGGCTTTTGTAGCGGATTGAGTCGCCGGAGGGAGAGAGAGAGATAGAGAGCGTCGCGCAGTCGGTAGGAAGGGAAGGAAAATGAAGCCTTTGATGCCCAAGTTTTGTTTGGTTGTTTCGGCAGAAAAGAAGCAAGTTGAGTACGGGTAGGAGAAGAAAAAGGGCGAAGATGGGGAAGGGGGTTGTCGGATGAGACGAATCGGTGGTGTTGTAATGGCGAAAGTGACGGGTGGGCGATACGACCAAAAAAGGACGACGGTCGACCACACAAACGCACACGGCAGAGCTCTGCAGGCCAGGCCAGGCCAGGCTAGGACGACAAGAAGTCTCGGGCTCGTCTTTGGGTCGATGAGCAGGGGGGAAACAGTGGTCCTGCGAGGGATTGGGGGGAGGAGGAGGACCTGGACTGGGGGAACAGGAGAAGCGAGACGAAGGCGAATGGGCCACAGAAATCCACACGACGCAGGGTGTGTGTGGTGGATGTGGATGTGGGCTTGGGGCGTGTGTGGCTTGAAGCGCTTCTTTGTAGCAGAAGTTCGAAATGTCTGTCCGGGACGGGGGCGCGGTGCTCGGGGTGCCCCTGGCTCCGGAACGATCGCCGTTTAGGTAGCTTCCAAGGACCCAGTACGAGAGATGATTGGAGGGGGCCCTGGCTGATTGGGGATGGGGGGATGTAGCCAGCGCTGCACTGATGTTTTTTTCCCTCGCGCGTCCTTCTTATTTCTTTTTATTTAGAGTTGGCGCGTCTGTGAGCTCAATGGAAGAGAATAATGGTGTCGTAAGTGGTTGCGAGTGAGGTGGTAGGCGGATGAGTAAGACGATTGGGGGATGAGTGCGAAAGTGAAGGTGAGATTGAGATTGAGTGTGAGTGTAATTCAAGGTGGAGGCAGGCTTGCTTGGCGAGGTGAGGTACGGTACCTGCAGGCAGGCAAAGGAGACAAGCGACAGCAGTCGTCCTAGCGAGAGGCAGGCAGGGGCCGACGATGCAACGTACGGCAGTAGTCGAGGGAAAGGGGGGGCGCTCTGTCACTGTCTCACGCTCACTCTCACTGCTTTGGGGGGGGGGGTGCTTGGCTGTGCCTCTGGTGAGGATTCTCGACTCAGACGGGCGCGGTCTGCGGCAGCTGATTGGGCGAGGAGCGTCGAGGATTGGGACCCTGAAGCCTGGACGTGCCTGTTTGTTCTATGTAACAGGCGGTGGGCGACGGGGGTGCGGTGCGAATAAAGGTGAGGCGCTGGCGGGAGATGGCCCAATGCTGTGTCACTGAGATTAATGCGCCTGGATTGCTCCTTGGACGGCGGTGTGATGTCGACGTCGACGCTTTCTCTTCCTCGTGCCAGAGTGCGATCCAGTGATGTAATGTGGATGGATAGCCGTGGGATGCGGTGACGGTGATCGCGTGCCGGTCGGTGCTGTGACTGGACGATTCCTCCTTTTTTTTTTGGTTCGAGTCCTTTTTCTTCCCTTTTCGTCTCTTACTGTGATTTGTGTATAGCTCGATCTATTTTTGCCTTTGCACATGCGACTTGCACTCTTATGCGCGCTGTCGCTGACCGATGGAGCGTACGTGCCGATGCAATGCAAAGAAAAAGCTAAACCGTGGAATGCTGATTGATACACATGCAGCAGCAAAGCAGCACTCCGGGAAAAGACTAGGTAGAGCTGGTGTAGGCCTCTCGTTCGTCTAGGACTCTGGGTGGCTTGTGACGCCCAAGGACGACGATGGCGAACGGATGGGCGACGGTCGACAGGGATGTTGAAGGCGTGAGCCGTGGGCCAATCGAAGTCGGTCACCGTCCTGGATTCCGCACTCTGAGTTCTGGACTGTGGGTTCTGAACTCTAGATTCCTTGGGTGGCAGTTGTCTGCACCGAAAGCAGCACCGGAAGGGCTCTTCGTTGGCCGCTAAAAAAAGACGGGCAAAAGCTGCTGCTGCTGCTCCTTCGTAGCGTGTGAGTTGTGTGCCGTAAGGTTGCAAAGCAACTAGGTATGCTGCGAAAGAAAACCTCCAACAACGGCCAATCACACGTTGGGCGATCCAGATTCTCTACACCCTTTCGTTTGGGGACCGGGGGCGGCTTCGTGTTTCTCTGCTTGCTTTTGTACACTATGTATCGAAGGGCAGCTCGTCTTCGGTTGCCCACCTTGTTCGACACGAGCGTCTCCAATGTGTTTTTGTGGGTTGCACTCGACCACTCTGCTGGAGAAACGACGTCGATCAAATTCCACAGCGGCCGTCGTGAGCCTGTCGGATGGGTCGTCGTGTCACACAGCCCGGGCGGGAGGTGGGTGAATGCCTAATGCGTCTGAACTGATGACAAGTCGAGTCGAGCCGATTCGGTTCGAGCGAGCGGCTCCTCGAGGGAACGACGCTTGCGCTGATGGTTCGAGAGTCTGAGCGGTGGTGGGTTGGATTGGAGCAATGCCTACTCCGTGAATATCGAGGACCCCAAAAAACAAGCGACACCAAGCGACGACTTGAAGATTGCAGCGGAGGGGAGAAGATGCAGGTTCACGACGGCGGCCGGGAAACGGGAATCCAGCCTCTTAAACCTATCCCCTCCCTCCCCCAATCTCATCATCCCATGCTCATCACAATGAATTGGGAACCCTCAGTCAATCCCAATCCTTCCGGGCCACCTCACCCCGCTTCCTCGCTCTTCAGCTTACGGTCTCGGAAGCGCGAAAGCTAGCATGGCACATGCGACTGCTGCAAGCCTCCATCCTCCGTCTCCGTATCCGCTGCGCTGCTCCACGCCCTGAGCTTCTTAGCCTCCCACCTCGCAGCTCCCGCCCAGCTCTCCCTCCAAGCCCCCCATCCCCAGAATAAGGCCGGCGGGAACTCCAGCGCATCGGACCACCTCGGACTGCCTGCTTGGTTGCTTGCGGATGTGCCGTCTCAGGAACACACACTCTCTTGCTGTCTCTCACACCACCACCCCCCGGCGAACCTCATCTTCCTTCGCCCCAACTAGACTCGGTTCCATGCAGCCCGTAAGCCAGCATCAGCAGGCTGGCATTCCGTTTGCTTTCTCATAGGCAAGGGACCGCCAAGAACTCGTCCCAACTTCACCCCCACCAGTCCCGAAGATATTCTGGGCTTTCGGATTCCAAGGCAGCTGACTAGATATGGGAGAGTCAACCCAGAACTACTCCGTAGATGCTTAGCTGCCGCCTGCGAAAGAGGAGGGGTCAAACACCAAGCTCAGCTTGCCAAGGAACTCAGCTCCAAAGTCTTTCCTCACTCGGCCACCTCGCCCAGACACAGCCTTCGACCATCCATTGCCATCCGCCGCCATCCACCGCCCAGTTCCGTCCCTGAGCCAATCCCGCGCCTCACGAGCCCTCTGCTCCAGGATGGACGTCCTCCGCCCTCCCTTGGGGCCACCATTCTGCAGTTAAAAATGCCCAGCCGAGATCTGGTCCGCAAACTCTTTTGCCATCCTCGACGGGGGATATCCCTTCACTCCTTCGCAACACCACAAAAAAAAGTCCATGCTCTCTCTGCATTCCTCACTCACATGCTACCTATGCCGCCACGCTGCGGGTGCGCGGGGTACGACATCTGAAGAAGCCCCTCGCTCATGGCGGCGGCATGTCACCGCAACAAGAAGCTTTTCCCCCCCTTTACATTCCTGGCCTTCCGGCGGTGGAGAGATAGCTAAGCTGCGCTGGCGGGCCTGCTGCCCATTTAGCCCGCCCTCGCGCGCCGCTTTGGGCGAAGCTGACACGCACCGCCCACACCACCACCGCCGCCATCGCATCCTCCCTTGGCGCCCACGGCGCCGCACCGCCAGCCGGGCCAGGGAGACGGTTAGGGCTGTGCTGCCGAGCGCCAGGATCCTCCTTCTCTGGCATCCTAGCCCGCTTCTACACCCGTCCCCGAACGGCGACAGGCGACGGGCCCTCCCCTTCCGCCCTTTCTCGGTCCGTCCAGCGTCACCGTGTCATGCTCTCCCTCCCCTCCCCTCGAGACCAGCCTGTTGCCGAGCGGCCGGCAAGACGACGACGCCAGACCACAAGATTTATGCATGCCGCTGGGCGTTACTCATCCTGCCCTTTGCCCAAGGGTGCGCGGTGTCTTTGACCACCAGCACTTCAGACGGATGTCGTCAACAATTCTCAAATTTTCTAAAAAAGCGCCAGAAAGCCGGGGAAGCTTTTCTACACGCACCCATGCCTCCTCTATCCGTTGCGGGAGGCGGGTGAAACTTGCGGTCTAAGCCCTTCAAAAAAAACTCCTCCCCCTCGTCACGCCCAGAGCCCCTCCTCCTCCCCCGCCGCGCGGACGGGTCGCCGGCGTCCCATGCTATTTGATACAGAAACCGAACTCCCACCACCGCTCCCTCTTGTTACTAACGCCCACGCGAAAAACCCAAAAATGATTTCTCATACCACGGCGTACGCCGACACGTAGCTCACGCTCGAATCGCCCGGGCCCGTCACCAGGCTGCTGCGCTGGTACTGGATGAACTTGAAGCGGTGCTGGTCGCCCAGCTCCTCGAGCGCCGCCATCGTCACCCCGATCGGGTGCCGCCCGCACACCGTGTTCTTGGTCTGCTTGAGGTTGTCGTAGAAGTTGCTGTGCTTGCCCGTCTTGATGGCCTCGATCGCCAGGTCGTCCACCAGCTTGACCGTCTCGTGGATCGGCGGCCCTTGAGGCGCAGACCCGTACGGACGGAGCTTTTGCAAGCTGTTGAGCGTACCGTCTGGGCAATATACCATGTAATCAAAGTGACTGCCCCAGTGGCAGAAGTCGGAGCTCACGATGAAGGCGTTCTCCGGGTCTTTGAGGTACTCGGCCAACCATTTGCCTACCTCCTTCTCCTCTGCCTTGTTGTTATCGCCAATCAGGATGGGTATGACTGGCGGGAAGTTGTCGGGCGAGCCGAACGTCTGCTCGAGCCGGAGCCAGAGGTAGGGCAGGTGCATCTCCAGCGAGTGCTCCTTGTCGTCATTAATTACCGGGATCTCGGGGATGTCGAGCTCGTCGCGGAGGTGGGCCACGATCTGCTGGTCCACCTTGAGGCTCCCCCACGGCGTGCCGTAGTTCGGGTACCCGGTGACGGCGCAGCCGGCGAGGTAGAACGTGTGCGAGGGCCCGAGGAGGAAGACACGCTTCGCCTTGCTCAGGTCGAAGGCCTTGTATGCCCATGCCGCCGTGGCACCGGAGTATGTGTAGCCGGCGTGTCTGTTTGCGTCACTGCAGTCAGCATTGAGTTCTCGGAATGTCTCGGTTACACTATAGGGTAAGCTGTAGAGAGCAGATGGCAGACTGACGGGGCGATGATGACGCGAGCGCCGGGGATGGGGAGCCCGTCGCCGTCGACCTGGTCCGGGACGTCGGAGAGGAAGCTCTCGAGTTGGGAGCGAAGGAGCTTGGGGTCTCCTTCGTACCACGAGCCCGCCTTACCGGGGCGGCGTGTGTCTCTTGGCGGCATGGTATGGATGCTCTACTGGAACTCGTTTGCGGACGTATTGAAAAAGAGGTAAGTGCAGCGACAAGAGGTTGCGAAATGTCTACGGATTACAAGCGGTCCTTAAGAGGGAACAGGAAGAGAGGCTAGTTTGGAGTCTGCGCGATGGGGGCAGGGAGGTCAGGTAAGGCAAGGTGACGCTCTCCTGCCCCGCACCAAGGTGGTCAGGAAGCTTCGCGGGACCAGCTCCTGAGGGGCCGGAGGGGTAGGACTTCCCCACACTGACTGGCACATTATTTCGAGCTGAGGTCGTTAGCGCCCGTGGGCCGGGGCCGGACCAACTGGAAACTTCATCGGCATACAGATGCGAGTTGCGAGCAAGTTACAGTGCAAAGTCGCCGTGAAACCCATGAAAGGAACCAGTGCAATGCAACTTTGCATGTCGTGCAGAAGAGGGAGGAGTACCGGGTAGCTTCATGCTCCAGCAAGACGAGTTCGTTCTACCACTCGCCTTCGGGCGGCAAAGACGCGATGACAGCGCTTCGTTCATGTCCTTACTCGTCTGCCAAAAAAATCTTATCTTCCGTTGAGACTATGTACAGTCTGTTGTATTCGAGCCAAACACTGCATGATGAGACTAGATTCTAAGCCTGCTTCTTCAAGCTGTTGTCTCTCCTCCAAAAAATGAAGCGCTAACGTAAGCCGGAAAATAGCACTACCGTGGTTTAGTTGAACAAGCGCCCTCACGGGTCTATCCAAGACCCCGGCATGACCGGCCTCCGCTGATCAATACCCGCCCAGAACTCGGCGGCAAAGACCTCAAACTCAGGCGCCCACCATAGCCGCCAGTCCCTCAGCTGCGGCCCGTAATCCAGACCGATGATGCGGATGGACAGCCAGTAAAGATCGCTCCTTGGGTGCTCGTCGTCCACCATCTGCATCCACGACTCTCTCATCCGCAGTGAGGTGCGGACGTGTCTGCGCGAGGCGGCTACGGCATCAGCGTCGAACGCGCCCTTGACCTCCGGCGCCGTGGACTTGACCTTGAGCGCTTCGCCTCTGCCGTACTGTAGGAGGTCCACATCAGCATCTCTAAGGTCTCGTAGCCATTGTCTTAGCACGCCTCGGAAGATGGCGTCCCATTTCTGCCACGGGAGATCGGGCGAGATTCGGCAGAGGGCGCCGCCGAGCACCGAGATAAGCGGCGTGCCCGTCCACACCGGCACGCGATACCAGTCCCATGGGACGACGGTTTCCACTCCGTGCAGCTGGTTCCGCCCGGCAGCTCTGAGGGTCTCGGCAAAGGTGTAGCTCCAGCCCCCAGTCCATGCCTGAAGCCGCACCATCGACGTCCTCCATCCCTCTGACTCCTCGTCTTCTTGCACTGGCACGTCTTCATCGCGGCCAAGGCGCGGGTTGAACTGCATCTCATGCGCGAACCGCTTTCCCAGCGCGGCTGCGGCAGAGTGCACGAGCGAGAACCCGACCTCAGCGGACGCGCGCACGTCATCTGCCGTGATCACACCGTCTTCGTTAAGCAACCTCCGGTACACGTGGACGTCTTGTGTTGTGAACGCGCCGAGACGGACGGCTTCTGCTCTGTCTCGTAGCGGAAGGTCGTGGTACCCTGGGAGAAAGTTGCGCTGGAAGACCCGCAGCCAGTCGTCTGCGTAGGAGCACTCCGTCTCGAACTCAAACATGCGCTCGATGGTGAGGGTTGGGATGTTGGCGCTGCGGGACTGAAAGAGGGAAACAAGGGCGTAGTGGGTTGAGTCGGGTTTGGGTGCGAGGCTTTTTCTAGATTTTACCAGCTCGCCGAGCGGACTCCTTTTTGTGCCGTATGGTTAGCGATGGGATACGTGAGTAGAGGTGAAGGAGGGGGGGGGGGCGTACTCGGCTGATCCGCCATTGTCGTCAATGAGATCTTCTAGGCCGAGGTCAAGTAGCGTTCGGCATACTTCGACTTGCTCATAGTCTGTGGCATACTGAACTACTCTTAGCCTGGTAAGATTACTTGCCCAGCAAGTTTCGTGACTTACATATAACAGGGTAGAACCGTTCTCGTCCCTATCAAGTGGCGATGCCTCCCCTTTACTAAACATAGCCATCATTCCTTTCACATCGCCCTCCTTCACAACTGCAAAGATGGCGCTGTGTTTCGACCTGACACTAAAAGACCGCAGACTCTGCTGCCAGCCTCCCGTCATGCTCCAACAGACTTGTATCTCCCACACGGCCCCTGACATCCACGCCGGAAGCTGAAGGGACAGACCCCACTCGCTTCGGTCTTTGTAGGAGGCGGTTGCAAGCTGCCCCGTTGGGGTCGGTTTATACGAAGACAGTCTTGAGCCTCTCCATGTCCTTTTTGATCGGACGACGATATACTCCGTCTCCCTTTCATTATGTGTTTCATGGTGCTTCAAAGTCTGAAGCTGTCTCGTTATGTTTTCCAGCTTGCTCGATACGTCTTGTGAGACTTTTTCTGCTATTCTGTCTCCGTAGACTTGATGCAGTAGTTTCTGCTCGTTGACGACTTTTTCGGCCGTCTTATCGGCGATCCGATCATGAGAAGCCCGCATAATCGCCCTATCGTGTGTAAATAGAAGCAAAACCCCTTAGAACATGGAAGAAGAATTTGGTATCATCCATACGAACCTGTCATAAGCTCCAACACACATCAGCACCATCCCCACCGCCGTATCCAACCTCCTCTCCAACTTTTCCAGGTCATCCCTCCGCAACGCCGCCCACGCAAGCCTCATCTTCCGCCTCGTACGACTCTGTAAGCTCTGCTTCGGTGTCTTCTGTAAGCTGGATTGAAGCCTCGTAACCATCTCGTCCACAGCTTTGTATGCTTTGGTGGCGTAAGTCGCGCACGCCTTGGCATGCTGAGTCGGCAGTTGCAGATCCAACTCTCCATATTCTTCTTCGCAGCTTGAAAGTTTATCAATAATCCCTTGCAGAACCGGGCCAAGGGCTTCGAGTCGGTCGACGGCGTCTTGCAGATCTAATGGGAGGTCTTCGATCGAGTGCCATAAGCGGACGGCCTTGGCGATGCCGATGCAGAGTTGGCCGAGGGCTATGCCACTCGCGGCGGCACCAACGGCTTCCATGAGGGAAAGTGCCGAGATCTTAGAAAGCCTAGTGAATCGAAAAACGCGCAGAGAGTCATGAATTTAGTCTTATGACTTGTTTGCCGTTTTGCAGTGGCGTTTCAAGGTAGTTTTAGTAGCCAGCCAACGAAGGTGGAAGAAGCAAGTAAGAGAAAATTCGCATCTTCACAAAGTTTAGTAGGCAACCAGCGATCTCCAGCTGTTTAAGAGTAACTGAGAGTGCGTCAAGAAACGCTCCATCGGCCCCTACCACAGCCCCGTAGCACAGCGCTGCCGACAGAACGGGCCTGGTGCCTCGGCGGCAAACTGCATGTTTTTACATGGGTTGTGTGGCCTCTCGAGGCGGGGGTATGCGAGCCAACCAGACTTTTGACCCAACAAGCAGGCCTTCGGAACCAACGCTCTACTACTTCTGATACTCAGTTGGATGCCCATAGCATCAATCCCTGCATTCGGGCGTGCCAAGGACGGAGTCGTACAAGCGGCGATGTGCTGGCTTCCTCTGTGTCACTTACACCACTGCTGGCAACTGATAGGATAAGGCGGAAATTTCGAGACGGCTAAGAAGGTGTGAATACTTTCTGGTATCTTGGGCTTGCTGTGGCAAATCTGAGAGCTCGAGCTAGACGGGCGGCCGTATCTTTCGATACTCGGACCAAACCAACGGCGCGGTTTCTCCCTTCTCCCACTTCTCGAGCCTGTCCCATACTTCTGAGCCAAACTCGTGATAGTCCCAAGGCTCATCAACCCAGCTCCCCGGCATTTTGAAAGCCTGACTTTCCACCAGATTCCAAAAATCACCTGCATAATCCTCATACTCGAAAGTCCACCAGAGTTTCCACTGCTCCGGCCGAGAGCCATAGGTAAAGCCAATTAGAGAGAACCGAGCGGTCCCTTTAGTAGCAAACATCCACGGGGCCCATCGCCGCCCAAAGCACGTGGAGTCTTTTTCGTATAGTCGCCTCTCCTGTCGCCCGTAACTCAGAAGATCAACATCGCAAGAACACAGTATCGCGATCCATGCGGTAAACACAGATTCCAACGCAATCGTAAGCCGCGCCGCACTGCGTATGACGTCGTCCTCCCCGCCGATCAAAGACCACGTTATAGCAGAGAATGGTGTGACTTCGCCATATTTTTCTTTCCAGGACCAGACAGACTCGAGATGATGCAAGTCTGATCTGTTCTGGCGGATACAGACCTGAAGCAAGCTGCTCCAATGCTTCTGCTCCTCAACCTCTTGCTCAACACCATGGCAAGTCACCTTCGCTGTTAGTCTCCAAGCAAACAATAACACGAATGAATGAAGTATGGCGCAGTCTTCCTCCATAGAAAGCTCGACAATCTCCGTATCAAGATGATCAGCTTCTGGAAGGATTAGTAAGACTTCATCTAGACGCCAGCAACCACAACTCTCCGCCAACTGCCTCAGGTGCTGAAGTCTTGTCTCAATAGGCATTGACTCGTACTGAAATTTATAACGCTTAAGAAGAGCCTGAAAAGCACGGCAGCTAATGCCGTATGCGAGAAGATCCCCAATTGTTTCCGCACTGCTGAGAACGTCGTCTAGGCCGTGATCTGCGAAGAGCTCAAGAAACTGTAGATCTTGGGGTTTGGAGCCACGGTGATTCAGCGCACTGATCATACCGAAAATAAAAAATGTACTAATTGAAGTGTCGGTCAGATCAAACCCCATCTTTTCACTGATGGTGACTAACCTATTGCCGGTGCTCACTGGGTCGTATATGTAACTTCCAAGGCCACGTTCTAGAAGCGAGTTCGTTATCTTGTAGGCGCCAACGTACACAGCGAACTTGATGATTTGTAATAATTAGCCACTGTGATCAAGGACATACTCCCTTGGTTTGGCCTATTTACCCAAAGCAAACTTCTGTCATGCTGATCGCGCACAAAAGAAGTCATCTTATGCTTATCCAGGTAGTGAAAAAGGGCGGGAGCATTGTCCTTTTTGAGAAACCGATCCAGACCTAAGTCCAAATACCGAACCACTTCATACGCTCTCAAATTCAGTTGCCATCCTTGAAAGCTCCTCTGTGCCAGTACTGAATACACCGATCCGGTGAGCCAAGTCGGCGTGCGAATGGAAAATTGAAAACTGCCGTCAACACCAAAGCCGAAGCGGAAGGTGGGTAGAACGGAGTTTGAGTAGGGCACGTGGAAGACGTTTGATACCGTAGACGGAACTAGTTTGGGGGTTCTTCTTTTAATGCTGTTCTTTTCATCGGTCTCAAACGAATATTCGTTCCCAACCAATGTATTGTTTGTGATCTTGTTCGACACTGTCAGCCCTTCAAGCATGAAAGCAGTGCAAAAGGTTGAGGTTGCCCTAGGACTGAATGTTAAAAGTTGCATGCGTTGGACACCCTGATGTCAGCGATAAGGGTACTAACATCAGATACTGCGTTTGTGCTATCGAGAAAAGATACAGTGCCGAATCTAGCTTTGTGTCTAGATCCTTCCATTCGTCTTTCTTTAGTAATACTTTAGTCGATGCAAATCTCCGTTTAAGGCCTCGTTGGTCAGCATTGACCTTGGCTCGCAAGTGGTCGACCATCTCTTGGAGGTTAGTCAGCGCACCGCGGGCTTTGGCGATGTGCTTCTGCAAGCGAGCCATATTGCAAACTGCTTCAGGCAGCATGTTTTTGGCCATCTGATTTTCGATATCGTCGAGAAACTCTTCAAGGTCTCTAATGCGTTCGGCTTTTTCATAAAGCATGACTGGAACCTCTTTGACTTCATTCCAAAGCCTCATGAGTTTGAAAGAGGCGCTGCCGACCTTGCCGGCCATATCGACGACGGCGATAACGCTCGACACCAAGCCTAGTACTTCTGCCATTTCGGTGAGATACCCTGCGCTTCGGTAGCTGATTCTGTTTAAGGCCGGTAGCGTACGACAACGGTAAAGCTGAATGATGTAGGCTATAAAGAGGCTAGCGAAAGTGAGTATAAAGATATTTACCAGAGTTCCAAAATTTTCGGAGGAAGAGGCTAAGAAAGAGGGGATTGAAGGAGATTCTAGGGCGACGCATGGCGTTCCTGAGGCTGTGTCGAAATCATTGGCTAGCGTAACGCGCCATGCAAACACTTGCATTTGGAAGCCCAATTGCTGATTCGACTATTAGTCTGCATCGCCCCCATGTGATTGTGGCTGGAGCTGACTGGCGTCTGATCTTAGGTCAATACGAAAGCTGATGAGTTGGCAGTGAGCCTTATCAGGGTTGCGACCCGGATAGCGCACGCTGGGCGGACTGGTTCACTAGAGCAGCCTGGAATCAGCCATATGATGCGTGTGATCAGCTCAACCTAAAGTTCATGTTCTAGTGTGCAAAACTAGATACCACATTCTTTCCCCTTTTGCATTTTTGGAATTTAGGAAGAGGTGTTGAATAAACCACACTGATGAGATAAGACCAAGCCAAAATTGTGGCTTAGATGGTAAGGCGAGGCGCGCACTTGCTACAAAAATCAAAGAAGGGCACATTCACGATCTGCCAGGTATCTCAACATCTTCACTTTCTAATCCTGGTTACATGTTTCGTGTCGTACAGCTGTACGCAGGTAGAAAAACGAAGGGTGTTTCAAACTCAACATGGGAACAAGAGTCCGACTACGGAGACCATCGCGGCATCAGGACTCATTATTGGTGGCTGTTGTAACCTTATCGGACCAAAAATAAAACAAAAGAGACATGGAACCGGAATCAAATTGCATTTGCTTGTGCTTGAATAGCGATTGCTAAATTATACGAGATAGAGGGAAACAACTAGCATTGATAATTTAAAACCGCAGCTATCGGTTTATGTAAAGGCAGTGACGCAATGGGGTAATACAACCCTCACATTGAATAATAAACCAAGACTTTTATGTCACAAGTGACAAATCTATTGATTCAACTCTTTACTCTCCTCCTTTTCCATAAGAGGAATGATAAAATCCTTCGCGCTTGAATGCCGAACTAGATGGCGTGATATGTAATCGGTCTTCTTGATCATGTATTCCGGAATAACAACTGTTCCCTTCGTCCACTCATACATGGACGAGAGCTTACCGTCTTTTTGCTCCATCCTTTTTGATCTTGAAAAGCCTTCAAGAGACTTCGGACCGTATCCATAAATCTTGGTCTTGCGATAATGAACAGAAGGGTGTATTTGTTCGTTTGTCTTGCCGGTTCCTCCTTGGGCGGTGTCCTTGTTGTATTCGCCCGGCGTCCTGTAACTAGACATGAAGGGTATAACTTTCAAGAAGAACACAAAGAGGCGAGAAATGAGAAACATGTTGAGGATGTCGAAGATGTCGATTGTCAGTCCTGTAGCCCAGGAATCGTCTGCCTCGTCAAAGTCTACCGTGGCTGAAGCGATATAAATCTTCATGTAGTCTAATCCCCGCCAAAATAGCTGCAGGGGCCAGAACGAGCCGAAGTTTTTGTGCTTGGCGCTGTGAATCAGTCTCTTCCGTGATATAATCTCGCGATGGGCAAGACTTGAGGAAACAGTTGAAGGGTTTCCTTCGTCTGCCTCCTCTATATTGTCGAGTTGGACGTATGGCTTGATTTGGTCACACATCCATGTGAATGAGATAAGTGCAATTTCTGTCGCGATCAGCGGTCTCCTTATGGCTCATGCAGGGGCCAAGCTACTTACGTTCAAAATCAAATGGGAACCCCATAAGGATGGCCGGATTGCCACCTCCGACGTTAACGTGGCCGCCAGGAAACCAGACCTGTCGCAGGTCTGGTTCAGCGTCTTTCAGCTGGACAGCCATTTCGGCCTCGATCAAGTCGCTCCACGCCTCTGAAAGTTGCTCTTCTGTGGCTGAGCTTCCCTTTTTAATGAGTTTTATGAAATCTTCATGGATCTGCTTAATCGATCTTCGGTGACTTTTGGGGCATTGTTCGTCTCTTTGTGGCAGGTGCCAGAGTGTCGGGGTGAAAGGCTTTATATGCTCATCAAGGGCCAACGCATGAAAGGCATGCTTGATGTCTATATTTACAACATAAAACTCGATTAGAAGAGCCGAAAACAAAGCTGCAATGTAATTCGAATGTTGTAGACTTACATTTACTCATGGAAGTGTTGTGAAATCCTTGGTAATCAATGCCGGAAAATGGCAGGTACTGAGCGATGTAGTTGAGAATCATTTGAAATTGATAACGGCCTGGGATTCCCAGGGCGCCAACAGTGTCGAAGACACCGACAACTTCAACAACTCTGGATGATTCCGGGGGAAGCTTATGAGGCATCCGAAGCCATGGATCTTCCTCTTTGTCACAATGTGGCATGCTATCATTACGGATACCTGTGATCCATTGTCTGTACTCCTTGGACCGACGGAAGTTAAAGCTGTCGTCGTGGCGAAACTTTCGGTAGAGTTCGTAAAGATCCGGAAAATCGTTCATCTCTTGAGGCGTGATGATGCCGATATCCGTGATAAGACCTGCCACTGAACGTGCTGTGTATGCTCCTCGAGAAAAGCCAAAGCAAAAGATTTCGTCGCCCTCGGCATAGTTCATGACGACGAAGTTGTATGCTTTGATAACTTCGGCATTGAGACCGTCGCCGAAGATAGCTTGTCGTATATTCTCCACGATGTTTACACCACCGCCTGTGCCAATGCCTGAGCTGTAATACACTACTTGTCGACAAGTGGTGTCATTCCCGTCCTTTTCAATGGTTCCAGTGCGAGCAATGCAACGCGCGAGTCGTGTGACATTGGACGGGATGTTCTTCTGGCCAGTCACGGACGATTGCCAGGTGCCGTCACAACATATTATGATCCGTTTACGAGTGGCTTGAGGGACCTTTTCATCTTGGAAAGTCCGACTTTCGGACCGAGATACGTTTGTTGCTTGATAGTAATCCAAACTAGGGGAATTTTCGGAAGGAACGGAAAACTGGGCGTCGGCGGCTGGGGAGCTGAAGTCGAGGGCATCAGATTCTGGAGACCCTAGAACATAAGATCTCCAGAGGTTTGAGGAGTTGGGGCTTAGAGATTCCATCTTCCCAGAATAGCAAGTTCATCAATAGTAGTACGTGAGAATAAAAACTTTGACGAGGACTCGTCGAGACCGGCACATTGGCTGAGGTTTTATAGCCGACGAGGGTACATTCTAGCGCATCTGTTCAGAAAAGAGTTATTGACTTGTGCTGTCTTGGAAACTAAATTATTGTCTCATTACTTCCTTTTGGGCTGTTATTGATTCACTGACATTCAGCTGAGGCTGAGACTTTAGCGGAGTAGCGGAGATGTTTTCGGCCACCAAGACCGCATGCAATATGATGCCTGGAATGCAGTCATCGGACCAGATCCTGCTACTGGAGAAGAATACCATGCTGGAACTTCACAGTCACAGGTCAACTTATCGGCGTGCGGGTCGAGACAACTGACAGAAAATGGCACTCAGTCACCCTAATAAAACACTATGGACTATGTCAAGACTGGACTACGTCAAGACCAGAAAGACTTAGCGATCGTTTTATGAGACCAGAAACGAGGTTGACACGAGTATAGGTCACCCACTCACGCTAAAGAAACCATCGTGTGGGTTTCTGCCTTATCCGCCCAGGCATGTGATCACCCAGTGTTGATTTTTCTGGTTTCTGGTCAAGAGTTAGCAGCCCAAATAGTAAACAGGGCGTGCAGAAGTCATTCTTTGGGCTGATAGAAAAGGTTGTACAGATTCAACGGCTTCATTTCATGAAAAGTGTTTCTCATTGGTGGAGAAGTTCATCACGAGGCGCTTAATCTTAAAGCTTTGTCTGTTGGAAATGAATATAGCGCGCTCTAAAGACGTATGGTACACTCTATTCGACTATGCCTGAAGGAAGCTGTGTGTACCACTCATTGCCACATGGCCACACGATCGTGTTGAAATCTTGTAGGAGCTTGATAGAACGGCCGCGCTATATGAACGTGTCATTACTATGTACACGCAGTCTTATGAGAATGCTTCACGATGGCAGTCTTTGAGGATGATCCGGACGACACTGTCAGGGGGGTTGTCGAGCCCAACGTAATGGTGAACATAGAGTTGAATCTGATAGAGAAGATGCCTAATTTATGCTGTTTGCCAAGACTGGTTAACTTCGTGCTACTGATTTCGGACTCGAACCACGACGATACGTTCTGCAGGCGGGAATTGAGCTTGATGTGTGTCGCCTATACCGGTTTTTCTCATTCTCACTGGTATGAAAACGGCAAGGGTAACTATAAACCGGTAAGCTGATTCGGGCAACCTCCTGTTCATGATAGGCCGGTGCGTGACCGTCAAAAATGACAGTCTCGTCTCATTGGCCCAAACTAAGGTTAGATGGTAGATAGCTGCAGCTACCCCCTCCCCTCCCCCACCGAAAGTAGTTAAACTAAACTTTAAAGTCAACAACCTTGGATGATTTCACTGCACGGAAAAAACAAAGCCATGTGGATTATGGAGATTTTATAAGCATATCGTTCGTGTCTTGTTCCCAGCGGAATTCGCTATCAGATATTCCAGAGGGGTAATGGATCCATGGTTGTAAGCAGACATTGATCTGATCAGTCATATGGCACTGACTACAGCTCCTTCTTCACACCTCTTGCACGCACACTCGAAGCCCCAATTCCTTCTCAATGTCAGCATCCTCTCGTCTCTTGACATTTTCTTCTCCTCCCCGCCGAGGTAAGTGATGCACAGTTGCTCTCCCTTCCTGACATCCCTTGCTGCCCTAAATTCCCACGCCCTGCCCTCCCTCCTTTTCTCAACGTTCGGGCCACATGAATGGTTGAAGTAGCTCGCTGCGGGCCAGCAACCGTAACCAAAGAGCTCAGATCCCTCATCTTCCAAGGAGCGTATGCCGAACGCGTTGTGGCTATCACGCGAGGAGAGAAGTAAGAGCAACTCTGGCGTGGTGAAGGGAAGCAGAGGTAGGGGAAGGATTGCAAGGAGATGCAGATAGGTGCGAGTGAAGGCGTGTAAGTCGTCAGCGCTGGAGTATGGCGTTGAGTCCACTGCTAGCGAGAGCAGGTGCTTCCACTTCTGGGGATTCTCGTACTGGGCAATGATGCCACTGACGCAGAAGCCCATGACGTCTGCACGAACAGGCTGTTGAAGTGCTTTCTGGACGGCTTTCCGATGTCGTTTTGTGATCGACTCGCCGCCGTTGCCGTTCAGTGCTGAGGTCTGCAGCCCGCCTGTGTCCCTGGCATCGCCGACCACTTCCGCCATTCTGAACGTTAGTATCAGATCCGCCTGCGCCTTGGTATTCTCCCATGCTTGCGTAATCTCCTCTGGCGTCGGTCGTGGCAAATCAATGTCCACCATTTCGTTGTCTTCTCTATTCTTCTTCTTGACCAACTTCTTCACCTCGGCCCAGGCCTGGACACCTACCTCACCATTCTCTTTCTGCCAAGCTTTTTGACATTCACTTGAGCAAAATGCAAAACCAACGGTGTGGTCTTGTATACCCAAGTCTCTACCGTAGTTGTACCCAAAGCACTGTCCGCAGACTTCACGCCTGTACTCTTGTAGAAGAGACGAAACTGTGAGGTCGTCTGAGCGCCATAGCAGAGTATTTGCGACGATATCTTTGGTGGCGAAGACGGCACGTCCAGCGGTAGGAGTATCACAGATCTCAAAGTGCACAGAGGTAGCAGCGCCTGGAAGCAACGGCTTTGGTCGGCCGTCAAACGACAATGCCAAGGACGGAACGGACGAGGCTGATGATGGTCTGGAAGCACTCGATGCTGGGTAGTCCGTTAGTATCGTTGAAGCGTCGCTGTCGGTGGGATCCATTGTGAGTGATTTCAAGTTAGTCGTGGATTAAATTGTTTGTGTTGATGTTTAGTTTATGCTCTGCACCGAGACCAGCGATCGACTGTGGCTTCGAGTTAGAACATGGACTAACTATGGTCAATCTAAGCTTTCCTTGGAGCACTTACTGAGGATGCAAGTGTCAGAATGCAAAGTAGATGTCTGCGGTCAGCTTCGTATGTCACGAATAAGATTATTAGAAATCGAAATTCGAGTGAATGCCATGCTGTGGTTTTGGTCCCCTGAAGTATGGTGTGTAGTCAAATGGGTGAATAAAGGGAGCAAAGTGATGAGGTAGCGGGTAGAATGCCTTTAAATATTGTGTGTGGGTCGGACCCTGAAGTTGACGACTCCGGACTAGTGCGAGGCGACAATTTTACGATAAGAAAGCGGTAACAACATGAGCTAGCCAGAAAATTTTCTTTTGCATTGACATTGGTTATTTCAGTCCTCAAACTCCGAAATTTGCTTTCGCAACTAATATATGTCCAGGGTTATTTGTTGATTCATCAGACCCTTGAGTACCCGAGCGTTTCGGTGTTTAATTATGAGCAGATGAATTCTCAATCGGTAGTATACTTCCATGTAGTTGATCTACCGAACGCCCGGTCTGTGTGTCCGGTATTTCCTCATTCGGTATCTCTTGTCTTCCCCTTCCTTATCCTTGTGATGCAGCATAGCCGAGAGGCATCTAGTCGCCGAGTCCGCCTCGCATAGCTGTGGAGAAATGGGTTGATATGTTTCCAGCAACTAGCTGCTCACCGCCCTTCGCGTTGAGGGTACCTGGATAAGAGAATTGCATTCCGAGTGTTGAAACGTTGCGAAGAATTTTGACTGCGGTATTTGGCAACCCCTGAAGTGGACAGGGAACAGCGCATTCCTGGTTGAAACAGCTGCGATGGGATTTACGAGTCACGCGTTTACACAAAAGGGGCACAATATCAGCAGCATCCAGAACCATGCAACTCAGTGAGGCTTAGTATGAGACGGCCATTCTGATATGCCCTACTGCATATTCTAGCGTCACTCCTCCTCATGTCTAAAAAAAATTTGGTCAGCCTCTAATTGCCTTTCTTTATACTGTTCCACATTTGACGTCTCCAGAATCTCCAGAAAGTCTTTAGCTTTGCGGTATATAACAACAGACGAGAGCTCCCACCAATCGGAAGCTATACCCGCCAACGTGCTGTCAACTTGGCTTGTGCACCGTCAACCTGGCTGGCGTCAAATCGACTGTTATTTCCCAGCTCAACAACCTTGTCCTTTCGCTGTCTCCACTTGCTCAGCTTGGTCACGAAAGGTCGCCTCTGTCTGAAATAGTCGCTCCAGATGAGATGACTTTCCTGATCTTCTTCCACCCGGGCCCCAAAGTACAACACAGGGCTCTCATCTTTATCGACTGACTGATCCAACTCTTTTTTCCATTCTTCTAGCAATGTGTTCAGTATGTTCGCTGCTGAGAAGGCCGCTGGTTCCTTGAGCTTAACCAAGTGTCAAAAGTCGTCCATGTATCAATCGTCCTCTTCGACTCAGTTTTATAGCCAGTGCCTTTGAAGATGACTATACTAATGCCATAGAATCGGACAATGTACCACTGCTAACCGCGCCGTCGAATAAGCCTTCAACGAAGGAAGCCTTCCTTCTTCGCAGCCGTTCAAGCCTTTGGGCGAAAAAAGCCAACGTCGCTAGCGGCCAGTTTCTCTAGCCATATCTGCAATGAATTCGCTTAAAGCTTTTCCATATAACTCCCCAAGCATGCGTCGAAAGTTCTTTACAAGAACCTGATAGAGGAAAGGAAGTATGAAATATTTGCAGAAATCTAAAACACGCCATATATTCCGCATGGTGAAGGTTTGCTCTGTCCATAGTAATACAGTCCTGGAGCATATGGTACCAGATTTACTCAGATCGAGGTTTCTACTCACTCGAGGTTCAATATTCTGAGACTTTCCCAAGCCGAAGAGCAATACACAATACAGTGAGCCAATGAGATGCCCGACATCTCGGGACTCTTCCAGTATTTCAGGGCTATGGGCCTCAGCCGAAAGTTCGAGGATGAGAATTATCAAAAAAGGGTGTAAAAGTTGGAACTCGCAACCAAACGAGTGCACATGAGACCCACTGGCAGTGCAATATTCCAATATTCGGTAACGGACGCGTCGGAAGGGTTGAAACCGGTGGAGGCGGGTCGCATTGAACAGACGCCGCGGCTAGTACGAAATAAATTTTAATTGGTATTCTCGATATCCTATGGTATCCCGTGATATATATATTTCAACGCCCATGCAAAGAGTTATCGCCACCCAGAAACGCCCCCCCCTCATAAACCAAGCAAAGCTCAAAACCCAGACGCAATGCATCTAGAGATCCAAAAAGCTCTGCGATGACCAAAGCCGCTCCGGAAACAGACCTCCAATCATGATGCCTAGCAAATACGCATGGACGAGGTCGTCAAGCTGGAGCTGTTCCTCCCTCCCCAAGCCGTCCGTCCAGCACACCGCAAACACCTCCGCTGCTCGCCGAGGTTTGTGACAGAGCAGTGCGAGCAAACGTGCTTGCCGCACGCACCGCAGGAGTGATCCGCCTCAAAGCCGGCGCCGTAGTTGTAAGCATCGTCGACATCCATGCCATCCATCCCGCCGTCAGAGGATCCCAGCCCCGTACCGCAATCTTCGCAGCTTATCGGCGAGAGCACCGCCTGGGCCACAGACGGAGCCGAGGACGGGGAGAGGCTGGGCGCCGCGGACTTGATGTTCCAGAAGCTGTGGAGGGACTTTTGCGTGCTGCGTGAGGTGGGGGCGGGGGAGGGTTCGAGGTTCGCGTCGTGGGTTTGGTTGATGATGTACTGGCCCTGCTGCTGGGCGGAGTACAGCATGTTTAGAGTACGCTCTGTCACCAATGTAGTTCGTAAGCATTCAGTCTCGTGGAGGGGGTACAGAAGCAGTAGGCAGGACTCACGATGGATCTGGTTTTCGGATGGTCTATTGTCGCGGAAGCGCTTCATCGTCCGGCTGGGAAGATGCGAGGGCGTCACGTAGGCACGAGGATAAACGGGACTAGGGGAAATGGGGGATTCGAAGGACTCGATGCTCGACTCGGAGCGGGCGGGCGAGTTGAAAGAGGTGAAGAGCTCCGATTCAGAGCGCTTGCGCTTGAAGGCCATTTTGGTTTTGCGGACTCGGTGGCGTGAAATGCTGCGGAAGGATGTGGAAGGCTGAATGGACGCGGCGCAATGAGTCCCTGAAGATCAATTGACGATGTTGTGCTGGTGGATTATGTGCATGCTTTGGGTGAGAGGATGGTTGACGCTAGAATTTGTCAAGTGCTGGGGGGAGAGCTGGAATGCGTGTCACAGCTCCAAAGCACTTTAGCCTGGCGCGTCGCGTCTGTACCTATTTACGTAGAAGCGCGCTGTGTTCGCGACAGTGCCCGCGGGGTCTTAATGGGACCCACCAAATCTCGCCTGAGCGCACGACAACTCGGGTGACACAGATTCCACAAACCCACGTCTTAGGCCGGTCCTCCTTTCATACTAAATCGTGGGCCGCATGCGCAGAAGGTTGCATTGGTTAAACTGAAAGTTTCGGCCTCTTTGTCTAGTAAACGCGCACGGGCTATGGTCGGAGAGAAATACAGGCATACGGCCCCCGTCCCCCGCGCCCAGGCAAGCCGGGTGTCTCTCCACATCGCCGTTCGAAGTCTCCACCCATCGGGTCTCGCATCCGGCCTGTCTCGGTCACCTGCTGTGAGACTTTCTCTAGAAAAAAAAGGCTGACCCATGATCGAATGGCAGTGGCTAGACAGAAAATGACCCGGAGCATCAGTTCAACGCCTTCGGGCATATATTCGGGATTGACCCCCAACAGGTCCACCGGCCGTGATGCGCCTCTTCGTTGTGCTGAAATCTCGCTTTGTGTATTTTCTTGCAGAACCAACTGTCGAAATAGTTCTGCTGCCACTGCAGTCTGGGGAACGAAAACAATGTGGCCACCCGTGAAGTAGGGATACGTTGCAGTAGCTCAACAAGTATCTTGAAGGCATTGCCATTTGGACGAAAAACAGCTGTAACGATCGTAACTGCGGTATCAGTTCGACGGTTGTACGCCGTTGGCTGGTGAACGCAATCCGAGATATACAACACATGCCCTTGTATCAATAATATCGCGATATTGATCTAGCATAAACCTGAAGGAACGAAGCGATGGTAATGCCACATCCACCTCGCAAAGAAACATGATGGGTCGCAACGTCCTTTTGATCACCAAACGATGAATCAGCGATACTGCAGGTGCCAACGCGGTAAAAGCCAGTCATGCGGTTGGAACTTCGCTTCGTGTAACTATGTGTGCGGTGCTCTCAAACTTACACTATACATCTCTTGAACCCTTTAGAACCGCCCAGCGTAAGGCACAGGTGCCTCCTCTCCGCCTGTGGATTCACACCCTCCGAGAACTCCATATTACTTGACATAACTGCCTCCGCATAGCTTGATCGTGGCTGTTGCTGCTCCAATGTCCTCTGAACTGTACCGAGGCATCTGTATTCTCTATGCTGCTCTCCACGTATGAGCTCCTGTTCTTGCGTCAAGAACTTTCGCCCTTCACATGCACGTCGTTCTAGGCTCTGCAAGTACGCCCACTCATTGCCACTCCTCTGCACCCTCGACACCAGGAACCGGCGCCCGCCATGCTCGAACTCGTCCGCAAAGTTCGGGGAGCTACGTATGCGTCGCATGCGCCGCCGCCGCGCCTGGCGGAGGCCTTCCCGTTCTTGTGGCATCTCCGCAATGGGCGTGAAGGCCTGTGCCTCATAGTAGGTACCATGGACGTCGGCGACTATAAAGACGTCGAGAAAATCATCACTGACTTTGTGACTTTGTATTCGGTACTTTTCGCCAACAAGAATTATTTCAGCCTGGGACATGGCGGCGTGATGCTGTCGTGAGCACACGTTTCTATAAAAAATTGCCTGTAAACTGACGCACTAGACGCGAAATGCGTTGTGGGAAAGCAGCTCTCTCTTTCTGCAATTCGAATCGTTGGTTTTCGTGGGACTTCAATTATCTCGGTCTGGAGGAGACGAACCCGTAAATGGCATAGGATGCGGTCTATCATGAAGTTGTTTAATGTCAACATGAGCCAACTAAGCAGAATAATTGTGTTGAGCAATAATTCAAAAGTAGAAAGTTGCAACACGTTGAAAAAATATGGTAACAAGTGAAGAAGCGCCTGTTGAGTCAATGAAGTACAGCATTTTGTGAAGGGGCACATGAGTTGGGCTCTGTGATGAGAACAAGGCAATGGGGATTCGTCGTGAAAGTATACGAGTGAACCAACAGTGCTACCAGTGAGGTAAAGCGTCTCTAAACATCAGATTGCATGTTCGCGATTTTCACACTCGGAACCTATTTCGGTATCGGGTTTAGGCAGCAATCTCTCTTCAAAGTAATCTCCGAGTAAATTCTCTGGCAAGGCGGCCAGGCGTCCGGGCCTATGATGTTACAGGACCTCCGAATTGGGCGTCGACCGCTGGGCGGACCACAGGTACCTCTCGGACTGTTCCAAGTTGGAAATGCAGTATGAATAGAAGAAGCGAAGGCCGTCCTATCTCAGCTCAGGAAATGAACCTCAAACTGGGGGTGAGGGCCAATGGCTGGACCCTGTCTCACCGAGTTTAGGCTGAAATGTACCTCACACTTCTCGGGCTACTGCTTTTGAAGGGCAAAGGGAAGAAAATGTTGTCATGTCTGTGTTCGGTGACCATAATGCCTTTCCCAGCCTCCCTGGATCATTTTCGACAATCCTTCGTTAAACTGGGCAGATGAGAGAGGAATTGGAGAATCCTGATTGTAGCGCACCAACGATTACGATTGCTATCAAAGTCACGAGGCCATCCTCTTTTATCTAGGCAACAAAATAATGAAGTATAAGTATCATTTGCGAAGACCGCATTTTCCGCCGTCATCTTTCCTTCTTCTTCCTCACACTATCAAGCCATGAGGGTCGCTTCGTCTTATGGCTCGTTGTGTTATTGATACCACACCTCGACAGAATATGGCAGCAAAAGATCTCCACTACTTTTGCATGGCCCAAAAAACAGTAATCGTATGCACTGATTATACAGTATTAACTTCAGCATCACCCAGCCATAACATCGCAGACTTCATAACAAGAATATGAATAAGTGGATTGTTGAAAGCTAGCTACACCCTGCCCCGCTCGTAAAGTCCAACGAGACGTAAGTTTCGAGGACTATCTGCTATCAAGTCTTTACGCAGAACCTACTCAGGTGAGTGCACCGAGATGAAGTCGAAGCGCAAATGATCGTTATCGAGCATTGAGGACGCAGGAGAGAATGCATCCAACCCTGAAAACCGTGAGTGGTGCAGGCTGTGGGATGGCCCCCAAGGGGCGGAGTCGCCAATGCCTGGCTTAGCTGATAGTTCGAGCGCTGTTTGGGGGCCGTCCGACTCGCTTCTTCCCGCAGTCCTTAATGTGATCGAGATGAGGCTGCAAGTCGTTCGACGTCTTCTGGCAGATGCACGTGAAAGCCCGTTGGGAGTCATCCTTCACTTTGCACTTGTCGATGTGCCGGAGGTAGTTCCATTTGCGTGCAGGCGGGGCCTTGTACGTGCATTTGCATGTGTATTGCAGGTCGTCATCCTGCCGGTGACGGTCTTGACGGTGTCGCTGCATCAGCCTCGAGTTCACGAGCGCTCCACAGTCGCTGCATTTGGTGGAGCGGTTGGAGTTGTTCGTGTACTCGCTGATAATGCTCCTTTCATCCCCGGTGGATGGCGCGATACGGCGATGGCCTAGGTAGGACGTATCGGTTTGGCTGTATGTGGGATGACTGAGCGTGGCAGTGCTGCCATAGTTATCATGCTCGGGCTTGGGCGCGAGAAAATCTGCGTTGGGGGCAACGGGATCCCATGGGCTGCTGATTCGAACCGGCAAATTGGTGGATACCTGCTTCCACGCCTGCTCAGGATCCTGCTCTTGGATATTCGGGACCGGCTGTTGGTATTGGGGCGGCGAGTATGGTAGCAGATTGCCCCAGGGGCAGCATCAGCGTCAGAAATATCGAGCACCAGGTCATAGGCGTAAGGTCCCATAATGAAGTGCAGCTGGTCGCTGTACATGTCAAGCGGCGCATGGTAACTGTCGAACGCCGTTGAAGAATGGCGTGTGAAGCCGTTATCGACATGGACACAGCCAGCCGTCTCGCTAGAGAGCGAGCGCAACTGGTCGTGGTCCATGTCTAAGGTTGGCTCCCCAGACGAGGGAGGATCGGTTGGTGTTCCGTTCGGGGCGGAGCAGCTAAACGACTGTGGCGCGGGTCAGCAACTGGATTCCCGGGCATCAAGGGATAAGAGACTTACCAATACGACTGAAATCCGGGCCGGAAATAAGGCTTGCCGTAGGTCAAGAGTTTGCAGGTGAAGTCGTATCTGGGATGATAAGAAAAAGCCAGTGGCATGGTACTAACCCCCGACAGAATAGAATTAGAAAGAGAAAGTCGGAATGGCGAAGGAGCGGAGGAGGCTGTGGGATTATGTAGGGAGAACTGAATACCTGTGTTTTTGGCTAGTCTGGGGGGGAGACGTGTGAGGTGAAATTGAGGTTCATTATCTTCATCATAACGGGCGGACAGCCAAACCACCCTCGTCACAATCTGTCACGGATAGTTAAAGAATCAGCCCAGCCGACTGCCTGTCTCTGAGTTACCCATTGGTGTCATGGGGGATGCGAGACGAGCACCGTGTATGCGTGCATGTGTCGTTTGTGGCAGAGGCTCATCTTTAGATGAACCTCAATAACCCTCGAACCTCGTGGCCGCAGTAGAGGAGGCTGAACCAGGGCGATAACCTCGAATTCAGAACACGCTCGGTGCGCAAACGTCTTGTACCATCAATTCAGGAACACTGTGGCGTCTCAGAGGGGGGGCAGCATTCCCTGGTTACGTTACCGCTCGTACGCGGCACAGCGGTGGTGTTGCGCGTCATTGGGTATAGGTGGAGTGAGATGCTGGTAGGCCCTGAGCCCGCCGTCCTTTAGTGATGGGTCTGTGCGTGCGGTCCTCAGCAAGCCCCGGCCACCGCCGAGCCGGAAGCCTACAGTGACGGAACGGACCCGATACCGAGATTGACCTCCACCGCTCGAGCAAGATGGATATGCCATGGCCTGTGCTCACGCGGGAGGCTCGTCAACTAACTCCATGCACTGACCTGCCCTTGAAGGTTCGGCTTAGACGAAGAAGTTAGCATAATTCGACGGCGACGGCACGATTGCCGTATGGCTGACGCAAGACGCTCTCAAAATGATGGTGCGTTCTGAGCTAGGAGGTTCTTGAACTAACCATGGCTTTACTGATACACCCTATGGTCGAGTTGGTGTCCTTTCACTATCTACACTAGAATATTCTAGCCCGTTAAAGCCCGCCTCGCTAGGCGACTTCGCTCCCACACCATTAAAAACTAATAATGGCGCCTCCGACAAGGACAAGTTGAAAGATTTATAATTGGTTCGGTTCTTGTTGTTTTGATCGAGTTAAAACCAAGAGCTACGTCCTTTGAGAGCACATCTGGAACCAGAAACGCAGGTGTAGCCGCTGCGCTAGACTCTGACGTGAAATTAAACATAGATTGGTCACAACTATGACTGGACAAGAACTGGGATCCTGTAGATTAAGTGTCGTGTGGCTCCCCAGTGTCCCTGCGCCCATTTGGAGAGTGCACTGAAGAGAGTATGTCTCGAAGAGGTTCACCAGAGAACTACGGCTCCTCCTGAGCTTCGTGTTCTTGCGAAGCACGTAAATGCGCTGACTGGCCCCGGGGTGGGATATGGCAAATCGAGATATCAGGCCACGTTCTGGACCAGTGCGGAACCTCAGGCAGATCATACGATCGACGCTATAGTCAAGACACCTGAGGAGCTGCTAGTCAATACTCCGTGGAAATGTGCTGCTGGATGGGAGTCGGGTGATGGCGTTAACAGTGACTTTACATAGTCTTTTGCCAAAGAAACCGGCCCGATCAGGAAACTGAGCCGTATGCCTGGCGGTATACGGCTATGGGTCCGGACAATGCGATGTCTTTGACACAATCTCGGCGCTGCTCAAGTGGCATAGTCAATTTCTGGGGAGAAGTATACCTGACATTGAGGACTTGGACGAGCAAGAGGTGCTAGAAGGGCAGACGCACTAGCTGAAATACATACTCCATCATGTACACAGCAAGACACCTCGAATTGGACACGGCAGAGGACTGGTTTTTCATCCTAATAAACTGGCCATTTTTATTGAGAATTTGCCATTATCAACATCGATCGCTACACCTTCATGTATATTCCCCAGTCAGCTAAACGCTGCTGATATAGTGGTGTTCCAATTACGTTTACCACAGTGTCGTTCTACAATGACTATAAAGTAGTCAAGGCTGATGGACAGGCCGATGTAGCTTTTAGGTGACCTTTAGATAGAATACTGCAAGAATCGCGCCAGTTCAGGTGTCCAGCTGCGCTTAGGATCGTTGAGAGCCAAGCCCAGTCCATGGGATCCATCAGGAAGGATCAGCACCTGTGTCGGCCGCTTGTAGGCCGCCATCGCCTCAACGAAGAGGAGCGTGTTCTGCACAGGGACAGTGCCATCGTTGAACGTGTGAAACAAAAAGGTGGGCGGTGTTGTCGCGGAAACGAGGTTCTGTGCCGACAGCTTGTGCTGCATCTCGGCGGTTGCATTGGGACCAATAAGGTTGTTGCGCGAACCTATATGGGTGTAGTTCCCTTCAAGAGTGATGACAGGGTAGGCAAGGATGCCAAAGTCGAGGCGGGCCGCCGGGTTAGTGAGCGTCACTGCCGATAGGTGGCCGCCTGCCGAGAAGCCCCAGATGCCGAGCTTGGTGGTGCGGTTTTGTTTGCGAATATAATCCAGAGCGTTAAGCGCTTCGATCTGGGGTGCCGGGTAGATGGGCGCAGTTGCGTTTGAGACTGTGGTGTAGTCGAGAACCCATGCATCGATACCTAGGTTGTTTAGGAACGCCGCTGGGGTATACCCCTCCTTTACGAGAGCCACATTGGCGTAGCCGCCACCAGGACACACAAGAACTCCAGTGCCCGTTGGTTTCGCCGCTGGAAAATATGTGATTTGCGCCGTGTTGAGTCTATAGAAGGAGTCAGGTTTCAATAGCTGGATTATACGAAATCCCGCCTTCTAGACAGCACTAGAGCGCTTGAACAATCTCACCTCTTCACGATTCTGCGGGGAATATCAAGAGATCCTCTACTGTTGGCTTCAGATGAAACAGCAGTTACGCTGTAAAGGAAGAAGCCCACGGCCAGTGCTAAGAAGGACTTCATTGTTTCTCTGAATATGCAAATGCAGTCGTACTTGAGATAAGAAGTATTGTTGGTCTTTGCAAATTAATATTTCTGCATACAGATTTGTTGGTTGTGCTATTTGTCACGAACCAGAAACGGCAGAATCCGTTGCGATATACGTGCAGCCCGCTTAACGTTTTCCTCACACTGCGGTATAGATAGTAATGTATACCCGGTAATCCGTTACTACTCCATTGGTCCGGTATCCAATTAGCTTGGCTTATATCTCGCCATATGAAAAGACCGAGATGCCGTTACATCGACTCAGCTTCTAAAATCCACCAATAAGAGCTTAGTACCACCCATGTAGGGCACTTCGCCATCCACCGTATCTTTTACAGTGATGTCCAATTTTTGATCGAGTACCTGGACACTGCGACCTCGACACACATATTACAGAAAGCTCGTCTTCTCACTAGTTAAACTTCCTTTACTTACCCTTAACTTAGGCGGAGTCCCAAACTCTAGTTCTTTTCTTCCCCAAATGTCGACATTCATTCTTGAGAATAATAGTACTCAAATACGCCTACCCTTTAACTCCCTCCCTGGACCACAAAGTTTAGATGACAGTGGGTATTGGTTTTGACCTCTGTTAAACGTCCTTTTTCTCAATACTCCGCCGGTATAATCCTCTTGATTGATCATCGTCGGTTGTACATACACGTAAAGCGATGGTTGAGAAGTCACATAAGGCACAGCAGGCAGAAGGATAAGGAAGCATGAGGCTGACCCTTAGAGTTGACGGCGTGTGCGGCGATTTTGCCCTTGTCAGACTTTGAAATCTTAAATATCACGCGGTCTGATGGTTCTCCCCTACTTACCATTAACATTTCCCTGTGATCACAAGCTGATCATATGCGGTTGCGATCGATTAGCTGGCGTTTGGCAAGATGAGGACGCCATTAATGAGACAAGGTGAGAGCGATACAACATAAATTCCGAAGGGCCTTCATAATTTTGCTTCTGCTCTCTTACAAATCAAAGTTTACTTCAAAATAGAACCTTGGACGGGTCAGGCAATGGATTCAACGAATTTCAACTATTGTAGATGAGGTCATGGCCTACAAGCTGTGCTGATTGGGGATCATTTAAAGCCAGCAGAAATTGTTCGCGGCAGCATCATCTTTACTGTGTATCCGGCTTCAACAACTGCCTGTCGCTCGTGAATTCGCGTCCCTTAGTGCGCTCTTTGGCTCGTAGTACGGCTCGCACCACCGGAAAATATTAGGCAGTGAGTCTGACTTAAAGCTTGTACATAGATATGATAGATCAACCAAGTATGTAAGTTGCACCCAGTTCAAATTTACGGATCATCAGGTGACAAACACGTCAACAAGCTGTCTCTCAAGCATTGTCTTCTTTCTCTGATAGGGAATACAACGGAAGTGATATAGGCATTGACGGGCGATAGAGAAAGAAGGAGGGCTTTAAATGAAGAACATGTGACGAAAGACTTGGCTGATCAATCTCAGCAATAACGTCATTTCTGTAGCAAATGATATGATCAGAGACCTCATAAGTTCTGTCACTATGAGGTCTTTGGGGGCCCTTGGGGATTTCAGAGAACTAGTTTACTGGCGTCCCTCGTCCGACATTTGGGCCCGTGTTGACTGCCGAGGCTGCGAAAAAGTGCAGTGCAAGGTATGCCTTGAACAATCTATTGGTGGCAGATTGGTTTGTCTGGACATATCATCGTTACACGTTTCCGTTACTCAACACTGTTTGGGTGGAACTTTGCTAATCTTTGAGCGAGTCCCGAATTCTGCATCCAGCCTGATTTGACCACTCCCGTCATTGAGTATCATCGAAGCAGTTCTTATCGGCGGTACTTTGCAGCTTTTTGCATTGGTTCAGGATACGCAGCTGCACATCAATCAGCTATCTAATCACACGGAACAAAGTACCCACCAAATAGTGATTAGCAGTCTGACCGGCCTTAGCTTGCTGCGTTGCATGGCAGTGACGATAGCAGCCTGATCTGACAGCCGAGATATCATACATGCCTGGGGTAGGGGTGTGCGGCAAATATGTATGCAATGGACGTAGCACATTAAATTGTTTTGGAAACCACTGTAGTAATCTCTCAACCGATAATGTAAATACATACCTCTTTCATCATTTCTATTCTGAGTCTTTTATACTTAGGCACGTCTTCTTCAACTTGTCATCGAACAAGGAGTTCTTAGCTGGTTGGATGGGTAGGTGCATCCTAGGGGGAGTAAGCTTTTGATAACGACGTATACTGGGGTTCCATACAAAGTGGAGTTGTGCTATCCAAAAGACGGGTCAAATGCCGAAATCGTCAAGAACCAAGACTGGAAAAACATGGCTACTACAGCCTTGTCACTTACTGCTGACCCTCTTCTCGGGGAGTGTTTTCTCTCCGTCGTTGAAATAGCCGAGTGGAAACCCGAAAATGTCGAAGACGAGGATATTGGCGCATGTTCGACATCTCACCTTGTAGCATGACCATGGCCTCACGGGTCTCTGCGGAAGACTAGTACGTTGGTAATCTCCATGCAGGTGAAGTTGAACAAGACCGGCTAACAAGTAGTAGTAGCGGGTCCGCGGTTGAAATGCTGACAATCGAACCAAGCCAAACAAGAACAACACCACCCTCCCCCGCTGCCTCGGTCGAAGACAACACCCCTTTAGTAAACGACACATGTAACACAGAAAGTCGCTCGGACTTTAGAGCTGACCGGTTCGCCGACAGAACCCTTCTTTCAGGATGGTTCCCCCAGATCGAACGCGATGAGAACAGCAGTTGGAGCATTTGGTTGTCGAAGAGAAGCCGTGCGCTCATGATCCATATTGGCATCATCAGCAGCGTTTTGATCGCGAACCTTAGTGTGACTATTTTCGCCTACTCGAGGTACGGCAGCAAGAACGGGGTAGGCCTCATCTACCAGGGTGACTGCTCGACGGTACAGCAGCTGGACCGGTGGTTGCATCTACTCATCAACCTATTGGGCACGGGGATGCTTTCTGCTTCCAACTTCTGTATGCAGTTGCAAGCCGCCCCTACTCGCGAAAACATTGATGCCGCGCACGAAAAGGGCAAGTGGTTGGACATCGGTATACCCAGCCTCCGCAATCTGAAATATATCAGTGACTGGCAGCGAGTTTCTTGGGCATTACTAGCGCTCACTTCCATTCCGATACATCTAATGTAAGAGTTTGGTCGTCGTCTTCTGGCGAGAAAAGCTGTCCGGCTGACGAATCGTTGCTAGTTACAACTCTGCAGTGTTCCAGTCGCTATCATCTCACAACTACACAGTGGCAGTCGTCAAAAACTCTTTTTTGAACGGTAGCTCGTGGAGCCTCGAAACGGCTGAATTCAATCGTGCTGGAAACTGGGGGTGGAACGAATCTCGTGTCAACCCACCAAACTTGGACTACGCAAAGATCATCCACGGGATGCAGGAAGCTGCCTCGACATACGAAACAAAAGACGTCTCCTCTTGCTTTGACTTATATGATGATTATTGGAAACCTCAAGGAGATGTGATAATTCTGGTCAGGAACGAGTCAGTGCAGAGCACACCAGATGACAGCCTGTTGATGTACGTCTCCATTGTGCCCCGTCTGGACGACTGGGCAAAGAACATGTGGGCTCTGGGAAACGGCACCGACGGATTCTATGCTATGTCGCCGCCGAAGCCTGTAACAAAATGGTTACTTGGGCGCAAGCGATACGATGTTGCTGAATGCCGCGTCCAACCACCAGCAAGTCTCAGCGCAAAGTGCCGATTCGAGTATTCGCCACCAATCATGTTCACGATTATCCTTATGAATCTGATCAAGGTCCTTATCATGATATCAATCTGGATTATGAGAAAAAGGCAGAAACACGGGCAAGATAAGGCAAAGGAAGTGATATCCACCCTGGGTGATGCAATTTCTTCCTTCATGAGAGAACCCTGCAAGCAGACCGTCGGCATGGGCCTGATGACGAAGTACGACTTCTTGACTACAAGAAAGTTCAAGGACTGGTTCGTGAGGCGCCCACCTTCGACATTGAAGAAGGTTGCAGATGGTTCACACACTGTACTGCCCTCTCGTATCTTTCAGACTGAAGCTAAGCAATGGAGATCGGCTGCGAGTCTTCGTCGATGGGTAACACTCCTCTTGATGTAAGCCAACCGCGCCAGAAATCCAACCAGGCGTCCAGCTGACTCCGCCACAGGTGTCTTCTCCTGATCGGCGTTGCAGCCATCCTACTTATCCTGTCTTTCACCAGTCTACGGCACCGAAAGATCAAAGTCAGCATCCCAGAGCTCTGGAAGCTTGGCTTCGGAGCGTTGACGCCGTTCACCTATTTGTACATTAATATGCCGCGTACAGATCCTGCAGGTCTAATCGCCAACGTTATTCTAGCTAATATGCCTCAGCTGATTCTCTCAGTCCTATATGTTCTCTACAACACCATGCTCAGTACGTTCCTGGTGCAAAGAGAATTTAGCCGACTGTACAAAACCGAATACCGGAAGACTTTGAGGGTTTCTGAGCCCTTTGGTATTCAGCGATCGAGCTATTCCATCTCGCTTCCCCTGCGATACGGGATACCCTTGTCTGCAAGCTCAACCTTAATGCACTGGTTGGTCTCGCAAAGCCTCTTCTTGGCACGGATACGAGCGGTCTTCCCGGACGGGACTGATGATGAGACCCACTCGTTCTCAACTTGTGGCTATAGCCCAATCGCGGTATTCGTCAGTGAGTTTACGACTTGCCATCCTCGTAGCCGCTTGTACTTTCTGACTCTGGCGTAAAGCGTTGCTTTCCGGAATTGTCCTTGTGCTCGTCATAATAGGTATTGGATTCCGCCGTTACGATGGCACGATGAGAATGGTGTCGACGAACAGCTTGGCGATCAGCGCAGCTTGCCATGTGTTGGAAGAAGACCGAGAAAACGGATACTTGCTTCCTGTTCAGTGGGGGGTTGTAGAGATGAAAGGCGGGGAAGGGAAATGTACCATCACGACCGCTGCAGTAGATAATGTGAAGCTGCCCAAGGTCGGGGTGAAGTACAAGTAAATGAATTGGGAGAAATGAGCCAATTTGGCAGTATGACTGATGTTTGAAGAAGTAAGACACAGGAATCTGGTGGCAATGGCTTGCAAGAAGAACCCCCAATTCCTGTTTCCTTTTATGTCAAATCGGAATAACAGCCACTGAGGTAATCACACCGATGACATAAGTGTCATGTCTTTTACCATGTATGTTCAAAACCTGGGATTCAGGCAGCACGTGTACAGTTTACCAGAATGATTACTCCCAGTGAGTTGTTCAGAAGTTACTCAAGTGAAAAGTCAACGTATTAGGAGATTCCAGCGACCTCTCTGACTATTCAACATTTGTTGTTTGTACTAATTCAAATGTTCTTCTTGAGTGCCTCAAAATGCTTCGTACATCCATCAAGGTGTAAAATAACTAAAACATGATGATCTCAAAAAGTCTGTATCCTGGAATTCTCTACTATGTCATCGGATAAACCAGGAACACATTCATAGCAAATCATGATACAAGATGCAAAGCACGAACATAAGATTATCAGCTATATCTTTTTTATTCCATCTTTGGAAATGGGCCGATGCTGCTTCAGCCTGGACCAACTTGAACCACCCTGAGCTACAGTGCCTACATTCTGCGTCTCACATGCCCTGCACAACCCCATTATTTCTTCTTGGCTATTGCAAAAGTTGCCTGGAAAAAGGCATCAAATTATAATTTTGTAGTTCTCTAATATCAGGAAATTAAAACAGTGGCCTCAAATACGATCTTGTCAGTCAGTATTATTGCAAAATTTCTTGCTGTAGACTGAAGCTGTCAAGGTGAACGCAGTACACACCAGCCTGTTAGATTAAGCGGGCCTACTCGCCTACACTTATGTTGGAATTACCGGCACTGTAACAGATCGAAAAAAAAGTTACTAGCAGGGCATAAATTTCATGGCAAACTATGTTTCTCATAAGGGATCTCAAATCTGCACATGCAATGTACTGGTACTTCTTTAGCATAGTATACTGTATCCCAGCCTTGTTGAGAAGATAGTACATAGTGTGTCATTTTTTCACTCTGCCCGCACGTGATACGATGTCCCAGAGCGTACCAGTATCTGCTGTATTGTCCCAGATAATATAGTCATTTGGAGGGATTCTTAGCGCCAGGAAAGATTTTAAATATTAGACATTAATCAAGCTAGAACATCTAGGCCCTATTTCAGTGGCGGGTTATGAGCGAGGTCGCAGGTAGGTTTCAGGTCGAAAGCTCAGTGAATTAAAGCTCCCCTCTGATCTAAGGACCCGCAGAACCGCTATATACTGCCCCGGCCATCGAGCCTTTATGAATGTTTAAATGTCTGGCCACTGCTCCGGCCCGCTTGGATGGTAACCTCCATAGAACCCTGACACACTACTACCTAAGCCGCTTGCTCCACGGCAGAGTAGTAATGTAAAAGAATAAAGATGTTCCAGGGACCCATGAAGCAATTATCAATGGTGTAGCGATATAATCAACGCTACCTCGGAAGAACAAGTACATAAGGGCGAGGCCTAAGCATATCAATAGGGAGAGCCACGCTTCAAGAAGGAGGGCCTTGAAAGCCCGAGATTGATAAAGGTAATGGATCATCGGATCCGGGCGCGTCCCATCGGCCTTTTCGGTTACAGAAAGCAATGGTGCGCTAGGATTCTGTAATACCTCTGCTAGCCTGCGTGGTGCATCAACGGGCGGCTGTAAAGGACCTCTTGTCTGCACTGTCGTGTAAGAAGCCGTCGAGGTCTTGCTTTTGTCTATGGAATTGTTAGCAATTTTTGCACTCTATTCAATATGTCACAGTTGGTAAAGAAGTCATACTAAGCAGAATTTCTAATTTAGCTAGTGCAGGCTGAGTCAGTAATAGCAAAGGGAGTATCTGGCCGAATCCCATCTCTTGTTCTGCCTCTATAACTGACTGTTCCTGACTCTTAAGCAGAGATTTTTGACTGACTGTAAGCTGTATAGTACCCCACACTAAGGTATAGGTAAGCAATATTATGCTAGCCATGAACGATTCAAAAAGTTCCATAAATGGAACGTAGACCACGTAGATAATAACTATCATCTTGTAATGAGCAATTGACAGTAGGCTGCGTGGTTGTTTCTGGAGAATTCGCTTTGCTAATCTCTCGAAGTAGCACTCAAGCTGTAATCTTCCCCAGAGATAGATGCGTTTCCGAGTTGCATCAAAAAGCTGAGCCAATTTCCAGATGAAGGTGCTGATGAGAGTCAAGTACGCAACGATGGAGTTATAATCGCGTCCAAGGACTATGTCAGGAAGGTTTTGATTAGCATTCCAAAAACATCGAATCGGCATGGCCTCTGTCGTCCTGTAGTCTATCGTAGTTGTAGTTGTCGGTACTAACGCTGCAACGAGAAGCGCAAAGACGAGAGTGATAGCACTGACTCGGATACACCGTGACACCATATTTCGCTTAAGCCGACTTCGAAGTACAGAGAGAGACATCAGATGTACTGTAAAACTGACCCATGCCAGATAAATAACGCTGTTCCATGCCTTCGATTGACCACTTCCAGCAGTTACTATGCAAGTCAAGGTAATGCAAAGGTCAATCTATAACTTACTTGGCTTCCTCGAGCGGCGGCACCTCGGCAAGAGATATAACGTTATAATGTCTTGCGACTTCCTGTTTTAATTACCTTGCTAACTGCTCGAACTTGAGCCAATGACCTTGGCAGCAGCGTTGGTAACAGGTTTATGTAGAGAATAGTCCTCAATACAGAAGGCACAAAGTCCCACGATAGAATGAAGTAATATAACCTTCATTAAGTTGTCATTACTATAGGAGTTTAAGTAGGAGGAATAGCTGTACATACACGCTATCTTCTCAACATTCCCTTCAATACGGAGATTATTTCGTCTGTTTTGTTAGCCAACAGACTGATATGTGCCTCATTCTCATCAACCCTCAACTCTGCCCCTGGAATCAACTCCGCAGCATCTCTAGCCATCCTTAGGGGAACATTAACATCCTTGCCTCCATGCCACATCACCAACCCTCCCTTATCTACAAACAAGTTTCCCAACTCAAAACCCCACGAGCTCCCGAACAGTCCAGCCTCCCACACGAAGCCTCGAGAGCTCTCGCGCAGCGCTTCGCAGGTGCTTTGTACCAAGATGCTCAGGATCTTACCATCATTAGCAAAAATAGCTTGTTGATCCTCGATCGGTCGGCTTCTAAAGCTATCAACCACAGACTTCTCAAACCGTTCGGGATGGTTTGTGTCTCTGACGAGGCTTCCCACCTCCCAGTCAGTCACAATCTCAACAAGACGCGGCACCCAAGGAGCCAAGGTGAAGAGGATGCGGTTGATGAGCATCATGCCGCCGAGTCCGAGGTCTGATGGGTACATCCCAGAGACAACAGCGACACCAGCCAAGCGCGTCGGCGGAATCGAGTGAAGGCAGGCAAGAGCATATGGACAACCGCCTGAGATACCAAGCACTGCAAAACGGTCGATCTTCAGGTGGTCTGCGAGGTGGATGACATCCTGAGGAAATGAGAGGATGGTACGATTCGGCTGGAAGGTCGAGCCGCCATAGCCTGGGCGTGTTATGGCGATGACACAGACGTTCTGTTTGACGGCTGCTTCGTGGATGGATTGGCCTTCGCAATGAGAGCCGGGAAGGCCATGGAAGTGGAAGATAGCCGGCTGATCCGGTTGTGGCGTGATGCCAAATGCGCTGTAGCTGAGTGTGCGTCCGTCTGGGAGGACCAAAAAGTGGTCTAGCGACATTGATGCGATTGTCTTGGTCGTTGAGAAGTGCAACCAAGGTCCAGTATACAAGAGAGGTTGGTCATGCATAGTTTTAAGCAGCGATATGTGGCCGCCTAAAAGCCAGAGTTCGGTGGGTCTTACAGTAGACATAAGTCCTGACTTTGGAGCCAGTCACAATTTGGTTGCTCCCTAGGGATGCGCTGCGCCACAAGTGAGGCGCAATGGGACATTCAAGCCGTTGGCAACTGTAGACCAATCAACTTCTTCCTAGGGTTGTGTCTACACAATGAGGTTTCTCGGATATAATAGGAAATGCTCTACTATATCGAAGGGGAAACGGCTGATAGATTGCATCAATTGAAAGTGCAAAGAGACTGTACCATCAACAAGATGAAGAGTTTTGGTGAGAGATACGAAGCTCATGCCTTGATCCGCACAATGTATCTTCCGATTCCTCCTTTGCCAGTGGACACCTTTTGGCACTCTTGTCTCACCTTCTCGATGTCTGAAAGATCTGAAACTCTGAACACTCCCTTGACTTTTCCTGTCGCAATGAACTCTCCAATACTTTCCAAATCCTCTCGCTATTCTGGGTTTCCCGACACGAACTCGTGTTTGATATTTGTTCCGCGCAACTTCCATTTATACCATAGCTGAGCTAGTTCAAGCAACCAGCAGAGCCATGTCGGGGCTGCATCAGGTCATACGATACCCTTGAATACTGATGATGGAGGTGTGGATGCAATGGACTTAAGTATACCTGTCTCTGGGTTTAGCAGCGGGATGCCGGAACTCATGGCAGTCCATTGTGTGTTCACTATGAAGTCTACGAGACCAGGCAGGTACTGCTCTACAAGACTCATTTTCGGTGTTGAAACGGTTGAGATGATCTTTCCAGCCCCAAAGACAATTTTAGCACCCTGAATGGCAGTGAAACCACCTCCGCTCAAGGCTCCTGGGATAAAAATGGTCTTCCCCTCAAGGCTCTCATCACCAGCCAGTGCTAGACCGCACTTGATGGTCTGGTATGCAGTGACAGTGTATCCCGCAAGGGATGCGGCTTCTTCGAAACTCATGTGCGTTGGCTTAGGAAGCATCATCTTCTCCTGAGTGAGGACATATTCGGAGCAAAACCCCGGACCAGGTTCTCTGAAGACTGGGCGGGTGACAGCAGTCCCGTATACGGCGTCGCCAACTTTGAGATTCTTAACCTCGGAACCTATGGCCGTGACGACTCCGGCGTCCTCACAGCCAATCGTGGCCGGAAAACTACGTAGGAAGCGAGCATTGGTATCAGCCTTGGCCAGGCGCAAGAGTTCAGTGGGTACGTTTCATCACGCTTTGCAATGAGAGTGGAACCTCTGGCCTTCTGGCAGTCGCCTTTCATGATCGCTACGGCATGAACCTCTATAATGATATCCGTCGGTTTCGTGATTACTGGAAGTGGTAATTCGGCCACTTCCCACTCAGCCGGTGCGCAGTACCTCGGCGCTACGAGGCAGCTCATTGTCTCGGGAAGGACAGTCATGATGTTTGAATGGTTGAAAGAATGCTGTGAAAGTGCGAGGTGCTGAAACAAAGTTGGGTGGAGAGTAAGTGAGCTTTATAAACTTTCCAGCCTAAACAGGAGCGAGTGAACGCGCGGCCGGGCGGGCTAAAACATCGGTTGGCGTTTTGGCGGGGCTTTCGGCGGTTTCGGTGACCGGGACCCACCGAAACCGCCGAACGACACGGCCGTCCACTACGGCTCCTTCACCGTCTTGAAGCAGATGATGTAAGTCACGCCTTGTAAGTCTTTGTGATCGATTTCAATCCTGTATTAATCTTCATCGATGCATTCCCGACGCGTCGCGATGAAGAAACCCCAGCCTCTTTACGCGCTTTGCCCTTTATCGACTTCGGTGGCAGGCTGAGTCAAGGGGTATCGGCCGCCCTGCAGAAGTCGGGGAACGTAATTGAGATATTTGCATCGGCGGCGCCATTGGTATCGAGTACGGATTCTTCAACGGCAATAATGTTGATTCAAAAACCGACAACTATCTCTCCAGCATTTCTTTTCTTACACTTGCGCCGGTGGCAGGATCGTAAGAAGCGGGGCAGTCGCGATGGAGGGGTTGCGCCTGCTGTTAAGGGAGACGCGAGGGGACGGCATTTGAAGTAACTATTTAGAGAAGCAACGATCCAGAGGGTTTTGACGTCGATGAGAAGGAACCGCAGAATTGTTTCCTCTTCAATCGCCTCTGCTCCTTTTGCCTACGTCATTCTCACTGGACTGCTCGCACACAACTCCTCGAGGCTTTCACGGATCTGACGGTCCTCTGGACATCGCCACAATCGTTTTTGGTCCCTAACGATTGGTCTGTTTTAGCACGTATCGTTGTTGCAAGACCTCATTGTTGTTCAGTGTACCACAACCGTGCCAGAATCACCCTAAGGGTTCCTCATACCCCGATACCTAACGCCGCAATGAGACTTTTCCTCCCACTCGCCTTCCTAGGCGTAGCGGTCCCGGTTTGGGGAGCCTTCAACATGACGTCGAAAAATAACGTGGTCGTCTACTACGTATAGCCCCCTCTTCGACTCGGTGGCCTGAGCTCATGGTTGACTGTAACATAGGGACAAGGTCCGAATCAGGGCGACCTGATTCGCCAATGCCAGCAGCCTGAGATTGATGTAATTGTCCTCTCGTTTGTGCATCTGTTCCCAGCCCAAGCAAACGGCTACCCCGGAACGAACTTTGGAAACCGATGCGGGGGTCAGGTTTATCCGGGTCCTGGATTCAACGGTGTCAACGACCCATCGAGAAACCAGCTGCAATCGAATTGCCCAAGCCTGAATGCACAAATTCCTGTGTGTCAGCAGCAGTACGGCAAGAAGATATTGTTGTCTCTCGGAGGAGGTGTCACGGCCTACCAACTCACAGGAAAAAATGAAGGCGAACTGCTGGCGACATACCTGTGGAAGATGTTCGGCCCCAAAGACCTCAGCTGGACCGGCCCTCGCCCTTTCGACAACAACGGACAGGCTGTTGAGGTTGACGGATTTGATATGGACATTGAGCATCCATCGACAGGTATGTTGCGATGTTTCATTGCTTTTCCCCCTTTGACGAGCTCAAGCTGATGCCTGAGCCACCAGATAACTCCGTTGGTTACATTGCTCTCGTCACCCTTTTGCGAACCTTTTATGCTTCGGCCTCGAAGCAGTACTATCTGACCGGTGCTCCCCAATGCATTGTCCCTGACGCTAGCATGGCCGCCATGATCTCTGCCGCCAAGTTTGATATGCTATTTGTTCAGTTTTACAACACCCCAAGCTGTTCAGCCGCCACTTGGACTTCGAGCAACCCGTCCTACGTTCCTGGTCAGTCATTTCAAGGGGCTGGATTTACCTTTGATGCCTGGGTTCAGTGGCTATCCAATACGCCGAGCCGAGATGCGAAGGTGTTCATTGCCTTGCCTGGTTCCCCAGACGCCGCCAACCCAGGGAACTACATAACCCATGACCAGGCCAAAAACCTCATCAGCGCATACTATTGCCGGCCGTCATTTGGAGGTGTGGCCGTTTGGGAAGCGACCCGCGGAGATAGTAACCCATATAATGGCAAATCATTCCAAGCCACGATGAAGTTGTGGCTGCAAGGAGCTGCAGCAGATGTGCGGCTATCGAGCTGCCAAGTAAGTTCATGGAAGAAACTCAATAGTCGCGCAGCTAACGTTCAAGCAGGCCCCAACAACGCCAGTGCCATCATCCGTGCCGCCAACCCGGTCCACGAGTCCGCCACAGTCCACAACTTCGACCCAACCCAATCCTAATCCCAATCCCGGCCAGCCTGGCGCTTGCGGGGCCGGCGTGGGGTCTTGCGGCAGTGGGTTTTGCTGCAGCGCATACGGGTATTGCGGGACGACAAGTGCGTACTGCGGGACCGGGTGCCAACCAGGCTTCGGCACATGCGGCCTGGCGTTACCGGTCTCAACTGATGGATCGTGTGGCGCTGGAAAGGCAACTTGTCGGGGTAATGGCAGCTATCAATGTTGTAGCCAGTACGGGTTCTGTGGAAACTCCCCCCTGTACTGCGGTGCCGGTTGTCAGCCTGGATTTGGTATTTGTAACTAAGCAACAGGAAAGGAGGTCGATGCGGCAGAGTACATACGTTATGTCGGTGTTTTTGTACATGAATTCATAGGGAAGATCATAGTAGGTAATACGAGAAGGTAACAACTGTTAATGACGAGGAAAGAAACATGCCCTGCAAAGATGAAGTGCAAAAGTGGCTAGCAGGAGGCGCGACTAGGCTTGTTGTGGGTTTCTTGTAAGCGCCAGCGTCGTCACTCCTCCCTTCACGCGGTTTCGCCCCTCATTATCCCAATTTGTTACCAGTTGGTTTTATTTCAACATCATCAATCCATGTCCTCATAATTCCACACGCCTTCTTTCAAGAACCTATATCAACTTCCATGTAGAATACTACACTTTTCAATGGATACTAAATTAGTCTTTAATTTTCATGCTGTTGTTTATATTGATTACTTATTGTAACGGGTTAATGTATCCGGCTAACCCTTTTCGTTCAGACCGCTCTGAGCCTTGGCCTTTGAAACTGTCCGTAGGGCGCGCGGCTCATCAAGCTCGCCGTCATACATTTCCCAAACGGTGATGACTGAGCGTATTTCTCTGGGAAGCATACCAGTACCGAAGCCGGAGTCGATACCGGCACCTACGCAGCATTTGATTTGCTATTCGTAAAAGACCCGGGAGCGCCCAGTGACGGGAGTGCGGAGTCGCCTGAAACCTTCTTATACAATGTAAATTCGTCCATCTGATCTGAGCGCGCCGGCCAGGGGTTATTTAGGCGAGTCTGATCTAATGACTCGCCCAATGCCTCCTCTACATAACCTTCGATGAAGGTTATGCCACTAGCATGCCAAATAAAACTTTCTTTCCTTTCTGTAATTAATTTAATAATTCAATACCACCCGGTTTGCACAAAAACCCGCACACCTAAAAAGGCATGCACTTGATGTGCAGCTATGTTACTATGAGACTCTTAAAATTCAAATAACTATCAGTAAAGTACATTTAGTTCTAATCGTACATTATGTCTTTTTTTTAAAGAGCTCATGGCCTTCATATGCTGTTCTGTTCTTCAACAGAGGTCGCCCTAATATTGAGAGTGGTTAGTACGCAGTGTTAAAGTGTACGGGTTTCTTTTTGCAAACCGGGTGAATGCCTTGTAATCAGTCAGTGCTTCGGCTCCATCTATACTTTGAGAGGCAGCCGGTATTCGCGCCCGTCACCTTGGTACGAAAGTCCGATATCCGCCATCCCCACATCGAGCTGTGATCGAGCGAAACTTTGATGACCTTGTGACAGGCATTCAAGTAGTGGTTGTCTTCCAATCAAGTCCATAGTCTCTCAAAATCTTAGTCGCGGATTCCGTTAGTTAGGCGTAGTGACCGGAGGCTGTCACCTTCAGACGGTTGAGCCCTGAGCTAAGCGAACTGTGTACTATGTAGAGCCGAGATGGAAAAAACTTGCTGCGTCATGAAACCCAGACTTTGAAAGGAATCAATACCAGCTCGTGCCCTAAGGTTTTCTTACGGTCTGCTTTCCGTTAGTCTGCAGGGGATTTCGTATAGGATTTCACTCACAGGCTCGGTTCGGAGAGAAATCCCGGGGCCTGCCCCCTGAAAGCTTTGAGGCTGGATCAGGGCTCTGTGAGCAACCACTTCGAGTGTTCGGGCTTTGAAGACATTCGTCAGCTTGAAAGGATGACTCAGGATGCCGATGCCAGGAAAATTGGTACTTTATGCAAACATACAGTTTCAAAAGACACGGTCAATATTAAGGACGCGTTTCGTCAAGCGATATAATGCTGCACTGCATCCCTGCAGCATGCCAAACTCGACCGACGTCCTCTGGGTGGATATTGATTACAGGGGCGTTTCTATAGCTGCTGCATCGACGGATCGTGTAGTGAATAAGCCTTCAATTTATCATCCGACATAGTCTAGTCTGGTATCCAGTGAACCTTCGCGGCTTTTCAGGGTCCAAGATGTTGTGATAGGACGTTTTGGTGGCCGACGGGCAGGGCGAAGAACGGCTGAAATGCAGCCACTAGCTGGCCTCCACACAACTTCAATATACGGAAGAGAGGTTCCTCGCATGTTCAAGTTCAATGTGGACGGGTTGTTCCACAGGTTTCGACCCAGACCAGAGTCGAAACAAGCACGACATATCCCCACACGCACCTACCTACGCATGTCATTGCAACGGAACATACGACAAAATAACAACCTGTTAGCGTCGGATTAAGGAAACAAAGTGCCACATTTATATCTCTTGGGATTTCTAGTCTAACAGCATCTCGATGCCGTATATCAGCAATGTCCAATATGCTTTTTAAGTCCGAGGTAATAGTCCCGCTCAACAAGGGCTCAAGGTTTCAAGCGAAGCTTCAGGAAACTCAGCATTGTTTTCGAGATAAAAGTGGTTATCGGGTGGTTCTACTGGCCAGGAATGTCCAAAAGGTCTCGTCACCCTGGATGCACGTGCCACATGCTTACAGAACTCTGTTGGCTACAGACTGGAGTCCCAAGAGGAACCGGCATGGGCCATCCTGCGAGAGATAGTAACCTCTTGTTTTTCTATTCGACGACGTACGTTTCCGACTGGGCCAGAAAAAGTCCCCGAGCGCAAGATTTGCGTCGGGAATGGGATGCCAAGCCATGGACTTCTGCCCGCAAGCTTCACCTCGTATCTCTCTGTTCACGCCACGAAGTCTCTTAGGGGAAACTTGGTCAAACTAGTGCCGCCAGCCAAGTCATGGCTAATGGTACCTTGCTGGGATGGACGCCTTAGGCCCGATAGCTCATCTTCTCACCGCTCCCAGCCGACGATCCTCCCTCCTCCCCCTTCGCCATGTTGTTCAATGCTTTGTTCAATGGTAGGCTTTCGCAATTCATTAAAAGTATCAGCAGAAGTTCTCAAGTACTCGCGAGGAGTTCCGGTGCAACAGACCTTTACTGTTCATCAGTGTTACCCATTAGAAAATGGCGTATGGAAATGGCGTAGGGCTATGGCGTAAGGATAGGGCTTAAGGATATGGCGTGTCACTCACATGCTTCGCGTCCTAAAAGGGGCCGACAAGCCGCTAGCAGCCAATGTTTCTGAGCTTCATCTCCCACCGGAAGAGCCGGCGCTACTGGGTTTCCTTCTAACGTGTAACGCCTTACCCGACTGGGCAATTCTGCAGAACGGTAAAAGCGCCGTTTGGCTGCACAGTGGGTTTCCTGGGATAGAAGGCTGGGTTCTTCTTCCCAAATGTTCTAGATCGGTGTCCGATGAACTTGGGTGGGAGGCGAACGCCATTCGCGCCGTTCGACCTACATGCACCGTTCCATGACTCGCTCGTGAAACGCGACGTTTTGGGTCCAAACGCAGAGCTAATCTGTGTTGACTGCTAGCCCCCAAGCCTGCCTCAAAAGTCCCAGCGTTGCGCTTCGGAAAACTCCCAGCCCCTTCCGTGCTCGTCCGCTCTCAACCCTTTTCTGGATGCGAACACGACAGAGCCTATTATCTCCGAACGGCAGATCGAGACCTTAAACATCTCGACGATTTTCTCTCTCTCGAATGTGCATGACGTCGGGGGTTTACTCTCCGTCAACCATGCTTTTCGTAAGTGTTGCTTTTCGTTCCATTTTCTCCTCCCAACTCTGGTCCCCGAGATCATCTAAACATTGGCTAATTTCACAATCCTTTTTTTGGGCAATGAAGCATCAAGAGGAGTAAACTGTGGATGTTTCAGCCTTGCTGCTATCATGTCCTACCTGGTTCATCATGGTCAACCTCCTCTCCCCGCACTACAAGCTCGAAGAGGTCACCGAGGATGACATGATTATTGCATCGCTGGCCTGGGGCTTCACACTCGGGTTCAGCTGGCTTACAGTATGGACGGCGATCAAGCAGACGACTTCCATGTACAGGCGCCAGGGCGGTCGTATCTATCGAAATGCCTATATATGGATGATCTGGCTAGAGATTATCGTGTGTTCCATCTTTAGTGTCATATGTTGGTTGCATCTCAAAGGCATTATACCACCGAGGTAAGATGCACTGCGGCGCAGTCTAGACTAAAGATCACGAAGACACTTGATACTAATCAGTTACACCACAGCTTTGCGTTTTATTTTAGTATATGTATGTTCACCGTCAGGTCCCCATTCTCACTCTCACTGTTTGCTAACCTGAAAAGTGACGACATGGGCTCTCCAGGTTCGCAGTCTCAGCATCTTTTCACTAATGCCCGATTTCCTAACTAAAGCAGGTCCAATTCTTGCTTCAAATTATTATAAATCGTTGCGCCATTTTACTCACCAACCACAAACGCTCTTGGTGGCTCAAGGTTGGCGTGGCCGTGCTCATCACCGCCGTCAACATCTCTGTCTACACCATCTGGATCCCCGCTCGACTGCAAATATCAGAACGCTATATTGAGATCAACGAATGGTGGGACCGCTGCGAAAAGGTCATCTATCTCATTGTCGATGGGGCGCTCAACATCTACTTCGTCCGCATTGTCCAGAAGAATCTGGTTACTCATGGCCTCACCAAGTACAAACGGCTGACGCAGTTCAACATGTTCATCATTGGGTTCTCGTTAAGTATGGACGTACTTATCATTGCCATGATGAGCCTCAACAACACATTTGTGTAAGCAATATCCTATGGAAACGTCTTGGTTCTGCGACGTCTTTGCAGTGGAGTCAAGGCCCCTTCATCGGACTAGCTAATCCATCGAATGCAGATACATGCAGTTTCACCCTCTAGCTTACATGGTCAAACTGAAGATTGAGATGTCGATGGCCGAGCTCATCGGAAAAGTTGCACGGAAACGCGACCTTGGCATTTTATCCGTGCCAGACTTCAACAGCAACCGAGATTCTTACCAGCCTTCGGAATATAGCTTGCAATTACCTAGCTACGCGAGGGGGCGGCCAGTCGGAGGCATCGATATCACCCTCAACGGTACAAACACAAACTCGATCCAACACAACGTGACGAATACAAGAATCCCAGCCCTGAGAGGTGTCAACGTGGCGGCCGTCAGCTCGGGCCCCAGCAGTCGAAGGCCTTCGGTCACTGCGGCTACAACCACCGAGGACGGACAGCCCAAGATGGCGATATACAGGACAAGAGAAGTAGTCGTCGAAATAGAGACGGTCAACAATAAGGGTCACCAAGCGACGACGAGCCAGGTCAACCAGCCCGGCCAGATCAGCCAGATCACGTTGGACGACGTAGATGAGGGAAGGAACTACGACGACGAATCTTCCACAAAGGGCTTCAACAACGTCCAAAAGTCGTTGGCGCTACCAGAATATCAAGCTCCGTGGGCCGACCAGCAATTCAGCACAAAGATCTGGGACGGCACGAACTGCGACGAGGATCCCAAATTGCCGGCATCGGTAGCGAAGATCGGCGTGGACCGGCAAGGAGACACGTGAAAGTGCGCCTGCTCTGCTTGAAGAATTGGGCGACATCCGATGATATCCCGTCTCAGCATGGGTGCTCGAGCCGGGACCCTCGACATGGTTAGACTGGGACGAGCGGCGGATGCGGCTGGCGAAGTTCAGATGGGCGACTAACGCCAACGCCACACGTCAGCTCATCGCAGATTTTGTCGCTGAAAAAGAGCGGGTTAGGCTGCCCCATTGCGCTACGACATTTATCGGTGCCTCGGTTTGGTCTCAGCCCCCTTTGCTTATGGGCCCAATCCGTGTACATCAGCATCTAGGGGCTGATGGCTGGGCTGATATCGTGCTGTCCAGCACCACCATCGAGTCACCGACCTCTTTGTATTGTGGGGGCGCTTGAGAGACCTCTCTCCTGATTCTCTAAAACGATCAGACATTTGGTCTTCTCCGAGGAGCTCCACTGCATGGGCACAACTCATCACCAACATGGCGCTGTACCGACTTCCCATACCTTGATTCCGATCTAGCGACCGAACGGCCCGAATCGGGCTTGCATCGAGATAAAATTTTCTTTTTCGTTCCATTTCTAGATCGGGAGTTGTCATCTCTCATCCCTCAATAACGACACGGGTTACGGAGTTTTGGATACCCTATGACAGCAGGACGTTCATGGTCGGAGACACCCTCCCTAGGATTTCCACAAACCAGTTTGCTTCGTGTTTTGTAATAGTTAGTTGAGACGCACGAGCGGGCTGTCTTTGATCGTTTATGAATACCCCTGAGCTAGAAATTACGATTGTTATCGATGACAATAACCATGAAGCATACGGACATCCGTTGCTGCTGCTTATGTTCCCTGACATTGACTACCACCGATGATACCTTGCACCCAAACTGACACGGGAAGCCTAGGTTTGGGTGTTCAGGCAAGTTATACGCATTAAAATTTCGAGATTGAAGGCATAGGTTCGGGTTTTATCTGTAAGGTTCAACAAGCCTCCTTTTGACAACCAGATGTCCTGTACAATACCTCAACTCGGTTCAAGCATGCCGAACCTGTGAGTAAGCTTGATGCCCTACTATAAAGTCAATAGAGGACGAATTCTTGATGGCTAAAGCTGCACAAAATAATTTTGTACTTATAGTTACTAAACTTCCTGGCGTGTAATATATACAACAGGGCTATCGTGCTTTGTGTAGTTGCGGTGAGTCCTGAAGTCACTAGAAAGGCAGTATACTCCTCTCGGGAAGATTCAATGAACAAAATCTCACTCCTGCTGCTATTTTTTGCGCATTACGATGCAGCATGAACCCAGTTGAGGAAAACCACACTCCCACAAATCATGGAAAAGCTTGACCAAATGCTACCAAGCGCTTAATGCCAGTTGATCTTCACATCGAATTACCAGTTAAATCGTAAACTACCGCAACTTCTGAAAGATAACATGGTACTTAACCGTGAATGCATAAAGCAGTGAGTCAAAAAGGGCCGCTGGTTGCCGTTGAACCGTTTGCCTTTTCGATCAGCTTGCATATGGTGTTACATGTACTTACCTAATGAAGCCTAGGAGTCTTAATCTAGACCCAATATGCCGAGCTGCATGAACAGGTACCTCGGGTCCTGTCAACATGGCGGGATATCTTAACATTCAGAGGGCATTATAACCTGTCAAAAGCTAAGAGCCTGGGATATATTATCCACATGGCTTGTGGTACAAACGCCCAGCTACATAGCATGCTCGGCTTCATCTGGATCCTACGTCAGCAGCCAAGCCAGCCACAATATGTTTCCAAAAGCGAGGTTTTCATGACATTGTCCGGAAGGAGGTATACGCTCCGGACTATTAGCTATACGGCCATCACTGCCCCGACGCATGATCAATATTGTAAGCTGCATGGTGTTCAACGTATGCGCTGTTCAACAAGCCATCTTCACCTTTGATCATTCTACGGAGCTCACGTGGTCGGATGCGAGTGAACCATCAAGCTTAAAATTCCCATCAGTATTGACATATAAGAGTCATCTATGTGACACGGTCCTCGAAGATAGATGCACACAATCAATAAGCGCTGTAACTCATACTCGAAGCCACATACTGAATATCAAAGAAAATGCGCTGTCTACTCGTTCCAGGCTTACTTGCGCTTCTTGTCGAAGCGCAAAAGGCAGGCAACACAATACGACAAGTCCATCCAAACCTGTCCTGGAAGAAATGCAGCAATGGTACCACCGCAGCCGCCACCTGCGAGACAGTTAACAGCAAGGTTGTCATTGATGCCGATTGGCGTTGGACTCATCGTGCTGGCAGTTTCCTCAACTGCTATACCGGAAATAACTGGGATCATGACTACTGTAGCTCGAACGATGTTTGTACCGCAGGCTGCGAGATTGAGGGCACGGATCCCGGGAGCCTGAAAGAGACCTTTGGCATCACCATTGACGGGAGTAGGCTGTCTCAGCAGATGAATACACCCGGACCCTTCGGTACCGCCCGTAATTCACGTGTGTTTCTGCTGGAAGAGGGGTCGGAGAGGTACCAGACCTTTATACTTATGGGAAACGAATTCGCATTCGATGTCGAGCTCTCTTCGGTCGAGTGCTCGATCAACAGTGCGCTATACTTCGTTGCCATGGACCCTGATGGTGGGAAGGCGAAGTATCCTACAAATGAGGCTGGGGCAAAGTACGGGACTGGTTATTGCGACGCGAGCTGCCCTCAAAGCAACCACTTCGTGGGAGGCAAGGTGAGTAACCGGTGTACCCAGCCACAATGCGGCATTCTTCAGCTGACCCAGCTGTCTATCTGCAGGCCAACGCCGAGGGTTGGATACCTAGAGATGGAACACGCGGTGAGGGCAACTTTGGCGCGTGCTGCTCAGAGTTCGACGTCTGGTAAGAGGCCCGACTTTCATGTTACAGACGAATTGTACAAACGTGCTAGGCCCAGTCCAGGACTGCTAGGCTAACATCATGCAATTAAGGAATTCCAACGCTCATTCTTTCTCCATGATCTCGAAGCCCTGCATGAAGATCGACTACCACGTGTGTCGCGGCTCAGACTGCAACAACGTCAACGACGCGGGACCCATGCTGTGCGATAGAACTGGCTGCGACTACAACCCGTACAGACTCGGGAACAAATTCTTTTACGGCAAGGGGAAGACGGTGGATACGAACAAGAAGATTACGTTGGACAGACCCTACCCTCCTCTATTCTCTTACCATGATTTTGCATGACTTGTACTGACGGTTGAGGTCTGTAGCGTCGTCACGCGATTCGAAGAGGACCAAGTTACCCAGTTCTTCATCCAGGACGGGAAGAGGATCGATGCACCCAACCCGACTTATCCGAACTTTCCCAACAAGAGCGGAATAAACTCCGAGCACTGCGATATTCTGGCGTACACCTTTGGGGAACCGAACAACTTCTCACGGATGGGCGGCTACGGTCACCACAACGACGCGCTCCGGCGTCCAATGGTCCTCGCCATGTCCATCTCCGACGATGTAAGTGACGTCCCATTTATGGCTCCTGGGGGCCTATAACTGCAAGTGCAGACAAGCTGACGCACTCTGACATAGTATTGGGCCAAAAACCTTTGGCTCGATTCCGTATTTCCTGTGGATTCTTCGTTTCCAGGGGCGGAGCGAGGAGACTGTCCACGATATACCGGTGGTCCTACCTTGCCCATCGAACCGAATAACAACTCGTAAGTAGAACAACGCCAGTTCAGTGGGATATTCGGATGGCACACTGATGATGCTATAGTAAGGTCGCATGGTCCAACATTCGTTTCGGACCTATTGGGACCACAGTCTAGGCCGCGGAGAGTCTCGATGCACAAGGACGGATAAAAAGGTGAGAGAGACTGTTCGTCGTTTGGGAGTGCTGTTATGAGTCTTTCTCTCGCTGTATTCTCGCGAGCTCTTGGATGCCGGTATGAAAGAGGTCTGTGATACAGCCCCTCGCGTCTTGCCGGCTCCGCATAGCATAGCGATGTGACTTTAAATGCATATGAACTTATCCCTGTCGAACAATATGGACATCATGATCGAAGTTCCTTCCCGTCAACCCAGTTCCCATGCAGCCCAGCCCTCAACCTCACGGGGACCTTGATCACAGCCACCGCCTCCGTAAAATTCTTCGTGTCGATGACATGCAGCTCGCTAGACATGGTTGCATAGTTATTCGCCAGCACGACCAAATACCCATCACCCTCTTCGGCCTCCTCAGACCGCGGTACAAAGACTGGCTCCTGGACAAAGAACCTCGGGCCGGGGTAATACACCTCCAACTTGCCCTCCACATGGTCCAGGTGCCCCAGCGAATTATACAACGGATATCCGCCGCCGGCCACTGGCATGATGGCCGCGAAGTCGGTACCCAGTGACGGGTCCATCATGTCGAAGAAGCTGTGCCGGTGAGCCTTGGAGAGGATGCGCTCGTCGATGCGGGGAACTCCATATCGTGGTGGAGGATCGTCGTTGGCGTTGGAAGATCGAGCGAGTCGGTGGCGCGGGGGTCGAACTCGTAACGCACGTATTGCGCGTGGATATCTTGCGGGGCTGGTGCGTTGCCCTCAGCGTCGGGCCACCAGAAGAAGACGTTCTTGTCGGCCAGGGACAGGTCGTAGACAATGTTGCCCGAGGGGGTCTCATAGGCATTTGCGGTGTGACCAGGGAAGGCGTTTGGTGCGCGGAGCCACTAGGAAACGGGGTGTCAGTTGGTTTTTTGATGCGATCAGGAGAGGTTATAGACGTACTTTCACATCGCTACCTTTGGCTCCGTGTCTGGGCAAAACACCAAGATAAAAGGGCACATTTGAATCCCATTGCCAGTGTTCGCCGCCGGCTTTCATCCTTTCAAGGTCGCAAACCAGAGGGATCATTGGGAACAAGATCTGAGAGAGCGGTTAGCAAAGGCCAAGCGAGGTATCTCTAATACGATACACACCCAATTCTCGGTTATAGCAAAATCATGAATCATCCCAAGTACCGGCGCCACGAGCCACACCGTCTGAAGGAACTTGCCGTCGGGGGCAATGCTAAAGTAGCAGACATCTGGCGTCCCGTCACCTTTGGCCTCGTACCCGAAAGACACGAGCTCGCCCGTGAAGGGGTCCATTTTGGGGTGCGCGGTGAAGGTGCAGCTTGGCAGCTGGCCGTCAAAGTCGCAGAGGCCAATGGTCTCTAGGGTGTTGGGGTCCATGAGGTACGGCGGGGCGTCTTCCTTCATGGCGAGGAGGGACTTGTTGAAGTAGGTGATGTTCGTGTTGGCCGTGGTGCGGACCTTCAACTCAACCAAGTCGGTGTACTTGTTGCGGTACGCGCCTGGGTCACGTCAGAAGATGTCATGGTCGAAGGGGATGCGCGAGTGATTCGATGGGCACTGACCTCCGAGGGCGCGGTTTGCCTCTCTTTCTCTGACAAACTTTTCCGTGCGCACGAACTTCTGCTGGAAATCGACGTTCCCGTCGTGGAAGCGAAATGCCGACACATTTCCATCGCCGTTGAACCACTACGCGCCAGCGTCGGGTCAGCTACGTCGTCAAACAGCGCTTCAATCGATGGGGATTAGATGGGCTCGACGCGATCAAAGAATGCAAACGTACGGGGTCGTCTTTGATGAATGGCGGAAATTGGGGGTCCGGCATCACCCGGTAAAAAGTGCCGTCCAGCTCGGCGGGGACGGAGCCGACGATCTCCAGGTTCCGAACCTCACCTTCGAAGCGGCATGGCTTCATGAAGCCCGAGAACTGGGGCCGGTCCGGAAACGATTTCGCGGGCGGGTCTGCGAGCGAGCCGCGGAAATGGCCGGCCATTGTGCGATCTGAGATAGTGCGGCGGTGCGCGGACTTGGTATGCGGGCGCGGCGTGTCACGCTGGTTCCTGCAGGAAACAGCCTGCGCGACAAGTGATAAAGCGAGGAGGGGGAGTTAAGTTGACGGCGGCGCGCTTGGGCAGCTTTTGGCATCTGAGATAGGACAGGACAAACCCTTTTTTTTTTTTTTGCGATGATGTGGAGAGAAGGATATTTAAACTTGGCTCTCTTCCATTGTACCACGATGAGACGATGCAACGGAATGCCGTATACAACAAAGCAGACGCGGCTGACCCGCGCGGAGAGAGAGTTCTCCCCACCGGGTGTGCCGGAGCCCCACTACCCCATGCTTTACCCCGACTTCACGCACTTTCGTATCCGCCGCGACGAAGAAATTAGACTGGTTGACGATCATGCGAAGCGCGAAAACGGGTTTGGAGTGTGGACCAGAACCGCATTTTGGACTTGATCTCTGACAATTTTGGCATGTCTTTGGGATTGGGATAGCTCCAATTGGCTGTGCCTGCTTATCTACCCGAACCACAACCGTTAAGTCCCCGGGTTCGACATATTTGTCAGCGGACTCGGCGTTTTCGGAAGTGTTGAAGCCCGTAAGTGAAGAAATGTATATATATGTCTTTGATTGTACTTTCACAATCACCACGTCTTTGAATCATTGTGGTGTGTAGAAGGTTGTCAGCTGTCTGTGTAACATGAGCAGACCTGGACGTCTTGCTACCCTGTTTTTCGTCCGGTCACCTTCGGCGAAAAATAAATGTTGAGACCGATTGGTCCGGGCTCTTATAGGTTTACGGTTCTCAACGGGAGAGTCCCTTGTACTAGGCGGGTTTGACCATCTGTTCTGTCTTGAGGTAACATTCTGCCTTGTTGGATCATGTCAATCCAAAGATGGCTTTGCAAGGTCTATCGAACGTTAGCTGAAAAACCAACGAATCAAATTTGATGCAGCATAATTAGGTATCACCAACATGATTTGAACACGAAGCTACCTTTACAGAAAGTATGTCGTGATTCTTGGATACGTTTGATCACCTACATGCTACTTTGCCATCTGCTAGCAGCATGTTACCGGTCATATGTACAAGACATCCAACTATCTGTGACATGTCAAACTTGCTAGTTTTGCTGACTTTTATTCTGTTTTTTTTTGTTTTTTTCTGTAAAGATAGACAAGTAGTATTTTTGGTTAATGTCAACAAGGTGTGCTACGATTCTGAAAAATCTAAATCCAACATACTTTCCTTAGCATTTATCCTTTTATGTCCCCCGAGGTTAGAAATGGCCTGGAATATGTTGGTTATTGTAGCAGGCGGGCTTACAGTGACGGCGCCTGACAATATCCCGTTGAGCCACCAGCCCAAAGGGTCTGCCAGTGCTTGCACACTTGTAAGCGCTGCTGTTAATATTGCTTATCTAGGCAGGAGTTCTGAACTTGCCTAGGCGTATCTGGCCCAGTGGAATTATCCTGTGACTGTTATAATGATATCTTGAATATTTCTAACAAGATAACAATCACCGCGCTAGTTCTTCTCTTATATCTTTTATTTCTGTTTTAATTTGTTTTATACAAACAATGGCAACTGTTTTGGAAGCATGGAAACTCACGCATTGCAGAATCTTTGCCACTGGCAGTCTACACCTACCTTGATCTTCAAGCTAGAAGAAGAATAAAAATTCAAGAAAGAAGGCAAAGGGGGTTCACATATCGACTGTCCATTGTGTCTTCAACCAAGCGCTGTTAACTTATTGAAAACTACGAGGCAACTCCCAGGACGTTCTCCCTACGATCAGAGTAGTCCCAACCCTAACAACCACGTCGTCGTTTTCAGATCGAACTCTCCCCCGTCAACTTCATCAGCCCTGGATCTACAGGCATCATCTGAACAAGACTCAGAGAGCAGAGCGTAAACAGCGTCGTCGTCGACAATCCCTAACCCTGAGCCAACTCCGCCGGAAAAGCTTGTCCAGGCTCGCCTATCGACAAGAGCCTCAATATAATCCAATATACCTCAGAAGCGGCCACTCCGGCCTTGTCCACCCCGTAATCTGACTCCAGTCTCAGGACCAGCCGCGCAGCTTCACCCAACTGCACGATGCCGAATCCGCAGCCCTCGCACCGCGCCCTTCGCACTTCGTATTCACACACTACCAATCACCATCCACCCAACCAGCCCCCATCGATCCATCAGCTCCTATACGTCTGTGCTGTCGCAGCATCGCTCGTCTATACCACACAACGCCTGCCTGCGCTACCCTTACTGCATCTTTGCAAAGCCTTGCAAGGCCCGCGGCGCCCAACGCGCAACGGATCCACAACCCATTGGTGCGAGCCCCCCCTACCCTTCATCTTATTTTCGACGACTGGTCGGCCCGGTACTCCTCTACCGATCGAGAAAGAGGCATGGGCACTAGCATCGAGACGAGAACCGGCCGAACACACACGCAAGCCTTATTTCCAGCTTACCTAGCCGCCGCCCAGGATGGGAAGCTCCACTACCAAACCTGACGTATTCCCTCTCTCTTTCAACCCCCCACATCCCGATCCAGATCCTCGTCACCACCAAACACCGCCAGCATCAGCAATAAAGAGCTCGCTCGCTTTTCCTCTCTCACTATTCCGCGGAAGCAAATTGCATTCCCTCCCGTAGCGGGCATCTTGTCGTCTTCTTCCCCAGTGAGGACCATCCCATCGGCAATCGGCCAACCAAAACTCCTTGAACCTGACCCTTGGCGGCACATATTCCTCCCAGGATCACCACCTCGGTATAGTATGTAGTAGGCCCAGCCCACACACGGCCCACGCAGCGGTCCATGTTCACCCGGCCAATTGCTCTTTTTGCGTCCCTTGGTTTTCCCGTGACCGGACTGTCCAAAACTGCGCCGAACAACGCCGTGGAACAATTTCAACATCAAGCAAGGGCGTTTCTTTCTCGGCCCCCTTTCATCCTACACGTGCTACACGCGGTGAATGCCATCGCCTGCTGTAACGGTCCCCAATTTCAACATCAAACCTTCCCTCCAGCCCTTCGTGCATGTAACCTCGGGCGCCCACCCCCCACCCCATCGTCCCCTCCTTGAGGAAATCTGGCACGCCCAAAGGGCCAGCTTACGTACGTCCGGGGCCTGCAGGACATGGAAAAACCGCACCCAGAGTAATGTCAATCGACCGTCGCCTCACCACTCACGTCCCGGCCTCGTCCAAAGTCCCCACCTCCGTGCAGTTGCACTGCCGGAACGCCAAGGCGCCAACCCGGCGCCGAACATCCATCAGTCTTTGTCGACTTCACCTCTCTCTCTCACTCTTGCTTGCACTCCCACTTGCGCACCCGCCCACACGCAACAGTCCACCGCTGCCCGCGGCATCAGCCCCGAAGAGATGTCACAGCTCTCTCGTCCGATCGAACCCCCCCCCCTATTGAAATCCAATGGTGATCCACGTCCCGTTCTGTTCTCAGCCTTGCCAGCCCAGCCCGTAACGAACCCTTGGCCCTAATGTCAAGCAAAACCTTGGAAAACTTCCAAAATGTCGTTTTGGGCTGGAGACATTCCCAAATCCTTGGCGCCCCCAGTGTGTCGCTCCCCCCACCTCCTACGACATGTCCCGCCCGCCTGCCTGCGTACCTATCTACTTCACCTGTCCGCCCGCTCGCGCCGCACCCGTCGTCGTCGCCCTGCCAAGGCCCAATCCCTTGTTCTTCAGGCCTTGTCGTCAACGCAGCCAGGCCCCATTCACTCACATCAGCCAAGCCTCTGAAACAGGATGGTCAATGAGTACACCGATAGGACAAAGTGGCAAGGCATCTTGTTTTGGCACCACATGAATAGGTGAGGATCAAGAATAGAAAGCCATGAAAAAGCATGAAATCCCAGTTCAACCAGCAGCCAGCCATGCGGATCAACGACAGGCCACCTTCACGGAACAGGACACTAGGCGTAAAACCGGGGAGGGGGGAGGGGGCCGCGTTGAACCAAAAAGATGAGACGAAAAATGGAGAAACAAACCACCGTTTCGGTTCGTCTTGCCTGGCCAAGTCAACCCGGCGTCTCTGCCCGCGGGACCGCCGCTGACTACGCCGGGTTACCCACTTTGATGTGCCTTCATCGTCATCGTCGCTCACCGACATTGAGGCAAGTGCATACGTCCACAGTAAGTCATATCATCACGGTGCATGCGTAGAGTCAAGTGTAACAGTTCAAACGTGGGGATGGAATTGCTTCTAATCCGGCGCGGACGTGGCTTCTCAAGCTCGCAGTCCGAAGTACTCCTTCTCTGTCCTCCCCTCGGAGGCACACGAGGAATGAATTTTGTTCAAAATAAACACCTCTTAATCGTCAACTCCATTCAGCCAGATACAAAGCCCATCTGGTGCCTTTCGTCGCTCATGCAGAAATAAAAGTAAAAAAGACGAAGATGCAACACAATCCAGCATACATGTAAAGCTCCTGGAACGCCTCCCCTCCAAGAGGAGCTCGGCGCGTGGATGAGCCATGTCTGTCCTCGGCTTCAAACCCGATCGCCAGCTGCCCTCATCCTGTCCGCCCTCGTGTGATACACGGGGCGAGTTGTGTATAAAAGTGACCAGGCAAGCCCTGCCTTCCCCATGGTTGCGCCTTGTACCGCCGGCATTCAGCGAATATCCAACGCGAAATTTTGGAACAAAAGAAATGGAAGAGAAAAAAATGGAGGTGGTGGTAGATACAGTCCGTACATCGAACCTGAGTGACCCAAGGGGTATCAAGAGTGAAAGTAGCAGTGTGGGTTCGGCAGAAGGGTGGTTGGGTGGATATGTAGGGACGCAGCGCCGGTCTATGATGCCGATTTTGTTTTTTTTTCGATGTATCGAATTTAGGTAGATTAGACATAGAAAATATTATCATTGCCTTGGTTGGTACTGCACCAGTGTGCAAAAAAAAAAGCCGTTGCACCGTGGCAAGTGAACGGAGACGACCTCGAGGCCGGAGAGGTGAGGGTCCTGGCATCCACTGGGTATCTTGAAAAACGTAGCAGATATTGCCAAGCCGCGGAAGAAATGGCCTCAGGTCGGCGGGAGGATGGGGCGTATCGGCCGCCCGACTAGTTCAGAAAGTGATCGCGAGCACACCGCTCTCACTTCAAGGCAGGTCGCGGCGACGGCTCGGGTCGTGAGGGGGGAACTGATGATGCCTCGCGTTGGCTTGCGCGGCAAGGTACTCGGCAGAGCCCGTCTGGCGACCAGGTTGCTCAGCAGGCAACTTGGTATCATCACGTCTCCTGGGCGGAGCCTGAGCGATAGGCGCGCTGCTAGACGGGCTAGGCATGCCAGGGACGAGATCGGTGACGGCCTGGGCAATCGAGTTGATGACGTATCCACGGAGCTCGCGGTCCTCGCGGCTGTCCTCCTTCTCGAGCCTGAACTTTTCGTCCTTGTTCATGTTGCTGCGTCGGATACCCCTGATCTCGTTTAGGATATATAGCAGGACTTCCTCGGGACACCGATTGCGCTCCGCAGTGAACTCGCTCTTGCGTACGTAGCGTCGGGTAACATCGGTGGCGCCATCGATGGAGAAGGCGATGCAGTACGACATCTTCTTGCCCCAACCCTCAGTGTAGAGGCGAGGGTTGTCCCATGCCTCCTCGCAAGCGTCGACGTGAACCCAGCGCTTTTGATGTTCTGAGTAGACTTCGGTCCAGACGTGATCCTCGGCATTCCACACCCAGCGAACTCTGCCCCCGACAGCACGGCAAAGCATGCTGAAGCAATTCGCCCATTCGCCAACACGTCCTCGACGGGTGTGAAGGAGTCGCCACACGTCGCCGTATCGCGGAAATCGTTCGTAAGCGCCGCAGTCGCCGGCTGAGCAGCGGTAGAGCTCGACTCGAAGTGCGCCGCAAGCACTCTCGTCGGGTGTTGGAGGCGTCATGCCTTGAGCGATGGTGGGTGAAAGGCAGACGGGGCATGGAGGGTTGTTGACCCAGGTGAAGAAGGATCGCTTGAACCATCTGGGCATCGTCGTTAGGACTCGTTCCATCAAAGGCAAGGAACTCTAAACGGAAAAGCGAACTCACCTCAATAGTGCGCGGATAACACAGTCTTGGTAACCCCAAGTGGTCTTGCGTCCGTCTCCCATGCTCTCGGCCTCAGCCTGCATCACTTGACACTCCTCCTCGGCCTCGCCGTATATCCGGTCGAGCGGTATGCACTGCAGGGCCTCGTCCAGCAAACCGGGGTTCTCGTACTTGGTCGGGGTGAGAGAAAGGCTGATCATGAGGTTGCGAAACTTTTGTGAGTCGCGGTCGTTGGGCGCGGGAGGGGTGGGGATCTTGGGAAGGTGACGGGAGTAGGCGGGCGGTGTTGGCGGCATGGGTGTTGAGCTGTGTGACGTTGAAGGGCGACCGGGGCCGGGTGATGCGAGGCCACGGAGGTTGGTGCTGCTTGCACTTTCTCTGGGCTGGGGGCTGTTTTGGCGCGAGGATGCCCGCAGGTCGGTCATCCTCTTGTCACGGAGGAGAGACTCGAACTTTACCCTCAAGTCGCGAGCCCACTCTTCGCCGTACTCTCCGTCGCCGCTAGGCGGGCCTTGGCCCGGCGGGTAGCCGTGACCATCCATTTCGTCGTCGTTGTCGTCGGTGGTGAGGTGAATGCGGATGTCGAGGATGTCGAAGTGAGGGACAGGTGGAGAGTCTTCGACGGAACTCTCCCAGTGTTCGTCAAGTAGTTGAATCGTAGTGTGATCAGATCAAGGCGGCGAGGTCGGTCGGTTTTGTGGGTGAACGTGAGTAGTCGTCGTAACCGACGGTATTCGTCTTCGTCGTCGTCAGCGCGGTGGTCGTCAGAGAAGATTCGTAACGTCGTCGGGCAATGTCGATTGCCACTCAAGACGCAATCAATGCTGCTCTGGATTTTCTGTGTTTTCTTGTTGTTTCGTCCACCGAGTCCGGGTGCTGCTACACCTCCTCTTGCCAGATCGTGTGTTGATGGTGGTGGTGGTAGTGGCTCGGCGTTGCTGCTGTCGAGGTCCTAGCCCAGAGTTTCTTGACTTCCGATCGGCCGAGTCTTTCAGGCGTCGATCATGGGAGAGTCGTGTTCCTCAACGTGACTACGATCGAAACCGCTCACGGATAGTGATTCTTCGCGATATTCCGGTGGCTTGTCGGTCGGTAGAAATCAAGAGTCGAAATCGCAGGCAGGCGAACGAAGTGCGTTGTCAAGAAGGAAGGGATGGGATGGGGGGGATGGGGGTGTTGAAAGGGTTGGTAGCGGGCGGAGAGGAGGGTGCGATTTGGATTTGGGGAGTGGGCCGCCAGGGGGAATTGAATAAAGAGGAAAGGGAAGGCGGACGCAACGCAACGCAGCGTACGCCAGCAGTATCCGTCAGGTAGCGTAAGTGCGTGTACCTCTCTCGTGGGCGGAGGCGTAGGTAGAGGAGAGAGTGCGTAAGGGCAGCAGCAGCAATAAGGTGTAAGGTGGGAAAACCGTGACTGACTGGAACTGGAGACAAGGGAAGTGGAAGGGGTCAAGGTCGATGGCAAGGGGGGAGGGAGGGAAGGGGGGGCGTGGGTGTGGACGAGGAACGGCGGGAGGAGTGAGAGTGGAAGCGCAAGGTCGCATACGCACGCTGCTTCCTCTGGCTGGTCTCCTCATGGTCGGTTTACGCGTAAGCTGCGCAACTCGGGCCAATGGCAGGGGCCAGATCGCTCCAGGGTGGGTCCCGCTCAATCCGCCCCGGCACGTACCACCGCACCACGACTCCGACGCTCTTTCTCTGTTCTGCTTCTGCTGCTGCTGCTGCTGCTGCTCTTCCCCCCTCTCCTTCCAGCGGGCAAGAGTACGGGACAGGACAGGGAAGGGCAGGAAGGAAGGGCCCGGCCAATGTACAGTACCTCCGTCCTTGTACCCAAGTACCCTTACGACGTCTACTGGTACGTACCGCCCTTCAACCTCTTCTCGCCCAATTACTCATTCGCTCGCCCACTCCTCGTCGACTCGCTCGTTCAATCCTTCAGAGCAGTAGGTACGAATCCCCAGCAGAGGACGCACACAAGGTAGGCATAGCTCTAGTGACGACCGCCTCTCTCTGCTGCAGTGCATCGTACTCTGCGTGTGTGGCAGTTGAGCAGGTAGTAAGCCGGGCCTACGTACCCGTGATTACAGTACTGCTTGGGCTCCTCCCGGTCCCAGAGCTGGACAAGCTTATCGATAGCGCTCCCGTCCGTCTCCCACATACCAGACCGGCGCCTAGCCTTTCTTGGGCTGCTCCAGAGGGTCAGATCGTGAGCTTACGGTCCATCTCGATTTGCTCTGCCCACAGAGCAACGCAAGCCTTGGCAGAGACCGACCGGAGAATGCCAGGCAGCGGCGACGCAATCCTGCCGGTGACGACGGCCGACGGGCAATGAGGGCGGAGACTGTGTAGGCCAGCACGCATCATCCCCGACGGCACTCTGGAGACAAGGAAATTGCGTTGCTGTTTAGTGTTGGTCGTGATAGTTTGGGCTCGTAACTCAGTTGCGAATCCAGACGAGGCTGGCAGGCTGCGACGACGATGGCAATGTTTCCCTTTTCTTGGCACTGACGACACGTTCTGTCGGGTTGTGGGCGATTCCCACAGCAAACATTGCGAGAAGACCCATCCATCGAACAATGGACGTTTGGGTATGGGTAGTGGTATGGCCATTTGCGAATGCCATCACCTACATACAAACACAGCAACAGATGCACACGACAACGGACGACAATCGAGACAGGCAAGACGAGCCAACTACACGGCGCTGGTGGGAAGATCCAGTCAGGAGGACTACATAGGGTAGGTTGCGGTCTGGGAAGAAGGCAGGTACCGGTACTTTCCCCACGTACCTAATTAAAGCCGCTGTCACTGGCCAGAGCCAGATCCCCACCCCCCTTCCTCTAACCTTAGTCAAGTCACACTCCTTCCTTCCTCACACACACACACACACTTTTACACACTTTTGCGCAGTGTGACAGGCGTCCGAGTCTGGCAGCCCCGAAGCGTGATGACGAGGCGTGGCTGAGGTCTATTTGCAGCGCCTGCCCCAGGCCTATCTGGGCTGCGAGCCAAGACTTTTGCGCCTCCGTCGGCGGCTGCGCGCCCGCGGATTGGCTGTCCCCATCCCGCACCTGTGGCTCAGCTGCCTCACAAAGCCTCACCCTCAGCACCACACCGCAGCACGCACGGCGCCGCTCTGTTCCCCTTCGAGGCATCTTTCCCAGGCACTCTGAGACAAGACAGACTCGACCCTCTCCGCCGTCTGTAACTGGAGCCAGAACCTTGGGGAGGGAAGTGGCCCACGGAAGAGCGCTGCTCCGGCACCAGGCGGCTGCCGGCCGTGGACGCTTACGACGAGCGTCTCCAACGAGCCTCCCCCCAAACGCTGTGCACTGGGCAGTTGTCGGTTGTTTGCTCCGTCCGCTTCATCTCACCCTCCCAGTGTCCGAGGCATGGCGTCGTAAGGCTCCCGTCAGAAGCTGCATTCCCCAGCGACGAAGCAGAGGAAGCTCGCGGCCGAGCACCGAAGCTCCGGGAACAGGTGACAGTCAAACGGCACCGTCGCCGAGTGCCGAAAGTCGAGACGACCAACTTTTTGCGAAGGCGACACTGGACAGGCGACGTGCGATTTGCGATGCGATGCGCACCGCTAATGGGCCGCTGCCATTTTCCACTTTGCGCTGGCGGCCCCTCGGTCCTGCGTCCCAATCCAGCATCCTGCGTCTCCAATCTCTCCCATCCTTCAGCCCGTCGTCTTCGCCGCTGCACATCATTGCCCCTTCGTTGCCCGCTGCTCAAGTCTCCCACATGCATCTGCAAAGCCGAAAGGTTGAACGACTCGCGTCGGCTTTGGCCACAGCAAACGTACGTTGCGGACATTGCTTTGTCAATGGTTTGCCAAAGGGGCGCTGGCTAACAGCACCGCATCTCGTCCACCCCACGAGGCACTCGCCATGTGAGACCACTGCGAACATAAAACCAACGCGCCCCTTCAGATTCGCTGCATCAACGGTAACGGTTCCCATTACCCGTAGTAAGAGGAGTTTGCTCCAGTATCGCTCCGCGACGGTTGTCTTTTACTGGCTCATCGCTGGAGGCCAGCACACCACTTCGCCTCGCCTCGACTCGCCTCTTTCGCGTCTCTGTCGGCCTTCTGGACCCCTAAAACTTTGTCTCCAGTTCCTGGCGACCCGGGTTGTTCCTGCTGGGCCTTACCTGCCTGGTCCCGGCCTCCTGTCCTGGAGCGTGAATCTCGTGGGTGGCTAGTGTGCCGCTCGGGAAACAGCTGGCCCCTCCCAGACGACGACGACGACGACGAGGTGGACGACGACGAGGTGGACGACGACTCAATTCCAGTAAAACCAGGGGGGAAAAGGTTCGGCGTAGTGCGACAACCTCTATTTCACACTCTGTTTTCTCATGCCGTCTCTTATTGGCCTCCGCTCCCATCGGCGAAAGCGTCGCAGGGGCTTGAAGCCCATTCGCAATCTACTTCAGTCAGGCACACGCTCATCGTATTCAGGTACTCCTGGCCATCGAGGAAAACACCCCGGACTCAAGGTTCTGCCTCATTCGCCTTTCCACTCAGCCTCGTTTTCCCCTCCCGGCCCTGGTCCCCTAGCTATGAATATCCAATTTAGCTGGCCACGTTTCTCTTGATCCCCGCATCCTGCTGCTGTTCTCACAGACCCGACTCGTGCGACCGTTCCTCACCCAGCAGGACGATGCTCAATAGAAACCACTGAACGGCAATAGCCTCATTCGCGGGCCCCCGATGCTGCATAGCTGATGCCCATCTTCGGGACAACCCTCATTTAAACGCTCTCTTACCTGGAGCTTCCACGGCGGCCCAGGTCTTCCCGAAATCTTCTGGGGGCCGCCCTGAACTATCAATGATAAGTTCTCCCTTCCCAAGTGATGCTCGCCCGATCCAAGTCTGATCCCACGTCAATTCCTCGCCCTCTGTTACATGAGCTTGCGTCAACGAGTGGGCTCGTCAATCGTTCTCGCAAAGCCAATTTGCCCACTGACCTCGCCGAGTGCCAACGTCCTCGTTTTCTCGACTCGTACACGCTAGATGGCTTGAATGACTTTGATGAGACGAACCAAGTAGGCTCGTCTTTCCCAGACAACACTTTCGTGAGGAAAGTGATCCTCAGGCAGCTTGATGACGAGTCAGCGGGCGGTATGCGGGAGCTGAAGCCCAAAGGTCGTCCCTACGCTGTATCCGCTCTGCGTCGTCGTCGTTGTCGTCGTGGTCAATCGGCTCAACCAAACGCCAGCTCTTGGCGTTCAAGAGGGTACATGTTTAATACCATCACGAACGACAGCAAGGATATCTGTTGCGAACAGCGTGACGACGATTCCAAATCGCACATCGTCTTTTAGGGGACCCGTCGCCCAGATACGACTCCCCAGAGTCTGGAACAGGAGATTTGATCGACGACTACGATGGCTTTTGGCGGATAGCTCAGGGTGCGCGGTCGATGCGCCGACGCCCCGGGCGTGCGCCTTAGCGGCTCAGTGACGCGTCATCCACCATGTCTCACGTCGGCTCTCCAATGGTGGCTTGCGTGTTGTTTCCAAACCGGTCGCCACCCCACATCAGACTGGACTCCTTCTCGTCTCGAACTGCCACGGAATTGCAGACGACCGACTCTTCTATTTCCCCATTTTGCACTGTTCACAAATGAGAGAGCAGAAAGATACCATTGTACAGACCCTCGAGCAAGGGGCTCGCCGTACGGGTGCCCAAGCTTCCTGCGGCCCAGAAACCTCGCATTCCTCAATCCACGTCGGATTTCGGCATGGCTGCCAAGGGGGCCTGCATTGTCGCTGGCCAATTGCACGCATCCTACCCCCCGACTTCATAGTTTGGACATTGTTCACATTCTCCGTTGATTCGAATTGTGGTTTGCTCGAGGCACAAGTGCGTATGGAATGCCTCGGCTCAGAGGTGCATGGCTGGCATCATGGAAACAAAACGGCGAAGTGGTTCGGTTCGCCGGCCGGAAGGCTCTTGGTGTTGCTGGCCTGCTTGACCAAGACACCCCGTCGATGGGACGAACGGCATCCAGCGATGTCGACATCCTATTGTGGCCCCCCAAGGCCCGGAGGGCGTGCAAGCTTTGCAGTGTACCTGGCCCAAAGGCGGCATAGCCCGATTCATCCCGGAGCTGGTCGCATCTTAGCAGTTCGACTCAGCCGGATTCCGAACTACGCGAGTTGCTAGATCAGAGGGCGAGTCCCTCCCTGCTCACCCATCATGTCTCGTCGCAAGTGCCAAGACATCGACTCGTGTCCTAGAGAGATGTCTCGCCTATCCGGGACCTCAGAACGTCAATCATATCGGACTTCGCCCCGGGCTGCGTATTCCAACGTCCTCTTGGCCCCCATTTCGCCCCTTCCTTCATCTGTGAAACCGGGTGATCACGATTCCAATGTCAACTGACAAACACCTCGCGGCTTTTTCTTAATTTTAATGACTTTCTACTTTACTCCATTACTTGTTCAATATCCCTCTCACCGCCGCCCCGAATTTGCCCCGCCCCCAAGTTCCCGGCGGACCTATCCTCTTCGTCATTACACGGCTGCCGCGCTTCGTTGGTCCAACGCTGCCAACATCCCCAGCCAAGGCCAGTCATCCCAAGGCATCTTACCGATGTCTTCCCACGTACCTGGGAGGGACGGCAGAATTTTCCACCGTCGTCGATCTACTGCTCTGTTTCTCTCCCCCTCTAGTGTAGCTAGTGCTACACCGGTCGCCAGGGCTGCTTGCGTGGTCTGACCCGGTCCTTCGTCGTTTGTGTGGAGGGAGAGGGGCCCAGAGAAGCGTCGACCGGGACGCGCGTACCATGGACCCTTCCGGTCTCTCATCCTTGCAGATCACCGCTAGAGAGAAGAGAAACTGCCAAAGCAAGACAGCTTTGGGGTTAGCGGTGTTCAATTAACCTGCCCTTAAACTGCTCTCAGCCTTTTTTTTCTTTCTTTTCCTTCTCCCCTGGCTCGCTTACGCCTGTGGGCAAGATATTAAGGTAGGTACTGGTCACCTCTGGACAAAGGGACCCGCCTGGGTTGTGAACGACAACTAGCATATCTAGACCCTTCCATCCCGGCTACATTCTTCTTTCGTCTGGTCTTTCCCATCCTGCTCCTTGGCCAATATTGACTAAGCTTGTGGTTCTTTGGCTGCCTATCCCGGCTGTGGGCGTGTGGCGGTGCCGGTGGCTCGGACTGGCAGAAGCCCACCCTGGCCACGACGCCAAGCGGATATTGAACCTCGTGTCAGTCAGGAGCTAAGGGTCCTTGAGCTGCCTGCGGCTCTCACGCCCTGGCTCTCACACCTGGCTCGGCCCTCTGGGTGATCGCCGCTGCGTGATCGTCGTTGGACGGCTTTCGCGTGTAAGTCGTCTAGGCAGCGCGGCAAGGTTTGGCGTTGTGATGACGATGACGCACGCGGGACAACGGGTCGTGGGGGACAAGCTTCTTGGACAATGCCCGTCCGGTAGGTTTGATAGCGGCTCTTGACGGCAAACCTAGACGAGGACGAGAGAGCGAGGTGTCAGCATCGAGATCATGGGGATGTGGCCCAGCTGGACGGACATTGACAAGGTGACAAGGTACTTTCCACGGCGTGAGGTTGAAGCTTAAACTCGTAAGCTCGTCCGGTGTCGGTTGTACGCGTTATGTGGGCGGTGTATATAGACATACCTACATGTATGGTTGTCTACGTACTATAGTAGCCCGTACTCTGGCCTGGTCTCAAAGGGGCATGTTGCTATGGGATCCCAGCCTCATGGGCTCCGGATTGGGTTTATGGACGTGGACTGATAGAGGGAAGCGGGCGTTGGTGCCGGCTGTCTATTTCACGCGCTATACTCTACCGGAGACCATCCAGCTACATGCCTCGCCGGCCTAAACCTCCTCAAAAGGTCCCATACTCGATGCTGTAAGCTCGCCAATGACGCGCGGTGGGGGCGGGGGTGTCTACAAGTGTGTGCGTGCAACTCACCGAGAACAAGACGAACAATGTCGGGGTCCCATCTCTGTCGACGCGTTGCTACCCTCGATGTCATGGGACGGGGGGGGGGGGGGGCTCGTCCTTTGACGAGGCGGACGAATCTCTGCCGTCGCGTTCCGTGTACAGAGTAACGTTGGACAAGCTTTTCTCGCACTTGGGTCCCCCTATCGATGGACAGGAGGACCTGATTGGAGAGGTGCTACGCCAGCTGCTAGGCCTGGCCAGATTTTCGTCCTCACCCTGACAGGTCAAGGCGGCCCGGAGGCGGGCCTCGTCGTCTCTCAATGGTGTGCGCGATGTCTCACTGGCGGTGTCGTTGCCGATACAATCACTTCCTTTGTGCCCGTCCACTGCCTGCTACTCGGAACCGAGATGCCATTTTACTTGAATACCAAAACCAACTTTTTCTATTCCGGCCCTTTTTGTTCTAACAATGAGAGAAAATACCCGGCCGCAGGGTTCTAGACCTACATGCGAGCACGTCTGCTGACACGAGCTCGCAACAAAATTGATGGAGAAAAAGAAAAAGAGCTCATGCCACGTCCTCCACTGGGCCGCCAAAACGTGCGCGTGCGCGGCCTGCGGCGTCCTCTCTACCTAGAAGCCCTCTGGCCCTCTGCTCGCTCCCCCTCTCGCTTCCTCTCTCTCCATGGCGGCGTCTCCTACCCCAGCGGGACGACCAACAAGTGTTTGACGACGTGATATTTGTGCTGGCCCGTTCAGCTCTGTATTGCCCCCGCCGTGTAAGACGGGGCACGAGGCCGAGACCGTAGATGGTGTATGCAAAAGATGAAAATGTACATTTGATAATCCCCTCCTGTCGTATCCCACGTCCCACAACCTCCTCCTCCCTTGGTCGACCGCGAGTAAGACGGGACAATGAGAAGGAGCAGTAGCACCGAGAAGAGCCGAGATAGTTGGGTGGGCTAGCCGGGATCCCCGATGAGATTGGGGAGATGAGAGAAGGACTCGACCTGCCTGGGTCATATGACGATGAGCGGCTTTGGTTCCTCGCTCGCTGCGGTCCATCTTCGTCGCCTGACTCTCTCGCTCCTCCTCTTCGCCGTCTTCCGGTGGGGTGGGCACAAGGACCCCTCTCTACCTCTCCCATTCATTGGCGCCAAAGTACCGTTCGGGAAGGTCCACCTCCCAGATCGGTCGCTCGACGAGAACAGCCTCGAGCGAGGGGGTCTTGCTGCTGCTGCTGGTGTCGGCTTCCGCGCCGTCGGCGGCGGCGGCAGGGCCGGAGGAAAGGGGCGCTATGCCCAGGATGGGGCGGTACTTGTAGGTGTACCACCACCGCGTCTTGCCCTCGGCGCCCTCCTCAGTCTGGGTCTCCTGGTTCCGGTTGCGGAGCGCCGCGAGCTCGCCGCCCTCGCTCTCGCTGCCGTCGTCGTCGCCGTCCGAGTCGTCGCCGCCGCCGTCGACGTCCATGGCGTCCTCGTCCTGGGCGAGCTTCTTTTCAATGTCGTCCTGCCACTCCTTGGAGGCCTTGGAGCCGACGAAGCGGTCGACCTGGTGCGGAACGATGGCGCCGATGCCCATGCGGGCGCCGGCGCCGCTCTCGGGGCCCCTGCGCTTGCGCTTCGTGCCGGCCTGGTGCTGGACGAGGGCGGTTTCTGGGTCCGTCGCGCCCGTGGGGACGGCGAGGTCCTGGGAGAGGTCGAGCATGAAGAGGAACGAGACGCCGTAGATCCACACGCGCGGGCCCTGCCAGAGCAGGCCCTTGGCCAGGTCGCGGGTGTCGCGGATGGTCGCGGGCAGCCTCGAGACTGGGTTGCGGCGGGACCAGGAGGTGAGAGAGCCGGCGACGGGGTGGAAGGCGAGTATGTGCCATGACGTCGTGACGGCCACGAGGGTGTACTCTGTCGTCGCGGCGCCGTCGGTGGTAGTCGTCTCGTCCGAGAAGGAAAGCACGACGGGTGGCGCCGGGAGTTTGGGCAGGAGGGACGCGCGGGGGTTGCGAACCCAGCGCTCGTCTGCAGAGGCGGCGGCGTTGTCCTCCTCGCTTGACTCGTCGCTGTCAGAGTCTGACGCGGCGTCGGCGTTGTCCTCTGCGGCGCCGTCCTGCGCGGTTTGCAGGACCCACGTATCGATGTAGCCAGCCAGGTCCGTAGCCGCGAGCATGCGGCCATCGGGAGAGAAGGCCAGCTGGGTGATGCTCCTCTCGTAGTTGCCGAGGCCGCCCAGGGCCTGGTGCTTGGGGATGTTGCGGCGGAGGCGGTTGACGACGCGGGGCTTCTGGATGGTGACGGTGTTGTCGTCGTCGCGGGTGATCTTGGCGACGAGGACCTTGGAACCTTCCTGCACGGCGGCCATCCAGCTGCCGTCGGGGGACAGGATGATCTTGCTGGCGCCGTTGGAGGCGAGGGGCTTGGGGACGGAGACGGAGGCGAGCTTCACGTCCGAGGGCTTGGTGGGGTTCTGGTGCTGGAGGTGGAAGGCCTTGACGTCGGTGCCGGTGGCGGCGACGAGGAACGAGCCGTCCTGGGTGATGGCGGCCGACGTGATGTTGGACTCACCCTTGACGAGGATGGTCTTGAGCAGCTTGCGGTTCTTCTCGAGGTTGGCGTCCACGTCGACGCCGTTGCCGTTGTAGAGCCCGTCAAACGAGCTCTGCAGCTTCCAGATGTGGATCTCTCTGTCCCACCATCCTACGACCATTCTCGCTGACGGGGCGCTGGCCAGAGGCGGCGACTGGGGAAGGCTGGAGAGGGTTCTGTGGTTCTCGCGGCCAAGCTCCTTCAGGGGCAGGACGACGGGGGAGGCGTCGGGGCCTGGATGCTTGGTTAGCTGGTGAATCGCTTGCGTAAATAAACAGAATGCTTACCTCCTGAAACGACAACGCTCATCTTGCTGCTCTCGAAAGAGGCCATGGCCTTGACGTCGTGGTCGTGGTATTTCCTGCTCCAGACCTTGCCCCATCTGGCGCCGGAGCCAGAGGTCTTCTTGTAGAGAACCGTGCGACGGTCCATGCCGCCGCTTAGGATGGCCGATCCGTCAGCGCTCGTCGCGAGACTGAGAACGTCCTGCCTGTGGCTCTGGATGCGCTGCATCTGCGTGTACGTCTTGCCGTCCCAAATGCAGACCTGGCCGGTCGAGTCGGCCGAGACGATGTCGCCGGAAGGCAGGACCTTGACGCTCCACACAATGATATCCTTGGCGCCTCCGGCCAGGTCGGCACCGAGAGCCATCTTCCGCAGCATGGAGCCGTTGCGCATGTCGTAGGCGCGGAGGGTCGAGTCGGAGCAGCCCACAACGACGACGTGGCGGGACTGGAAGGCGATGCTGACCATCTGGGCCTTCTTGGTCGGGGACTTGACGAGCAGGCGCTGGAAGCGGAGGTCGTTGTCCTCGACGGAGTAGAGGGCGAGCATGCCGTCGATGGTGCCGGCGACGAGACGCGTGACGGGGTCGTTGGGCGAGGCGGGCGGCTGGGCGGCCAGGCACCAGATGTCGCCGTGCTGGCCGCTGGCGTGGCGCAGGGGGCGGCCGGTCGAGAGGTCCCATTCGGTGACGGCGGAGGTGTAGCCGATGCTGAAGAGGCGCGAGCGGCCGGGAATGGCGTCCTCGTCGGGCTCGTTCACCCAGACGAGTCCGTCGACGGAGCGGTCTGCGCCGGAGCGCAGGACGGTCTCCTGGTGCCAGGCGCCGGCGAGCGGGTTCCAGATCTCAATGTCGCCATTGGCGCGGCCGACGGCGAGGCGCGAGAGGGCGGCCTGGTTCTTGGAGCGGGCGGACGGGTGGGAGAAGGCGAGGGCGTTGATGGCGGAGGGCGGGTAGGGGACGAAGCGGCAGCGATGGAGATCCATGGCGAAGGGGGTTGTGTGTGGTGGCCTCGAGGCCGAACGGTCGCTACTTTGTGTGGTCAATTGGGTGCGGTGAGGGAATCGCTTCCAAGTCAATGCAAGCAGAGGCGCGGCGAGGACGAGGTCGTCGGCGTGGGAGGGTGGTGAGGCTGGCGAGGTTTGGCGGTTGCAGCTTGTTTCTCTTCTCTCGTCTCTCTCGCGCTCTGCCAAAAAATTCGCGGCTGCCAAAAAGTTTTGTCGGCGGTCGGGGGATGAAAAAAATTAAGGTGTGGTCTGTGCGCACAGATGCCCCTCCACCCCGCCAGCGGGAGGCATCTGAGAGGACGAGAGGACGAGAGAGAGAGAGTGCCAAGAGGATAATTCCTTAGTGACGATGAAGGAGTTTGCTGCTCTCTACCTTGGTTGGCCTCAGAGAGTTATGCTCTTTGTCTTTGTCTTGAGAGTTAGTTTCCATTTTTCAGAGATTTTCTTTTTTCTTGCTCTAACTACATAAAGTCGCCGTCAACTTGAGCTCGCTTTCCTCCCTGTCCTGCTTCACGCGTTTGCCTGTGTCATGTCTGCTTACATAAGTCCAACAAGATCATCAGCCACTGCGGTTCCGCAACGCCAGAGAGCTCCAAAAGTGTTACTAGAGCGTCATTGGCTGCCACAACGGATGGACCCCTTCTTGCCCTTCTGCAGCGGCTAACGTGCTGGTTGCAAGCCGCTGGAATGCTTGCTGACTTGGTGTTGTGGAAAGCGCCGAACCCGTCATCCTGATGCGGCCATCTCCGTGGATCGCCTTTTGGATCCAAAGAGTCGTCTCTTCTGCTTGGAAATTTTCCGGGCCAATTCTGGAGAACGGTTGCGAACCCTTTTGGCCTCTGCCAACTTTTTTAAGTTGACGATACACTCGCTCTGATGGTGTTCATGGGATCCATGGCCCACTCCGGCCCGCCCGATCCCACTTACTGTCGTGTTTGAATCTCAACTGCGACAACTAAAACAAAACCCATGGCGTTGAAACTCCCGCAACTGATCCCTGCCAACTATCTGCCAGTGTCTTATCAATCAGTTGTAACGTACGACAAAGGCAACCTACCTAGCAACCCGAGCTTGCAGGTTTTAAGAGTGTCGTAACGCTGCTGCAGAGTCCCGCCGATTCGTCATCCTCCCTCCTTCAACCCCTCCACTTCCCTTCGCTCCCGTCCCCCCTCCCCCGAGCTTTGTCACGATCGTGCCGCCGTGACACGCGCATTCCGACCTCGCCTGCAGAGTCTTTTCGCCGATCACTCTGCACCATACATATAATTCGCACCCGCGTCACATTGCACCGGCGACCGACATCGACTTTGTTGCGCAGCCAAGCCACTAAAAGAAAGGCAAAGAAAAAAAGGACAAACCAGCGACCATGGATTTCAACAGCTCGTCGCCGTTCCCCGAGGGCGTCATATCCTTCCTGGATACCGACCTCTACAAGCTGACGATGCAATGCGCCGTCCTCAAATATTTCAAGGACGTCCCCGTCACCTATGCCTTCACGAACCGTACGCCCGAGAAGAAGCTGTCGAGGGCCGGCTTCAACTGGCTGCAGGACCAGATCCAAAGTGAGAAAAAAACACTACCCCTCCAACCCCTCCAACCCCGCCATGGCAGGCCTCGCGAGAATCACCCTCACGACTGACTCACGCCGTGCAAAACAGAGCTCGGCAACATCTCCCTCTCGGACGAAGAGTACCGCTTCCTCAAGACGCACTGCGACTACCTGACCGACGAGTATGTCCGCTTCCTCAAGGACTTCCGCCTGCGCCCGCGCGAGCAGGCCGTCGCGACCTTCCACCCCGTCGGCGACGACACGGGCGCCGACTCGGACATTGGCGAGCTGCACGTCGAGATCAAGGGCGCCTGGCTCGACACCATCCTCTACGAGATCCCGCTGCTCGCCCTGACCTCCGAGGCCTACTTCCGCTTCATGGACACGGACTGGAGCTACGAGGGCCAGGAGGAGCAGGCCTTCGGCAAGGGCATGCGCCTCCTTGAGGCCGGCTGCACCTTTTCCGAGTTCGGCACCCGCCGCCGGCGCGACTACCACACACAAGCTCTCGTCTTCCGCGGGCTGGTCCAGGCCAGCAAGGAGGCGGAGAAGAAGGGCTTCAAGGGCAAGCTCACGGGGACGAGCAACGTGCACCTGGCCATGCGCTTCGGCATCCCGCCCGTGGGTACCGTCGCACACGAGTGGTTCATGGGCATCGCGGCGATCCACAACGACTACAAGGCCGCGACGGAGCTGGCGCTGCGCTACTGGGTCGGCTGCTTCGGCGGCAAGCTCGGCATCGCGCTGACGGACACGTTTGGCACGCAGGAGTTCCTCAGGGCGTTCAGCCAGCCGGTGCACCCCATCGACGGCGACGAGAGCAAGTTCAAGACGGCGGACGGCAGCAGGATGCTGACGTACGCCGAGCTCTTCCAGGGCGTGCGCCAGGACTCGGGCGACCCGGCCGACTACGTCAAGATGCTGCGCCAGTACTACGACAGCCAGGGGATCAAGGACAAGAAGACGCTGGTGTTTTCCGACTCGCTGAACATCGAAAAGTGTTTGGAGTACAAGGCCCTCTCGGAGGCGGCGGGCTTCACGCCGACGTTTGGCGTGGGCACGTTTTTGACAAACGACTTTGTGCATCTCAAGACGGGCACCAAGTCGGTACCGTTGAACATTGTCATCAAGCTGAGCTCCGCCGACGGCCGACCGGCGATCAAGATCAGGTGAGTTGCGATCCCCCCCACGGTGGTTGGAGGCCACGCTAATCAGACTTCAGCGACAACATTGGCAAGAACACGGGCGACAAGGAGACGGTGAACAAGGTCAAGAGCCAGCTCGGCTACGTCGAGAAGGAGTGGAAGGGCGGCGACGAGACGCAGCGCTGGGGCAAAGAGGAGGACAAGGCATAGACGCGCGATGCCATTTAGAGCTTGTCTGACGACAGACCGGGGATGCAAGGAGTTTACCATGATAGTTTAGCCCGGCATTACGACACGGCCAGCAGGAGGTAGGGCCTCGATTTTGACGACCCTCAGGTATAGACTTTTTCGAGATACCTATTGATATATGACTTAATTGGGCGAAGTGCCAACAAAGGACCCAGGACGATAGCTCTTGAGTATGTTTGCAGTACTCTTCGTCATCCGCCTGCTCGCACGGACGAGGAAGGACAGCTCGATGCCTCGCCCTAGCGATCCCTGGCTTTTCTGAGGAGGAATGAGTTGCTATTGTCGATAGAAAAGCGAGGAACGAATAGGCGGATTGGTGCAGCTGAACTGAATCTATTGGGGGCGTAATTGAGCTGCTCATTATGCCTCTGGCCACCAAGCACCCAAGATAAATGATGCCTGCATGCCTCCCTTCCTCATTAGTAGTCAGAAAGAGCCCTTGAGGCAATATTTCTCGTTTGACTCGAACAGGCGGGCAATGGTCACAAATGAAGTAAGGCCGAGAAGCAACACGCAGGGAAGCTCAAGGGACAATGGCTGGACCCCGGAAGATGGCAAGAGGACATCTGCTCCTGCGTCAAAAGGTGACGTCCTTTCCTGCCATGAATGACTTGGAAGGAGAACAACTTCATCCTGCCCTCCCAATCAACATTCGCGGAAACCTCAGTACAGCTGTATGCATCGCCTCCTTCCTTCTTATCGTGCCCCCTTCATGGAAGCAGCGTAACATGGCCATCATGTCGAGCCATATTTACCTCCGTCTCTCCCCTCCCAATCTCGACCTCGTCTTCTTTTCTACACGCATCTCAACCTCCTCACCAACATCCCACTTTCACTTCAGTTTTGGCTCGTTTTCTTGGACCTCAAGTTTTGGAACCTTCATTCCCTCTCTGGCAGTGCTCGACGAAACGCATCAAGTCATTCCACTCATTCTATTTTCGTGCTGTTGAAGCAGCAGTTCTCCATCATGCGGCTCGCCGGTCTTTCGAGACTCTCGCAATGGCAGAACCAGATGGTCTTCGGCAAAGGCCTCATCGTTCTGATCTTCTTCACGGCATTCGCTGTTTCCCAAGAGCCGCCCCAGATCCGCAGAAGTAACGGCGCGGACAACCTGGCCACGAGGGACGCCATCGTCGAAGTCAGACAGCTTCAAGGCGCCCCATGGGGTCTTCCTTGGGGTATCTTCGGTGGCGGTCAATCCGCCTCACCTACCAACCTTGCCCAACCCGCCATCACCACTCCTTTACCTGCAGCTGCTCCAGCTGCTCTCAATAATCGACCACAAGGTCCTCTCGGCGGTATTGTTCAGATCAGTCCCGGAGTCATCGCCCCTTTGACGGCAGCCGTTGGAGGCGTCGCTTCTTCAGTTGCATCTGCTGTCAACGCCGGTCAAGTATCAAGCACTCTCCTCAATGCTGTGCCCTCGCTGTTCGAGCCTAACGGTCCTCTTATCCTTCCGACTGCTCTCCCTAATGGTCAAGCGGGGCAGTCTACAGCCAACGGTGGACTGATGGTTCCGGTTCAAAGTCTCGCCAACACCATTGTTGGCGTTGGAGGCAACGTTGGTTCCCTTATTCCTCTCTCTGGCGTAACTGGCGTTCTCAATCCTCTCACACAAGCAGTTGGCGGAGGTGTTCCCGTCTCGCACGTTACTGCAGCTGTCGGCAACGGACTTCCTGCCATCAACAGTCTTCCTACAGCCAATGGTCTGTCAGCGGCCGCCGGCATCATCACCGCTGCTCCCGGGATTCCACCTTCTGTCTTGTCCGTCTCCAACGGCCTCCTCAGCTCGTTACTTCTGTCAAACTTGAACGGCGTCTTGGGTTCAGTCTCAGCTATCTTGCTCTCATCAACGCCTTCGGTCAACGTCGGTGGGCTCAATGCACCTCAACTACCTGCCGACTCAAGTGGCGCTGTGCCCAGCCTTATCAACTCGCTTTCCAATGCAGTCAGTGAAAATGCTGCTCCAACTTCTACCGGCGGAGACGCTCTTAGTCAGGCTTCGATGTCTTCGGCCTCGGCTATGAAATTTCCATGCACAATGGTTGAATTCGCCAACGGAACCCCTACATTCATTTATACAACTTGTTCAAACGCTGGTCCCGCTGGATCCTTCCAGACACTGGCATTGCCAGCCTCAAGCCCGGCAGCCGCTCCAGTTCAGTCCGCAACAGTCGGTTCAATCAGCTCCCGTGTGCTCCCCAGTGCAACCACATCTTCTCTCCCCTCCGCAGTTGGCGCCACAGCCAACGTTCTTGTGTCTTCTCAAGCTACCACATTCGTCGCCTCTGGAGATCCACTGGGAAATAATCCGAAGTCCTCATCGGCTGCTGCACCTCACACCAGTGGCATGAGCACCAGTCCTCCTGGCAACACACCTCCAACCCAACCCGGGTCTGGAAACCAGGGCAATAGTGTACAGTCCCAAACCCCCAACTCGGCAGGCCAGCCGCAACCACCTACCCAGGATTCGAACGCTGTATCGCGCTCGTCCACAGGTACGTCGGAGTCATCTGCCGGGTCTTCTCTTAACTAATGTTTCTTTCTAGTTGTTCGTCCGCCTGCCAGTGCTACTCAGCCAGCCAGCCAGCCAAACGGCGGACCACCAGCCTCGCAGCCTAACCCTGCGCCCTCGAACATTATAAGCAGCCCGAGCCCTTCTCTGACTCCGTCCGGTGGTTCAATCTCCGGCATCGATGACGGACAAGACTCTTCTCCTGGCGACAGTGTCCAACCAGGCACGCCGGTCATCCCCATCTCTGATTGTCCTCCTGTCGTTCAATGCCCAGCATGTCCGGGACCTCCTGCGAAACCTCCCTTAGGCTCTTGCCCGTGCCCAGGTCGAGGTTACTCATGCTCGGAGTGTCTGAATGGTTGGTTTTGCCCCCTCAGGAAACACCAATGCAACCGGCTCCTTGCGGCATGGGTTGGCCTTGCTACCACTGCAAAGGTGGATGGTACTGTGCTCCTGATGGCAATGCCATGGCACCTGCAGCCGCCAACAACCTGCCAGTCGTCATTATCACAACTGTCACAGCTTTTGTCGTCCCCCAACCTAGTGTGGCTAGTAATGGTGGTCTTGGTGGTAATGGCAGCGGAAATGATAACGGAGAACCCAGCAATAGCCCTTCTGGAAACGGTTCCAGCAGTGTTGTTGGCAACAACGGAGGCTCTAGCAATACCGCATCAACCCCTTGTACGACAGTAGGTGGTGGCCAGCCTACGGACAATGCTGGCTCTGGCTCCGGGAATGGTTTGGGCAACGGCTCGCCTACTGACTCCAACAATGGCGCAGGAGCAGGAAACGGTCCAGGTAACGGGCAGGGGAGCCCCGGTTCTGGCAAACCTTTATCTGGCTACGGAAACTCTCCAGCAGGCCCTGTTACCGGAAATCCCAGTAACGGCTCAGGTACAAGCCCCGGCACGGCCCCAGGAGCAACAAACGGCAATGGAGCACCCGGTAGCGCTAGCCCTAACCCCTCAACTCCCGCACCTGGAGACAACGGAGGCTCAGGCTCGGGAGACCCGAACGCCGGGTCCGGCAGCGGAGCACCCGGTAACGCCGGCCCCAAAGCTGCTCCCGAAGTATCTGGCTGGACGCATCTTGGTTGTTTCAAAGACTCTCCCATTCGGACCCTAGACTGCGACCCATCCAATTACTTCGCTGGAAGCATGTCCAATGAAAAGTGCATCACACATTGTGCTTCGAGAGGATTCAGACTTGCCGGCACGGAATACGGCAAAGAGTGCTGGTGTGGCAATGCATTCCAGCTTGCCGAACGAATCCCCGAGGAGCAGTGTAATGAGGTTTGCGATGGACGTTCCACCGATATTTGTGGAGGTGACTGGGCTGTCACCGTCTACAGTGCTAGTGGTCAAGCTCTAAACGTGCCGTCCGATGATGATTCTGGCAACGGCGCCGACAATAGTGCTGGCAATGGCTCTGGCGGCTCAGGTGGCTCTGGAAGCACAGCTGGCTCAGATTCACCACCACACCCTTCCCCAGCTGGGCCGCCTGCTCCCTCGGGGACGCCTCTTCAAACACCCCCCCAAAGTCAGCCATCCGCGCCCCCCGCGGGAAACCCACACACTACCCTTACGCCTCCACCATCGCCCAACCCACCGCCGCAGCAGCAAATCGACTTGGCATCCTTGATTGAGAGCATCATCAACGCTCTTCCCAAGGGAAGCCCTGATGGTGGATATGGCAGCAGTGTAGGAGTAAGGAACTCCGGGGCGTCTGGCAGCAATGGATCTGCTGCTCCAGGTGATTCCGGCGTTCCCGACGCCGGTAAGGAAGGTGCGCCGGTGATGGGACCAGGCCCTGTCATCCCGACAGATGGACTCAGCGGTTATGGTTCCCAGAAGCGGGATATGGCGGGTCGGAGCTTGAAGCGGAGTAGCATCATAGGTCGACGTGCGGTCGTAAAGTTCGATGGTGCCAAATGTGGCGACGAAGCAGGTTTGCATGATGACTATGTGGTCGGAAAGGCGTGATGATTAGAGGAGGGTGCTCATGTTATCACGACCTTTGCCATGATGTATGAGTTATGATGATTGATGCTGGGTGTTGTCAACACTGGCGTTGAAGGTTTTAAGGAGATAGGCCCACGCATGAATATCGCCCGAGTTTAGATAGTGTAATCAAACATGGCTTTGGCCGTTCATCTTTGTTGGTTTCTTCTCAATGAAACTCCGGTGCACTTGGCAGCAAACGTGGTTGGCCCCACTGCCAGTGACACCCGACTGGCAAGGCCCATGTTGCCTGATCTTCCGAGTAGGCCGCATTGTCGGCGTTGAACACAGTGATTAGCCATGGTGTCTAGATCAAGGGAAGTGATGGGTCAATTTGGTAGAAACAACCCATTCTCTTGCGCGCAAGCTGGAAGTTATACTGAGACTTGGACTGCTGTATCAGGTGCGTCAATCAGCTTATACACTCACGAGGGTTGGCTGTGTGGAACGTAGTAAGAGTTGCAGTACTGCCGATTGAGTCGACGTGATAATTAATATGTAGCTATCTCACTATGCCTTCATTGCCATATGCTTAAATACAGTTTCCGCTTTCAATACAGAATGGATATCTCTTGCTCCTTTTCTCGTCCTGCTACTGCTCCGCTTCACAAGCTACCTTTAGACCGTGTCATGAATACCGAGTGTTGTGTTGTTTTGGCGATTGATGTGGGTGGGAGGGGCGTTGCGAATTGAATTCGTTATGTCTATCGGCCGTTGCATCGTGTTTGGGCGCTGGTAGCCTGGACATGTCTGTTCCTTGCTTCCGTGCCTCGGAACCGCAGCGCATTAAATCTGGAGAGCACCAAATGTGGCGGCGGACAGGAGGAGCGCGCCGATGGTCAGGCCCAGGGTGCTCACGCCGGCGGGGGGGTGCAGACCGCCCGCGGCAGCATTGGGCGACGAGGTCGAGCTGGCGCTGCTCCCGCTGCCGCTGGCCGTGTTGCCGTTGTCGTCGTCACCGCTGCCGGCACCGCCGGAGGCGACGACACTCGCTTGCGCGGACGCGGGGGGCTGGGAGTTACCGGTGGCGGTGGCGCTGGCGTTGACGTTGCCGTTGTCGCGGCAGAAGACGTCGGTGTAGCCGGCGCCCTGCTCGAAGAGGCAGTCCTGGAGGTCCTTGATGGACTGGTCGAGGGCGAGGCAGTAGAGGCCGCAGTTGTCGTAGTAGGCGACGACGTCGGCGTCCTTGCAGCAGTTGGACATGATGTCGGTGTGGTTGCCGCCGTAGGGCATCGCGCACACGCGGTCCTGGTTGGGGGTGTCGTAGAGGCTGGAGGTGCAGACCGAGGTCGACGAGGGGATCGCCGAGGCGGCGGTGCCGGTCGTTGCTGAGAGGGCGGTGGAGGACATTGTTACGGGTCAGAGGGGGGTTTGGATTAGGATGTTAGGATTGGTATCGTGATTGTGTTGGCTAGGATATCTTGGTGTTGAGAACGGCAGTCACAGATGAGGCAGGAGACCAATCGTGGAGAGCAGACGGGGGGAACAGTGGGAATGGAAGCAGAGGGATCGATGGGGTTTTTGTTTACAATCCCAAGAGCTTCTTTTCTTTTCCTTGCTTCCCAGTTTCCACCGGGGGTGCCAGTCCCTTGGTTTTCGTTACTCCATTGTTTCCGTGTTCAACACGAGCGACGCCGTCTCTCTTTCTCTCTCTCCAAGGAACTCCTCCCAGATCCTGATGGCTCCAGTCTGACGTGTGACAACAAACGAAAATGCAAAAGGCTAAGCAAGCCACCCCCGGCAGTGCCCCAGCGGGAGCCCAGCACCCTAGCGAGCTGCAAGCCCAGCAATGCCTGAAAAAACCTGCAGCGACTCGCTCCCTCCCTCCCTCTCCCCCGCGGGCGGCGATCCTATTAATATCGGCGCCGTTGATTGGGAGACTGCCGGGGTCTAGCGTCGTACCCGATCCCCCGTAATGGCGTGGTCCAAGGCCGGAGGAGGATTTTGTGTGGAGACGGCGTGCCTTTCTCGTGGTTTCAGTGGAGAAGAGGAGAAAAAAAAGGAAGGGGGAAAGAAAGTCGCGTTTGGAGGCTCTGGCGGGCCAAGCCGACCGCGTCCAACGTAAGGGGGTCAGCTACGCTACCGGTACTAGGTAACTGAACTTAGCACAGCCACGGCTGCCCGGCAACCAGGTTTTGTTGGTTGGGTGGGAGGCGGGGGGGAGCTGGATGCTGTGCCACCACCGGATTCTCTTGGTGCGAACAGCCAGGCAGTCGGGTTTCCATCCCACCGGTCGAGTTCTATCGATGTGAGGGAGCCGGTTCCCTTGTGCACCGGGGACTGCGACAGAGTGTGTCGAGTTGAGGAGCTGTGATGGCTGTGGCCAATTGGAGAGTGGCTAAGCTGAGAGGGTGAGCGTCATCTGAGACTTTTGTCGAGCCTGCATGTCAGCTGCGTGGTTGGCCAGAGTGGCATCGCGATCTGCCGATGCGCCGAGGACTTTCGATACAAGGTTCTCGAAACCATGATGGCCGTGGTAACGGCGTTGGTAGAGCAACACACCGCTCTCCCGGTGTTGCGCGTGCATCCGGGCTACCCAACTCGACCTGTCGGAGCTGTGGCCGATATGAAAGAGCGGAACAGAGTCCAATCGGGCGGCCTTTGTGCTCTTCTAGACATTTGCCTCCGGGCGGTGATCATGTGCTGTTGAGCCCCGCAGGATGACCACCCGGTACCGGAATCGGGCCCAAGTGGGGCGATTTGACTCTCCGGTCCGGCCGTGGACTTCTGGCTCGGGAACGATTTTGCAACCTTACGTGGATATCCTCAAAACGGTACTTATGGGTATATAAGGGACGAACTGGCAACCAATCGGGCTCCACGACTTTGACAACCTTTCTCACCATCCGCGCGACCTTGGCATGAGTGCAGAAACTTTTACAAAATGTTTCGAGGCACACCCGCCTGATGGCTTATTCTAGAACAAAGTTCCGGGTTATCCTTTGACTAATCGGCATCTGTTATACCCAGCGCTTGGTACCCCTTTCTGACGGGCCAAGCATGATGGTTCTTCCAGTCTCCCAGAATTCCCATCAAGGCCGCAGCCTCCCAAGGATCGTTAAAGTAATCACCATACAACATGATCCCCATACCTGCAGTTGTTAGGTTTGGCGCAGCCCTTGGGTGATGCAGAGCTAGGCCACAGAGCTCCAATATCATGGCCCGGACTTGATGTTCGGCATCTCTTTGTGCTCGCCTGTTAGATCCCTGACGACTGCGCAAACGTGAGCACACTTTAGCTATACTAGTAACTCGTAGAGCTGAGGATGGGTTGTTGTGCAGGAAGAAACATCAGGAAAGGGAACGCTTACCACAAACTGGGATCTTCGGCGACGAGAATCATCTTGGCCAAGATGAAATGTTGCAGAGCAGTAACCTCGACGTCGGACGCGTACCAGATCAGAGGAAAGATCTCACCCTGCGACCGGTTCGCTGGTCGCTGCATTATGGGTATGAATTGGCGTGCGCACTCCAACGCCAGCCCTTCTTTTTGGCTTCTTAACCTCTCTATGCCCACGTTAGCTGGAAGCCTATCCAGTGCGTTGCCGGCCAGGGAAAGCTTACCCCACTCCGATTCCAGCCTTTCTCCCATCTTCCACTTGGCGACCTCCGACATGAACCAGATGAGCTGATTCGCAAAAGAAGCCTCGCGCCCCTGATCCGGCTGGGCGGTGATTTGCGGTGATCGTCCCAGCGTCAACGCGAAGTATATTTCCTGCCTCACGGCGACCCAGTACACGGCGCTCAGCAACCCGGACCATCGCGACGGCGCCGCCCGTAGTATTGCCTTTGTGATGTCGAGAAAGTTGACATTGTTATTGCCGTTCCCGTTTCCCGAGTCCGAACTGCCCGCGCTCTGGGCGTCTTCCGGGTCCATCTCCTCGAACTGGCGAAGGATGAGGGCCGCCGCCGCCAGGTTCTCGCGATATTCCTCGTCTTGGGTGCGAGAGACTTCATGCAAGGCGGGTATGCAGCGGAGCATATACTCAAATGCACTCTGCGGTGTCAAGTCGGGCAAAACCTGGTTCAGGTACACAACGACGCCTCCTGGTTCCGGCCGGAATTTTGGATGCCGGCAGAGATGCCGCGCCGCTACTGCGAAGACGGCGTGACGAAGGGGCTGGCATTGGCGGGCGCGCCTGGCTACAACCAGCTGGAAGTGTCTCTCATCATCGCAGAGATCGAACTACACATACGGTTAGCAATGTACTCCTTGTACCCATCTGTGGGGCACGTAACCCATGGAGAGAGTTCTTCTACGAAGTATCGCAGGAGACAGGCTTCTTGGATGCCATCGGTTGGCTGAGTGGTCTGGATACTTCCGAGAGGCTCGTGGTCTCGGGTTGTGGTGTGGTAACTATCCGCCGATGGAGAGAACTGTTCCCCTCCTTGGCGTATTGCTTGTGGACTGCGTATTGGGATCTCGTCGTCTCTTGACCGGACTCTACCAGTCGTTAATGTTGCGTTGGACCAAGGAGAGACACCAGATGCGCCCGAGCCTGCTGGTGAGACTGGGAAAAAATAGTCCCCGTCTTGAGGAGACGATATAGTTCTTCGTCGTTTAGACGGCGTTGGTAACGGACGAGCCTCATCAAGCCTCTTTTCGTGGTTTGTGACATGTGGGGCCTCGGGTATGTTACGTACCGTCTCGTGCAAGACACTGCTTGCAGAGATTTGGGTGTCGGGTAGTGATGAAGCGTTGCTAATAGGCGAGTCGTTGCTGACGTCTTTTCCTAGAGTTGCTGTCGCTGTGTCGTTGGACCCTCGATTATCAAAGCGGACTTTGGAAATGTGCATCAGCCCCAAGCAAGGTTGAAAGTTTATACAGAGAAGTGGACTTCTTGATAGAGAATACTCACAAGCACGTGGCCTGCTGTTCACCCAATGTTGCTCCCTAGAGAAAGCACCGTCGTAGTTTGCGGTTGAGCCCTGACGAAAAGATGACCTTCTCTCAGGACGATGGCATTCAACACCACGCTTCTCACATCGTCCACAACGCGGTTGCTGGTCGTCGCCTGCGGGTTTGAATGCTGATTAGAACACAACAGAACTCGGACGACTTGCCAAGGTCAAGGGCTGAAGGCATCCCAGACGACTCCAAAGCCGGGAATAGCCTCAACCCCAAAAGACAAACGCGAATATAGCAACTCAACTCACACTTCTCATGCCTCTCTGTTTGTCCCAGGATTAGTTGACGTCAGAGCAGTGGGCCTGTCAAAGGTCACGCGACCGAACAGAGGCGCGCTTGGGCACATACCTTTGCATCTTGCGCATGGCTTCGTAGCGCTTGGCATCTCCTGTGGGTTACGCGACGCTGCTGACGCAGAATGACCACGGGGTGCTTCTTGGTAGTCAAGGTTGAGCCTGACGCTCGTGCTGCCGTCGCCGGGGGTTGGGGTGTCGGCTTCTGCTTCGAACTCAGATGGGAAAGTCTCGCCTATGATGTGCTTCTCGCGCTGATGGTCCGTGGTTCGTGACTGTGATGGTGGATGCTGGTGGCGGGGGCTAGGATAGGCGGACGAAAGAAGAATAAGGAAAAAAGGAAGCGGAGCAGCCGCATCGGCGGCGCTTCCTCAAAGAAGTAATTTCGAGGCGACGAGGGGCTCTTGGCTGGTTGTGGGGAAGAGCTCTCTGTCTTCGCCGATGCATCCGTCCGGTTCAGTGAAACGTGACCGACGCGAGCAACACAATGTCCACAATGACGAACGTGCTTGAACCACTCCGGAGACAAAGTCAGAAGATTGCGGTGTAGTTCTTCATAACAACTAGGACCAACCGGCCTTATGTGTGCAGTTTACCCCGCACCCCAAGCCATCCTCCCCCGCAAAACGCCGCCGGCTCTGATGCTGATCTAAACCTGGGGATAAGAGTCACGGCTTACTCGTTATGGTAAGAAGCGCCGAAGGAGATCTCGAGTTTTGCATCGGGTAGGAGAATTTGCGAGACTCCAGACCGCCGAGAAGAAGATGGCGTTCGGAGTGATGGGTCGAGCAGTTCAGACCGTGTCTTTTTGCTACTGAGAGTTGCATCCGATAGCCAAGAATGGTAAGCACCGCCGATATTAAAAGGGACTGGATATCACCTTGTGCTCCTCAAAGCTGGCGCTCTGGCATTACTCTTGTCTCTATCCCTACCTTGACAGATTATTGAGACTCTGGAACTCAATCGATTCTCCCGTATACCGAATCTTTCTCCCACATCGTTTAAACCACCCCCAAAACAGATAATCTCACAAAATGTCCGGAGAAAAGCTCAACGTTGCTGTCGCTGGTCTCGGCCGCATGGGTATGTCTCGCCCTTCATTCTCCCAAGGGGTAGCTCCCGGGAGAGCTTCCCTAGATTCGAGCTCAAATCCGAGATCGAACTTTGTGAAAAGCGTTCTCTTTACTGACCTGATGGGTCCCAACAGGTCTCCGTCATGCCAGACACTTTGCGACCTTGACACCAAAGGCCAACCTCATCGCCGTTAGCTCGCCGGTCCAGGCCGAGCTTGATGCTGCGGTTGCCGAGTTCGGCCCATTGAGGACATACCTAGACTACGATGAGTTGCTGCGCAAGGAGTCGACGTTACAGGCAGTCATCGTCGCAAGCGCTACCACGGTACATGCGGAACAGGCCATCAAGGCCATCGAGAAGGGTCTCCATGTTCTCTGCGAGAAGCCCCTCAGCACAAACGTCGATATTGTATGTTTGGACCCTGTCATAGCCCGTTTGAGGTCCACTCGCGACATTAACTGACCCCAATGCACATAGTCGCAATCTGTCGTCACAGCATATGAGAAGTCTCTGATCAAGAACCCCAGCCAGAAGGTCATCTGCGGTTTCTCCCGCCGGTTCGATGCATCTTACCGAGATGCTTACCAAAGAGTCGCGCGCGGTGACATTGGGGCGCCATCCGTCTTCCGCTCTCAGACGTGCGATAAGCTTGACCCCTCAGGGTTCTTCGTTGACTACGCTGAGTTCAGCGGTGGCATCTTTGTTGACTGCTCCATTCACGACATTGACCTTGCGCTGTGGTTTTTCGGCGAGGACAGTGTTGTTAAGAGTGTCGCAGCGATTGGCATCACGGCCGTCCAGGAGGGGTTAAGAAAGCACAACGACAGAGACAACGCCGTTGCAGTCGTCGAGTTCTATGTAGGCGGATTCCCCGAGACCCGAGGCGAAACTCGAGCTAACCACCCGCAACCACAGGGCGGCAAGATCGCACAGCTCTTCTGCTCCCGGATGATGGCTGCCGGCCAGGAAGACACCACCGAGATCTTTGGCACCCAGGGCAAGGTCGCTGTCAACACGCAGCCGCAGCTGAACCTCGTCAACCTCTACGAGCCGACGGGTATCCGCCGTGAGATCCCGCCCGACTACTATGGCCGATTCCGCGAGGCTTTTATCACCGAGGCTAATGAGTTTACGGCATGCTGTCTGAACAACACGGAGCCGCCGATGAAGCTCGTCGGCGCCGTCAACGCTGTCAAGATCGGCTGCGCGCTTCAGGAGAGCTTGATCACGGGAAAGAAGATTGAATTTGACGAGACGGGCAAGCGTATTGAGAGCGCCCGGTTGTAAAGGGGGGGGGGGGTGGGTTATATATGGGTTCTTGGACCAGAGTAGATGCAGACGCGCGCATGTTTGTGACGTCACTGAGAAAGACTCACCTTGATGAATTGATGATGTTCTAGATCATTACATTTGAGCCGCATGGAGGTCATTTGAGCGGTGCAAATTGTTTGCTATAGAACACGACGTGTTTCTTTCGTTATTATGTTTTTTCTTGTCCTTTTTTCTATTTTTTGGGTCATATTGGATAGGTTTTGTCACAATACCCTCCGCGTATCGCGCAGCCTCGTGGGATTTGCGCTGGGGCTGGAATAGCCATTAGTCTAGCCCCTCCAAGCCAGTTCACTACGCAGAATACGCATTTACATGCTCTAGGCAGCGCAGTCCTACACATAGATATTTAAGCTGTTTTCTTCTGTTTTTTTTTTTTAAATCTCGTAGTAACTTCACAACAGTCATAAGACTAGCTTATACTATACCAGCCTTCATAATATATGATGCTTTTGTTTAGACTCTGTAGCCGCTGAATTGCAATTTAAGATAGGGGCCGCCTAGCTGTCTTACACTCCTTTAAGTATAGTATTTCGAATGTGCTATATTTACCTTGCCGCCCTGCTAAATACTTTACTGCGAATTGGAAGATGTAGACATGACCCTTACGTAAGTACCGCTTTTTCCTGTTACAATATCTGTAGCCAAGCCTATAACAGAGTACCGCTTGTATCTTTATCCTTTTAACGATTGCAGTAGCAGTCACATCCGCCAGTAGCACTGCTGTATTGCTCTTCAGATTAGCTTAAATCTTTATAGAAAACTTGGTTAAACTTGCTTATAATACGCTTGAGTGTGTGATGCTACGAATGGTGTGTTACTGCGACCAGTACCAGCGCCGCACTACAAGCAAATAGTTAGCCTAAGACGAGCGATAAGTATGTTATTACATGCTAGCATACCGGTTGTTGACCACATCTATTCTGGCATTCAGTAATGTCTTGAGACGCGCAGTTGTTTGGCTGCATGCAGTTAGCATCTGTGCGCAAGTATTTGAGTTTGTCGGTATACCTACTCCTTTATAGTCATCGTTTGGGTAGCAATATAGTACGACTGCAGTAGCCTGAGAAGCTATAGCTGCACTGATAAGAAGCTTAGTTAGCTGCATCTCTTAACAAACAACTCGTGCCCTAGAGATAACTTGAGGAATAATCTGATAAGTAACAGTTTAGAACATGTTGCAGTAAGGTGAGATGTCAATGGTACTTATACATTACGGCCCAACCAGTTGTGGTGCTGGCCGGCATAACTATATAGTGCAGAACAGGGGGTCATGATTCAGGTGCATCATTACCGAAGCCTTTGCTTTGTGATGCAGTTAGTTGTCCTGACTAGCTTGTAACGTTATGTTAGTTTAGTTGATCTTTATCCCGTGGGTTGATAGAAAAACTTTAAAAACTATATATCCACACTCATGCTCTGTTTTGCTACAAGAACACCGCTCACCGAATTATTCTGTCAGAGGACAATTCGGCTGGGCCAGACATGCCCAGGCAAGGTGGACCTCCTGCCTAGATAAGCAATGTTGGCAGCTGTCACCGATCATTGTGACCTCCATAGTCCGCAACTGCTGGCACGTGTAATTCCACATGTCCACAGAGTATTTAGTCAGTCTTCAGCTTGACCGTTAACTAGAGAAAGGCCAACCATGAGTACCTACTAGTAGCTTGACCTATCATTGCCTGTGTTACTTCGTGTTACTTGTCTTGTCTGCTTGCTTGCTTGCTCTTTTATTGCTTATTTCATTGTTACTCTGCGTCACTTTGCAATGCCGCCGTGCTATCCGCTCGGCACTCCAACGCAGCTTATCCTACCTGTCCGATCTAGAACGGCTGCCAGGAGGACTGTGTCAACAGCAGCCAAGCATGCAGCACTGGCAGACCTTTTGGGTTCGTGACTTAATTTGTTATTGTGTGGCGCGGTCACTGTCGGCCCGTCTGTTACATATTAATTAGTCCCTAAGGTCTAAATATACTAGCCTGCCTGTTGGAACAACACCATTGCATGACCGTACGACACGCATGATTGAAGGACACAAAAGGGAAGAGAGCACAGACTGGATACTCGGCCCTCGGTTAATTATCTCAATGGGGGAATCAAAGTAAGTTTGGACCGAACTGACTCGTGAAGGTACGAGATCATATATCTGCTCATACAAAAGCCAAGTCTTGTAGTTAGAAGAAAAAAATCACGGACAATACATCTCTGGCTCACACTACTATTTACCCCGCGTTCGATCATATATGCGCGTTCTCTTAAAAAGAGAATCTATTCAACACTACACCGTAATAAGAGTTTCTAAGTTTTCTAGTACCTTATAAGATATTTTAAATCATATCTTTGGCAGCTTCGGCATCTTATCGTGTGGTTTTAAGTTTTACTAATTATTTAAAGTTATCCCACCTAGAAGCCCACACCTGTATGATCAGGGTCAATACGAAACCCACTAGCCTGCTGGCTAAATTAGGTGGGTTTAGTCATTTACAAGCCCACGGGCTGGTGCAGTTGAACTCAGTCGTTTCTGGTCTGGTTGCTTCAGCAGGGTTTAGTGGTCTCGTTGCGTCTCTTCCATCGCCTTCAGCTGCTAGTAGTCCAGACTATCAAGCCAGCTAACCGATAGATTATGGACTAGACCGGTACCCTTGAGGGCAGAGGACGCAATGGGCTAGTACTCCGCTCCTCTAAGACCAAGCATATCCAGAAAAAACAGCCTGGATCGCAGGCATGGATATCTCAGATCAAGTATGTCTCTACTGATTGACGCGCACTTCCGTTTCTTGTAGTTGTATCTAGAATATCAGCCAGCCAGACAGTGAGGAAGCCAGCAGTGGAATGCGGCCGTATCTGAGGTCTCATGGTTAACCCCGCGTAAGTCTGCTGGCCTACAACGCCAGCTACACTAAACTATACAACCAGCTTACGCGGAAAACCCGAGAAATCTACACCCAACGCTACCTATCTAGAAAGGTCCAAAAGGACCAGGATCAACATCCGTAGCACAGCTGTCTCATACCGGATGATCTGCTAGGACATAGCAACTTTTGCCACAGCTAGCTCCCGGCCTCCAAAATGTGTGGCTGGAAGCACGCCTTGTAGACTTGAGAGTGGGACAATAATTACTGTATTAGAATGGTTGGCTCATTCTCTCACAACTACTCTTGACCGGAAATGCTTTCGCATTACTCACGCCTTCCCCGAACGATAAAAGGGTAGAGGATGTTTCTAGCACCTTCTTTTCTGTTCAAGTTATGAAGTTTAGGGGTGTATATTACGACCCAAATCCGGTTGGTGACTAGTGTAGCCTGAAGTGAACCCCGGAAGCGACCAACAGGGCAGTCAGACATTCAAGTACACAGGCTAGCGGCACAAGCCAGGTTCAGAACAGAGGAACTACGGATGGTTACGTGATGGATTAGTTAGATTATAAGTGATCTAATATAATCCCTTAGCTAAGATTACTAACTAGTAACATTAATTTAATACTAAGTAATAAAAATAATTTAAAGGAATAATCTAAGATATAAGAATATTTATTTAAAGTAAATGAAAACCTTTTATAGCTTTTTAGTAATTGACTTTATGATTTATTCTCTTATAAGTAGCTCTTAGATTATCTTCTTGTTATAGAGCCATAAGCTATTTACGCCTTAAAGTACCCAATTAATTACTAGACACTCACAAACTAGCAAGATTACCAACAAGACTTACTTTACTTTTATTAAGTATTGACCTCGGCTACCTGTTAGCAGAAAACACCACTGTCGGATATCTGACCGTAACAGTGTATAGGTGTCGACGTAGCTATAACATGTAAGCGATGCGCTCGGTAATGGCTGTTTCATCGAAATGCTTTTCGAGGTGCATGGTGATTACTGAACCCATCGATGCAGGGTGGTCAAGTTTGTTAATGACTAGACTCATTGTTTGCTGCTTAGACCCATGATTAGATACGTAGCTGGAAGCCTGCTGCTCTAGCCATCTTTTTGTTTTACCTTTGACCTTTGGCAATGAGGTGGTGACCATGTCTTTGTAACGGCTATTAGGCTGCGGTTTGATTACCTTTTCTGTCCCTAGTTATTGGATGGTCACAGTTTTAGTGCAGTTTATGCGGTTACATATAGGGCATGCACCATTTTCAGACCAGTGCTACTTGAGGCTTGGAGGATGGGATTGTCAGCAGTAGGGGTTACATTAGTCCTGGATGGTGCACCTGTCTAATTACAACGGTACTTGCACCTACTAAGACAGGGTTAAGCCGACGCGGCTGCAACGTATATGTTATCTGCGCTAACCATTTTACTGATGCGGTAGTCTTTGCTGACTTGGAGTACTGATTTTCTCCTGTAAGTCGCTAGGGAGCCTCAGATGTAGCTCTTAAACCGAAGAGCAGAGAAGAACCTTGTTCTTTTAGACCTAACCTCCCGTTGAATTGCTGGCCTTAGTACTGTGCGGCTTCTCTCTTCTCTGAGTTCAAAGTTTAGGTAATCAGTACCATTTTGGAGTGCGGCATACTTAGCTTACGTCGAGTGTCGACTCCATGCAACAGGATTGTAAAATAAGCAGGTGAGGCCTTTAAGGTTCTTCGGCTCCAATTACTGTAAGCTTGAAGAAGCGCATGCGTCAGGTGACTACATTAGCCAACAGAACTGAACTTTTCCCCCAGTTTTCGATTCTACCTGAACTGCTTGTAACGGAGCTGTACTTGCGAGCCAAGCATCATTACCAGCTCCTCCACGGTAAGAGATCCGGCCACTAATTACAGCACCATAGGGGTGCTCACCTACTTCTCTCTTATTGATTGTGTATGTTCCATATTGTACGTGTCGCAATACCCTTACGCGCATCGCACAGCCTTGCGAGATTTGCGCCGGGCCGGAAAAACCTTTAGTCTGGCCCCTCCAGGCCAATTCACTACGGAGGATATTATTAAAATGCTCTAGGCAAAGCAGACCTGCACGTAGAAATCTGAGCCGTTTCCCTATGTCTTTTCCTACCCCAGTGTTGACTCTGCAACAGGCTCTATGATCGTGGGACCGACCTCCGCGATTTGGATGCTGTTGGGTGCATTGGAGTTTGGGGGTGTTGTGTCTGCCTTGATACAGATTACAACCAGATGCGCAGTGGTCTAATGACGTAGTCAAGCAAATACCCTGTCAGTGAACAAACAATTGATGAGGTTTAGCAGATCGGTTCGTTAATACATTGCGGCCGTCCTTGTCGACATTACGGTCTCCACTGGAGCTGTAACTAATCAAGCAATCGTGGGCGTCTTGGTCAACAATCATGATGTCTTACAATTGTATTACCTAAGAATCAGAGGCTGAATCGGGTAATTACCTATTTGGGAGGGAGTGGGATCGGAGGAGGGATTGTCCTTGGCAATCCGCGTGCCTGAATTACCTTGTTTGGATGTGCATTCATTATTGGCTGCATAACAATAATGCAACCCGCGGGCTCTGAAAGGGCAACCTGTTCCTAGCAAAACTTGGGTTTGGCTGATCTCGTCAGAGGTTGACCAGATGACTGGTTGAGCTCTTTCCTCTCCGATGTTGGGGTGTTCCCCATTCTTTTCAATCCAGAGAATATGCTTGCTGCCTGTGTTTAAGCCCGCGGATTATGAGTTTGGTGATGGCTATTTGTTCTCTCGTACACTAAAAGAGGTGAGGAACGAATACCGGTGTTCGCAATGAGCCTCCACACCCATTAAGCCAGTGCGGGACTTCATCCCGAAACACTGGCAAACGCTCAGTAGTTGCAGACAATCGTCTCTACGGGTCATGGCGTCATAGGGTTGATGAAGAGCCAACTAACAATCATCCTGAATTGTTGCCAAGTTGACCGCGATACCCGTAGCCCAGAAAATCGCCAAACCTGGTTGGGCAGGGCGGGCTGTCATCCATCTCTCGTTGATCGTTCGTCAACGCAATGCGTGACTCCTGTGTCTGGCCAATCGGCTGCCCTTGTACAGAATTCCCTGGCGTCTCAGAAAGTGTGAAAGGCGCTATCCTAAAATGGCCGCTAGTGTCAGAAGGCGACTAGGGCCAAAGCCTCATCGCCGACGAGTTCCTTAAGAGGAAACCTCGGTCAAAGGACCACTGATGACGCCCAGCTGCAGGCCACCCAGGGGCCCAGTTGACCTGCCCCCCTGTCTTTTTCTCAGCTCTCCGTCCACTCTTTGTCCACTTTCCTCACCATGACCAGACCGAACTTGACTGCTACACAATGCGAGTTGTCCCCTCTTCCTGCTCTTCGCCGAAAGGCTCGAAGGTTTACTTGGGGCTCCACCGCAATGCTTCCCCGTGGGGGAGATGCAACTTGAAGTCCGTGTGTCCACTATTACTGAGGAGGTTAATGCTGCTATCGAATCGCCTGGAAATGACACCAGCCCTGCAATGAACCTCGACACCCTCTCGCGCTCACTCACTCATACGCCCCCCTAGTCTGAGAAAGGATGGGTCCCGACAGAAACCCGGTTCTTGTACTGTCCTGATCTTTACGACTCAAGCTGTTGTATACCTCACCCTCAACAGCAACCCCAGATTCGTATTAGTATATAAAGTCTCTTCACCTGGCTTGACAACCCCATCTTCGTCTGATTTCAAAACATCAGCTCCCCAGATACTACGCTCTGTAGTAGCGATCGCGGACCCGAATTGCTTCCTTACCTCTCAAGACGTGCCACGACGTCCAAACATGGCGCCCAGCCCGGACTCTCTGAAAAAAGTCTCGAGCACCGACAATGCTCATGGCGAGCACGTCGAGGACTCCATCGACAACGTCGAGATCAGCCTCAACCCCGCCGAAGATGTATCATACGGCCGGACCGGCTTCCGTGGTCTCGCCGACTCACCTTACGTCGGCGGCGCCGCCCTGTTGGCTTCCCTCGGCGGCTTCTCTTTCGGATACGACCAAGGAGTCATTTCCATCATCAACGTCATGGACCAGTTCCATACTGTCTTCCCTCAGGCTGCCACACCCTTTGGTAAAGGTTTCATGACGGGCATGCTCGAGTTCGGCGCCTTCCTCGGATGCTTGTTTATGCCCACGCTTGCGGACAAAATCTCCCGCAAGAGGGCGCTCGCGGTTGTCGTGGTTATCTTCAACGTCGGTGCCATTATGCAGACTGCGTCCCGCTCATATGGCGTCTTGGTCGCCGGCCGAACCATTGGAGGCATTGGAGTTGGAACCCTGGCTATGGTGAGTGAAAGTTTGCTTCTCAAATACCAACCAGACCACCGTGAGAATATGCGCGCTGACACTTGTGACTGTAGGGCTCACCAATTTACATCTCTGAAATTGCTCCGCCAAATCTGCGAGGCACTCTGCTCGTCCTCGAATCCATCTCTATCGTTCTTGGCGTGGTCATTTCATTCTTCATCACCTATGGAACCCGCCACATGGCCGGCGAGGCCTCTTTCCGTCTCCCATTGGGATTGCAGATGGTTTGCTCAACTCTACTCGGCATTGGCATCTTCTTCTATCCATACTCCCCGCGTTGGCTCGCACTCGTCAACAGGCCTCAGGATGCCCTACAGTCCCTCGTGCGCCTCCGCCGACTGCCTGCCGACGACCCTCGCGTTCAGGCTGAACACAGGGGCATCATCACCGAGGTCGAAGTGCAGAAGATCATGCAGGAGAAGCACCACCCTGGTAAGAAGGGCCTGATGCTCGAAGTTGCAGGCTGGTTGGACCTCTTTTCCCCAAAGCTTTGGCGCCGCACTGCTGTCGCCGTTGGCATTGCATTCTTCCAACAGGTAAATACAATCCTAACCACGCCATGAGTCCATAACGTTTACTGACAAAGAAATAGTTCAGCGGTATCAACGCCTTCATCTACTACGCCCCTACGCTGTTCCAGTCTCTTGGCCAAACTGCGGAGATGGCCCTTGTCATGTCGGGTATATTCAACGTTCTTCAGCTCGTTGCAGTATGCGCTTGCTTCCTCATTATCGACAAGGTCGGACGTCGCCCGCTCGCCATCCTTGGTGGCATTGGCGGCGGCACCGCCTGGGGCATCATGGCGATTCTTACTGGCATCTACTCCAAGGACTGGGCCGCTAACCCGTCTGCGGGCTGGGGTGCGGTGGCCATGGCCTTCATCTTTGTGATACTCTACGGAATTTCCTACTCACCTCTTGGCTGGGCTCTTCCTGCGGAAGTCTACCCCAACTCCCACCGATCCAAGGGTGTAGCTGCCGGTACGGCGACTGTATGGCTCTGCAATTTCATTGTCGGCGTCGCTACCCCGCCTATGCTTGACAAGCTCGGCTTTGGCACTTACATCTTCTTCGGCGCCTGGTGCTTCGTCGCTTCCGTATGGGCTTTCTTCTTAGTCCCAGAGACGAAGGGCAAGACCCTGGAACAGATGGACGAAGTCTTCAAAGATACCACTGCGCAAGAGGAGAAGGAGATCATCAAGCAGCAGATCCTTGCCCAGCGTGGGCAACAACCGCAGGGCGGTGCTGCTATGGAGAGCACCAAGTTCTCCGTCTGATAAAGGGGCGATATCGATTTTTGGTGGGCGTTTTCGAGTCATAGGAGGCATTTGTTCTGACGCTTTGTATTGGTAGAGGTATCATTGCTGGTTACCAGGCATCGGCATGAAGATACCACTTTGAAATCAACTGCTTCTCATCTTTAGATTAACATTCATGGCTCCTCCTCCTTCACTCTTGACTTCCCCACAACGACTCTAGATGTTGAAGACCAAATGCTTTAGTTTTGGCAGCGTTTTGACCCACACACCTACCGTATACACGTCTTACTCATACTGTAGGCAGCCTGTTGTACGACTAGCCAACAAAGGACTTGACAGAAGCTGGGTGCCAAGAACTAACCCCCCCCCTCCATGGTCTTCTCCGGAGCAAAAAGTCTGGAAGCGCCGCTTACATCGCGGCAACCGTCATTGGTGCCCCATGAAACGCTACAGCGTCCGGCACCCGATATCTTTGACAAATTACTTCTTTCGGTAGGCGTCGGCGATAGGGCACACGGATCGACGCTAGCCCTGTTCTCCAAGGCAAATAGCCCCCTCATCCCTTCATCGCTCCAATCTCCCCCACAGTCATCATGCAGCCCCAAACGCGGGGGAGCGGGTGCACTGAGAAATGACCGAACAACGACTTACACGCGGGGATAGAGATCCGCGGCGTTTAGAGATGTTTGTGTTCCCCGGTTTCCCCAGTTAACCCACACGTCCGTCACGTTTGTCTCTCTTTGGATGGCCTTGGGAAGTCTGATTTCATATCCTGGTGTTGGGCCCACATGGAATTCCCTCCCTCTTGTTTAAGATGGGAGATGGCCTTCCGCCGTACTCTGCGTCGTCAGGGGTCTTACACTATGAAGTTAAGCCCTACACATCTCTAGACAGATAGCTTGCGTGCAGACGGAATACATGTTCTCACGATGGCACTCAGATATTTGGCTAGTGACAGAGGATAAATATAATGACAGTGATCTGTGATCGAGGTGTTCGTATGGCTTGACTTACCACCAAGATATGAATTCACGAAATCATCAGCAAAGTGGCGTCAAAACGAACACATTGACCTTTCAGCCTTCCGACATCAGACATGGAACCTCTTAAAATTCGAACTAGCCGGTCTTGGATGACTAGCCAGAGTCCAAAAACAAGGAAATGGGACATTTAAGCAGCCATTGGCAATTTGCAAGAGGGCCGTCATGCTCATAACCTCATCTACTACGTCCCGTGAGCTTCTGTAGTAGCAATATAAAGCAGCGAACCACATGAGCTAAAATGGGCCGAGCCTTCGAAGAGTATAAGGAGTTCAAAGTCATGGCTCACAGCTCAAATGAGTTGATGGTTTCCCACCCAGGACTTCAGGCTGTATGGATCTCCAGATGTCCACCAGAACCGATGTACATGCGAGCCAGACTTTGGGTGCCATCGAGAAGTGTATCCACATGTTGTGCGAGAAGTCTTTAAGCACGAAGATGGATGAAGTAGTATGGCATGAGTTGTTTCTTCCAAAAATAAGTCCATGCATAGCCATTAAATTTGAGGTCAATCCAAATACTGATTATCAATTTTCAGATCGCACAAGTTGTCGAAGCTGCCAGAGCCCGTCCAGATCTCAAAGTGATAGCAGGCTTCTCTCGCGCTTCGATGCTTCTTGCCGCGATGCTGCCATCAAAAACCTTCGAAGGCAGCGCCATTAGGAACACGTTCATCGTCCGTGGCAACACGTGCGATATCATCGATCACACCAACGCTTTCGTACGTTATGCCTCGCGCAACGGTCGCATTGTCGTCGATCGCGCAATTACGACATTGACCTCTCTGTATGAAGCCTCTCCGACCCGATCCCCAAGGCCTGCTGGGCCACGGGGACGCTGCGGCACCAACCCGACCTAAAGGTGATGAACGACGGCGATAACGATGTGGGTGTAGTTGGGTTCTGGAGAGGCGAGGTTGCGTTTTTTTACTGCTCCCGCATGCAGGCTCATGGGCACGATGTCTGTACTGGAATCATGTGAATGGACGGAAAAGCCTTTGTCAATGTTGTACCCTATGCCAACAACCTTGTTCTGGTAGATAAGCTTGACATCAGAAACGAGGCGCAGCCCGAGTACTAGCAACGGTTCGAGGATGTGTTTGCGTTGGAGTTTAATAAGTTCACCGAGTCAGTCGCCAAGAACTGTTCTTCTGCCATTTAAAGAAGGGTCAAGGTCATGGAAATTGGCCGGGCTCTGCAGGATGCCCTTGTAACGGGAGAAGCTTAGAGGTTCAGTGAGAGAGGAGAGCCTGTCTAAATTGTTTAGGTCAGGAGCTTCAAAGACTCCAATATTATCGAATATCCTGCTTTGTAACTATCTGGTGTCAAAACAGGTGAATGAACAGCATTAAGGATCCCAAGCAACTTGCGAACTTGGCCGAATGAGCTTCTGTTTGCTCGACCCACACTAGGTTGTGTCCGGCGCTGGATCACAAGTGGACATGGATGTATCAAGATGTGATCCACTTAGTCCAACAGAAGGCATCCACGTAAGATGGTCACTAACTTGGCAGCAGCCCGGATAATTAAGATTTGAGCTGAGAATAAGACCTCGTCACTCATGGTGTCTGTGAGAGCGGCAAATACTCGATACATACATCGGTGCTGTTAGGCAAGCTGTGAGACGTTTACTATCGATTATTTCTTATCCGCGCCAAACATGTGGCTGACGTCAGTGCCCGCTGACTACGATCATCCAATCACTTGTCCTATCGAGAAAGCCGTGCCATGCCGTCCACAAGGGATGGACATGTCTTAAGGTTATTTGGATGATCATTCAGTCTAGCTCGTGTACCTGCAGATCAGCCTTGGGGATGAACCGAGTTAGACAGGGCTGGTTTGCCAGATAAATTTGACTGGGTATCGACACCTAAGAGCCGCCTTGAAGCGACGAAACTCGTCTGTTGTTGGAGGATAGACGTGCGCTCTAAGCGGTTGTGATTACTCTGATGGGGCTTGGCGACACAGATCAGCAGATACGATGCTACCAAAACGGTCTGAAGCATGTGTTATCGATTTTTGTCGTCGAGATCTGGTCATGTTCGGGCCGCAGTGGGTTTGTGAAGTTGGTCACGCAGGAAAATGAAAGCCTCGGCTTCCGAATGCAATGCCCCTGGCTCGAACCTACCCGTGCTGTCCTTGCATGTTTCCAAGTTGTTATTGAGCAAGACGCAGCACGATTACGCCATCGGCGGGTCCAAAGGGACATTTCCCCTATACTTTAGCCGAATCTTGCTCACCCTCCGGAGCTGTGAATACGAGAATGTTTACAGCACCTGCCACCTCGAGCTGTCACTAGCACGTGAATTCCAGACTTTGCTGATCCCCTGTCGCCATCCAAGCTCTGGGCTCAATGTCATTGGCGCGCGTCCTTAAGCTTTGGCAATCATCGACAAACTTGACTGGGATATCCCCACACAAACCCCAGATCTCAACGGGACTGAGCCAAACGCGGGGAATGTAACATTATCCTCGGCGGCCTTTCAACCGACATGACCAACCTTCTATGAGGTCACATCGCACGTTGCGCCGCCATGTCGTGAGGACAAAGTAGGTATTCGCGCCAATTGTCACAGCGTCGGACCTGCATACGCTGTCGGCTAACCCCAACACGGCCAATTCATCGTCTTGGGGGTGGGTTCCTATCGTCCGTTTACGAGTCACGAAGCCAAGCAAAGTTTGGTTCCGAACACGTCGAGCTTCAACGACGTCTTGACTGACGTTGCCATGGCGCGAACACCATAAACTACCACCTTCTCAAAGCTCAATAGCAACCTAGTTATATAACCTACCCTGCCGTCCGAACATTGCCAACTCTACTTTCCTCCCAAGGCACTAGACTTCTTTCACGTCGGTTCCCTCCTCTCTCAAGCTTCGCTCGGCCAAACGGTTCCGGCAAGGCCACAATGAAGTTCCTTGGCGCTGCTGTCGCTGGCTTTGCCAGCCTCCTGTCTCTCCAGGCCACCGCAAGCCCCGTGCCCACCCCGGTCGAGGCCCGCCAGGCCACCGGCACTATTTCGAACAACGTCATCTTCTCGCCGCCTTCCAACGCCGGCTGGGTTGACCCTCGTGTTCTGTACGCCCGCACAATCCAGCTGGAGTCTGGCGACCTGATCGCGACCTGGGAGAACTACTCCCCTGAGCCTCCCATCGTCTACTTCCCCATCTGGCGCTCTCAGGATGGCGGGGCCACCTGGTCTGAGATTGGCCGCGTCCAGGATACCGTCAATGGCTGGGGCCTCCGCTACCAGCCCATTCTCTACGAACTTCCCGAGGCTTTTGCCGGATACCCTGCCGGCACCATCCTGCTTGCTGGCAACAGCATTCCGACCGACTTGAGCTTGACCAAGATTGATGTTTACGCCAGCACCGATGGTGGCGTCAATTGGAACTTCCTTAGCAGCGTCGCCAGTGGAGGCGAGGCCCGTCCGAACAACGGCTTGACCCCCGTTTGGGAACCTCATTTCTTGTAGGTTCAAAAATGACACGTCCTGCTCGTCTCTCAAGCCTCAACTGACCAATGACCTCCCAGGCTCCACAACGAGAAGCTCATCATTTACTACGCCGACCAGCGCGATCCCAAGTACGGCCAGAAGCTCTCCCACGAGACCACCACCGACCTCAAGACCTGGAGCGGCGTCGTCAACGACGTCGCTGACGACAGCAGCTACGAGGCCCGCCCCGGCATGCCCGGCATCACCAAGCTTCCCAACAACGATTTTCTTTACGCCTACGAGGTCTGCGGCACTGATGGCTGCCGCGTGCACTACCGCCTCTCGGCTGACCCTGAGAACCTCATTGCCGCTACCGGCATCAGCCTGATCTCCGATAGGGGTACTCGCCCCGTCAGCTCTCCCTTTGTCGTCTGGTCCCCCATTGGCGGTGTCAACGGCACCATCGTCCTTAGTGGCGGCAGCCAGTCCAACATCTTCGTCAACAGGGCCCTTGGCGCCTCCAGTGCGTGGGTTGAGTACGCTGTTCCGCAGCCCAACGCCTACTCTCGCTCCCTTGCGGTGCTTGGTGATGGCAGCAAGTTGGCCATCATTGGCGGTGGCAGACTGCCGCCTAGCAGCACCAACCAAGTCAGCATTAGTGTTGTTGACCTGAATGCTCTGCTTGGGTTGTAAATAGTCGAACGAATGTCTGCCAATGATGTATTTAGAGTTCACGGCATATAATTAAACAGGTTCATGACTAATTCTTTCAACAGAAGTCGTAAACGACGTTACGCGGCTGTCAATATTGCTGGTCATGCATGTTAGCTAAACCCATTGTATGCTGGCGCAACCTGGTTCAACCAACACTTTAACACAAAATGGAGGCTCTCGAAGTGATACTACAACTAAGTCCCGAATTCAAAGGTCTCGCTTCTCTTAACCTTCTCGAGCACTCTGTTCAAAGTCAAGCGACGCTCGTCAAAAAGGGTGCCACTTACCTGAACATAATTACAAACGTTGTTTATGTATACAATTTTAACATTTCATGAACAGTGAAGACAAATCAGAGACACTAGCAGACGGTTTCTTACGGTAACAGTAGCAAGAAATAGCAGCAACTTAAAGAGAAGGACTTGATATATTACCAAGTATGACATAGCCAAGATTGGTAATGATATTCCACTCTCAGGACCGATTGCCGATATTTGAGAGAAAGCTTCATTGGAGCCGTAGAATCAATTGTCGAAGATGCGTCATAAGTGTCAGTTTACCTAGATGCTCACTACTCATTCGATGTTCTCATATCCATATCATATTGCTCTATGCTAATGCCGAAATATCAAGAACTCAGATAGTATCTAGAATATGCCCAACCATGGATATCACCTTCTCTTCTTCTAACCGGCGTGCAACAAGTTGAAGGCTGATAGGCATCCCGTGTACAGCAGATGGATCGTCTTCGCCGATTGTCAGTCAAATCCGTGTCATTAGAGGCGAAAAGGCTCTTACATTCAGATTGGATCGCCTCACAGTCTGGTCCTAGAGGCTTTGCAGTAGAGTCGAGAATGTCCAAGTTTTCGTCTGCTGATAATCCCGTGGGGAAGGACACGCAAGAGTAGTCTAGAACGTTGTAGACACCGGTGTATCCAACTATAAGACAACGGTTAGAACAGACATCCACAAGGCACATTCACAAGGACAATGAGACTTACCGTGCTTATAATCCCCATTCTTAACGCTGGTGAACGGCGTTGTGGGGCAGAGAATCGCGTCAATACCAGCAGCGTTCCAGCGGTCCAGGTACCGCTTCTGAAACGCCGTGCGCTCCATGTGCAACTGCCACATGTCGTAAGTTCCGAGTTCCGTAGCAATCTCGTACGCCTTCATTTCTGGCCTGAAAGGCTCTCCAGTCTTCTCCAACTCCTTCTTGATGGATATACCACCATCCGCAACAAACATGCGGGCCAACAGGCTCAGCCCTTGCGCCTGGTCCTTGGGGTCCCATTCGATAATTTCATGGCCAGCCGCTTTCAGCTTTTCGACGGTTTGCTTGAGTGCGCGGGCGACGGGCGGAGTCGGTCGGACCATGCCATCATGCCACATGACAGCAATCTTCAGCTTCTCGGGCAGCTGGACGTCCCGCCAGGGGATCGGTACGCAACGAGGGTCGTGAAGCCAAGTTTTGCGGTTGACAACGGTTTTACTGTACAGCTCCAAATCCGTAATCGCGCGCGTCATGGGACCGTTGACAGACTGTACTGCCTCCTGACCGGACATGCCAGAACGGCAGCCCAGAGTTGGGAAGCGACCAAAAGAGGGGCGAAGAGTAAAGATACCAGTGCAAGCAGCGGGAATGCGAAGAGAGCCACCTGCAAGTTGCTAGATGAGCCATACGTGCCACATAACAGGGGAATCAGAAGAAACTTACCGATATCAGTTCCAATGCCAAGAGGGCTTCCCTTCATTACAATAAGTGCCGACTCTCCCCCAGAGCTTCCACCACTGGTAAGGTTTCTGTTCCTCGGGTTCACCGTGCGACCGAAGACGTTGTTGACCGATTCTGCAATCATCATCGCTGTGGGCACGTTGGTCTTGACATAGAAGACGGCACCGGCGTCTTCCAGCAGACTGGCGAGCGCGGCGTCATATTCGGCAGGGTCGCCAATGTGCGATACGAAGCCTACTGTGGCATCGAGGCCCTTGAGGTTGAAGTTGTCCTTGAGAGAGATTGGCAATCCGTGGAAAGGTCCGATAGGCTTTCCAGTGCGTTCGAAATGCTCATCCCTGGCCTGGGCCGTTGCGAGCGCGCGATCGAAACATGTTTCAGACAGACAGTTTGTCTGGGACGTTGGTCAGAGAGTAAGCTCCGTGGCATGCGTGGGTTGAAGTTCTCAACTCACCAATTGATGAGCGGCAACCGCCCGTTTGCAGAAGGCTCTCGTCACTTCCAAAGACTTGAGTTCCCCCAAAGCGAGCTTCTGAATCAGGTCGGCGGCGGTGCTATCGGTGATGGCAAGTTCTTTCTCGGTGAACCAGCCAGATGTCTTTGGCCAAGTTGTGACATCTGCCTGAGACGCTGGGGGCAGCAAATACTTGGGAACACGCCATTCGGAGGGGATCGACGCATCGAGAGATTCGCGCTTCTTGGCAGCCGCCAGCTCCCAAGTCTCAGTCTTCAAACTTCCCATGATGAACGAATGTTGTCTGTGTATCTAGCAAGTTGGAGATAAGATAGGACAGGGGGAAGATAGACTCGAAGCGACTGAACCGGTTCCGGACCTGTTAAATACACGCTGCGACTAACGATAGTTGGGAATCATGGCGCAAACGTGCCGGACCGCGCCGGTCGTCGGTGGTATGGGTTTGGGCCATGCATGCATGGCACGTTGTTCGAGGTCTAGATGGTCAAGGCGTGACAGTGCTAACTGGCCCCGCGGGAACTGTAGACGGTGGGGTCGATGGCAGATGGTTCAGGAGATAAGATTGTCGGGAAATACCAAGCCTGTGCGACACTTGTGCGGAGAACCGCACCTATCCCTTTCGATAAGGGGTTCGTCTCCGAGTTGCACGAAGCTGGGCACCCTGATGGAAGCGGAGTCACGTCTGACTCTCTGGATAATGACATCCTTCAGCATACTAAATGCAGCTGCTAAGTCGAGGACGGGTCGGAAGCCCCCCCGTCTGGATCCCTCCGAAGGCGCTAATCCCGCCGCGCGAGCCAACAGACTCGAACCCGTTGAAGATACCGTTTGTAGGCTATCCTACCTAGGCGCGCCATAGGTGCAATCGCGCAATAGCAGTAGTACCGCGTGCTGTGAATCATGGCGGCAAGGAAGACAAGCCAACAAGGGTTAAGCTTCGCTGTTGCGCTGGAACCTAAAACAACACGTACCGCAACGTCAGGATCGTCGGGTCTCTTTTCCCGGCGCCAGGAGGCGATCAATGGTGGCATGGTTTTCAATGCTGCTCAACATAACGACGGGAATCCCCCCTTCTCTCATGCTCACAGCAAGCGCGCTTGCAAAGTGGGACGCGTCTAGCGACTTTCTTCCAGCTCGGCGCAAAATTTGTCATTCCATATCGCCGAGCTTCTGCCGCTTCCAAGCCACGAAAACGCATTGAAAGGCACTGTAATCCTTGCCACGTGTCTGCGCCAGTAAAGCGCGCTTGAACAACCAGCAAGATTCGTCCAGCATACCCACCTTCAAGGCGTATCCGGCGTGTTTGGAGGCTGAAGAGTGCGAGTTGCAGGTTGCGGTCTCCGAGAGAATCGGACGACGCCCCCGGAGAAGCTGTGAGCTTATCATCCCAGCCCAGTCCGTTGCGGGGACTGCGATCTTCGCCGGCAAAGACCAGATACGATAACGATCTTGGGAGCTCACAGTGCAACAGGGTCATCCAATCACGACGCATCGCGACGGAGCCGACGACGGTCGATATCAACCCTCAACAATCCGTGCACGAGATAAGCTACTCTGAATGCCGACGGGCCAAGAAGACTGACGGTTTGCTGTCTGCCTGGTACTCCTTTGGTCCCCAGGAACGACACACAAAACCAGACCGGTCTTATCGCAGGACCCCTGCTATTTATTCCTGTGACCATATTCCTTATCTCCTGCAGGATACTATCTACATTAAGTCGCGCGCCAGCGCTGGGAAGCCAGCTTGGAACTAAGGGGTGTGCTTGGGTGCTCTGCCCATAAGAAGTCGGTCAAGCTTCAGTATAACCTCCGAGGTGAACGGTGTGAACGAGCTTAGCAGTTACACTGCCAATTGGTTGGAGCAATAGTGCAATTTGGCTTTGTAAGAGTGTCTGCACCAACGAATCTTTCAATATGGCCCTCGACAAGATCCGCCAATATCTGAATGTCGAGTATGCGCCAGGAGAACGCAAGCTCCTTCAGAAGTGTGACTTCTTCATCCTGACTTTTTGCTGTGTTGGTACGTGTACCTTGATGTTGTGTCTTAAATAGAAAGCTAATCAGCTCTGAAGGCTACCTGGTGAACTATGTGAGTATTGGACACCGACCCAATTTTCATACCCGTTGTTGGGCCATGAGCGCGTTCTGACCTAACTGCAGCTTGACCGTACCAACCTGAACAATGCATACGTCTCCGGCATGAAGGAAGAGCTGGGCTTCGTAGGAAACCAGCTCAACCAGATCAACACGTGCTTCACTGTTGGGTAAGAAAAGCACACTTCCTTGTGTCTGGTCTCCATTCTTTTTTTGGGAACTGACCGTCTTTCCAGCTATGTTATCGGACAGATCCCGTCCAACTTGTCCCTTCACTATGTGAAGCCAAGAATCTGGTTCCCCCTCATGATGGTCATCTGGGGCGCCTTGACGATGTGCACCGCCAGCGTCCACAGCCCGCAATCGATCATGGCCATCAGGTTCTTCCAAGGTATTGCAGAGGCTTCGAGTTTCGTCGGCACGCACTACATCCTAGGCGCATGGTACACGGAGCGCGAACTCGGCAAGCGCAGCGGCCTTTTCACGGCATCAGGTCTCGCTGGCACCTTTTTCGGCGGTTTCATCCAGACGGGCATCCACAGCAGCATGGATGGTTTGCATGGTCTCAGCGGGTGGCGCTGGCTGTTCATCATCGACGGCCTGATGACCCTCCCCGTGGCTATCTACGGCTTCTTATGCTTTCCTGACACCCCACACACGACCACCGCCTTCTACTTCACCGAGGAAGAGAAAGCCCTAGCTCGATCCAGAGTTCCGGCGATCCAGGAGAAGTCACCCCTCACATTCAGATTCATGAAGAAGGTCCTTACCTCATGGTATTGGTGGGGTTTCGTCGTGCTCTGGATCATCGCCGGCGAGACCGAGTCCTTCAGCACCAATTCACTCCTGGGTCTTTACATGAAGAGTCACCCGGTCAACAAGTACACCGTTGCTCAGCTCAACAATTACCCCACGGGCGTTCCGGCGGTTGGCATCGTTTCCACCCTCTTCTGGGCAACGCTTACCGACTTCCTCGGCGGAAAGCGCTACCTCGTCGCTTACTTCATCGGCATCACGGGCGTAGTGACTTCCGCCATGATTCTTGTAGCATCCAAGGACCCGACGAGCGCGGCGTCTACCTCTGTCGTGTTTGGCGCCTACTATTGGGCTGGAGCCGTATATGCTTGCCAGGCAACCTTTTTTGCGTGGTGCAACGACGCGATGAGGTTTGAGGAGAGCGTCTTCCGTGGCGTCGTGCTGGCGGGCATGAATTTGGGCAGCAACGCCGTCAACGCTTGGTGGAGCATCATCTTCTATGGTGCATCTATGGCTCCATGGTTTACTGTAAGTCATACCCAATGGGTCGCTTGGCCGAACCGAACTAACCTTGGAGTACAGAGGGGTATGTGGGCCATGATCGCCTGCTCCATTGTCTTGATCATCTGGACCAGCGGTCTCACCTACCTTGCGAACCGAGAGGAACAGCGGAGAGTTCTGAACGCGGAGGCGGAGGAAACGGGGTCAATTACCAAGAAGCCCGATGCGAAGGACGACAAAGACGCCGTCTGAAGACTGTGCAGCTAGGATTCATCGAAGCCTACTTGGGTCAGTTGAGTTACTCAAGATTCATTGCATCCATAGAGCCAAGAATGAATAAACCGAATTCCAAAGAAACTGCACTGGTGTACTCTGGAGATCTGACCGAAAGATGGACGTAGAAAACGGTGTCCAATCAAACCTAATCGATGAAGCACGCCGAGAAGAGCGCATGAAATGACCGTCCGTAAGCTCAGTGCGTCTGCTTCGCTAAGTATTTGCCCTAATTGGAAGTCTAATTAATGTTGAGGAAGGGTACAGTGGGACCATCCCCAGCCGCGTATAAATGAGTAGTTCATGAGGTTGCGTACTTGTCCTGGAGTTTGATCGCGGGAGAGGAGGGTATTTCGAACCAAGATGGAGTTGCCAGCACGGAATGAGGTCCGCCATCAATCGGGGAGTTTTCATATCACCTTTCCGCATCCAACGGGCATTAAATTAGGGGCTCTCCATGTTTGGGCGAGACCGACACGGACCCTCATAGAAAAGCTCCAAGTGCCGAGGCCGGGGAGTTGTCGCCCCACTGTACAGCCTTGCGGATGCCGAGGCCGACACCAAAAGAACGGACCCGCCCCACCAAATGCCGAGGTGACGGATTTGGCTTGCATACGCCAGCCAAACCTTGCGAAAGGCCAAGCTGCGTTTTGCCAATTTGTTCGGGTTTCCATGATTGGGTCAAGAAATTGAGCGCTAAAACATCTATCTGTTCGGACGGTCGTCCACCTAGTCTCCAAGGGCGGTCTGCATACTACATAGCAGCTTTCTTCCAAGCTTGTGCGACTCAAGTTTGCAAATCCCAAGTGGGTCACTCACCGGTGACACCGACCGCCGTGATCGGCACCGAAACCCGATTCTTGGTCTAAGACGCATCGACCAAACTTGCGTCATACCCACCTCCGTCAATGCGTTTTTCTCCTTGTGTAATCTTGTGTAATTCTTCACGCCACCCAAACTTGAGCGGCCCTTACGCGTTGTCGGACCCACGGTAACAACCTGATGGAGTGCCGAGTGGCCCGGCAAGTTCGGAGGGCAATTAGGGGATGACGATGTGCTCCGCCGAAAAGTTCCAACTGAGGCTTCTAGCTCGTCTTGCATTGTATATTTAAATACTTCTCGTCTTGGCTTCCTATGAGCTTGTACTGCGCCGAAGATCTTATATCATTAGACAATATACCCGAACTGTTGCATCAATTCTAATACACAACGCGCACCGATGCCCTCACTACCATCAGACTACAATGACCGACCGGTCGCAATACTCGGAGGCGGCGTCCTAGGTCGCCGTATTGGTAAGAAAACCTCTCTTGAACTTTTAATGAATGCGACAGCAATTGACACACAACAGCCTGCACATGGGCTTCCGGCGGCTACAATGTCCAAGTCCGCGAACCCGACACCAAGCAGCATCAACCCTGCCTGGATTATGTCAAGGAGAACGTTGACAGCTACCCAGCATCCGGCAGAAAACGCCCCGGTACTGTTCAAGTTTTCGAAGACCTTGAGACAACCGTCAAGAATGCCTGGCTCGTGATCGAGGCCGTTCCCGAGAGGATCCAGATCAAAATCGACACGTTTGCCGAGCTGGAAGCCAAGGCACCGGCAGATGCCATTTTGGCTAGCAATTCTTCTTCTTATCGATCGTCGGAGATGCTCGGCAAGGTGAAGGATGAGACCAAGACCAGAATCATGAACACGCATTATTACATGCCGCCCAGCAACATGGTCGTCGAGCTCATGACCGATGGACACACGAACCCGGATTACTTCCCCTTTATGACGGAGAGACAGAATGAGGTTGGGACAAAGCCATTCACTGCGCGGAAAGAGTCGACTGGTTTTGTGTTCAACCGTCTCTGGGCTGCGATTAAGAGAGAGACGTTGTCGATCTTGGCCGAGGGTGTATCGAGTCCCGAGGAGATTGACAGCCTGTTCTACGAGCTGACCAAGCATGGCAAGGGACCTTGCAAGATGATGGATGGTAAGTTGTTCCACATTCAATTTTCCCGACGCCATGTGCTAATAACGCAAACAGAGGTTGGTCTTGACACGGTGGCTTTCATCGAAGATCATTACGTTAAGGAGCGAGGTCTGTCTCCAGAGAACACCGTCGACTTCTTGCAACGGGAGTATCTCTCCAAGGGCAAGCTCGGCCACAAGTCAGCCAAGGGCGGTCTGTACCCCCACCTTCCGAAGATCATCGCCCTTGACCTCGGACTCACGAACCCCAACGACTACTCTACTTCAGGACAGATCCTCCAGCTCTCGTCAGAGGGTAAGTTGGAGCGCGTTCTTGTCGAAAGGCAGCACGTTCCCGATGGTATCGACATCGACATGGAAACCCAGCGTATGTTCTGGACTTGTATGGGAACGCCTGGCGAGCAGGACGGCACGGTTCTCTCCGCGAACCTGGACGGCAGCGACGTGAAGTCCCTTTTTGCGACTACAGCCATTAACACCCCGAAGCAACTCGTCATCGAACCTACATCAAGAAAGATCTACTTCAGCGACCGCGAAGGCATGAGGGTCTACCGCTCCAACATCGACGGCAGTGATCTGGAGACTCTGGTCGTCGGTGGGAATGACGCCTCAGATCTTAAGTCGTGGTGTGTTGGTATCTCTGTGGCGCCGAAGCTGGGCAAGTTCTACTGGACACAAAAGGGGGCGCCCAAGTCCGGCCAAGGACGCATCTTCTGCGCCAACATTGATATGCCTGAGGGCAAGACCGCCGAGACGAGAGACGATATCACCTGCTTCCTGGGTAATCTTCCCGAGCCAATCGACCTAGAGGTCGACGAGGAGACCCACACTATCTTCTGGACGGATCGCGGCGAGATTCCCAAGGGCAATACCCTTAATAAAGCCAGCATCGACCCGAACACGGGACTACTGAGGACCGACGGATCAAAGAAGTATGAAATCTTGGTGAGACATCTCAACGAGGCAATCGGTGTCAAGCTGGACCAAGAAAATGGGCATGTTTACTTCAGCGATCTTGGAGGTAGCATCTATCGCTGCAATCTGGATGGATCGGAAAAGAAGAAGATTTTCTCTGACGACGACCGTACCATTTCTGGCATTTCTGTTCTGCGCATTTAGATATGGTCATGGAAGTAGGAAAACTAGGCCGGCGTTTGGGTTGAGTGAGGCGGCTTGACGTAGCATAGAAGTGGTTGGAGATATCCCTTATATATTAGATTCAATGATCCAAAATTTCGCGCAGATTCACGTTTAAGAATTAGTGTATGTCTTGTCTAATGTGTCTCTATGCCTTTTGTTATGGAAAGTCTTCCCACTTAATCCACTTCTCATCACCCCCCTCTTCCAAGCCCCTGCTTGACCCCTGCTCTAGACCCCTCCCCCTTCTGCTGACTTACTACAGTTTCCTTTACCCGCCATTCTGTCAGCCTGTTTGTCTGTTTGCCCCTCACCATCTACCTCTTGCGCCACAGTAAGCATAAGGACTACATTCTAGATAGAAACACACTGCTTAGTAGTTTTACGCCACGCAGTCTGCACCCAATCCTTGATCCCCCAACCAAGGCTGTGTGAAAACAACGCGCTAAATTCGGTTACATAAAGAAGAACGGTGGCCTAATTTCGTTACTTTTCACACCACTGACTTTTCCCACCTTCGGAAAGGAACATGGAGTACACCGCTCAAAATGACCTTCATTACCAGACTGCGCTTTCATCCGCAGGGTGGTTTCGATTGATTATCTTGGAACCGTCGATTGAACGTCAGGATCCTCTAGTCTGCCGCCTCGTAACCCACAAAATGGACCAATCTGTCGCATATGAAGCATTGTCGTACGTTTGGGGCGATACGAAGACCTACAACTCCATCATGATCAACGAAAAGCCGTTCCTGATTCGAGAAAGTCTGTATTATGCGCTTGTGGCACTGAGGAGCGTGTCCGAGCGTAAGGTCCTTTGGGTGGATGCGATTTGTATCAATCAGGGCAGCGTCGCCGAACGGAACCTTCAGGTCCGGCAAATGAACCGCATCTACGCCGATGCCAAAGTCGTGGCAGCTTGGCTTGGGGAGCCGACACTAGCTTCCGACCGCGGGATCAACTTTCTACGAGGATTCAAAAATATTTCCCCAGACGGGTGGGGACTCCGAGACACGGAACGCAAATCGATCGAAGGATACAGGCGCTTGTATAGCCCTATCATAGCTAGTCTTGGAGACGGTATATCGGAATCAGGTCTGCACGAGGCCCTGCAGCTCCTGCAAAGGCCGTGGTGGACCCGAATGTGGACTTTGCAGGAAAGCGTCCTGTGTCGCAACGTACTGTGCTGGTGTGGTCAAGATTCGTTGCCCGTCTCCTGTTTTTGGGAGTTTACATGGTTCATTTTTCTCTCAACCAACTACGGCGCCTGGACCGGACCGACCATCGATGCTTCTCTCCCCTTCCGAACGACAATGTGGATCGGGAGGCTCGGATGGATGATTGCCAGGGAAGGCAAAATAAGCTTACTCGTAGCAGTGAATGTCTCATGGAATAGGGCGGCGACGGACCCAAAAGACAAGATCATCGGACTTCTTGGTCTGATTGATCAGTCTTCGGGCCTGGTCGCAGAGTATGGTTGGCCGGTGGACAAGGTCTATCGAAAGGCCTTCGCCGCTGTTCTAAGGGAAGCGAAAGACATAAACCCCTTGGGCCTCATCAAAGAGCTGCCGGAAAATAGAAATCCCAGACTCCCGTCGTGGGTTCCTGATTTCGAGATACACTCCGGACATGGGGGCGATGACTTTGATTCGTTGTCGAAACCAATCTGGGCCAGAACAAGAAGGTGTTACAGCGCGTCTTTGGCGGCAGTGAAGAATCACCTGCAGTTCGAAACCAAGGCCGACGACTCAATTCTCGTTGTGGAAGGAATGGAGTTCGACAGAGTCAAAATCATTGGCGGCAAAGCTCCAGGATGGGATTTGGGTAACCCCACTCAAGCAGTAAATGGGCCATGGAGAGAGGCGATGCGGAAATGCCTGAGTCAGTGGCGCACAATGATCGCGTCAGAGGAAGGAGACTATCTAACCGGCGAGTCTCCAGTGAACGCGTTCTGGAGAACTGTCTTGGTTGACCTCAAGCAAGGAAGTGCTGTTGGATATGATCGCCTCGAACCTCACGATTTGAAGTCGTTGCTGGGACTAGAAACCGACCAAGGAATAGACGACTTGTTGTTAACCTGGGACGACCCGAGTAAGCCCGGTTTCCGACACTTGCGACTTATCGAACAGTTAAATCGAAGGTTTTTCATCACTAATAAGGGATACTTCGGACTGGGACACGCTTCTTTGAAGCCAGGTGACGCAGTATGCATCATCTATGGAGGAGATGTGGTTTATGGCCTTCGTTACATGTCCAATGGACGCTGGAGTTATGTGGGAGAATGGTGAGTCGAGAGAGGTTGGGATATCTCGGGAGTGAACAACATGGCACATGTGGCTCAATCATTTTCACTCCATTACCACGGCGATGCTAATAAGTTTTACAGTTATGTACATGGCGCGATGGACGGCGAGATCGCTAGAGCCGCTGCATTCGAGAACCTTCCTTGCCAGAAGTTCGAAATCGAGTAATGGAGAGTATTACATCATGTACTTAAAACTCAGCCGAATGATATGGATAGCATATCCGATGTTACAGAGTAGAAGCAAAGATTGTTCAGCGACTTTACCTAGGGATCAATCAACCGAGGAATTACTACGAGGCTTTACCCTCTCTTCGTTTGTAGGTACTGGTTTATATGTTTTGTGCCTGCTCCTTCATTACCTTGGGTTCGTGGCTTGCTTCTCGATTTATACGTCTCGGGATCCTGTCATCCCATTGTGCGCGAGCTTCGTTGTCCGTACATGAAAACAAATATCACAAATTAATATGTCCGAATGATTCCATCCGAGCCATCAACATCAACACTGTATTTTGTAGCTACTTAAAACCTGTCACTAGTTGGCACGCCTAAGTGCAGGAGCGAATCAAGTATTCTGTCGTCGTCCAGCAAGCCCGAAGGTCATGCGATTTTCACTGGCTTCCACATCCACCAATTGTAGTTCATCGGAAGCTCGAGGTATGGTGACCACGAATGTACGCTTTAGGCTGAATTATTCAAGTCCCGGATATAGTTGCCAAGATTTTTGATATTCCAAGATGACGTGAAGTCCAATGGATAAACCGATTACGAGCCTATCGCAAAAGGCCCGGAAACCCGACTACTGCACAGCGCAGTCTATATTCGATAGACTAGTACGCAGAAAACGGGAGAGAAGGAATTAAAAAAAGAAAAGAAAAGGGGCGGAAAGCATCGTCCGAGCAGGATGTTGACCTTTTGGGGTAGAATGCTGTATTCCGTTCACCAATGGTACCCATTGTAGTAAGATAAGCTGGCTACAAGTGGTAGTTCTCGTTCCGGTATATAATTTGGCAGTGCTCGTCTTTCTTGGTGTCCATGATGCGTTCTGCACTCTGACGGTACTCCTCGAGACAAACGATTCTTGAGATGTTTCACAATGTTTCCGCCTACTCTCTTGATTATTTTGAATCTGATTTTAATTGCACTTGCGTCCGGACTGAGCAAGAAAGCTGTTATAGATGACTGTCTTGCCGTGGCAAAGGTTCCATACAACACGCAGAATTCATCTCAGTGGATGGCCGATGCCACTCCATTCAACGTTCGAATACCCTACGTACCCGCTTCGATTGCCGTTCCTCTTACAACCAAACATATTCAAGCCGCGGTAAAATGTGGGAGGGACAACGGAGTGAAGGTCACTCCGAAATGTGGTGGCCATAGCTATGCCAACTTTGGCTTTGGTGGCGAAGACGGACATTTGATGCTTGAGCTTGATCACATGTACAATGTTACCGTAGATAACGCTACTGGTATCGCCACTGTACAAGCAGGCAGTCGGCTGGGACACATTGCAACTGAGTTGCAGAAGCAGGGTAATAAGGCCTTCAGTCATGGTACATGTCCTGGGTAAGCCAAACCATCCACCGTTCTTTTTCTATTGTTGACAATGTGGCAGTGTAGGGATAGCTGGCCATATTCTCCACGGAGGATACGGTATGAGCTCTTTCACCAAAGGACTTGCCCTGGACTGGCTTGTCGGAGCAAAGGTTGTCCTTGCCAATAGTACCGTTGTCACGGTTTCTGATAAGGAGAACTCGGATCTGTTTTGGGCGCTCAAAGGTGCCGGCAGTTCTCTGGGCGTCGTTTCAGAATTCTATATTCAGACCTACAATGCGCCCGAGCAGGTCACGAGCCTCACCGTATCCCTTCCATGGGATATTACACAGGCGATCGACGGCTTTAAAAAGCTACAGACTTGGGCAGATACCTCAATGCCTAGGGAACTCAACCTGCGGCTCTCCATCTCTTCGTTCGGCGCCAGCCTGGAAGGGAACTTCTATGGCGACAAAGAAAGCCTGAAGACAGTTATTGAGCCGCTGGTCCATTTGTTGGGAGGGCGGTACACATCGGAAACCACAGATTGGCTAGGAATTGGCTAGGAAATGTGATGCACTTCGCCAACAACATGGCTCTCGATCAGACCAATAACTACAAATATGTCAGTTGTGCCCCCCGTAAGCCTTTCCATTTTGATACTGATAAAATGATGCAGCAAGAGAACTTCTACTCAAATAGCTTATACTCCGACAAGCTATCGGACTCTCAGATTGACAGCTTTGTTCGCTACTGGTTTGGCATCGGCAGGTCTTTAGGGCGATATTGGTGGATTCAAGTCGACTTTCATGGTGCCAAAACCTCGGCAATCGTCGAGCGCAGCGCCAATTCATCATCATATGCCTACCGCCAAAAGTTCTTCCTCTATCAGTTCTACGACTTGGTGGGCTTGTCTGCGACATACCCCAAGAACGGCTTCTCCTTCCTTCAAGGATTCATCGCAACCATAACCAATGGAACCCAGCAGCCGAAGTACTTCAACTACCCGGATACGACTGTAGGGCAGAAAGAGGCGCAGGAGATGTATTGGGGGCAAAGTCTCGCGAGGCTACAGCAGATCAAGGCTGCCGTGGACGAGGACGAAGTCTTCTATTTCCCCCAAAGTGTTAGGCCGGTAGGTCTTGCTGGTGCTTGATACGGGAAAGTTGGGTAATTTTCGTTACGAGTCGAGTAAGGTTTCCTTGTATATAGTCTTCTATAGAGAGATGCCGTAGTAACATATCTATTGTACTTCTACAGGGGTCTAGGATTCACCAATACTCGTCCTGAAAATACCGCAAACGTAGTGGATCACAGATTTTTGAAATCCAAGACACACCGCTGATACTTACAGTCCAGTGTGGTTTTGTCGTGAACCTAGGTTCAGGACGAGATAGTGGCGCAGATGGTTAAGCCACTCACTTCTCACACGATCCGTTTCGCTCAGTAACCATATAAGGGACGGCTTCTCGACTTACAGATAGTTTCTAAGGTGTGCGTCTTGTCACAGCTGTCCGTGGTGCGCCGGCCTCTTGACACCCTGACAAATGGAAGCGCGATATTAATCATGGACAACGTCTCTGGGTTGCCGGACTTTTGGTCTATTGGGTTTATATCTATTGGTACGATTATGATTGTTTTACAGGAAGTTAACATGGCTGACTTGGACCGTCTCAGCTACGAACTGGATTCAGTTTGTCACTAATACCCATCAGCCGGTTCATTTCACGGCATAGCTGACCTTTGACTTTCCTTTACTCCTGGAAATCTTCTTAACAATAGTCTCCCCACATAAGTCTGTGGTATCAACGTGCGTCCCACCACAAGGATACACCTCGGCGCCCACAATCTCCACGACGCGGAACTTCTCCCCCGGCGGCGCCAAGCTGCGGTCAGGAATCAGCCTCTCGAGCCCACGCTTGCGAAAGTCTTCCTCGTCCCAGAAGTCGACCTTAACCGGCATCTTGGCGGCGAGATACTCGTTCACCCGGCCTTGGATTGGCTCTTTCCACTTTCCGTCAATCGACCCTTGGAATTCGCACGACGCGGAGTCGGGGAAATGCGACGCCTTGAGCTCGTCGAACCCCTCGACCTCCTTCTCCAGTAAATGCCTCACCGCGGCACCGAGGACGTGGCCAGCCGTGTGCAGGCGCGAGTACAGCAGCCGCTTCTCGACGTCGATGGCCTGCTCGACCTCGTCGCCCTCATTGAAATGCGCATCGGGTGCGTTAAACTGTCCAAAGTGCAGCACTTGCCCGTCGCGGACAGCATCCATGCGCACTGAGTTGACGGCGAAGGACGCGCCGGAGGGTGTTGTCATGGCGCCGACATCGGAAGGCTGGCCGCCGCCCTGGGGGTGGAAGATTGTCTGTTCCGTGACGACGACGTGGTCTTGTTCGTTGCCATCTTTGTAGAGTTGGCGGTTGGATTCCTCGAGATCGGCGAAGGGGCGGATCGCGGTGACGATAGTCTTGAGGGTGTGAAGCTTGGCATTGTGCTGAAAGGCCAGGTATGTCCGGGCTGCTGTGGACGCCATCTTTTCTGAGCACTATGCTACTCGGCTTTCTGGAACTCAAGTTTGGTTCTTTGCCTTCAATAAAGCCCCAGGACACGCAAGAGTCTATAAATGCCACGGGTTGATGCTTATGTTGCTATTCTTGCGAGTTCCAAGGGCTTCCGTTGAATAAATTGACATGAAGGGCGCGCGATAACTAGTGTAAACTAGTCATTATGAGATGTGGTCTGAAGCAGCTTTTGGCAGGGCCCTGAGTGGGTCTTCTCTTGGCTCGTGCACCCTTTCGTCAACACGCTCGTCATGGTATCCTAAAAATATGTTGAAGCACCGATTTTTAGATATGGTCAATTAATGGAGTTACTCTTGTTCTCGACTACTTCCTTGCATCTTACCTCTGGAATTACCCTGTTGTGAGGATTTGGAAGCATGTAGTAGTGAATATGGCCTATTTGGTCGCCCGATCCGTCCAAGCTGTACCGAGTTCGCCCAGCTTGCCAATGCACGCTGTAATTACCCATCGCCTCATCAGGCTTTGCTAATTCTTTCCTTACCGGATGTATGAACTCGATCACCGCCTTCGTGACCACAAATACCACCATCTGAAAGCCGCCGGCAGAAAGTTTACAAGACTCTTTAGGGATTCAGCTTACTCGGTAATCAGAGGATATATTAGGTGGTCGCAAACGGTTCTCGAAAGAAGTACGAGGTGATCCCGTTTCATCGTCCAGTTTTGACAAAAGGAGGTAAAACATCGAATCCTATCAGACGAGAAGCTGATTCTTGTCGATCTCTCATTCTAAGGATCTAGCTATCCGAACCTTCTATCCACCATACTGGGTCTTAATCTGAGCGTTTTTGTAGACGGCTTCTTGCTCAAGCAGAGCCTTCTTAAACGTTTCGGTGTTTTGTGCTACCCTGACCAAATGGGGTCTCTGAAGCTTCTTTCCTTCGGCATGAGCCATAGACATCGCTGTAGAGACTATGTTCCGGATTTGACGCCCGTTGAATGGTTTGTTGCGGCCTTCTTCATTCACCCACTCCATACACTTGCTGTAATCTTCTACAAGGGATGGCTTCTCATTGTTCAGCTGGCCAAGAAACTCCTCGAAAATCTTGCATCGTTGATCATTACTAAGATCAGTGTACTCGATGGCGATGTCTGCTCAAACTTGTTAGTCGGGACAACAACACGAGAACACTAGATACACATACGAATGCGGCTCTGAACCGCAATGTCAAATGTCTTTAGCCGATTAGTGGTCAGGATCAGTATACCCTCGTAATACTCCAAGACACGGAGTAGAACTAAAATGATGCAGATGGTCAGCCAAGCACAGCCATAGTCACGATACTGCAGTGATGTGAAAGGGATAACAACTTACCAGACACCATTGTGTTACGTTGCATGTCTGAGCCGCGTGCATCTCTGGCCTCCAAGAAGACATCCGCCTCGTCGCTAGTTTGAGGATGAGCAGTTGCCTCTTAGCTGTTATCTAGACAGGTCACTCACAATAACAGCACTGCTTCCCACAATCCTGCAAGATTGAATATCTTCTGCAAATTCGTTTCGACTTTTTTGCTGTCAATGCCGATGTCTGAGACACCTATGCTGAAGAGGGGCTTCCCAGCCAGAGAGGCAACGCTCTCTGCGGTGAGTGTCTTTCCCACGCCAGGTACACCTACCAAATCATGTTAGTTATTAAACGAATGGCACCAACCGGTTTTCTGCTTAGCTCACCCCAAAGGAGAATAACCAGGCCCTTTCCTTTGCCATGGATAAAGTCCTTTATGTTCTTCTTTCCGTGTGATTTCACTGCATTCTTGATGAGGAACTTGTTGTCGTCGCTCAGTATAAGCTTGTCATCGAAGTTGCGAGCGTTTGCGTCTCCGTGCGTCATCACTTGTTCCACCCGGAGCTGCACCCACCGCTTTTGAGTTAGCGCGTAACCAAGAACTCTTGGAGGAAGCAACAAGAGCTGCTCATCTGACAGCTTCGCATCCTTAGGCTTCTTGTCCCATGAGTATCTGTATAGTTCCTCGAATTTCTGACGGCAGTCGTTGCAAGTACACTCTCTCATGCCAGAAAAGCGCTGCATATCGCCCAAAAGCGGAGTACCTGCTGTTTGATACTGGAGGTAGGACTTGAAATCAATAACTACAACACTGTCTATCTGTGCATGTGTTAGCCTAAGAATACGGCAAGTCTCATACATATAGCTAAACCTTACATCAGACGCCGTATCTTTCCCAGCTCCGGAGTCATCCCCTCTGCGGTAGCTGCGCGAATAAAGAGATTCAGTGTCGTCATCATACAAACCAGTGCGGAATATACCACTGCCTTGCTGAGAGAATGCCATTCCTTTGTAGCGGAAAGTTTGCTTGCCTTTCTCAGCGATGCAGTATTCAAAGAACGCCCGGCCTCGCTTGATCAGGTCGGCTTTGAGCGTCTCAACATCTGTGGAGTTCGAGGCATCCACATTCGCAGTCTTGCTACGGTGCTCGCTGAGGGGATAGCATAGCAGCTGCAATATGCTTTTTTTGTCGGGGAAAGGAGGAATGACAAATAAGTAAGGAACCCTGTTGAATGTTGAACCGTTCCAGTCATAGCTGTACGCAATGAGCTCGAACTTGGTATCTGGGTCATCGTTTTCCGGGGGGTTGCATTCCTGAACAAGAAAGACTTGGGGCTCGTCGAGAAAGGGCCTTGCCAACATGAGACATCCCTTGGGGAAAAGGGTCCACAAAGACTCAAAAGTGATGTTTCGATTCTCTCGCATCGAATCCTTGGTCTTGAGGTACCGGTCGAGTGCTTCGTTGCCGGAAGATTTGGAGATTAGGTTCAGCAATGCTTTCAAATCCTTGCGCGCTTGCTTAGTCTCTTCGGTGTCATCTCCTTGATTCTCAGATATGTCGCTCTTGGCTTGGGCATCGTCCCAGGACCATATAAGTTCTGGAAAAGGAGACTCCAAAAGGGTAATCTTGGCCGTTTTATTGTACTTGTAGGTAACTTTGGCCAAGAGCTTTTGGAGTGGCTCAGATTCAATGTCTACCTCGGAGCCTTCGGACTTGAAGACTTCTTCCCCTCGATTGGTTGCCGTCCTCATAATTTTCCGAAAGGTAAATGCTCGATTAGACTTTCGAGTATCCATTGTTGACTTTGCCGTGGCTGGGGGTTTGTCGACATATTCACCCGTTTCGGGGTCGAGCGAGTTCAGCACAATCCTGTAACGCTCGTTGTCCGATGGTGCCTTGTCATCAGTATCATCTCCGTCCGATACTATCTTGGTGGAGTCCTCCTTTTTGGAGGGTTTTCCATTGGCCTCGTAGGAGTGTGAGTTTACTAGTTCGTGATATAGGGCCTTGCACTACGCCCAATACTTACGAGCACTGGTCCTACCGTCACCTCTACGGTAGGCGTCCCAAAGTTCATCACCTGCGATTGAAGAAGTTAGTAAATACATGGTATTCGAGAATCATCTCAACAAAGCGCTATTAGTGTGACACTGTTCTGTGGATTGAGTACTTTGGCGGTAAGACGTGGTTACTGACTTTATCATCCGTTACTCCTAACGTCAATTGTGCTTCTAGATCCGCCACCCTCCGCTCCAACAGCTGGATGTATTTCTGCTCAAGCATGGCCACAGATCTCTGGCCTTCAGTCAGCAGGTCTACAAAAGACAAAAAAACAATAGATCCCCTTACAGTTGTTGCCATAATGAGGTCCTCGAGTTTGCGCGAATAAGTTCTTCTGCTGACAATGTTCTCAATTCTGCGTTCAGGGAGCTCCGGCTGATGGGGTTAAGCCCATAAATGGATTCCACACAGAGTATGCAAGCATAGGCCAACTAACACCGATTTAGCAGGAAAGAAAGAGAACTAAGTGATGACATGGGGATTGACAACGCAGTCACATCCTTGCCGGAACCTCCGAGCATATGACCTTAGTGCACCAACTGGCAGTGTGGTTTGTAATCTTTTTTGAAAAGGTGAGCCAACAATCTTGGAGGCATTCGGGCCGATGCGGTATATCGGACAGGAGCCAGCAATAAAACTTATGAGGAACACAAGTTGAATCAATATTATGCGGCCAAGACCAGGCTGCGTCTGTTCCAAATATCATGGTCAGATTGGTGTGGCAATAGCAAGATCAAATGACGCCAAAAGCCTGCAGCCTTCATTGAATACGGAAAAAGGTCGGCCTGGCCAGGAAACTGGGAGAGGGTGGTGTGGACCAACAGAAGGGGTATTAGGTCCATATCCTACAGCCTGATATGCACTCGATGCTCTGGATACTCAATGAAAACATTGATAGATATATCACAAATTTTGCGACTGAGTACGAGAGCAAAGGGTCAAGATCATAATAGCAATATCTCGGTCGAGCCGTCATTGCTGTAAGATAATCTTTCGAAGTAAAATTCAAACCTTCTTTATTATGGAACTTGACAAAAGAGGAAGCGATTCTTGGGAAAAGTCATGGAAGGAATGGTTCACTAGTTCGGATAGCCACGGCGCTCGAAGTATTCTGGAGGATGGAAACCGGCTGAGCACTCCGAGCGTCCCAAGTTCCGTAAAGCCGGAATTGCTCCGCATTACAAAGTCCAGCTCCAGCATTCCTGAGGCTCAACTACGAAAGCAGCTGGAATTGGTGACCATTTCCCAACTGCGAGAATACATCCAAAGCCAGCGTTCCGAGCTACGCAGAGAGGCCGATTCCTGGGAGGAAAAAAGAAAGACGGGATGGAGAAAAGCAAGATCCGGGTTCCAGGAGTTTGTCGTAGCCTCAGACAACTTTTTGGCAGGATTTTCTGGCGTGGTGGAAGTTGTTAAAATGGCAGACAATCAATTCGGCGGCGCAGCCAGCGCCGTGCTAGCTGTCTTTTTTGCGGTAAGCAGCAAAACTAATCTTATTCTTTTATCGAGCAAAAACGTTCTAAATATTGGATTTTTTCAGACGATCAAATTGAAGGCTCTGAATGACAGCTCTATTCATTCTTCAATGGAAGTTATTGCAGACCGGCTTCCAAACCTGGACATTTACTACCAAATCTACGCAGACGACAAGTTAGCGACCTTAATTTGCAAAGCATACGTTGACATTATTGTATTTGCACAAAAAGCAACGGAATACTTTCAAGCACGCGGAAGTTGTGAGTTACTGATAGAGTCGCCTCGCCTTGTGGTGCATGGATCGTTTTTTTGACTTGAGCCCGTAATTGCCTAGCCAGACTCAAGAAAGTGTTTTCCCAGCCCTCCAAGTTCCAAGGTCTGGAGGAAAACATGAGACGAAATTTCCAGGAGATTCGTATACGGTGCGATGCTCTGATGGCCGAAAAGATATCCCATCTTTCAAAACAGAACATCGGTCAGTATGCGCACGGTTTGCCGGCTGTACAGCACGCTGAGACTCATACAGAACTCAAAAGCAAAGTGGACGAGCTCCAGAGCAAGATCGAAGGTGAGAAATATCATTACTCGCAGCTGGAGTCTCTTCTGATGCCCGAGAACTTTGACAGAGTTGCACAATCGGCATGACTCAGACGCAGCAAAAGCCGTTGGGGTACTGCTTGGTCCCGAAAACACGACTCCGAGGCACGCGCGAATGCAGGAACTGTTCAAATTTCGCAGCCTATTAGACGCCATCTTTCGAAAAAACTATTCAGATCTCGAGATGATGCAATTGGAGGATCTGAAGCAATTTCCCCTGTTCGAAGCCTGGCAGAAGGCTCCCTCGTCGATGCTTGTTCTTCATGGTAACAACCACTCGACCTGCGGTGTATCACAGTCGTGGTTATCATTAGCGGCCCTGCAGTTCGAGATAGCCACGCGTAACTCTAACTCTAATTCACTTGTTGCACTCTGCAATTGCGAGCCGGACTTGCCGCCAGAAACTGTTCTGAAAAGAATCATCCATCAACTTCTGGAAGAACAGCCTAGAGTGCTCAGAACGCCGAGCGTCAACGACGATATCATACACAAACTGAGAGAAGCGAACCGTAAACAGGGATCAGCCGGAACCAGCATCGATGAGCCTCACAAAAGGCCTTTCCACTACTACTGTGACGTTGTATCTCAAATCCTTAAGAGATGCTGCGAGATTTCCGGAAAGCAAGGCCCGGTACACATTGTTCTCAACCGCCCAGATTACTTGAGAAAAGAGCACACTTGGGACTTGGTGAAGGGATTTCTTAGTGTTATGCAAGAGACATCGTGCAGATTAAAGGTACTCATGGTTTTGAAAACAAGCCATTGGAACATTGAAGAGAGGCTCGACTCAATTGATAAAGATATCCGGTCGTCCAAGAAATTGCTAATCCTCCGAAAACACCAAGGGGAGAAAAACTAGATAAGTAGAACTCCTGACGCCTAGTGAGTATTTGGAGTTGGATAAATAGATTTAGTTTAGTTTTTCTAGTGGTGGGATTGTTTCCTGGCGGAGTTTAAGGTGAATTGAGAAGACTTCGTTATTGAGCTCCATATGTCGGCCGCTCTCAAGGGAGTTTGATAAGCGATAGCTAATGTCAGCGAGCGTCACGCAGCTCACCCCATTGGATACAATGATGAGTCGAGAAAGTTTCGAACGCAGATTTCATGGAATAGCGGGACCACCGTTTTGGCTAAATGATTGATTTGGTTACTTCTTCATCCTTTTCACACGAGCCAAACTCTTTGTCCATCCTCAATAGCAAGCTCGCCCTCCATCGTTTCTTCATCTTGATCACAAGCTCGTCGCAAATGTCCCCAGCTATCACCGGCTAGCTGACGAAACACCATAACGCCAATCCTTGTAAAGTGGTCATCTGCAACTCTCTCAACGAGGACCGCACTCCCCGAGTAGTGCGTCCCAACTATCTCGTCTTCTTCAAGGTATCCATCATCGGGGCCCCACTCGCCGAAATAGTCACATACCTCCTTCGAAACCGCCAGTAAGAGGAACTCGCATTGAGTTGTGCTCTCATGAGGTCGAGCGTCAGGAAAGGCTTCGATAAAGGCGTCGCTCTGGTTTAGGCCGTCAATTGCAACCGTCCATTCCTCTCCCGGGGAGGCCTGCTGAAGAGTGCCTTTGCCAATGTGTGTTTGGATGGCAATCTTGTTGGTTAGAAGCTCCGAGGGCATATCTGCAGCGTGTGCCTTGCTAGCGGCATCACCGTTGTCGGACACTGTTTTAGCAGACTCGGTCTTCCCAGGTTCATTCTTAGGCCCCGTGTCATACTCTGCAGGGCCTTCGACAGAGTCTTTCATACCAGGCCCTCTACTTGTAAGATCTCTCTTTCCGTCCAGAGCAAGCGGATTCTCGGTGTCCTTGCGGTCCTTGGTCTCCAAGGATTCCGATTTCTCCGGAATCGACGCAAATATGTTGACAACCTTCGCCGCGACCTTCCTAGACATTTTGGCTGACGTCTCTTCCAACTTCTTCGTCATATTAACAAGCTCCTCCCCCCATGAGGCATAATGTTCTCCTTCAAACCTTCCGAAGAGAGACTTCTTCAATAGGAATTTGAGGGGCTTCCCATCGTGGCCCAGCGCGGTATAGAACCGCGGCAAATCCGGAATCGGCGGCGCAACCTCAATGGCACCCTTCACCGACGCCCACGACCAGGACGGAAAACCACCTTCCTTTTCGGCATCCCTCTTTCCCGTCCTCCAATCCAGCACCCTCCACGCAAGCTGCTCGTGCAGACCATTTGTCCACAGCCCGGCACCATACTCTTCCCCCAACGCATCTCGGACGAGCTTCGCGATGCCCCACATGGCGGCCAGCTTGTCGTTGTGGAAAGTAAGGTTGCAGCTGGTGTACGCATGCACAGAGTCTTTCCAGAACCCCTGGAGCGAGTCTGCCGTCGAGCTGACCAGTGACCGCACAGAGAGGGCGGAGCCTTGGAGCTGGCGCCGCCAGCTGCGGTGAATGCTGGCGACATTGTCGAGGGCCGGCGGGAGGCCGTCAGGAAGGGCTTCGGACGCGCTTAGTGTCGCGCAGTCCCAAAACACTTGGCCTGCGCCGAAGTGTAGGAGACGGGGAGACAGGAGTCTCTCTGTTAGTTGTGAGTAATTTCCACAGCTGGCATTGGTTAGGGATGCCGAGTGACGCACCTTGAAAGACCCAGCCGCGAGTGTAGAGGTGTCGTTTCAACAAGTCTTTGTCCCAATGATCATGGTCCAACACTCTCCATTCCGTGTCTCCAAAGATCTTCGATGGCTTCCAACTAGTATAGTGGACCGGCAAGAAGTTCGGTTTCCTTGAACGGAACAAGCCCTCCGTATGATTCTTCGAATCCGCAGCGGTGATGTTGCAGAACGAGTTTCGGTAAACCTTGTGCATCAACGGCGCTTCCGCCTTCCAATCCTCAACGTGGAGCCCCTTGTCCCCCTTCCCTTGGATGATGCATAGAGAGTCTATCCAGACGTATCTCATACCCAACTGCCGGACGACCTGCAGGGCCTGCGCGAAGGTGGTATTGCTACATATCCCGTCCTTGCCTTCCCACGGGACGCCGTGGGTCGTAAAGTTGGCAATATTGTCCTTAGTGAGCTGCGCGAATGCTCCATCGCCCCAGCAGTGGCTTAGGGTAAGGTAAGGTGCGTGAATAGGGTTTTTGTCGGTGTTTATAACGCGGACGTATGCTGGTGGCCAGATGGTGTCCTCGGGGGGGCCCACGTCCAGAACGCGCGTGGGTACGAAGTCGCGGCTACTGTGGTGTCTGACGCAGTTGGGATGGCTGTCGACGCATTCATCCATCCACGTCCTCATTCGTACCTGCGACTGCCTAGAGTCTGTTCCGGGACCTAGGTTCTCTTGACCAGCGTTTAAACTAAAATCTGGATTGGTTTGTGATCAGCACTCTCGACGGCTCGAAGACAATTACTTGTGAATTAAGCCGCTACTCACCATCTTTCGGATACAGGTGGAATTGGGCATCTGGGAGATCCTCGCTTCTCTTGTCGCCGCCACACCTCCCGGGGATCGGCCTGAACCTGATTGAGATGTAACTCTGGGTCTCTCGGGTCTTGTACGCCTGGCGAATGTTCCAGCGGTACACCGACTTGATCTTGTGCTCGTTGTCAAACCAGGGGCTCAGGCTTCCGATGTTTTCGGCGAGCCGCATGCAGAAGACGCATCCCGACTGTACTGAGGCCTCGAAGGAGGCTGCGTGCCGGTGGTGATAGTCCCACTTCCGTTCGGACTCCAGGATAGTGGAGCGGCAGAATTCGCAAATCATCTTTGGCGGTTTAACGCGGCGGTGGCTCACAAGAAATGATGCTAACCGGATTGCGTCCAAGGTTGTGAACTGAGTGACGGCGACACTTGCGTAAGATTTCGAGCTGAGCTGATGAGTAGGCAGACACGATATTCGGGCAAGTAAGCAGCGCAGGGGTAGGGTTACATGGAAGACCTTCAACAGGGGTTTCAATTGGATCGAAGTGTCGGCTTGGGGCGGATACCAACTTCATTCTGGCGATGCGGCTTCTCAAAAGAACCGTTATCTGTACTGCGTGCTTTTACTAAGGCGAATGAAATGATTGCCGCTGTGAGACTGCTGTGATCTCAAGACCAGGCGAAAATGGATCTTGGAATTCTAACAACAAACTCCGGACATCAAGATTCATTTGCTATGTAGTAATTAAAGGTGGCAGGTGATAACATGCTGGCGTCTAAACTTAGATCCTTATCGTCCCACTGAATCTGTCGCCTTAGCCGAAGTCCACCTCTGAGTAAGGGTCGATCTAAATAGCCCAGCTGTTCAATGACCTTGGCGACAAACAAGAGAACTCTGAGGAGCGCCCGAATCGGTTCGGTGAAATGCCAGGCGTGCAATACAAGGGTCAGTACAGGTGGCTGTTTTCTTCCATCCTTCCGCATTCGTGTTTCCTGAATGGTGCTGCCCAATCGACATCAGCGGGGGGGGGTTGCTGTTGCTTATATCCACCGTCATCTCTTGGTTGGGGACCGTTCGTGAGGCTCGGTCCAAACACCGGCGGTAGATGGGCCGGTCCCAGCGACGTCCCGGCCAACATGTGCCATTTCTTTCTCTCAGCAACTGTTTGCAAGAATTTCACCATGCAGTGAGCGTCAGCAGAGACAGGATGCACACAGCAGCACCCAGCGATCCCGAGCCTACAAGAGTCGCCGCAGCCGAGGTGCCATTGGACCCCGATGACTTGGTCTGGTTGCAGGAGACGAAGCCGTTGCGTCCAGAGGCGCCGGTGTGTGTCATGGTGCCGACGTAAACACAGCTACCCCGGTAGTTCGGGTCCAGGACAACGCGGTCGGGCCCGGGAGACCCTGCGCATGCATGTCAGCAACCGTGCGACTGCATCGTGATGACCTGCCTAATTGTATGCAGATCTGGCATGGCAGAAGCCTGAAAAGGGTTAATGAGGATAGGGACTTACGACCGGTGTAGTTTCCAGAGGGGATGATGGGGAACTCCTGGAAGGGACCAGAGGTAGCGAAGCTGAGGTTCTCGCGGTTGTTGAAGCGGTGGGGGTACTCGCTGGCACCGACTTGCTGGTTGGCAGCATGGAGCCGGCAGCCCTCTGCAGCAGCCTCCTCGAGCTGTTGTCTGGAGTAACTGTTGTCGCCGCAGGTGACGCTGCCGACGTTGGCGGTGCCCTGTCGCTTCTCGAGGGCCTGATCGCGAGCGACGATGGGGCCCGCGGCGGTGAGACCGGCGCAGAGGGCCAGGACGACGGTGGACTTAAGGCAAACCATGGCGGTCGTCGGCGTTGCGTGCGATGAGTGAATTGATGAAGTGAGAGAGACTCGGATGGATGAGATTTGGGCGATGAAGGTGAGCCTCGGCGGGGCGTTGAAACGGGTCCGAGAGCCGCTGGGCGATGGGATGTTTCCGTAACGCCGTTTGAGCCGCGGTGAAAGGAGGCCGTAGAGGAACAAAGGGAGGGCCGGCCCGCGACTACAAGTGGTGATCAGGTCTGCTCTGGTTGATTACTGGAAGGGGCCGGATGCGAAGAGGTCGATCATTAAATGAAACAATAAAATAATGCCGAGTTTCTTGGCCCGGCGCGAGGATTCCGTCTGCCAAGTTCGGAGAGGCTCCGTCCAGCGTTCATCAGACGCTCAACGGCGCCAGGTGGTTCCCAAGACACCCCAAACACACGTCTGCCTCAGCTCTCAAATTCACTTTTCCAGGTGGCCCAGGTCTGCGAGCAAACCAATCTGAGCTGGGCAAGCCACGCAAGTGCCTGCCCGAGGCCAACAAATAGGACCGAGGACGACCAAGGGCGGCGGCGCGAACACCGCAGAGTCACGTGCATCAAAGTTTACGCCAATCAAAGCTTGACTAAGAACATAAGCTTAATATTCGCACTTGTGTTCCAGAGGCCGCCGTCCCCATTTTAGTTAGTTGTATCTGGCGCTCATTGGCCTTTGTCCACCATTTGCAGTATTGTAACATAGTACTCCTCCCCCTCGGACGCTCTGGGCCGGGAGTCGGCAAGAGCTGACCGACCGAAGACAAGCAAAGACGATGTCTAATGGGGCGAAGTGGAAGAAGTTTTACAACTCAGCTGCCAAGCTCCGTTAAGAGTCACGAACTTGGCCAAAAACAAAACAATCAAAAGACCCAGCCCCCAACCGGAGCCTGAGCCTGAGCATCAGCCACAACCGGTGATCTGTGACTGCAGGGGGCGTGCGTGCGTGCCTGCTCTTGCGATCTCGAGTCGCTCTTCCTTCCCCTCGATCGTCCCTGCCTTTGCTGCCCTGCCCTGCCCTGCACCTTCCCGCCGTTTCCTTGCGCGGTGCGACGTGGTCGCCGAATGTGGGGCCGACGCACACAGTGCACGCCTTCCCAACACCGTCTCCGCACGCTGACGACGTCAGTGAAGCAACGACGCCTCCACGTGGGTCGAGTTTGGCCTCTTCCAAGGTTCCCACCTTCCCTTTGTGACATCGCCATAAAACCGCTATTGACACTAGCACACCGGCCGACAAACTGCCATATCTGTCACCATCGCAGCAGCCCCTCCCCCGCATTCATCCGTGCATCCTCACAACTACACCAACTGGCCAAGATAGCCAGAATGAGTGTCAACAGCGCCATCGCGGGTTTGCCCGCCTACAAGACCCTCGACGCCTTCGTCAAGTCCGGCAGCACCGATGCAAAGGCTCTGGACGACACGGTCCAGGAGTTCAAGAAGCTCGCAAAGAAATCCGAGTCCGAAATCGAGGACTTTCTTTGGGACACGTACAACGCCATCTTCGCCGTTGCCAAGCAGACTTCGCCCGAAAGGCAAGGTCCCCTTGTCGAGTTTCTGCAGCGCCTGCGCGAGACCACCGTCACGGCCTCTGATGGTCAGCCTCTCAAGCTGAGCAACCAGGTTGTTTGGAAGGAGCTTCCTACCTTTGGATGGGTTGCCCGTGATCTATGGAACTTTGGTAAGTCATTCAACGCATCTCCCAAGTTAATCCAAACCACATAACAAAATTGCTTGGCACTCGTTTGGAACAAGTTTCGACACTAACTACCGCCAGATGCTCTAGACACATCCGCATCCAAGGAAGAAAAGGCCAGCTGGGACAACCTTTCCGCCTTCGTCGCCCAGTTGATCGCCCGAGCCGACCTCAACGACCCCCAGGACCCCTTTGACTTCTCCCTCTACGGTCTCTGGGCCCTGCGCACCGCCTTTGAAGAAGAGCACCCCGCCGACGCGGACGTCGCCGCCGCCGTGAAGCAGGCCTTCCTGTGGATCAACTACTCCGGCGACGCCCTGCAGAAGCTGAGCGCCGAAAACCGCACCTTCCAAGGCAATTCTGGCAATGCCGGTGGCAAGTTTGGCGATCGCGAGTGGAAAGGCTTGAACGAGGAGAGGTGGGGTGCCTGGAGGGAGGCGTTTGCGTCGGCGCAGGCTTCGCTGGGGGACGAGGAGGTGAAGGGTCTTGCCGCGAAGGCTGCGGAGAGCATGAAGGGCAAATGAGCGGGTGAGGTGGCTGAGACCGAAAAAAGTATATGATTGTAAGTACGATGAAAATGAAAAGAAAACAATGAGATTGATACCCCCGAAACAAGTCTTTTCTACTGTGCCCGTGCATGTCTGTGACATGGTTAGAACAAAAGACAAGGATCGCGTAAAGGCCCCTGCCGTCTGTCAGATGATGGGTATCAAATGAGCCTTGCTCATCCTTCTTGAAGTTTCCACATTGAGGCAAAAACACCACCCTTCTCTAACAGCGTCTTTGGGTGGTCAAACTCAGCAACCTGTCCGTCCTGAAGTGTGACAATTTTGTTAAAGTCAGCAACTGCCTTGAGGCGATGGGCGATGACCACGACGGTCCACTCTTGGAACTCGCTCCGGATAAGCTCTTGAACTATTTGCTCCGTCGCTTGGTCAAGACTGTTGACATGTTAACTAGGGCTCACAGGCCAGCCAAACTATATCACAGCAAACTTACCTGCTGGTCACTTCATCGAGCAAAAGGACGCGGCTATTCCTCAGAATGGCCCTCGCCATGCAAAACAGCTGCTTCTGTCCTGCGCTCAGCCAGTCCGTGTTCAGGTCCGGTTCCAAACCACCCTTGTCCTCAAACAGGGTCTTGAGGCCGGTCTTCTGCAAGGCGCCCCAGATGCCGGCATCGTCGCGGGCGCCGAACGGATCGAGGTTTCGGCGGACGGTTCCAGGCAAGAAGAGCGGGTCCTGAGGAAGCGCCACAAGGGACTTGCGGAGCTGGTTGATGGGCACGGTTGAGATGTCCACGCCGTCGATCTCAATTGCTCCGGAAGACGGGTCGTGGAGTCGGACGAGGAGCGCTAGTAGCGTGGACTTGCCGCTCCCCGTGCGCCCGCAGATGGCCACCTTCTCGCCAGGTTTGATTGAGAGATTGATGCCGCTGAGGACCTGGTGGTCGTCGTAGGCCGCCGAGACGTTGGTGATGTCAATCTGCCCCTTCGCAGGCCATTCTTCGACAGTGACCGGGGTGTCCCCGCCCTCCTCCGAGGGCGTCTCCGTCTCGAACTCCCTGATCCTCGCCACAGCCCCCAGGCTTGTCTCCAGCATCGCCCAGTTATTCAACAGTCCCGTCAGCAACTGCCCAAAGCCCATGACGCTGACGAGCGCCACGCCGAGCAACCCGGGGTCGATGGTGTCCTGCAACGCCACGGACAGACTGACGAGCAAGACAGCGAGCGCGGCGACGGTGAGGTTGAGCACGAGAAGCAGCCATCTCTGCAGACTGCCCATCATGTAAAACGCGCGCTGGGAGAGGTCGAGTTTCTCCAGGTTTTCGGCCTGAACTTTGTCGGTCCAGTTCAGCGCGCGGATTGTGACGAGTCCGGAAAAGGACGCGATGAAGTGCGAGAAGATGGGCGACTTGGTTTCGAGATCGAGCAGGCGCACCTGGCGGGAGGTCTGGAGGTAGACGTGCTGTATCATGAAGAGAACCGCGGCGAGGACAGGGATGGCGAAGGCGAGGTAGCCTGTTGCGGTGCAGGTAAGGATGATGTCTGCGATGGTTAGGGTGAAGCCTAGCGGGATTAGTATTTGCAGTCAGACGTCTTCATGGGCAAAGATGGTGGTAAGAGGATTCCTTACTGTCGCATGTTAGGAGGAAGGCAATTGGGAGTGGCAAGTCGACGAGGTTCATGTCCTGGCTAAATCTAGAGTGGAGGGTATCAGACGGGGGCTTAAGCGATGACTGGAGGTGAGGGTGGGATTACCGGTTGATGATTACGCCAGTATCTGTCTTTACAAAGAAGGACAACGGCGCGCTGAAAGCAAGTCAGCTGTCATGCGCACACAAGAGGCATCTGGCACACCGTTGTCAGGGGAGACTCACGCAAATGCCGCCTTGAGAACACTAAAGTGAAGCCCCTTGGCCGAGTGAGGAACGACGATGACGAGGAACCAACTAAATCACATTCATAAGCACATGTTCCTTGCAACGGGAAGAACGACTCACAAAGTTTCCATTGCGAGTGCAATTTCTGTCAAGACACCCCAGAGGATGTACAGTCCTGCCCACATTCCCAAGTTCTCCTGGCCGCCGCTCTCGTTGGCTGCGACCCAGAACTTGACCCAGAGACCTGTTACACAGTTAGTCTATCCTCTGCGGCAACCTGGGGGCTCCTGAGAGGGGGTCTCGTACGCTGCATGGTTCTACAAGATGTTTGGAAAAGAACCATTGCAAAGAACAAGGCGAATGACGAAGTTCCCATGGACCTGATGTAGTACCATAGGGAGCTTGTGTTGGCGGCGCCGCGAGTGTTGGGGGTCTTGGAGGCGTCTGGCGCGGCAGGGGAGGCGTGTTTATCTTTCTGCTTGCCGTTTTTTTTAAGAGGCTCCTTTGCGGGCTCTTCTTCCTCACGATTGCTCTGCTGCGAGACCCGGAGCGTGCTGACGTACCCCCCGCTCTTGCTTAGCTCTTCGTAAGACCCCATCTCGGAGATCCTGCCGTCGCTCCCAAGAGCGATGATGTTGTCGGCGAAGCGGAGCCATTGTGCTACGACGGATTGTCAGGGGCTGAAGCTTTGGGCCTGGGAAAGGCGATGTACGTACCATTGTGCGTCGCGAGCAAGACCGCTCGGTTGTGCCCGCGCAAGAGACCATCGGTGCCGAACAACGCTTCGAAGCACTTCGAAGCGGTATCCGAGTCGAGACCCTTCAGATTATCGTCCATGATGACGACCTGTTTTCCGCTGTAGACTGCTCTGGCAAGCGCCTCCACGTTCATGTCAGTGCGGCACCCGTTGTCAACAGGGGAGACTTCTTACAATGCGATGCTTCTGTCCACCACTGAGGGCGGCACCAGAGCTTCCGACCACAGTCTCATCGCGCTGAGGCAGGAGAATGAGATCCTGATCTAGCTGACAGGCCTGGATGACCTTGCTGTAAAGAACGGGGTCATAGCCGGCGCCGCCAAAGATGTTGTCTTTGATGCTCTGGTTGAGAATCCAGGGGTCTTGGTCGCAGTATGCCACGTCTGTGCTGGTAGTGTACTCTACAGTTCCGGATATGCGATAGGTCTCGCCTACAAGGGACTTGAGCAGGGTAGATTTGCCGGACCCGACGGGACCGACTAGCATCGTGAGAGTCCCACAAGGGACCCCGATGTCCAAGTCATGCAGGATTGGCTGAGTGCTATGCCAACCGAAAGATCCTTCCGATACCTTGATCAAAGGCCGCGACTCTGCTAGGGGCTCCGATATCCCGTTTTCATGCACGGGGTTTTGAGAAGTCACGAATTTGATCTGGCGGTAATCGTTCCGCTTCTCCTTCACCATAAACTCCTGGATTCTATCCAGACACCCAATTACAGATCCTAAGTTGTGCGGGATCATGACGAGCTCGGAGACGGGGTTGATCAAGATGCCGAGGAGGCTAAGGGAGGTAAAGGCCTGGACCACGTTCAGAGGCTCCCCATTAGACAGCTTCTGGACGATCGCGAAGGCTGTAAAGGTGATGGACGGCGTTATGATGGAAGGGAGTTGCCCTAAACAACGTCAACTAGGACCAAAAAGTGGTCGATGTTGAGGATCAGACGGAGGGAGAACATCGACTAGTGTGACTTACCAACGAGAACATTGATAATCTGCATCCTCCTAAACTTCTTGGACTCGTCGAGCTCAAAGTCCCGCAGGCCTTGAATCTGATCCTGGACCGCGGCAGACAGGCCGCTCATCTTGACGCCCTTCACCGAGCCGATGATTTCGGTGGTGATGCCGACTCGTTTCTGGATCGCCTCCATCCATCTGCGTTGGCGTGGAGGAACCAATTGGCCGACCCTCACCCCGACAGACACACAGACTGACATGTATTCATTAGCTTGTTGGTCCCAGCGAAGAAGGCTATGTTTCATTCCGGGCGGTGGCTTACGGATTGCGATAACTACAGGAGCGACGCTGACGCCGCCGAGCTGGCTGCTCAGAATCCACAGCGCGAAACCCAACTGGATCAGATTTGGGACGATGGAAAACGACCATTGAGCGGCTACGGTGATGCGCTCCACCTCCGTGCTCATCAACGAGACGGCAGCCTGGGAGTTGTCTGTCTCTGCTCGAAGAGATAGCATGTTCTGGTAGATGATTGCGATGAGAGCACCTCTGATGCGGGTGATGAGCCGGTTGTTGAGCTGGCCATACCATTGAGTAGATATCTGATCCATCGTAAGCGCTTTGAAACCGATTTCGATTTGTCGCACATACAGAGACTCCGAGATAGGTCATAGCAAAGGCGGCAATGAGCCATTGGCCACAGCTGACAGGTTTGTCTCCATGGTTCTGAATATACTTGATGGTGGTCTGCACAAGTAGTGGCTGCACGAGACCAAACCCGACCATGGCAAGGCGCGGAATGTGGATGACGAAGATGTCGGCCCAGAAAGCTCGCAGGACTGCTACCGCAAGAGCATGGCTTCGATTCTGATTTACTACTCATTTGCACTGGTCAGCGTTTCGCACACAAGATCGGGGTTAATGAGCCAACGAACCTTTTTGCCAGGCTGAGGATAGCCTACCAAGCACCTTCTCACCAGACAGAGGTTCGTCGACTGGCTCAAGATCATCGACCGTGAGGTCTTTCCTCCACCCCAGCGACAACAGTGGGTTTACCCACAACGCGAGACCCTTGCCGAAGATGCCCGCAATCTCCTCCCGAGAGACCTGCCGCGCTGGGATGGAGATGACTGCAGCCTTTGACCTTGACTCTGTGAACAACAGAAAGATCTTGATAAACAGCTGGATGAACACCAGCTGTGACTCGTGATAAAGACCTCCAGCAAACCAGACGCTTCTGATGCGAGTCGCGTCCAGCACGACTGTAAGAAGGAGGAATGTCTGCAGCAGGGCGGATGGGGCCAACGACCTGCTGTGCTCCAGCTTTGAAACCAAGAGGAGTAGAAGGCTGGAAATGACCGACACGGCCCATGATGCGATGCTGATACCCAAATCATGGTGTGGGACGCCGGCGACAGCAGTCCAGATCAAGGATTCCAAGCCGGCAACCTGGAACGCGGGGAGGGCATGCCAGAGAACCTGCAGACGCGAGTAAGCCAGCCGACCACAACTGTCAGACCGATGCAGCCTACTAATTTTCGGGTCAAAAGATGTGATCCTTGAGGTGATGCTGATTGTCTCCTGGGCTGGCAGCACCCGAAGAACCCGGAAATAAGGATGGCGGAAATCGGTGCGATGGCGAGTGAGGATGGCAGGGTGAGCAACAGAATGGCGCACAGAACGATACAGCCGACCAAGTAGCGAGTGAAGAGAATCGATCCCTGGGCCACCACTGGTCGTTTCCACAACTGTCTGCACCGGTGAAGGCCCCAGAGGATGGCTATCGAGCAGGGTATGATGGAGTAGACAATTTCTTCGAGGCCGAGATCGAAGTCGGCGTTCCGGACGCACGTCGTTGACTTGGAAGACGCGCCGCCCGAGCACCCTTGAACCCCAAGGACTGCCTGCCTGTCGGCCCAGCGACTCATTGTTCCGATGCGAAAAAACGAATTGTGGGACGTCTGCGGGCTCTGCATTCCCAGCGGAGGTCCAATTGCAGGCGTGAAGAATATCTGAGGCTCTGGGCTCACTGGATGTAGTCAATGAGTCTTCATATGACGGTGGATGCAATCCCAAAATACGGGAAGACAAACGTGACGACACCGGGCTGTTCCGGGAGGGATTGCTGACAGGGTTTCCGAAACCCAACGCCCCTGACAACTCGGAGATAAGCGACAATGCTTTTGCTGCTGTGCCACTCCATCTCTTGTGTTGCGACGGCAGGGTATGTACACCTGCCTGAAATAGGCTGGTTGCGGCTCAGATCAGATGCTCACCAAAGATTGCACTGGTCAGTTCGTATGAGCGATTCGGGACGAAGCGACCGTGAGAGTATTATGTAGATGGTTTAAATAGTGTCGCGCCTTGCAGCGGTCTATTCGGCCGAAATGCGAGACTGGAAAATAGTCAATCCGAGATGAGCAATCAAGGCGGCTACATTTCCAGTTGTACTGAGATAGTCAAAGGCTCTCATGACAAGAAGAATCCAAGAAACATGAGGCACTATATGTTTTATTTGTCGTGGCTGAATCAACAATCCACTTCAAGACGACTGTCTATGCTTCTGCGAGTCAATGACACATTTGCCTATGAACCATAAACGGGGCCTCTATCAATGAATACCGGAGATGTGGGGTGTGAGATAGTAACGGACGAAGTTCAAGGTGACGGCTGTGAGCATGGATAAGAGGGAGAGCACCGATCAGGAACTCCAAACGCATCTCCACACAGACTAGGTTCACAGAGCCACAGGCCGCTGGTAGACACAACCAGACTTGTGCCGTCAACTTACAAAACTTTAATCACGCTCCACGGACCTGGTCGTAACGGAGGGCAGAAGCCTTCTTTCGGTCAGTCCGACAAATGTCATGCCCTTGTGCCCCTGGACCGCAGCTGCGCGGACACTAGCTTGCTACAGCAGCAGTGAAAGCTGATTATACGACCCGGGGCGGAGACACGCGTACCAGTCCCAGTCTATTAATCATGTCTTTGAGAGCAACTAGCAGCAAACTCTGGTGTTTGTAGTTTAGAGTCTACGGTCCTGTTGGTTCTGCGGTGGAATGTCGGAGATTACGTAGAGAGTGGCCAACTGTGCTTTACATACAGGTCGATTGTCTATGCTCCACTGGTAGATCAGGTTTCAGGATAAGTCACAAAGCCTGCGAGCATAAGCGTGCAGATGTTCTAGAAGCTGGTTCTGTCATCAAGGTACTCAGCCTACAAGGATACATAGTTTGCTCAATCGAAGACCCCCTAAGTGGGCGGCCGTATCTCCTAATTGTTTGGCTGAGAATGATGTTTTTATGGAAGTTGTGTTTAAGTTTGTTGATCTTGAGCACTTAGACGACTGAAACACCCCTAGTTACGTACTAGAAGATTATTCTTCTGACAGTGCGATCGCAAGAACGAAGAGGATCTTGAAGTCAAATTAGGCAATATAGTAACGTGAGATCTAATAATAGTACGAACACGAACAGTAGTCTGATTCAAAACTGTGCTAACAGTCCAACAGAGCATTCAGGAGACGTTTACAGGATTAGTGTCTTTCTTAAGCAAAGATTTAATACAGTTTCAAGGAACCCGCATTGTAATCTTACTAATTCAATCAGTTCTGTAGGCAATTCATGACAGGAGTAAGTTAATGCACAATCATACGTAGTATTGTCTGTCTACCTTGTTTCAATAAGCAAGAACCAGATGATGTTGACCTCGTCCACTTAGTCGGGGTCAAATCGCCCTTCAAGAAGCAAGACTGCCGGCTGAATAGCTAAACCTTGAGACTGTAGTGGGAATGTGGCTGCAGAGGTCATATCAAATGAAGTAACAGGTTGCCCTCCTTGGCGCAATACACTGCATACTGTCTGGCTTTTGTTGTTGATCATATATGGTTAGATTTCTCATTACTCTAACCTAGGCTAAAGGACTGTTTCCTCATGTCAGCCATTATCATAGACATCCTACTATGATTTTACATTATTAAATTTATATCCCCAGTTCCAGCTACAAAGTGCCTGACTTTAATGGCATTTAGAACCTATGTCTCCACTGACATCCGCGCAAACACCAGAACTCTGAGCTTGTGAGCAAGCATCTTTGAATTCATTACCACCAAATCCAGAGACGTATTGCATCCGTCCGACATCGTCCGGGGCAATGCTTGCGCAAACCTAGATCTTGGGATGAGTATGGAATCCAAGTAAGGCAGTCGGGACGCTTTGGAGCTAAGAGCTACTCACATGCCATAACATTGTGGTGTTGACCTTCGACGGATCGTCCTCGAATATTTTCATCGACGACCGGTAAATTTCACAAGCCTTTTCCGTGAGGCACTTGTTTGATCCATCGGTGAAAGCACTAGTAGACAAAGTGCAGAAACACTTGGAGTGCTGATTTGCAAAAGCCCTATTTCTGTTAGACGCACCATCAACCTAATGGGTTGATGTTGAACTTACCCTGGAAGGACCAAAAATGACAAAGAAAAGCAGAGATGAAGAAATCTGAAATACATTTGATCGATATCAGGACTGGCCTGGTGTTGAAAGGAAAGAAGTGCAGACGAGGAGAAACCAGAATGTAGACGATAAGTGCTAGATTCCTGGGATCGCATATGCGTTTCAACTGCCCTCATGCTGGTTAGGATGGGCCATCGGCCATACTTATCTGTCTATTTTGGGTTCCTATTGTGCGCGTTCGGGCCAGGCACAGGCCGTGGCTGAGTTTAATTGCAATCTGATTAGCTCGAAGCGGACTCTTAAAATAGGATGCTCCCTGCTGTCCCACGGTTATCAAGATAATAAACCGAGGAAATGACGAGATACCGATTGCGCCTTAATTTCTCCCCCGGAAGTATCCCCGCTAGATAATAGATAGATTATGTTCCCGTGTGACCCGACGCGCCCAAGCAACTCCACTGTCCACTTTTGCCTTATGATACTACCTAGCTTGACAGACGCGGGGTAGAGCGGATCCCACCGGCCAACCTCGCCAGTTTGCCTACAAAACCAACTGATAAGAGAGCCAGGCGCGGCCGCCGACCGAGTTTTTGCACGAGTCAACGCGAGCGGCTGGACACATTCATTAGACCAAAACTGCCGATCATATACCGTATTATTGTATGACATAGAAGGAAGGATGAACATGCCTTCCAAATCCATACTTGCTGGAGCCAACCATGATCCACAGGTCACACGACCCAATATGGATATATTAAGTCTGATAGCCGGTCCGCAGATTGTATGTATGACAACATTTTGATCCATAGCAACTGCTTACGACGACGCCTGACGCACCGAGGAAGCAGCAATCTTGCCTATGGCAGTTGTAGCAATATCACGCTAAGATATGCTAATCGTACTGAGCTATGTCTCGATTTAAATAAAATTGACCAGAAAAATAGTACGTGGAATATGATGATATCGTAGCGTACCATTGCTTATGTTAGAATGCAAACGAGTCAAAGCCAGAGTTTCAGTTCTAAGAGCAACATGGAAATAGGTGCAGTGAGGCGACTTGGATTCGACCAAGCCGCTATGGTTATTCGTAAGCGTTTCCTCATCCTTCTTGCTTTTCTTCCTTCTTTACGTTTTTCTTGGCCACTTTGGAGAGAAAGGAAAGGTCAGGTGTCTGGTGAACGCCATGTGTTAGTTCAAATAAAGGCTTGGTTTCATTGCCGACTGGCGGCGAACACTGAGCATAACTCCGAAGACTTGGTAGCGATGAAATCACCTGCAATGAACCAACAACCACACTGATGACGGTCCCTCGGTCTGCTCCATTGCGCCTTAGATCTCAATTTTCTGACCTTTGCTGCTACCTTGATAGTACATACATCTTGATCAATACGCACTGTTTACTGTTAAAACTCCATCCTCAGTTATCGAAGAAACAACAAAAAGGAAAACACTCACTTTGGTACTATGCGGAATAAGCCTGAGTGCACACATCCAATCTCTGGGACGTGAGCTCGTGCCCGGTGAACATGAAGGCTCCCCAATCCTCCCACCCCGTGACCACTTTGTCGTTCGGCAATGGGTCGCAACTGTTGGGGTCGATGCCAATGCGGAATTTGAACGGTTGAGGACTACTACCGAACGTGACGTTCGTGAGGGCCTGGATGTTGCCATTCGAATCTTTCGAATTTGCGACGGTGCATTTTGTTCCAGCTGGAAGCGTGCCACCAAGACCGCACCTCACAACTTGTGCGGGCTCATCCCATTTGAGGAACAGCCAGTTTGTGTCTCCCCACTGATCGCCCCAACAACAGCTGTCTGCTGCAGCATATGCGATAAATGCTGAAGGTGCAAGAGCACGAATGAGAGAAGTGGATTTCATGGTGACAAGTCTGAATATGGCGACAAAAAGTGGTGGGCGGCCTGGTGGTGATGAGTGATATTTTGTATATGCTAGATCCTGTGACACACCAACTGGCTGGGTGTCGCCTGTTCATGAACACAAAGAACATCGGACGAACTACTCCGGATGAGAAGAAAGTTCGAAGAGAATTGATAGAGTGAGTTTTAGTACAAAGTGCCGCAGCCATTACTGAGCCTCAGGATAAAGGTGATGTGACAAGGGATTGGCCCTTTGCACCCCTTTCAAAGACTCACAAGGCCATGACCAAATAGACGTATATGCCATCCTATTATAGAACACTAAGTCGTATGCAATTTAGTTCAGATACACTGCCTTTTCCTAAATCTGAAAGTTGTTCGCCGATCTTATTGGGCAATGATTCATGCTTTTTGTCGAATTGATCGCCGAGTAAGGATTATACTTGGAGAACGGTCCTTGATCAAACCTTGTTCCTGAGTGGACCCACCCGAGGTCATGCGAGTACGCTCCAAAATAGGAATGCAGTGGGAGTCGTCAGCGATGGAACTGGATTTATGTCTGTTCCAACAACTATATCCTGAATTCTTGCTGTTCCCACAGCCACTACTTTCCAAGTCCGTCAACTGAATACCCTTTCGCTCATTCGTGTCGCAGCTCTCGTTGTGACAGTCCTCATTGTGTACCCATAATGATTCTCTTGAATCTCGTCTTTCTTTTCTTTCTGCCAATCAATGCATCACCGGTGGCCTCGCCTATCCGCCCTGAGATCCAGAAATTGAAAGCGCGGAACGTCACCGCCAGTCAATGCTCTCCTTCTTCTCAAGATGGGTACGACATCACCTTGGCTCTGTTTCTTTTAGATGAAGAGCTTGCTAACACAATGAATGATTGGGACAGCATCCAGCCACAATGCTGGGAAGCCTTAGACATGAACAACCATCTCAAGGTATGATCGAAAATTTATGGAAACTTTCCTCTCTAACAAGACTTACAGAACTGGTGGTCCAATAACTCCGCGAGGTGCAACTCGACAAACAGAGGCTTTTCTCAGTGCTACTTGGATACGGCGGTATGAAGGCATTTGTAAAACCACAGGCGTTTCCATCTAATCTGGTCATAGGGGATGATCACATGGAGTTGCGACTTTATCGCCCTCAACGGGTGTACTCCGCCACCTAGCGGGCGTGACAGTGATTACGGTTCATCTCAAGAATTTTACGTAAGCAGGACAACCCGACTGAAATCAAGTCAACAGTTACTGACAGCTTGTGAAGGTCATCTGGAACATTTACGGTTGGTTGATCCGGATGTTTCCCGAGTTTCGAGGACTGTATTAACTTTCAAGGCTTCGCAGCTATCAACCTCTTTTGGACCAACTATCACCAGGCTCTCTTGAATGGCCAAGCAACTGCCATGCAAGTGTCTCCTCACCAACACTCCGCATTGTCTAATGTTTCGAACAGTGGAGCGGTTGCCGAGATTGTCAAAGTTGTTGCACCACCCACAACAAAAAACCCGAATACCCCAAACTTTTCTCCGATCTGGGGTGCCTCGCTTGGCTTGTTCTCTGTGAGTACAATTCAGGACATTTCCAACACCAAGTGAGAGATTCTAACGTTTCTGGTCACGAAAGTCATTGTCTTCCCTCATTCCGGGTGGCAATGTCGGAGCAAGCCTGCTCTTCGGTTCAATTACAGGCGTTCTTGGTGGTGGAGCTGGTCTTTTTAGTAAGCTCTTTCCGACCACACAACAGTATCAGGTTTCCTGGGAGGAACTTTCAGCTTCCCTATCCGATAACGTTAATGAGTACCAAAAAAACGTTGGGGAAGCATTGACACAGATACAAACCGATTTTGACACTTTCTATGCTATTACTTCAAACGGCGGGTTCAGTCAGGTGAGTTGTTGATACTTCAAGGCCTGTGATGCAATGCAATCAGCCTGACGCCTTGTTGTCAGAAACTCAATACCAACCTTCCTGACAACACCGACTTCATGTACCACAATCTTCTCAAGTGGACCTTAAACCAGGCACTCCAATTGGACGATTATTTCGCAGTAAAGAAGTTTGTTTGAAGCACCTGCTAAGCCATTAACACCAGCTAATGAGACTGCAGCCCTGGCGTTGATCCGACAAAAATCCCAATCGACCCTTATGACTGTACCAAACTCGATAACTACAGTACTTGTGGCCCAATTTGGTATGATGGAAAGGACTCTTATGGACTCACTAGAGCTCATGGTATGTTCTGGAACTATACAGTCTGGGGGGTTTGATAGTTAGACTGACCCGATCATGAAGATATTGGTATGGACCGTATGAAAGAAATCCTGGACTCAGCCTTCTCGAAAAACTGGACCACACCACATGAACTCTACATCGACGCACAGTCATGTCAGGGAGTGAATGGTTCCGAGGCATTTAACGTCAAAGATCTGACTTTGAGCTGCGTGGTAAATGTTTTTCTACTCTATGCCCCTTTCTTAGCTTCGTTAGGACTGAGCGGCTGATCTTATTCTCGACTAGTCTAACTTGCCAGTTTGCGAATTCAATTTCGACTATAACCCATATCAGTCCATTGAGCTCCGAAACAGTGTATCAGAGTTCATCAATTGTCCCAGCCAATACGGATGGGGTACTCCCCCATTCTGGAGTGACGATGCGGGAGTCCCTCTCACGTATTTAGGCCCGTTTCTGGTATGTCCGATAGTCATATGTTTGCTGCTTCGCGAAGTTGCGGACTCATCGTGGAAAATACTGTACTAACATGGAAACAACTAGATGTCCGGCGTTATTTACAACGAGAAGCATGGTTAAGATAGATTGTCTCTGCGCACCAGGCAGGCTCTGGCCCAAGAAATCTGCACAATTTTCTAAGTGTTTCTAATGACTGATCCTCGCCAATGATATCGACACATTCGATGTAGATCAGAACTTCAGATACCAAGAAGCCTACTTCTTGTGAAAGGTGAAAAATATGCTAGAAAAATATGCTACGTAATGGGAGTTTGTTTGACCAACAGATTACATCGATAATAATAATTACCAGAAATGGTCTAGGGGGAAATAGCAAAATCAAAACAAAGCCCCTCCATCAGTTTTTGGTAGGTGGACTGTTCAGTATGTTTCCAAAAATGTCTGTCGGCAGCGCATTGCCATTCATCGGCCCGGCATTTATGATGCCGTTAGTCGTGCAACCAGGAAATTAAAGCGCAAACAGTTGCGCCCAAAACAAGACGGATGACGTCACCACCAACGAGCTCGAGGCCAGCTTCTCTGGAATAATCTTGCCGAACGACTGAGGCCCTCACCACAACCTCAAATAAGTTAAAGGCCAGAGGAATGTAGTCAGATGGCTGACGAATAGGGAAGCGACACATAACGGTATGGCCTAACAGAGAGTGGAGTCAGAGGCATAGAACGCACTTGTGTCTTTGGCGTCTGTGCCGCGATACAAGCTAGGTGCAGGTCATACACAACGTGATGTAGCAACTGTCGGAGAAGGGGTAATTCGGGATCTAGTGCTTCATGTTCAAGTTGAGTGTATGTATACTTTGTGTTCACCGGATGATGGCCTTGCTCGTAGTCGAAAGAAAAGACAGGGTCCCCAAGGTTTGTAGATCCGTAATTTAGCTAAGCCTTGGTTTAAGTGATTACCTATTATGAAATGTTGACTAATGAATACCAGAGAGCTCTCTATCCCGAGCAATAAGAAGCGGAATTTCAGACACCTACTAACAGACCAAAGACTAGGATAAGAAAGTTCGGGAGATTTGCGGTGACAGATCTTGATGACTGCTACCAACGTTTCCACTATGTCAGGCAAATGAAGAAAAATAAACGGTAAGCTCATCGGTCGTTCATCGGTCAGTAACAATAACTGGAGGAAAATTAGAACAAAGTTAAATCTAGTTCACCGTACTCACAGCCTATATGGCCACCTGATTAAGGCTAGTGGCTTGTTCTTGTGAACAACAAGTCCTGCCCAGCTGGAATGAAAACAGCAAGAATGGACCGGTAATTTGCCCAAATCTATTTTTTGGGAACAAATAGTTTCCTGTCTACACAGATGATAACACGATACTCGCACTCCAAAAGCGGGCCTCTACTCATTGGTGGGCAGCTTGCTGACTTGGAGAAAAAGGACATAGAACAGACAACAAGATTGTTTTTTTCGTTTTCCAGTATCCTCATCATATTTGGTGGTTATTTTTCTGAACCTGGTCGTGCGATGCTGAAGCTTGGAGGCAAGATCTGAAGCTTGCTGACTGGAAGGGACCCTGTCCTTTGTCACCCCTGTGCTAGTCTAGAGGTTGGAGAAGTTTGAGTCCTTCAGCATCACAATAAGCTTACTGCCAAGTGTTCTATCTCTGTAGTGGGTTTGAGTAGTTGTTTCTATATTCGGAGATACAACTCGGCCTTGGGGTTGACTATGAATCATTATCCCTCGGCCGGTTATTGACAGACTGGTTGATGCTGTTTGAGTTGGGTCTGCTCCGTATCCCGACTGGAGTTCGGCATCTTTTTTATTGGCAAAAGACGGCTGCTACAGAAACTGGCAGCTATGTCCCTGACCATGCCCAAGATCCGAGGTCAAACCAAGCCACTTACACACCATCTCAGGCATACTGGGCAATCTAATCGTCCCCCCGAAATCTTTAGCCGGTAAGTAAGGTTATTGTCAATCGACATCTCCAATATTCGGTAACTATGGACAAATCGGGTATTCTACCAACCCAACAGGCTGGGATTGTGCGGATAGTTACGAAGTCCAGTAACTGCCAAGTGGTGGAATTAGTTCTTCAACTGTCGCCATTGATTCGATTAACAAACGAAGGTTTTCAGCCACCGATCTAGCTTCAGGGAAATATCACTTTGTCTTCGCTCGGTAAAAGATGTTTACCGGCCCCCCCGATTAGCTTGTTGGCTGAAATTGCCGGGTTATCCTGTGGTGTGACTTGTTCTGTCGCCCTGAAAGCAACGTCCGAACTGTCAAATGGTACCCCTGAATCCGATTTGTTGGTACTGTCTGAGACGAGAAACGTGACAGGGGACTTCCGTGCACAGGGGTCACGGTTCTGAGCTAGGAGAGTTCGGCAAGGATCGTTATCGCGTTTTCGTATTTGGGCCAATTGTTTGATGCTGTAAGCGATTGTGACCTTACAAGCAGAATGAGTGGATCTTCGAGACCATCATAGCCTCCAGTTAATCTAGATCGCATGCATTGTGTTCGTCATCCATAAAATCTTTGGTGTAGACCGACGTGCATGCATTGAGAAATTAAGTATTGATGGTAGGTTTGAATAAATTAAAAATGGCGCTTGCTCTTTTCTGGCCATGGGCATATCGTCTGATCCTCTCCAACATTTCACAGTAGCGTCATCGGTTGGCAGGCGAGGTTACCGGCTGCTTTTGATGGCACTTAGAATGGAGCAAGTGCGATCAGAGACGTACGACCTATCAAAGGACATGCTTGGTCAAGCTCAAGTTGTTTTATATTAGAATTGAGGGGTGCATACTCTGTGTTGTGAAAATTTGGGTTTCGCGAAGCACTTACTATCCGGCAGGATCGTGCTTTCTTCTTCCTCTACGCGGAACAATATCTTCCTCGCGTTTTGCCTGGCGATAAGAAGGTCTACACGATGTTCACACCGAAATCCACGTTAAGAGAAATACGGAGACGGCTGCATGGAACGGGTAAGAATGGGAATAAAATATGATGGCTGAAAGCCACTATTAGTCTATGCTTGTAACACCAAAACGCCCTGTCTTGGGATATCTTCCAAATCTTCTACATGACGCCTGCCCACATACAACTGTACTACAGCTCTAAACCACTTCCACTTATTTGTTGACTTGGATCAAGCCAGGCCCTGCTAACGTCGCTTTCGCGATGTCATCAGGGTTGGTGAATTGGCTCTCATAAGTGAGAGCTGCAATCGACAGACCGTACATGCTATTCTTCTCAAAGGGAAACTCGGCATCGAATGTAATTTGAGCGCCCTCCCACTTTGGATTTGCGACAGGAACGCTGAGTGGTACATTTTGCCCGCTCAGGTATGTGACATAAAGCGGTGCTTTATCCTTCCCGAGAAACCTGCCGGCGGTGACAAGCTCTCTCAAATTGACTTCGAATGAAAGCATTTGATTCTTTGCCTCAACCTCTCCGGCCTGCATCTGCGCGACCCTTAAAGGGGCGAAGGTGGGGATGTCAATCTGAGACATCTTAAAGGAGCATGAGCCTGGGACAATGAAGGCTTGCAGCGCGGAGAAAGCGAATGGAGCTATCGAAGTTGTAAGGAACGGTTGCGATGATGGCGGGCGTGACAAGATGCTACGGTAATAACCGTTTTGCTCTCCTTCCTGGCCGATGACTGCGCTGACGGCACGGACTGGGCCAACATCACCATTTTTCGCCAATAGCTGATTCGCATCTTGGAGCGTGCCGAGGACGATAGAGGTGAAAGTCTCGGCAAGCGAAACGGCCTCCTTCAAGCTGTTTGTTGGAAATTGATATTTGCATGGCGGCGGTGAAAAAGCTTTGAAGTGATCAAGAACTCCCTTGGCGTCAAGCGCATGAAGTTTTTCTTGCTAGCGCAGTTGTTAACATTGATGTGGACATCGTAAAAAGTAAGGACCACCTACAGCAACCACAATCTTGAGAGTTTCCACCAGCTTATCCTTCTCTGTGACGTCCCAACCATCTCCTCCATTCGTGACGTTTTCAAGCATGGAAGAGAAGAAGGCAACCTCAAACTGCTCGTTAAATTGAATGAGTTGAAAAGTTGTCAGACTGCTTGGTTCCAACTTTGGTGGTGGTGCCGAGTTAGGGAGCGAGCCACGAGCGTCCTCCTCAACTATCTTGATCTCCTCCAGGGTGTGTGGGAGATCGGCGCTAAAGCTTCGGCGCTCGAGCGGGGCCGCTGCCGACAAGCTTGCAAATGTCGCCACGGCGGCCGCGAGAGTAGTCGTTAGCTGCATGTTTTCTCCTCACAGGTCTGGCGTCTTGGTAGGGAATGTGTTATCAAGTGATTTACACAGAAAGAAGAATACGAGATACAAAATTACCAAAAGTAGGGAGAAATGAAGCGGCTCAACCTGGCATATTATCCAGAGGGAAATGGACATAGCTGGGTGACCGAGACGAACTATTATACTCTTGAAGAGTCTGTTTCGATACATGATCTTGAAACCTGTTTCTCCCTTGGCGCACGTGGACCTGCGACTCTCTGGGGAGAGTACATGCGCTTAAACACACACACACACACACGATACACAAAGACATTACACTACCAGCACACAGGCACATCGGATTTTGTGCACCCAAGCGTTCCACGGAACGTTCTTGGGCCGACAGAACCGCCCACAGGTAGGGCTGGTTTCGGAAGGAAAAGGCACCGCTTGCTCAACCTGGAACGTTACAGGGGTTGAGCTAGATAACGTCTCTTGGGACGGGTAGATTGCCGCTTCGATTTCCATGGATCATCTACGCAGACGAGCAATGGCGGGGAGCTGGCAAGGCCAACACAAGCGCCGAACGCCTTGTCAGGTCAAATCCAAACAACACTTGTCTCCGTCTCCATCCAATTCGGACATTCAACCAATCTTGTTGACTCATTTGAATGAACCTGACACGTGCCTAACCTCACTTTCTGGCGCTGTCTTGAGGGCTGTGCCGAAGGCTACTCCATGCATCAAACGTCTTCCATTAGAGAATGTTTCTCTTTTCGGTCCCTAATTAGGAAACATTACAACATCGCGGCTACCGCTGCCGAACCCCGTACGAAGTCGCTCATTACTCGGAAGGGGTCTGCGCCAGACTCTAGGCCCAGCTTGTGCCTCTCCTTGCCAACCTGAAGCTTTGTTCACGTTCAAAGTCGGTGGCCTTGACAACTTCCCGCCTACCAGCAGCCATTGCCGCTGTAGGCGGCGTCGGAGTCCCCCCACGCGATGCCGGACCATCATTCATCAGAAGAGCAGAGCCAGAGCCACCAATAACCGAATCGGGAACGGCACCGCCTCTCGCGCCCGAATCAGTACCCTCCTCTCCAACTTTTCCATCAAAACGATTACTACTGCGCCCACCATCTTGCCGTTCCTGCAGTGAAGGCCTTTGCGCCGTCGCTTGGTCCCTCTTCTCCACAAAATGCGCGACGCCCGTTCGCGAGCGCCTCATCACTTTGTTGCCGAACTCCGCCAAGTCTTCTTCCCCTCCAAAGTCGAGCTGCGCGTGCGCCCACATGAGAGACTCGTTGTAATGTTCCCGCGCGTATGTGTGGAACGACAGGCAAAAAGCCTTGAGCGGCCGGTGACCCATTTTGTCAAAAACCAAGAACCCGCGCGCTGCATGCAGCATCTCTTCGAGACTACGATGAGGCACGTGTTGCATTTCTGGTGTCGGCATCGTCGACCTCCTCAATCTTGTTGATACCGTCGGAGTCGAGTTTGTTCTTTTGGTGTGAGCTCGAGCGGATGTCTTGGCAGACCGACGTATAAGCCTTTGAAGACTCTCGTACTCTATGCCTAAAGCGAAGTCATAATGCGCAACAGCAGCGATTACCTTTAAGCCGAGGTCTCGTCGGGATGGCGACTGTTCCTCGATGCGTCTAATCCCGACGTCGAACAAGCCCACAATATTGGCCGGCAACACATCAGACATGGCGGAAATGGCATCTACGGATTGAGTTTGGTGCGCGTTGTCCAGTCGGAGACGAGCTAGACTAACGTTGCCCCCCGCCCGCGCCTTAATTTGAGCCCGCAACTTGTTGAGAGCTTCATGGTTTCGGAGGTCGACAAGCCGTCTACCGAAAGCGGATTTTGGGGGTTTATCGGGGTTTTTGCTGCCCAATCCCAAGTCTCCGTGCTCAGTTTCCAAGTCCCAGTCAATGAATCGCGCAACCGGCTGCGTGGCTGAATCGATTTCGAGCTCGACATGGTCGAAAGGTTGGACGAAGTCTGCTTCAGTTTCGCTTCGCACTCGCCTCAGACATTAGTCTCATTCGACCCGAGTGTCCCAACTAACACTGGACAACAGGCGCACGATATTCCGTAAATTTTCATCCTATAAGCAAAAACAAAAAGAAAGGAGAGGAAAAGAAGGGAGAAAAAAAGGGGGGAGAAAAGAACAATCCAATGTCGAAGTATGCAGAGGATGTGCTTTGGCGCAGCCATTGTACTTACCAGTTGACGCAGGTTTTGCCTTTGTCTCTGCAGCCTTGGCAGAGGATATGAGCTGGTTTCCATTTCTTCCTCCTGCAACTATCACATCGCCAGTAGACGAAAAGAAACTTTGCCGCATCCTCCTCATCGTCACAAGAATCGCAGTACTGCGCAGTGGGCACATCCTTCAAGCACGATACGCGTGAGGTTATGAGCACCTTGAGTCGCGACTGGTTCGCTAAGATGGCCAACTCGTTCTCAAGAAACAGGTCAACGGCCGGACTGCATCTGTCAAAATCGTCTATGACAAGGAATGCGTGATCGAGCATGCCGAGACGCGATTCCAGCGCGTCTCGTATAAGCTTAATCCGGAATATGTCGCGATGGCCGTGCTTCCTAGCGTCGAGGTAAAGTCGATATTTTGCGACGTACGCTTCGTCCTCGTGCGCCTCGACGTGGCCGACGCACAGTTGGTGGAATATGCTCGTCAGAACGTCTTCCACGAAGGCGGTACCGGCCGTGACCGCATCCTCACGCACAAAAACTGAGGCTACAGCATCCTTCTTCCCAGTGTAGTGGTCTCTGAGCCATTGTGTCACAACTGCGGACAAGGTCGTCTGAATTAAGTAAATCAGTGCATGAATCCCACCAGCATGATGCATCGCCAACCAACGTCTTGGCATCCGAACACCCATGAGATGATCTGGAGGTCCATGACCATTATGCAAACTGCTGCAATAGAGTGAAATCTGGCACAGTTGCCTTAAGAAAAAATGGTGCATACCTTGCCTGATCCTGGTCCCCCGACACAGCGCAACGACCACGTATAGTCATCCCGCTGCCAGCTTCGAAAAATGTCGTTCGCGAACACCCAGTCCCACAATGGGTCCCAAACATCCGCGCCTGTTTCGTACCGTTCGCTCAATGCGGGGTGCATTTCAAACCGCTTCTCGAACAACTCTTTCAACGGCATGCGCTCTTTTTCTTTCTCGGATTCACTCATATTTGGGGTCCTGCAATAAAGGCCTGCTGAAATGGCGCAGTGTCTGTATCTTGGCCCCAAAGAGATGCAGAGTTTAAATCCTCACCTAGACGGCGCACTTCTGACCTTGGCAACGTTGGATAAGTTTGGTCACCGTGCGACCGGAATGTGCGGGTAGTTCTCTTAAGATCGGATTATCGAATTGGCATGAGCTGGAACTATACCATCCACCCTGAAGTCAATGAATGATAAGTGTCCTAAAAAAGCTGCGCTCGTCATCTTTCGCCGATACTACCTTGGCCCCACAAGCGCCAGAAGCACGAAAGAATGTGGCTAACAATGTATGGCTGCCTAGCCAGGCTACTGTGCAAAACCAAAGTGCCTCACCCTCTTTAGGAGAGTCGTAAAATTGGTAGCTGGTAATCTGCTCAATCTGCTGCGGTGAAATGGAGCTAAACATGCAGTGGCAGGGGCAATCAATATAATCGCTGACATGCAGTTCAGCCGCAAATTCTTCCTGCACTAGGCTCTCAATAGAATTGACATGCCTTAACCGCCCAACAAGCCACCCAGCCCTAGAAGCAGGTCCAAGGCGGCCCGAAGTCAGGGAATATGCTGTGTCGCGCAGAAACTCAAGAAGCATAATGATGTAAACAAGGACAAGTAAGGCGAACCTGTAGATGGGATTTGGAAATGCCAGTATCTGCAAGTAATGTGAAAGTTTAAAGGTGACAAATGGAGGAAATGATCCCGAAGAAACATGAATGAAGGATCTGCAGATTAGGTTACATTAGCAGCTATCATGTAGTCTGGAGATGGCCCGAAAGCCTGGTCATCAGGCTCGGTGAATGTACAGTTGCCTGGCGAGAAAACGGGGGCTGAATATCCAATTTTACAATGGAAGCAGTACCCGTCCCTGCAGGCCTTTGCTTACTTTCAGAGGGTTCAGGATATGTGATATTATGTATAAGTCTGGCCTTGCCACAACAGGGAGAGTTTAAACGGTCTCCTAGGTCCTTGTGCATTACTTCATTACTTGAATTATTTGAAATCTCCACGATGTTACCTGGGTTTTACGCCTTGTTGCTGTGCATGTGGCTCGGAGGGGCTGTTGCCAGACCGTCACAGGCGCCGAAGCCCATTTCACGCCGGCAGGACGGATCAGAAGAGTCTGTTCGTTCAGAGAACATATGCGGGGAGATCATCGAGGCTGTGAACGAAGGTGAGGAGAACAGTTCAAAGTCATTGTGGTTTTGATATTGATTGCAACGTGGTTAACAGGATTTCGAATTTTCTATGCATTGGACGCGTATGTTTGTTTAACCAGCGTGCCATTCAACGATGCCGTTGCCCTCCGATTCATTGAATACTACAATACCACAATGCAATTCCAAAGCACCTTAGCATACCTTAAGAACCCTCCCGAGGGATATCAGCAGCCGGCATTTGACCTTATGAAGGGGTTGGACGATCTCAAACTAAATGTCACTTCTAGGGTCTACAAAAATCAATACGATTTCGAGGCTGACCTTCAACACCTTGTCTATTCGATGCACGATGCCCATGTCGACCTATCTTCTGGTATCCTCTCAGCATTCTCCTTCTCGAGTCCCCTTTCTCTTGTCACAGCATCAATAGATGGCAAGGAAGTTCCCAAGGTTTACTTCGAGGGTAATAGATTCCATCGCTAGGGCGGACAGAACGAGACATTAACACAATCATAATAGCCGATGTCCTCGAATATCGAGGTAATGGTACCCAGATCTCGGCAATTTCTCATATCAACGGCGAGCCATCAGTCGAGTTCTTGATCCGTTTCGCAGCTCTTAACTCGGTCGGTATGCTAGAGCCCCATGCAGACTGGAATCAAATCATGGGTGGTCCTGTGCAAGATGTTCAGGGGGCATTCAACATCTTCGCCGGAAGTGCGACGTTTTACCCGGGAGACTCTCTGAATTTCACCTATGAAGACCCAAGCCTCGGTGCTGTGGAAACTTTTTGGCTCGCCATCTATAACAACCCCGAGTTCACTGGGCCCTTGGCGACGGGTGGCGACTTTTATAACTATTTTGTACTTGGCAACCTGCCTGCGTCTTATTATGAAGTGCCAGTGCCGCCGGCGTTTGCGGGTCATGCGATTGCAGACGATGAAGTCATCAACGGCACCACAGATGATGATGGAGAAAATCGCAGCTTTTACGAAGCAAGTCTGCATGCCTTCCCGAGTAATCCCGATGTAGCGCAAGCGGATTTGGACGCTGCCAGCGGGGGCGGCGTCGTGACGGGCTACTTTTACGACGACATCTCAACCGGCGTGCTTAGCATCCCACACTTCGACCAGTACGGATGGGACATTGGTTACTTCAGCGACGCCGTAAGCCAGTTCATCTCCGGTGCACAGAATAAAAGCCTCTCCCACATCGTTATCGACCTATCGCAGAACTATGGTGGCTCTAGCGGCATTGCATTTCTCCTTCTGCGGCAATTGTTCCCGGGTATCGAACCTTTCGCCGGAAGTCGACGGCGCAGCCATGAGCTGGGGAACGTTCTAGGCTCGGCGTCGACGAGAGCATGGCAGGATTTGCCGACAGATACCGATGAGGAGTACGCCGAGAAGTTGAGCCATGTGGCGGACGAATGGGTTATCACCACACGACTGAACGCCGAGACGGGTAGGAACTATAGTTCGTGGGAGGAGTACCAGGGGCCATTGACGTACAACAACGACAATTTCACTCGAGTGGTTCGCAAACCCTTTACCTGAGTTTGTATGGAGGACTATTGGGCTGACTTGATGTTGTAGGAACGCTACGACCTTGCGAACCCATCATTCCATGCGGCAGCTTTCGATGGTTGGCAGTTGAATCGGTATGTTGACAATACTGATGCGGGTAAAATTGCACCTTGGAGCCCCGAGAATGTGGTTATTGTGAGTTGACCTAAGTGCTCATAGTCGGATATTATTGAAGACTGATAAGTCTTTAGCTCACAGATGGTGCTTGTTCTTCGGCCTGCGCCCTCTTTGTCGAGCTGGCCACAACCGAAGCCAAAGCCCGCACCGTAGTTATGGGCGGTGAACCAAAGCCTGGCCCCATGCAAGCGGCAGGCGGAACCCGTGGTGCACTACTTTATTCAAGCGACCTGTTGGACGCGGACTTTGATGGAGCTCGTGAGAAAAACGAGACCGCTGCGACTCGTCTGCCCCTCTTCCACGATAGTGGCATCTTTGTCAACTATGCAGGGTTCAACCTGCGGGATCAAGTTCGCAAAGACGATGTCACAACACCACTACAGTTTCGCTACGCAGCTGCAGACTGCCGGCTCTACTACACCCTCGATAATGTCTACAATATGACGACTCTCTGGAGGGACGTTGCCCGTGCTGCCTTCGAAGACGAGAGTCTCTGCGTTGAGGGGTCGACAGGATACACGTCTCGCAACGGCACGACACCAAAACCACCACCCAAGCCTACTGCCATCCCAGCCCCAGCCCCAGAGCTAGCGACGACATATACTGTCGACACCGATCCGAACACTCAAAACGGACTGTCCGCGGCACAGACCCCGCTCGGCAGACAGTTTGTGCAGGCTCTGTGCAATCCCAAGGTTGAGAACCCTTGTCCAGGCGGTGGTGTGTGTCAGGAATTTCGACTCAGGTGCTCCAACGGCGAGCTTGGGAGCGCGGTGCATGCTTGCATGCCGCAGTGCCAGGTCGGAGAACTAAAATGTGTTAGCTCCAGCCAAGTGTGCAAGAAGAACAGAAATGCAGCAGAGACGAAAGCCAGCACGTTCGGTATCACGCAGAATGTTGCCGCTAATAATGCATTTAAAGGTGGGCAGGTGACTTCTGGGGTCTGCTTGCCAAAGGTCGGGACACCGCAACTGGGATGTGCATTGCCTGGCCAATCATAGTCCTGAAGACCTCAGAAGCCATGAGGAAGATGGGGGGTGCTTTAATCCAATGATCTAATGCTATCATGTTAATATTATCGCGATGTAACTTGGCACCGGCGTTTCTTGAATCTGCAGTCGCTATACTTTCGTCTTGTTACGGTTAACCTCCGGGATGCGATATTCACTCGCCCTCTCCCTCCTCACATTCTGCCAGAAGTCATATCCGCGATCCCTTCGCCTTGTCCTTCTCTCTTCCCTCTCCAACTTGTTGACGCGCCTTTTTTCCCGCTTCTTTCTTGGCACAACCTTCTTGACTCCGGACCCCAAGGCCTCTAAGACTTTTCTTCCACCCTTGTACCCGATCCTGACGAAGCCCTGCACGCGACTACTGAAAGCTGCAACAAGTGCTGTGGCGATGATGAACACGGACAAGGGCAGCGAGACCGCGCCGATGAAGCTGATGGTCGGGAGTTGGTGTTCCCACTCAACCGTGTTCATGCCGAAGAGGCTCGTAAAGAAGGACAGTGGGAGAAAGATGACAGTAAAAGTGGTGAAGATCATAACGGATAGATTTTGAGATGATGCTAGCTCGGTCTGGAGACGGGACCAGCGAACTTCGTCGACTTGAGCTTTGCGTTGAACCATCTCAAGGAGTTTTTCGTACTACCCAAGCGACTTTAGTTAGCATTTCCGGACACAAAATCGACTGGTGAGTTTGCAAGTTAGAAAGATGGCTCACATCAGCCCTAGTTGTATCAACCCGTTTCAGCATCTCCATCGTCTGGCTCTTGTACTCGTCCACCTTGCTTAGCGACTCTTCAAGATACATCTGGCCGTTTCGTGTCAAATGTTTCAGGTCCTCCCCTTCGAAAATGCTCTTCATGTTCCGGACGACAACCTCTTGCGCTTCGAAGAGTCTCTCCAAAGATTTGAGCTCATCCTCCAGATCGCGAAGCTCCATGAGAGCCGAGGTGTTTTCACGGTTCTCGCGTTCAGCTTCCTCTAGCTCTCGCTTGTGGCGCTTCTTGATGGATTCTGGCCGGTTACTGTCCGAGTCCGAATCGGAGCCACCCACGTCCTTGAATGTTTGCATGCGGAAATGCTTTAGCGAGGAAGTCATTCGTTCAGTCTGGTCAATGTCAGTCCGAGAGTATGCAAGAAATGGGACTTGAGAGTACCCACCAGCATGCTGATAGCCTCTTCGAAGATTCTGAAGACCTCCAAGTCTGGATGCGACGCCCGATCGAGTAGAACGGTTATTGCATGCAGTACAATGAACGCTGCAAGGTCTAACGAATTCTCACAGCGCCCTGTCAGGTCTCCGTTGAGCTCGTTGTATACACTGTTTCTGAGGTCCGCTTGCTGAAACAGAGGCCCTTCTTTTGGCTTGGACTCTCTGCGGTTGAAGAATGTTGATAGTGTCGCTGACAACATTAGCACGATCAATTTTGCTGTAATCACATCATACAGCATGGTATAAATGACTGACTCGTATCAATGGCCCATAACCATAGCTGGTCGACCATGAGAACTTTTCCATCCTTTATGACCTCTTCCAAGTCCTCGTCGTCGTCATCTGTATCCGGGGTATCCTCTTCCAGCAAACCCGTACTTGAAGGTGTCAGTTTCTCCGCAGGACTCCATGTCGATCCAACCGTCTGTCTCCTCTGGAGACTCATTTGTTCTCGATCCATCCCGTTTGAAGTGCGGTCCTTCGTCAGCTTGTACAGCATCTGATCATCGTCTCGGGCCCAGGTGTCTCTCAACGAAGGGTAGGCAAACTGGTCCAGAGTACGACGATAGTTGAGGGGCGGGTCGTATCCGATGTACTCCCAGATCATTCGGAGTTCCGCGGAGTCTAGCTCTGCGATTTCACGAGGGACGGGACGAGCGCGCCCATGCTGCATGCGATGCTTGATAAAATTGCGACGGCGAAGAATATCGATGTATGTATCGAAGTGGAGGAAAGGGAGGTACATGTACAGATAGGCCGATGAAGGGCCATTGCCAGGGCTAGTACGACCAGACAGGTTCGGAGATGGATGAGGTGAAGGAGCTGGCTGCGAAGTTAGTCTCTGATAGTCCTCCAGAGTATCTGTCCGAGTCTCACCTGATCCAGGGGGGATAAAATTGCAGGCTGGCTTCACGAAAGACGCTTGGGATTGAGAATGTCTTCCTATGACATGCTTTGAGGTCCAGTTGTCGTTGTTGGAAAGCTTCACGAAGCTTGGGTCATTAGGGTTCGCAAGTACTCCGAGAACATCCTAGACCCTGTTAGCATAGCTATATACAACGGAGCCATTCGAGGACATAACAAATCTGACCTTCACCCACGATGGATTTGTGAATGGCGTATGAATCCACATAAATTTTCTGCCGGTTGGATCAGGCCTCGAGAATCCAGCTGTCAAATCCTCAAGCGCCGATCCTCTTGACAGCCGGTCTTGGCGTCTGGAAAGAGGCTCCGAATGGCTTTTCTCCACACCCATTTTTTCTAACGGTTCCAGACTGACGGCTTTTGGTGATAGCTCCAAGTCGGTGGGGTCTGATCTTGTGCTTTCGGCATTGCTGCTACGACTCGATGGGCGGTTGAATCCAGGCGGAGAGAGGGCTGGCACCTTTAGACTTTGCATCCTTCGGATGGTATTAACGGGCATGGAGTTGGACCCATCGACCATGGAAGGACGGGTGACGAAAATTCCCGGTGAACCCTGACTTTCTGAATCCGAGGTCTTAGGGCGGCTTCCGGAGTCAGATCGACCCCTCCGTATCTTCTGTCCCAGCTCTTGGAAACCAGAGAGAATCCCAAGCCCGTTGCTGCTCTTCTGCGAATCTTCTTTACTTGGATGTGCTGGATCCGGCTCAGAGCGCGGCCGAAGTGCTGTCCTCCTAAGGCGTTCTTCGAGACATCGCTCAGGACCTTTCTCTAAAAACTCTTGGAGATGGAGTTTGGTGAAATAAAGCCGAATCGCAGACTCCATCTCAGCATCCGGGTCTTCGTAAAATCCGATAATTTCAACTTTCACATGCCTCTTCAGATTCAACGGAGTGTGGATGTACTCGGAACTCAGCTCTATCGCCTTCTGCACGGCCGCTGCAAGCTCTTGCAGATAAGTGTTCATAGTCTCCGTGTTTCCCATGCCAAACGAAGCGCAGTTGGCATGCTCGCTGTCCAAAGAGAAGACGCGTTCCTGTCTTACGCCAACCATTGACGACTTTATGGAGGCGATAGGGGCACCAAAGCGGACCTCCTTAGCGAGCCCACGACTGGTAGAACCGGAGCCTGACAGCTGGGAGTCGATGGTCTCGTAGAAGGTCCAAATTCTAAGCTCACTGGCGATAGTGGAGAATTCTTCGTGCATCTTTAGAAGAGGCTTATGGCCCAGTCTGAGATAGTTTGAGATGGAGCGTGGTAGTGGGCGTTGTAGTCTAAGCAGGCGACGGATGCTATCCTCCAAGTTCTTCATTGACAGGTAACTTGAACCCCGATGCGGAGTTGCTGTTTAAAGTTAAGACGACGTGCAAGTCAGGTTGCGCATCGCTCAGGAAGTTGAACTCACCAAAAAATGAAACGCCATGGCAATTGTACATAAAAGGCTTGTATCGCTCATTCCTAGAAGCATTCAAGAGCGCCATCTTGACGACGAGACCACCAACGCTATGAGCGATAAAAAACAAAGGCCGCGAACGTTGCTATAGTTTGGTCAGTATGGGTTTTCGATACGTTAGTTAGATGAGCGGCACTCACGTTGCCATATCGCATGTTCCAGACCTGCTCAATAAGGTCCTCCGCGAGGTCGTCCAAGGTGACTCCTTCAACCAACTCTCGGTGGCGATACAGCAGCACGCGAGCCTCACTGACTTCCTTTCGAATCCCTTGCCTTACCCAAAGATGAGTTGCCATCGGGAGGTGCCGGTTTATCGTTGGCGACAAGATGCTCGCGCCAGCAAGCTCCTTGACCGTAGATGTCGACACATCTCCGAGCCGTCCGAAGTAACCCTCCGGTAGCGGATCGCGGGCCCAAGTCTCGACGGGATCGGCGCCCGGACACGACACGCAAACAATGTCAACCAAGGTCTCGTTGTACCCGCGTCCGTTAACATCGCCGTCAATATGTGCAAAACCGGGAAGGGAATCCGGTTGCGATGAGGAGCTTGGTCGGGGAGGAGACTCAGGACTGTCCACCTGCGTCTCTTCTGAGGGCTGGCCAGGCAGTGACTGGTGCGGATCAACGCGTTCAGGGCTGTCGTTTTGAGCAGCGGCTACTTCATCGAGTACCGCGATCTGAGTCTCGCGCGTCCAGTCTTTGTATGCCGACATTATTCTTCACCATTCCCAAACTTCATATGCGACTGCGATTCCGCGACTGATAGTCACGAAGAGGACGTCCGTTTAAAAAGGCTAGGTTACTGAGAATCGCGCATCGTCTTGTGGTGTTGCCAACGCAGTCATCAATCGGCAGCCTATTTGCCTACGCAGCCACCACTTAGGCGAACCCATGTACGTTTACGTGACCTGCAGCCTGGCTGCAGGTTTATTGCTGACGGTGTGGCCTGTTCATCCCCAGCCCCAATCCTCCCTAGCTTCTGCAGAAAAGCTGCGGACCGAGCCTCCAGAGCCCTCAGCTTAGACTGGGCAGCCTGCAGGAGGATCAGCAACGCTACTTCCTGTTGGTCAGATTCAGCATCACCTGGACTTGCAAGGCCACGAGCACCCGCAGCTGTGAAGAGATGGGTGTGCGTGATTTCCATCCACCTGGGTCGCACTGGCTGGCGATTGCATGGCTTTCTACACGATCCACAAGAGGAAGTAGATGTTCATCAGAGTTGAGCCCATCCCACTTGAGCTTCATCAAAGTGATGTGGTGGTGACGAGTTATCGGGATTCTCTCTAGGAAATTGTTGTGAGGGCCGATGAATAGAACGCAACGACCAGGCATGTTGTCCGCTAAAATCGCGCTGAAGTCAGCTGTGCCGTTTTGCCGAGCTTCTGCAACCCCTGCCGGCTTATGTCAGTCGGGTCTTGCAATCGCTCCCTGGACTGGTGTTCCCTCAAACGAATGATGCAGTATGCTAAAGTTTACTTATTCGCTTGCTTGTGCTGCTGTGAATTTGCTGTTGCTGTATGAGTGTGCTTTCGGTTGTCGCGCGTCGGTGGTTTTGCGCTGGCACTGATCTTCCCAACGTCCAGGCTGTGGACAATTGCAGCCCAGGTCGAGTTGCCACTCTTGGTCACTCTCGGGACATCGCAGATCCGAAAAGCGAAGAACTGTAAGTAGTAGCCATGAGAGTAGAGGCAGAGTGGTTTTACCAGTGAACAACTGGGTAGGTGGAGGTCGTTGATGAAGGGAAGCAAACCGCAGCTGATGACTTCGTCTCGAGGGAGGAAACATGAACCTCGTCTCGAGGTATGTACGTACTCCCCATCTCCCCCACTCAGGTGGCACTGTCTTCGGACGCGGGGTTCTTAGCGATGAGTCGCGGGGCAGGTGGTGCAGCGACAGCTTCACGATGACAAAAGGCTACTGATAAAACGCCCTTGCCCATGCGCTTCGGGGCCCGACTCCTCGTAGTCCTCCTCTCTGTTATATAGTTAATTACTCGGTTCTTCCGTTAAGCTTCTGTGATGGCAACCTGGTCCGAGAAGAAGTTACAGAACCGCAGCTTGCAAATTCTCCAAGCTGCAACTGAGGGTAAATATGGAGTTCTTGCGGCTGTGGCGTAAGTGGTGAAAGAACTGGACGCTGCACACGGCTAACATTATGCCAGATATAACATTGAGCATCTCACCGCTCTCGTGAGAGCAGCAGAAGCAAAAAAGTCACCAATGCTCATTCTCTTGTTTCCCTCGACCGTCAAGCAGCTCCCAACTTTGCCATGGGCTGTCGCTGCAGCCATCAAGTCAGCCAAGGTGCCCCTTGCGCTGCATCTTGACCATGCTCAAGATGAGGAGCAAATTCGGGAAATTGCAGCGACTCTGCCTTTTGACTCCATCATGGTAGACATGAGCCACTATGACCACGAAGACAACCTTGCCAAGACCAAGGTGCTCACCAGGGTCTGCCACGATCATGGTATTGCCGTTGAGGCCGAGAGCGGTCGTATCAATGGTGGCGAGGACGGTATCGCAGATACTGGAGATTTGGAAGGTGAGACATGTGAACCTCGATAAAATGTTTCATGACCTAACACAACTCAGCCCTTTTCACAAGCCCGGAGGAGGTTGAGGACTTCATTGACGCTGAGATCGATCTCTTGGCACCTAGCATCGGCAACATCCATGGTGACTACGGTCCCAAGGGTCCTGAGCTCGACTTCGATCGGCTGGCAAACATCAATAAACAAATCAACAAACGCGTCCTGATGGCGCTGCACGGTACCAACGACTTCAGCGCTGACATTCTGAAACAATGCATCAACAATGGTGCAATCAAACTGAATGTGAACAAGCTCCTGCTCGAGGTCTGGAACATCCACCTAAAAGAGAATGCCAGCAAGCCGTTGTCACAGTTGATGGAGGACGGCATGAACATTCTTCAGCAGGAGGTTGAGCGATGGATCGACATCTGCGGTAGTGCTGGAAGAGCGTGAGGGCCGCTGGAAGAGCCTGCCGTCAGACAACCCAACGGAAAAGAAAAGAAATAGGACACTGAGGTGCATTATGTGTATGTATTGAAGTCGTTTAAGGAGGGAATTATATCAACTCCTGTAATGCTCACGAAAGTCGGCACCCGTTGCGACGTGGATGTAGCAATTTCTAGTGGGTGCATGCACGCCCAGCAAGTTCCATAGCGCGCCAAAGCCACTCTAAACTTGAATAACCCAAAAAGAAAATTCGCACAAAGATCAAAAGATATACCTTGCGGCCAGTGTGGATTGAACACACGACCTTCAGATTAAGTGGATGAAGTTAACTTCAGTCTGACGCTCTCCCAACTGAGCTATGTCCGCCGCTGGCAATGGAAATAAGATTCTCATTTCCAGTCTATGTTGCTATGGATAGGGCTACAAACCCTCTGGGCCGGAACGGGCCTCCGAGGCCCGCCTCCCCATGAATGATCCACCACTTCCTGGCATCGCAGCGAGAGCAGAGTGGACTGGACAAAATGATGATGAAACATATATTGACAAACCCAAATTGAACAGTCGCTGGCTTCGAGGGCCCCCGGTATCAGTCTGTCACCTACGTAGACCGAAAGCGGAACATATGAGAAATTTGGGAAATAGGACTTTCCAGGTTGATCATCCCACTTCTTTTGTCATAACAAAAGCCTGCAACTCAGATGTCTTTTGGCATATGCAACTCTCCTAATCTTTACGCGACAGGAATGGCTTTTTCGCGCTGCGCCAAAACGTAGCTAAAGGCTTCATCCAGTATTCTCAGTCCCACCTCGATCTCATCTGCGGTCACCGTAACCGGAGGCGCCAGCCGGAACACGCCACCCATGCCCGGCAAGTTGACCACGTTGCAGGACAGTCCCAAAGTCATCGCTCGGTCAGAAACAGCCTGACCAAGGTCTGGCCCAGGCGCCTTTGTCATGGCGTCAGAGATTATCTCGATGCCTTGCAAAAGACCACGTCCACGGACGTCACCAATGCACCAGTACTTCTCCTGGAGCTTTAGCAGACCAGCACGAAGCTGCTCGCCACGCTCAGTAGCCTTTCGACAGACATTGTCGCGCACGACGATTTCAAGCACTTTGTTGCCGACGGCTGCAGTGAGCGGGTCGTTGAGATGCGTCGTGAGCCAAAGGAATCCGGCATCTTTACATCCCTGTGCGACTTCGGCAGTGGTGCTAACAGAAGCCAGGGGCAAGCCGCAACCAAGAGTCTTTGACAAGGCGAGAATATCGGGGACGATGTCATCGTGCTCGAAGGCAAACATGTGACCAGTGCGTCCAACCCCCGTTTGCGCCTCATCGAGAATGAGAAGCATACCACGCTTCTTGCACTCCTCGCTGAGACGCTTGAGATAACCTTTGGGGAGATCGAGAATTCCGCCGGTAGAGAGAATAGGCTCCATAATGAAGGCGGCTAGAGATCCGACGCTCTGTCTGTCAATCATGGCCCAGCCGAAATCCATCTCTGTCTCCCAATCGTAGGAGCCATCAGGCTTCCGGAAGACTGAGCGATAGGCGTACGGCGCGGGGAAGGCAAGTTGGCCGGGCATTGCGGGGCCGCCATTCTTTCGGCCGGCGGAGTAGGTTGCGGACCCGGAACCCTGGGTGAGACCGTGGTAGCTTGCTGACATAGCCACGATTTCGAACTTGCCAGTATGGAGCTTGGCCATCTTTATTGCCGCTTCAGTTGTCTCAGAGCCAGTGTTCAAGAAGAATGACTACACGGACCAGGTTAGTGGCTATCCTATTCGACAGGGCGTGAGGTGATGACCTGCCTTTTCAAGAGGAGCAGGAAGAAGCTTGCCTAATCTCTCTGCGAGATCTGCAACTGGCTGGGTGATCATGTTGCTCAGCAGATGATCCAGCTCAGCAACATATTTCTGAACGACCTCAACGATTTCTGGATGCGAGTGGCCCAGAAGAGAGCTCATCTGTCCGGACGTAAAGTCCAAGATCTGGCGACCCTCTGCATCGTAGAGTTTCGTGCCTTTTGCCCTCGTGATAATGATCGGGGAGTAGGGGACACCCGTAGACATCAGGTACTTGTCGGTCTTCGCCCAGAATGCGACGTTGTTGTCAGAGGCCATGCTTATCAACAGTCAACACAAAGCTTGACAGTCTATATGTCGGATTTAGAACTCAAATGTGATTAGGTAAATATCTAGAAAGCTAGCTTTCCCAAAGAACTATTTATGTAGATGCGATAATGACCTCGATGCCTTTTCCGCGGATAGCGGGCCTGGGTGGGCTTTGTTCCCCGAGGCCAAGACGTTTCCCGCGGGCCAACACCAACCAAGTGGATACACGCTCCGCGGGGAGGAACATGGTTATTCATTGCTTAAAAAGGAATTTAATGCATAATCTTCGGTCTTTAATACGGCGCAATCTGTTCTAACCACTTGCGGTGAAATCACTACACCTTAGCTGGCTGCGGTCAATCGTAGCAGCTTCGATTTTCAATTTACAGAGTTCATCAACATTAGAAATGCTAAGCTGTTACTTTCAAAGAACCCAATAGAGACCAGACTTAATCGTACATGTATTTCCTAATATTTGATTTCGTTCATCTTCAGCCCAGTGTCCCCTAGAGATGGCATGGGCCCGAGAAGGGGCCCGAATTCTTGAAAGCGATCCTTATTCTTCACGGCGTTTTGAGCGTCAACGGCTTCTTAGTTGCCTTTGTAATACCGTGGTTAATCCTGACTCGTCAAATAATATCCATAGATAGTCCTTCTGGGTAGGGTTGCAGATAATTATCCCGACGATAGCTAATTAGTGACTAAGTGTAACCACTATTCCTGCAGGAAGCGGACGGCGAGTTTCCGTGTCGAGACAACAGAGCCACAATCATGTGACATATTCTGTCTGCGCCATCCCCTTCTGAAAGTTCAACCATTTTTGGTCCACTTGAACAACATACGAATCGAATACCAAGTTTAGCAATCGCTAAGTAAATAGAAAAATATGTCGAATCCAATGCCGGGTTACTAGTAATCTGTATTTCCTTTTTGGACCTCTTTTAACTACAAATTCCAAATCTTTTTGCCACTCCTCGCTTCAAGCACTAGGAACAACGAGCTGGTCAACATCTGGACCCCAGCCTTTCGATCTCGAGAAGGTAACGTTGTTCTCGCCCTGTTTCAGATCGACATGAACAGCACTGCTACCAGTGGTAGAGAGATGAGAGGTGGATAGAAAAGCCACAGACTGCTCCGCACCGTTGACTGAGACCGCAGCATGACGGGAGGCGGTGTCACCATTCTTATGGTTGACAATCAGCGTGAAACGATCAGCCTGAGCAACGCTAAAGATGAACGTGGCGCGACCATCAATATCACCGCCCAGATATCCTGCGGCGGAGGATCCGCTGCACTGAGAGCAGTCGACAATGCGAGCACCGTTGGATAGGTCAGCTGTTTCGCCTTCAATTTCGGTCGTGACCGTTGATTCAGACCAGCTACCAGCCTTGACATCCACGTTCCAGGAGTCATGCCAGTCAAGCGTCACGATGGTGCCCTCAATCTGTAGAGGAAGCCAGATGTAAGTACTTGCGGCAAGATTCGTCGAATGCCATCTGTCGCCCATGTAGACAGCCTTGTCGGTGCCCAATGGAAGAACGAAGCTGACTTGACTGCTGTAGGTCTTGGAACCGACGGGTGCAAATTCAGTCCAATTAGACCAGGGGCCCGAAAGAGATGTGGCGTAGCTGTAAACCTATAGATCAGTTGATTAATTGGGATTCTCGCGAACACAGACGCTGAGTCCTTACGTTATCATTAGGGTTCCAGCCTGTGAGGTGCGAGCCAAAGATGAAATATGTGCCATCGCGCTTGATAAGGGCGGGCGACTCGGCAAAGTACTCCCAGCCGAAAGTTACCACATCAACATCGAGATAATCATCCGTAAGTTTGATGATACGGGTTCCGTACTCGCGCTGGCGTGCTGTTAGTACCCAAAAACCACCGCCAGAATAGACCACTGCTTACATCCTCACTCAGTAGATAACCAGCACCATCATCGTCCTTGAAGATACCAATGTCCCGGCTTTGAAAATCAAAGGGGCGGAAGCTTCGGATGTACTCGTACTCTCCGCAGACAGTGTCGCCTGTTGCTACGCCGACACGTGCATCCTTATAGTCTTGAGAGTCGACGTGGAGATGGAGGACATATTTGCCGGTGGCATCATTCTTGGTGACCTTGGGCCGTTCGATGATACGATTGGGGCCAAGATCACCGGCTTCCTCGGTGCGGGTAAGAAGGCGTCCTTCAAAGCTCCATTCGACTAAGTTGGTCGACGAGTAGCAGTTGACTGCTTGGAACAATGCGCCGTCGGTTTTTTCCTCCCCGATCATGTAGTAGACACCATTCTCCTCACTGGTTGAAGTCAGTAGGTGTTCAAGTCTAAAGAACGCTTGCACTCCTGCGCTTTCTTCACCAATGCAATGAAGACGTTGAGATTGTTAGCTTACATGATGCCGGCTCCGTGCGCCTGGACATGTTCTCCAGTGTTTGTCTACAGATTATTTTGTCAGGGCAAAACTGTCTAGGCATCTGACGATCCATCACTAACAGCTGTCCAAGTTGCTCCAGGAACAACGCTCAGAGCAGCGTTGACGCTACCCAAGGAGAGAGAAGTGGCCAAAGCAAGAGATGAGGCACGCATGGCGACTGTGGATCTTGGCAAGTTGATCAAACCAGTGTTGTTGAGAGACTCGTCGATTGAGTCCCTAGGCTAAGTGTTGCTTTTAAGTCAGACGACTTGTAAAGCTCGTACATGTTCCCATTACTCAATAGCACCGTCTTGGCAACATGCTCCTCAGCACACATTACGTAGATGACCAGCATCTTCAAGTCCTCTGGTTGCTGCGCGTATAAGACTGTTGCCTCGGGTCAGTATCTAGCGAAACACATAGGGGTATTAAGTCAGGTAGCGTAGTATCCGCGTTGTGAGATTCGGCTACGTTTCCGGCCAAAAAAGATGAATGGGGATCTCGGAGCCGAGGATAGCGTTGTTCCCGAGGGTGCTGATGCCACCTTGGCGGTGACAACTTCCCCAAGAACCCCACCTTGAATGCAAGAAAACCTGCTGATCCTAGAGTTGAAGCGATCTTACAGGACAGTGATCGGCAGGCACATACCTACGCCCCGATTGAGGGGAAGAGCGACTGCCAGTCACGCGTAAATCTGCATCAGGCTTCAGAGGAAGTGGACAGATGGCTCTCAAAGTCACATGTTTGGGGCATGAAAAAGAGAGGGTCGGGTTGCAATTAGACCAGAGGCCCGCATTGGCCCAGAAGACATACTAGTCGTTTTTGTTGCTGTTCAAATCGGAGTTGTTGATGAAGTGAATGACTGTCGACTATACTGACATCGACAGATTGTATGTTCACTTCCAACAAAGTCAGTTCTTCTGACCTTTGGAGTGCTAGAACATCTCATTGATAATCACTATGTAAGGCGGAGCGCCAGTGCTGGTGGCTCAATGTAGTAGAAGTGTATTAGCTGCAAGGAGAGCACTTTGACATTTTAAGCTTACAATGGCTGACGATCAACTGGCGCATTAGTGCATAGACTTTAGCTAGATCATGTATTACGCTGATCCACCTCAATGTTTTAACCACATTTACTAGTCTATGCTTCAATGATCCGACCTGTAAGCCACGCAAAGTTTCCAGCGAGCCTACTTATCAATAGACATTGCTCTATCACAAATGTCCAAAAACTCCCCACTTTGCCGTGTTCAACAGCGCCCAGGTAGTTGGTTGATTAATAGGTTGATGGAATGTCAGTGTGCGAAATACACTGAGTGATGTTAATTATTCATCCTTCTTAGCCAATTTTGGTCGTCACCGGCGAGAGGCTTGCTGCAATGGTTAGCAAATCCTACATTATCAAGAGAGCTTTAGGATCAGAGAGAAAACCAATGACGACTTATTTTCTTAATAAGCAGATTTCCAAAACGTCTTGTGTCCTATACTGTAAGAGTCCTTCGTCACTTCTACGGGGCATGTCACCGATTTATGCATGTGATGTCATGTGACACTCCTTCGGGCGCAATGATAGAATATCTGTGACATTGGTTGGAACAATAACACATATTGTTGGAATAACAGCACCAGCTGGTTGTACGACACGCACGACTCAGGGACACACATCATGGCAGAGGGCACAGACTGGATATTCGGCCCTCGGTTATCCATTGAGGGGATCAAAAGTATATTCATGCCGAACTGACTCAGGGACGTACGAGATCATATATCTCGTGTACGAAAGCCAAGTCTTGTAGTTAGGAAGATAATCACGGAAAATATATCTTTGGTTCACCCTAACTTTAACCCGAGTACGATCGTACAAACGGGTTCTCTCAGGAAGAGAGAATCCATTCAACACTGATCAGTGGTTGCTTGGCAATCCGTGCGATTGCTTTGTGCAATCACAGATTAGCAAGAGTGAAGAGACAAGACTTAGGCTTTACGGCCGGGCTACCGGGTAGTCTTGCACTTCGTGCGAGGCGAGAAATCCTCAGGGATACCTAAGGGGTCACACTAGAAAGTCTCTTGTGCTAAGAAGCCTTAATCCTACCTATTGTCGCCTGCTAAGCTGAACCGGGTAGATAGGATAAAGACGACTTTTGCTTTACTATCGTACAAGACAGATTCCCGTTGTCGCCTGCTAAGCTAAACCAGACAAGAATCTTTATTATACCGTACATAGAGTACAAAGTGTGCGCCACGGCACCAAACAAACCAATTTTGACGTCGTACGATACGAAACGACTACCGAACACAACATGGCTTCCCAAGAGGATCCAGAAGACAATCGTCAAAGCCAATATGACAATATTGATGGATACCTGCCAACGTACAAAGAAATAAGTGCAAGGAGCGAAGTCCCACTGCACACGTAGAAGAAGACTGTGAATCCTAGACGCTGGGGAAATCCAGTCGATATTACACAGGCACCGTCCGAAGAAGAGATGACTACGTACATTGCGTACATCAACATGGAAATGCTTCATCTTAGGCAATCAAAGGAAAACCTGACAATATCACTGTACGAAGATTTTAACGAATAGTCTACCTTCCAATAGGAAAAGGTCTATCGTGCGTTCAGGGCAGAGTTCATACGACTTATTGAGCTAAAGGGATTCCGATTACCGCCAATAAGAAATGTGAATCAACAGCTAGTTGAATTCATCAAGGAGATTGGGAGGAAGTTTGATGAGCAAGAAGAACAGCTTTCTACTCGTACAGCACTTACACCAAGTCATACGATTACAACAACTCAAACACCTGTTCGAAACCCTGAATCAACTTTACCCCAAAACACAGCTGAACCGACAACAGAGCCAATCGAGCCCCCGTACGATACACAGACAACCCAAACATCAATTGTACGAGAGCAGTCACAATCAGCTTCAGGAAACATGCCTCCTGGAACAAGATTCACACAGGAGGTTGAGAGTTTTCCACAAATCCAGGGTCGTACAACACCTTTACATCAAGGAGACAGCATCTATGACCTACCACCAAGACGAATAATCCAGAATGGATTGTGCGAGCCAACTACAATTTCAATCTTCCAAAAGGGATGGAGAAAGGACAGGAATTATACGGGCAAGCCGTACGATATCCTGTACGACAAGGCAAAGGTCTTTATCAGTTTTTGTCAACGCCTCAGGATCACTGAAGACCAATACTATGCAGTGTTTCCTGATATCTTGGCTGATCGTGCGGAAGAGTTTTATCTCCATCACATTGGACCAACAAGGAGATGGGACGAGATGTACAACATGTTAGAAATGCACTTTAACACTAACATCAACCACACTCTCTATTGGACAGATTGGACAAGTCTATCCTTCGCACGAGTCAGACAAGACAATCCAGACAAGAATCTGATGGACGTATTAGAGATACTCTTAGACAAGATACCCCTCGTACAACGGGCACTTGGCCCAGGTTTTCAGGGGGAGATTATGCTTCGTACGCAAGTCACCCAAGCGTGCAGAGGTGTACCAGAGCTAGAAACTGCTCTAAGCAATCTTAAAGCACATCACACGTGCGAGCAATTCTTTTCTAGCCTAAGAGCATCACTACAAGTCGCTTTAGACAGGAAGTCTATGTCGCACGACATCAACTTTGTGGATAGAAGATACTCTAACAACAAGAGTTACCCACGACCATCGTACAATAGACCGTCAGACAACAGAGGATCTTCTCGACAACCTTGGAAAGGTCAACCTTCATCACGACCTAGGTTTAATCGTGCAATATCTAAGAAAAGATGTTTTGTGTGCAAAAAGGAGGGTTGTTGGTCTACGAATCATTCGGACGAAGAACGTAATCGTGCGAAAGACCAATACCTTCAGGCATGCGGTATACTTGAACAAGAACCACAGAGAGATTTTGCCTCGTACCTTCTTGACTTTGAAGGAGAAAACCCAGTGGACGAATCGTGCGATGAGGAGGGAGAATTTACAGGAGATGAAGAGACATCAGCTTTCCTAATGTCTTCTTCATTCTTCCATCGCACGACAGGGGAGGATATCTTTTCATTACCAAAGACGTCAGAGGCCTGTCAATTCTTGTTGCACGATCCTTATATCTCATCGTACCAAGGGGAACTATGGGATACAGGAGCAGCGAAGTTCTCTACTGTAGGGAAACCTCAAGTCCTTGCATACCTACGGGAGAACCCTCGTACGGCAATATCCTGGGGACCAGGATCAGCAAACGTACGATTCGGGGCAAGTGACTCAATCACATCGGTTGGCACTATGGAAATGGAGAATCAGCTTGGAAAGGTTACGTATCACATCCTTGATGCTCCTACTCCGTTCCTGTTTTCATTGTACGATGCAGACAGGTTAGGTGCATATTTCAACAACGTCGATAACGTGATTGTACGGCAGGATGGAAAACCTATCCCAGTCGTACGGAAATGGGGTCACCCATTCTTCAACCTTAGTCGCACAGAGGCCAGCATGTTCTTCACAGAAGGACAACTCCGAAGGCTTCACAGACGATTTGGACATCCTCGTACGGACCGTCTTTACCACCTCCTGAAGAAGGCTGGGCATCACAACATTGACATCAACATTCTAGAAAAGGTCCAGAAGTTTTGTCATCATTGTCAATCGCACGACTCAGCACCGAAGAGGTTTAAGTTCACACTTAAAGACGAAAGCTACTTCAACTATGAGATAGTTGTGGATGTCGTACGACTAAGAGACAAGAACGCCTTACACGTTATCGACACAGAGACAAGCTTCCAAGGAGCCACCTTCCTGAAGTCCTTATCTGCACGAGATACGTGGAATGCACTTTGCAAGTGCTGGATCAGCACGTACGTTGGTCCACCAGACCATATCGTACATGACCCAGGTACAAACTTCGCATCAGCAGAATTCAGGAACTATGCCGACATCATGGGCATATCGTGCGAAGAAATGCCAGTAGAAGCCCACTGGGCAGTAGGCAAGATAGAAAGAGCTCACGCTCCTCTGAGGCGTGCGTACGATATCTTGTATGCTGAGCTTGGGCACAACACGGACGAGGAAACCATCCTCCAGATGGCTGTGAAGGCATTGAACGACACAGCTGGTCCGCACGGCATCGTACCTACACTACTTGTCTTTGGTACATATCCAAGGATTAACAAGGACTCACCTCCATCGCCCGAAATCACCCAAAGGGCAGAAGCAATCCAGAAGGCAATGAAAATGCTTCAGAGCATTCGTGCAGAAGTAGAGATCAATCGTGCGATCAACACCAGAAATGGCCCTAACCTCCAGAGCATACTATCACTACCGATCCAGAGTGAGGTTCTAGTATGGAGAGAAAACAAGGGATGGACTGGACCGTACGAAGTCCAGGCTATAGAAGGCCATACGGTGACAGTCAAGATGGTCAATGGTCCTACACAGTTTCGTGCGACACATGTCAAACCATACCATCAAGACACAGCACAGTCAGATTCAGATATCGCACGACCTATTCCTCAGAAACAGCCAAACAAGAGAGGAAGACCAAAGAAAGGCCAGAGAAGGGCTGTACGACAATCACCACGTACCAATCAAGCATTTCTATCTCAGAAAGAAAAAGACCACAAGGAGTTAGCAGAAAAGTTACGGCTTGATAATGTGATTACAACACCAGGTGCTCCGTACAAAGAATCAGACCAAACAGAGATAAACAACCTTATTAACCAGGGAGTCTTCACCTTTGTACCGTACAATCCAAAAGAGCATGACCACCTCCGTATCTACAAGACACGGATGGTACGAGAGATCAAGAACTTGTCATCTAAGCCGTACGAGAAGTCAAGACTCGTCGTACAAGGGTATGGGGACTGGGAAAAAGAAGAACTCTTAACCCAGGCACCTACTATCCAACGGATGAGCCAAAGGCTCATACTTGCGATTGGACCTACCCTTGTGCGAGACTACAAATGCAAAGGGGAACTCAGAGACATAACTCAGGCATATACACAGTCGGACGATCGTCTAACCAGGACAATTATCGCACGACTACCCAAGGAGTTAGAAGACAAATACCCTAAGAACACACTTCTCCATATCTTGAAACCACTATACGGCCTAGCAGAGTCAGGCCTATACTGGTACAAAACCTATTCTGAGCATCACAAGAAAGATCTGAAGATGACAGAGTCAACGTACGATCCATGCTTGCTGTATACAACAGAAGGACCGGATACCTTCGGGATTACAGCTATGCAGACAGACGATACACTTAGCTTTGCTACACCTGCCTTCTCCCAGAGAGAAGAAGAAGAGCTGAGAAGGAAAGGACTTCGTGCGAAACCAAAGACCACCTTATCGCCCAACAGTGAAATTGACTTTAATGGGGGAAGGATTCAATCGCACGATGACCACATTACCTTTACTCAAAAAGGCCAGGCAAAGCACCTGAAACTCGTTGATCCTGATGCGCACGATGCACATCAGCAGTATGTTTCCCAAAGGGCAAGAGGAGCATACCTCGCATCTATCTGTCAACCAGAGGCATCGTACGACCTGTCAACTGCAGCCCAAACTAAGGAGCCTGATAAGAAGGATATTGAAACTTTGAATGTACGACTTCAGTGGCAAATCGATAACCCTACACGAGGTCTTACATATATCCCTCTTGATCTCCATCGTGCGAAGATGTACATCTTTACGGATGGATCATTTGCAAACAACTCAGATCTATCGTCACAACTTGGATTTGTTATCGTACTAGCTGAGGAAACAGCTCGCACGACAACAGACTTCCAGATCAAAGGAAACATTATACACTGGAGTTCAACAAAGTGCAAGAGAGTCACACGAAGCGTACTTGCAAGCGAGTTGTACGGGATGACCACAGGATTTGATAGTGGGATATCCCTTAGTACGACACTTACCAAGATCCTTCGTATATTACAACTCCCAAGGATTCCAGTTATCATCTGTTCAGACTCACGATCTCTATATGAGTGCCTCGTACGACTAGGCACAACAGATGAAAAGAGGCTTATAATTGATATTATGAGTCTACGTGAGTCGTACGAAAAGAAAAAGATCTCAGAAGTGAGATGGATTGATGGGAAAGATAACCCTGCCAACGCCTTCACCAAGAAATCACCAAACTCAGCACTTGGACAATTGATTACAACAAACACATTAAGGATTCGAATCGAGGCGTACATTGAAAGATTAGGAGAAAACACTTGACAATTAATTCGTACAACCTCACCGCCATACGTTACCAACTATCTGAAAACGAAGTGTAACCTCAAGAAGGTATCTGATATACCTGACCACTACCAATGCCGATCTCAATGTCGGATCGTACCTCCACCATATCCACAACCTTCCCAAATTACCATATCGTGCAATCCATCTGATTGTCGTACGAGATTTCAGGGAAGAGAAGTTGTGCGATTACTCCTTGTCGATAACCATGGGGCTAGCAGAAGTGCCAAGGAAGCGACCGCCCTTGCCGACGTTCTTGCCAAGCTTGCTGCCAGGCGTACGAGGCTCACGAGCATTAGTGACGTTGGGAGCCTTGTAGTTGCTGGGGCCGCCGTTATCATCATCATCATCATCGCCCGGGTTGTCGGACGAATCAACATCTCGACCGCGGTGGGTGCAGCGAGCGCCGTGCGACTGCTAGACGCACTCGGCGCAGGCGCCACCCTGAAAGGTGGGAATGCGGGTGCACTGGCGGAAGCGCGGGGAGTCAGTAGTCGCGCATTTATTGCCACAGGCAATGGCCGCACGACCACGAGACTGAACCAAGACCGCAAGGAAGTAGCCCTGGCGGCGGATGATGCTGGCAACAAACTGCTGGACAGAAGTGTTGCTAGTGACGCGGATCTCGATATCGCGCGACGGCATGTTGATGATGAGACGCTCCTCATCCTGCAGTCAAGGTTAACGTACGAAGACAAGGTAAGGACAAAAGTAACGTACATTGATGGCCAGAGCCAACAGAAGAGCGCGATTGTTGGCGTTGCCAGTCGGAAGACGAAGCCAACGACCACCGGACGCATCGGTATGCATACCGATGTTGCCGAAGATCGAACCACCGGGGGCAGCGAGAGACATGATGGATTGATCGTGCGAGGTGCTATTGATGAATCAGTAAGAGGAAACGTACGAGAGGAAATCCTACGTACAAGTAGTTGTTGTTGGAGTTGATTGAGGAAGAAGGGGAAGATCGTCGTTGATCGATTGTATGGGAAAGCGACGCGTGCGAAGGGTGAAGAAGAAAAGAAAAAGAGAAAAAGAAAAACAAGTGAGAAGGGTTTTAAATAGCTAAGGTTGCCGTACGAAGGAAGGAAGGTACGTCAACAGCAGGAGCAGAAGTGAAGTCAACGAGGAAGGAAGGAACTTCACCAACACGTGACTTGCCTGCTCAACCAGGCAAGAAGGGAATGGACAGTTGCCTGGAGTTTTGATATTGGTGATTTATCGTACAACGCAAGTGGCCTAACCCACAGGATTGTACGATGAGGTTATTGATGTCACAATCAGCGCAACCTGATTGGACACCGCAGGGAGTCGTGCAGTCACAAAAGAAAAAGTTGTGAGTGTTGGAATAACAGCACCAGCTGGTTGTACGACACGCACGACTCAGGGACACACATCATGGCAGAGGGCACAGACTGGATATTCGGCCCTCGGTTATCCATTGAGGGGATCAAAAGTATATTCATGCCGAACTGACTCAGGGACGTACGAGATCATATATCTCGTGTACGAAAGCCAAGTCTTGTAGTTAGGAAGATAATCACGGAAAATATATCTTTGGTTCACCCTAACTTTAACCCGAGTACGATCGTACAAACGGGTTCTCTCAGGAAGAGAGAATCCATTCAACACATATCAATTTCATAGAAAGACTTCAAGTCACCAAACAAAGTGTTATAACTCTTTCGCGATGATGTAGGAGTAGATCGCGGTGGTAGAGGCTAGTTCGTTTGTAGAAGCTTATAACGAAGGTTCGACGCGGCGATGAGATAGGAATGATCAAAATAAGCCCAAAGAAATTGCTAGTCTATTCTGTGGCATTGGTTGCAAGTCGAAGATATACTTTGTCAGTAACATCACGGAGCACATTATGCTACGTGCCTGATTCCGAAACGTTGACTAGAGCTAGGGTGCCGAAGACACGGTGTCTGGTGGGCCTCGTTGAGGACCGTCTCAATTTGAAAAGCCGAATACGGCTTCTACCCAGACTGCAAGGTGATGAGATCGGCCACTTTTGGTTGTTGGGCCCGATTGAGTATCGCCCGCGCACCGCCTCCTTCACGGTGCATGGCTGGGATCCCTAGTAGCTGAATCGCCGAGGTTGTAGGTCGTAATACTTTACAGCACGTCATAAATCCACCGACCTATCCGATTATCATCGACCACCCGCAGCTATGCAAACCTGTCTTTTTGTCATGACTTCTTGGCAGAATGTTATTTGAACCAACGTCAAGTTATCGGGGTGCCGGATGGACGGCGTGGGGCCTTTCCGCGGGGCCGGGAGAGCTTAGATTGATCCGAGTCAAAACCAAGAAGTGACGCAAGAAAGAGGGCCCCGGGATTCCGCCAGATAGACCCTATTCTTCCCTTGTGTTCCGTAGGAAGGCATATAATAGGCTGGTGATGTTGCTACTCGATTCGGCCATGCCTCGGCATGCCTCATCGTCCGAACCACTTATAACCGCATTGACTGGTTGGAAAGGTTTTCCCAACCGCTTGGGTTGTCCAGTGTGTCCATGGAGAGGGTAGCTTTGGAGCCTCATGAGTCTAGAAGAGACACTTATGATGTGTCTCAACGTAAGTTGCAAGGTGTATTGGGGCAAGCTGTCGTCCATGTGCCCAATCGTATCCCTCGAAGTGATCAAGGCTCTAATCTTCTACAAGGGTAAAGATCAAATGGCAGCCCGAATGATGCAGCCCATACTTCACGTCGCTTAACTTCACGTGTTGCACCCGAGGCTACCGCGGCCCTCCGAGGCTTCCAGTGGTGTGGCCCTCCTGACGTAAAAGCCATGATTATGGGGGAGGCATCCCGGGTTTCTATCAGTCATTTGACGTCTCGTCTGAAGTATGGCCAATGGACACGTCATTGGCCCTCAATAGATTGAGGCAACTACTAAGCAGTATTAACCTTTTCTGCCATTCACTCGCGCATTCGGTCAAGCATGTCGTCTCATCTTGTCAAGCTTGAAGGCCAGCAAGCGGCATCCATGCTCTACACATCAATATGCAACCGACAGCGGATATGAAGAGGGTTATCACCACATTCTCCACAACCTAAAACGGAAGCATATTGCGAGCGTTGACGGACGTCATCCACTGACTTTCCGGAAATTCACAAAATAGGGTTCCCCGTGGATCATTCAGACTCCATCGGGCGGCGAGATTATCTAGCCGGCAGTAGGCCAAGATCGTGTTCGTAGAACGAAATGGAAGCAGTTGGGGGGTTTTGGTGGAGACACAAAACATATATATACACCCGGCAAGAATCTCCCCTGTGGGATAGGAAGAAATCTATCATCACCATCATAAGCATTGAAGATAAAAAACCACGAGCTTCTACCATCACAAATCACTGCAAGACACACAGCTTGCGCGAATAAACTGGAAGACATTGAATAGCCGCGACATTCCACAAAAGCAATCAGAGTCCGCGCCAATTTACGTTACCATTATCAACTACTTTTCCATATCTTACCTGCGTACTCTCAACTCGTGTCCAGAATGCGCTTCTACACCGCACTCACCATCTTCGCCGCCACTCTTGTCGTCGCTGCTCCTACGCCAGTTGAACAAAACAATGAAAATCTCTGGGCTTGCGGAAAGGAGAAAGATGGAAAGAAGGAGGGCGGCTCTATCGCTGCTTGCGAGACAGCCACTGCTGCTGATCATGTCGCATGTATCAAGAGTTGTGCAAAAGATGCCGCGTGTATCACTGACTGGTACGCCACTTTCTTTGAACTCCCGTGTGTTGTTTATACTGACTTAATTGCAGTTCTGCGAAGGCTGTTGCCGGTTATACAGCCTGCGCTGGTGTCTAAAGACATAACATAGTTAACGACTAGACGATTTAACGCGACATGATTTTGCAATTCAAAACAATGGGTTAGCGACGATTAAAGCAAGGAGAATATAGATTCATGATAGGGGTTGTCTAGTTGATGGCCATCACTAGAAATCAGTGTATAAGCAACACAGGGTTTTTATTATCTTTTTATTTTTCCTTCTCGAAGCTTCAATGGCGAATTCCAAATATTGATTGGGTTTCTTACACCGGCATGCACTGTGACAAACCGTCAAATTTACGTACGTGAGATAAAGTAGTTCAACATGTCTGGCATATGCTAACCGACAGGGATGCACTCATAAGAGATAAATATCACTCGGTGTATCGCGTGCCTATCACTGGAGATCAGCCGCTCTTGATAATAAACCAGACAACTCAATGAAAGCGACCATATTCTTTGAATAAAGAGCCTCCTTTCCTCGCCAATCAGCCTGATTGAAAGTGCCAATATACTTTGAAGACTGCTGAGAATTGGCGCCGAAACGGCCATTCACACCGGAAATTGCTCCATGCTGGCAAAATACGCTGAAAATTTTCGTCAAAGTATCAATCAGATAACCGTGTCTAGACTTAAGCGCGGCTGATACCCATTTTGATATGTATGTTTCGTATGGATAACAGAACTCACAAATGGACGATCAGCTTTTAGCCTGGATTACAATCCTATTCTTTTTCTACTCGTTGTTCCAGAAGCCGTCCAAGTCTTGCAACTTCCAGGGCACCTGTATTCAAATTTGCTCAGCTCGTGGTCCGGATCAGGCCAAGTAGGCATGCAATCTTGAAAGTCAAAAGCTGTCGCATAAGAGCAAAGCGACTTTCTCGAGTTCTGGAACCCAGCATAATATCGTCGGGGAATAATTGTCTTTTTGAAACAAAGAAAAAGGCTTTTAAACTATCGTACAGGCATTACTCCACCCTCTGAGAGCCTGTGTGGGGGTATTAGATGCATATTGCTTGCGTAGAGGTGGCACTCTATTTGGCCTCCTTCTTGGCCTTGTCGGCAATCTCCTCAGCCTTCTTAGCCTTGTTCTCAAGGACCTTCTTGACCTCCTCAATCGTCTCCTTGAAAAGCTTCTCTCCCTCTTCCTTGTGCTTGTCGGCAACCTCGCGCAACTGCTTCAGCTTGGGGATGATCTGGTCTCCATCGGGAATCATCTTGAAGTACTGGTCCAGGCCGAAGCTCTGGCCGATCTGGGAGCCCTTGGACTTGGCCTTGTCGACGGCGTTGCCGACGTAACTTTCTAGGCCTCCGAGGTCGCCAGACTCGACGGCCGTCTTGGCCTTCTCAAACAGCTCCTTGGCGTTGCCCTGCTTGAGAGCGTCGGCGTTCTTCTCGACCAGCTCCTTGACCTTGGGGTTCTTGTCAAGGTAGGGCTTAGCCTCCTCTAGGGCCTTCTTCCAGGCCTCGTCGCCTAGCTTGCGGACCTGCTCAACCTTCTCCTCGACAAGCTTGCGAGCCTTCTCAAAGTTACTAGCGGTGAAGCCTCCGGCCAGGACATCCTTGACCTGCTTCCACGTCTCATCGACCTGCTTCTTGGCCTCAGGGCCGTACTTGTCGCCCATGTCCTTGAGCTGGTCAATGTTGCCTCCCAGCTTCTCCTTGAGCTGGGGGTGGTTGTCGATAACGTCGGAGATGGCGTCGCCGCCGAGGCTGGCGATCTTCTTTGAGATGTCGGTCAAAACATCGTAGGCCTTGTGGACGGCGTCGAGGCTCAGACCCGCCTTAGCGACCTCCTGGAACTGCTTGTAGGCATCGTTGACAATCTGATCAGCCTCCTCCTTGTGGTTCTTGCGGACCGTCTCAAAGTCGTTGAAGGCAGAGTCCACGTAGGCGCGGCCACCGGGGATCCAACCGACGTAGGAGTAGGCGAACTGCTTGATATAGTCGATGGCCTGATCAGCGGAGGGCGTGTTTTCTTGCAGCTTCTGGGCAGCGGCCGAGTATTTCTTCTCGGCCTCCTTCGCGGCCTTGTTGACCTTGGAGGCGGTGCGGCCCGCGGGGGTGAAGGAGTAGATGGCAAAGAACAGACCGGCACCGGCGAGACCACCAGCGACACCAGCTCCGAAGTGGGAGCTACCTGAGCCTGCGCTTCCTGTTGTTGAGGAGGCTGTCGTGGACTGGAAGCGGAGGGACTGCTGGCGGGGGACGCGAACGGCGCGTGACGCTCTAGGAAGCGTCGAGCGAACGAGGGGTCGTGCGGACATCATCTTGACGGATTGTGTGTAGGTATTCAGTGAACTGGATAAGGCGTGGAAGAGTTGAACAATGGGAAAGCGCTAGTCAAAACTGTTTTTGAGGTGTAGAAATGGGTGAAATGGGTATCAAAAGGTGTGGTAAGTCGATGGAAAAGATTGAGAAGAGAGACACGTGGGCAGCTGGTTATGAAGACGATTAGCAACGAGGCGCGAAGGGACCAGATTCCCTTCTCGGCTTTGGGAATTCCAGGCTAGCGTCGGGAACCATGGTGGCGGCATGAGCAAACAAGGAAAACATTCGTCACACATGCATTTTGACCGAACGCCAATTGAAGTCAAAATGACGAGCTGTTGGAGCTGAGCGCCAAGGCTCAATTGACTCCATCAAGGGGGAAAGGCTCAAAGCGCCCTCTTTCACCTACGCCTCAGCTTGTCTGATTCGATTGACCATTGCCACTACCAAAGCCCGGCCCCGTTGCTCTGCAGGCATTGGAAAACTGGGACTTGAACCTCAGAATACAGAAGGTGACGACAAGCTTGGGCCGGGACTGGAATGAAACCTCCGGTTGCAATGACCGGCTGATGACGTCGATAGCGCTCATCGGCAAGGGGTAGCTTATTTCCCCATCTGGATATCTGCCCCGCTTTATGTCTGAGTGACCAATGAGACTAAGGATGGGAGGAAAGGATGAACTGCCCCTGGGACATCCGTCCAGCCCCAAGAGCCCCAAAACTGTCAGCGGGAGATCGCCGATCATTTGGCTGTGGGGAAGCCTTTTCTCAACCAGGGACGCTCTCGTCATCGTGATGAACAGTGGCTCCATTGGCCCATTGGGGCTCTGCTGCTTGATGGGAGTTGAGCACAGTTGACGACAGCTGCATCTTGCAAAGGATGGCACACCAATTGACACATTTCATGTCCATATGCCAGAAGGCCATCAAGGGCAGAAAGCAGCGACACGACAAGGTCGAACCTCCAGTGACGAACATGATGCGGTGGCAGAATACTCCGTAGTTCAGGCGCAACCGCCTCACCCAGCAGCCATTATTCAAACCAGGATCAGTGAGCTAGCCCCTGTTAGCCCCTAATCCTAGGAATAGCGAACTACGCCTCCCTTAAGCCCTCGGATTGGTAACCAGTCCCCTGTAAACATCTCCCAATCCTGGGAACTGTGAGCCACCTCTACCCCCAATCCTTGGAACAGCGAACTGCTTCCTGCCCTCAATCCTGGGATCGGTCACTACTGATACCCCCAAAGAAACAGCGGCCTGCGTTCCGCACCGAGCACCCTTAACCCCTTTTTCGAATTTGCAAATAGATCCACAAACAAATCACTGGCTTCTGAATATGGATCAATTCCAGGCACGCATATCGAGTTTCTCGTATCCTGAATGACTGCGTGCGACGCAGTTGATCGTAATTGATTGACAATTGATTGACCTTGGGGAGGAAGAGAAATTACGTCTCCGGGACTCTTAAAAATGAGTGCATGGGGTCACACGAAATCTCCAAGTGGGCATTGGAACTTACCCAGATATTTGCAAGCCAGGGTTGGCATTCAAAGACTGAATAGAGGGAGCATTTTGTGACATTGTGACCATAGTGACTTCTCCTGATTTCTCTGGAGGCTTTTACTGGGCTCGTTCGATCTTGATTCGATGCAAATCTCAGGGGTAAGATGTGGCATAAAAAAGTCCTTTACTTTAGGCAATATAATTCCCAAGTTCTTATTAGCTAGTCTTACTTAGATTATTGTAGGTCTAAAGTACTTATCTTAATCTAAGCTTTTATAGTTAATTCCACTTCTGCACTTCTATCGTTGTCATAGCGGGAAGTAGTCTCCTGCAAAGAAGCCTGGCTCACCGCGCTCACCCCTGCTTAATTGGTCGCGCGATCTTAGGGCGGCGGGTGATCCGGCTGCACTTGAACGACAGAGTGGCATGAACAATGAGAAAGCCAGCAGAAGACTTCTGGGGTAGACTTATTAAGAGATCATTGGACAACAAAATGCCTAGACAACGTTTAGATCCGCATGTTTCGACCAGTAAACATCAGCACCCCTCCGCCATCGTCATCTTTATCCTGAGCAACCACACTCCAAGCGTCATCCCCGATGCCCATGTCGGGTCTGCCTTCAACATTCTGAACCCGTGCCGGACTGGCTATAGAAAGGCCTTCAACACGGGAAAGCAGGTCGTCAAAGCTGACTGAAACGTCCGTAAGGGACTGATCCGTCGGTTGCGAAGAGTACGTATTGGAGTCGAACCTTTTGCGCTCAGAAACTTTCTCTCTTAGCGCCACAAAAACATCATCACGGATCTTTGTCAAGACAGCATCGATCATTTTGACTTTGTACTGCGAAGTCTCGCCTTCCACCAGGACATCGGGAATTATCCAGTTGGCGTAAATGTTGCGGTGAGGAGGCCGAACCCTGACACCGCTGCTATGAGCTGCGAAATAATATTCGCAGAGACGGCACGTTGGTTTGCTGCAGCCGATGTATTTAACACTGTTATAGAAAGGGATCGAACATGTCTCCTCTGCAAACTCTTTCCGGAGCCATTCCAGGAGGTGAACTTCGCTGTGTACGATCGGTCGAAATGTGTTTTTACGACATTGATTAGCGATCAACTCGTCTAGGCCGCAACGCTGAAGTTCTGCTGCATACTGTTGATACGTCTTCTGCTTCTCCTTGTCGCTCGTCATTCGGGAAATTATGGCTTGTGCGGAACGCACGGTTTGCCGCTGGCTCGATGGTAGACCAGCCTGAAACGCATTCATGGGATTCGGAATTGGCTTCTTGGACGCAATAAATTGGATTTCTGTATCTTCCATGGAAAAGAGCTCCGGATGACGTTTCCGTGCTCCGAGGATGGCCTGGGTAGCTCTGAAATAAGACACAAGGCGGCCGATGAAGTGCTGGAGCTCACACCAATGCCATGACTCATCGATTTTGCCTGCTTTGCCCTTGTCGATTATGTCGTTGTACTTTTGCGACTGACGCAAGGCTGTGGCTGCTCGCACTAAGTTTTCATTGTTTGAAGATGTCCCTGGTACCGGGTGACTAGTCAGTAAAGCCCTACCTTAAAAAGTGTTGTATCAATTCTCTTACATGAAGCATCGTCAGCCCCATTAAGCTCCCTTTTCGAGACAAGAGCCGTTTCTCGTAGAGACACAAGAACTGCCTTGAGTAATACATCTGAAGGCATTAACACGACTGTATTTTAGGCCAAACGCCTAATAGAAGAATGAACTTACTTTGTTCCGATATACATCTTTCGCAGTCACCCAAACATTGTGCAAGACGCTCTAATAAGCCTTCTTTGTACCATTGAATACGTTCCTGGTTGAATTTGAGGATATCCTGAAGAACATTCCGAAAGACTGGCGAATTTTCGTCGTCTTTGCAACCAATTTCTGTACAGAACTGGTTCACATAACGTAGGAGGCTGAGGATAAACTCCCTAGGCTCTTTGATATCGTCGTCATACCTCTGGTTAGATGTGAACACATACAGAAGCTTGTCAGGTGTCTGTAATATGGCCAGAGACGTGACAGTAGAACCACCACGCTGGTTGTCACAGATCTGTGCTAGCTTATTGATGAAACATTCGAGTATCTTGCTGTGACCCTCTGCCAGCGTCGATGTGTCGCTTGGAGCTTTGATTTGACTATACCGTCCGCAGGCCTTGTTAAGACCAGATAGAAAGGACAAGGCCTCAAAGAACCGGTTAAGCCTCTTGCACAGAGTCATGCTGATGGGATGATCAAGACCATCAGCAATGACCGTTTCTTTGTTACAGCACCATCGTTAGCAATACGGTCAAAAGTCCATTTAAAACAACTCACCTTTCATTGACGCTTTGCCCGCATTGCCTCCTTTTGTTTTACTCCTTGCCATTGTGGCAGCTAGTGAGCAAGTTCTACACTAAGAGAGTATAGGATAAGTTAGAGATCCGAAACTTGGTGTCTTATGGAATGAAGTTTGGTTAAAACAATCCACAGCATTGAGTAAGATGATACGAGTATTTATGTGGAAAGAAGATCGGCTGATGCCACCTAGCTAGAAAGACTTGTGTAAAACTCAGACCAATGGTGTTGTCTTGGGAGTTCTCTCACTTCACCTTGATGGGTTTAAACGAGGAGCCCAAGGAACAAATATTGCCAATGTCGCGCATCTGCGCAAAACACATAATGGCGAGTGGAAGACTTGGCTTTGCAGACGTGGTCATGTTCGCCAACCAATCATCTCAAGTCCCGGTCACACTTTGCGCCGGTAGGTGTGGCTCCAGGATATGCAATGCTGGAGGCCGTTGGAGGGACATAACGACCCTTATTGGATATGATTCACACCCACTAAATGCCGGAGGCCGTGATATGTCTTTGAGGCGAAATCGATTAATTTCACCGCCAGTGTTGATACAAGGCTGTGAGGCGTATTCCAAGGCTTCCGTAAGTCATAGTAGTGATATCAAGGCTGTTGGTCACCTTTCGTAAGGCCTCAATGCTTTATTTGAAGCCCAGCATTATGTTTTTGGGTCAGGCAACGAGAGGAGTACCCCGCATATCCTTAATTGTGTGGACGTGGACGTCATCGGCCTCCAATGCCCTGGCCGAATGCAAAGGCAGTCATCCCCAACTTGGCACTTCAATTAGCCCCTTCATGTTCACCGAACATGATTTGAAGATTTACACGGTGGGCTGACTCGATGAACCGGCCTTCTGTTCGTACTGATAATCGCCTGCTCTGCAGGAAATGTGACATTGGCCATGGACTCTAACCAACAGATCCACAGCCAGTGTGTTGGGCCATAAACTTCTGCAAGGAATCCAAAAGAAACCCGAAGAAACAAGAGATTCTGGTCAAATTGGATGCTGGAATATATTAAAGCATATAAGAACACAATCATGTCCATGCCTTCCGCTTTCTTGTCGTTTGCCCCTCTTTCTCCAGTACTGGATGTCCCTTTTCTAATTACGCATGTACTCAACCGCGCCGTCATTCTGGAATTAGCTTTGAATTGTCTCTGCCCATAAAGTCTCATTTCATTTCTACTTATTTCTCCATCCGGAAAGGGAAGATCGATTGACCCAAGAGCGTGTTGAACCGACTTCAGTCAACCTAAGTGTGAATGGTGAGAATATGGATCCGTATGATCATTGCCGAAGGCCAGTACTAAGGAATACCATCACAGGATCTTCTTAGGTGAATGTGCGTGGAATTACACCCGATCCAGAACACTGCTCATCCTTTTTCATAAGGATTTAGGCAAGTAATATGTACTCAATCATCATGACATTGGCTTGTCGAGTACCTAACAACGGGGACAGAAAGCGATATCTGTTCGGTTTCCCTGGTGTAGCTAACGTCCAGGTAACACAAGCATTCCAATTCAATCTACACGATGAACCATGGGTTGAGACCTTACATGGCTACCCAAGTGAGCTGCGACCTCTCCGATCCAGATGGCAGCTCCAACAATCAGATTGGGTATATCATCGATAGCAACACCTATTCCAACGAAGTGATCGACCCGGATCTGCTAGATTCTTTCGAGCTATGCTATAGCTCATCATCCTACCAGTCGTATGGGACATCTTCGGGACTATAGGCTCCTGAGGGTGAACCGTCGCACTGGGGTAATCCCCATCTTGCCCAGCCACACTTATTCGGTTCGGCAACGTGGGACGACGATAACGCCATGATGTTTGCAGAAGAGGTCCTAGGCTGTTCTGACATTAACACAAATTCATCCGCCAATCACGCATTTGAGGTTGACTCTTCTATCGATCTCCAAGATGGCACGGGATTTTCTCAGTGCCCTGCGCAAGGTTTTTATGCCTGTGAGACATGCAAAAAAGTTTTCAACAAACAACACAAGCTCAAGTAAGCCGAAGTTCTCAAAAAGCCCTGTTTGAACTTGTGATCTGACTGTGTTGTGCAGCAGGCACCTGAAAAAGCATAACAAACCTTTTGAGTGCGCTGGTTGCACAAAACGATGCGCTGAAAAGCCGGACTTGGACCGACACAAGCGGGTTTGGCACTCGACCCGAAAAGTTAGCTTCGAGTGCGATGAGTGTGAGAAAGGCTTCACAAGAAAGGACAACCTAACGCGTCATAGGAGGGATCGTTGTAAAGCTGGATAAAAGTTTCGAATTTGGGTTTGGCATGGCAACGAAATCTCTTTGTTTTCGGCAAGTCGCTAGTGGGCTGCTCAATGCGTTTGGATACTTTGTTTTTCGAATTTCTTTATGTTTCCTGACGATGTTGGAGTTGCCTGCAATCAAACGTATGTTGTGCAACTGCTCGAATGATAAAGTGTCCGGCTTCCAATGCCTTTAACAATCATCTTACTGTACCAGCCCTCACAAGCCCCCCATCAATCAGCCATTCAGCCGTTCGCCGTTCTGATCCAGGGTTGGCTCAAAATCCACCCATTTCCCCCGGCTTTGTTACCAATAAATCTGAACCCTTTTCTAGCTCTACTATTGTTGTGTTTATGCCAAGACACAGTCAAAGATTCCTACTGCCGATCCAGAAGCTCGGAAGTCCTAGCAACGACGTCAACAAGAGCGCGATATGAGACGCGAGCAGACGAACATTTGGTATGATCTCGAAATTTCCCACTGGTGGGCCGGCGACGTCCTTAATGGTCATTGGACGCAGCCGTAGTCAGAAACGTGTTGTCTCAATGATTGGGGGTCCGATTGGCCATTGTGGAATGTGAAGTCGCATCGCCAGATAACTCCTAAGATTAGAGGTATGAGAAACAGGAAAGTTGGTAAACACGGACAACTCAAGAACACTGATATGCGGCAAAATTAAAAGTCCCCAACAAACTCGCCGATGTGAACTATTCCGGGGTTGCGGATCTTAAAAGGGGCAAATGGTCCTGGAGACATTTGGACCAACCACTTCTGCCCTGCTAGTTCCCTCCACCACATGCAACACCACGTGTAGACTATTCAAGATGAAGTGGGCCGCATCTCTTGCATTCACACTAGCCGCCCTGCGGCAGGCATCGGCTACGAACTCGACATCATGCACGACACGGCTCATGAGCTATTGGATCACCGCCAACGCCTCCATCTCGATTGTGGAGCCGGTCGATGCGGCTGGCAGCTTTGGAGAGGTGGGCAATATCGCCTTCCCGAATAACGTCACCAACCTCCCCAGTCTCTGCGCCGTGAGCTTTATCGCGAAGACTTCGGGAGGAACGCAATACAAGTTTGGCCTCTTCCTGCCAGATGAATGGAACAACAAGATGCTCACTGTGGGTAACGACGGCTTCTCAGGTGACCTCAACTGGCCGGCTATGGCCGCTGGAGTGAAGTACGGCTTCGCTACTGTGGCAACGGACGGAGGACACAACTCCACAGCGAACAACCTCACCTGGGCCCTTGGTAACGACGAGGCGAAGTTGCTCTTTGGACACAAGGCCCTGCACGGCACAGTCCAGCTGGCGCAGAAGGTTATTGAGAAGTACTACGGACTGCCTCCTGAGGCGTCGTACTTCTCAGGTACATCCGATGGTGGACGACAGGGCTTGAAGGCCGCTGAGCTCTACCCCAGGGACTTCTCAGCCTTGCTGATTGGTGCACCGGCTTGGTGGCAGAGCCATCTGCAGAGTTGGAGAATCGCCCGCGGAGTCTCTAACCTGCCAACAGATGATGCCAAGCACATCTCTGCAGGGAACTTCACCATCATTGGCGACAACATTAGGAAGCAGTGCGATGCCGCCGACGGAGTCGAAGACAGCATCGTCAGCGATCCGGCCAACTGCACCGTTAACTTTGCCCTTTTCACCTGCGGGCAAGACGGCGTCGATGCACAGGCATGCTTGACCGCTGAGCAGGTCACTGTTGCCCAGGGAATGTATGCCGATTACAACGTGAGCGACCAGATCGTTTTCCCAGGCGTCAGCCCTGGGTCCGAGTATGAGTGGGGCGCGCTTTTGGGCAACGAGCCTAATGAGGTGGCCGTCGGATACATGAAGAACTTCGTCTTCAATGACACAGAGTGGGCGTGGTCCAGCTACAACGAAACCGTTCCCGCGTATGCCAACGACACCAACCCTGGAGAGCTCGATGTCAACAGCTTCAACCTAACCCGGTTCTCAAGCTTGGGCGGCAAGATCATAATGTACCACGGCCTGACCGATGCCCACGTCCCTCCCACTGCCTCCCGGCACTACTATGATAAAGTCGTCGCGCAGTCTGGCGGTGACATTGAGGCTGTTCGTGGATGGTTCCGTCTCTTCTTTCTCCCTGGTGTCGGACACAAGAACACAACGGTCGATGCGCCATGGTACATTGGTGGTCCGGGCCAGGCGGAGCAGCTCGTGGGCGGTGGCAATTCCACAGTGCCGTCCAATGCGACAAACGATGCTTTGTATGCCCTCCAGCTGTGGGTCGAATCGGGGACCGCGCCGGAGTCAATTCTTGCTTCAACATGGACCAACTCGACTGACCCCTCTACTCCGTTGTTGAGGCAGCGTCCAATTTGCCCTTACCCGGCGACGCAAAAGTACATTGGCGAAGGCGAGCAATCGAAGCCTGAGAGTTTTGTTTGCTAAAGTTTGGGCCACAGACATGGATGATGAGTAGGCGAAAACGCTTAGATGATGAATTGATGAAAATGTCAGCAGAGGTTAAAGGACGGTAGCGGCGACGGGTCCGGAGTGGATATCACTGCTTTGTAGCAGTAATGTTTAATGCGACAATACTTTATGTACATTTTGGACGTATCTTGCCTTGCTTACTGAGGCAAAAGGTGAACAGTCACGTGCCTGGTCATGTGACTACGTGTGCCTTTGCTGTCTGACCGAGTGCGCGAACAACGCGTTGTCGCTTGAAAATGGGGGCAATCGTTTCCATCATCCGTGTTCCATCCGCACTACACTGACCTTGACACACCTGCACCCACGCACGCTTGACGTACTACAGCCATCGACGAAGAAGATATGCACCTCATCACTCGGCTTCTGGCCTTGGAACTTGCCCCTTGGACAAAACCTTTCCGTCTCCAACAGTCATGACGACACCACCGCCAGCGCCTCTCGACGACTTGTCGGAAGATGCCAAAGCCATGTCAGCGGACCGGACACTGAAATATTCTCTGCTGGGCCCTTCTTTGACGAAAGCCGGACAAGACTCGGTTGACCAGTCTAAGGTCGGCCACCCCTTGAGAGCCTCAATGGGCTACGGGCTCTGTAGCAACTTGCTGACGTATGGCCTCTCAGGTATCGGATATTATATACAATGCATCCAAAGGATCCAAGTTTTTCAACCGCGAAGAAGAGCGAGACAAGATATTGACGAAGAAAATCGAACAAATCCTTGATAAGAAACGACAACTCGAGAATCAAGACCTCAGCCGCGAGCTTCGCCTTGCCGACCAGCTCATTACCCAACTCGAACTTTCTCGAGATCTGACGCAATATATCGTCCACGTCGATTGCGATGCCTTTTACGCTGCAGTCGAGCTGCTTGATCGACCCGAGCTCAAGGACGTTCCCTTCGCTGTCGGAGGTGGCGTCCTCACAACGTGCAACTACGTCGCTCGGAAATATGGTTGTCGGAGCGGCATGGCTGGATTTGTAGCCAAAAAGCTGTGCCCCGAGTTGGTGATGCTTAAACTCAACTTTGAGAAATATACGGCCAAGGCCCACGAGGTACGGGAGGTGTTGGTGGAATACGACCCTCGGTTCGAAAGCGCAAGCATAGACGAGGCCTACCTCAACATCACGGAGTATTGCACAGATAAGGGTATCAGCCCGGCCGAAGCTGTCGAGCAGATGCGCCGGGAAATACACGAGAAAACCAACATCACTGTTTCAGCCGGGATCGCGGCCAATGCGAAACTCGCGAAGATTTGCTCGAACATGAACAAACCGAACGGCCAATTTGTCTTACCCAACGACAGGTCTGAGATATTGCGATTCATGGCTAGACTACCGCCTCGAAAGGTCAATGGTGTGGGCCGCGTGCTCGAACGGCAACTGGCAGAGATCGGGATCAAGACATGTGCGGATCTTTATCCTCAGCGGCAACTCCTCCGACCACTGTTCGGCGAAAAAGCGTACGAGTTTCTGATCAATGTTTACCTTGGCCTGGGACGTACCCGAATTCAGCCTGCAGATGAATACGAGAGAAAGAGTGTGGGCACCGAAAGCACGTTCCGAGATATGTCAGAGCCACAACAGTTCAGAGAAAAGCTTAGATGGACGGCAGAAGAACTGGAAAAGGACATGAGGAGGGCAGAGGTCAAAGGTCGGACGCTGGTACTCAAGGTGAAACTGCACACATATGAAGTTTTTACTCGCCAAGCCGTGCTGCCTCGGGCAATAGCTTTAGCCGACGACCTATACCAGTTTTCGCTTCCGATTCTGGCCAAGCTGGAAGAAGAGATGCCGGGCATGACACTGCGATTGATGGGACTCCGTTGTACCCATCTTGTCAGCACGAAGAAGCCAGATACAATGTCATTCTTTGGTTTTCGGTCTCGTAGGTCCGAGTCAGCTGCATCGGTTGACAGGCCTCACAAGACCATTATTCGCCCCAAGGCTGGCGATGGGCTGGATGAAGATGGGTGGGAACAGTGGCCCGAAAAGGAACTATTAGACCTGGACGATGATCAGCATTTACTGGTCGACGTCCACGAAGGATCTGCCAGCCCTGGCGACAACGAGCCGAGTCCCGTGAGGAGACATGGGAAAGAGATTCAACCGAACCCTGTGCGAGAGTATGCACCGATAAACGATGAAATGTGGGATTGCCCCATCTGCAACCGTCCGCAGATTCCAGACGAGAGACAGTTCAACGAACATATCGACCTGTGTTTATCGCGACAGACGATTCGCGAAGCTGTGTATGGGGACGCTCTTCCTGCCCCAGCTTCAAGATCGACAACGCCGGACATGAAGAAAGCCAAGGCTGGGGGAGAAAAGAAACGCGGTAGACCACCGGCACGACTGCCAAGTGACGACCCTCGGCAGAAGAAGCTTTGCTTTGGACCTTGAGCCTCAATGACCAACCAGAATTAATGATACCCGTAATGTTACATGATTCAATCGCTCGCTCAAGTGTGGAGAACGCCGCATCGTCATCATGCCAACATATCTAAGATTGATGCCGACTCGCTTTTCCCCTCAACGGCTCTCTCCAACTTCTGATCCCACGCGATGGACCGGCACTTGGATGATGGCCAGGGGACCTGCAGGCCTTTGCTCTGGTAAGCTAGCGCACCATGATAGCGCTGTGGCTTTTTCTTAGCTCACGGCGCTTAATCAGTCGACGGCTCAATGAGATGAGGAGCAATGAGACAAGCTCAAAGAAGTACTCAAGCCAGCGGAGTTGATCTGCTGCCGATCGACAAGGCTTTCACGGTTACCCCACCCTCGTTGCTGTAGTCCGGTAACTTCTGGAGAAAACAACCCAAGATCTCGGACATTAGTTTCTGTGCGTCACCAATGACTTCTGATTTTCTTGTCTTATGAGACCTACATTCATCCGAAGGCGCTCCGGTGCAATCTTCTCAAGTGAACCATAACTCACTCGAATCGAGTCGAAACGTTTGGGGAAAATTGTGACTATTTATTGCTCAACTAGGAGTTGTCTACCATTACGAGGGATCAATATGATAACCCAATGTTGCCAATTTTGAGGTAGACAACAGAAGGAAAGGAACAAAAAGCAATGTTTTTGTGAGACTCACGCTACCCCAACACAAAGGGAATTTTCCCTGCTGCCACGTGTAGAAGCGGTTCTCTGATCACGAACAGTGGGCAATATGGACAGCAGCCGACTGGTTAGATGAGATGCAGCGTCGACTGCTCGGTTGCATCTCGTTAGAACAAGAAAGAGAAAAAAAAACACCCCGTAAGTTTCTACGATTTCCTTAGTTTCATCCTCCTCCCTGTGGTCATTCCTTATGTATAGTAGGATAGGAATCATGATGCAGACCCATTGGACCCTGACAAGGCCGGAAAAACTGGCGTCCATTACCCTTCTTGCGAATTGAGCAGTCTTGCGAAAGAGTACACTCATGTCCTCCTAACCGTCCACGGAAGAATCAAATTTTGGTTATAGGTCATATCGCCCACCATCTACTGCGACCTATCAAATTAGCTTGGGATTTGCAATGATGGTTCAAGCTGCGGATCTTGCGTTGGTCAACCGTTTGGCTGAATCGCCAAGACCGAAGAGCTCATACCATTAGGGTCAGCTAACGCCCTTCAGCTGGGCAAGCGCCCAATTTCTGGTTAGCGTCTGAAGCACTGATGAACCTTCAATCTAGCGCCAGAGGCCTTCTTATGCAACAAAAGCTTACGAACCGACGATCCAGCAGGGGTACCGCCGTCTTGGTGTACATACCATCACCGTTTGCACCCTTTTCCAGAGGGCAACGTCCTTAATGTGATGGAGCCGTACTCTCTGCGCTCAAGTCCACTAGTGCAACTTCAACTTTGGGCGAGGAGGTCTACATTCTTCTTTTTGAACTAACAACTGCAGTCTCAATCTGTCACCAGTCTGTGTTCCTGCATCAACTTAGGCTTTCGAGATGTGATCGACGTGCTAGGAACAGCGCCATTGTGGATGTAAACAGTGATCTGCACGACGCCTCCACCTTTGATCTTACCACGCAAAAGCATGGTGAGATGGGCCGCCGACAGCTCCCAGTGCGATGCCGGCCCGTGAATCATTGTTGACTGGGGAGATTTCGCATTCTCCGGAATCCTGTCTTCCAGCCCCATTAACATTCCAGTATATAACCCACTACGCATTCCTCAAACGTTGCCTCGTTGACAGTCTGGCATTCATTCACGTTCCTTATTTATTGCCCGCCAGCAGCTTTGCAGCAGATTGTCCAAGGGCATCGATTGACGATCAACAATCAACAACCAACAACCAATAACCATGGATTCAGGAATTGAGCCCGCGCAGACTGCCACCCTTGCACCGGCGCCCGCCTTCAACACGGAGCCAGTTGCAATATTCTGGCTTGTGTGGGCGGGGGTTTGGACTGTCACAGTGCTCTGTGGTATGGCATTTCTCTTTTCCAACCGCAAAATGCCTTTTCTGAGAATCCGTGGGTTGGCTTTGTCGTTTGGCGCCGTCACCATGCTCCATCTGTACTGGGTATCGGTCCAGATCGGTCTGTCAATTGGTCAATTTGTTCCCGACGGCGCAGAGTTTTGGGTGATGGGACTTTACCTGCCCTTCGGCATTGCTCTCTTCCACGCCTCCAACAGCCGCTTCCTGCATGTCGCCAAGGCGCAGCGCAAATATGCGGAGAAGCCACTTTGCCCACGGTCCAAGTCACAGTCGCCTGCCTGCAACTGCAGAGATAAGACCCTGGCGGGAAGGCTCCGCAAGTTAGACTACACCACCAAAATGCTGGCTGTGGTTAGCACGGGCATGGTCGTACAGGTATGTGACGTTGACCAAAGCCATGGGCCGTGCTTGACAGCTTGACACATCGCTGACATGTACGACGATCAGCTTCTCCTAATGGTTGTCATGTATCTCGTCTCACGCAAGTATCACCCATGGTTTGGCGTCCCCGGCACGGAAGTCAGAGGCACTCCGATGCAACGGAAGGTCGAGATGGGTCGAGGTTGGGAATGGTGGCCTTCGGTCTTTTGGCAGTTTGTCTGGGCCTGGATGGTCGCGCCTGTCATTCTCTGGAAATCACGGGGGATCAGAGACACCCAAGGGTGGCGTCTTCAGACCATTGCATGCTGCACCGCAAGGTGAGTGGAATCAAGTCTAGCGTTCCGGCGCCGGCAACAAGCGAATTCCTGCAACCAGCACTAATGAACTCAGCCTGCACGCTACACCAATGTGGCTTGTTGCCTTATATGTACCAAACATGGCGCCCGTCAACAAATACTTTATCCCCCCTCAGTGGTCAGTTATATGAAGCATGCATCGGCACCCCGCTTGGTCATACTTACACCACCCAGGATTTGCCTCTCCATCACCTTTATCGAAGTCTTCGCCATCTTCGTTCCATGTTGGCAAGTGTTGAAACACAAGTCGCTCCAACAAGAGACACTTGAGTCTATCGCCCTTTGGGAAGCCAAGAACAAGTCCCGCAACGGCAGCGATTCTATCATCACCGACTCAACTAAAGTTGGGTCTGACGCCTCCATCACTTGGAAGTCACTGGTACAGCTCGAAAAAGACACCAGTCAGGCCGACAGTGTGTATACCATGGGCGCTCTAGAGTATGTTTTGGAAAAGAACCCCGAGCCCCTGCGCAAGTTCTCGGCTCTCAGAGACTTTTCTGGAGAAAACATTGCGTTCCTGTCAGCTGTTGGAGAGTGGAAAGCATCGATTCCGCGAGGTCCTGACGCGCAACAACGGTCATCAGAGCTCACCCGTGAGCGTTTCAACCGCGCCCTTCGAATCTACACCGAGTTCATCAGCCCCCACCACGCCGAGTTCCAGATCAACATCGCATCACAAGACCTCAAGCGGTTGGAGACAGTCTTCGAGAACGCTGCTAGGATTTTATATGGCTACAAGACTGAGCGGTTCTTCGATCCTGTGGTTCCATTTGAGGATGTAACTTGGGGCCCAGAATCTTCTTCCGGTAATTCAGACAAAGGGACCTGGTCGCGAGATGGCAGAGGAGACTGCATCACGGATCGTGTGCAATACTGGGGGGAGATCCCAGAGGCCTTCAACGCGGATGTGTTTGATAATGCGGAGACCAGTATTAAGTATCTTGTTCTGACAAACACTTGGCCGAAATTTGTCAAGGAGAGGAGGTACTCGCTAGGCTCCGAGGATTCTGGAGAAACCACAGACACGTACCACTCGAATTCCACTTTGTCGAGGGTTGCGAAGTATTTTAGGGCTATGAAAACTGTAGTGTAGGCTTCGGCGCTTTGGGCAAGGTTTTCCTTTTCTTTCTGCGATGATATCCCTAGTCTTCAATGACTCTATACCAATTTGTAATTTCTTTCCATAAGTTAGCAATTAAAACTCAGCAGCAGATGTGCTAAACTCTCACTGCTCTCAGATCCAGTTGGGTGACCACACGAGAGGCCAGTATCCCACGTTTAGTCGAGCTTCCAGGTTGCTGCAGTACCGACGTGTGGCGGCTATTTAGATCTTGATCGCAACGCCCAGCTGACGGGCCATCAAAGGAGCAGAAGGCCAGAGAAATACTTTAAATCAACGGAAACGGCTGTAAATGGCTTTCCCTATTTGAGAGCGGCTTGCGACATCCGAGTGTGGACCTGCAACAATGGCTTCCTGAAGGAACAGGTGCCATCTTTGGAGACATCGCAGTAAGTTTTGCACCTTACAGTTTTCATAATCAATGATTACGTGAGGCTTCGTTGGTTGGCTAGATGTCTAACCTGTTGCGAGACTCGGAAGAATCTTGGCTTCTGCCACCACAAAGGGGGCGTAACGCGATACCACCGGTATCGGCCAAATGTCACGATGAAAAACCTTTGTATCCCTGTTTTGAGTCGCAAAAGAAATTGTGATTTACGGGTTAGGAACACTGATAATGAGTTAAAAATGATACCTGCGAGTATCGTACTTTTGTGGCAGGCGAATATATGGCAAGTATACATTAGAGGAAGGAAGAGGGGAAGTCTACAGAGTCATTAGTGATCCACTCCCAGTTGGTACTTCATCACTGCATAGATCTCAAGCTGAGCGATGCTGTTGTGACTATCCCTCTGCCAGGAAAACCATATGTGCTTCGCCGAATTATGTCAGGGTATGGGCGAATCTGGTACGGCCATACCTTGGAACCAAAAAGCTTGAGTCTTGTTTTGATGTAGATCATACTTCTCAGACCAATCTTGTCTGATCATGTTGTCTTATTTTGAAGCGATAGACACTGGGGTTTCTCACTACCGAGCTCAACAACACTCGTTTCTCTACCTACGCACTTTTACTCTATTTCTCTGTCACTGAGGTGCAGCCATTCTATAATCTCTCTGCGACTAGTTACTTAAGTTAAATCCTTCTCAAAACGAAGCACATCATCACTCTTCCCATCGTCATGTGCATCATTGTGGCCTCTACCTATGTTGACATAGTCTCCTGAGAGGGACAACTCCCCTCCTATAGGGATTTGAGTATGACGTCAATCGTGGAATATCCACATAACGCAACCATCGACAGCGAAAAAAGCTAAGTTACATTACTACGAAACTGTGGCTAGGCTCAGTACCACAGGTTCTGCTCCTATTGTGAGACCAAGGTTTCTCGAACGTGCTTGGAAGCTCCAAGTATAGGTAACATAAGAGTAGGGCGCCTGCTGACAGATTCCTAAAGCGCGCCTTTGAATGATGGTTCATTTCAGCAATCATTGAAACTGCTGTCGATAAGCCCCATCCTTTATTGTCAGCCTGAAAACTCATTATAACTTGGTGGTTTTGCATTCGTCTGTGGGGTAGACCCAAGCCTTTCAATCGGAATCCGCGGCTACCGCTGTACCCCTTCCGTCCACGACAAATGCCCAACTTTCTCCGCACCCTGGCCACTTCGTCATAATCCTTCGTCCGAAGCTGCTCTGCTCAATTCCCGCGGAGCCGGCCATGCATTCTTCATATAAATACTTCAGGCTGACAGTACGACACTAAATCAAAGTCAGGCTATTTGAAAATTGGATCACACTTGTTCCGTTTCTAAATGTGAGTACCAAAGCCAACAGCAGCTTATTTTCCACCAAACTTGAAAATCATGACCTGGCTCAACTTGATTACTGCCATTTTTGTTGCGGTGGCTGTGGCCATGCGCCTTGTTTATCCTCGCCTTCTGCCCAAGCCCATTCCTGGCATCCCGTGCAACAAAGAGTCAACCACGCGGTTACTGGGAGATGCGCAGTATTTTATTGATCTTGACAGAAACGGGAAATTCTGGGCCAGCTTCTTCACCGATCTCCTCGCAAAGTACAAGACACCAATAGCCCAATACTTTCCAGGGCCGTTCGAAGGCACCCATGTCGTCATTGGAGATTATCGTGAGGCTCGTGACCTCATGACAAAGCGCGGCAAGGATCTTGGTAGGGGTTACAAGAACAACGTGACGTGGCAGGGGGTCCTCCCCGAGCATTTTATTGCCATGGATGATTTCCACCCGTCTTTTAAAGAGGCGAAGTTTCTAACTAAAGACTTGATGACACCAAGTTTTCTTCATGGAGTAAGCAGTTAGCTTCAATTTGCCTTTGCCGTTAGCCGAGTGCACCGCTCTAACGATACCCAGGTATCTGCACCTGCTTCGTACAAAATGGTGATGAACTTTATCAACCTGTGGAAGGTCAAGGCTGTCATGGCTAAAGGGTTACCTTTTGACGCAGCCGAGGACTTAGAGGGTTTCACCTACGATATTATGATGACTGCTGCTTTCGGAATCGCGGAGCAAAAAAGTCACACCCTGGACCGACTACGCACTATTCAGAAAGCCGAGACAGTAGAGGTTCAAGGCAATGCCTCTGTTCAAATTGCCAAATTCCCACATACAGACAAACCAGAGCTGCTCGCTGCCCTTAATACGTTAAATGCTAAAGTCAACGGTTCTCTTCGGTCAACAATACCAAGGACCTTTCACGCAGTAAACAACTTCCGACCCTCCGTTCGCCGTGCCTTCAAATCAAAGAGAACAATCATTCAATCTCATATTGACCGGTCGGTCAAGAAGTTATCTCGAAGTGGCTTGAAGGAAGAGTTCGCGTCGGCAGTGGATTACGTGGTATCACGTGAAAGGTTCGCCGCTGAGAGTGCTGGTAGGCCTCCTGCCTTTAACTCTCTGCGTATGAATGATATGCTGTGGGGCTATCTGGTCGGTGGGCAAGAATCCACGCACAGCACGCTATGCTTCACAGTGAAATATCTCGGGGCAAATCATGACGCCCAATCGAAGTTGCGCAGGGCCCTACATCTCGCTTATCCTAAGGCAAATGACCACAACTGTCAGCCGACCATCGAAGAGATTATCAAGACGCAAGTCCCCTTCTTAGATGCATTTATTGAAGAGACTCTGCGTATGTGCAGCCCTGCAGCGGCAGTGACAAAGGAGGCGCTCTGTGATATGATGGTCTTAGGATACGTCATCCCAAAGGGCACTCCGATTATGTTCTTGTTAGGCGGCCCTACAATCAAAGAACCAGGGGCAGAAGTCAAGGAGTCAAAGCGCAGTGAAACATCGCAGAAGCTCTGCGGTGAGGGTGTGGACGATTGGTCCCAGAGTCCATTCCCGCCTGGTGAGTTCCACGTCGAGCGTTGGTTACAGCCTGACGAGAATGGAGACATTACGTTCAACAATAAGGCTGGGCCGTTTATGAGTTTTAGTAGTGGACTAAGGGGATGCTGGGGTAAAAGATTGGCGTACCTAGAGCTCAAGTTGATCGTTACCTTACTGGTATGGAATTTGGAGTTCAACAGACTGCCTACTGAGATGGAAAACAATGGACTTGTTGAGGGGATATTTACGAAGCCTAAGTCATGCTTGGTCAAACTAGAGAGTAGTGACTGTAGAGCGTGAAGTGATGGGTCTTTGGAAGGAAATGCAGGTATCGTAAAATAGTTGCGCGACAGTAAAAACAGGCCGTTGTGATGAGTTATAGGACCCCATTTTATAACGTCTGAAAATTTGGAGAGATTATTTCATGTATGATCTTTTCAATCCATCTGAGCTTTTTATCATAACCCATGGCATCGGCTAACAACAGCCTTTGAATCAGAATTTATGATTTGCTACAAGAGAGCTAAGCACAAACTTGCAATAACATCTTGAAAACCTCGTGTTGCCACTGTCTGAACTCTCAGTTATTGAATCTCCCAATTCCAGAGCCTGAGCTTGATGTATCTAAGTGAAACTTGTTGAGTCCATGATGACCGATTTGCGCATCCTCTCGAATTCAGGTGGCGTGGTTGTAACCAGAGCGTCCATATTCGACCCTGTTGTATCCGGAACGTCCATCCTCTTCCTCACGACGATTGTATCCAGATCGACCGTCAGTTATGCTGTTGTATCCAGAGCGCCCGTCTTCTTCTTCACGGCGGTTATATCCAGAACGCCCATCCTCGACACTATTGTATCCAGAGCGCCCGTCCTCTTCCTCCCGACGGTTATTTCCTGAACGTCCATCGGTAGAGACATCTGTGTCTGCTTGAGCAGAGCCACCATTCCGGCGTCGAAGAAAAATAGAGTTCTGATTGTCAAGGCTTGCAGACACCTCAGGCTCAAAGGAAATATCTTCTATGAGCTCACTGGTTTCTTGAAGAATGGTTTCCGTCGATTTTGAAATCATCTGATTCTGAAGTTGGTTGCTGCAGACCCCCATACTCTTATTGATCTAGGTTATCGTTGATTAGAAAAGACATGCTCAACATCGAATGACCAACGTCTTCAGAACGTTTGGTGGACAACTGTACCGTTGAAAAGACGCTTTCATAGTTGAAGAGCGACAAAATCAAGACAAAACTGATTAGAGATATCAGGATGGTGCGTCCGGTCGAGCCACGAGGAGTAGGACCCCTAGGCACTGACCCATAGGTCGGCAAAGAAGCTTCTTTCGTCATGATGGGGGGAGAATACAAAAAACCGATAACACAAGTACTAAGAATGGGAACTGTGTGGCAGAACAGGGATCGCTTCAGTGTAATATGTGGTAACTCATACACGAGGAGCAAAGATTTCGACGAAGTGGTGTTTTCTCGGAGGTTGAAGATATATCGACTCACACAAGACTCGGATGATCAAGACACAAAAAAGAGAAAGACCTAGGGGAAGGGATGGCTATACAAATAGAAAACCATGACGCAACAACACGAGCTTCGAGGACCAAGAGGCGAGGGGCATGGGATTGGGCATAGCGGGGATGGCATCGGCGAATATGCCCGAATAGCCAATGACGCATCCTCATCGCCAGTACTCATGCTTTTCAGGTATTGGGGGAAACGACGACTTCGGTCTCGCCGCAAGAAAAAGCTATTTTTCTGGAAATAGTTGCAGATGTACACCCTCCACGAAGAGCTAGTTAGAAGCTGAAGAAATGGTGTTCGTCATTCGTCACATCTCTAGCTTCATTCACACGCCACGACCCACTCTCATAGGATACTTGCTCCAACGTGTTACCAACAGAGATTGGCCTTGATTTGATAGGCTGAACAGCCCTTTCTTGAAGATAGCGGACGTGTTTCCGGTTCCTGATTAGCGGAGTCCCTGGGCCAGGGCCTGGCCCAACCGTAAGGCATACCAACCGTTGCAAAGGTTCCAACAGTTCCAACGGCCCCCAACTCCGGATTTGTGGCAATGCTGCAGGGGAGCGATCGTGAGCATGGTAAAATTTGGCGTCATTTCGACCAATGCGAGGCCACGCACCTAGCTTCTGTGCCGCAGCGTAGCCTGCCCGCTTACACATGATGAAGAATACCTGTTGCAGGCATTCAACCAACGCACCTATCACGGCTCGGCGCCTAGCAGAAGTCTGGCTCGCCAGACGCAGCCCACTTACTCTGCCTCGGGCGACGGCAACTCGGTGGGTACGGCTGCCTATGCGAGACTGCCTTAAACCAGTGTTATGGTTCGGTCAGAACTGCATTACCCGAGAGTGCGCGAATGAAGTCAAGGAACTCAAATTCATTGGTTTAGTCTTGGAAAACTGACATGCATATGCTTAGCCTCGCAAAATCTCAGAAAAAGGATGGTATGAGCGATAAGATGAGATGTGGTTCGCCTCGGTGTGATGGCTCCCTCAAAATAACGGGCTACGCCCGAGCCTACCCACTACAAATTTCCGGACACTCACTCTGTCCGGATTCGGAGGCAAAGGGCAAGAGATAATTAAACCTGCATAAATTGAGCACCGGCATCCTCTCCCGCATGGAGAAACGAACCCCAAAGGAGCAAGGATCACTCATACCTCTTGTCAGCATGTGAGGACCGGTAAATACCGGCTGAGTAACCTGGCGGCGGCACAGTTCATTGTATTTACGGCAACTATCTATTACACGGTGAGTCCATTACGGTTCAATCGGCCGTACTGTAGGAGTTTAGGGCGTCGCCGATGGCTCCCACTGCAGCATGGAGCGCGTGTCGATATTTAGACCACGCCCTTCTTCCATCCTCAGCCCTATAGAAGTGGAATAGTGCCGCATTCCAGAGTCCTCTAACGCAATGATAATGTTATTTCGCGGGAGCGGGAGAGATCCTCTGTTTAGAGTGCAATGTGGCCATATGTAAAGGATGAAAGGCGGATAAAAGATTGGTTTAATGAATCTGACACATCTAGCACGGTACACATAAGGCTGGAAAGTTCCCGGTAAGGAGTGCAAGACAGCGTGAGCGTAGTTCAATGTCCGTGGGAGTAAGAAATTGGGAACTGCCTGGGACACAATTTTTGCGTATTGTGCGATCGCCTGGATACTTTGAACCCTTACCACTAGACAACGCTATGATGGCCCCTTTCGTGAGCAGGCAAACACCTTTTCTACACATTCATAAGGTGTTGGAAAGAACGGATAAATTTGGGTGAATATCTGGCTGTTTTTCCCAGAGATGCTCAATTCTCCATACAGTATCTAGCCTTCCCATACAAAGTCTTGGTCGATGCCAGGAATTAGTGGTCTGAGGGCCATTCCGTAGTCCCCAGCATTTGGTATTCGGAGAAGAGTGTGGATGTGGAACTTGGCCGGCTCACTGTTGGTTAAGAAGACGCCAGAGTGATGGTCAAACTCAATCAGGACCACCGGGCTTTGAATACGATAGTAGAAAGGGTCCTGATTGCTGAATCCTCCTATCCAGCTGAAATACGTCTCATGGAACCATGATTTGATGTGGTTCATTCTTATTTCCCTGGCCCTTTGAGGGAGATAGATAAGGTACTGGTTCAGGATACCGATTACGAGCTGTTGTTGCTCAGAATTCATATCCTTCACAAGAATTCCCTCGTACGGCACAGTGCGGTTGTCTCGATATGCGCCGCAGAGGTGTCTTTGATCATCGTGATTCCACCTTCCCTTCGGCATCGCAGGATCCTTAAGCAACTTATAAGTTTGTGCCTTATGCTGGAGGCTTGCAGGGAGTGATTGCATCAGCTGCAGACCAAGTCGTTCCTCTGTCTCCAAGATACGGGTTCCCTTATACGGACCTTCATCAATCAGGTTGGGCTCCGCCCCAGTGAACCATGGTGACGCCACGATCTGGCCCTTGCACAAAAAGATGTTTAGACATAGATGATGGCCATAGAATGAGAAGCCCCATGGCTGACTTATTGAGGGCTCTCCAAACAACACAAAATTGTAAGAGTACTCGTTACAAATGGTAGGCGCCTTAACGAGCTCGCCCAAGAACCCGTTGATCCGCATGGCGCCAAGCGCCTTGGCGTAACCCTCTGGCGAGAGTGTTGTCTCGAGAACTTTCAGAATACTTTCTCGTAGGTTTGAGTCAAGCTCGTCGAGGCGTATGCCCTTGTCGCTCAGAAGAAACTCCGGGTTCGACCACGAGCGCCACTCAGGCGAGTCGACGTGATATGAGAGTATTGACTTTCGATTGTCATCGAGCTGTGACAGGACGGTGTTGGTGGCGTTGACGATCTCCTGGATCGGCACGCCCTCATCTTCCAACTGGAACAAGTCACGCTTTACTGTACCTAAGTCCGTTAGTCGTCTTTCTCCTTAACGTTCAATGCCCGCGACCTACCATCCGTTGTGATGCCGGTGAATGGTTCTTTGAACATCTCCCGCCAGTGGAGATACAGGGCATGTAGCCACGGCGGGTTCCCACTGTCTTTAAAGGCTTTCACATACTCGTGTGCATCTTGGCTTCTCATCGTCGTGAAGCGCGGTGTGCTGATGTCCGGCAAATGTTGGCGGTATTCGCCGCCATGGGGTGGTTGCTCTTGCGCTCCGGACATCGTAATTACTGCGCTTGAGATCTGGAGAAGGAGATTTCTTGGAGTTTTCCTCTTCTGATTGTAAACTGGTGCGGTACTTGTGACGATGACTGGGAATCTTTTCGCAGTTGTGTTTTTTACCTGATAGCTGTCCTACTTGCAATGCCTCGGGCCAGGATATTAACTACGTTGCAAAAGGGAGCCTTTGAGGCGAGGTTTGGTTGAATTGAAGGAAACCAAAAACAATTTACACAATAGACAACTGCGTGAGTGATTACACCTCAATCAGACCATATCTAACGAAACCGTGATCAAGTACCGCAGTCACCAAGACAGAATCCTCGGCAGCAATCGGTCCATGCGTTGGCCGGCAGCAACCCCTCACTTTCCGGCCCCTCAATGTTTCGCCACCCCTCATCCTCGCATCTCCCCCATAATTCTCCAACGTGCGCCCTCAAGCGGACCGGCTTTTCCGCCGTCATTGATATGTTAGCCCCAGTTGACCAATGGCATAGCCCAGGCATACGATTAGCACGACGCGATGCAAGTCTGGGTGCGAACTCTCGATTTGCCGGACCTCCGAAGCGTCGGCACTTGCGCCGGGTGCCCCCAGCGTTGCCCCAGTCGGATTCCACGATGCGGGAACTTTTCCTCTCTCCAGTTTGTGGATGTCATCCGAATTTCTACTTCAAGGTTGATTTGAGTTAGAATCTTACGACCTCTGCACATTAGACCTTCGGCCCCAGTTTCGACAAGATGGCTTCGGAATCGCAATCACCCTTTGCCCGTAAGTCATCCCCTTCGTAATCTCTGGTTATCGTGACACTCGCCGCTGACCTGATAAAGGCCTCGTGCGATTCGTCCCACGATCTGACCCCACCAAGATCCTCATTGGAGAACCTGAATCAGACTCTGTCGACGTTGGTATCGCGGTGCGCAACGGTGAGGATGTCAAGGTTGTGGTGTGGTCGGGATCTAGCGTCCTCAAGCCGGGCTCGAAGACCGATCACCGGGCCATCATTGACCGCATCCTCTCACCCGTTTCTGCCGACGAGGTCGGTACTATCCGATGCATCGGTCTGAACGTAAGTAGCCAATGGTCAAGGAAGCCCGATATGCACGCAAAATCAAGCTAATGAAATGTAGTACATTCAGCACGCAAAGGAGGTTGGCGTCGCTTTGCCTGACGTACCCACTGTGTTCCTGTGAGTAGGCCTGCTCTTTTATGACTTAAACCACAAGATGTTAATTGCCAACTCACAGGAAGCCGAATACAGCGCTGGGAGACCCTTGGCCTGCACCAACTGTTCTTCCCCTACTTACTCAAGCAGATGACTGCGGCGATTACGAGTCTGAGCTTGCTGTCGTTCTGGGAAAGACCGCCAAGAATGTATCCGAGGCAAATGCTATGGATTACGTTTTGGGTTACACTGCCTGCAACGACGTGTCCAGCCGGACATACCAGCTGAACCAGTCTCAGTGGTGCTTTGCCAAGGGTTTCGACGGCTCATGTCCCTTAGGTGAGTCTCCCATAAAACGGTCTGGTAAAGACATTGGATATAAACCATCCACAATCTAACTGGCAACATACAGGCCCGACCCTGGTTTCTAAAGACCTCATCCCGGACCCAGCTAAACTGCAAATGCGGGGGCTCAAAAACGACGAAGTTCTCCAGCAAAGTGGCATCGAGTAGGTGTTTCCCACACATCAAGTTATCGACAAACACTGACGTTGTGGAACCAGTGATCTCATTTTCAGCGTCCCAAAGATCATTAGCTTCCTGTCCCAAAGCACAACTCTGCCAGCCGGTACCGTCATCATCACCGGCACCCCTGCTGGCGTAGGCTTAGGCCGCAAGCCCAAGGTAACATTGAAGGATGGAGACGAGTTCAAGGTTGAGATCTTGCCTCACATTGGAACACTTGTCAACGTTTTCCAGAACGAGGGTGTCACTGCTGTTGGGCAGTAGAAAGATATTAGGGTTATTTACTATTTAGTCGGAAAACATTATGTCTCACTAAGCATCCTAATAAAACATACAAATGCGGTAGTGTCCTGATGCTCCCATTCATGGTATAAACCCTGGCGTCCAGGTTACTAGTAATGCGTTCCTGAATGTGTGTGAGATAGTCCGGCTTAGAAATTCTAATGAACCGATATAGACATTACCATAGTCTTTGAGAGTGTAGAACTAACCATTACAGCAGCAACTGTTTGGCGGATTGGAATCCGGATCTCTCGATAATCTGATCAGCATATTGCCTTTGAGCCCATTGAGCATCGCTTAATTAAGAACTCAGGTCTCCTGTTGGTTAACGACTTCTCCAGGATCGGTTGTGTTTGTCATTGAATCCGAATATGGTATCCGTTGTCAAAGATTTTAATCACCTATCTGTTGTACCCCGAGTGTTTCTGATTTTGATGGGGTCTTGTGAAACCCCCTTATGGACACCTGTCTAGCTCTCAAGCAGTTGCGGGACCTTTTCAAGAAGATGCTCAACAACCGCGTCCGGTCCCCTCTCAACCTGCAGGCCATGGGGAATTGCATATGTTTTGATACCTGGCCTAAGTGATCTCGCCGTGGAAAGAATCTGGTCAGCCTCCTCGGCTGTCCACATTGATGCACAGAACTAAAAGAGTTTTATCAGCAAGATCTTTCATAACTAACAGTTTTGATCACATAGCTTACAAGAACGTCAGGCTGATGTTGTTTCACCTTGCCCTCCACTTCATCTATCTCTCGGGGGGTGTCAGTATCCTGGGTCACCTTTCCAAGCAAAGGAGGCTGTGGAGCTCACTCTCGCAGTTGGCAACATGCTCAATCGTGTAGCGATCTTTGAGCTCCTCAACAACACGCCCAACAAGACGCTTCGCCCGCTCCGGTGCAGTGTTGACCGTGACCAACTTGTACGGACCCTTGGGCGCCATGGTGCGGGGTTGGGTTTTGGGTGAGAGGGAATAATGCAACGGATATGAGAAAGGGTTTGTAGAAGGGTGTTCGAATGTTTAGATCTGCGTTGTGTGATAGCTTGCAGGATGAGAAATTGGTCAGCAAAGTTTGGATGATGAATTTTGTATCTACAAAGCTACAGTGATGTGCCGGTCATTGCTCCCGACCCCCGCTGACTATTGTCCACACTCGGCAGATCGTCCCACGCATCGCGCCGAGATCGCACCCGAAAGCATACCCACCGAAAGCTGACTAACTTGTTCCTACCCTCAGGGACTGGTCGAAACCCGATTCCATGCCGGCTTTGCCGGTTTCACCTTCAACTTCCACTAAATCACTTACAGCATCGATAATTCTTCCATAATTATTCTATCAATTACTGTTGTATTGCCGCTATCACGTGTCTAGACCCGCCTCGGAAAATCCGGGCGCTTTCGGATATTCCGATCCGTCCGTCCGCCAAGCTTGGCCAGTGGCGTCCGCCCAATTCGCAGTACCCCGTGGGATGCTCTCTCGCTTCTTCCGGCTTGATCTGGGGGATGTCCGGGGGTCACACCAGGGAGTTGCCGGCGTTTGTACGCATGTAACATCGGTCGAACTGCTGAACCCAGCTGCAGCCACCTCCAAAGATTCCATGGTAAAGGATTCTTGCCATCGCTATTTCCATCCGCTCCCAGTCCCTGATTCTGTCATCGCTTGTGTCGCATGCCCTCAACATACCCGTTCCGTAGACTGATATGCTTCGGTGGCTTAACTCTTGGTTTTCACCCGGGGCATCTTCGTCTTCGTTGAGTGAAAATATGGCATGTTCATTCAAAAAACCTCTCCTCTTTCAGAAAGTGCTGATGACATGAAACAGGCCACCGCGCACACCAAATCTACCGTTCAGCTGGATATCATTGTTGTAGGCGCTGGCTTGAGCGGCCTGGCGACTGCAGTGGCAGCTGCACTGTCAGGACATCGAGTAACGGTATTTGAATCGGCAAAGGAACTTCTTGAGGTAAGCCCCATCAAAGTCTGTAGTGGCAGAGAGGTATTGAGATCGTGTCACAGGTTGGAGCGGGACTACAAGTGACGCCGAACTCCACTCGTATTCTTCAGAAATGGGGTCTGTCCGACAGACTTTGGAATTCTGCATCTAGGCCAACAGACTTAATTGTTCATCGGTATTCGGGAGAAATCCTTGCCAAAGAAGAAAACTTCAATAGAAACATCCGCGCCAAGTACCAAGCGCCCTTCCTCGGCTTGCACCGTGTCGACCTTCAGCTTTCACTTTACGAACGCGCCAAGGAGCTCGGTATTAATTTTAAGCTCGGCGAAAAGGTCGATAGCATCGACTTCGACATCCCGGAGCTCACAACACAATCTGGAGTCAAGGCTAGAGCAGACCTCATCGTCGCCGCAGACGGGCTGTGGTCACGTTCTCGCGCATGCTTTCTGAAGAAGGACGATCCGCCACTGGCGACAGGCGACCTGGCGTACCGCGTAGTTCTCCATATTGATAAGATTACAGACCCCGAGTTGAGAGAATGGATCTTGAATCCACAAGTACATTTCTGGATTGGACCCGGCGCGCATTGTGTTGGGTATTCGATGAGAGCCGAGAAGATGTATAACCTCGTACTGTTAGCGCCTGACGATCTACCCAATGGCGTAAGCCGACAAGCAGGAACCGTCGAGGACTTGAAGGCCCGGTTCAAAGAATGGGACCCAATCTTGAGGAAACTCATCGACGCAGTCGACACTGTTGAAAAGTGGAAACTGATGCACAGTACTATTGTTGCCCTCGAGCCGTGGTCGACAAGCTAACATCCTATAGGAGAGGAGATGAGTTCTTGGGTGAACGAGAAGTCCAACTTCGTGTTTGTGTGAGTGTCCAGCAAAGACCCAGGATTTCAACAATTTACTTACAGAAACATAGTGGGGACGCATGCCACCCAATGCTACCATACCTCGCTCAAGGTGCCAACTCAGCCGTAGAAGATGGTGCTGTGCTGGGCTTACTTCTTGGCCACCTCACATCCAAGACACAGCTACCAGCAGCTTTAAGACTGTACGAGAGATTACGTAAAGCGAGAGGAGAATCCATTGTCAGAGAAACGTTCAAACAGGTATTTCTTCCCATTATAATCGAAGTTATTGGTTTCCCCTACGGCAAGTCACTGACCCAACTCCCTCGTCTCAGCGCCACGATTTCCATTTGGACGATGGCCCCGAACAGGAAGCCCGAGACCAGGTCTTTATATCTCAACTAGGAAAAAAGCTGAAGGGACCGTTTCCCAGTAGATGGACTTGCCCCGAGGTTCAGCCTTGGCTGTATGGCTATGACGTATACAAGGAGGTCGAAGAAGCCATGAAGAATGATCCGTTCAGCAGGCCAAACTTGTAGGGTAGCAGTGGTGGCAGCTTGGTGTATTGTTAGCATGGTCATTTTGGGAGAATGCTTTGATAAGCGACACGTTGTGCTATATCTTCCGTTCTCTTTGTAACTGGACTCGTTAAGTAAACAGATTCCCTAGTAATCAACAATAAAGTCGTGTCGACTTCGAGCGTATCATAGAGAGGTCACCAGTCGATTCTCTTGTCGTAAACCCTCACCTCTTAGTTCCATAGCTCATGTCGCAGATTACCTTCCTACTATACCATATTATGCTCATGGTCTAGTTTTGTTAGTAAGTGCTGCAAGCCGCTAAAGGACCAATACTATAAGCGAACGAAGCTATCTTTGTATTTCTTCTTCTTTTCTATTTCTTTTTCTTTATTTCTCTTAGAAATCCTTTTGGGGCTGATGAAGGGGCGGTTCTGAGATTACGCAATTTGTCTGGGGTGTGTTAGCGTAGTAGTCTCACAAATGTTTGTGTTTCCAAGTCACCAGCATGTTCGATATACTTCAACTTGAACTGGAATCCCTGGACTTGTTACTTTAGCGCAGCCCTCTCAAACGCCGGTTAAACTGCTGATTCCAGCATCAAAAAGCATCTTTACCGGAATCCACACATTACTTCCATTGGCACAGTTCAGGCATTCTGCGTATGTGGCTTTGCGAACACGCCAAGAGACTGGGCGGCAGTGTCAGCCGAATCAAGTGGAACATAAACAGCCACATGTTACGCCCGTCTATGCTATGTCAGCGCTAACCCAGAAAAAGGCCATGCATCATCGGCATTATTGGATGGCTCGGCTACATTGTGCTCCGAAACTAGACCGCTTTGGGCAATTACAAGTCAACATGAACTCGGCCTCGTACAGCAATGCTATCGCTCAAATCCGTTATAAGAGGACAAGTGCATCTATGAACCATCGTCGGTGGCCCCGAAACACACCCAATGGTAGAAAGTGGTGCTGAGTTGAATTGGTTCTGCCTTGTTGTGTCCCGGTTAGGTCTCGTCAGGCCCCCTGTCCATCACCATACCTCTGGGATTTCCTCTTCTGCCCACAGCATTGGGGAAACCGCACATCATTCGCTGTCAGCGCAGCATGTCCCAAAAGAGATAATGGCATACAGGCGGTGCAACTGAGGTCTGCAGCCGTTGGGAAGCCGCCATTATGTATCTCGCTTAGCCCCATATCTTCGCTGACATGTAGGCCGGTGCTCTTGGCGTCGATTTGCTCGACGCATTTGCTCCTGCCGTTCTCTCTTATATTATATCTGGCCTGGACAGCTGTAACGGCTTAATCTTCAGGAAAAAAACACCGGCATTCATCAGGGTCTTGGCCTATTTTTTGCTGCGATATCTAGCTCCATTCCTCCACTTTCTACCACTGATAACTCTCCTCGCACATTAAGTTGGTCGAAGCTTCCCGATATCGTTATTGACCGCTAATATCACATTCTTCGACGATCATCCATTGAAGAACCTGTGCAAGGTTGTCAACTTTGCCTGGGAAGCAAAGCCCTTCTCAATAACGCCATGGTGGCACCGAAGTCTGCAGTGTTGCGCCAGGTCGGCACGCTCACAACAAAGAACTTTATCATCCTGATTGCCCGCCATCCTGTCTCGACCATCTACACTGCTCTCCTCCTTCCGATCATCCTTACTGTCTATATTGGCATTGGGAAGAACCTCAACAGCCCTCAGAACGATTATGGCATTGCAGAGCCTCGACCGATTCGGTCGCTTCAAGATGGCCTTGGCGCCGCCAGTGGATTGCGCAACGAAGTTGTGTTCGTCAACAACGGACTCTCAGGGGGTGAAATCGATCGGGTCATAGATTTTCTCTCGGAAGAGGTAACTAGAGCGGGGAAGAATGTAAGGACGGTTGAGAGACCATCCGAGATAGGCCGTATCTGCCGCTCTTCCTTTCGGGCAACCACATCCTGCTATGGCGCCGTCATCTTCAACTCTTCTCCCAATGAGGGCGATGGCAGCATCTGGAACTACACTCTGCGTGGGGATGGCGCTTTCGGATCAACGTTCAAGGTGGACAACGACAACAATGATGTTCAGATTTACATGCTTCCCCTTCAACGAGCTGTTGACTCTGCCATAGCCAACGCAAATTCCACCATAGCCAACTTGGCAACTCTCAGTAACGTCCAAGAATGGGGGTTCACAGATGAGACAGAGGAGGAACGGCAAGCTAGCGCGAGGAGAAGATACCAACAGACCCTTATCGATTACCTTGGAGTCTCGTTTGTTCTCGCGCTCATCGGCGTCAGTTATCATTTACCCGGGCACGTTGCAACTGAGCGTGAGAAAGGCTTGTCCCAACTCATCGACGCCATGATGTTAACTCGTTACGAGTGGGAAGCGCAGGTTGTCCGTATGCTATCGACTTTCTACTCGTTCGCATCCATTTATCTCCCAGGCTGGATTGTTGCTTCCATTATTGCGAGGAGCATGATATGGAAGGAGTCAAACATTGGCATCGTGCTGGTGTTCTTCATCTTGGGCGGTCTGGCACTCACTTCTCAAGCTCTACTTGGGGCTTCTTTCTTTAAGAAGGCTCAGCTTTCCGGAGTTATCAACTCCTTGGTTTACGTCCTCCTAGGCGTCCTTGCACAAGCTCTTCCCAATGCCAGTACCGGTGTCGTTGCAGTTTCGAGCCTACTTTTCACACCTTGTGCTTTTGTCTTTTTCATCAAGTCTATTGCACGGTTTGAAGCCGAGGGTCAAGCAATGAATATGCTCAAGGTTCCGCCAAACAGCGCTTCTACTCTGCCCGGTATTGTCATCTGGATCTTTTTGATCGCCCAGCTCTTGGTATATCCGCTTCTTGCAGCCTTTTTTGAGCGCCAAATACACGGCGTCGGTTCTGAGAGTCGCAGAATTTACAAAGGCGAGGGCGTTCAACCACAAAATGCTGTTACCATTAGCGGGTTGTCCAAAATTTACTCGCCCAGTATATTCCGCCGGAGTTTCTCATTCATCTTTCGATCTCGACCTCCAACCGTTGCTGTCAACAACCTCGACCTGACAGCAAAACGGGGTGAGATTTTAGCCCTTCTTGGGGCAAATGGGAGCGGCAAGAGCACAACGCTTGATGCCATTGCTGGAATGAACCGTTTTAACCATGGTAGCGTTTCCATTGATGCATCTGGAGGCATTGGTATTGCACCTCAGAAGAATGTCCTCTGGGATGAGCTGACCGTGGCTGAACATATCACCATTTTCAACCAGCTCAAGTCTCCAGGGGGCACTGTTAATGAGGAAGACCCAACCCTTTTGATTACTTCCATTGGGCTTGCTGCAAAACGAAAAGCTCAATCCAAAACGCTTTCTGGAGGACAGAAGCGCAAATTGCAGCTCGGTATGATGTTGACTGGTGGTAGCGCCGTCTGCTGCGTTGATGAGGTGTCTTCTGGAATCGACGCCCTATCTAGGAGAAAGATCTGGGACATCCTTCTCTCCGAGAGGGGCAAAAGGACAATCATCATGACAACGCACTTTCTTGATGAGGCGGATTTTCTGGCCGATAACATTGCGATTCTATCCAGGGGCAGTTTAAGAGCCGAAGGATCTTCGGTGGCTCTCAAAAATGCTCTTGGTGCTGGCTACCGGATCCATGTTCTCAACGCGAAGGATGTCAGAGCGCCCCCAGAAGTGAGCGGCGTAACCATGGTGGTTTCCTCGAATACCACCGTTTACACTGCGCCTTCGTCCAGGTTAGCGGCTAATGTTATACGCACACTCGAAGCCCGTCAAATTCCCTACAGGATCTCAAGTCCCAACATAGAGGACGTTTTTCTAAACGTGGCTGAAGAGGTCAAAGGGGAGCAACTCCAGTCACTTCAACATGGAGAAGCTTGTGGATCAACCGAAACAGGGCAAGAGCTCGCAGAGAAGGTCACATCTGCCCATGGCGAAAGAGACTTAATGGGACTGCAGTCCGGCCGCCAGACAAGCTTCTTCGAACAGACTCCCGTCTTGGTACACAAGCGCTTCACATTGTTCAAGACGAACTGGATCCCACACGTCGTCGTATTTATCGCTCCGATCATCGCAGCTGCAATCATGCAGTTATTGATCGCCGACGAAGGTCCTACAAGCTGCGATCCTGCAGACTTCGCCGGATCAGGAGATTTGGCTCGCTACAGAGCAGCTTTCAAAGAAGCCTCGATAGCCGCTGGGCCGTCGTCAGCGTTATCGACTTCCGTCATTGGCAACTTCTTTGACTTTCTTACCCCTGTGTCGAACGGTTCCATTGGAACCAGCAACATCTCATTGACCAACAGCTACCAAGACATGGTACGGTTCATCGAGGAAAACAGAAGAAACGTCACTCCTGGGGGTATCTGGGCAGGCGACCAAGGAACTCCACCGACAGTTATCTACAGAGCGGATAACAACGCAATCTACACTGCCGTCATCGTTCAGAACTTTCTCAGTGTGATGACAAGCAACATCACCATCGCCACCGTCTATACACCATTCGACAGTGTCATTCCAAGTTCAACACTTACCACGGCTCAGCTGGCAATATACTTCAGCATCATCCTGTCTATTATCCCTGCCTTTTTCGGACTGTACCCGAACGTGGAGAGGCGAAATCATGTCCGCGGTTTGCAGTATTCCAGCGGTGTTCAGTCAATGCCTTTATGGGCATCTCATCTGATTTTCGATTTTGGAATCTTCTTCATTCCACTCCTAGCAGCAGCGATTATCTTCACTCTGTCTTCTGACATTTGGTACGCCCCGGGCTATCTCTTCCCAGTCTTCCTTCTATACGGCATTACCTCCATCCTTCTGTCCTACGTCTTTTCGCTGTTCACCAACAGCCAGGTTGCAACCTTCGCTGCAATCATGGCTTACAATAGTGTCGGTTTCGCCATTTATCTAATTGCCTTTCTCTATATTATTACTTTCTCACCTGCCATTGTGGCGGATCGCAACATACTCATCGGTCATTACACCATCTCTGCTTTCTTTCCTGTGGCCTCTGTTTGCAGAGCCATTCTTGTTGGTTTGAACACCTTCTCTCTAGCGTGCTCTGGAACAGGGTTTGGTTATTCTGGGGCTTTGAATGCCTATGGTGGCCCTATTCTCTATCTCGTCATACAGGCCATCATACTCTTCAGTATCCTGCTATATAATGACAGCGGGAACAAGATACCGGTTTTCCTCAGACGGAAAAGAAGCTCTATCGCTGGGTTAGTTCAAACGCAAGAGAACCCAGAGATTGCCAATGAGCTCTTGCGGGTCCAATCGACCGGAAACGATGACGGGCTTCAAGTCAAGCATCTAACGAAGAGTTTTGGCGACTTCACGGCCGTCGAAAATGTCTCATTCGGCGTCCGTCACGGAGAAGTGTTTGCTCTACTCGGCCCTAATGGTGCAGGCAAATCCACAACGATGTCGCTTATCCGTGGTGACATCCAACCTAGCAACAATGGAGGCGATGTTTTCGTCGAGAAAATCTCTGTTGCCGACCAACGAGCCCTCGTCCGGTCGAATCTTGGAGTCTGTCCCCAGTTCGATGCCGTCGATTCCATGACAGTCATTGAACATCTTCGTCACTATGCCAAACTGCGTGGTGTATCCAATGTCGAGCAGCAAGTTCGAGCAGTTATCCGTGCAGTTGGCCTCGACGCACATGTCAATATTATGGCTCATCATTTGTCAGGTGGTAACAAGCGTAAGCTGTCCCTCGGTATCGCACTCACGGGTAACCCGTCCGTTATCCTCCTCGACGAGCCATCATCCGGTCTTGATGCAGCAGCGAAGCGGATCATGTGGCGAACTCTCAGTACAATTGTCCCTGGCCGCTCGATTCTCCTCACCACTCATAGCATGGAAGAAGCTGACGCTCTAGCGAACCGGGCCGGGATCGTTGCCCAGCGCATGTTGGCTATCGGCGAGGTTGAACAGTTGCAAAGTCGGTTTGGTGATTCACTGTACGTGCATCTGGTCAGTCGCTCCGCTCCACACTCGACAACTGAAGAAATGGAGCATATACGTCAATGGGTCGTCAATGTGTTCCCATCCGCCAGCGTTGAGTCTGCAACATACCATGGTCAGATGCGTTTTTCGGTATCTGCGTCGGACGTCTTGCAAAAAGCCCAACCGAACTGTCATAACAAGAATATCTCTGATGATGAGAGGAGTCGCGAGCTCAGCGCTATTGGCCATCTGATAACAATGTTGGAAGACAACAAGAATGCCCTCGGCATCGAGCATCATAGTGTCAGTCCGACAACACTAAACGACGTCTTCCTCGCTATTGTTGGACAACACGATGTTCAGGAAGAGGGCTACGGAACTCAAACAGCTAGAAAGAAGACAATTTGGCGAAAGATTCTTCTCGGGTTCTGAGATGTTGCTATTTTCCTTCCTGGCTGTTATGGGTTTTCTATTATTGTATTAGGCAGCGTGTCTTAAGTGTTTAGCGAGCGACTGAAGAATTTCGAGGTAGAATTGTATCTAATGTTTAAATGGCACCCATTTCTCTTTGGACAATAGATAATGGAGCATTGGATAAACGATTAACTACGTGAGTGGACCTTACCAAACCAGATGTAACGTATGCCGGCAGTCGTAGACCTTTAATATCTCGATTGCTGCTCCCGCGATGCAAACAATGTCACAGCACGGGAGTGTGACGGGGTAGGTTTGTTTTCAGCACCCTTGCAAGCAAATTTGTCTACAAGGCGATGCTATTTCTGCTTGCCACGACACGATGGGGAGTTAAAGCTCCGAAAACTACCGTTCAAAGAGGGGCCGCATGTCTTCGCGTCTCATCGAGATCTTGATGCTGTGGAGGATTCAGCCCGGAGGAACAATAGCCTGTGATGACAACTCGTTCATTTTACTAATGACCTGGTTAACCAAAGATGCTTGCTAGTTTCTGGTCATGCATAAAGTTCATCCTGGCTGGTTTTGGAATATGACTGTTGATCCGTTGCCAAAACTGAATGCCAAGAAAAGGGTTCTCTGGGCTACGGAATGACTTCAACTACAGCCAGGCAGTACTCAATAGTAGACAGCTGAGCTAGAGAGCCACATCTCTTTCCCGGCTGATTGCCACAGTTGAGAACTGGAGCGAGTTCTGGGGGTTCTTGACCAATGCTGAGGAAACTTCAAGCTCCACCTTTCAAGTTGACATCGCCCTGACGTCAAATTCCCGCCAAAAAGATGCGTGTTGCTGATAACCAAGAAAAAGTCTTTCACACCGGTATGGAAAGAGGATAGAGAGCTCCACAAAATTTGTGAGGGCTTTGACTCTTGGGTAATCAACTCCATCTTTTCAGAAACACTGTCGCCAGCTCAAGGTGGCAGGCAAAATTGATGCCTAAGTTGACGAAGTCGGCCAACCTTGGCAGATTCAGCTGAAAAGTCGATCCGTCAATCGACCCGCCGTATAACCTCGCAACATACCGAGCGGAAACCCACCGCCAGCACACCGAACGGACGTTTGAGAGGGCCAGAATGACGGCCAGTTCTCCACCCGGAAGAAAACGTCCGTTGCGCGTCTCCACAGATCGCGGCTCTGAGGTCACAGTGTCGTGGATCTTTGTGTGGTCTTTATGTCAGTCGGTGTTTCCACATCATGGGCGGCATCCGGAGGTTTTGGAGCGAACAGTGACATAGATTTTGTAGCACTTGAGTACAAAACACCACTCCCCGCAACCAAGATGAGGGAGAAATGCATCAACTCCGAGCCAAATCAGCCAAGTGAGTTGTTTGCGTCCTACAGTTGCGACAATGCATACCACCTACGCCGAGAGCAATATCCCTGGCGACAAACTTATGGAGCGAGGGGCTGAGCGACGAACTTCCCAAGAACAACGAGAGAATCCACAAAATGAACGCCATGACAGTCGACGAATCAATGAGCGAGATGGACGTGAAGACAAGCAAGGGGTCAATGAGCCGAGAAGCGTGCTTGATAGCTTGGATACACAACGAGCAGATCTGGTTGGTGAATGGATGAAGTCCCGCGTGCCAGAGCACGAAAACCTCCCTTCTCAATCAGTCAGCTGGTGGGATCCGACTTTGGCAACGGTATGTTGATAAACAGCCACAGGCCTTACTCCTACAAAAACAAATTGACTGACGAGTGTACTCAATAGGTGCGAAAGCATATTTCCATGATGTGGTGCAGAAACAGTGAGTCAAATCCGAATCTCGGACGTCGATGAGCGTACAAGAGCTGACGGGCTGCCAGCCTTCATCATTTGCTTCTCGATGTTTCTCATCCTTTGTCTTTACTGGGGCATAGTTTTTCGCATCGAAGAGAACTTGCCATCGCTTGTATGCTTTGTCGTCGACTTTGATGGCCAGGTCGCGCCCTACGATACAGTTGCGCCGCTCGTCGGCCCTACGGTCACCAACTTGGCCAACGAGACGCTATGGAGTCCGATTCCATCCATTGGATATCAAATACGAACAGCGAGCGAGTTCAGATTCGATCCCCTTAAAGTCCGTGAAGCTGTGTATCACTTCAAGGCTTGGTCGGCAATCATCATCAACCCCAATGCGACCGCCCTCCTCCAAGAAGCAGTCGCAATTGGAAACTCCTCGTATGATCCAACCGGCGCTGTCCAAGTCATCACAATGTCTGGAAGAGACTCGTTCATGACATACAGCTACATTCTTCCCAGTCTCACCACTTTCACATCGGAACTGATGAACCAATTCGGAAAGACTTGGGGAGAGATGATCATGGCGAACGATACCATCACAAAGGAGACTCTGCGCCAGGCCGCGAGTGCTGTCAACCCCGGGGTGTCACCTCTCATGTTGGACCTTCGGCCGTTCGGACCTCCGGCGGCGATTCCGGCAGTAACCTTTGGACTAAGCTTTCTTATTGCACACCTTGGGTTCACTTACTACCTTGCGGATGACATGGTTAGTCCAAGCTTAACCCTCTTCGCGTCGTCTCAGATTCATGCTTACAACCCACTTCTCAGAAATGTATAGTGCCTGAGGGTCATCCACCCGTGCACTACTGGCACTACGTCATACGCCGTTGGCTGTCATTGATGGCGGCGTACTTCCTCCTATCATTGACTTATTGTCTGATATCACTGGTATTCCAAGTGCCCTTCTCTAATCCGCCAGCATCAGCTGTAGAAGTCGCCAAAAATCCCAATGCATACGGAAAGGCTTCATTCTTTGTCTTCTGGTTACTGAATTTCTTCGGTATGGCGGCCTTGGGAATGGCTTGCGAAAACATGGCCATGGTCATTGGCCCTCGCTGGGTCGGTCTATGGTTGACATTCTGGACTCTGACGAACACCTTGACTGGGTTTTGGCCTCCTGATATCGCCCCAGGCTTCTACAGGTGGGCGTACGCTTGGCCGTATCACCATGTGATCGAAGGTAGTCGTCAGATTTTATTTGATCTTCACTCACGCATCGGCTTGAACTTCGGGGTTCTCATCGCCTGGGTATGCGTCAACACTATCTTGTTTGTACCGGCATGTTACGTCTTGCGATGGAAGGACGAGAAAGAAATCCGCAAGAAGGAGACGAAGTTGCCACACTTCCACCTGCACAGATATGACGTTGAGAAACAAATACCCAAGCAGCCTGGTGTCGAGCCTCCCAGGAGAAAAAGAGGTTTCTTGCGGGCGTTGTAATCTCTCGACGCTTTCAGGCGTTCACTGGCGTTAGATGTGGCTGGGCAATTAGCAAATGATTTATCTGGCATGTCTCAACAGACTTTTATACCTTAATCATTTGGCATCGATGGAATGGATTGCAATTAGGGCAGTACTTGACGATTATAGCATGGGAAAAACATTGGACCCATAATTGCATGAACTCATTCGCCTACCCATGACTACATTCACTGCGTTCAAGTCAGCATCTTAAATGGAGGTTGAGATAAATGAATGCATACGACCTAGCTACGTCGACGAACAGTCTCATCCGACTGGAGTAAAAAAACGAAACAATGGACACTTTAGCACCTGTTTCAGTTCGAATGTCTTGGTGGGCAAGCGTTTGCCGTGCGCAAGACCGGACGACCACGTACCACCACACATAGGCGCTTTCGTTCTTGACATTCCCGAGCCCAAGAGATATCCCAGAAGCTGACCACACCGCTCTGAGATTCTTCCGCTTGGCTCGCTACGTAACTCCTTGGGAGCCAAGCCTTAAGGCAGACCATTTGAGCTACAAGAGTTGACTGTTAATATGCAGCTGGCACACAGCGACCGCGGTTTGTTTCGCAAACACCCGTGCTGGCCAACTAGCTTGAATATTGGGGATTTATTTTTGAGTGAATCATTCAGGGTATTGAGTTGCTCGCCCTACCAGCCATAAGGAAGAATCACTCATCCTCTCGAGCAGTTGACGTCAAATTAACCAACTGCCGTGTCGACCAGTGCTTCCAAGGTACCCGAACGAAAGGTCGCTGGACTGGGCAAACGTGCTAGCTAAGAGGGTGACAAGAGTTCACACAAAACGGCTGATTGTTCTCAGCCTGCGATATGAGGAAACTATGGCTTTGAAGATCAGATGCTTCGGCAATATTCAGGGTTGCGCAAGGACTGGCACGACTGGGTAGCAAGATACCGGTATGCCCCCCTAAATCATGTTTGACCCACCAACCCCTACCATTGTTACCCATGTCCCCTTGGCTGGACGGCCCCTCACACTCATCAATTATGAGTGCCTTGTAGGTGTAGGTAAGTCAAAAATCTTCTTCCTATACCCCGCATTCTCTCCCGAACGCGACATCCTGGCAAGCCGTTGATGGATTATTGGACGATGGACAGCATGAACTGGGTCTGGGGCTGGGCACAATGCTACAGACATTTGCCGAAGAAACTCTGATGGATTTCAGCGCTCGTGCCGACTTTTCAGACATACCTGGATACTAGTAAAGCCCAGCCACTAAACCCCTCACGTAGACAGGTTCCACCGCGCAGCATCGCATTGTCGCACCAAGTCGGCTTGGTCTATTATGATTGTTTGCTGCCCATTCATGATTCCATCATTCTCCCCACTCGATAACTCACCATTCAAGAGAGGTCCCAGGCATCGCCTCGACAGACTGTCAAGATGGTGCTCTCCACCATCGATGAGATTGCAATAGAAGTGGACGTGAAACGTGAGCAATCCCCTCAAACCGCTGTGGTTTTTCCTGCCATCGAAGACTAATTTGAGGGTTTGCAGCGCCTTATATGGAGTCTACCAGCGTTGACGTGAAATCCGAGTCTCTTGTCTGCCAACATACGCCAGCGCCGCTGGAATGGACAGAGGACGAGGAAAGGGCCATTAGGCACAAGCTTGACTGGCACACCGTTCCATTAGTAACACTTTTGTATCTTCTATGCGTACATTGGGCCCCAACTTCCCGTGTTCTGCGGCTTCCTGACTGCCTGTACAGTTTCTCGATCGAGCCAATATTGGAAATGCGAGAATTCAAGGCATGGCAAACGATATCAACATTCAAGGATATCGATTCAACTGGGCTCTATCAGTATTCTATATTGTCTACCTCTTGGTCGAGGTACCGAGTAATATAGTACTCAAACGGGTCGGGCCCCGGTTCTACCTACCATTCCTTGTTGTCGGCTTCGGTCTTGTTTCTCTTTGCACGGCTTTCGTCACTTCGTTCGAAGGTCTTGTCGTAGCGCGCGCCATCCTCGGTCTCTTTGAGGGCGGAGCAATGCCGGGATTTTCCTTTTTCTTGAGTAGTTTCTACAAGAGAGAAGAGCTGTTGTTTCGGCTGGGCATCTTTATATCAGCTGCTTCCATTGCTGGCGCCTTTGGCGGACTCCTCGCAGCTGGTCTCTCTCGGATTCCGCCTTGGGGTTTCGATAGCACGCCCATCCATACTTGGCGCAACATCTTCTTTTTCGAAGGATTCGTCACCGTCCTCGTTGGAGGTTTCGCCCCCCTTTGGATGCCTACGAACCCAGCCACTGCCTACTTTCTCGATGACCGGGAACGAAAGATTGCTGTGGAACGCCTACAGTGCCAACAAAAGGCCAGTGCCGAGGAAAAGGTGAAGTTGGGGGACGTCAAGAGGGCTGTCATGTGCATCCACAACTACACGTGTGCCTTTGGCTTCTTCTTGATCAATATCACCGTACAAGGGCTTTCCGTCTTCATGCCAACAATCCTTGCTGACTTGGGCTGGACGGCCACCCAAGCACAACTATATTCTGTGCCACCTTATGTCGTGGCTGCTCTTACCGCCATCACGATTGCGTGGTTCAGCGATAAGACACGTCAGCGCGGTATCTACCTGGCGGCGTTTTCCTTTATTGCTGTGATTGGATTCGCTATTCTGAGATTCGAAACACGAGCAAATATCAGATATATGGCGGTGTATTTTGTAACAGCAGGCGCTTTCCCTGGTGGTCCCGGATTTTTGAGTTGGGCAATCAATAGTAGGTTCAATCATTCATCTTCGCCTAGCGAAGATTTGATCGTTAACAGAATAACAGACTCGGCGGGGCCTTCTGTTCAGGCAGTTACGAGCGGGTACGTTGTATCGATCGGCACCATCGGCGGTATTGTCGCAACGTACGTTCAGCTCCAGTAGTCAAGTTTTCTCCCGCTCTAGTACCCCATTCTTACAATGGTAACAGATGGACATACACGTTCAAAGATGCTCCAAAGTATTTTGCCGGGCACACCATCAACCTTGTCGGGCAAAGCTTAACCGTTTTGCTAGCATTGATTGGAGTATTATATTGCCTGTTCGAAAACAGGGCTAGAGCGACTGGAAAGAGGGGCCACAGACTGGAAGGCCTGACGGAAGTGGAGCATGGTCAGCTGGGTTACAGACATCCTTCGTTCCGCTACATGCCGTGAGACCACTTTCAGTTTCAATCCAAGCAATACAACTTTGTCGATTTTGCCAGACGAGCTTGGGGCTCAGTTGTGTTGAGCGATCAGACAGCGTCAGACATTGCATCCTCTCCTAGGAACAATAGCAAATCACCAATTGTTGCCAATTGCTGCTGAAAAGCTGCACTCAATGCTTAATGGTGGATTCAGGTGACATCATCGCCAACCCATTTGGATGAGTGCTTTCGGTGCTAATTTTAGCCCCATATTCACCGTTCCTTACCCGACCAGTCGAGGGTGAGGTTCTGACGCCTTTTTTCGTATATGTCGTTTATGAGATTAAATAGGCAACACTGACACATTTGACATATTGCAACTGAGCGATATATGCAACATTAACCCACAATCATACAGCTCTCAAGGCAGCTTCAAGTCTTCATACACAATAGCTTCCATATGCCATGTTTTTCTGATGATAGAGTTCAGAAGTACCCATCTAGGATCTCGTCATCAAAAATGCCTCGTCTTTGAGGAGATCACACGCTTGAACGAGCCTAAGCCCAGGGTTTTATCAACTGTTTCGACTACACTGTAGCTAGAGCTGTTGAATTCGCAATACATTACTAATCCGGCCGCATACCTGTATTGACCTTCACCATGAATGATTTGATCTTGTTTGATTCAACTGAAACTATTGACCAAATAGTAGTAGGAGTCTCGTGCTCACTGCGCATATTTTAATTAGGAATCATAGCAATCTTTTCGCTAAAATGTCACCGGACACTCCGAAATATTGTTGTGATTTTCGGCCTCGAGTGCACATTCACTGATGTCGTGCTCAGAGCTTCACAGGTATACATCCGCTATCCAAGAGCCTTGTGAGCAGTTAGCTGTTTAGAATATATGCAAAATTCGAAAAGCATACTATGAGAATGGACTGCAAGATCATCGGCCGTGCTGTTCTCGGTCATTACAGCATCACAGAAAGAGTACCATGGGCCGCAAACAGAAAGGCGACAGACGTAGAATACCAGCAGACTTAATGTTTTCACGGGGGTTTTGGCGTAAACATGTTTCTCTTGTAAAGCGAGGAGAAACAGTTTACATTTGGTTTCATGACGAGATTATGTAAAGGACCATTCAATTGCTGATTCTCACTTGGATACGGATTAGACCGACCCCCAGCACCAGTTTCTTCATTTAGTCGCCATCGATTTCGACCACATGCAGTTTTAGTGGCAGCTTCAGTTTTGAAACCAATGGATGGGCAGCGCAACGATGACCTGCAAACCAAGACATCCGCGACCAGAGCCGAAGGTTACAGGGCTCAGCATTCCCCTGACTCAAATGATGGACTTTAATTCGCTTGGAGGGAGCCCATAGCCATACATTATATTGCTTTGACTTGCCATCACAGACGTATGATCTCGGAAGCGGCTGATATGCTTCCGCCCAAGGACAGATGAGCCCATAGTGGAGCTCGAAGTTGCTCCATTGTTTCCTCGTCCGACGCGGAAAATCATTTCCAGAACTGTGCACAATCATATATCCATGATGTAATCAAGCAATGTTGAGTATTCTTTACAATGGCTCATTGTGGTACACTTCAGACCAATTTTTAGAACAATTTCTGCCGAGGCTATAAGCCCAACTCGTGCAGCTGTCTCTTGTTCGATTACGGACAGACCGCAGTCAACAAAGACAAATTGGCTGTGACGTGGGTAGTCAAAAGGTAATTGTTCTGATGGTTTGTGTGAACTAACCATGAACTAAGAACCGTAGCTTAAGAAGCAACGTATCAAATTGAGATGGAACAGGGGCTAAAAGATCCGTGGTGACAAGTTCCGGTAGTTTTGTCCTTGACGAACAGGGGGTGGTCTGCCCTCAAGGGAATTCCATGGACCGTGATGTCATCTTCATGACGAGGCAGGCTACCCGTCGTACTCAGCCAAGCAAATGATGCTACGAGCCAATGAAATTTGATGATCGAGCGTCTTATCCATCGATATTGTTAGTGGCTACTTATGCACATCAATTAATTGGTCCACCACGCATCATTGATTTCGACATTGGCGCATTTGATGTCAAATAAGCACTTTTCATTGAATGTACATAAAGCCAAGCCGCTGGAAACGACAAAGACGTGCTCCAACAGCCCAAGGATTGCTGCTTCGGGTATGTATCTTGAGCTTGTTTCAAGCCACCGCAGCCACCCGAAAGTCAATCAGGGGATATTCTTTTCCACACAAAGTCAATACAAGTTTCTCAGCATGGCTATGTCTCAACAAGAAGAGTCCTCATTTTCGCAGGGTCAAACAGAAGGCGATCGCTCGAAAGCAAACGAACATTGCAATGAGGGAAACGGATTCAGTCGCCAATACCAACAACCCCATCATGCCGTAGGCTTTTGGCATCCTTCGATGAGAAAAGTCCGCGCTCATGTTATTCGATTATGGCTGCGCACGATCACCATTCTGTTCTTCTTCATCCTGGCCATCTTGTCACTATACTGGGCGGTCCTGTTCCGGACCGAGGCTAATATCAGTTCTCTTATTGTTCATGTTGTCGACTTTGATGGCCAAGTTGCTCCGTATGAATCGGTTCAACCAATCGTCGGTCCTACAGTGGTGCAAACCGTCCAGCAATCATTGGCTAAGCCGGGCCCATCGTTAGGATGGACAATTCTACCGCCTTCAGATTTCGACAACGACCCCACGGCCGTTAGAATGGCGGTATACAATTGGAAGAGCTGGGCAGCTGTGATCATTCATGCGAATGCGACCGCAGCCCTTCAAGAAGCTGTCGCAACTGGCAACGCCAACTACGACCCAGCAGGCTCGGTACAAATCATCTTGCAAACAGCGCGAGACCAGACAACCTACCAAAGTGATATCCAGCAGTATATCACACAGTTCACAGAACAATTCACTCAGCAATTTGGAAAGCAGTGGGGGCAGGCGGTGATGTCTAACTCGTCATTGAGTCGAGGAAACCTCGCTAGAGCTTCATCTGCCGTGAACCCTGGAATCGCGCCGTTGGTGATTGACTTGCGGCCCTTTCGTCCTGCCACTGCCACGCCCGCGGTCAGCATTGGACTCATCTATCTCATCATCATGGCTTTCTTTTCATTTTCGTTCTTTTTGCCTATCCATTCGGCAAGTGCTACTTTCAAAAGCATCTCAAAGTAAGACCTTTGCTAATCAATGTACAGAAATATATTCAACCCCAAGGACATCCACCTCTGCGCTTCTGGCAGCTTGTATTATGGCGATGGTTGGCAACTATGGTTGCCTACTTTCTCATTTCCCTCAGCTACAGCTTAATATCACTCGCCTTCCAAATTCCCTTCACCGCTCCGCCCGCCTCGCCAACCGAGCCGGCACCGCCTACAGGCGCTACAGCCTATGGCAGGGGCACTTTCCCGGTTTACTGGATGGTCAATTTTGTCGGCATGTCAGCGCTAGGTCTTGCTTGCGAGAACGTCGCCATGGTCGTCGGACAACCGTGGACTGCCCTCTGGCTGATCTTTTGGGTGATCACAAATGTTTCGACGGCATTCTATGCCATTGATCTGGCTCCAGGGTTTTACCACTGGGGATATGCTTGGCCGCTTCACCATGTGGTCGAGGCAAGTCGACAGTTATTGTTTGACTTGCGATCGAAGATTGGGCTCAACTTTGGCGTTCTGTTTGCGTGGGCAGCTGTTAACACTCTATTGTTTCCATTATGCTGTTACTTTATGCGATGGAAGATGGAACACGAGAAGAGGATGGCGGAAATGCAGAAGGATCGGTATGTGGTTGAAACAGAGGATGGCGAGAAAGAGTTGAAGAAACCGGAGGGCATAAAACCTCCTCTCAGAAGGCGTGGATTCATGCGAGGTCTTTGAGCTCGATGTGAGCGGGTTATTGCAAGCTAATCAGTAATGGTGTCCAAGCTAGTTATACGCTAAAGGCTGACCCAACTATCGTCCAGCTTTTAGGAGACGCAATGACTAGTACATCAGGTTAATGGCCTGTGTGTTTTCCGATCGACGGAGTGGGGCGCATCGAGACACCATCATTATGTTCAGCTCAGGCACATACTCAGCTTCAGGCACATACTTCAACTTTAGGCGCATTTCTCAAGTTCCCCAACCAAAAACGGGTATTTGGGGTCGGTTACTCCAACTGGAACTGCTCAAATCATGGAATGAATAATTGCAATGCGCGATTTTAAAACAGGCTTAACCCATGCTGGGTCATTACTGTAGTGGGCGAGTGAATCAAATCGGGACTCCAAAGATTGAAGGTTACTTGGTGTCTTTGGCGACTTGCCAGTGAACCAAGCACTTGCTGTGCGTCACGAGTACCCTTTCCCTCTTCTTAAGTTTATACCTGCGTCTTTATCAGTTTGCAGATGCAAATGCTATTCCAACACATACCCGTAGTGAGGGGAGGCTGATTACTTGAGGAAGTCTCCAAGTGTCTCATTGTAAACAAGAGTGAGTTGCTGTGGGTGGGGGGCACAGAGACTTATTAGTGCTGTGGCCCGAATTCCAATGTGACACGTCGCTAAGAAGCAGCATAGCTTCGCTAACCCGAACCCATGCGAAAGCACATGGTCAACCCGAGATAGTCTCGACAATGGTCCAAGTCTAATATCATTGAGAATATTTGATGCGTCTACAATGCATCGAAAACGGTGGGCACCAATGCAGTAAATTAGGGGTTTACTCTGTATGAAGTTGTACCAAGTCCGTAAAGGTATTTCACCACCTAGCAATTTACAAAATCTGCAATGCTTCACAAAATAAGAGCACTTGATCTTGCGAAGAAACAGCACCGTATTTGCAGTTTTCATGGCTCCTCACGTCATGATAACCTCTCAAAATCAAGGTCAAGCCAAGGTGCCGTTTAGCCATATGGCAGTTAGTCAAGAACATGGCTTTGCCGGACGCCGCGTTCTCAAAAGTCTTGACGTCATCACCCAGCTCTGGTCACAAAGCACATAGATACACCCTTCTGTCTCTTTTCCCCCAAAGAAGATCATCGTAATTACACAGCATGCATCTTGGCATCTCGGCCAAGACTTAATGGATTTTTTTAAACCGCCCATCGTGCTCATCCACGGTTTGTGGATGACCCCTCTGTCTTGGGAGTACTGGATCCTATTTCTCCAAAAAAGAGGATTCGAAGTGCACGCCCCCGGTTGGCCAGGGGTCGATGGCCGAACGCATGAAGAGATCCGTGCAGATCCGAAGCCTATCGCCCTCCATCGCATCGAAGACATTGTGGATCACTACGAGGCATACATCAAGAAACTGCCGGAGCCTCCCATCATTATAGGGCACTCTTTCGGCGGTCTTTTCGCTCAGATCCTTCTATCGCGCGGGATAGGAGCCCTGGGCATAGCCGTCTGTCCTGCGCAGCCGGCGGGCATTATTTACATCCCACCAACCACTATCAGAACCGCATTTCCCATCTTCACCCGCCCCCTACATTCAGATGCCACCATCCCGATTTCCGAAAGCCATTTTCACTACTGCTTCGGCAACCTACTGTCGGCCGAAGAGAGCAAGAAGCAATGGGATCGATACTGCATACCGGCGGACTCTCGAGTACTCTGGCAATTAGCGACCAACGTTACGGCCGGACAGGCGGCGCCGAACTATGTCCAATTCGACAAGCCTGACCGGGCTCCCCTGCTGCTCATCAGTGCCTCGAAAGACCATATTGTCACCGCGAGGACCGTCAGAAAGGAGTATAAAGCCTACAAGGGCCCTGCAATTGTGAAGTACAATGAATTCGAGGGTCGCAGCCACGGACTGCTTTTTCAAGATGGCTGGGAAGATGTCGCAAGCTATGTTCTCGAATTCATCGAAAGGCATATCTAATGGACATCTGAAGTTACGGTACGAGCATAAAAATGATGCAGCTCAGCGTGTGCGTAGGTTGTTTAGAGATGGCTTATCAAGGATCTTTCTGCACTTCTCTCATTCTCTCCATTGGCATTATCATTCCCTACTTAATATGTATAATCATCACTAGGCGACGGGCGGAATGTACGGAACATCGAACATTGGATATGTAGGCTCTTCCAGGGTAAATAAATAATAGATCATCTTCCCAGTTTGACTTAGCACACTCGGGGCCGCATATACTAAATTCAGTGGCTTAATGCTCTGACATTGAGATATCGAGCAACTTCAATATCGTCAAATTATCAACTTGGCATCACCAGACTAGTTATTTCGTCTCTATGGATGAGCCAGCAGATAACACAGCTCGGGTCACGAACAACTACTGAAGTCACTCTGAAGAGTCCAAATAATGACGACTGCCCCACTCAAATCTGTGAGATTTCGATGCTTAGCAATTGTATGTAGCATTTCTAAGCAATTCCTCGCACATAGTTTTTTCTTCACCTTTTCTCTTGGTCTCCATCTTTGACCCCAACGAGCCGTTGGAGTATTTTGGCCCGAAGAAGAGGTGTCATTGGCTGTGAGCCGTTTCACGACTCCAACGGCGTTAACGCAATTCGTCGAAGTGGCGGCAGATTCGTTCCCGACACCCTGGCCCCCAGCGCCCGACCGCACTCCGCCAAGGGTCTTGAGTATTGCGACCTTCCAAACACCTTCCGGTCTCCATACTGAAGAATCCACAATGGCAGGGTGGACAGAATCTCGGGGCTTATTTATCAGGGCCAGATCGCCCCAGCCAGTTCGGCTTGACGTTGCGATAAGACCGACCCGAGGACTAAGTACATCTCACGCATCTAATTCATCTCATCTTTCCCGTCTCAGAGCAAATAAATGACCTAGGTTACTTTCCAACAATGTCCTCCAAGCTTTTCCAGCCGCTGAAGGTCGGCCAGGCGCAGCTATCTCACCGCGTGGTGATGGCGCCCCTTACCCGCTTCCGCTTCGACGCCGATCACACCCCGCTTGATATTGCCCTCGAGTACTACACCCAGCGCGCTGCCGTTCCCGGAACCCTCATTATTGCTGAGGCCGTCCTCATCTCCCCTGCCCATGGCGGTTTCCCCAATGCGCCGGGAATCTGGAGTGAGAGTCAGATCGCCGGATGGAAGAAGATCACGGACGCCGTTCACGCTAAGGGCAGCAGCATGTACTGCCAGCTTATCGCGCCCGGTCGCGCGGCCGTTTTCCCTGTATTAGAGAAGGAGGGTGGCTACCCCCTGCTGAGCTCCAGCGCCGTACCCATTAGTTCCGAGTCGCCCGTTCCCCGGGAGATGACGGCCGAGGAGATCGCCGCGGCTGTCCAAGACTTTGCGCAGGCAGGCAAGAACGCGATTGCGGCTGGCTTTGACGGCATTGAGGTTCACGGTGCCAACGGATACTTGGTCGACCAGTTCCTTCAGGACACTTGCAACAAGCGCACGGATCAGTGGGGCGGAAGCGTCGAAAACCGAGCCAGATTTCCTGTCGACGTTGCCGCCGCGCTTGTTGATGCTATCGGCTCCGACAAGGTCGGCTTCCGCATCAGCCCCTACAGCAACTTCCAAGGCATGAGAATGCAGGACCCTGTGCCCCAGTTCTCGTTCCTGGCTCAGAAGTTGAAGGAGCTGAAGCTCGCTTACCTGCATGTTATTGAATCCCGCGTCAACAACTGGGAAGACATCGAGAAGGTAGAGGGAATCGAATTCATCCTGGAGATTTGGGATAACATCTCGCCCATCCTTGTTGCGGGTGGATTTACCCCCGAGTTAGCACAGCGAGCCGTGGATGAGGAGTACGCAAAGTGGGATGTCGCCGTTGTTTTTGGCCGCCACTTCTTGGCGAATCCGGACTTGCCGTTCCGTATCAAGCATGGCTTGCCATTGAACAAGTACGACAGGCAGACCTTCTACACTCCATCCATCCCTCAGGGATACATCGACTATCCTTTCCATCCCGATTTCAAGCCCGGCCAGTCCTTGGTCTAAACAAGACGAAGACACGAAGTTTTATGACATATATAAACTTGACTATAAACAAATAACTAGATAGATCATAAGATCACCGTTAAAGATTATCGTCGCCTATCAAACATGCATTTCTTGGTTAGATTGTCAGGCAAGCTCGTTGATGACGGCTCGAAATCAACTATGCCAGGGTATCGAAGGAGGTCAAACGAGCACTCATCCCCCCAAGTGTCATGCAGTATCCTGAAAATGCGCCCTATTGCCATAATTTCGGCCTCAGAAGGTAGCACCAATGGTAAACATCCGGGTCATTGGGCTTCAGCTTCGGCGTGGGGATCTTCTCGATAATTTCAACATCGAGCGGCAGGTTATCGACGTCGAAGCGGCAAAACGAATAACTCAGCGAAATCCAATAGCCGTCGTCGGTCAAGTGCCGCCTTACTCCTTCCGCCATCCTTAAAAACGCCTCCAAGCCACCGCAAGATACCGCATCGACTGTACTCTTGTCGATAATCAGATCAAACCTGTCAGGCAAGTGGAGCTGGGTCACGTCCGCCACGAGGTAGCGCATCTTCACATCACCGAATACTTGCTTTTCCAGTACCCGGCCGCGGTCGATCGCCAACGGCTCGAAGTCGACGTTGGTAATGTTCGTGAAGCCCCGTTGCCGAATATGGTTCTGCAGGTCGCTCGTTCCAAACCCTAGTTGCAGGATGCGAGCCGAATCGTTCAGATTGGCGAGATAAGGATCCACGACCGACATAAGGGTTGTAGAGGGTGTCAACCACTCGAAACTGGTCTCGGAGGCGAAACGCTCGCCCCAGTAGCTTTGTTTATCAAAATCGGCGGGCATTGTTCTTTGGTGCTGGTGGCGGCTTTCCCTCCCGGTGAGGTTTTGGGGTTTGTGGTATTGTCAGTGAGTATGAGGGTATTCTGGGGTTAAAGCTATGGGTTTGTCGTCTTATCAGACGATCCGCTCAAGAGTTTTCAAGAGCCCACATTTACGTAAACTTTAAAAATCCATATTACATCATAATTCTGAAAACAGAACGCAAAGTGGTTCTCAGGCTTGATCAATGCGTTCAGCGTCATGGAAACGAGTTTTGATGAGATTCGTTTCACGAGTCTACACTCAACGCAAATAAGATGCTTGTGAAGACAATTGCCAAACGAGCAAATGGATCGACAGCATTTCACGTAACTATTTATCGACCAGCCTGAGATCTTCCTTTTCTCACATTCCGTTATAAACCAGTTTCCGGAGACGAACCGGACTTCAGTCGCAAAAGCTGTTGCGAGGTCTTCGAAACCCCAGCTATAACTTGAAAAAGGCACAATGCCACAATTTAACCCCACAGCATCGACTAATATTTGAGACTAGCTTACTGTCGATTATAGTAGTTTTGGTAAATCTCTTTGTTTTATTGATAACGAACTTGAAAGGAGAACAATTGAAGCATCGTTTGCTGCTTCACAAAATTATGTAACAAAAGGTAAACAACCGCAAATCTTTCAACTTTCCCCTGAACAGTCTGGTGTCAGCCAACCCACCAAGCTGCAATGTGTATTTGTTTATGCAGTAAGTCGTTTGTTTAAATCCCTTACTGCTTTCTGAATATTCAACTCGATATCAAAATTCCACATCTTCTTAGAAGTCACCTGGATTTCTGCTTCTAACTTTTGAAAGTCTTTTCCGTGCTCAGATTGAAGCTGATACAGCTCGCCAGCTCGCCTGCTGCTCTTGATAAGCCACTCACCCCGTTCCCGACGATGTTCGTCGAATGTAGCAAACGCAGCTTCAAGATCAGCGCTGCATCGCACTCCATCTTCTGCCAGAAGCGATGCCATAACTGCGGCGTCTTCTATACAGATGCCTCCCCCAGCGCCTTGATGTGGTGTAGTGGCATGAGCTGCATCACCAAGGAGGCAGATGCGGCCTTTGGCATATGTTGGAGGAGGGTGGTCGCCAAGATCGAATTGTCCCCACTGCAAATGTTAGATAGGTATTCACGCTGGTTGATGTGTGGATACTCCTCTCGACTTACTCGGTCGAGGCCCTTGAGTGCCTGAATAACCTGCTGAAGACGAGGGCTAAGCCTTTTTACATCTTCAAGGCAGCTTTGCATATCTGCAGGAAGCGTCAGTTGTGTCTCGCTGGGCCAGTCCTCACTGTCGGTGCAATGTGCAACAACGTTCAACATGGTTCCGCGAGCGACTGGGTAGCTGACGAGATGCACATCGTGAGAAATCTGATTGGAAAGTCAGCTTTTCCCACATTTGTACTCTCGAACTTCAACGACGCTTCTGTTTGCGGATGATTTTCACTAGGTGCTCTGACTTACCCACTGGCCGGACGCCTTCGCTCTCTCCGGGCCTAGAATCTCTATAGCTTGTGACATAGGGATAAGTCCCCGATAGGCGTATTTTTGAGAGTAAGTACACTTCACAGACGGGTGGTCGTGTCCGACAACGATGCCACGGGTATGGGACTTGATCCCATCACAACCGATGACCGCATCCGTTTCGGCTGTGGTACCATCGCTAAAGACCAAAGTTAACTTTCCGGAGGCTCCCTGATGTTCTTCAACCCGTTCTAGCTGTTTCTTGAACCGTATCATGCTCTCAGGGACCAGCTCAACCAATCCCCTAAGAAACTGCCCGCGGTGACAGCCCCTCAGTCCTATGGTTGTATTACCGAGAGAAAATCGGGTGATACTGTCGTTCGTCTCATTTGTGCCGTCGAGAAAATCCCATTGAAATGGAGGCTCAGTCACCTTCTCGAAGGCTTCTCTAACCGCAGGATCGCAAAACTGCATGGCGCGCACTGCATTTGGAGTCATGCCCAAACCGACGCCTTGCTCAGTGAACGCATGTGCCTTCTCGTAGATGATACATGGCACATTTCGTTTGATAAGGGAGATCGCGAGAATCATTCCGGCTATGCCGCCGCCCACGATGGCAACTTCGAAGCTTTTTTTTGTGGACGACATGGTGATATGGTGCAACTAAAGGTGCTGGTGGACGAGACTCCAAGAAGAGACAGGTGTCCACCTAAAAGGAGAATGCTGATTGATGATTGAATACCTGTGCAGTATTAAGGTTCCACCGGCCCTCGGGCTTGGCTAGTAAATAAACCTTCCGCGCATCCTTAGTACATACACGGACCCAACCTCGTTGCCCAAATGGGCCTTCTAACCATTTGGGCTACTTTACTTTGTATGGTAGTCTTACTATGGTAGGAATCTCACATAGGATTTGACGAATCCGTTTCAATGGGGTTCGCGACTGCCTTGTACCACGTGAGCAAATATTACTAGGTGTGATGAGCGAGTGACACAACGACATATCCACAGCTCACATCAAAGGCATTTGATAAGGAACCATGATTCGTCCGAAATGCGAGGTAATTACGCAGAGAATTTGTTCCCAACATAGTAAGCTGACAGAAGACTAGTCATTTTCATCAACACCACCAGTCGCAATGGACTGTGTCAGAGACCAAGGTCACGAAGGTCCTAACTTTTCATCTCTCGTAGACTTTAGCCCCTGATCAATATTTATCTCTCGAGGTTGGAGAAGACCATCTGGTACGGCGTGTCTATCATGAATGATAGGACTGAATGTTAAAACTCCTGGTGGGTGTAATCCGCTTCTTAGAATCAGTCGATTATGTAAAAACAGTCTATGGTTAAGAGTGTAACCTGAAGGGCCTCAGTCACTTACATCGTCTGACGAAACGTCTATTAGCCAAACATGAAATCATTCTTTTTTGGCAGAGCATCTTCCATTTTGAAGGCGGGCCAATCGTCAAATTCAGACATTTGAAGATCAGCGAACGTCTTTAGTCATTTAGAATTTACAGAGTAAACAACGTGCCACTCATCCTACTAGTCTTCAACTTTTAGGTAGCTCCTGTGTGTATGGTCTTCTGGTCACACAAGTAGCAACATTTATTAAGTCAGAGAAAGCCATCATCGATAGATTCGCCATTACGTATCTTCGTCCAGCTTTCGGTTAGAGACGGTAAGGACTCCGAGCTTTTCTCAATTAATTGAGAAGATTGATGATGTACACCGCGTTGGCTCTCGTCTCTATCATATGGTCCAAGGTTGGGCTGGCCAAACTGAAAATATGGATATATGTGTCAGTTTTCTTCTCGCCGTTCTTGACTTTCGCGAAGATCGTTCACCATACCTTTTGAGCTAGCAATAACTATGGATGTACGAGATTGCTGCAGCACAACGTTCATCACTTCTGACTGAAGAAACAGATGAGGACGCCAACGCACGCCACAGCCTGCCACACTGAGATGTAAAAGCCACGATCGTTGCGTCGGTTCGAGAATCATGCAGTTAGAACGGTAATGTAGGTGGCAAGTAAGGCGGTGCGGTCAGAACAACACTCAGGTTGTTATTGCCAAGCTAGAAGCCTTTGACAACGGTAAGGAAGGAGTTGTTGAAACTGTAGGCGCTATACTTTCCGTGAGCAATGATTTGGTGATGTCTTACTTACGTGCAGGGAAGTCAGAAAGTAGTACGGAGCCCAAAGATTCTACAGCAAAGTTGCCAACTCCTTCGATGACGGATAGTTATTGCCAGCATGCATGTCCCTAGCACCCCCAAGACCCAAAAGAACACCAGCTTCAATAAGTCCAGAAAATGCTGTGGCGAGAAGAACAAGATGGAAGCAAGGTCCGAATGGAATTAAGGGCATTATAATTTAGCGATCCAACCGTTTACCGCTCGCCTCTAGTCTTCTCAGTTAGTCCACTGGATTTCCACTGGGTGCTCGTTCAATCGTTAGAAACCCTGAGGATTGGTCAGAAGAACATCGTGTCACTTTAGCTTTCGCAAAGAGCTGGTGCAAGTGTATAAATATCCGTTCTTCATACCAAAAATCACTTGTTATGCCATCTTGGAACTTTGAACGGAAATATTTTGGTTTCTGAATGAATAGTGATGGTATCACCGTGATATCCTTTATTACCGCAGGCGGTATTTCAATGAATTATGCTTTCTGACCAAGAACAACATGTTTGATGTAATTAAGCGCACTTCCGGCTCTAGGCCAGCTGACCTGGTTGAGTTCATAAGAGTGGTTCAACTTTGCCTTCCACCTGGAGCCCTCATGCGTTACAATCTCCATCGTAACTTGGTTCCCAGGCTGCAATTCTCCTTCCTCAACATCCAACAGGCTCAAGTGGTCGCCATCCTTGATCTTCGCATAGTCACCAGTGTTACTAAATGTAAGCGGCAGCATGCCCTGCTTTTTCAAAATCGTCTCGTGAATCCTCGCAAAGCTTTTGGCGATAATAGCAACACCTCCTAAGTACCGCGGCTCTAGAGCGACATGCTCTCGCGAGCTACCCTCTCCGTAGTTGTCGTTTGCGACGATGCACCATCTGATGCCAGCCTTCTTCACACTTCGCGTTACCTGCGGAACAGGCTTGATTAACTGATCGACAGGATCCGTAGCTTTACCGATATTTTCCCACGAGCTGTAGCCCGGAAGAAACGCGTTGGTGGCGCCGAGCAGCATGTTGTTGCTGATATTTTCCAGATGGCCACGATACTTGTACCATGGACCGGCAGGGGATATATGGTCTGTGGTGCATTTTCCGCGGACCTTGGTCAAGATATTCATGTCGCTTGCTTGTCCGCTCTGCCAGGGGCTAAAAGGTGTCAACAGTTGAAGGCTATCACTGCTTGGGTCGATGTTGACTATTAGATCCGAGGTATCGGACATGACAGGCGGTTGGAAGCGGTAAGTATTGGGTGAAAAGACGGATCGTAGTTCGTCGGCTTTTGGTGGGGAGAATCTGAAAACCTCAGATTTGCCAGACGTACGTGGTACAGATGCTATCGGTGATCGGGTTGAAGGTGAGGTCGCCAACGAACGCGAACGCTGTTGCTAGCTTGGACGATATCACGAAGGAGTGAGTTGCAGGATTGCCATCCTGGCGATCAGTAAAGTTTCTGTTGAAACTAGACACAAACAGAGTTCTCTTCGGCGCCCTTAATATCAACGTCTTTGCGGTCCCATTGACCAACACATGAACCACAGGAATTGCTCGACACCGTGGCGCCAGCTTGCCTCAAGGTCGTAAGAATCCCTTCTGCTTCAGCCGTTGCGCGAATCTGTTCACTGCCAGGGCTGACCAAGGAGGGTGTCTTGGTTCTCTCCAAGCCGGCCTCTCGCGCTTGGACGACAAGATCTCGGACCTTCTCGAGGTCCTCATGTGAGCTGTTGGTGCAGCTTCCCACCAAGCTACAGCTTAGCTCCGAGGGCCAAGAGTTCTCGCTAATGTGCTGCTTAAATCTCGAGAGCGGATGGGCCAGATCAGAGGTGAAGGGGCCATTGATGTGAGGCTCAAGGGTTGACAGGTCATCTTGATGACGTTGTCGTAATATCTGTCGCTGCCCGCATCTGCCACAAGCAGTTCCTTCTTGAAAGTGTAGGCGTATTTTGCTATTTCTTCCCGATTCGTCGCTAACAGATAACGCGACGTAGCTCCTGAATAGGGGAAAATACACGACGTAGATCCAACCTCAGCAGACATGTTGCATACCGTTGCCATTGCAGTCGCTCCTAATGTGTTGGTACCAGGGCCGAAAAATTCGATAATCTTGCCCTTGCCTCAAGATACTGTCAGTATACCAGCAACTTTGCAGATAATGTCCTTGGGTGAGCTCCATCCTTGGAACTTGCCAGTCAGGCGAACGCCAATGACCTTTGGGGATGCGAGCTCCCAAGGCATACCAGACATTGCGTCGACGGCGTCAACATCGCCAACGCCAATGCCTAGCCTACTCATTCCTCCAGCGTTGGGTGTGTGCGAGTAGGTACCGATCATGAGCCCGCCAGGAAATGCGTAGTTCTCGAAGATAGTCGTGTGAATAATTCCCGCTCCAGGCTTCCAGTAGCCAATCCCATATTTTCTCGACGCACTGCCAAGGAAGGCATATACCTCTTTGTGGTTGCTTGCGCCTCGCGCGAGATCCTGCTTGTCTCCCTTTTCGGCTACTATCAAGCGGTCACTGTGTACTGAAGTCGGTACTCTGACCCACGGGAGGCCGGCGCTAATGAATTACAAAAGCGCCATTGTCGCCGTGGCGTCATGGCAAGCAACTTGATCTGGCCGCAGGACCCGTATCGTCTTTCCACGCCATATGTTATCGAGTGACCAGTCATTCTCGCCTGTAATCAGTTGACTGTACAGCACTTTCTCGGAGAGAGTCAGGGGCGTTTCGTAGATCGTTGAACAGTGCGAAGAGCTTCCAGTCGCAGCCTGTAATCTAGTGTATTGCACTACATGGTCAGAACGACATCGAGATACCATCTGGACAACGGCTGAGACTCACAGACTCCAATGGACTCAGAGCGACATGTCCAGCTGGCGTTGCAGGATCTCGTGTCAACACTGCCCAGGAAATTTGCCTCGAAGAAGAGTAAGCGTTTGGCTGCACTCGTCTCAACAGAGACAACATGTTGATGACTTTTGCAATGACGCGCCAGCCCGAACGCCAAGCAGTAGTTCTTCCATTCTTTATCAGCTGGCCAGTCCGCCTTGTAAACGTTGGCATCAAATCGGTCGCGACTTGTCATCAGTGTCTTCGAGGTCAAGAATGACTGGACAGTACCCTGCCAAACTGCCGGGCTGTGTCAGCGACGGAGTAGTCCATATGACGTCCAGGTGAGATGGAGACGGAATGCTCCGTCCACCACCAAAATTGGGGCAAATGTGGGGAGCCATCCGCACAACCCCTTTTCAGTGCCGCTCCAATCGCGCGTGACAGTCAATACCCTGGATTTGTAAAGTTTCCTATCTCGTACGGGTCGCCAATGCCGGCCAAAGGAAAGCTCCAGCTGAACTCGGACTTGTCAAAGTCAGCTAGAAAACTCTCTATCTCCGGAACGTAGTCGTCGGCTCCTGGATGAAACGAGCCGCTAGGGTAAACTCCCTGCCAGTGTACGGAATCCTGAGGGTGTGCCATGTCCACAGAAGGCCCCGGTATATGTTGCCAAGATGTGTCAGTTCCATTGAGCGGGAGAGGCGGGATATTTTCTTGTTGGCTGGTTGTGTCATAGATTGCCGCCTCCTCTGGCTCCCCCATAGCATGTTGTCCGTCATCTGAAGAAAGAGGAGTAAAGAGTCGGGGGTTCTTGGACGGCATATTGCCAGTATACAGCTTGCGAATTGTCAAATCGACGATGGCGCCGAAGCTTTTCTGTCCTTTCTTGACAGAAGGCCACCACTCACCGCCGACAGTCAAAAGACCCGAGCAAGCACGCAGGCTTCTTGAGAGGTCTGCCGTCGACGCGCTTTGTCGAACGGCTGAGCATGTCCAAAATGAGTAGATCAACGTCGCCCCAGCGGCAAAGATGTTCTGAACTGTTCGCCATCCGTGGTGCAGACCTTGCATATCGTGCAACGCCTGATAGTCCTGGAGTATAGAGGCAGCGTTGTTGAAGCAAACTTGAAGCGATTCCGAAGGCGGGGTTCGTATCGCTTGTGACGGTTGGAAGAGCATAACCATTGTTGTATGGTATTTGATCTTTAGTTTCAGCTTCCACATGCGTCTTTGACGGTTATCAAGACCCGAAAAGTTGAATGGTTCTTTAGAAACTCTTTGCCACCAACTATTAAGCTCATCCTTGATTCTGGTCTGCTGGATTGTCGGGTTTGGTGGCAGCGCAAACCAGGTAGAGTCGCACGGAAGATGATACAGTTGTAATTTGACATCAGAAATAACGCGATCCAGTTCGAATTGAAGTCTCGCGAATGTCAGAACCGCTGCTGAAAAAGAAGACAACATTGGGCTGCTCGTTGCGTTTATATGTCGTGATGATTGTGGTTTGGGCATCTGGACATCGAATGTTTCGTCTCGGAAGCCGAGCGGTCGTCCCTGAATAGAGGATACAGACCTGTTTCTATTAACATTGAACGGAAACGAAAAAAACCAGTAATCTACCCCTACCTGTCTAAGGAATAAACAGTAAAGAATGCCAGACGTCTGATCTGCTGATTATTCATATCGTCTGGATCGGCAGCTGGTGGCGGCTCCCGGTGAATACCCAACTCAACGCAATGCGCGAGCCCAATGTGAACTAAAGTGAATAGATTGACTTCGGCGGGTGTCAGCATACTGTGAACTATCAGGGTGACCAAGGCTTGGATTGAAGACAGCGATATCTGCGAGAAGCAATCTTTGGAGAAGTGTAGCGCAGCTCGGTAGAACCTCTCTGGCGGGAATTCGTATACCCGTGACCTGACTTTGACGATAGCTGCGATGTTGAATACCATGAACAGAACAAACGCCACAACCGGCATGGATATCGAGTGGAATCCTGGGCTGCCGGGTATCCTTTGTCGTCCGTTCCAACGAAAAGCTTGGACTGAGCTGGGCCATCCATGAGGAAAAGGATCTTCGTCTATCGAGCATGGGTAGGTTGCGTAAAGGGCGTCCACAGCGCTGAGTAGAGAGCTTGGTTCGAGAACTGGGTAGTCGGGGTGTATCCATCGGATGTAGGTGTGTATCAAATTCACGGCGTCTTCCTTCTTGGGAAGCTCCTAAGGGAAAAGGTATGTCAGCGTCGTCCTTTCAAAGGGACACAGATAACAGAATAGAACGAACCTGTTGTAGGATGATATGTAGAGAACGGTTGTACTGTTGCGAGACGTTACCATGAACAGAAGACGACGTTTCATGCCATTCAGAAGAAGGGCCCTGGGCTTGGACATCGTCTAGCAGAGCCGCAGGTGTAGAACCAGCGCTCGAAGGGGATACCCCGATGAGATTCGTAAATAGAACACCGGAGCTTGACCCTAAATAGTGCTTTTGATTAGAGTCTGAGTTCAGGGACATCATCCCCAGATTCATCGCGACCGAGTGTGCACGGTCGGGGAACTGCTCGTCGTGGTCGTACGAACCCGCGGCCTCCGCGGGCCGCTTTAGTCCCATCCTCTGGGACCCAAGACTTAACGTCCGTCCTGCAGGTTGACTACTTCCGCGACCGGACCGGAACGAAGACGTTGAGACGGTGTCATCATCATGGTCCACACCTCCGGCGATGGCCGAGCCTTTTGGGTCTGGAAAGGCGTCGATCTGCGGACCTTGAGATATGTCGACATCAGGAAGTCGTTGTTTGATGATGTCTTCGAGCCATTGGATCCTAGCACGGGCGGCACTTGCGAAGCTGTACCCAGGGGCAATGCATCAGCGAGGGACTTTTGCATCAGTCCAACCATGCAGTGAGGATCACTCCGGTCGCTTGGGGAAGGCCCGCTTCGTGAACAGGACAGATGAGGAAATTATGTTATACTTACTTGCGAGGAACCAGTAAGCCTGAATTCTGACTGTCGACATCAAGGCAAGTCTCGCCAGCTTTTGCGCAATTCGTACAAGCAGGGACTTCTCCGTCACACTGAGAAGGATGAGCAACGTTAATAATTGGGCCGGAGTAACGCGGTGAGTTGGTCCCAGTCAACCTAGGCTAACAGCCAGCGCCAGGGGAAAAGGGAGCTCAGCGGATCCGTAGGGCAGGAAATGGAAGAAAGTCTTACCTTGATGCGTCTTGTGCGACAACGCCGACAGGCTAGTCGGACCTTCTTGGGCGGGTTCACCCGTGTGGCCATGACTGGCAAAAGAAAGGTGTGATGCAGACTACTTTTTTTTGATTATGCCTGGTGTGTCGAGGTTTGAGCTGCTGGAATGAACTCGATTGATGAGAGAATAAGTTGAGGACGCACGCCGCGCAGACCTATCGCATTTAGGTGAGCTACTCAAGGTACATGGTACATCTATTGGATCTTGGATGATGGGACTCTGGTAGGGGCTTGTTACACTAACAGTCCTCTCGCCATATCGATCAACGAGGGGGATGTGGCCTGAGTGGCTCTTTTGGGGTAAAGGCATATTTAATGACGCCGGGTGATACCCACCCGTAAGCTCACGAAAGAAAGGCCGGGATCATAGGGTTTCGGTAGAACTGTAGCGAAAGCCAGACTACAGTCTCTAGCGGTCAAGGCAGCTCACAACAGGACCTGGGACGAAAGGATTGGCCGGTACGCACAACTACAGTGGTGGCTTAGCACTGGGTTTGAGTGAACTGCCTAATCGCACGCTAGATTCGCGGTGTAGTCAACATCTAGTCCCCCTACCATCTCACAAAGACCTCGGTTCTGAGTTTGTTGATGGACGTCTAGTGTCCAACAACTATGTTTGTGTCAGTACCTTGCTGTGACTGTTGACTGTGCGTCGGATATTATGCTGGGTTTTTGATGTTGGGCGGTACGTTCCTGACTGTAGGTCTGCTACCGAAGGCATACGTTCACCAGTGATAAGCCTGCTTTGCTCGGAGTTGCGTTCTTGTTTTGTCGAACAGGGCATACAACCCCGCTGCCCACACCATCTATCCATCGTTATGCGGAGATTATTTCGCTGCCAAGACTTGCAGGATGATCATCCTTACTGTTGTTTTTGACTTGAGGGCTGTTTTGTGTCTATCTACAACTTAGCCTTCTGGCTACTCCCTTGCCCCTTTTTGCGGTCTGTTGCAAAACACTTAACGCATTATCGTAAATGGGGAAGCTTGAGGCGCCAGGATTCTAGGGTATGCGAACACGAACCTGATCACTTATTTGTCTTCCAAGTGGCATGTGCCAATGGAACTGACAATTTCGGGACTAGTGCTTCCTGTCTCAACTCACACTCAATCTGGCCAAGAGAGGGGTCGTGCCCTTTCTTAGACCAGCGACTCCCGAATCGCGTACATTGACCGTGGTACAATGCCACATTGCGCAGTTGATCATTTGATCGTAACCCCGTCTAAGGCTTTCCACCTTTGTATTAACGACATCGAATAGTATTGCGGCACAAACACACCCCCAGCAGCAGCTTTAACCAAGACAGTAGGATGGCACCCTCTGCCAAACGGCTTCATTGGCGGCTCAATAGCATCCACAGAGCACTGTAGGTGGTGAAACGCGCAAGCGCGCTGGAGCTCTGCTTGAGTGCCACTGGGAGTAACCCACGAAATAGACCAGCCACACCGTCCGTGCTGACGATGCTAATTACTGATCCCACAGCTTGTGGACTTGAGTCGCCGCGCCCCAGCTTTGTCTTCGACAATTATGGTTTTGGGTTTTCCGCCAGGGGTCACGATAATCACGTTCTCCGTGGCACCTGCTAGCATGTCGGCAGCCTTGGTTAAATTTCCCTGTTTGGTGACCTTTCGGCAGCTTCCTTCTGATGCCGTCAAAAGGTAAAGAATCGTCTGCCCAACTTTGACGCATTTGAGACACAGAACGCACTGGCCTCCGTGTAGAGCACTGTAGAACCAGACGTACGTATTCCTGAGACGAAGAATCTCAACGGCGATTTGGACGAACTCAAAATCTGTTTCCGCGATTTAATGTTTACCGCTAGATATTTGGCTTGTTTAGCCTCGCGCTTAGATACATAGGCAAAGGCTCAACAAGGGATCCCGCTCGAGTTCCGTTCTCGCATTCAGGTGGAGGAGCTCCACTGGTGCGAGTGAACGTGGACATACCGCACAAAAGTCTCGACGCCCACCGACGGCTGCGTCAGCCATCACACTTAAAAGTGGTGGGCAAAGTAGACAGTCTTCGGCTCCTCTTGAATCGAGGTTAGATGATCCTCATCAGAGTTGTATTCACTGCGTTTTGTAACTCTTGAAGCTGCGCTTTGTAGAGACTTGTTTTAAATAGTCCCCGGGGTGCCTTTTTGCAAGCTACAAAGAGTGGTTTTCTAGCGGCGTCTGGTTTAGAGCCATCCGATTGGCACGCCTTGGAAGCTGAGGATATCCGTTAGCGGAGCTCCGCAGCATCTTTTTCTGACGACAAAGAGTGGCTCTCCCTAACTTACTAGCAACATGTACGCTAGAGTGGCTAAATGACACGTGCATTGTTAAACAAAAGTTACCAATTCTCCATCAGGCGTGCTACGGCGGAAGACTCGGGGTGGAAAAATCCGTGTGAGGAGTGGATCCCACGCATTCCGTGGGCGTGGCTGGGTGCTCGTGGCGCAGCTGGAACTGTCCCGCAAAGGAGTCCTTCTCGCCGCGGAGCTGTCCGCTTCTTGGACGGTCCAGACACGGGTAGCTCCAGATTAGTCAACCCCATGGTCAACTGCCGAGCAAGCTGATGACAGGGTTGGATTTCGTGACTTGCCTTCATGCTGGCAACTTGCAAACGACCGGCATTACTATGTCCCCCTAGAAGTCCGCCTGACGCCTGAAACAGAACCGGGAGATAATGGGTATAGCAATCACATCAGCTTTTCCCTGGCAATTAGGGATGATGTCTGGAAACTAGCAGCCGAGAGAGCGCCGACAACTACGAACGACATTAACTATGGACCCCTCGGGGGGCCCGGCCAAAAGAAGGCATTTTTCCACTGCTTCCTTGGTTGTGTAAAAAACAAAACATAATGACGGTCAGCTCTTCAAAACGGAGTCGTACGCTTACAGTCCAGACATACACCTTACCCCGCCGCCGACGCCACGTTTGAAAAGTTAAAAAAAAACTATGGCATCACTAGGTCCGTCCTTACCCACGAAATGTCTTGTAGAGATGACTTTACCTTGTTGAAAACCTTTTTGTCTCAGCTTGACAATCAAAAGAATCGGGCTGTTGGCGCCATCAACCCTGCCAAGACAAGTGACGGAGAAATACTCTCTATGCACAAGGCTGGCGTTTGAGGCGTCCGGGTGAATTAGTATCAGTACAACGCCTTGGAAGATGTCGAACTGTAGAAGATTGCCTTGCTAGCTAGCTCATCTAAGGAGAGTCTCAAATTTGTCATTGCCTTGAAGTTTGACGATTACAACGATCCGAACCGATTTCTGGGGTGCGCTGGAGCAGTTTGTCCACGACGTCATCGTCAAGCAAAGCGTCGACCTGGTGACAGACCACTTTGCATTATTAAAGATACAAGCCTTCTCCCGGCGAAATACCACCATGATGTTAATTACACAACAGCCCGGCTTCGACGGGTTAACGAGATTGGCCAGGGATGGCAATTTATGGGTCAAGCTAAGCGCGCCGTACCGCAACAGTGAGGACAAACCAGGCTACTATGATGCCAAAAGTCTGGTCCGCGCATTCATGGATGCGAACAAGCATCAAGTAATATGGGACAGTGACTGGCCGCACATATCACGGATGAAGATGCGCTTTCAAGAGGAGGCAATGAAAGAGCCGTCATATCTCGAGGTGGATGATGCGGCCTGGCTTAAGAGCCTGAAGTCATGGCTCTCAGCCGAGGAATGGGGTCTCATGATGATTCGTAACTCGACCCGTCTGTTTAGACGATAAAAGACTGCAATATGGGTCGAACATAAAGCAGTACTATCACGGAATAGATTAACACTGCGACATACCATCGAGTCCTCATGAGGTCCTCCTGCCTTCCGATATGGAGCGATGGCGTGGTTCGGTGACCGTCCACAGATTAAGCACATAGATGAAACAAAGGGACTTGTGAGAACGATGCTAAACGTGCTGCGTAGAGGGTACTTCTATATCCCATTGATATCTACTTGTCTTTCCTGACATTCCTAATAAGATCGCCCATCGAGGCTCCCTTCCTCAGCTCAGCAAACATTCTCTCATCAACCTCTGCCCGCTCTTGACACAAAGCAACCACTTTCTCTACCAGTGATACGGGCGTGACCACAACACCGTCAGAGTCACCAATCAGAATATCACCGGGGTTGATCCAGAGATCGCTATTGAATTGGAGTGGCACGTTCACTCGGGATGCGCGAGTGAAGGTATTGGACCCGAGAATTGAGGTACCTTGTGCGAAGACCTATCGTAACGTTTAGGTACGCTAGTATCAATTTTGTCATGATGAGACATATGAGCTTACCGGGAAACCCATCTCGTTGTGCTCGCTAATTTCTCTTATCCGACCATCGATCACGACACCTTGAGCACCCAGGTACTTGGCTCTTGTAGACATCAGACCGCCCCAGCAAGCCGACGACAATCGCTTGGGCTGTTGAACGTACATAATGCCGCCTTCTTGGTTGTAGTCGACGAAGTTCTTGTCCAACTTCGGCGCTGAGATAGCACTCACTTCAACCATTTGCACCGTTATAGCAGGGCCAGAAACGCGTATCGATGCACCCGGTGAGAACATGCGAACGCCATCAAGAAAGCCGCCCTGTGGATACTTTAGCTTTACCAGAGCGTCTCCAATCCGATCGACCGTCAGCATTTGCAACAAGACTGGCGGTCTCCGCCGTGACATGGCGTGGCAATGGCTGGCTCTTACATCACAGGAGGTGAACTTTCGCAGAATCTCTAGGGCGCGAGAGAACATTGCGGTACCAGGCTTGAATCTCACTTTTCCTAAAGTTACACAAAAGTATCTTGGAAATCAAAACCGGCGTATTACTAAAAATTGACATTCGACTGATAACTTCAGAATTGTGAAGTCCGGTAACGATGCGACGTCGGAACCATTCACTGTAGCTCCGACCCCCGAGGCGTGGTGCATCGGGTCATTGCCGAAAGCTTGGACCAAGTGGATCAAGTCCCTTCGGGAACACTCCGCCTTGATCCCCTTCCTCTTTGTCGATGATGGAACACTCCGGTCACGACACCGGAATCAGTATGACGCAGATAGGTGAGCTGATACTACATTGCGAAACGTCCATCCGTATAAAGACTAAGTTCAGGCCGGAGCCCATGGACAGGGCCGGTGTCGGCTTTGGGTCGATTCGATACATGTTGATGAATATCTCTAAGCCCTGTATGATGGCTTTATCTAACACACAACACCGGACCGAGACGAGACTGTTTACGCATGACTTCGAACCAATGTTGGATACATACACGGCAGTCTCTGTTTACTTGCATATCTTATGCACTTGTATTTCCGCCCGGAGTCACATTTTCGCCACGGGTTGGCCGTGAGTAACAGCGTCACAGATAGCGCCAAAAGATAGGAAGGAACCAAAAGGAAGACGTTCACAACGTTTGAATAATGAACCCAACCTGATTCGAACAGATAACCTTTCGATAACAATCCAGAGCTGGAGTCGAACGCGCTACCGTTGCGCCATGGGTCCGAAGCGATGCCATCGTGGATCGCTGTGGATACTATAGTTGCGGCGCATGTAAGAAACGCTCGATGTGAGTAGACCTAGATCTATGCACAGAAAGCCATAACATAGATTCTGTATACAGTTCACATGCTTAAAATACTTGAGGTCTTTATACTTGGGTTGAGGTGGTTCTAGTCAATGTATCCACATCCCAAATACTCGCAACAACTCCTATAGACGAGAAAAGGCGTACTAATAACAGCCAGTACGCCGGGTGTATCTATCTGCTGACTTGTGCATCAAGGTTATGACCCTCCTCGAAGCTTATCTAGTCTTTGATATGCGGTTAACCTGTCGACAGATTTAGATATCTTGATATGGCTACTTGAGTTCTTCTTGAGCACTCCATCCAGCAGCAAAGTGACTGACTCCTGTCTATCTCTTGTCAAAGTTTCCGTGGTTCTTTAGTATGTTTGATCGTTGTCTTGACCTCGGAATCGTTGCTGTTTGATAGAAGTCGTCGTCCAAGTGCCCAGACAGTGACCCTGGTTGTACCACGATTACAGATATACCGATCATTTCCCAGGGGCCAAGCGGATGCATTGGGCCAAGAATCATGAATCATAAATCCCAGCGCCAAAAGCTTTACGTTATTCATCAAACAGATTCCAATAGTCCTGACATTGTAAACGTGATTACATCTATAATTGCCATTCAAAGCCAGGTTGATAATATATCATATTGTCACAGGTGCCCTTTCGCGTATGACTATGACCTTAGCATCTCTCTACCTCAAGTGAAGCCAAAATAAATGCGGACTCTCCTAGAAGACTATTCGGTAAAAGTGGCTGGTTGGTGTAATATTCGTATGACGCAGTAGAGTTGAGACTACAAACCGCTACCGTCTTGTTGTAGCCAATGGTCCCGTTACCAGTGTCAACAACGAAGTTGCGAACGGTGTAGTCGTATGCTTTCAGAGCCGCTTGTCTAAAATCTACTTTGGAGTCAGAGAGCATGCCAATTCTCTTGCCCTTCAACATGGAGAACATGAAGAGGGCCGTGCTAGAGCTTTCGAGGTAGTTGCCGCTGCGGCCTGGGAAAGTCGTGATTTGCCACCAGGCTCCGGTCTCCGGATCGGCGTATCTGACGAGTGACGTAGCAAGCTGAGTCGTCATCTGTCGGAGTTGCTTACAGACTGGTTCCGCCTCACGCTTGCCCGCGAGACAGTCCAGAGACTCCCATGTTTGCACCAGACCAGCGACAAACCAGCCCACAGAGCGACCCCAAACATACGGGCTCGCACCCGTCTTCGAGTCCGCCCAAACAGCCCTCTTCGAGTAGTCGTAACCATGAGCAACCAACGAAGTATTCTTCTGAAAGCAGTGTTCGTAAAGTAGCGTCATCTGCAGGCTAATGTCCGTGTAATTAGGCTGCGGCTGGGATGCCATGAAGGGCAGCACAGAGAACATGCCATCAAGGTAGCTCCATTGCGGGTAAACGTAATACCACAGTCCGCCTTCGGGGTTCCTGATCTGAAGCGACAAAGACTCATTGATGGTGTTCAATGCTGCTGAAACTGTAGGCGAGATTGAAACGACATCCGCTTGCAAAGCTTCTTGAACGGCATTGGCGACCGAAAAACGATCCAGAGGCCGTGTCGCCACATAGGTTGCGTTGGTCAGGCTTGGTATGCCGGCCTCAAGGACATCTCCCAGGTAGGGAGCGTACTGATCTTTCAGCTCTGGGTACTGCTTGATGACAGCCTCGAGGGCGATTGAAAGAATGCCTGTTTCCAAATAGCTGCTTGATGCGCCTGACGAAATAACGCCTTGCTTTCGTTCCTTGATGCTATCGAGCATCCATGTCGAGTATCGGCGGCTTTCGCAAGTCACGGGGGCACTGAAACCGACAACGGCCAAGAGCCAAGCCGTGAGGTGCGGCATGGCGACCACCGAAAAGTTAATAAAACGTTGGAGTTGTTGGAACCTGGTGTGGCTAGGCTGGAATTAGCGAGCCAACTGCGCTGGCTTTATACTTCTGCTGCATGACTCAGGCTGATCGCCCGTTGTTATGTAGCTAATTACCGAGGCCTCAAACCTACTGTGGGTGAGAGATTACTTGTTTTCTTCGAAGAAACCTAATACAAATTGTCCCCTTTTGCAAAATCATTTAGCGTGCCGATACTTCCGCATTTTTCATTTTTCACCACCCACCGGCCTAGAGCGTCGATGCATTTGGTAAGGATGATGTGTGCAGCAGCTCCTCAACCGTCAGCAGATCCCCATAAAGGCATATAGGTAGTTGCTTTGGTAACTGAGAACGGCGGGGTATCGACGAATTGGCGATGTAACAAAAGAAGGAAGAAGAAAAAAAGAGAGAAAAAAAACCCCAATGTTATCGGCCGTGCCAGGTTCAAATTTTTTTATGTGATAACCTGAGAGCGGATACAAATACCATGAGCGGAAGCGCGTGAACACTCAGTCAGACAGGCAAGAAAATTAGTGGCACACGCTAGAGGGGCTAAGATGTCTCTGAAGAGTTATTCAACGTGTAAGCATGAGCTACTGAAAGCACGGAACGACTTCAATGTCTTTCTACCAACTTCTCTAAGCAAGATACTTCAAGTTGAACTCGACAGTCTCGACGACGTCCCAGTCCTCCTCCTTCATTGCATCCCCGAAGATTCTGAGAGCACTCGCAATGAACTTGTAAGTACCCTCCGGCACAACAGTGCTGCCAGCCAAGTAGCCGCCAAAGTTCCACGTGTAGCCGAAGCGGTGGGCATACGGAACAGGCGACTGTGGCACAGGGCCAAGGGTCGGATAACCCAGGTGATCGGTTACCTTCAGTGTCGAGTTACCAACGCCGCCGACAGCCACAAGCTCGACATGCAGCTCAGTAGTACCGACGGTGGGAGTAACGACCATTTTGGGGTAGATTGCGCTACCAGTTGACCCAGGGCGAGGGACGGTGAAGGTACGGTTGGCGGCAACGGGAATCAGGAAGTGGTTGTCAGTAGAGGAAAGGTAGACGCCGGTGAGACCATTGCCGGGGGCCAGGACGGGGGTATCATGCATGCTGCCGGCGACGCCAAGGTAAGGGACCGAAAGTGTCTCGCCGTTGCTGCCGTCGAGCGTGATGTAGCCACTGTAAACGGGCAAGAGGGTGCTATTCAGGCCGCTGGGGGGCATGGCAGTGAACTTGACCTCGGCACTACCGCCGGCGGGAACGGTGAGAGTGTCGGCATCGAAGATGATCTCAGCCCAGGCCTCAGCAGTAGGCGGAGGGGAACGGGCAACAGTAAGTGGAGCCGTGTCCGGGATGAAGGTGTAGACAGTCACAGCCTTGGCGTGGCCGAGCTGGTAGGTGACTTCCTCTGAGGCCATGTTCTTGACGCTGAAGGTGTGCTCGGCGACGAAGTGATCGGTGTCGTTCAGGGAGATGCCAGAAGAGCCAAGAATAGTCGTGCCGTATGCTGCGTCCCAAGCCTGCACCAAGCCCGCACCCTGCTGAGGCACAGGAGCCAGGATGTCCTCATGAGCAGTAGTACCATCGTTCCAGGCCTTGGGCTGGGCGGTCGCAGCGATTACGGAACGAAGGATCTCTTGGTCAAGAGTACCACGAACCTGGCCGACAAGGGCGTAGACAGCGGCCACGAAGGGGGTGGCCATGGAGGTTCCTCCGTTGACCATGTACTGACCAGAGTCCCAGGTTCAGGTCGAGAGGATTGCACCACCGGGCGCAGTGATCTGAGGCTTGACTTCAAGCTCCCAAGTCGGGCCGTAGCTGCTAAAGGAGCTAGTGTAGCCGGCGGTTGGGCCGTTGCTGGTGGATTCGGCAAAGAGGCCAGAATTTTCGGGGGGTCCCAAAGTAATGGTAACGTTCTCAGCGTAGGCGATCCAGTCCTGTGCCTGACGGGGCATGACCATGCCAATACCCTCAATACCAGCGGTATAGACATACGGGAGGTATAACCTGCTGACCTCTTGTTAGAAATACAAGATCATTTTCAGGGTGGGGAGTGAACTGCACTCACGACTCGCTCGAGGGGTAGAAGAGAATGTACTTGGCACCTCGCGCAAGCAGGTTCTCGGCTTGGGTATCGGACGCGCATGCATCTATGGGAACAAGGGGAATGGCGTTGCTCAAGTCCACATCCTCGGCAATCGTCTCACAACCAGTGTTGTTTACCCCTCCAACCCACAATTGCAGAGTCACGTTTGCCTCCGGAATGGGACGGCTGTCTTGCCATCCGAAAGCAAACTTACCCGTCTCGTTGACAAAGGTGCCGCGGTTCATCACATTCGGCATAATAGTGTTGTCAACGGATCCGATGCCGGCAACGGCCTTTCCAGACGCTGGCGACGCAACAGCCCAGACGCCCAGGTTACCTGAGTTGCCGGCTGCAACGATGACGGGCACACCGGCCTCGGCAATGCGGGAGACGGCAACACCGGCGGCGTCGCTCGCCCAACCGGAGTCGTCACCGGCAGAGCACGAGATGACATCGCTACCATCCTCATAGGCACGGTAAAACGCCGACACCAAGATCTCACTCGTCGTGTAGCCCGCGCAGCCGCTGACCTTGTATACGCCGAGAGTAGCATCCGGCGCCACGCCAGTAAAGCCAAGCTCGTTCTTCTGCGCCATGATGATGCCCGCAACATGCGTGCCCTGACCCTGGCAGGTATCAAGCGGGTCGGCGTCGGGAATGGGCGCGGAAGAGCTCGAATAGTAGTCATCGCCGGTAAAGTCCCAGCCGTAAGCAACAATGCATCCCTCGCCGAAACAGCCGCCGAGGGCCGGGTGTCTATAATCAATGCCAGTGTCGACAATGGCGACTTTGACGCCCTTGCCCGTGAGTCCAGCCTCACGAAGCTTGTCCACCTGCGTCATGACGTGGGTGCTGTAGGTGTCCTTCTCGGCGACGTCGCGACGGTCCTTGATGGACCTCAAGAGCGTGTCGCTGTAAGTCGTCCCGTTGCGACCGATAGAGATAGCCTCGGGCTGGGGCATCTTGATCTTGCGGACGGGCCAGACGCCCTTGACGCTAAGCTTGCCAGCAATCTTGCTGGTAGTGACATCAGGCTCCCCGTCGTCGTCGTCAACGCTGAAGGAAGCGCCATTAAAAAGGCGGTACTTGAGGTCTAGGCGGGGCTTGACGGCGAGACCGTCGGAGCGGAGCTCGTCGTAAAGAGCGGTAGCATCCTGCTCGCCGTTGAGCTCGACGATGTATGCGCCGCGGACGAAGGAGTCTTCGTTCACTGCGGGCGCGGCATCGATGTCGGCAGCATCAGCGGCGGCAGACACGCCCGCCGTTGAGGCCAGAAGCCCCAGTATGAGGGAGGCGGCGTTGGAAGAGAACCTCATGATGGCGGTGATCGCAGGGTAGGAAACGAGTGGCCGGCGATAGCGAGCAAAAGCCCCCGAGAGAGACCGAGAGAATTCATCGCGCGGGGATATATACTTTCGGCGTTGCGGATGAAGATTCACGAACCTGCAAGTGACGAGTGATGCATCGTGAGTGAACACGAGAAATTGGGACCTTCCCAAATGGGCATCGAATTACCGGGCTGTTGGGGTTCGATGGGGATCTTCGTCTTGGCTCGCCGTCACGATGGATTTACTGTACACTCCCCAAGTCGGCTAACGCGCGCTACAGTATTGCACTGTCTGCTTCCACAACTGTCATTTTGACCGAAAGTGCCGCGCTTAGGATTTTTTCTGCTTCATGGGAACGATTTGGAAGCAAGAGCCAGTGGCTGAAGGGTTTTGAGGGCGGTTACGCGGTTGATAACGATATCACCCGACCGCTGAACTTAAGCTCGTGGGGCTATGGTCGTATTCGAAGATCATGGGGGGAGCCGAGAGCAGGCCGGTACGAGTTTTGGGCACTTCATATGTAAGATAAAAGACGGTTGTTAATCTAAATCTCGAAAGTGACGATGCCCTCGGGCCAGAAATAGCAATCGTTTCCGCGAAAGTCGATAAGCCAAAGATGCTGTTGTCGGGTTTTGTGAGCGACGATGTCAACTTGGCTTTAAGCATCAACATGCTTAATCTGGCCTGCTACTATGACCCATGTCGAGTATGATACAAGAGTCAGTCACCTGCAGCGCCAGGTCGCTTAAATCCGGCAAACGAGATGTCGAGGCAACAGCCATGCTTGGGAGGTTGATTCCAGAGAAGGTTAAGAAGACTGCCTTCCAAGTTTCTTCAACACATGAACACCAATGTATGTACTTTCCGCACCCACCTTGCTAGGGATTGTGCCGAATTCCTTTTTGAGCAGCGATGCGCTGTTCCCTGTATGCACTGGCTTCCTCGTTTCACCGCATGTTGGGTTTTATTGACATCCATGTTCGGCCATGACAAGTCTGTCCAGAACACAGCAAGATGATGAACTGGCAGAAATCAGCAAAAATATCCATTTCACTTTTGTGGAAATACGATCTTACAAAATAAATGTGATAGCACAACCTGGTTTCGATCCAGGGACCTCTGGGTTATGAGCCCAGCGCTCTACCCCTGAGCTATTGTGCTGATGCCGAATGTGGAGATAAATTGAATCCACATCAACCCCGGACGATTTGATGGTCAAGACTCTCTAACGACCAAGATTGAGCATCTTGATTTATCGTGTTGATTCCTGATCGTGCCGCCCACAAGACAGATCTGTCACTGGATACACAAAAGCTTGTCAGGAAGCTCTCATCCGGCACTCAATGAATTGGCAGTAACTTCTAGTGGGATAATGCCGGTCACTTTCTTACCATTGCGAAGAACATCTTGATACAGGCATGAAGCGTGGAAGTTTTGAGACAGTCGAACGACTCCGCGAGGGCTTTCGAAGTGTTGAAAGACTCTGGAGGTCTATATGGAAGGTCCAACTTGCTAAGGAAACCGACATGAAGTCAAGAATGACAAACTGTGCCCAGCAGCCAACGTGCAGCACTTATCTCGACTCTTTTCCCAACAACTCACATTTTGCCACTGCAACACATTCACCGCCCTCTTCCCATCCTTACTGCCTTCTTTCAGGTTGCGAAACGGCGCATGAATATAGCCACTGATAATATTCTCCTGCTCTCTCATCGTTCTCTCGGAAATTCCGTACGCAAACAAACTGCGAATGTATCCGTGATACTCCCGATCTGCGTTCATAATAGCCGGCCCACTGTTGAGTACGGCAAGTTACTTCTTGCCCTTGGAGGACTCGGGTTGACTAAGCGGCTTGTGGCCGTAGAACACCTGTCGTTGCGGCGCCACATGTACGACAACGCGCCAGGAGACGTCCGCACGACTGGCCGTAGCGGTTATGTAGCTGTAGGAGGTCATACAGAGTGCCGCCAAGGAAAGAGGAGAGCCTCCACCACGGCGAGCTGGCAGCGAGATGGGGACCGGGATAGTGGGAGAGCGGGTGAAGTAGATATTGTAGATAGCGAGGGAGACGTAGTATCCCAAGGTCTTTGCAAGAGGCCAGGAGTAGTATTTGAAGAGTATGCGTTAAGAACAACTTATAAACACAAGGGTCAAGGAGGCCAGTAACAAACTATTGTTGGGCGTCATGTGCAATAGACTAGAAGGGATGCTTCGGTCGAGCGCCATTACGCCGGCTTCAGTAGAAGAAGAAACAATATTGAAGAGGTGAACAACACCTTGTATCATGATAACAGTGCATACCACGATATATATGGCCATGGACCGACCTCATTTCAGAAGCATAATTGGTACAGTCATCGGCGACGATGAAGAAGCCGTCAACTGTTGCACGGTAGACGCAATATCTTAGTAAGGCGTCACTTATGCCCAGTTATGCAATTTTATGTTCTGCAGTGCATCTTCACAAAAGCTGATTGTCCAATCAAGGCGCCGGGCGGTGTCATTTCCGGAGCACGAGTTGCACAAGCTTCGTTTGCACTAACGAAACGTGGCATTATTTGACCCAAGTTAGTGGAGACAACTGCTGGGTAGACTCCAGAATGAGGCGGTCTGCCAGTCCAAGAGAAACTGATCCTTAGTATTATTGGGTGATGAAGCTTGTTGGTAACGTAGGCTTGAAGACATGAGCTCTTGTCAACTTCTATTGACGTTTTCTACTCGAACAAGGTGCGTGCTGAGACTGATTCTAGAGCTGATTGAGAGAGAAAAAAACCACCATGATTTTAGCTCGGCGTACAAAATACACGAAGCTCCAATGCCCGCGGCCTGCCACAGATGTGACCCGGCGTAGTGTTGATTGTCCGAACGGAACTTGCAAAGCAGGCAATGTTACTCTTTGAAGCATCATAAATGAGCTACCAAGCACCATAGCATTGTAATGCATCGGTGCATCGGGACGAGGGGGGTCATCCAACTCGCCTTGGGTGCTCACGAGCATGGCCAACGGCAATTATCTCTTCTTTCAACTCGCTGCGATACCAACACATCATTATATCCGTCTCGCAGCCACGATGTCGTCAACAAGAGGCAAACACCGACACCAAAGCTGCGCACCTCCGTAGTAATGTCATCAGCCCAGCCGCGGCGCCAACGCTTCAACCCTCTGATCTTCACCACACCACTTGTTCACTCTCCTCACTCTTTTCCACTTCTGGGCGACTCCAAAAGATTGGGGGGAAATGAGGTATGCCAAGCCCTCAAGCGCCGCCCCCAAATTTTCAATGCCCGCTTCCGCTTCCTACAGAGAGGCAGCACATCTCCCGTAATTGCGCGAGACCAACCATGCGACAACTGAGCCGCCCTACCAGGCAGAAAAAAGATTGAAATCAGAGTTCATTGCCAAGACGTCTTCTCCAAATCGCCGCATCAACCAGGGTTTTCGACGTCACTTCATCGGTCGCGCAAACTGGCACCTAGATGGACAACGTTTCGTAGTGATTGGCAAGTCTAGTCTCAACGCAATGCGAAACGATTGAATAAGATGGGGAAATTCGAACTGGGAAAATCATTCATTATGTTAAAAGCCCTTTGGGGAAAAGGGCATTGTCAAGTCCATATCTGTTCCGAAGCCACGTTTCCCCCCATTTTCGCAGATCCTCTGGAAGTATTAACAAGATAAACGAAGCCGTTGGGATTCTCATCCACATTTCGCTTCTTAGTAACGGGTCGTCGCTAGCATGACACCCTCGCAATTGGGTATCCTCTCAATGCATCGCGGTCGCACAAACCGCGTGCTCCATCGCGCTTTGGGCGCATCATCATAAGAAAAAACTCTTCCAAAAATCGCTTAAGCGACGGAGCGGTTGCTCTTGGCCTTGCGAAGCTCCTTGCCCTGGTCGGACCACGGAAGGTGGAAAACGGGGACCTGGAAGAAGGAATTGCTGCAAACACTCAACATTAGCAAACGGAATCCACATCGCGCGCGACGCATCGTCGGTAGCGCGTCGAGGAGGGGCGGTCATGATGAACTAGCCTGAGCATAGAACAACCGCCCCGTCCGGGAAGAAAAACCACTCACCTGTCATCTTGGAGACCCGCCAAAGCGCAGTACCATGCTAGGAATGCGGCGAGCATGCCAAACGTTCCGCCGCAGATCTGGAGGTTGCGCGAGGCCGTCAAGGCGCCGTTGTTGGCGGCATAGTTCTCGCAGGCGAGGAAGAGGAAGGCGAGGTCGAGGGTGAAGAAGAGGGAGAAGAAAACAACCGTCGAGCGGAGGGTGCAGAGGAGCAACAGCGACGTGAAGATGAACCAGCCAGTGAGGAAGAAGCCGACAGCCGAGTAGTGGTCCGAGTAGTTGGCCGCGTACGGGCCGTCCGTAGCGATGATGCCCCAGGCGGGAGTCAAGAGGATGCCGTAGGCGATCCAGAAACCGCCGTAGGACGACAGAGCAGTGGCACCAAAGGTGTTGCCAACAGCCATCTCCCTGTAATGGACATTGTCAGCATTGGCGCGTTTGAGAGTCTAAGTGACGGCTAAATGATGCTCGTATTGCCAGAGCTTCTCCACAGGAGTTCCCTGACGCAGGACGAGGAACCGCTCGCGTCTGACCAACCCCTCCCATCCATGCTTTTGTTTAGCTCAAGGTCCACTCCGGCGCAAAAGGAGCACGTCCATGCTCCACATAAGCAAACCGGAGCTTCCACTTGCGGGGGTATCGTGGAGACAGTCGAGATGAGATGTTGGGGAACTTCGGGGACCCTGGCACCAGGTAAAGAAGAAAGAGGAAAATTCAAATGTGGCAAAAACGTGGGACCTACCACATGCCCGCGAGGAGCTGAACGAGACCGCCGTAGCCAAAGGCGAGGGGAACGGCGATGTTGGGGGCCTTGACGCCGCGGGCCTGCAGGTTAACGCAGGAAAGGACGAAAGTCGTGAGGGCGAAGGCCGAGAGGCCGAGCGGCGCCGGGTTGGCGAACTTCCTGTGCTCGTATGGCTTCCACAGACCGGGCTGGAGGGAACCACCGAATGCCTGCGCTTGCCCTTCAGTCATGTTCCGGTAGTCGGCAACGCGGGTGAAAGGCCCGTTGTGTCGTGCGTGTGCGTCTTGGGGTACTTGAGCACCATTGGCGCCATTGTAGTGGTCGGCACCAGACGTGTGCACATCCTTCTCCAAGTCCGTTGGAGGGACGACGGCGTGGTTGTGAGTCCCGTGCGTGGCCATCGTGTGTGATCTTGTGGGTGTAAGAGACGAGGTGAGAATGGACAGAACCAAGTAATGGGCAAGCGAGGATGGGGTATCTTTGCGGGAAGAGTAGTCAGGCTTCACGGAAGAAAACACATAGGTTGGCGGAGGAAGGTTTTCTTAAGCTTTGGGGAAGAGGGTGGGGAGGAGTCTTTAAGTAATGGGGAGAGAGGAAAAGGTTGAGAGGACACTCGAAACAGGACAAATGGATGTCGGGGTCGAGGGTCAGCGCAAACCGGGGATGGTTGACGGGTAGTAGCTTCGCCAACGTGTGCGAGCGTCTGGGGTATGTACAGATACGTGGGCCGCCCGGCGCGGAGAACTGGAGATGGTGGAGGACGAGCAAGACCGAGAGGAGGAGAGAGCAAGGAGGAGGCGTCATCTGCAGGACGAAGAGGGAGTGAGTCAAGTAAGATCGCGTAGTCTAGGGGCTAAGGGTGTAAGGAAGGACTGGACGAGTCTGGTCCCAAGGGCCGATCCCCAAAGGCCCAGAGAAGACTGAGCCGGGGGTTCCAAAGGGGGGGATGGCTTGGACGGAAGCTCCATAATGGATTCATTATCTCGAATGCAATGTCGGATGGTGTTGGTGGAATGGATGGGTGGTGCATGGTGGAGTGACAGTGACCACCAACACTGCGTCTGAGCCCACTTTCGAGAGGGAGACCTGTTGGAAACAGTATGGTAAAATGCCTGTATTGGTGCGAACTTTTAATGCAGCAGCGGTTCCCCATCTGCCTTTTGGCCAGAAATGACGAGAAAATAGGACGAACATAGCTCAATAGGTTTGCTGGTCGAGTCACTTCTGTGATTTCGAGGTGACAGCACCAATAACCCAGAGATCCAGTCCCCCCTTCTTTTTCCAGACGAAACGGAGACCAAAACCCCTAGCAGGAAGTGATGTGCAGCCCATGTGAGGAGAAAAGAGGTGTCATCCCAATGAGCAATTCGGCAAGTGGTTGCTGGCAGGCATCCCGGCCATCCGGCCTCTGATGCATATCGCGAGGTTGTGAGGACATTACGATGCATTACACTAAAACTGTGCACCTTGAGTGTAGTCGACGGGGGGTCCGTCGAGCGCTATTGTCAACCCCCGAGACATCCAGCAACTCAATTGGGATCTGTCATCGTGGCCCGACATCGCCGTCGAATGCTAGCCGCCAGGGACGAAAGGCTGCCCCAGATCTGGAGCAGTGGAAGCAGGCAAAGCGAAAAAGGAATTGGGGCCAAGAAGAACACCGCCTCGGGCCACCGGGGATCAGTCCATGAGCTGATGTCATTCCCACCTTTTCCGTCACCGGCAGAGCTTCTCCAATTTTTTTTTAGGTGGCCGCGTTCTCTCGCCGTCCTTGACTAGGCAGATAACGGGGGGCTCTGGCCGCAAATTGTTATTGCATAAACGGCCTGGGCATGCGGCGGTTGGTCGACTGCGAAGGTTTGGCTCGTCAAATAGCCCCAATGCTTTTTATCAAGGCACCGCGGAATTGGGTTTTCATGGACAGTCAGCAGCTAGTCTGCTTGCAGCTCGTCGCTTTTTGGTTCCAAAACCAAACTTCCTCCTCTCCATGGGACCAGGATCCCTCAAAGCATGGGTAGGTAATGTGATGCGTGGGACTGTTGCACGGGTTGAAGGAACAGCTGCATGGAGGGGAGGGCGTGGTGATAGAAAGCGTCCCGATGCGACAGCACTTAGTACACTGTTGCCGCAGCGGAATTGGAATGCGTCTGCCGTCCGAACGTTTTCAGTTTGGCGGCGTCTTGTTCAGATTCGTCTGCCCTGGCGCCCGGCCTTCCATCCATTCCGCTCATATTTGTTCCCTGCGGGGTGTCAAGCTCTCATTGGGTGGCTCTTGATCACCAAAGTCGCGGTCGATGCTAGCTAGGGTCAAAATTGCCGTGTGTCATTGAAACGAGATTAGAGGAAAACCAAAAGGTCCCGCGGAGCGAGGGGGTGCTTTAGCGGCGTAGAGCAAAAAGGGCGGCCAGTGTCGAATATCGTAGGGTCACAGGGGACAGCCAAGACGCGGTGACGGGCTTTTCCCCGTCTTGGCTGCGGATCGTGGCCGGGCCTGCTGCTGCCGGCACTCGGCGTCATGGCATCTGGTTAGTATTTGGAGATGCGGCTGCTTTTTGGTCTTTCGAGGTCATCCAAGGGATGGATGTTGGCTATCAACTGCGAGTGTCCTCGGAAGGGACCGTGACGAACTGGTCGACAGCATGAGCCATCGGGTGGGATTGTAAATTTCCACTCCTCCAGTTCATAGTTTATACGGTGGGAACGCAGCACCACTGTTTCGGTCCTGCATTGTATCGCGTGTTCCGACGCACCCGGCTCCTCGGGCGAGATCTCGTCTGGCCTATTGCTGGCCTTTGTCATGATACATCTGTTGTCCTACCTAGGTATCCTGCCGGTGCCTGTCCCTTTCATCCGTGTGTCCGAACTGGGGTTGCGGGGAAGACGGGGTTCACAAGCAATATCCCAGGGTGTTCTAGACAAAGTGAATCCTGTCGTATCCGCTGGTCGACGATGGTTACTAAGGGGCCGCCCGTTCTCCTTCGCGCGCCCAAACTCCTCATCTACAAGCAGGCGCTTTGAAGGCTAGGTATTCGAGCTCTCGTTGGCGTCGCGTCGTCTACATTCCCTTTGCGAAAGCCTCCATCATGTGAGCCAAGTGCACACCAGGCGTCATGATGACCACGCCAATGAGGCTTAGTCGTGTTGATCAACCCCAATGTCGACTTCCGTCGAGACGTGCGAGGAAACGGCCACATGGCACTGGCTTGCGGGGAAAGCTTAGGGCGATTCCCGCACACCCTCCTCAGCCTCCGTCGCCCACTCAAGATGGAGAGATCCGATTTCATTGCTTCGACGTATGCATATACCGAGGTCCAATGCCCACCTTCAGGGCACAATGGTCCGATGATGGCACAAGGCCGGATGAACCTCGAGATGATGGGTTCGAAATTCGCTCCAGACCTAGGGGCATTTCATGCCACAGCTTCAGTTCGTTGTGGGCTGGCAATTGCCCTTTCCCCAGATCTCGTGGATACCGAGGCTATTTCCCCGGACCACCCTAGTGTGATGGTTCGTCCTGCGCTTGTCTCGGTCGGGTTTGGAAGCAGGCCACGATTTCTATAACTTCTTGTCTCCACGCACTCGGCGGCACTCCTTTGGTCCGGAGTGATATCCCTGCTGCTTTGGCCAGGACTGCTTTACAGCAATTCGAAAGCGATCCCTATCCTGCTGATGTGATGAAACGAAGCAGGGCGGCAGGCCACTACAAGGCGCTGTCCGCGGATATGTCTATGCCATTGCTTCGAATCCGCGCTGACCTTACAGTTGTCGAGAAACCTCCTGTTCTGACGAATGCCGCGCCCAGAGAAGCCTTGTCACGCAACCCCTGAGGGGGATGCTCCTCCACTTTGGGCGGCGTTGACATCACGCCAGTGCGCCCATCACTGCCCCTCTTTGTCGCCTTCGTGTATTGTCAGGCCACTAGCGAACAGTCACCTGGACAGAGGTCCATTGGCTCGCAGGTCCCGGCTACTGCCCGTACAGTCCCCAGTTGGCAAAGGCGAACCGATGGCCGGTTTAGCCTTTAGCGTCGCGATTCCGTTTGTCATGGAGCTTCAACGCAGGTGTCGCGGAAGCTATGCTAGCGAACGACGGACTAAGCAGTCGAGGAGATCCGAAGCCGTCGGCGGGAAGGAAGCTGACAGGGCAACCGGAGACGGGCGCCACAGTAATGACGGTCGAAAGCGCGAAATCGCGGGTGGCGCTCCGTGTATTCCAAATGACGAGTTGCGATGAACACGACAGCGCGGAATGGACGTAAATTAGCTTAGCAAGAAATGGCCACTGTAACATGCCCTTCTTTCATCTCTCACCATGTGTATGGCGAACCCGCAACTAGAGATGCTCAGACGACGCAGTCGCTCTAGGTGCAGTCCTATGCCTTTCACCCGTTAGGTCTCCCAGGCTGGACGGACGGCTCTTGGGATGCGCGACTGAGGGATACACCAAAGAGGCGATCGAAGTGCGGAATCCCACGCCTTCGTCCGGCCCTCACTCTCTGGCTACCTTAGCCACGGATGCCAAAGGGTTTCGCGTCATAGAACGGTCGCCGCGGATCGATCTGCGATGCCTAGCCCGTCGACCCGGAATGCCAATGATTGAGGCTCGAACAAAAGCCGAAGTCGTCAGAAGCAGCACGACAGACGCATCCAGCTCTCCGAGCCGCCAAGAAGCCAGCAATGGCCGTTAGGTCCGCGTTTCGCAACACCCTCTCCGTTTCGCATGGCCAAGGCCGCGCTCGCAGCGGAGCCGCCCATGTTTTGGCGCTCGAAATACCGCAAACCCCCCCCTCTCTCCCCCTCTCTCCCCCTCCCCCTGAGTAAGTGGGAGAAACATGCGTTGGGGATGCAATGCCAAGCACCACAGGGCTCTCTGGCAGCACGTTGCGTTGTGCAGCCAGCCTGCGGCGTGGCGTTTTAGGGCCGCACCCGTCGCGCTATAGGACCCTGCACCACGACGACCAACCACCACCACCAGAGGAGAGCTAAGCAACTTCCATTTCTCCGGACAGCCTCCTCCTCGGGGGTTAGAGTCGTCCCACTTCCAGGTTGGCCATGTTAGCTCGTTGAGGGGTGAATTCTCAACCTTTCGTTGCTGTTGAGGGCCGTGGCCGGCTCGTTTCTCTTGGGTGCGGTTCGCTTTGCTGACGCGACCTGCGGCAGCCTTGGACGAAGAGAGCCAAGCAAGACGGGATGACAGGTTAGTGTTCTGTCATCTACTATGTCGATTGCTGACTGACTAGGCGCTGCACGGATGAGCATGCTTCACTAACCGCCGTCTGCAAAGAGACTCATGGATGCATGTCCAGATGAGATGGCTATCTGTACACAGATTGTGGCACAGGCTCAGGGCCTCAAGCTGTTGTCGATGCCACCGTTTGTTACCGTGGGAGCGCCGTTTGGCAGAGCGCGACCTTCCAGCGCTCTGCTGCCTAGCCGCCTTCCAAAGACAGACAAGCTTTGGGGATCCTGGGATCTTCGAACAGTTGTATTTACCCGTTATTGCCTGCAGAACTAGGCGCAGATACCGATGCCAAGAAGGGAGGCGCAAACGATGCACTACCGGATAACTCGGCAGCATCCAGAGTTTGAGCTGCCCATGCAGAGATAAACACGGCATATCGACGGCCAGTGGTGGTTGTCTGGCAACTCGAATGAAGGGAATACCGCCTGGGGGGTGTCAGGACGATTGGTTCCGGATGAGACAGCACTCTCTCCCCCGGACATCCCTGGGTGAATCGTCTCTCACAGGAGCCATTCAAATGAGCTCTGGTCGATTAATCCTGGTTGGGTCCGGGTCACATTTGTGCGTGGGGAGTAATTACTCGATGGAAATGATGGTGACTCCCGCTGGCCCTGCATCGTTGGACGCTGGCGGATCATCGTCCCCCGTGGGTGCATGGCATGGTTCAGCTTCCTGTTTTCTTCTTCAGCCTACACACAACATATGCCTACTCCGCCGAACCGCTCCCCAGGCACAACCTGGCATAACAATTGATGTCTGTTGATGCGGAGCAGGCGGATGGGATCCGTTCGCGTTAAATTCGCCCGAGCTTGGCCCACCCGCGAGCACCCTTTCAACCAAGCATCCCTTGTTCCGACTGCGACGGGTTGAGTGAGGTCGCCCATTTCTCGTAAATGGGCTCGAGTTGGAACATCCGCATGCCGAAGAAAAACAAAAAAATCCAACAATCTCACGATAAATCATGCAAGGGTACGATGGCTCAAAGCAGCAAAACGAACGTCAAGGACAGGATTCGAACCTGCGCGACCGAAGCCACTGCCTAAACTGGTATCAGAAGATCCGATAGCAGGGCAGCCCATTAACCACTCTGGCACCTTGACTGGTTCTGCGATGATTAGCACAGCAAACTAACAGCTCTTGAATCTAGCCGCAAGGCCTGCAGCATATGGCACTGCACCTCCACTTGCTTCCTCTGGAACAGTCCTCAAAATCAAGTTGCTAATTATCACATCGTTTCTCACGACTGCGAGTTGAATTGCAGTATTCCTTGCTGCCAACGTCTAGTCGCACGCGATGAAGAACACGCAGCTTGCATCCCCTGGCCATCTACGGAAGAACGTTGAGGTGTACGTTGCTTGCCGTTAGAATTGCTCTATCGGACCTGTAGCCCATGGAATCCATCATCTTTTAAATCAAGATGATGTTGTGTTGCGTTGCCCGTTTCGCAGAGGGGAGGCTCTAGGGTGCCACGGAGGGTTCACACGGTATAAGTTCATGGCCGACTTGGGTGGTTGATAACGTACCGGCCTCAAACAATGAGTGAACGATTAGGTCCTATCCATGGTTACGGGAATGAAATGTGAAGGTATAGACGCTTGGTGGCGCACCGAGATAAAAGGCCTTGACGCAGGATGGCATGAGAAAGCTGAGGGTTGTACAGCTTGGCTGCTAGAAAGATGGCTAACTACTAGGGTGCCTTGGAGATTAGAGACGACAAACGCTGTGCATCAACCTTTGAGGATCATTGATCTCTTGGAAAATGATGATGGAAAGCATATTCAGTTGTGCTCCGGGTAGCATTTGTGTTGATGTCTGGCTGAAGGTCTGAAGCAAGTGGTGATAGGAAGTCGAAGGGGTAATGTTGAACAAGGTTATACATCACCTGGAGTTCGCTCTGTTGGGAGACGTTGGCCCAGTGGCTTAATGTCAGCTCAAAACGATACCACTCACATTATGGCTATGACCAAGTCTGTCCAGAAAGCCATCAACTAGGAAGCAGTATTGTGCATTCACGCTTCGCTTGTAGCTAAACTACTCTGTGCGGTCTGCCTCAAAAGCGGCACACGCGCTAACCCAATCCCACCCACAGAGTTATATGCTGATGGGACCACAGCCACTTCTATCTTCCGATTACATCGTACGACTCAGAATCGCCTGACGCGCCAACTACCCACAATCCCCGAGCATTGTGGCCGACTTACACAACTATATAGGCCTCACGCCACTTAGGAGGCGGCTTCAACCCGTCCTCCACTCGAAGCTGCAATGTTCATCCGCCCAATCCGCCGGTTCATCGTCACCCTCGTCTTCGGTATCATCGCGGCCATCTTGGGTATGCTCTACCGTCGTTCCATCGTCAACAAATTTGGTATCATTTCCCAAGCTGCTCGATCTTCCTCTGCATCCATGGCGCAGGCACCGCCCAGACCCGTCATTGTTGTCGGCTCCGGCCTGGCCGGCTTGTCTGCAGCACAAGAGGCCCTCAACGCAGGCGCTTCGGTCCACATGCTCGATCGTGCGCCGAAGCCCGGCGGAAACAGTATCAAGGCTTCATCCGGCATCAACGGTGCGGGTACACGATTTCAAAGGGCCGCCGGTGTGGATAGAGACGACTTGTTCTACAACGACACAGTACGCTCCGGCGGCAAGCGTTTCACTGATGTCCAGGCCGTGGTGAATCGCCCCAAGCTTGTCAAACTCCTAACACAAGGCTCTGCAGATGCTGTTACCTGGCTTGTGGATGAAATTGGCGTCGATTTGAGCGTCGTCGCCCCCTTGGGCGGGCACTCAATTGCTCGAACCCATCGAGGGGCTGGGAACACCCCGCCAGGGGCAGCGATCGTCACCGCCTTACTGAAGAAGCTTGGAGAGAACCCCGACTTCCGACTCAGTAATTCTGCCGAGGTGACCTCCCTAAATGTTGCTGACGGGGTTATTAAGGGTGTGCTCTACAACCAAGAGGGCCAACAGCACGAACTTGAGGGCGCTGTTGTCTTCGCTGTGGGTGGATTCGCTGGTGACGCGAATGGTCTTTTAGCCAAGTATCGCCCCGACCTAGCGGGTTTGCCTTCAACGAACGAGGCTCGACCTGCTTCTCATGGCATTCTAGAGGCCGTCGGAGCCGAGTTTGTCGACATGGACAGCGTACAGGTGCACCCCACCGGCTTCGTCGACCCCAAAGACCCTGAGGCGCGGTACAAGTTCCTTGCGGCAGAGGTCTTACGCGGAGAGGGTGGCATCCTGCTCTCAGATAACGGAGAGAGATTTGTTAATGAGATGGAAACAAGGGAGCATGTCAGCAGGGCCATCATGCAGTTGCCACCGAAGGAAGTCGGCGATGTTAGGCAGTGGGACGTCATCATGCTCCTGGATCCCGGTGCATGTGATGCCGCTGCAGGTCATCTAGGTTTCTACCTGTGGAAAGGGTTGATGGAGAAGAAGAAGGTGAAGGAACTGAACCCAGCCACCATCAAAATAGTGGATGAGTATGCTGCGGCAGTTGCCTCGGGTGCTGACCCGGAATTCGGAAGACGGACGTTTGGGCGCTGGAGACTGCCGCCCGGAGATGCAAACCGCGAGGAGGAAGTTTGCATCGGCCGCGTCACCCCCATTACTCACTTTACGATGGGCGGCGCAGCGTTCAATGAGAAGACACAGGTTCTCAGGAAAGACAAAACCGCCATCGATGGTCTGTGGGCAGCGGGGGAAATTACTGGCGGCATCCACGGAGACAACCGATTAGGAGGCTCATCGCTGTTGGAGTGCGTGGTCTATGGAAGGATAGCCGGGCAGCAAGCGGCAAAAGCGGTGGCAGCACCATGATTTATACCGCCATGTATTGTATACTCGCATGTTAGATAATACTTCTCTTGCAAAGGTAAAATTTCACAATCAAAAGATGGCCGACAGCACTAGATACCACCTAAGGGACTGAGATCGCCGAAAGAATCATCTGTACATATCCAAAATGAAGTCTAATATCTACACGATAGAAATTCATAGACTGGCCTCTTCCCGAGAAACCCAGTCGTGTCATCATTCCCGTCCAATTGTATTATTCAGTCTACCCAAGATCTGAAATGGGACCTTTTACGTCCTAACGCTGACCACCATTGTCGATTCAGGTACGAATGGAGAACTCCTTGTTCAGCTGCCTGCCGACAACAGAACCATCCGCGGCCTTGGCGGTGCCATTCCCAGCGAAGCCGTTGTTGGCGAGCTTGTTGACGGTGCTGCGGGGGACCTGGCCGACAACGCCATCAAGGGCCGTCTCAGCGATGTAGCTGCACAGCTCAACGGGGTCCGAGGGTGCGGAGCCAAGACCGAGAAGGTAGGCGGCAAGGCCGGCGATGTGGGGGCTGGCCATGGAAGTGCCAGAGATGGTGTTCTGAATTGCCTTCATGTCAGCGTTCTCCTTCATCACGATAGACAACCGCATCAGAGAGCCTTACAGTGCTGCCACCAGGCCAGGTGCTCTTGATCTGAGAACCCGGGGCAAGGATATCAACGGCGGCCCCAAAGTTGGAGTATTCCGCCAACGAGTCATCGCTCTCTGTCGCACCAACGGTACACACGCTCTTCTCGCTCGCGGGCGACGACGTCGATGCGTCGGCAGCCTCATTGCCCGCCGCGACGGCCAAGAAGTGACCTGCCTTGACAATGGCCGCGGCCGCCTGGTTCACAGCCGTCGAGGTCTGCCCGCCGAGTGACATGTTGACGACGACGCCCTTGGCGCACCCCTCCTGGCCCGCGGCGTCGGACGTAACAAAGTCCATGCCGGCGATGACAGCCGAGTTGGTGCCCTCGCCGTTGGAGTCGAGGACCTTGACGGCGAAGAGCTTGGTCTTCTTGGCTACGCCATAGGTCGCGGAGCCGATAGTGCCGGCGACGTGGGTGCCGTGGCCCTGACCGTCTGTGTCGGAGTTGTCGGCGTAGTTGGCGAGGAAGGTGGCACGGCCTTCAAAGTCCTGTTGGAGTCAGAGAAATGTTTATTGAACAGGGGGGCGCAGACTTACAGGGTGCTCGACATCGATGCCGGTGTCGATGATGTACGCACAAGTGCCCTCTCCCGCGCTCTCATCATAGCTGTACGTGGTAGACCCAGGCTTCGGGCTCGACAACCTTGCAAGGCCCCAAGGAGCATTTCTCTGCGTAGCCTTGATTGTGACGATGGCATCCTGCTCAATGAAGTCGACATCAGGATCATTCTGCAGCTTCTCGATCTCAGTGGCGTTGAGGGTCGATGAGAACCCGCGGAGGGCATTGCCAAAGTTGTAGACGTGGTCAGCATCGGCCGAGAAGGCGCTCATGACGCTCTGCAGAGCACCCGTCTTGGCCTCGTTCTTAAGCCGAACGATGTACTTGTCCGCGACGAGGGTCGCGCCGCGCGGCTTGATGAGGGGGGCGGGCTGGGCGCGTCTGGAGGGGGCGGCGACGGCCGCGAGGGGGAGGAGGGCGAGCAGTGTTGCGGCGTGCATTGTGCTTTCGGTTTCGATTAGGATCGTGTGTCTTGAACGAGTGAATGGGCTTTGTCAATAGCGAGCGGCTTGGTGTCTAAAAGAATGACTGAGGTTATTGCTGTTGAAAGACTGGTTGCGTGTCGACGGTTCTATGATGAACACGGCATCCAAGGTGCAGCAAGCCGGCTGGTCTTATACTCATAACCTCAAATCGCATGATCGAGCTGCAAGCGAAGTATGCCTATGAGTTTTGGAACCATTCTTTTTTCCCCTTTGATCGTATCGGTCACCACCATGGTTGCCGATTTCGGCAGGTGGGCAGATGGGTACGTTGACAGCACATCAACAAGAATCGCGTCTGACGCTCTCGTTGGAGCAACACATCGTGGGTCCCCTGGAGCGGTTTGAATTAAAGGGACCCAAGGCGAGAAGTGCCGGAGGCCAACCAGGAGTCCGGAGTGAGCCTCAAATCGAGACGCATCAGCCCCACCGCTAAGCCAGGGGACGGCAAGGGAAGCATCTCCAAGCCGAATTAAGGCCAATAAAGCAGCCTCGGGTGACGCACTGGTGCGTTGGTCCAGGCTGTGATGTGTTGGGGGGGAAATATTGCATGGGGTGAGCGCCGATCCCGTCCGGGAATATTATCTGCACCTCCCTCACACGGCAGTGGCTTCGCGGATCGGACTAGGAGCTAGGAACCTGGAAGCATCATGGAGAGCGAACCGAACGCAAAAACACCACTTTCGAGGGGCAGCAGACGAAAGGAGGTAATGCTGGCGAATGCGGTCTGCCCCTTGATCTCGCAGCTCAGGACCAATGACAACATCGTCTACGACTGGTGACTGGCATTGATTGGGTCAAGGTATATCTACTCAGAATTAAGCATGAGCTTGCGGGTCTGGGGCGTGGGCGACGAACCAATCCCTTATCAGGGATGGCTTCAAGAGGAGCGGCCATTTCAGGGGTCCTGGGCGAGCTGATTCGCCCCGCGCCAGGCGCCGCCAAGAAATGGCCCGATATGCGATCTTCGCGTCTCACTTCTTTGTGTAGCCAACCAACGTTGCTTTGTCGGCAAGTTGGTACAAGCTCAAACGGTCTGCGTTGGGAGAAAGAAGCATGAGGCTATCGGCCGGTGGGGTAACAACCCAGTTTAAGGACATATGCTTGACCGAGAGCTGGGGTTTGTTGAGACGTGATTGCACAGGTGTCCTCGACATGTTTATTGCGATTAACCATAGTTTAGGTGGAGATTAGGCCGCGTCCCGTATGGAGACTCAAGGAAATCTCCGTGAACCATGGTATTGATAACACGTGCGTTTTAGGTGTGGCCAATTGAGTTGCGATGCTTCCATTTGATTCTCGAAGGCATACTTGGAAGTGAACGGCCAAGAGCACCGATGTTGCAGTTCTCGACTACGTGATCCCAGTACGCGGTGCTTTTGTTAAGACGGGAGCCAAAAGACCAAGGCAGTGGCTGAGCTCGATAAGCGCTGAAAGGAATCATTGGACGTCAAGCAGATGCACACAAGACTATATTGCATCGGGCCTAGGTTTGCGGATCGCGACAATACGGAAAGGTGCTGAGTCGTACGCAAGATGCACTCACCCGCGAAGACTAGGATTGGAAATGCAAAGCATGTAACGTATATGCATAGCGAGTCGCCCATCATAGCGAGCCGCCCACTTTTCCTTAATTCTACACTCTTCACCTTCACAACAACCTTCCTCTACGTACGACCATGAGTTCCTCTTCAAATGAAAGTCGCATTATCCTTGCAATTGAAGCTATTAAAAAGGACCCAAAACTATCCGTTCGAAAAGCAGCTTCTATCTATAAGGTCCCGAGAACTACACTTCGCGACCGACGCGCTGGACTTCTACCACGACGCGAAACTCGTACGAATTCAATGAAGATGACTCAGGTGGAAGAAACTGTGATTCTTGAACGAGTTATTGACCTGATCGATCGAGGATTTCCACCGCGACTTGACGACGTACGAGATATGGCCGATTGTCTCCTTGACGAACGTGACGCGACGCGTGTCGGACCGCGATGGGCAGAGAACTTCGTACGACGCCAACCACAACTAAAGACGCGTTTTCGACGTAGAATCGACTATCAGAGGGCATTGGCTGAAGATCCTGCAATTGTGCAGGCCTGGTTTGCCCTCGTACGAAACACAATCGCGAAGTACGGAATACACGATGACGATGTCTACAATTTTGATGAGACGGGCTTCTTGATGGGAATGCTGTCGCACGCAAAGGTTATTACAACCTCTGACCGCCGTGGAAGGCCTCGTACGAAGCAGCCTGGCAATCGCGAATGGGTTTCTGTCATTCAGGGCGTATGTGCAGATGGCTGGGCGCTGCCTCCATACGTCATTGTTAAGGGCAAATATCACCTACTCTCATGGTATACCAATGGCCAATTCCCACCCGAATGGCGCGTCCACCCTAGCGAAAATGGATGGACTACAAATGAGATTGGCCTAGATTGGCTAAAACATTTTGAAAAGTGCACAAAGTCTCGCACGAAGGGTGTTAAACGGCTCCTAATCCTTGATGGCCACAACAGCCACAAATCCACCAAGTTTGACGATTACTGCAAGGAACACGGCATTATTGCTCTTTGCATGCCTCCGCATTCATCGCACGAGCTTCAGCCTCTTGATGTTGGCTGTTTTAGTCCGCTGAAGGCTTCATATGGCAAGGAAATCGAGAAGATGATGCGGATGCAGATTACGCACATTACTAAGGATGATTTCTTTCCTGCCTTCAAGGCAGCCTTTTTTACTTCAATAAGCAAAGAAAACGTACAAGCTGGTTTTAGACAGGCTGGCCTTGTACCATTCGACCCAGAAGCAGTTCTTTCCCGCCTGGATTTCAAGCCAAAGACGCCAACACCATCCAACTCATGCCCAAGCAGCCAGGGCTCCTGGGACCCAAAGACACCAACCACAGCACATGACGCCGTACGAAGCTCTGCTTCACTTAAGAAAAGAATCACTAGTCATCAAGATAGCTCACCAACTCATTTGTACGAGGTTGTTGATTTGCAAGCTAAAGGTATTAGCAAGTTAGCACACAAACTAGCTCTTGTTGAAGCCGAGTGCCGCGGGCTTCGTACGGCAAATGAGATACTAAGTAAGCGCCGGAGAGCTAAGAAAACCCAACTACGTCTTGGAGGGTCACTTAATACAGCTGAAGCTGAGGCAATACGGGTAGAAAAGGGGGTTGTTGATGCTGGAGGCGAAAACATGCGTCAAGAGGGTGCTCGTACGGAGGGGGGTGAATCGCGCGGGCGGCGATGTGGTAACTGCGGAAAGACTGGACATAATGTACGAACATGTCAGGTAGTTTGGGAGACCTCTGAAGAAGAGGCTGATGAGTAGTTTCAATTGATTTCGTACGATGTGGCTTAATTGACTTACACAAATGGCTGGAGGGTAGTGAAAGGTGGGCGGCTCGCTATGATGGGCGACTCGCTATGCATATACGTTATTAATAACTAAATATAATATTATATAATTATTTTTTTTATATTTATTACTTTAAGAGCAAGTATTTATATCTTTATTTATTTTTTTAAAGTAATTTTTTTATATATAGCTATTATTAAACGTATAATAGTTAAAATCTATTAATTTACTTAGGGAAGTATATTATAATGCCTTTACGCGTATTATATAGCCTTGTGAGATTTGTGCTAGGCTTGGATTAACTATTAGTCTGGTCCCTTTGTGCAGATCCACCACGCAGGATATATATTTATTTGTTTTAGACAAGGTAATCCTGCACATAGAAATCTAAGCCATTTTCCTTATGTCTTTTCCACCCTAAGTGGTGACTCTACGACACAAGGTGAATGCCAAAGCCTTTGCACCTGATTAAGACCCCCACGTATGCACACGGCAAATTCAATCTGCTCCCGCAATCTACCTCATAAGATTTAGGGTCGAGGTCAGAGGATCTGCTGTGGACGTTCAGGCGCAAGTTAAATCTAGTTTTATCACTATAAATATATTATGTCAGGGGTGAGTGTTATGGTCCCATTGTGAATTGTTCCAGTGCGAGAAGTGTATTTCATAACTGAATATTAGAGGTTTGTCTTTCAATTACTCACGGGTCGAGCTTTCGGCGGTGATACAAGTTCAAAAATTTGACTCAGGGTCTCTTTCTCCGGTTTGGGGTGCAACGAAGTACTTGTTTATCTTTCAACTTCCAATGTAGTCTAGTCTAGTCTAATTGAACACCAAAATGGTGGCTGTTGCAGAAGATGCGCTAGTCTAACCCACCTGTGTCGGTCGCGGTTGCGAGCATTGTGAACCCCCACGGCCGAACAGCGGCCAACGTCGGCCCAAGGCGGCTATGTTCGGGGAGGAACCGGAGGATTGTGACTACCTACTGCATTGGATTCCGATCCCGGAGTCCCCGGTCTGCACGGCACGGAGCAGGTCATACGGACTGGTCCAGAATATGAGATATTTTCACATCGCATTACGTCTACGAACTATATTCTGTGGATGCAAATCCTCGGTACGAGGTCTGCTACTCGACACGTCGACGAATGAAGACTCTAAATTGGACCAGTCACATCTTATCAGTTACGGCAGAAAATGGAACAGAGCCGACGTGCTCGATCTTTTTCTCGTCCGAAACAGGGGTCGTTGGGCATGTTTTCTGATCAGGCCACAACGTTTAACTCATGGTGCTTGCAAAGCGCCCGATTGTGTGGGATTTGCTCGATAGTTACTCATCGTGAATGAAAAATGACGAAGTTTGTCGGGTCGGGATACCGGAAGCCAGGCCGGATTGCATGATTAGCTTTGGCCAAGTGAGGGGATTATGCAAAGCTTTAAGCGATCAAGAAGTTACCCCTCACGACGAGGGATATTTGAACCATGTATCTCCCTATGAGTTAAAACAACCGTATGATGCCTGCTCCCCATCGTACTCTTGCAACATCGCTTTTGAGACTCAACAAACACCTACCATTCACAATTTAGACCTGGTACGACGCTCGCGTCAAAGAGCCATGGCATCTATCGCAATGGAAACATCTACAGATCGAGGTAAAGTAGTAGAAGAACGCATCCGGGTGTTTGACTCCTCTGCTGTGCCTGACATCCAATCAAGCCCTCTCGATATCTTGATCGATCGAGAGGGAGCACTGGTTCGGAGGGGTACAGCAGGGAGTCGATCTGAGATATACCGGCGAACTTGATCTGGATAATACCAGCGAAAGGACATGCTTCTTTGGCCCCCATCCCCGCTGTATGAGTGATATCAGGTCGGAGTGTACTAACCCGTGCAGCATCACGCTCGATCTGTCAACATGTCAACGGATAAGATCACCTTCCTCACCAACTGGTAGGATTGCTCGCTTGAATGCTGTTGCGAACGGAAGTTGATGACAAGTCAGGCACGCTACGCCGTACCACGCTCCGCTCTACCTGGCTCAGGCCAAGGGATACTTCAAGGAACAGGGCATCAAGGTCGCTCTGCTTGAGCCAAACGACCCTAGTGTACGGTTACTCCGACCGAGAGTCCTGGTCTTAGTCGTTAACTTTACAGTAGGATGTCACCGAGATTATTGGCACCGGCAAGGTCGATCTAGGCTTCAAAGCCATGATTCACACCCTCGCTGTGAGTATTCCGGTTTGTCCTCTTTTCTGACTCGGTACTGACACCTTCCAGGCCAAGGCTCGCAACTTCCCTGTACTCTCTATTGGCAGTCTTCTAGACGAGCCTTTCACTGGGGTTGTTTATCTCAAGGACTCGGGCATCACCACCGACTTTCGCTCTCTCAAGGGCAAGCGGATCGGATATGTTGGCGAGTTCGGCAAGATCCAAATCGATGAACTGACGTCGCACTACGGTATGACGCCTGATGAGTACACGGCCGTACGCTGCGGTATGAACGTCTCCAAGGCTATCATCGAGGGCACCATTGACGCCGGTATCGGTCTGGAGAACGTTCAGATGGTCGAGCTTGAGGAGTGGCTAGCCTCCCAGGGTCGTCCCAAGACCGACGTGCAGATGCTCCGCATCGATGAGCTCGCAGAGCTCGGGTGTTGCTGCTTTTGCACTATCCTGTACATTGGCAACGAGTCCTTCATCACCGAGAACCCGGACAAGGTCCGTAAGTTCATGAAGGCTGTTAAGAAGGCCACTGACTACGTCCTTGAGAAGCCCGAGGAAGCTTGGAAGGAGTATGTTGACTTCAAGCCTGTTATGGGTTCGGACCTCAACCGCAAGATCTTTGAGCGCAGCTTTGCGTACTTTTCGCACGACCTGAAGAACGTGCAGCGAGACTGGACCAAGGTCACCAAGTACGGCAAGAGGCTTGGGGTTTTGGACGAGAGCTTCCAGCCGAACTACACCAATGAGTTCCTTGAATGGACTCTAGACGAGGACTCTCGGGACCCTACTGGTGATCAGAAGAGGATGGTCGAGTTGCAGAACGAGGTTTCTTGCAAGGGTGGCTTCCGCCGCTTAAAGCTGCAGTCTGCTGTCAAGGCCTGATTTATCAAAGAGTGCCTACACAGAACCACGGATGAAATCGATGCAATAGGCCTCACTCATTTTGCCTCACATGATCTCTCTGTCCTAGGAATTGTCTGTCGTTTCTGGTGGAATTGGATCAATCTACCTCTTTGGGATAAATACAAACATTTCCTGTGCACTTCCAGCATCTCAAGTCGCGTTGAATTTGCAGTGAAATTGTTTGCGGATTTGTACGTTGGTCCGCAAGGCTCAGAGACCTGGGCTTATCGTGAGGGTAGAGAGAATTTGGAATTGGTGTATTCTTCAAAGTTCTAATAAGAAAGGATGACTGCAGCCAATGAAGTTGACTTCAAATAGGAAGCTCGGGCTTTCAGATTTGTCTCATACGAATTTATCTGAAGTGTGATAAGTCATCATAGTCGAAATAACGTATATGCATAGCGAGTCGCCCATCATAGCGAGCCGCCCACCTTTCACTACCCTCCAGCCATTTGTGTAAGTCAATTAAGCCACATCGTACGAAATCAATTGAAACTACTCATCAGCCTCTTCTTCAGAGGTCTCCCAAACTACCTGACATGTTCGTACATTATGTCCAGTCTTTCCGCAGTTACCACATCGCCGCCCGCGCGATTCACCCCCCTCCGTACGAGCACCCTCTTGACGCATGTTTTCGCCTCCAGCATCAACAACCCCCTTTTCTACCCGTATTGCCTCAGCTTCAGCTGTATTAAGTGACCCTCCAAGACGTAGTTGGGTTTTCTTAGCTCTCCGGCGCTTACTTAGTATCTCATTTGCCGTACGAAGCCCGCGGCACTCGGCTTCAACAAGAGCTAGTTTGTGTGCTAACTTGCTAATACCTTTAGCTTGCAAATCAACAACCTCGTACAAATGAGTTGGTGAGCTATCTTGATGACTAGTGATTCTTTTCTTAAGTGAAGCAGAGCTTCGTACGGCGTCATGTGCTGTGGTTGGTGTCTTTGGGTCCCAGGAGCCCTGGCTGCTTGGGCATGAGTTGGATGGTGTTGGCGTCTTTGGCTTGAAATCCAGGCGGGAAAGAACTGCTTCTGGGTCGAATGGTACAAGGCCAGCCTGTCTAAAACCAGCTTGTACGTTTTCTTTGCTTATTGAAGTAAAAAAGGCTGCCTTGAAGGCAGGAAAGAAATCATCCTTAGTAATGTGCGTAATCTGCATCCGCATCATCTTCTCGATTTCCTTGCCATATGAAGCCTTCAGCGGACTAAAACAGCCAACATCAAGAGGCTGAAGCTCGTGCGATGAATGCGGAGGCATGCAAAGAGCAATAATGCCGTGTTCCTTGCAGTAATCGTCAAACTTGGTGGATTTGTGGCTGTTGTGGCCATCAAGGATTAGGAGCCGTTTAACACCCTTCGTGCGAGACTTTGTGCACTTTTCAAAATGTTTTAGCCAATCTAGGCCAATCTCATTTGTAGTCCATCCATTTTCGCTAGGGTGGACGCGCCATTCGGGTGGGAATTGGCCATTGGTATACCATGAGAGTAGGTGATATTTGCCCTTAACAATGACGTATGGAGGCAGCGCCCAGCCATCTGCACATACGCCCTGAATGACAGAAACCCATTCGCGATTGCCAGGCTGCTTCGTACGAGGCCTTCCACGGCGGTCAGAGGTTGTAATAACCTTTGCGTGCGACAGCATTCCCATCAAGAAGCCCGTCTCATCAAAATTGTAGACATCGTCATCGTGTATTCCGTACTTCGCGATTGTGTTTCGTACGAGGGCAAACCAGGCCTGCACAATTGCAGGATCTTCAGCCAATGCCCTCTGATAGTCGATTCTACGTCGAAAACGCGTCTTTAGTTGTGGTTGGCGTCGTACGAAGTTCTCTGCCCATCGCGGTCCGACACGCGTCGCGTCACGTTCGTCAAGGAGACAATCGGCCATATCTCGTACGTCGTCAAGTCGCGGTGGAAATCCTCGATCGATCAGGTCAATAACTCGTTCAAGAATCACAGTTTCTTCCACCTGAGTCATCTTCATTGAATTCGTACGAGTTTCGCGTCGTGGTAGAAGTCCAGCGCGTCGGTCGCGAAGTGTAGTTCTCGGGACCTTATAGATAGAAGCTGCTTTTCGAACGGATAGTTTTGGGTCCTTTTTAATAGCTTCAATTGCAAGGATAATGCGACTTTCATTTGAAGAGGAACTCATGGTCGTACGTAGAGGAAGGTTGTTGTGAAGGTGAAGAGTGTAGAATTAAGGAAAAGTGGGCGGCTCGCTATGATGGGCGACTCGCTATGCATATACGTTAACTATAAATTATTTAGTATCTAGTAACCTTCTTATTTAGTACTTTTTATCTATTTAGTATAAAGGTATTAAAGAATATATCCTAGCTTTATCTTAAATATAGAAATATAAAAAGGTAGCTAGTGTTCTTTGTCTTATTAGATAAGCCTATTAGTACCAGTTCTAGCAGTAAGCCCTATTAGTATTAGCTTTACTAGGTTAAGGCATTATAGTTTAGGCTGTCCTAATTACTATTACCTAATCCTTACTCTTAGTTAATATAGCTCATAGATACTAATCTTAAACGTATTATTAGTTCTTTTTTTACTTTACTTTCCTCGTTTAAAAGCAAATTAGTACAAATAATAATCTTATCTTCAATCACCTTAGTTAAGTAATTAACTTCCTTGGATTCTAATATGTCTTTATTTACTATAGCTTAGTCCTTAATAATTATTATTGTTCTAATTTCTTAATCTAGGACATCTTTTAGTTTAAGTAAAAGATTAAAAGTTAATAGCTATTCTCTCTACTAAATATAGTTTATTTTATAGTTACTTTATTTCCTTTTATTTAGAAATACTATTCTTAATATAAAAGTAGGTAATAAAAGCTATTATAAAGGGTATTCTTCTTATAGAATTAAAGTAATATTAGCTTTTTTTGTAATACCTAGAACATAAAATTTAAGGTTATAAGTTATACTTAGGTATTATATATTATTTATAATTATTTATGTTTCTTTAGTTAAAATTATTACCTTTATATTATCTTTTTTATAGAATTAGCTTTTATTAAATATTATATTTTATATAATTATAATCTACTAAAATAAAAAGATCTATATTTAGTATAAGTTATAAGTATTCTAAATATAGCCTACTAAATATTTAATATAGCCTCTTAGTTTTACCTTAAAGCGTTATCTTTCTATGTTTCTCTCTTAGTTCTTTTAAACAAAGTACACTTAATAGCTATATATATAAAGTTATCTTTATTATAAACATAAGTCTTAGCTAAGGGTTACTTAATATTAAAGTTATTATTAATAAAAATATTATTTAAATTATCTCTCTTCTTTTTTAATTAAGTAAAGCTAAACGTTATACTAAAAAGAGCTAATATTATAAAAGTATATGTTAGCTATTACTGCTTTAACCTATAGTTTATATAAAAAGCTTACTCTAGAAAGCAGTTTAATACCTCTAGTTATTACTTCCTAGCTAGCCCTTTTAGCTTTACTATTTAGCTCCTTTATATATAAAGAAATAGTCTTAACCTTAATCTCCTTTTCTTCTACTTATTATTAGAACTCTATATTACTATTAATTACTATAACAAAGTAGTTTATATTTTATCTTATTTTATATAAAGTAAGGCTATATTATTTTATTACTTATTACTTAAAAATATATAGAACTCTAAATATACTCTTATAGGTTTTTAATACCTTTAGAAATCTAAAAAAATAACTAATATATTTATCTTTAATTACTATAAGCTATAAGTTCTTATTATACCCTTTAAGGTAATTAAAGAGATTCTAAGTAATTTTATAGTATAAGTAAAGTAACCTTTATTCTGATCTTTATTTTAAGACTATTTTCTTTATATAAGTTATTTAGTAGTAAAAGTATTCTAATCTCTTGTAGGCCTTGATCTTTACCCCTTAAGCATTTAAGACTAATTACTTAAACGCTTAGGGTTTTAAATAGCTGCTTTATAAATACTAGAGCTAAGTAAGGTCTAAGTAAGTATTTTTCTTATGGTATAAAGGTTATATAAGAGTATTATAGTAAGGTAATATTATTATATTAATATTAACTATAGCTGTATTACTTATAGGGATTTATATATAAATAAAATAATTAATAAGAGGCTTATATTTAAAGAAAGTAATATTTACTTTTTATATAAGTTACTTAACTATAAAGCTATTTAAATATTTTTTATATTAAAGGGTATAATTAAGTTCTAAGTACTAGATACCTGTTATACAAAGTAAAGCTTTTAATATAATATTTATATAAAAATTCTCTACATATACTATATTCTTAAGCATAAAGTCCTAGTTTACTTTATTTTAGCTTCTAAGAATCCCTTTAATTACATATCTACCTTTTACATAAATAAAGTATAAAGTAGTACTTAAATTAACTTATTAATCGCTTTTTTTAACTACTTAGACTATACTTAGCTTTAAGAAAAATACATTATTTACTAGGTAAGTAGCTCTATAGTTATCTAATATAATGCTATATAAAAGGATATATAGGTTAAAATATAGAGTAATAAAGATACTATAAACTTCCTTTTTCTAAGTAGCTTTATCTAAGTTTAGTTAAAGTAGGATAAAGTTAATAATATATATAATAACCTTTAATAGTAAGTTATTACTAAGTCTATTATTATTATCTTTATTATTATTAGCCTTATTATTATATCTTTTAAGATCTCTTCTTTAAGACAAAAAGATTACCTAAAGCTACCCTTTCTAAGTAAGTTTAACTTAGAGGTCTATATTCTAAGGGTTATTAATTTAATTACAGATTTATTATATATTATTATTAGTAATTAAAGCTAGTCTAAGTAAGTAGCTAGTAAAGGCTTTCTTTATATAAGTATATTTAAGTAAAAGCTAATAATATAAATAGCTATAAATATATACTTTATTTAAGTTTTTTAGTAAGAAATAGTATATATTATTCTTAGTTAATATAATAGGATAATTTATTAAAGTTATATAAATACTAAGCTTTCTCTTATAATATTTTATTACTAATAAGTCTTTCTATAAGATACTAGTTAAGATTATTATATAATTATCCAGGTTTTTAACTAAAAAACCTATTATCTTATTTTAAATAATTTTTATAAGTTTATAAGTTACTTAAGATAAAGTAATTCTATATAATACTACTTTTAAAAAGGTTCTTAAAGTAAAAGTACTTTAGACTTTTAGTAAATCTAGGATTTTTATATAAAAGTAAGAATTTTGTTATTTTATTAACTAGATAAATAGGTTAATACTTAAGGCTACTTAATCTAATAAAACTAGATATTCTTCTTAAATAATAGTTTAACTAAATAAGTTATTTAGTATATATTATTACTTAAAAATCTTAAGTATTAAGTAAAATATTATTTAGTTTTATACTAAAGCTTTTATTTAAGTTAACTTAAAAAGTGATTTAGTAATTAATATTTTTACTTATATATTAATTATATTAAATACCTTTTTTTATTATTTCTAAATAGCTTCTTTTATATTAATATTTAAGATATATATTTAATATATAACCTTAACGTTTAAATTAGTTATTATTAAAAGAGGTTTATTATTAGTTTATTTAAGATTTATATTAGTAATAAATTTATTAAAAGTAAAAATCCTTAAAGTATTTAGGATCTTATTAAAATATTTAGGTTTACTTTTATTTATTTATTTAGGTTTATTTAAGTTAATAAATTCCTAGATATACTTTAACTTTACTTTAAGCTAAAAAGTTATATACTATAAAAGCCAATTATTTTATGTTTTAAGCTTCTTTATAACTCTAATAAAAATAAATATATTAAAGATATTAGTTTAAAAAAATAAAAATAGTTTATTTAAAAAAGATTTTTTAGCCTATAATATGCTCTAAATATAATAGTTTAAAAGTATAATATAAGCTAAGCTTATAACTATTATAGAGTTACTACTTAAAGTAAAAAAGATATAAGGAAAACGGCTTAGATTTCTATATATAAAATTACTTTGTCTAAAATAAATAAATATATATCCTGCGTGGTGGATCTGCATAAAGGGACCGGACTAATAGTTAATCTGGGCCCGGCGCAAATCTCACAAGGCTGCGCGATGCGCGTGAGGGCATTGCGACACCTTGTGTATTACACCAAGTCCAATGCCTCTTTCCCGAGCTATTATCGATATAACATTCCGATTACCTTCAACGCTGTCCCCTTCACCGAGCTCTCCCTGCTGCAGAAGGTTATCATAGTCTTCCATTTCAGTCAGTGATGGCCCCTTTGACTGAACATCATGCCAGATAGAGCTTAATAACTCCAAAGTGTAACAGCTGCTGAAGGAAGATTTACCTGGCGTTAACATGCATATTGGAAATTTCTCACGTACGGGCTATATCACTGTTTGCATTACGCTGGCATCTATGCTTTTGTCGGTGTTGACGCACGACTGGTATGACTCGTGTTCGGCCGTTGATGGTTCATCTCGATCATCCCGTCCTCGTTCCTAGCGTGAAACCGTTGCTCCTCCATATGCAGATCGTACAGTCCGTCTTTCGAGACCAAGTGGTCCCTATATATCCATAACGAAGTGACTTTGGGTCCTCGAGTCGAACCTTTTTCGCCAGGGTCACTGTTCGCCGTCTGGCCTCGAATCGCCATTGTCCTCATCACCCGAGCCATCTCAACAGCGCCGCCATCAGGCACCACAACCCGGTTAGCAACCAGCGCAGCCGCAATACCGAGTGCCAGCTGAAGCGTTGCTGTGAGTACCAAAATCATATGTATGAAGTTCCAGTGCGAGACGTTGAGCTTGGTGCCTTTCAAGGGCATGGTTCCTTCCACAACGTAATGCGTATTACTCTCTGCTGCGACAGCTATAACTCCAATCGCAAATCTTGACAACATTGCTTCCAGCATATCTGTTGTGCCATTCATTGGCGTTCCGAAAACCGATTCGGCAGGATAGATCTGATACTGGAAACTGGTGCTGTTGGTCAAGGACGAGGCGGCGTATCCTTGAAGAGCAATGGCGGCAGCAGCCATAGCCGTCAGGTTCGAACCGACTTGGTGTTCCGGAATCGTGGCGTTCGCGACTTGCCCAACCGTTATGTTGCAAGCATAGTACCACGATGAGGTATCTGAGGCCTCGAAGGCAGCAACCGTGGCGCATCCTTCACCACACTCGTACTCGCTGTTGGTCATGAAAGTCGTCTGGTCGGTGCCACCTTGTACCGGGATATTGATGTTATACCGACCGTTGTTCTCGAGAGCGACAGTAATATTCGGACTCGTCCCGTTTCCACCACTCGTTACAGGCCACGCTGTGCATTTGGAGGTAGAGTTGATGCTGCGGTCTGTGGCGATGGTTACGGGGTTGCTATTTTCATTTGTAATGGACGCCTGCGATGTCTCGTAAAATACATATTTGCAAAGACTTTCCGAGCAAAACATCAAAGGATCACTCGGCACAATGATGGCTCGAGCCAACGGAGCCTCTTCCACTGTGGCTGTGTCATAAGCCAAGGAGATTGTGCCGTAACTGTGTCATTAGATCAATAGTCTGAGATTATTAAGGTGTCTTTTTCAACGGTACCGACCTATTTGCGGCATACTGCTGGGCGCCGAGGGCCTTGGAATTCGACTTCACAATTTTGGACGTTTCGATTGTGTCCATATTTGCGATTGACACATTTCCGTGGACCAGCAAAGCCCTTTTGTCGGCAGTATCGGTGGCGTAGCACAGACCAATAGCAGCGAGACCAACTTGGGAGCCCTGGATGGCTCAGTCAGTTGCTGTCTTCAAGAGTTGTGGAATATCTCACGATCGTCAATATGAGCCAACCCAACGCTGCGAGATGAATTGACCAACGCTTCGACCTGGCTGCCAGCATGATGGTATGCTTCAAGTTATCAGCCTGCAGAATCAGCTCGACTTTGCGCTTTGACCTGTATCGGCGACTCAAGATCCACCACCGTAGTTCAGCCACCATGTGGTTGAGACTGCTAGCCACTGCCAAACCCAGTGCGATGGAGAGACCAGTGATGAGGGCGTTGTATTGTCGTTTCGTAGTCTGGTTCATGACCATTTTGCTTGAGTAGACCCAGATGACGATGTAAACCGAGACAATTATGAACATCGTGATCGCCCATCTCGAAAATACCCTCATCAACACTTTTAAACGCGACTTTCGCTTGGCGGGCAGGCCTTGGAAGTGGCCGTTGTCGGCATCGTTGCGGAGAATCGAAGCGTTTTCTAGTTCGTCTTGAGGCGTCAACGTTGGCACTGCTGTGACACAAGTCAGTACATCGTGTCCGAAAAACGAGTTTACAGATGGAAGACTTGCTCTGTGCCCTCATGAACGGGTAGGGCATTGTACTGTGTGGGACGTTTGCCGAACGAGCCCTGTGTGTTAACGAGGCTCGCGTTGTGGTGTCGCCGCGTTGTATGGCGACCAGTTGGCAAGGCACTTAGGCCGAGAAAGCAGCGCTGCGAAAGACCTTCAAGGAACCAAGATCCCAATGTTGTTACTTTAAAGAACGGCGCAGGGAGGGTGATCATCTTTAATGCCCACGGCAGAAGGTGGATACAACCCCAAGATGGAGCCTATGTCTGGGCAACCGCAGTCCGAGTTATGAATTCCTGAAGGTAAAACAACAAGGCCTCCCGCTCACACCGACAGGACGACCCCAAGGAGCCGAGCCCCACTGCGCACGCCGAGATCCTCTCAAGAAGCTGAGGCATTCAAGGGCAAAGTTGGCCGCGCAAGCTGAGACACGTTCAACCTACCTGTGGCGGTACAAAACCTCTGGACTGGCCACTCTCTGCGTCCATTTCCACATCAAAACTGCGTAACACAAATTGAACTCCTTGAGTGGGCTGTATAATGACAGTGCTGTCAGCGGCCGCTGTGCTGTCCGTTTAAAACACCAAGCAATCGGGACGCTCCGTAATAATGCAGCAAGCCCCGGCATACGACTCATGCGCGTCAGGAGGGTTCCGGGCTGTATTTGAGGGTGACAAACTTGTAGCTCCAAAAGCGGCCATCCCGAAATTACACCTGGGCCCTTCTGGAGAGCAGACGATGGGTTTTCGTCTCAAACGAACTGCCACATCTACCACAAGTTCACTTTCATCGTGGTAAACTTAGGAATGAGTCCCAGCTATCCCAGGAAGTGGCCCACCCTCTTCGGCACCCAAACGACTTCTCTAGCACACTACAAATGTGTTGCTGGCCGCTGGAACCTGCGGAGTGGCGGGTCAATCTTAAATCTATTCTATGCATTCCTCTGCATGTCGGAAAGGGCTGGCCATTTGCGTTCCAGACACGAGGTGCTTGTTCCTGAATCCTTATCAATTGGTATCGACTGTAAGAAACACCTACTTCAGCCCCGAATCTGTCTTCAAAAATTACAAATAATGCTGGAAACCACCAAGGAACCATAAACAAGCTGGTTGAGGCCGCCAATTGCACCAGCGCCTAAAGTGCTGACTACATTGCCGCGATCCGTAGCTAAGACCTTGTCACGGCACATGTTGCCGTAACGCTAACGCCCAGTTCGGACGACAAAGCCAAGTGGGACTGTATTGCGCCAGGTGTCTCGCAGCCCGCGCGCCCCGCCAGCAGGGTTGGCCTGAGCGTTTTGAAGAGTAACATAAGTACTCGTAGTTAGCTCTATGGGGCTAACGTGCATCATGCCATGCAGGGAGCTAGTATCGCTGCATTTAATAGCATTTCGCAGCTATTGGAGGCGGCAAGAAGAATATTACTTGCCTCGGACCGGGCGTTGCTCGCTGCATTTAGCCCTTAGTCTGTTAAGAGGAGAAAAGAGGAAGTTGAGATAGGATTATGTCATGATAAGGATTTGATGGCTGCAGGTGCAATTAAGCACTTGGCTCATAAGGCTCCTTTAATTTTAGTAAAAAAATTCGAAATCAGTGGTGGACATTGGCCGAATTTCAGAACAACAGGTATCATAGTTGTGATCTCCAAGTCCGTGCCTTAAACCCCCTAACAAACAGTCGATGGGACAACATTTTTCATAGCAAATAGTGCGTACAACAAGGCTCGATCAGCGTGCTTCATGGTAAAGCTAATATTTTTGTTGAAAATGGGCATAGTTAGTTGAGCTTGTTCGGGCATTTTGAGCTTGCTCTACGTGTTCTCTGTATTGTCCCTTGGCTTCCAGCACGTCCTGGTACCGGTGATTACATGAGTCACGACTATCGGCATGGCTGTCACAGGACCATTAGCTATCTTTCCAACAGAGACTATGAGAAGATTCCAGAACACTTACAAAGCCACAATCGAGGATGCAGTGCCAGCTAAAGGTGCTAAGGTCTGGTGGCCTTCTCTAGTATACATGCCTCTCCCTCCCACAGGCCCCAAGGCTGGGTTGTTGAGGTCGTATGGCTTCTTCTGCTTGAGTACGTTGGCTGTTCTCTTGTATGTAGAGCTTGCGGCTGCCGCCGCCTTATCAGCAGCTTTGTACGCCGAGTACTTGTTATCGATGGTATGTCCGGCGACATATGCCAAGTTGTTATCGAGGCCAGAGTACTTCCTTTGCAGTTCGGCTACTTGAGCGGGATCTGGTCTGAACATGAAGGGCTTGAGTGGCACAGTTGTGACCTGCACACGGAAGGGAGAAATGACAGCAAGGTATTACTGAACCTGTGTTTGTCAACAAAAAAAGGATATATCGTTGAGTCTCACCGCACAGGTTTTAGTGATTTACATGAAAACGAAGGAAAAGGCAATTAGATTCAAAAGCCATATGTCCAATAATTGTTGAGTACATTGTCATTTATATCCAATAACCACAGGGGCGTTTATAGCCATAGACTGGCCTATTAAGCAACCTCACTAAGTAGACAGTAGCAACCGCCTTGTGGTAGTAAAATTAGTTCCTCTTGACGCTCAATTGTAACATGCAATCTCAGAATATCACAGTCCCAAGACCCGATTTGGTGCTTCACGCCCAATCCATTTCGTGGCCAAGACTGCAAGCGCTCCAAGTGGAAACAAAATGGTCGTCTTGTTCGAAATCTCGGGCGCCTCCTTTGGCTTCGTTCGCGCGAACCCGATCAAATCTATCATTAGTATCATTCTGGCAGTTCCGGTTTGATAATATACTATTTCTAGATAAAGGACATGGATTATTTGGGAAGATGGCCATGATTGTTAGAACTCGGGCGCTTACGTTGGATGCTTTATGTTGGAACTGACATTGAATTGACAACCTAATGTGATGGTAGGTGACCTGTAACAAATGTGGGGATGGACAATGCGGGGTTAGACCTCGTCCTCCCGCATACTTCTTCGTTAAGAAGGGTTCCTTCTCTACGTCATTGCGTTGCTAGACTGTTCAACGAGACTTGGTATCGCAAATTCTTGATATGACTCTCATTACGGATCTTCCTTGTGAGCTGGTGGCTTGCATCTTGAGGAGTTTCGACGACATTCAATCCCTCAAACCAGCTTTGCTCTCTTGCCACCATATCTTTTCGTCATTCAAACAGAGCCAGGTATCGAAGCAACCATCCTTCGTCGTAATGTGACACCTGCTCTGGTTCCTTATTCTATCGTCATAGTGGAAGCGTCACGCCTACCGCGTCCAAGTAAAAGCTTCTCCGTCTGCAAATTGCTCGACGTCCTCTACAACGAGCCAGCGCAGCTCCCAGCCCGACTCCCATCAATGCCAGTCGCCCTCTTACAGAAGATGGAACTCACCCACCACGCGGTTCAGAGCATGGCCTACGAATTTGCCACGGATGCCTGGCGTCGTCTCAACGGAGACAATAAGAAAAACACGTCTACCAGCGCAACTATGTCGCACGCCGAGTAATTTCGCTTTTGCCGTGCCTTCTACCGCGTTGAACTGTTCTATACTCTATTCAGTGGAAGCCCTCGCGGTGTTAGTGGCGTCTTGGAGGCGGGCATGAATCCTTGGTTCTTCTCGAGGCACGCGCCATGGGAAAACGAGCAGCTTGGCTGTGTTCATGATTTCCTCGAAGCAAAGCTTACTAAAGGTATGCCCTTAAGCCCGAAATACATGCACGATTCTTGATACATGGTCTGACGTCGCGTCTAGCATCTTCCGAACTTGTCGCACATGACTTCGAGTTTGGCGAAATGTCAGTCGACTATCTCACTGATGGGCTGGAAAACAGCCACAGGCAACTCTGGGTTGGTTATTATACCGCTAGATAACGTTTTAAATCATCCATCGTCTCTTTACTTATGATAATGATAGGTCTCAGAAGGAATAGTATTTTTATATCGACTGACTGACCAAATTTCCTACGATGCATTGAAGTAGTTACTACAGCTTTCCTTTGACAACGGCCAATCAAACTTTCCTTCAGCATTATCCCATGTGCTTGAGGCTTATATTGACAACGATACTCTCTTGGAAGCGCATACCGAAGACGAATTACTTCCCGTAATGACAAAGCGCAAGAATGACGAAGATACTGACAAGGGGTCCTATGAGGCCTGGTACGTTGCACACGCAGGTTTACCACTGATCGCATGGCTTATGCTTGAAGAAAACGCTTGGCTTCGAGACCGCGCTTACGTACTTTGGGACTGGGATCGCCTTGAAAGACATCAACTACTTGAGCTTTTTCGAGGCCCTTCACAGGATTCAAGACCTTTCCCAAGCGACTGGGAATTTGAAGAAATGCAAGACTCGTTTGATGAGAGATCAACGATTTGGCGCAAAGGAGGCTCGGGATACTGGAGCAAGGGTGATACTAGCCGTATAGTGTGGCCAGATGGCGACTAAGGGGTGCTGCTTCGAGGTGCCATGGAATGTCATTGGTCCTGTGGCTTCGATAGCGACAAACGGGCTACACATTTTCCTTACACAGAAATCGTTATGCATATTCCTGCTCACTAAGTATGTCATTTGCTAACCCATGTAACGGTCGTGGTCTACCAAAGTGCTGGGAGCATCGAGGTGGCAAACATCCTTGCAACACCTCCTCAAGAACGACAGAATTACAAGTCTGAAAACGCCAGAGTCAGGGCTTACTGGGGGAAACAGGTGATTTATGACTAGTGCTCGAGTCCAATAATGGGGAAGTCTTTGGCTCACTTCCAATTGATGACTCGGCAGCCACCATTAAAGCACCAGAGTATTTCGAGAATACGCAAAGATATTTTTTCCAGTACTTCATACATATGCTGCGGTAACCGTAGAGCCTTGAGTGAAGGTGTTCTTAGGTGATCAGGAACTTCAGAGACAGTGATAGGAAAGGCGATGAAGCTAAATATCTTGTCCAAAAATAGTTGAGACTGTCTGTTTCAGATTCATCGTTCATCACATTATTTGAACCACTGCGAGCACACGGTTACCCAATAGCTTATCAGGGCCAACCAGACCATGCCCTAATAAGTTCTATTGGCTATTCTCTGCAAGTTTTCGTCCTACAAAGTGATGAGATGAGCAACAGTTGGACAGCCCCTGACGCGGTTTTGCTCGACGCTGAGCGCCAACTTCCTTCTCATCAAAGTTTCTTAGACTTAGATGGACCCCCCAGTACCTGGGCCACAGTGACGTTCATAGTTGCTGGCTGTGAGCCGGTCTGCGGAGGAACCACTGGCGCAGGAGTCACCGGTGCGGGAATCGCCGGTGCAGGATCCATCGTTGGAGGAGCCGTTGGTGGAGGAGCCGTGGGTAGTGCACCCATGGCAGGCGGCATTGCCAAGGGGGGGTTACTGAGGGAAATGATTCCCATACCGACAGCGCCACCAGCCCCGCCGAACGCTGATGAAGCAGCGGAGATGCTCTCGGCTGGGATCTTGGCTAGGACAGCCTGGCCAAGAGCAGCCGCGAGCATATTTTGGTTCATGTATGACTTCAAGAGCATCGGCGTCATGTTGACTTGGTCCAAGGTTTGGCGCTGGAGCATTGAGGACATGACCATAATCTTAACGCTCTTAGCTAGTGTGTCGGCGGCATTTTGTAGGACGATACCATCAGTAATTGAGATTGGCTGAGTAGGCACGATGTCGGTACGGGCTTGAGTGAGAGCAAATTCAACGTCCATCATGGCCGGTACAAGCGTCTCGGCGCTTTTGGGATCGGGCGTCAGGGCCTGAGACAAGATGTTAAAAAGATCCCTTGGACTAAAGGAGAAGGGAGCGCATCACCCTGAGAGCGACATCTAGGTTGGATGCAGCCGTTGAAATAGAGATGAAGGCGTTCTGGATCGTCAAAAGATCCCTCTTTTCAATTTTACTCGACGGCGCCGCAAATACGAACTTGAGAATTAACGAGCTTAGGAGAATAGAGGCCCTCATCTTGACTACTTTCGCTAACCAGAGCGATCGGAAGTAAGATGGAAAATGAGGGAAAACGAGCAGAAACGACGTGAAGGCACAAAAGGTAATTACAACACTAAATTGATTAAGAGTTCGCAGCTTGTCTGAGAATACTAGGAATCAAAGGTAATTTATGACAGAACCACGAACCTTGGAGGGTTGGGACGACTTTCATGCCGGACGATCGCTCCAAGATCTGGGTCGTCCTGGGTCTTTCGGTCCCGGGTTGAAGTAACGTTTTGGGTAGAGCTTGCTCTAGGTTGATCGCTTCAGATCTTGCGACGCCGGAGCGAATCTCCTCGCCTGGTGAATAGTAACGAAGACCCACTCAGACTTTGAAGCCGTCCAAACTCACTAAGCTGGTACAGGCTCTCGGGTTATAATGAACTCCGGTTAAGGCAATCACGGAGCTCCGGTGAACGTTGGTAATGGGATGAAACGGCGTCTAGTCCCCGAACGCTTTGGCAGTTTGCCGGATTGGGAACCGGCAACCGGGCATGGGGGCAGGGCATGGAAAGCGGCTCGTAGACGGCAGTCTGTGCGATTTTCTCATAATCCTTGGGTCGGAAGCAGATAGGAAGACGAATGCGATTGTGGAGAAGTAGTTAATGTGTGAGACGTAGCTAAATCAACATTTGGTTGTGTGCATAGTGCCGAGGCTTGTCAAAACGTGCACGAACCCTCCAGTCTCGGAGGACTGGTCTGGGATTTATCTCCTGAGAGAGATCACTACCATTGTCTTGGACACACAATCATGAAGTGTAACACCGATCACAAAGGGTCAGAGCTGTCAAACCATACACACAGCAGTTTCCGGAACTAGGACCAAGCTGAAGTGGCTGTGACGTTTTGTCCTGTCCGGAAAATGAGTGACAACGAGTGTCCGTAAGTCGGACGAGCATCTATTACAAAATTAGCGGTGTAATGTTTTTTAATGGGTTTCTGCATTCTGTTGTAAAGAAAAATAGTCGTCTTGAGACTCAAGTCACATACGTGGAGATAGCACACTGTTATTTTGTGCTTAGACCTAGGACAGTGATAGGTGCCTTATTACGTAGTTAGCTCCTGTTTACCAAAGGCGTCAAACAAGTGTGACGGAGTAAACGTACTTTGGCTTGCACGTATACATGAGAAGATACTGGTTTAATCGCGTAAGTGCAGCGACTGAAATATTTCATTTCGGTTCTTGCTGGAAACCAGGCTTTGATGTCGAGATCACTCACGCTTAGCCATCAACGCACGCAGCCATGTCACGTTCTGGCGAATTTCAGAAAAGGAAGTCCGAAAACGATCCTATTCCAGCACTTTCAACTGTAGAAAGAATTTTTAAAGAAAGCAAGGCCTCATAGATTCCAACAATAGAAGGACTTTGATTTCAACAGATATTTACGATCGTAAAGTCTGTCTAGTTTAGCCACCATCCCCCATTGCGTTTAATCGCAGGTACCTCAGATAGGGAGCATCCTTAAGCTTTCCGTATATCAGCTACACGGTCTACATGTCAATCGTGCGGTGTATCCTACTATTATCATCTTGAACCAAATTCCTAATGATACCTGTTTTAGGTTAAACATATGTACCTCTAGCCTCTAAGTTAGTAGGCGATACTCAGCCGACATCCATTTTACCCCAGTGGGGAAGACCATAGGGCATACAATACTGGAAGGATCATCAGGAGGGCAAATCTCTGTAAGACCAACCGACATCATCCATATCGTTTCTTCTAGCACAAGCTTGCATTCATCCGCCCGTCAAATCGTTTCTATTCTGCTCTGTTTATATCACAACATATACTTTACTTTGTTCATCCCACAAGCACCAATCCACCTACCTACCTGATGGTTCAAACGCCTACCAGCTGCTGGTAACCATAGATGCTAAGTTCCCGTCATCTGGCGGGCCTTTCGGGCCAACGACACTACGAAACATGCTACGCTACTTCAAGTATGGGACTCTGGCTGAAGATTGTACCGATTGGATTCGCGCTGCATCGGATGACATGAATTCGGCCAAGACTCTCGTCGATGACGAGAAGACATGGGCCATGTAGTCCAGCTAGACAGAACGAACTCTTTGCCAGATAGTTGGACGTCACGGCATTGAACGACAATAATCCTGCTGTTCTATGTTAGAAAATCTATGCTAGCGGAAACCATACTGATAAAGGCTATGTCGAAGCTGAAGCATCTGGTTTTCCACCTTATGGAAAACTCGATTTACCGAAAAGGGAGTCCAAAGAGTTCATCATTGATCTGCTTGAGTCTCACAACCGTTGTAGTTGACATTCTTCGACAATGTTGTCATGGAGGCGTCTTTCTAATTCATCGAAGAGATTTTCAGTGAGTTTAAGCTGCCGATTATCCGAAAATGAGAAGTAGTCTGACAAGGCACGTTGTTACTCCCAGCGCCTCAACATGGAGATCTACGAGCGGAAGTAGTGTTGAGAGGCCGAAGTTGGTGATCAACATCAGCGTCTCTCTAGAACGGTCATTCTACCAGCGATGTGCTTTACTATGGGACCTGGCATAAAACGGTTGATAACCGTTACTCCTGATATATTCCATCGCAGGGTGTGCTGTGCAACAAGGGAAAAGTCGTCGTTCTTTGAACTCACAGGTTCATGCTATAGGTAAGTAAAACACTGAAGTCAGTGAACTGAAGTCTAAGAATGACTTGTCTCTTCTGGTTAGGTTTCGAGCAAGCCTGTCACTCACTAACAACTACAATCGTATTGAAAGCGAAGCCCTTCTGTAACTTCGAGATGGGCGAACAGGATTGACACGCCTGTACATGCAGCGTCGACTCTGCTCACACAGCTAGGCCATCAATGGCGAATGTGACCGGTGAATCAACGCCTTGAAACAGATAGCAGAAGCTTGCGAGCGGTTCCTTCACGTTTCCATTCCGAAGACAATATGGATGATACGTCGCGATTTAGCCAGCTCAGAAACGCTGGCAGCAACCGACTGTCAAGAGGCACCTCTATAATTAGAGCCTGCCACTTTAAGCTTCCTGATACAGAGCTCTTTTCGTTCTCTGAGGCCCAGACACCGAGGCTATAATGATGATGCGAGAATTGATTACCCAAGGTTGAGAGATCACCTGAGCGGTTTCCAACTGCAGTCAAATGTACGGTAATGTGACGTTGCTAGCCGATCGCCTCGTATGACCCTCTCAACAAACTCATGCATTGAGGGCGGGGTAAGAGCAACAGAGTTGCGTGTCTCCCCACAGCCCGCTTATGGCTGTGAAGTGGGCTGCCGCCGGCTTCATATCATTGGGCTGTTGTTGGAGGTTGCTTCGGAGAGAGTGGTTGCTCTGGCGGCCGGGGCACGCGGGGGTCGCCGGATCGGCGCGACCGGGAGCAGTCAACAGTGGTCCCCGCCCTATGAACACGCAGAGAGCGTTGAAGAGTGTTTGATTGCGACTCCAGCGATCGACATGCTGTGTTGATTTGCTGTCGGTGAGCTTTTGTTTCCTGAACAGTCCGATACAGATGCCACCTTGGATGAGATGAGCGGTCATAAAAGTAATTCCATAAACGAGGCTTGGTCGGGAGTTGGTGAGGAGTGGTGGAACATGTGATCGGCGACTGTTATCCTTACATCAATGTCGACTTGAAGAGCGTAATCGTGTGGCGCGACATAAGCTCCTAATGTGTTTACATGCGACTTCCGCCCTAAAAATAGACAACTCGACTTCCCCCATTTGACGAGCCACCCGCAGCCTATCACAATTCACCGAGACAGGAGGAAAGGTGCAGCAGCTTCTGTATGCACACACCATGGTAGGCAGTGTGCCTAGGCAATAAAGCTCAAGCCACAATGGCACAGTGTCAACTGCACGACTGACGATGAACAAGCTGCTAGCACGTAAAAAGCCTTCGTGACTCAGGGGTGGTTCGGGCGCACACCATGGCGCCATTGGCAGGCAAGTTTGTGAGCGACTCCTCAGTGCTAGCAGAAGTTAATCTCCTTGGCTGTGGTTCGTCTCGAGATACTTGGCACTCCACCTCGGCGGTCTACTGGCAGGCAACAGAGCCCGGATTTGGGGTCAAAGGCCGGTGGGATCCTTGGAAAGCTCGGACGGAGAAGGTGGAAAGGTCAAGTGTAGTGACGGGCACTTGACACGTTGACGCTCTTTTCTTGCGAACGGCTATCGGGGGGGGGCTTTTCAGTTAAATTGCACAGAGGACGGGAGGCGATGAGGCAGCACTCTCTGTTTTTGCTTTTCCTTCTGGGTAGGCGACCAATGTCCTTGTGTCTGCGGACGGAGCCGGGCACCGGGGGAGGGGGTTGCATTCATGGAAGAGAACTCCACCACCAGCCCACCGTGCGGCAAAGCCGAACGCAAGGGAATCAAGGAAGAGGAAGCGTGAAGAGGAGGAGGGTGACGCCTGAACCCAAAGTACCTTTCAGCGAAGAGAGCCGCGGCCGTCACAGTAAAGGGATACGGATACGGTGCAACCATTACACAGCATCAGCGCAACGCACATCTGCCAAGGCCCTCTTTTCTTATCAGACCGCAGCAACGCCGTATCAGCAAGCTGTAAATTGCAACATAGCCAACCGGCGATGGGAGGCTGCCGCGCGCGACAAGCTGCACAGAAGAAAAGTAAGAACAGTAGGGGCAAAGGAAGAGAAGGCTTGAGAGGGGATAATTGGACGTCTTACAGAGGTACTATCCTATCGAATTGCAGATTGGCGCAATGTCCGCGTTCCTTTAGAAACAGTCGACATTTTGAGGGTGCATTTTCCAGCGAGACACCTGCGAGGACGCGGACTTCTAGCACAACGACGAACTTGCGCCTATGACGAATGATGGACTCGGCTAGTGATACCGTGTCTTGGGCCCCAGCCTCCCGTAACGCCATGAATGGTCAAGCTTGGGCACACACGCTTGACGCGGTCAGACAAAGTCACTGACAACGGCGCTTGTTGGGAAAACTGGACACAAGGCAAGGGAGGGTTTTCTTGGCGGAAAAAGTACGCCCCTGAATCTGAAGGCTAGCTATGCCAAGACTTTTAGTGTCGGCGGAATTAAGCATCAAGTTTGGACAGTGTGTTTATGAATGTTTTTTTATGTATTCGATATAGAGAAAATATGCATGATGTTATGACCCTTTCCCTTCCAGCAGGGAGATGATGGTTTCTGCGCCCCCGTTGTGTGCGTAATTCTATACTGATCTATGTGCAGTAGCTTACAAGCATTACATTATCGTAACAGTCATCTTTGTTTGTACGTTTGAATGCGCGCGCATTGTTGTGTGCGTGTATGTCTCAAGCGCTTCCGTAGGCGCAGCCTGTCTGCGGCTAGTATGCAAGAAGAAGAGGATGTGCCATGGCTTGAGTAGGCAAGCAATCTAGTAGATGAAGGTGAGGACGAAGACGAGGATGGTGTAGCTCGTCGTAACAGTCAACTCGGTCTCGAACCACGCGGCCTGACCGCCGAAGGCGATCTTCTTGCTCTGCTTTGTTGGGTGCGCGACGAAAGTCTTGGGGTCACGGTCGAGGAGCTGCTCACGTTCCGGCATGTTGGGCGGGTCGATGGCGTAGGCGATGGGTGTCCACAGAGAGCTGCAGATGAAGATGAACGTCAGGGGCGGCCAGAAGGCGTGCGTGATGAGGCACATCAGGGTATCGCGAAGGTCATCGTTGACGTAGAAGCAGCGGTAAGAGGTGAGAACGACACCAACAAGGGTCAGGTAGACGAAAGCAAGGTGGAAGATGGCCATGTAGTTGATCAGTACACCCCAGAGGCGGCGGAACATGCCCTTGCGAGTCTTGGGGTCGCGCTCGTTGAGAGCGGAGCCGAGGGAGCCGGTGGGCTTGAAGGCCTGCGTTTGGCCGCCGAGCCATGTCGGAAGGATGAAAGACCGGATGATACAGAGCGCGATGTACGGGGACATCCACAACTGGTAGCGGGAGCCACGCTGACCGGTGTGGTAGCCCGCGGGAATGAACAGGGCAAACTCGCACAGTCGGTTGGTGATGGTGGCGGCGAAACAGGCGCGGATCAGCCAGCGGAGTTGCTCGTAGTTGGCGTACGCGACCAGGGGCTTGCCCATGACCAAAATGATCGGGATGGCGAACATGGACAGGGTCAGGAGGATGGTGTACAAACTCAGAGTAGCGTAGAGGAAACCAGAGAAGCGCTGGGCCGCAGTCATCTGCTTAACCTTCTCGCCATACAGACAAAAGTTAAGCTTGAACGAGGTGTCGACAGTTCCAATGGCCCAACGAGTACGCTGCTTCAGATGGCCGCCATAGTCCTCAGGAACGGTGCCGAACTGGAGGGGCTCGTGGATATAAGCCGTCTTCCAGCCTTTTCCAAGCATCAGTGTCGAAGTTGCGACATCCTCGGCCAAAGAACCCAGGGGGAAGTTGCCAATCTCGTCAAGAGCCTCGCGGCGGACGCAATAACCGGAACCAGTGCACCAGGCGACGCCAAGGGCATCCTTGATAGGCTCGATGACGTGAACGAAGAAATCGAGGGACTGGGCCAGGGGATCGGACGGAGGAGTGTTATAGAACAATTGCGGGGGGCAGGCAAGGGCCACCTTGGGGTCAATGAGCATGTGAGGCAGGATGGCACGGAGCCAGTCGCGCTCGGGAATCTGCAGGTTCGAGGTTAGTTAGATGAGCTGAAGGTAAACATTGGGCGAGAAAGTTCAAGAACGAATGCTCGCGAATTTGCAGGTGAGGGCAATGCCGAGAAAGAGTTTCAACGTACCATGTCAGCATCGAGAGCAGCCATGAATTGACCAGCACCGCCGGGCATCGTGTGGACGAAGTCGAGGGCGTGGTTGAGGTTACCGGCCTTGAAGTGGTGAGGAACACCGGGATACTTCGGGCGGGCGAGGTAGTGAACGTTGGGGTAGGTCATCGCCAAGGCCGCGATTCCAGCCTCGAGGCCGGCCGACTTGCCGTCGTCACAAATGATGACGCGGAACCGGTCGCGGGGGTAGTCGACATCGCAGGCAGCGCGGGCCGTGTCAAGAACGAGGTCGTCCTCTTCGCCGCAGCAGGTGAGCAGCACGTCGACGGTCGGGACCTCGTCGCCCATGAGCCTCAACTTGGGGCGCTGGCGCTTTTTCATGGACCACATGGTCCAGATGTTGTGCATGATGGAGGGAATAGCCACCGCGACCTCGACGGCGATAAAAACCCAGGCTTGAGCGTAGATCTCATTGGCGAGTTGCTGCGCAGAAATGACGCAGTAAATGCGCAGACCGAGGTAGACAAGGTACATCCCCGTGGCGAGGACGGTGAAGATGGGCACCATGCGGAAAACGTGGCGCTTCCAGCCCTTCCAGATGTCCGAATCATCGCGCTTGTGAAGCCTCGCGATCTGGTCGCTTCCCTCAACCCATTCCTTAGTGAGAACAGGCGAAGCCTGCCCCGGCAGCAAGTTTTGCAGGCTCTGGTGACTCTGGTTCTGCTCACAGTGTCAGTGGTCTGGAAAGGGAGACGGTGGTGTTCGTTTGGTATATTCTTACCATGGGACTGTTGGGCGTGGAATCACTCGACCACGGATGCCTCGGAGGAGGCAGGTGTTCGTTGTCGAACGGCGTCTGCATACCGCTCTTCAGCGTCGGCGTGGCCGCTCTCGAGTCGACAGGAGTGTCCATCCCTGAGATCGAGGGACCGATTGATGGCGCACCAGCAATGCCTATCGAGTGACGGTTCGCCCACCCAGGAGGGCCGTAATCGTCCCCGGAGACAGCGTGGGACTGCGGGTATTGTTGTTGCTGATACGGCTGTTGAAACTGGTCCTGCTGCTGGTAAGGCGAAGGAGCGTTGTTCGTGAGGGCACGTCCGTACGCTTCCTGGCCGGCCTGGTTAGGATCGTGCTCGTACGAGCCGCCGTATGGGTTTTGAGAGTACTCTTGGTATTGCTCCTGGTGCTGGTTCTGCTGCTGGCCGTTTTGGTAGGGTGGCTGATATTGATGTTGATGAGGATGATGATGGCCTTGAAGAACGTCGATTTCCACCATTTCGCCCTCAGGGTAATCCTGGCCCTGCTGTCCTCCGTGTCCCCTCATCATTGTTGCGGTGTTGCCCAACCGACGGTTGGAATGAACGAGTGAATAGCGTGTCTAGGGCGGAGCAGCTATGTGTGTGTGTGTGTGCGGACGCCGAGTGCGTGTAAGAGGTTCGCCGCACGTAAAACAGCAACGATAGGTGGTGACCGCGCGTCTCGGTCTCCCTTCTGTTCTCTCTCCCGCCAGGTTCAGTTCAAGACTGAAGGATTGTTGTAAAACGAATGTGGGTTGGTGTGGTGTAAAGGGGAGAAATAATTAAAAGCGAAGTGGAAAAAACAAGAAGTAGTCGACCCGCTTAGTACATGCAGCAGTTGCACAAGAGCATTGGCCCAGATGTCATTGAGCAGCAGAGAAGCTTGCACAAGTGCACCAACACAGACACTTTGCAGGAGGGCCTAGACTGACTTGACAGGCAGGAGGAGTATGATGCCAATCTGGTCTGGGGAGGAAGGGGAGTGTACAAGAAAAGGGACGAATCGACAACAGCCGAGCAGCTGCTTTTCTCTTGTGTTCTTAGGGGCGATTTGACGGGAAGGGGGCGGCAAGCAGGCAGTCTGGGGGATAGGGCCATTTGGCAAGCAAGACATTTGACTAGGACCTGGCTTGGGGACCCGCGAACGCACTTCAAGGACATGACTTAACGGGAACCCACTCGGACTCCGCTAAGCCTCACTGCCATGATTACGATCCGACGAGGGCCTGACGTGATTAAAATTGGTAGGTCCAGGTTGATGGAACCCACATCATCGCCCGACCCAGTCTGGGCGCGAGGATGTGTTGTATCTATCGATGGTTTCGCCCCAGTTCATACACATTTCGAGCCAGGCTGTGGTCTGTGCCCCCTTTTGGACGTGAGTGGCTTTTCCTGCCTGGAGCCTGTCCTAGCTGGTGTTGCCGTTCAATGCCTGCTCTTACGATTGCGAGTCGGCGTCAATCTTGATGTCTTCCCCGGCTGTCGGTTGAAGGGATACACGTCCTGTGATTGGGAGAAGGAAACTGATGAGAGGTTGACTGGCCAAGCTGGACTCGACGTCGACATGGAGGGAGAACGCCAAGCGCTTGCTCCAACAGACCACCACGACCGAAGGGAGGGGTGTGTGGTTAGTAACGGGGAGGGCGTGAGCTGCTCGCGGACACCGGGGAACAGTTAGCCTGTCTTGCCTAACAAGCCATCAAGCCCAGCCAAAGCCCCGACGTCTGGTTGGATCGCCCACCGCTGCGCCGTTGGTTTGTTGTTTTTTTCTCTGTCAGTCCACAGGCCAGGCATGTTTTATTTTGGATCTTCGGGGCACGTTCTCCCTCTTGCCTGCTGGGAAGTTCCCACTAAAAGGATTGGGTGTTTCGGCGAGAAAGGATGGACTCAACACCAGGGGCCAGGAGATTCTCCACACGGAAGACATTAAGGGGATAGTGTCGAAGCAGAAGGACGGAAAACAGAGGAAGAAAGAAAGAAGCTGTCATGAAGGGCGACTCAACCAAGTTCTTTGGCCTTCCACCACTTCTGTGCCGGTCTCTGACCCTCTGCAGCAGACACAAAGGGGCCAACGACGGGCACCTCAACGCTTGCTGCGGTGCCTCCCCCATTGACGCCTTCGCCCGCCTCTGCTGTGCTTTTGCTAGTTTCTTTTCCTGCTGAGGGGCCGAGCCCACTGTTCGGATGACAGTTCTCTCCAATGAGGCTCGCCCCAGTGCTCCCATGAATGCCCGGGGGCATCCCGGAAGCGTCGGCCAAGGCCGTGGAGGGCAGTTCAGGCCCTATCCGCTTCCAGGGCCGTTATCTTCAAAAATCCCTGCTTTTTTCTCGTGTTCTAGAAATGCGGGTACCATTGGATGCATGGGTGTGATCCAGTGACGCCGGCACATTGAGTGCGCTAAGCCAGGGGCCGGTCCGATTTAGAAGCAGGACCTGCAATTGTCGATTTTCTGATCTGAGATGTCCGACCTGGCTGTCCGGATGGCAGGCTTGAGCCTTGGGCTTTTCGGGGGGAAGATGGACGATGGATGGATGGATCAGCGCAAGTCTGAGTCGTAGGGTTCACTGGGGGGAGTTCCAAGAGGCAAAAGCCGACTCCCAACAGGTGCAGCGGCTAGACGCGAGCACAAGTGCCCCCAGACTCCGATCCTTTCGTTTCGTTTTTCCCATCGCGTTCCGCCCGGGTTGTTTGGGATCCAGTGTTGGAGAAATTGGACTGGAGGGGAATCAGTGCGAGGAGGAAAAAAAAGCACGAGCAAGGAGACTTGAGGTAATTACACTCGCTGCACAAGCGCACAGGGAAAAGTCAAGCCTCTTCCGGGGTGGCGCGCTGCGGCCGCCTGTTGGGAATAGGGGGTTCTTATTCTCTATCTGGACATTCGTTCAGTTGTGCCTCAGTTCTGCATTTGCCTCTTGCTGAATTCTCTCTGACGCCTCCCCCCATCGAAACACTGGCTCCTGCATACACACGTCTTTGGTATCGAACGGACGAACCCCCCTCTCTCGAGTGTCGCGGCGGCCTGACCTAACGGTGTCGGTTGTGAACTTGTTCGGATAGTCCACACACGCCCCCCCCTTTCTTCTCTCTACTCTCCCCTGAGTACCTGCACACAAGTTGGGGCCCGCGTCCGCGTTTCCCCTAACATACCATTTACCCTGCTTGACCTTGAACCTTTCCTTACCTGAGCCTCCCACCCACCTAACCGATACCATTACCTTACCCTCCCATACCTAAATCAGACTCCGACTGCCACCGACACACCACTCTCGCTTCTTTGCATGTGCTGCTACTGCTGCTGCTGCTGCTGTTGCGAATACAAGCCGGATTTCCGCCTGTAGCTTGTCCATCTCTATCGCCTCAACCTTCTTGGGTGAAACGACGACAGGCAGCGCAAAGCGCACCGCAAGGCTCAACTTCACACTCGTTTCTCTCATCCTTTTCACGATGCCTTTCCTCGGCTTCCGCTGGGTCGTCAACTTCGTGTTGCTAGCCGTCCCCATCGGAGTCACCCTCGGCATTCTTATGGGACTCGATGCCGGCCGAAGCGCAAACGGCGAAAAGCCATTGTTCACTGAGCCCGACAACCCTGGGACGATACCAAAGAACAATGGCATCACGGCCATGGTCTCCTGCGCCAAGGCATTTGGTCTTCACCCTCAATCCAAGGGCCAGGAGTACACACGTAAGTCTCGTCCCGCTTTCTCTTGCTCTCGCAATGTCTTTTTCTCTGCTCTTTCCGGTACCTGCCTCTCTCTGTCATGAGATGGCGGCACGGACCGGACACCACGATGCAGTCAAGCCTCTCCCGTCCGGTCCTCTTGCGCGCTGTCATCCGAACTTGTTGATGCGTTTTGCTTGGGAAACCACGGGCTCCCGTCTTTTTGTTTGTGTGTTGCTGGCTCGCGGACCGTGTTGAGCTTCCGACATGAGCCCAAAAAAACTGGGTTGACCTTTTGCTCCCTTGAATTGCGAAACCTGTCTGGGCGGCGCAATCTTTGGGCTGTTTTCGTTGGCTTGCCTATGCTGGGGAAACATAGAATCCAATGCACCACTTGCCCTTCATCATAACAAGACACTCGGCATGCTAACGATTTCTGATGTAGTGAACCCGAACCAGTGGGGTTGGAACGAAGGCGAAGATGGCTTGCTTTGCATGAACGTACGTCAACTCAACCCCTCTATCATCAGTTCCCGATCGCGGGGCTTCGTCTGTCGCCGAGTTCGAGTTCAAGCTCTGGACATAGCTACATGCACCCAGTTCAACTCGAAGCTGGCTTCGCCAGCGACCATACCCGATGCATGAGCAACATCGCAGCTAACCCGTGCCCCAGGTGACCACGTTCAACAACCAGACCTACGCAACCGACTTCAGCGCGCCCGAATTTTACGTCACATGGCGCTACCCCCGCGGTCCGGAGACGCAGCCCGTCCACGCTTTCCCTAACATCAAGGTCGACGGCAGCATCCTTCCGGTTTCCATCTCTACCCTGACGAACGTTAACGTCGATGTCGAATGGTCCTACTCGGTTGGCAACTACACTACTGACGGCGCGGCGGCCACCAATACGGACGAGGCCGAGCTCACTGAGAACGAAACCAACACTAACGTCGCGATCGATATGTTCTTGGATGACGACAAGGACTCTGCGAGTGACAGCACCAAGGCCAAGTACGAAGTGATGGTGTGGTTTGGCACATTTGGCTCAGCGACGCAGCCCATTGGATACCAGAACGGCGCGGGTGCCATTACGACGGAGACGATCAACGGAACGAGCTTGTAAGTGGTGCTACCTCAGTCTATGTCTAATGGGGAACCTGTCGTCGAGCTCTTAGCTGACATCCACCTCTTCAAAGTCAACTCTTCTTTGGCCAAAACAGCCTGGACCAATACGTCTTGACCTGGAAGGCAGTTGCGACGGTCGAGCACTTCGTCGGTGACCTGTCCCCTCTCATCACGAAGCTCCCATCCATGAACCATGCCAACTTCCCCACGACCGCGACCTACCTTGGGTACATGGGTCTTGGCTCCGAAGCGCTCTCGGCCACCAACGTCGTGACGTTCCGCGTGCCGACGCTGACCATGGAAATCAAGGCATCCACGTAACAAAGTGAGAAACAGACCAAGCAATGGTAATGTGTACATTGGATATTGGACTATTTTTCTATTAGCGAGCATTGATATCTATCTAAACCACTAGACTAATGATTTTGGGAGTGGGGAGGGGGAAATCGGGATAATGATGACACCACAACATCACGGTACTCTGTATATACGCATATATCCATTGAACGGGGGTCCTACGGAGTTTCGTTTAGCAACAACATACGGCTACAACAGGTGTCGAAAAATTAAAGCGAAAAACAAAGCAGTCGCTGGCTTTCTTAGATCATGTGAGGCCTGGATGCTTTCCTGTCAGCATTTCGCTTGGCTTCGTCTAGTGTAAAACCCCACCAAAGGCAAATGCGCACACACCGCCCATGCAACCATGGCAAAGGTCCGGAACTCGCGGTCATGAGCCCACTTTGCAGCAGAGCAAGCAATAACGGCCGAGGCTCCTAGTGTGGAGCCTAGTTCTGCCCTCGACAGGGAACCACATTCTCGGCGTGGGAATATGCTGCCTCGGGCTACTCCACTAACATTCCCAGAGTCCGTCAAGAGTTCGGGGCGCTTTGGGGTTTCTGGTGCGATCTCTGGGCGGGGGCACCGAAAATACCTGGCAAAATCCGGGCGGACGCAGGTACAGAAACGCGCAGCGACAGGGCCGCTCGCTAGCTTAGCGAACGTTATATTGACAGGCTTCACTTGCAGGCCTGGCCTTGGTCTGGCCAGGGCTTGGTCTTGGAGATGGTGTGGGAGGGGAACGGGAAGAGGGAGGCCTTTCAGAGGTACACAGGGACACGATGCCCCCACCAAACGACGTCAGAATGCCCAGCCCTCTCAGGGGTGTCGCGCGTAGCCAAGTTTGCCTCGCCCTTTCGGGGGGGGGGGGGGGGGGGGGGGGGGGGGGGGGGGGTGAGTTGCAAGGTTGTAGACAGCCTGTCGTCAGCTTAACAACCCGGGCTGTGCTTGGTTCAGCGCGGCAAGTCACGGCGCAGAAGTCCCAAACGTAACGCAGTCGCCGAAGCACTCGCTCGAAAACATCGAGAAGAGAAAAGTCGATGGTCGAGCATTGCATACTTTCCAAGGTTTCTCGTATTGCTGTGCTCAAGTGGAAAGACCCAGTGAATGCCCCAGAAGTTGAGAGCCCCTCTAAACCGAGGCCCTGTGCTCCAATCAAATATGCAACTTGAGTCAAGTTCGTCACTCGTGTTCAAGGTGCAACTAGACATTGTCTCGGCCAATCGGCTGCTCGAATTCCAGATACCCCGTCCCTTCAGCAGTGGTGTGCTCGCGGATCTGCGTGCTTCTGTAAAACGAGTGTGGCTGTTCAGTTGCCCTCCGACGAACAGTAATACGATCGAAACCGTCGCCTTCGAGTCATTCTACATTCCAGCTCGTTCCAATTCCCTTGTTCTTAGCTGCGCTACCTATCGGCCGTTGGAACCAATCAGGTGATGGTACCGCACAGTCCGCCGCGAACCTATTGCTCCACAAGCTCCACGTTCCCTAGTTGGTATGAAGCGAGCCGGCAAGGGCGGCGGCGACGGCGAGAAGAAAGACCGAGAGCACTTCATCGTGGTCTGGTGTTCTTGGTGTCGGCGACTCCCTGTGATCATCAGGCCACTCTTGGTCACGCGTAGCAATGCAATCGATGAAATGTTTGTCATGAGAAAGGAGGAGTGGGACTTTCTCATACTGTAGGTTGCAGGTAATTAGAGTTTGTTGAGTAGGTTCGCAACTGTAGCGTGAATACTGAAAGTTGTTGGCGTGAGAGTGAATGAAAGACAAAAACAGCGTCACGACGTCAATATTAAGTTGAGCCATAATCACAGCGTTTTACTTGGCGCAGTTGACTTGTTATTAATCTCAAGTTGACCACTGATTTGTGATTATCCATCCGGATAAATGGTTTATTGATAGAGTTGATGGTTCATGTGTTTCTAGAACACTGGTTACTTTTTATCATGTTATGGTTTAGTACCTCTACTTATGTCTTCGATAAGTATTGTTGGTCATTGTTTGTCTATTTGATCACGTATACGTATGCTAGATAATCTGGGAACTCTATGGAGGTTCTGGTCACGTTGTTAGACCTCCCTGGGCCTGAGCCGAGACGACATTACAACGGATTCAAGTAATCTTCCGCTATCCCTACTAGTATAGCCTACAAAGAAGCCCAGTCTGTTTATTTAGGCATCACTATAAGACATGGCTGATTTAATGGTCATCGAGAAGGTACAGGACGGCTACTATGGCCACTACTGTCTGAAGCACACGAACATGGATGATTGAGTTGGGGGTCCATCATCAACTTAGATCTGTGCCTTGTTTGACTCAAACTCCGTTGGAAATCTTGATGTCCAAATTTGTGGATTGCCCCCAGTGTTTCCGAGTCTTTTTGTTTCTTTTTTTGAACTTGACTAGTTAACACGACGCGGCAATATTACTGTCCTTTTCTCCAGAGAACAAACATGTAGACAAAACCTTGCGTCTCCTTGTTGTAAAAGACTTCAAGTTCTGCATGAACAACATGGTGAGAGAATAGGCACAAGGGATCAGGAACCCCCATGAGGAAAACTGATTACTTTCCTCAGTGACTTTGGTCCACGGACTTTGTGCTTTTAGAACATAGAGGGACCTGCATGAGCAATTATGGAGCAATCAAGAGATTGTCTTTGTTGAATTTACTCACACCATATCTTCTTTGTATTCTCTGCACGAACATAAAGCCCTTCAAAAAACTTTTCAGTATTGCGCGCCATTCCCAAGTTCCTGGGACAAAGGATTGTTGTTCGACGACAGAAATGTCCGTTTTGTCGACACCTCCTGTTTTCTACGCAAATGGCATAGAGCACCGTTGGCTCATAATTAGACAATCACACAGATTATATATAAGTAGGGTTGACGAGTTCTCATTATGATTTCTAGAACTACTGCCCTATCTCTGCCAGCTTTCAGCGAACTAATCTCAGCCTAGACATTGCAGATTTCGATCTGAAGACAGTCACACCATAAAACCATTGAGTGTATTTCCTTGAAATTGCATTAACCCTGTACTTCCTACTATACCAAAGACGACCTGCAGGCTAGGTGTAACGATCACTCGTTCAAGTATACCCTTGGTGAGATACGCGATCATAATGCCAGAGGCTAGGCATCCACGATACAAGGCACACTCTGCCCGAATCAATAATCTGCAGCAGCAAGTTGCTTTGGGGCCTAACGCGCAACCTGCACTTCCCAATCAGGGCCCCAACGCTCCAGCCCACCCAGGAGCAGCTGGGGGCGGATCGCAGGCTGTGGCTCCAATCATCCAAAATGTTTCGTTTCTACATGTACCGAGAGAAGTTCGACTGATGATCTACGAAAACTGTGATCCAGAGCTCATTCCTTGCCGCGAGTGGCTTCACGTCCGACTTGGCTCTCTTCAGAAACCAGGTGAAAGACACTGATGGATTTGCGACATGTGCGGTAAAAAAGTCAGGGATTGCTATTGTCTGCGTCCGGTTTTATACAAGATTCACCCCTCGTTACTAAACGAGGTACACGATTTTGTCCTTCGTGAAAATTGCTTCCACTTCGAGCCAGCTGCGTGGTTTGACCTGCAATGGCTCCATGACCCAGGCAGACGTCGTTCAATGCGAGCACCGGCTGAGCTGCAAGCGCTGTGGACTGACTTCATGGCAGGCCTACAGAGAGTCGGGGTCAGCATACAATGGAATCCTGCGTATTTTACTGCGGTCCTCAAAGCTTTGTACCAAAGCGCACCTATGCTGAAAGAATTGACCATTTTCTTGCCCAGAGGAGAGAGGACCAGGGCAAATTGGAATGCATGAATTGAATTCCGCAGAGGTATCTCCAGACTCCGTGGTAACGAGGTAATCATAATCGTGGGCAAATATAGAAGGGATCAGTACGGCATTACAACGACGGCTCGGCTGACCGGCTGCCGAGTTGAGCGGCTGTGCTATCGCTGTGGCGAGCCGATGCTGTTAGACGGAGGCCCCTGTAACACTCACTGGCAACAGAACATAAGCATCAATCCCTCGAGGAACATAAAAGACAGGGAGCTGAGTGATGGAAATATGGCTTGGGAGGGAGAACTTGCGATGTTGGGCTGCTATTTGAAAAATTACAAAGGATATAACCAAAGTAGGTATAGTTATAACTTGAGAAATGGCGACAAAACAGAGAAACCAGGTTCTTCACAAGGGTCAGACTCAGCACATCTTGTTGTCCAAGGAAACCGGAAATTCCCCAGTCCTGGGTAAGGTATGCATTTAGCGGAAAGAACAAGAGTGTATTGAATACAATTCGGTTCAATCAGCTTATCAATTTTCACAAACATTGTCGATACTAGACTGCCGCTTTTCTGTTGAGACAGGACCAGGTGTTATGCTCTAAGAGCATGCCAAGAATTAATTATTGTTGTATACTTGTCTGTATACAATGCTGTGATGAACAAACTTCTTCCAAGGTAAATCATAGGCTCGTTTAAGTAGATAATATAGAGCAGCTTCAGATATCAAAACAACCGAATGTTTTCACCGTTTCCCTTTGCATCCATATATCTTAAGATACAAATGAAGAATAACAAGGCTGGAAACACTCAATCCACCCCTATTGACTACTTTCTTGTCCCTCATCTGCTCGATTCTGATCTAAAGCATCTTGGCGCAAGAGAAAGAAGGCTTAAGACACTTGAACGTCGCATACCGGTCTGGCAGATGCACATCTTTCTCCTCCTGGTGAACCAGAACTTTTGTCTTGTCACGTCTCTCAATACGGCAAAATCTTCATCAACACTATTCGCTTCGCCTCACCTCAAGATATGTTGTTACCACGTGTCGCAACCTTGTCTCAACACCTTCCGAGGATATTCAATTAACCAACGAAAAAGTGATTACAGCTTCTATGTCCGTGAGCAAGGGAAAGCATAAAGTCTTACCCATACGATCGTCTTTGACCCTCTTCGTGAGACGCGAATCCATATCTGAATCCATATCTACCAATGCCCTGGAAACCTATACTCGGAACCTCATTTCGTAAAGCTCTCTGATGTCCACAAAATCCATCGGGTCTGTCGTCTGCAAGACTACGAGCGCCAGCTGTTACTGGAAAAGCCCATCGTAGCTCTTGGTTCAAAGCCACAACAAAAACCAACGAAGCGACTTTGTCCATTCCAAGATCATAGTTCTTCAGGGGAATTCTGCCTGGTTTGGTTTCGTCATGGTCAAGGTCGGAGGCAGTCGTAGGAACGTTCACGTAGAATCAAGCTTGCTTTGGATATGGTGGTAGTCCTTGTCTTGTGTCAGTCACATGAGTATTTGCCTCGGCGAATCTAACATGATACGAATCACTACCATCGTTTTTGTGTGCAAAACGCCATGTCTGAGCTGGGAGAGCTCATCCGTTAGCAGGCTGTCCGAGCAGATCTATCGGAGCTCTCCAGAGATTCACAACTTCATCAGCTCCTCAGCAAGAGCTGGACAAGTACACGAATTTGCAAGAAGCCAATGCCGAGGGTTGCTGTCCTCCCTGAATCAGGGGCGAGACGACTAAGGATATTAACGTTCGCTGTCAGACTAGTAATACGTTTGCGTGATGCCATTCGAAGAGGCGGAGAGTCATAGGCATTCAAAACATTGGACCAGATGCTTGTGACTTACCCACGATTGGTTACAACACACAGGGTCTTGCCTCCGGCGAGACGTGGCTCATGCACTGAGGACGAAAAATCCAGATCTGACGCCTCGATTTGCACAGCACAAGGTTGGTTGATGGACGAAGCGAGACAAGGATATAATTACCAGTGGGCGAACATAGTATATGATACCCAGTACTTGATGGGTAGGAGGCTGAGGGCCGTACGTCCAAGCGTGAACAACATAATCATACATGCGAAGAATTGACATGTTTTTTTAACGAGACTGCGAGTGACTATGTTGCATCAATGAGAATCAATGACGTGACCTCTGGGACAAAACATGGTATACTATGCGGTATCAGATGTCAGCAGAAACATCGGGAACCCTTACCGTCCGATGGTTAAAATCTCGAGAGTCCCACACAAGAGACATCAAAAACACTAGAGTAATATAGAGAAGAAAAGAGTCGTATGCAAGTGGCGGGCAGCTGGAAAACAACAGTAAATGGTTGCGCAAGTTACGTAACAACGCGCCGCTTTCTGGCGACCGGTTATGCCGTCATAATCAATACTGAATCGCTAGACTTGATAACTCATTTTCTCCTCTTGGCTTCTGGGATCCAGCACCGGCCGTATCGGTAGAAAACACTGTGGCACCAACCAGCAGCAGGTTGGTCTTTATATGACACTGGCGTGTGGTGCAATCGCTGTCGTCAGCTGCTGACTTGCAGATTGGTCATCTTGTCATTTCCCTCACGAATCGCTTAATGCGGTAGATGGGTCGTGACCGCCCAGCAAAGCAGAACCAGAATGACAGGGCCGGATTGGCGTGAGCGCTGCGCATGATGGTCCAGGTGGGCAGAGAACCCACCGTTTCTCCAGAGATCGGATGAAAACCAGACCGAAATGCAAGTGGACGGCAGCGTAATGCGCCGGCCACTGCTCGCCTTAGTAGCACGTAATACCCGTTGTGCGGGAGAATGGCTCAGCGGTCTTCGGACGGATGGGCCTACGGGCGGAGAGTGGCTGTGGTCTGTGCCGTGCCGGTAGGCCTGATCTACAGTACAGCAGAAGGGCAGGAAAGCTAGAGAGGCCTGCCATCCTGACTTCAGATGGAAAGTCACCGAGTCCAGTCGATGGCGGGAGTTAGGCGAGGCCTGCGCCGGGGAGGCTTGGGGAGATCATGTTATGCAAAGGAGATTGAGAACGAAGCGGAATGAAAGGCCTTGACTCGATGGAAGGTTGAGGCGAGCGATCCCCCTTATGAACCTCGTCCTCGTGTCCGCCGAGGTGCAACTCGCTTCCACGCTCAGGGGAGCCCCGAGTTCTGGCCCCTTTTCGGACCAAGAGGCAACGAGATCATTGCCTTTTCGGTGCTGCGTACCGCGAAGAAGCGTGCTGCAGTCGTCAAACCATCACAAAGCATCGCCATACAAGATTGACACGTAACATATGTCTTTTCGTCACAGGAATGAACTACTTTCCGACACGCGGCGTCGACACACAGCTTCAACACCGCGCCCCTGCCAAGGCGGCATGCCTCTATTCCAAGATGACATGAGTTGCACCAGCGCCTACTGAAGGGTCTCGAGAGAAGCATAAAGCAGACAAGATCGGTGAGAGGAAGCACAGATCAAACATGGGCTCTTGGCGGTGAAGCTGAAATGAGCCTTTCGCCTCGCCTCGCTTCGGACTGACGGGCCCAGACCCCGACGGACGGCAACTCAAGATGCTGGAGCTGAGCGAGGCCTGGACAACAGGGACGCAAGGGCAGAGAAGTCGACCAGCCGCTTGGCTCCTGTGTCTGAGAAGCGCGGCACGAATTGCTGGGGCCAATGGACTTGCAAGCCCGAAGAGGAATATTGCTGTGGTGTTTGGTTGCATCGAGACCCATTAAGTTTTGGACCTGTCTCAGGACCCCTGGTGAGGCTGTTTGATCGATGCGATCGGATCTGGGGGGTTGGCTGGACAGACGGCCAACGTTGGCACAGACCCCTGCGAGATCGCAACTCGTGGCTGGACGTAGCGGCTGTCTGTTGACCTGCTGTTCTTGGTAAACTACCCAAAGCAAGGCAATTTAGCCAGGACCCGGGTCGTCTTTTGCCGGAGTACAGTGTCACGGCGTGTGCCGCTGAGCCGCCTTTCGCAGCGAGCCGGTTCCGGACCATGGGGCCTCGGGTCAGCGTTGCCATCTACCATGTCACCCCCACCGGCTGATGATCCTTTGCCGCAACTGTCGCTAGGCGCTGGCTGAAAAGCAATGGGGGAGGGGGAGCGAAAACGGGCGAGAGCTGAGCAAGAAGGGCAACTGGTGACGATGCTGGAGCCGAGCGAGACTGACAGCTGCCAGTGAAGCACACAATCCAGTCCATCCGGATCAGCGACAGGGAGAGTCGCGTTATGGACAAGCAACCGTCTTAATGCTGAGCAGCAGCACAGTCGTTGGCGTCAGAGTTCGGCAACGCGCAGATCACGTCGACTTGTTTCTCGTTGCACTCAGCTTACCGCTGACATTCAATCATGCCGGCGACGGTTATCAACGAGCGGACATCCAAACAAGCTCTCTGTTAGGCTGCTGGGTCGCCTGGGGAAGTTGAATACCGGAGCCCCGGGCTCAGTTAATTTATCGGACCTGTCGACCGGGGGGGAAGCCAAACTGCCACCCACAATACAAGCACTGGCGATAAATTGCATTTTGATTAACCCTCCACCATCCAAGATGTGCCTGGCGCTAAGCTTGTCAGCCTCCCTACTCCTACCCATGGTTCTTCAAGAGCTTAATGCTACGACTCGTGCAGGACGCTGTGAGTACGGCTTCTCGCTCCGGCACTACGCATACTTTTGACAGGTTTGCTTGCGGATCGATTCTGACTACTTGTTCATCAGATGACACTGGGCCGTAGGCTCAGCCGTCTCGCCACCAGAAAGTTTAAAGCCTAAGCTCTCGTGAGCATAACGATGTCATCGCAACTCGTCTTGGGCGTCACAGAACCTTTGAAACCACCTCATCGTCGTCCTTTTCCCCTCCTACCAGACACAAGCTCCAAACCGTCCAGGCATCGCGTCGCAACCCCCTCGTCGCCCCCCTACTCCTCCCATCGGTCCAAGCTGGGGGGAGGTTTAGACTTAGAGTCAAGCCTGCCGCACATCCTCAAGCCATGTAACGGTAGAGGACACGAGAAAAAAATAGTGGATAAACTTGGTGATTCCGCGTTTTGGAGCATGCTAGGGCAGTTTTAGGGTGCTGGGAATGACCGCGTCTTCGGTCTCCCTCCCCGGCCACCAGCGCCGAGAGAGAGGGCGAGAGGGAAAAAAAACAGACTGCTGCAGGGATGTTGTTACGCTTGACCGGCGGGGCGCGGGAGGGGCGCGCTAATCCTCGAACAGGCGCCTGGCACGTTGCTGCCGCGCAGAGACCCCCTTCTTGTCTCCCCTTTCGCCTCCAGATGGCCATATCCGGCAAGTCGGGTTTCTCTCTTCTTCACTTCACCTCTACTGGTCTTCTCTCTTGGTCATTTGCGAAACTTCAAAAGACCCCCCCGACTGGGTCCCGACTGGGGGGCCGGCTGTGCTTAACCGATTTTGACTCGACTTAAGCGGTCCTACTCGGCTTACCAGTGGCAGCTGGCGCATCGTGAAGCAAAGCAGCGCAGCATAACCTAGGCTGTAAAGCGCCTCCTCCATGCCCCTTCGGCTGGACTCCCGAGCAAAAGAACCCTCGCCGTCCCTGACGCCAATCCTCAGCCCGGCGACATGAGACAAACTTTACGTGTGAGGCGAGTTGGGACGACAGGTTGGGGCACATGCGACGGCATGGGCCACCGTGCCGGCCGTGACGTCCTGGCTGCACCATGCGGTACTCCATCCTAACCATGCAGTATGATCGTCGTTAAGGGATGGTGGCCAGTGCCTCTTCATGGCCCCAGGGACTGACGGCTTTGGTTTCGTCCCATGACGGTGTTTGCTGGATCCGAGCAAGGAGCCAGAGGCCTTGAGCCTCGCTACCATCCGACGACCGACATGGCCAAGCTGTAGAGGGTCGTGAGAAGAGATGGGGGATGCCCGTCACGGAGTGTCATCGTCGCAGGCTGTCTCGGGCTGCCCCTTCTCGCCCATGCTCGAGAGTCTTGGCCTCATGGAAACAACTCGCCGTCGACTCTGTCTCTCGTGTATATAATGGAGTTGGCCCGGCTTGTCATCTCATCTGCTTCCCTCCCTTCCTCATCCAGCAACCAACAAACATCCTTCTCTCCTCTTCAATCTTTCAGTTCTGCGAACTTTTTTTAACGTTCTTGACACTCTTTCTTGTCTCGATCCAACTACCAACCGCTAGCCGGTCATTTACAATCTTTTACATTAACTTATACAACTTCGATTCTTTTCGACACTACTGTCTATTCCCAGAACACCCAGGCCAACCATCAACATGTCTTACACCAAGCTTATCCTCATCTCCGCCATCATGGCCTGTGTCGAAGCCCGCTTCGGCCAGGAGCAGGCTCCCGTGGCCGCCGTCCAGTCTCTCCAGGCTGGCTCCCCCGGTGAAGCCGCCACTCTGGCTGGAGGCGTCCCCGGCGTCCTTCTCGCTGCTGCCGACCCTTGCGCCAAGCTCCAGCTCGCTGACAAGATCGCCGCCCTCGGCACTGGCAACGACGTTCTCGAGGCCGCCAAGGGCGTCGTCGCCGCCGAGCAGAACTTCAACCCCTTCGCCGTTAGCACCCCCTCCATCTGCGGCGACGCCTCTCTCCCCGCCACCGAGGCCCTCCGCGGCATCGTGCCCAAGGTTGACCCGGCCGTCGTCGGCGCTGACACCGAGAACGCCAACTCGGCCACCTCGCTGACCACCCCCTTCGACGCCACCGGCCTCTCCGTCGCCGAGGTCATGCAGGCTCAGGGCTTCTCCAACTTCACCATCAAGGGCCAGGCTGCTGGCGGTGCCACTGGAGGCAATGCCAACACCGGCAGCAACAACAACAACGCCGGCAACAACAACGCCAACACCGGCAACAACAACAACAACAACAACAACAACAACAACGCCGCCGACAACGCCGCCGACAACGCTGCTGACGACTGTGGTGGCGCTGCTACTGGCGGAGCCGCCGACAACGCAAACGCCAACACCGGCAACCAGACCAGCAACGCCGGCAACCAGAACAACAACAACAACCAGAACAACAACCAGAACAACAACAACAACGCCGGGAACAACGCTGACGCCAACGCCGACACCGGCGCCGCTGACTTCGGTACCTGCACTCCCACCATGGACTTCCAGCTCGGCCGTCCAGGCCGCAAGGCGACCGAGGGTACCTTCCTTCCCACCGACCCCGTCGTCGCCAAGGGACAGCAGGACGCCCTGAACCCCAACATCATCACCAACCGCATCTGCGACCAGCTCACCAACGTCTGCAACGCTAACGCCGCTGCCAAGACGCTCTGCAAGGACGCCCAGGCCCAGGTTGCCGCCTCCGGCGACAAGAGCGCTGCTGTCGCCGACACCTTCAACAAGCTCCTCGGTTTCTAAGCCATGGGCGGTTGACAGATAGAGTCTTTAAGGGGGCTTATGAGGGGTTGTTTTTCTTTTGTCTATCTACATTCATACCGGTTTTACACACCGATGAGCATGGCATGTGTACGTTACGGAAAAGGTGACTTCAGGAGCTTTGGTTTCACTTGGCTGGGTTTGGTGTCACTGGACATGATAGCTAGGTGTTCTTGAGTAGGATGTTTGAATCAATTGGTTTGCCTGAACAAATGTTTTTTCTGCCGCTTCGTGATGTGATGTGATGTGACAATTCATCGTTTCTTGTCGAGGGAGAGCCTCTCTTACAAAACCTCCAGCCAAGTGGTCGTTGAGACAAAGAGGCCGACCTCAGGGGTTAACTAGTTTCATCTTAGCTTCAAAAATCGAGGGGTTTGGGCATAACAAGTGAGATGCCCCTATCGCGAGTCCCGCAATCCTAATCGGACGAACAGGCCAGCATTCACCCATGTTTGTGTCCAAAGACGAGATGCGGATCCAAGAAAACCCGAACAGAGTTGCATCGAGGTTGGGCGCCCAGTATAAGTCGTCGGTGAAGAGTCTCGGTGAGAACAGACCTCGGTGGGCCCACGTGCCAAGCGAGATGAAAGAGCCACGACTTAATGGCCGGCGGTCTGTTCTAGTGCGACGCTTGCCGCCCAAATGGACGAATGACTCGCCGGGGTCAAGTGGCTCGAATCCACCCCCTGGCGCCTCTTCACCGACAATCTGTGTGCTGGACAAAGGCTAAAAGAAAACAAAAAAGGTCGATGCGCCGAAAACTCAATCACTGACAGGTGCTTGGCGATCGACAGGCGTAGTGGTTTACACGTTGCTTGAGCAGGGAACGAGGACTTGAAGAGACTAGTTTCAACCCTTCAACTCGGTCTTGGCTTTCGTGCAGCGGGCGTGGCCTGTTCTGCTTGGCATCGCGGACTCGAGAGTCTAATTTCCTTCCCGGCTGGGCAAAGGTCTAGGCTTGCAGGGTCAGAAGCGCAGCTAAATACGATGTCATCTCATCTGCGGAGACCGGCGAGTCTTGATCAACGCGGCCAGAACCATGATGACAACCGTCGCACGGAAGCGGAGGGCTGCGACACTCTAAACTCTCGTCGTTCGATAAGCAGTGGCCTCCGCTCATTCCTCCCGCCCCTCAACTTCATAACCCTGCATTACGCCTACTTCATTGGCACGACCCTCCTTGCGTCGGTAATCTTCTACGCCTCGTCCAACCCGCACGGTAGCATCAGCTATGTCGACTCGCTCTTCCTCGTGGTCTCCGCCATGACGGAGGCCGGCCTCAACACCGTCAACCTCAGCGAGATGACCGTGTGGCAGCAGGTAATGCTCTGGCTGCTCATCATCGTCGGAAGCTCCGTCTGGGTCTCCATCTGGACGGTCGTGGCAAGGAAGCACGTCTTTGAGAAGAGTCTCCGGGAGACGGTCCAGGCCGAGAAAGAAAGAGATCAGCAGCATAATCGGTTACCCATGTTCAACCGCGGTGATGCTGCGCCTAGAGCCAAGGGCGAGGCAAGCGTGACCGGGGTAATGGATCTGGGGGGTTCGAGCCAGCATCGATCCACGGGCAACCACATCACGATTGATACGTCCGAAAACCTCACTCGCCGTTCAACGCAATCCGTGTCTTCGAGCATCAAGCCCACCCGCCCGTGGCTCTCGTTTCTCAGCTCTACCAAAGAAGGCCGCAACGCCCAGTTCCACTCTCTCACGGCCTCCGAACGGTCCCGGCTCGGTGGCCATGAATACCGCGCCCTTCGCCTGTTGTCCGTCGTTGTGCCGCTGTATTCCGTCCTCTGGCAAGTCCTCGGCAGCCTGGCCCTCGGAGCCTGGATAGCGAATAACATGCCGACAGTTGCCACATCCAACGGCGCGAATCCCTGGTGGGCCGGCATCTTCTTCGCGGTCTCGGCGTTCAACAACTCGGGAATGTCGCTCCTTGACGCCAACATGGTACCCTTCCAGCAGGCGTACTTCGTGCTCGTTACCATGGGCCTACTGATTCTTGCGGGCAACACGGCGTACCCGCTGTTTCTGAGACTTATCTTCTGGTCCGCGTTGAAGGGGCTACGGCTCACCACCGGGGAAGGAACGTATGTGGAGCTGAAGAGTACGTTGGAGTTCATCCTCAAGTACCCGCGACGGGTATACACAAACCTGTTCCCATCGAGACCAACATGGTGGCTGTTCTTCATGGTGGTCATGACGAATGGGATCGACTGGATGGCATTTGAGGTCCTCAACATCGGCAACCCGATCATTGAATCGATTCCTATCGGCGCCCGGGTTCTGGACGGTCTGTTCCAGGCCTTTGGTAAGAAACCACCTTGGCCCTTACGCCACCTGTCCATGGTTCTTGTTTGACTAACGCCCCTTTAGCTGTCCGGTCGGGTGGTTTCTACGTCATTCCCATCGCCTCCGCCTACCCCGGGCTACAGGTTCTGTATGTCATCATGATGTACATCTCCGTCTACCCCGTTGTCATCACGATGCGCCACTCCAACGTCTACGAAGAACGCTCTCTGGGTATCTACGCCGATGACGAGGCTCCTCTGAGTTCCTCCTCCGCCGGGGAGAGAAAGCACTCTGATGGAAACGGGTTCCTTACTCAACTAATCAAAGACAACCTCAGCTTTGCTGGTGTCGGTGCGGCCAAACCTAAGACGTCTGATGGCTTCGAGTCTCGGACGAGTTTTGTAAGCCAGCAGATTCGTGGACAGCTCGCCCACGACCTTTGGTTGCTTACACTTGCCGTGCTCATCATTGTCACCATCGAGACGTCGCATTTCTTGGAAGACCCGGTGCACTTTTCCGTCTTCAACGTCGTCTTCGAAGTGGTTTCTGGCTACGGATGCGTGGGCATCTCAGTGGGACTCCCCAAGGATGCCATGAGCTTCTCCGGCGGTTGGCATGCGGGAAGCAAGCTTGTGTTGTGCCTCGTTATGTTGAGAGGACGCCATCGAGGACTACCCGTCGCTCTAGACCGGGCTGTGAGATTGCCCGGTCAGAGGCTTTTGGAGGACGAAGAGGAGGATTGGAGATTGAGACGGGCTAGAAGTGGGCGAGGGTCAAGGGCAGGGTTATTCGATAATTAGACTTCCGGTTCAGATTGGACTCTTGTTCGTCAATGAACTGCTTCTGGTCTAGGAACTTAGGAAATTTTAATACCGGCAATAATGATTACAGTTAACTCATCAGTAGCACCATGACACAATTGGGGTTTGAATAGCAAACGGTGCTAAACAAGCGTAGTGTAAGAGGGCTGATGTACTGGCTGAGAAAAAGACATTAATAGTAAATCATTAGAAAATCTACGCAAAGCTTCACTATGGCTAGTAACAACTTCGAGCTAACGGTTATAGCCCTTACATTGATCAAGCTTTGGCACTACGGTTGGGGTTCTTTTTGAAGTCCCCTGTTTCTGGACCTGCACGTGTATAGTGTAAAGCAATCGGATGGAGAGGAAAATTGAAAGACTAGGAAAAGCTTGGTGGAATTACACTAACAAGCGGACATAATTTAGGTATCTTGTACATAATCTCATCGTTAACGAAGCCTCCCCCTACCCCAAATCGTCCATTTCTTCCTACAATAGCAACATTGAATCTTTCCCCCCTCAGGATTAACAACATCAAACGGCCGTCCGCATCCTGGACTGCTGAAGAACACCTTGGGATCATAGCAATCAAACGTCTTATACGGCTGTCCATTGTATTTCTCCCGCCTTCTCTTCGTTTCAGACGTAGTGGGTCCCGCCCAGCTGGTCAACGGTGCAGAATTCGGTCTCGCCTTGACGGTGTTCGGTCCATCACTGTGTCCTTCCGCTTCTTGTCGACGTGTATGTTCTTCGTGGCCACCTCTAACCCGAACAGGGGCGAAGCGCTGTATTTCCCTAGGTTGCTGTCTGAACTCCTCGAGTTCTCTTTCGGCAATGATGCGGAGCTCCCGATCTCTAGCAGCAGAAGCGCGAAGCTCTTGTTCGTGTGTTTCTCTACGTGCAAATGGTACGATAACGTGGGATGTCTGACGAGCTGGTAGGCATTAGACTTTGAGCTGTCAAATGGGTGCTTTACTAACAGTTCTCTGGTCCCCCTAGGTCTTCTGGCTGTTCTAGCCCCTCTGGCCTGTTCGGATTGTTCGATACTACTAATGGAATGGTATTTAGCAGCTCTTTTGCGTACGCCGCTGCCGTCGCTGCCGCGTACGGTTGCCACTGTTTGTTCTTGTGCGCGTCGGAATAGTCGCAGATGCCTCGGATCACAATGCAAGAGAAGTTGTTCATCAGGCCGGCTGCCTCCATCTCAAAACACAGGACACCTCCCAGCTCTTGACTGTATCTGTCGCGCGTCGGCCCATCCTTCATCACCTGATTCCCAGAAGCGATGTTGCCGAAGAAAAGAACCGGCTCTGTCGTCGGGCGTACGTCCCTGTCCACTATGTCTTGTGGACGGCATTTTGCGCATGTAGCTCCACCAATGTGTAGCGATGATGCAAGGTAGAGAGTGTCATTTTTAGAGCCTGGCGACGCAAACTTTGGCTGCTTGGAGAGCTGATCTAGGTACTTGGAGACTTTTGTCCTTTGGCGAAGGTCGTTTGCGCTGAGCTTGGATAAGGCGTTGAGAAGGATCGTTGGTGGCGCATTCAGGCTACCGGTGCGATCGATGCGACCGTCTGCCCCAGTCTTGCCGAAGTCATACTGGATCACTCCACCATACGGCCCCGTTGGCCGGCTGATAACGACGTCGCCAAGACGGATGTCAATACCGTTGCCGAGATCTGGGACGCCGCCGCCGATGCCAACTAGCACGCCGAACCGCAGCGAGGGGAAGCTGGTTTTCATCTGGCTGGCTACTGTAGCTGCTTGGTTTGTGCCCATCTGGCCGGCGGGTAGGCAGGCAGCCACGATATTGTGGACTCCGATGCGGCCAAAGGAGTAAACGTTGGAATCATTTGGCTGAGAAGGGAGCTCGGCGAACTCCTCGTCCATCATCTCGGTCGCGGCTGCCAGCTCGATGGGCAGAGCGCAGACCCAGCCGACAGTGAAGTCGCGGGCGGGGACAGACTTGTCCATGTCGCGTCAGTTCTGGTGCCGGATTTCAGCAAGGGAGCAGCAGTACAAAGAAGCCTCAGAAAGGGAGAGCGAGATGTAGCAGAGAAAACCGGCTTGAACAGCTTCTGTCCTCCGCTCACACCGTGTGCTGCGGGCAGCGTGATGTTCTCAGCCTTGTCACGAGGAGCCATCCGCAGCGTAGCATCGTTGGAGGACCAACCACCATCCAGAATAAGCACTAGGTAGCTGATGTTGCCCTGATTGGCTGCTGGTTGCACCAGATGTGGGCATCGGGGTATCGAGGTGTGTGGCAAGATAAGGCAACCCCCCGTTGCTACTGCAATGGCTGCCTAGGACGATAGCTGAGAACAGCTTCAACTATTGCAAGTTGCAGGACTCTCTGAGACCAGTTCTGTCGATGGAGTCGAAGCGTTCCGTGGCTGTGGGACATGCGAGGTCTTTCGGTTTGCAAATGCCCTCCGTCAAGTACCAGTAAACTACATGATTAAAGATGCCCCAGATGCCAGTGCCCATATAGATTCGTTAGCGACAAGGGTATTGCACAACGAACAGTACTACCCATAAGACCAAATTTCCAACGGCGGTAATGGGGCTTGAGACTATGACTCCATAACGCATAACGGGGTGCTTCGGTTTAGCCCGATTGACCTTTGTTGATGAGCCTTTCTTGGCTAAAGTTCACGAGATGATCTACAAACAGCCAGGCGCAAAATATAGGATGGGGTCGCGCCATGGTTCCGATTATCGATGGGTGACAAAACTTGTGAGAGCGACGCGACATCAGCAAAGCGGCCAGCCTTACTGAGATACAACAAGTCCGGGCAAACAGTTTGAAAGACACAATTGCGGGTTCCTCCTTGTTCATAATAGGTGCTTCATGCTGGTGCGGGTGTAAAGAAATGCATGTCTTGGGGTGTGCTGAGACTAGGTCATGTTCGAGGGGTAGAAGCGAAGCTCTAGGAGCCGGGAATCATGAACGCTCATGAGTGAGCACGTTTACTAGCATGCCCGGGCCGAGATCATGCTATAACATTACGTCTTGGGTTTGTGTACAAATCTTGTTTTCTCAGTCGTCAAGATGCCTATTCTGAGGCAAGCTTTTCTCAGAGTCCCAAACTGAAGACGCATAGACTCAAGCGAAATAAAGACTTGCAGAGTGCCAAGATGTGCTCGGCATCAAACATACCTCCATCGCCAAGGGTGTAGGGTAATCTTGGTATACCACTACGCCGCTCATCAATGAAGCTGACGTGTTAGAAGCCCGAAGACTGCGACATCTATTCATTTATCATCATGAACAGTTACTTTGTGGCCCCTCTAGTTATTGCGGAAAAACTCTATCACCAAGTTGTAGCAGGCAGCAAAAGTTTCAAGACCGACAAGAAAAAGAGCACTTGGAAATGCCTTGCCGAGTAGCTGATGACTTGGGACAAACTGGTATCACCTCAGGACTGAGTTGCGTAATGTCTTGCGAGAAGTAAGAGCTCTCGGTCCATGCGGACGTTAGAATAAAGCTCTGTACTATGTATACATTTCGAAATCAGAAGGTTGTAACGGGGAAGTCTTTCGCAAACTGAGCTTGAAGTGATCTGTTGATTTCGTTGGTAATCGACCTATATCCACGACAGAGGTGGGGAACGATGGTGGTGGTCAACACCGAAGTATCGTCAACCCAAGTTCGTTACTCTCTGATGCCGCTCTAGACAGGGATGCGAGGCTACCTTGACAGAAGCTGTTGAGGGATAAAGCGAAAAATTGGAGGTAGAGACGGGCTAGAAGTGGGCGAGGGTCGTGGACAGAGCACATCAAAATATGACGGTAAGACCGATGACTGATAAAGCAAGGAACTGAGATGTTATGGGCTGCTGGCATTAAACATAACGGTGATTAAGATTTTGTTCAACTGAAAAAGCGCCAAAGAAATGATCATTGAAGGCCAAGAGTTGCCCGGTCGACCACATTGTTTGAGAATTGCGATCTGGCTAGTGTTATTCACTTGACCGCTGTGGTGCTCGGCAGTCACCCATTGTATCTGACAAGGCCCTCATCAACCTGACTGCATGAGCCAACAAATCTGATCTAGAACTCTGCTTTTGCGATTTCTCAGCCTATACCAGCCTTCAATACACATAATTTGAAGACAGTGAAGTGATTGAAAAAAGAAGAGACCACTACGCCGGCTTCACTGTTCATGGATAGACAATCTTCAGTTTTGACGTTGACTACTCTGCCGCCGACGGGTTTTCTGACTGTGATTCGTTTATTGTAAAGCCTTGAGGGTAATCTGGCGCAGTCTCGGGCATCGTAAAATCAAAGCTGTTTAGGTCTATTGTCAGATCTTCATGAAAGCCAAGATATTGAACTGGGGGGGCTGAAGACATATGCATCGATGGAAGATATGCATAAGAAGTATCCGATCGTGGTGTGTCAGAGAAAGTAGACATTACTCCCATCGTGGTGTCTCCTGCAGTTCGCTGTTGGTGGTTATATGGTGGTTGTCGGACGTTTGCCTCTGACGCAACCATTGTTGGCGCGTCGGTATAAGTATCCGACCACCTGCGCAAACTCTGGGACCTTGAGAAAACCCCACTGTCGATGTTAGAATCAGCCGGTGTTTGAGACACCACAAGCGGATGATTGCTGCTTTGATTCCTCGGCGCCGTTTCTTGAGGTATTCTTGAGCCCAAAGGTCGATTCGAAAGCCATCTCTGCAAGAGTATGTCAAAGCCTTCACTCAAGACTCTTCTCATGAGCCTCTGTAGTTCTTCGTCAACTAATGAGATCATCCCTGTCATACCCGTAGCCTCAAATTCCTCTGCCAGAACAGCTTCTCCATGGATGCGACAATAGTCTCGAAATAAGTAAACGTCTTCGGCCACTCCGGCGTCCATGTAGGCGGAGGCTGGCCTTCCGTGACCCGGAAATACAATCCCCCAAATCACAAACCACTGTTCTGCAGGGGAGAGCTTTGGGTCCGATTTACGAGTAAGCTCTGCTTTTTGTCGACGCGATATACCTTCCAGAGTCGCGGAAGGGGCACAGAACAGCCCTGCGTCCTGAGAAACATGCTCGCGAAGTTCAGAATCAGATTTGAAGATTGACGAACACCGATCGCAGTAATAATTAGGTGTATGTTGTCTCCCAAGATGCTGCTTGACATCTCGTATTCGAACGAGTTTGAGGGGGAAACATTTGGGATACCTCGTGGCATTTAGTTTCCAAAAGGGACAGGCGAAGTGTTGAACGGGCCCAGGCTCAGCGTTCAGCTTTTTGGAGGGCCGTTTAGGAGAAAATTCTGAGTCTGAGTCTTCATTTTCTTGATCAGGGTGCTTTCTCTTTCGGCATTCCTGTGTCGACTTTGGCAAAGTCTCAACCACCTGAGGAATGGATGTTGTCTTCGACCGTGGGGTATTTGCGGTCGTTGGAGCCTCTCCTTTGCCAACGCTACGAGATTCCAATACCAGGCGAGAAGCTATAGCTTTAAGGACCACGACGCGTGGATCGGTATCTTCCAAAGGCTCAAACTCTTCTGAAGGATCCGACATAGAGAGCAGATAAGAATCCAGCGAAGATTCTGTGCTAGATTCGCCACATGACTCTCCAAAGCAGGTGCTGCTGCTCGGTGATGGTGCGTTTGGACGTAAGGTAGAATCAGCTCCGAAGGCTGATACGACCATTTCTTCAGCGAGACCCGATGATAGGATAGTGTTGGCTTGACTGGTCTGTTCTGCAAGTAGCGAATCAGGGTCTGGTGTCGGTGCCCTGCCGCGATCATGGCTGCTGCATGTGCTCTGGTAGTTCCCACAAGCAAATTCATCTCTTGAACTATTCGCTGGTTTCAGTAGCCATGTCAGCTGTGACGAGTATTTTTGCAGAATAGAAGACAACCTTACGCTGACGAATGACTATGCCGTCATCGCATTGACCGATTATGTGACGGGCCGTTTGTAATTCGCGAAGGTTGGTAGAGCAAACCCTTCCACCCGGATTCTGTGATGCAGCAGAGCCACATTGGCAGGCATATCTGCTGGGTTCTTGGAGCCAATGCCAGAGGAAGATACCATCTCCTTGCTTAGTGAGTACCAGAGCTCTTTCTGACCCACGAATGAAAGCTCGACCATCTTCAATGATTATAGCAGGTGTTTCGAGCATTCTGAAGATTACTTTCAGAGAGACCTCGAGGCCAGGATAACCGCCCGGTCGACTTAAAGTCGGATATCCCAAGACGACCGCAAACTTGCCCCCCAACAGAGTCTCCCAGCGCCCCACTGGCGAAAATCGTGTATCTGGTCTAAGAATCTCTGCATCTAATGCAAAGGTCCTTGATGTCGGCTGGCCCAAAGGTTGTGGGTTATTGTTCACTAAATAATCTGTGTGGACTGTTATATGAGGCATACAGTAAAAAATGTGATTCTCATGGGGATGAAGCATGGCAGCTGTAAGCCAAGCAAGTTGATCGCCATACTCAGCGGCAATATGGGCATGCCCTTGAACCGTGATAATCAGGTCGTTTCCATCACGACTGGCGTGCATTTTTCCATCTTCTGGAAGTGCTATCGCTTTGTTAGTACCTTGTTTTAGTTCACTTTCTGACCTTGGCCTAGGCGAAGGCTGGGACCTTACCAATTTGGACCTCTTCATAGGCTTTTTGAATGATGGCCTGGAACAGATGGAGAACGTCTTGCCAACTTGAAGGCCACATCTGTTTCATGTATTGCTTGATAGTCGAGGCTTGAGACCCGCCTGCCGGGGTAATGATGAGTGACTCAAAAAAGGCATGCGGCTCTGCAGCGTTTGATGTGAACCATCCAAGGTCGAACTTCTCAGACAAGTTCCATCCTACAATACGAAAATTTGCATTGAAGATGGGGAGTGTCTCGACACCGCCAGTTCCTAACGGAGGGAATGCGTCCCATATTGCTTGACGGATGGGCTGGGTAGATCCTGTAATGTCTGCAAGATCAAGTTCCCAATCGTATGACAACTCTCTGCGTAGATTTGATATCAGCCATTGATACGCATTGCTTTCGACGATTTCCTTCACATGAGGATGTAGCTCTAAATGTTCCATATCTTCGCCCTGAGTGCCTACTGAGACCTTCTGTATACAGCACTTCTCGATGGGCATTGAACCCCTCGCTGGTGAGGCTTTCCTTGTCCACATAGCTACTTTATCGGCAACTGACATGGCGTCTTTGACAGGTTTCTGGCTATCCCCAAGGTTCGCGCAGAATTGTAAAAGAAGATCCAGCACTTGTTGAGAAATTCTCCTGTTAGTGAGATGGCAATTAGCTTCTGAAAATTTGGAGACTGGCCCTCGCTCATGATTCTCAGAATTACTCACTGCTGGTGGGTGTTGGCGAAATATGTCTCACCTTTAGTCTCTTTGACCGGAGGATTATTACGCAACTTGACCGAGAAAGCCTCAGCCAGCCGAGGAAGCACAACGTGCAGAATCGTGTAGCTTCTCGAGTCAAAGTACGGTTTGAGTTCACGAAAAATCTGGTTCGAAATATCCAAGACACATTGCCGGCTGCAGACCGACTTGCAGGTAGCACAGTCCGACTCTTGACAATCTTCGAGGTGTTCTACTCCTTGAGCGACATCCATATCCAAGCGGGAATCCCATTGTTGAACAATTGAGTTGCCCGAGGGGCTTTGGATGGACTCGTAGCCAGAGTCTCTCGAGTATAACGTATTTGTTTGCTTGGATTCAAAGTCATCCATAGACAATGGTGTCTGACATCGCATAGGACTGTTGCTGTCATGACCACCTTGCTGTTCAGAACCAACTTTTGACTGCTCCATGAAAGGACCACACCATACATTCGCTTGGTCCAAGAGGTTAAGTCCAGGAATGTAGGAATCCACATGACTGTTCGAGGTGCCCAAAAGGAAAGATGGCAGTCGATAATCCTGAGTGCTTAGGCTGGAAGTGTCGACAGAACTGGACCGTGACGTGGCCGGGGTCCACTCTTCAGCGAAGCGTTGATACGCTTGGTTTTGCTTTCGAGTATCTCTTGGTCGTTCTCTGTGGGGCCATCTTTCAAAGCATCGAGATTTGTATGATCTTTGTCTGAAGATGATCAGTATCTAGTTCTCTTTTCTCGACAACCTTCTCGGCGGTAGTGGAAACTCACTTCCGGCCCATTCTCAACTGCAAACTCCTCGACACTAGTGCCCTAGTATCGGTTTCCCACTGGGTACCACTAACAACCGTTTGCGATGCTCCATCGTGAGTTATTCTTGGTAATTCGAATCGTGGGGAGTTGGAATTGTGTGACGAAGGAACTATCGTAGCTATTGTCGAAGTCTCCGTCAGAGATGGAGCTTGCATATTGGAATCCGAAGGCGAAACCCAAGAGGCGGATAGTATTCCCGGATGGAATTCGTCCCACGAAAGCCCCAAATCCCACGAATGTCCAACATCCCACTGTAGGAAATCGAACGAGCCATAGTAAGCGTCAGGCTGCGTTGGGTTGGCAGATCCCACGTTGGATTGAAGAATGGGATCGTTGATCTTTGAAGAGTTTTCTGTGATTTTGCACAAAGGTCAGCGACATTGCTTTACTTCGTCTTTCAATTAAACGTCTTTCTTACCTAGGTTGGGAAGAATGGTGTGAACACTTTGCAGATCGGAGTCGCCAGTTGAGCGGTTGTCGTTCTCATCGGCTGTATCCTTGAAAATTTGAAGAGCCGGTTCAGTTACTTCAGCCGTGGCTTGATGGTGCAATAGACGGGTCGCGTCTGTCGACCAGTCGGCTGGGTCTGAGTCCTTCAGTCTAGGAACAAGAATCTCGTTCTGGCCATCAAAGTCGGTTTCCCAATTGCCTCCGGTAGTGTTCAATATTCCTGCTTCATCCCTTATCCTAGCTCTCCTTCGTTGATTGTTAGGTTGATAGACTGATTCTTCGTTCAATACCCAGTGCTCTTCGTTTTCGGAGTTAGATATAGTTGTTTGGGTCCAGGCGGACGGCATCGTGAGCCTATGTAAGTGAGAAAGGCGGCGGAAGAAAAGATTCCTGAGAGCAGAGTCCAATCAGTTGAATGGATTTCTCACTGCATAAACTCTGACAAGTCTTTTGGCAAAAAAATCGATAATACTCTTACGAAGGGAACAGTCCGAAGGGAAGATCGAAAAAGGGTTGCGATCCGGAATAGAGGAGGAACATCCAAGTGCCAAGTCAGGCTGCGCTGATAAGCACAGGTGTGCTTTTACACCCTATTCGTCCGGGATACCTCCGAACGACGTTATGCCTGAAAAGGCTTGCCAATCACGATCGAAAGCACAGGTGTGGTATTTAGCTCTTCAAAGAGTACTGGTGCTTCTGCTGGTATGAGAGCGTGCTCATGATCCAAAGCTAGTCGGTTGCTGGTGTGATAGCGTTGTGCTTTGTGAGAGTATCATGGCCGCTCTTCATTTAGGATACGAAAGCACGCTTGCACCACCGTGAAAATTGTTTAAATTGTCAAGAAAGTCGGGTCTCGCAATTAAACTACGCAATGAGCCTTTTACACAACACCCATTCGTTATTGCTGCGGCTCAGTAATGATCTGACGAGGAAATTTGGTAACTTTTGCTCAGCGGAGCTAAAAAGAGACACTAATCTGCAATGTCTCCGAAGACCAGTGCCTCGGCAGCCGTCACAGAAGAAAATCTGTAAGGCTGAAATTGAGGCTGCATCATAAGAATAGCCAGCTGACAAGTGTAGTGATCTGAGGGTCAAGAGTCCTCCAATCATGCTCGAAAGATACCTCAGCAGTACTCCTACCATCACTGAGATACTTCATTGCGCTCCAAGGACGGCTCATTTGTATAATTCAGCCACCAAGACCAAGAAGGTCAAGAAGACGAAGAGATGCGGGAAGTAAAAGACGGTCACCCTTTCTAATCGAATTATCGGATCTAGCCTGGGGAGATGTTTCAGGCAAGTTGGCATCGGGAAAATGAAGGCTGGCATTCAAAATTACGTCTGTTGGCTTGGTGGTGTTATCCCGGGAATAAGGACATACAAATGACTCTGGGAGGAAGGATTGGCGACCACACACCAAGCTGGAGTATCGGAGTGCGACGTTCAGTGATACTACAGTCTAGGCAACTGTATGTTACCAAGCGTCTATTCAATGCCATTAGCTGGATGAGAGCCATATGGGCTGTACAAAAGGAAGAATACACCAAATTCCAGATGGTTCTTGACCAAGCAATACACCAGACTACAAAACAAGGGACTTAAGGTACGGTGCAACAGGAAGATACCTTAGGGACAAGCCAAAAAGTTGATTTATGAGCTTTAGTAGATTATATGAGTGAGCCACATTTGCTGGATTTCAAGAACATAAGAATTTCAATATCAGTATTGGTCAATCGCTCAGACTTGGGAGAAGCTAGAACAGAACTGAGGGAGCCCTAGATTTCAAGAGTCCAGTTCCGATACAAGATGACTTACTCCATTACACAGTACCCGTGCGTCCAAGTTGATAATAGGATCGATTGTCAGGAGGTGCTGTTTTAGTGATTCGCATACTGAGAGGGATGACCATACTGCCACCACGTTTCTCAGGTGCGTCCGGATCACCGACCGTCCGAAGGTTGCACGAGCTGGGTGAGCGGGGTGAGAGGGTAATCAGGTATTATTGCAGGTCGTAAGTTCGTAGTTTGCTACTTCTGCTGGAAAGGAATCTACAAGGGTTGTAGTTCACATTCGATACGTGAATCATGCCACCATTGCCTACAGCGATCAGAAATTCGCTGTTGATCCCGTTTCGATCAGTGAGTGGTTGATGCCCCACCATGGATCTGAGGTTAGATGAAAGGGCTTTTATCAACTGAGCCAGAAGTCAACGAATTATTTGGCAGATTTTCCTAAACGAATTTAAAACCCTTTCAGTTAAAAAATTCAACGGCGCAATGCCAAATTGATTTCTCCCCTCCTCATGGAACTATGTCCATGATCAAAAAGGAAGCTTGGAAACCCTGCACCTGTCGCCGGGGTCATGTCCAACGTGCCCGGAAACAAGCATTGTGGTCCACTCAATAATCTTGGCAAACCACCTAGCACTCCATCAGACGTAGGCAGTTGCGCTGTTGGTAACCAACGCCAGCTTCTTGAACATGTGGTTTGCGGCACAGCCATCATAGTATAACTGCCTCTGAAAATATTTCCAACCACTGGCGGTTAGTATCTTCAGTCCTTAGTCACTCGCGCTATTTCAGGAAGACGACCGCCCAACCGAACCAGCAGCTAGTACAGATGCTGTATCCTACAGCGTTACGCTCAAAGACATCAAAGTTTCCCCTGGGTTTGAAACTCCGCTTGCCTCGATAGCGTTTAGTATGAAGAGATCGGGCTTCCACCGCTGGGGGTTTGTTGTGTACCGCACAACATACGACGACGAGGCGGCGTGGGAACGCTATCTTAAGGCATTCCGGCTTGCTGCAAACGATTCCCTTGTGCACACAGGCGGTGACGTACTTCTTGAGTAGTATATGGACTGTAAGCCGGACCTTCCACCCGTCTGTGATGAAGTACTAAGACAGCAAGGGCCGGTGATTTCTGATCGGGCTGTACTCGACGGTGCATCCAAGGCCGACGTGCGACGGCACTCTAGTCTTTGGTGCACTAGCCGTAGCGAAGAGCGTGACGGCCATGGCGCTACCAATTCTGGGGTGAAATGGCTACCAAGGTTCAAGCATTGCCTTTACGTGGACCGCAAGTGCCTCGATACGTTGGCTAGCGTATCGGTAGATTACTTTGAGATGCAGGACCGACGTATGCGCTTGCTTTACAACGTCGTGGTTGTGGTAATCGACGGCGCTTTCGACAATGAATCGCCTGGCTCGGACGATGGTATGTATCCCGACGTCAAGGGATGTACGGATAGATACGTGGGATGGAAGTATGAGAAGATCAATATGTTGGTTGGTACGTATGAGGACTCCCACCAATACCCGTTGAGCTATATGGATTACAAGCGGCCACCACTTATTAGTCTTTTCGGGGACAACTCTATGCCAGCCTAGGTAACCATCTACTAGTCGTTGTTTCGACCAGTTTATGAGAAACACGCAAGTGATCTACTCATTGCCTCTTAATATTCCTACCATGATTACCATGATTATCATTGAGATTCCCAGATGCCATGTCATGGTTGAATGTAACGAATCTGATCTACAAGCCTGTCGGAGATATCTTGCACGTCTGCTGCATTTGGCGGGAAATATGCCAGAGTCATCATGTATGCCATGCCGCAAACAGCGATAGTGCAGAATGGCCGGTAACCTAATTGTCCTTGTCTCAACACAACTCCCCTACGTCTACATCAGTGAAAGCGTCCAGATTGCCCTTCAATGTCTCCTGGGAGAAAGTGTAGACGTTGCAGGTCCCCGATGGACTCAAATAAACAAAAACTGGCACGTGCTGCCTTACCCTAATTGACAGCTACACGTGCGTCCAAAGTCAAGAATGAAGTCGATCGTCAGGGGATCCTCTTTTTCCGATTCGCCTGGAGTCTGTGGGGTAAACCGATCCGATCGATGATGCCCCAATGACATCTCGACCAGCGCCAGTCCAAGCGCCCCCCGTTCATCCCTTCCCCGTCTCCCGCTCAGCTGCCCCTGGATAGGTGATGGGATCATTCAACATGCGGAAGCACTCGATCATGATGTCAAAAGAAGCATACACGAAGTCTAGTGTCATAGACTACGGTACTTAGCACAAACGGCTTAGATTTCGTGCGGGTAGATAGTTCCAGCTCGTCCCGCCCCCCCGACTAATACTCTTGACACCAGGAACAAAAATAATACCCGGACCGCTTGGCACGACCGTTACACATCAAATCCACGTTTCCCCCATCGATCGTCAGTCGCTTTTGTGGCTTTTCCACCCCTTTCCTCTTTGGCATTTTGTAAAAAACGCGACCGTGCGGGCTTTTCTTATTCCACCGCAATAAAGGCATCATCAATTACCCTCTCGTGATGTCATCACCAGCGCGTCATTGGGCCCTGCGGCTGCCCTCAGTCAGATCGTCTATACTACGACAGCAACAAAACCTCCGAGCCTCGCATCACGTTCCGCTGTCAATTGCATTCTCCAGGCAAAAGACCACATCCACATCACCTTCACCGTCGAGATACATCCCGGCCTCCAACTCTGCACACTCTCACTGCTCGACGTCTCCGTCTCCGTGCCAGCACTACCATCACCACCACATCCACTCCTCCGCCGCCAACATGACGAAGCAGGCGGAAACCAACTCGGTCCAGACGACGGCGAACAGCAAGGACGAGGACTGGAAGACCCAGGCCCCGTACGTGCCCCCCGGCAAAGCCCACCCCGACGGCGACAACTTTCAGAAGAAGATCCGCGGCGCGTGCCAGTGCGGTCAGGTGTCGTACTGGCTCCAGAAAGAGAAGCCGTTGGCGTCCAAGTACTGCCATTGCAAGGACTGCCAAAAGATGCATGGTTAGTCTCCTTTTCTCTTTTTGCCAATATCATGATATGGCCCTAATGCTGACAATACCAGGCGCACCATTCCAATGGGCCGCCATCTTCCACAAGGAAGATCTTGCCTTTGAGAAGGGTGTGGACGGTCTGGTCTTTTACTCCTCCGGCAAGAACCTCCAGGGCCACGATCTACCCTGCAAAGTCAGCTGCGGATTCTGCGGCAGCCGCATCATGGACGAGGGCCGGAACATGGTGTTGCTGTTCCCCGGGTTGTTGCACTTTGATGGCGAGCAGAAGCGCAAGAACTTTGAAGTCCAGTAAGTCTTACCCGTTGGTCGTCTCAAGCCCCGTGATAAGAGTTACGCGAGTGACGACGCTGACCAATTCTCAGGATGCACATCTTTTACGGCCAAAGAGTCGTCGACCTGCCTGATGGAAAGCCCAAATGGAGCGGCCTGGATGAGAAGAGTGAAAAGATGGAGGAGGAAGTGGTAGATGTTAAGCACAAGAAGCAAAAGACGGATCATGCCAACGGCGAATAGTCGAATCCATAATGTTCATGTAGTATATGGTGTAAAAAAAAACCCCCGATATATCCCAAACGCCCGGCGTCATCTCATGCATAGTCTATCGCTCTATATCTAAAGTGAATTCAAGTTTAGATCATTATCCAATATCGCTCACCAGTTGAAACTTTCTTGAAAATACTCAATCCTTGACCATCCGCGGTCAAGCATCTCGACAACGGATTTCCTCGCACTGTCGGCCATGACAGCCGGCCCACACGCGACGACGGCAAGACTAGCCTTGCCCGCTCCCGTTGCGGCGTCCTGCACCTCCTCACGTACATCCGGCCGGCCGTGGAGCAAGCGAACCTGCTCCGGCCAGTCGTTCGGTCGCACGGCGTTGGACGCGAGGCTGTGCTGCGTGACATAGATATCGACAGAAAGCTTCCCACTATCGAACGCGTCCTCAAAGTCTTGTCTCAGCACATCCACGGCAAAGCTTAGCTCGCGAACGGCCCAGATGATTTTGATCGACCTCGCTCTCGAACCGGCTTTTGTGAGCTCGGCGAGATGTGCCACTGGCACCACGACGCCACTGCCTCCAACTATGAAGAGCAGGTCATCGAATTGGTTGAAGGGTTGCGTGTGACCGTAAGGCCCTTCGACAAGGACACGGAGACGTGCAGGGCGGGGCCATGCGGCGGCGGCGTCCTCGCGGAGGCGAGCGGTGAAGCTGTCGTATGGGCGGATCAGGAAAGTCATTGAGGGTTCGCCTCTCTTCGGCTCAAGCGCGACTTCGGACATGGGTTCTTGGTCCTGTTCGCCCGCGACAAGCAGAGGTGTCTGCTCGCAGGATGACTTCCTTTGCACGTGCATGTTTGTTGTCGTGCAGGCCATGGTGAAAGGATGGCTTTCCCAAAAGCACTTGTCGCTAAGGACGTGGAGGTAGTAGTAGGTGCCCGGCTTCGGCTCGTAGAAGCTGGTGGAGTAGGGGATGCTCAGGCGGATGATGTTGGAGTTTGCATCGTAGCTCGCGAGAGCGAAGGTATTCCAGAACCTTAGGTTGAAGGAAAGCGTCCTCGCCATGCGCAGCACACGATCGCCTATCCAGCTGTAGAAAGGTACCCAGAATAGGATATCATACTCTCCCTTGAAAATGGAGACATGGCTGTGCATTGTCAGCATCAAGCGGGGCAACAGGTAATGATGTGAGCAACGTACCCAAGCATGGTGATGAGGGTAAGGATAGATAGAAGAATGTGAAGAATGAGGAACAGCTCGTACTGCTTCCGTCGCATCCAATACACCGACGCTACGAGAAGAGCGACCATGCCAAACGTTGCCTTTATTCTGTCAGCGAGCATCACGTGGAGTATGGTATCCCAGAACCTACAAACCAGCCCGCCCACCAGAACATAACCTTCCACCAGGACATGAAGTACGCCCAGTCGCCGTCTAGAGAGACCTGTCAGATATTTGTGGTGCCGCGGAAAGGGTACGCGGAGCTTACCATCGAAGACAAGGACGACGTAACCGACGGAATGGATCACGGCCTGGACCGTCGCTACACGGGCAACCCAGCGGTGGAAGTTGTTGTACGTTCCAAAGTCCCAGCCGGTCACCCACATGAGCAGGTTGTTTCGCATGCCGAACAGCCAGATGATGGGAAAGTTGGCAAAAGAGATGATGCCGGTTCTATCGGCGACATAACGCCACACTAGGTGGTAAACCTTGGGCCAGCTAGGGGGCGTAAGCTGGTATACACCATAATGCTACATGATCTCACTTACTACATGTGTCCGGGAAGATGATGTAGCCATGGACGCAAAAGAATATGTTTACGATGATGAAGGCCAAGATGGTGAGACTCTGGACACGAGGCGGTATCGTGCACCAGCCTAGATTCTGCGAACAACGGTATCCGAAGGTGGCAGGAACGGTGATGTACCGCTTGAGCCACAGGGCGGACGCGTGGTAGATGCTCGGTGTGTTGCGCGGATTGTATTCCCGCTTTTGGAGGTTTCCGATGGCAGAGATGAGACGAGACCCTAGCCCGACGGCGATCACAATGAACCAGAAGACAATCACGTAGAGGCTGGCACGATGGTTAGAGACGGCGGCCAAAACGAGTAGAAGCCAGTACGAACCCATATCTGTAATGATATCCGTAGGTGTACTCGACAGAGTCCTGGAGATGCGTCAGTCATGAGCGATGCAGATCGCAAGAGAGAGGGGTCGTACGAGCGTGTCGGCCCAAATCTGATAGAAAGAATCCGCAGGCAAGACGACTTCATTCAAGACAGTCGTCTCGACGCTCTCTTCCTGGGTGAGCCTTCTCAGGCCGGCAATCTCCTCGCTCGAATAGTTGGCGAGGATTTCAAACGGCGGTAGCGAAGAGTTCATGTACGTCTGGCAGGTGTGGTTGAGGTCGCTCAGCCCGGCGACACGGTGCGTCAGGTCGCAGTGCAGGTCGGCGCAGAGGTACAGCGACGTGATGTGCAGGCGGCTCTCGCATGAGGCGATGAGCTTTGACTTTGCCGGCATAGTCCCATTGTACGACTGGGTATCGTTGAAGCGCGGCGCGCGGAGAGTGTACGAACAGGAGTCGAAGCAGACGCCGCCGGATCCCACGAGCGCCAAGGCTGGGTTGACGAAGAGGCACAGTGCGGCGATGAGCATCGACAGCAGGGCCCGGTGCGCCGCGGGGCGCGGGGCCGACGATGACGACGACAAGGGAGCGCGCATTCTCACGGTCGAGATGGAGGGGTTCGCATCGATGGAGGGCGAAAGATGACCGACCGTGATGAAGGCGTAGGCTCCCGGTGTGGTGTCGCAGGGAGACGTGCAGAGATCGAAAGTTGCCGATCTCAAACACACGGGAGGCGAGGGGGGGGGGATTTTGGGCGAAAAAAGTATGGTGGGATTTCGGAAAGTCAAAGTAAATGAGTGAGCGGCTTGGACCAGGTGAGAGAATTTGATCTTATCAGATCATCTGATTAAGCACCCTGGATCCACTTTACTGGCTTAGGTACCTAGGTATCGCGATCATCCACCGGCATCGGCTCGCCGCGGATCCAGCGTTGCACTCGTGACCCTGCCCCGCCAACTGTGCAACTGTTCCCGTCATGCATCGCCAGGCGTTGATCGCTTGACTGGCGGGTGTGGTCCAAGACATGCAATCAATCAGAAGCGGGTGTTGCCTTGGGGTTGAAAGTGTGTTGAACTGTGCTTCAGCCCTTGGCATGCCCGACTGATGCTGCCCACGCTGCGCTATGTCTCACTTTTTTCCATATGAACTAGGCTCCATTATGAAATCCCACAATGTGACGAGACATAAATAACACCGGTACTAAGATAAAGTCTGGGCCTCTCTTTTAAACCACCAGCACCATTAAAAGAACGTCATGGCTTGGTATTCATCAGGTAAATACGGTAATAGAAGAAAGAGTTTGTATTACCACTAGCCAAACCTCAGCCCCGAAGTGCCCAACTGGGTTCCGTAGACCCTTACCCAGAACCTTCTCCGGGCTCTTCCGCACTCTGACTCGGAAGTATCAGTAACCCTCTAGATCGTCGGAGTGCTGTTTCTGTGTGTGTAGTGGATTGATTTGGTGGACTGTGGCGAAGTTTATGGAAATGGTTCCATTGCCTGGGGAAGGCATGGATCGCTCTGACACACAAACCCCGGCTCTACCCTAAGGTAGTCGGTCCCGACTTGCCAAATTCGGAACACGCAGACATTGTCTCAGCAGCATCGATAAAGAAATATAAGCCGTGTCTTTGCTCGTCCCGTGTAAGTGTCAAATGCTCGAAGCTATGTACTAGTCTCGAGCAACTCAATTCCTAGTCTCCTACATCTATTCCCTCACAATATCAGCACTTTAATCATGGAGAAGACTCTCTGGCGTCCACTGTTCGCCATATTCCTATCGGCCTTGACAATAGCCCTGGCCCAGAATGCCCAAGTTAAAGTAACACTTCAAGAAACCTTCCGCACCGTCGCTCCTCCAAACGATGCCTTCGCACACGATGCCAACCATGTAAACATCGTCTCGACAGTTCTCCTTGGCCTCTGCCTGACCTTCGTTCTGATCTCTCTCCGGGAAAGCAAACGCTGGTCCTCGGCAGTCCCGATAGCGCTGACCCTCGGCGCGGCGACCTGCGTCCTCCCTGAGGCAGTGGATAACTACCTCGCCAACTGCTACTGGGCCTAGTCCCACGACCCATCGCAGCTTATGTTCATCTTCCTGTGTCGCGAGTTCGACGTCTACGTCGGCATTATATGGTGGTCCTTTGGTGCGGTCTTGGGATGCACCATCTTCGGCGCCCTGATGCGCGGGGTGAGCACCAAGACCCTCTGGGCCCTTTTGGGTCTCGCATGTCTATTCGACCTCGTCCTAGAAGATTGCCTGCTCAATTACGGCGGGCTTTACCTCTACTACGGCCACCAGCCTCTGGTTCTGTTCGCCATGTTCCCGTGCTGGTGGGCCTTCTGCAATGTGTCGGCCGTCTTCCTGGGCATTGCCCTGACGTACCGGTATCGGGAGTGGTTCAACGGCTGGCGGAGCGTGTTCGTCCTGCCGATATTGCCGTTTTGCTACATCGCGGGATGGTCTCTGCCCGCGATGCCCACCGTTTATGCCGTCCACGCGGACTACTCTCCTTTTAACACGCAGCTATGTGGTCTTCTGACGTGCTGTTTGGCACTAGTTCAGACCGGGGTCATGATTGACATCCTTCTCGGGCGCGATCCGCTCAGTTTCGATCAAGCCGGCCAGTCGGTGAAGTTGGACAAGAGGTCACTGTGAACGGGTTCGCAAGTGAGACGATAGACTCGGGACAAATCTGGGACGCCTTTTGAACTAAAAGTCCGGCGGGGCGTTTACACACGCCGGATGTACATTTTAGCCAAAAAGAGTGGTCTGGTGAGATTGAACGCGATGAGTTAAGAGTATTTCATCATCATAATCTCATGAGCGAAACGAGCTCAGATTTCGTCTAGGCGAACATCCGAACCGTTTCTCTTGTTTGCTTTCTGGGCCCTTGTTATACGGAGGGTCTTTATCAGAAGAACTCCTAGAAGTAGTCATGAGACCCTCGAAAGCTACAAAGAGTGCATCTTCTTTGCAGCAAGCCAGCCGCCGCCGCCACGGACGACTGATCCACGCCTTAAAGTGCCGTCACGGACTTTTTCTGGACTCAAGGTCGCTTCTCCATCGTCTTCTTCTATCATAGCCGTTAAGCAGTCTCTTAACGTATTCCAATGCCAACAGTGCCGCCCTAGTGTCACGCATCCAGTTCCAGGTATGACACCACTTCCGATACAACCGTGTACATTTGAAATTTCAGTCCTAAGGCTATAACTTAGTCTATTCGTTTATTAAAGTCTTTCCATTGTTCTAATATACAAAAATAATGTCTTTAGGTTCAGTCTTGTCCTCATACACCTTCAGCTCTTGGAAATAGCCAGTGTCTTGGATGTTTCCGACATTTAGTCCGAACTCTATAATACAACCATACAACTACAAAACTTGGAGGTGTTATTCTAAACAGTTGCCAATCGTCTGGTATACCAGGAGCTATGGAATATACGCTATATGTAGCTATTGGAATATAGGCAATTTTGGTGTCGAACCTCACAGTCAGGATTCTATTGTAGGCACCGAGTATGGTTCCTTCACCCTCATGGGCTTGCTTGCACTCGGTGACATCGTCCGGTGCGAGCTCGAAGTCATATAACCGCCTCCAGTGATATCTGACAAAGTGAACCACCCGCAATCTTGAACTTACAACCAAGGGTCTGGTGAGTTAGCTTGACTGTGGAGCTGATCTATGCTGATCTATTGAACCAACACAATCGGAGGAGTTGGATACGATTGATAATGGAATGATAAAATCTAGCCTCTATCGTACCGCCTCCGCATTACTCACTCTGGGCGAGTGCCGCGGGCGTATGTCTGGTGTAAGCCCATTGCCGTCAGCCCCTAAATCCAGCCGCCCTTAGTCAGGTTTGCTTCCCTCTCTGGGCTTCTCGTAGGTCTCCGAGGAGGCATACTCCTAGCTACCGAGGCAATATCCTCCTTTTCTCTTGGTAATCGTACGTTGTGAGAAGATGGGGCGTGTGAGCTCGCAACCCAGCGATATGGAGCCACAACCATGCCATCCGGTCCAGTCAGTAGGCTGATAGCATCCGTCTGTAAGACTTCTCGTTTCCTTTTATTCCTGTACCGAACCCAGAGGTATACAGCGGCAGCTAGAAGTATGCCCACCAAAGCAAGTGCTCCGATGATACTCCCCACAACAGCACCAGTCGAGGCTTCCCTGCTACCTTCAGGTGCCTCTGAGGTAGGCCCCGGTACGATGAGATTGGTTTTGGTGATGATGGAGACGCCAGATGTGGTTGTATGAATCCCAGTCGTTTCAAGGATCCTAGTCGTTGTATGGATTCCAGTTAAGGAAGCAGTTGAGGTAGTGTCCGTGTTCGTTCTGAGCAGGGCCGTCGTGTTCGAAAAGGTTGCCCCAGACCTGGGTTTCCCCGCGGTTGAGTCCGCCATCAAATGGCAACCCCGGAAACTGTATTGAAATAGAAGAGAGTGAATGCGCTGGTATCTTCAGCCGACAACCATGTCCAGCATGCGTTACAAGGCCTTGGTCCACTGTTTACAGCCGTCAGATGCGAGAGTTGGAGAGGCCCGGAGTTACAAACTTACCAACAAAATTCAACGGGTCCGTATGCCCTTGCCAACGCGGATGTTTGGATGCATGTTGTGGGGATCGGGGAGTGACAACCTTTCTAGGATCTGGAAGAGTGGCATATTATAGCGGGGTCCATGCACCTCAATGAGAGAACCTCATCTACGGAAAACCTTGGAAATAGTTAGCTAGGGGCAGTTCTTTTTATTAGAAGAGGGGGGGATTTACTTTAGCGTTGTTACAGGAAGATAGCATGAAGCCACAGGTATCAGCCTCCTTAGGCGCCTGGGGAAAGGGGGATTGGATCTTTCGGGAAGAAAGGTCGTCATCATTGCGCAAATGTATTATAAAAAGAGGGCGACGAGCCAGAAGGTTCTGATAATGAAGGAGAATCATACGAGGCTGCTTCGGGAAAGATTCCATTCTTTTAGCCAGAAGTTAGTGCTGCTGGAGTTGACATTGTGAATCATTAACAAACCAAAGTGATCAACGAGAGATGCTCTCAGTCATGCTGTGAGAGACGAATACAGATTAGATGAGCAAGAAATAGATCAAGCCAAGTTGTTCAATTAATCCCGACGATTCGAGCAAGAAAACAAGAGTTAATTGCCTGTACGCGGCTTATGTCTGTCGGCCGCCTTCGCCTTGTCGGGTTGGCGGCCCCTGAGCCTCCATTCCCACGGGTATACCATATCCATTCCCATATTTGTAAATGCAAACGTAAGAAAAACCCAAACCACGATGGCCTCACTAGCCTTGACCATCACTTTTCCGTCTCCCGGGAACGCCTCTCGCGCAGCAAACCCGCCACGTTCAGTTGTGCTGCGGCATGGCCATGCCCTCCTTCTGCGGCTGGTAGCCCTGGACGATGGGCCCCGTCGACATGCGGGCCTGGACCTCCTTGTCCTGCTGGATGAGAGCGCAGCAGCCGCACCAGTAGCTGACGCAGCAGTCCGACAGGCCGGAGCCCTTGATGCCGAAGCGCTCGCGGATCTCGCCGCGCTTCATCATGGCGTAGACCCAGCCGCAGCCGGTGAAACAGTTGATGCCGAACATGAGCATGCAGTCGGTGTTGATGGCCTCGTAGGTCTGCATCGTGGGGTCGCGCAGGCGCTCAGAGGTCTTGCCGAGGACTGGAGGGGGTTGCGTGTTAGTGCTGCCGTGACCAAGGTCGATTGACTGGGATTCGGAAGGGGAAAGGCAAGGGTGGACGTACGCAAGCAGGGGAGACATGTTCCCAGCATGCAGGTATCGCAGGGCCCGCAGTTCATGAGGCCGGACTGCCATTCTTGGTTTTGGACATTGGCTCCTTGGTGGTATTCCTGCTGCTGCTGCTGCTGCTGCTGCTGCTGTTGCTGGTGCGGCTGCATGGGGGCTTGCTGTTGGTAGTCCATCGTGGTGGCTTGCGGGCGATGCGTCAACAGTGAGTCGTATGTACGGACAGTTGTTCGAGATGCAGATATTCCAGAGGCCCCAGAAGCAACAGCAGCAGGGTTTTTGATGGTCAACGTTGGGCAATGAAACTCAGAGGGATACGGTGTTCTGATATAGGAGCATGGGAATTATAAGACAACAAACGCACGTTTGGGACTCCGGGGGCGTGGACCAGCGGCTGAACCAGCTGGAGGCAGACGAATGCAGATGGGTTGATCGCACTCTAAAAGGGGTGCCGGATGAGGTATAATGCATGGGGGGAGTCGCACACAAGCGAGTTCATTTCGCATAGCTGAGGAACAAGCTTCAGTAGTAGAGCTGACCTTCACTCCAGTCCCCACGCTAGGCTGTTAGACGGCGCCAGTTGGCGTTTTCTCAGGGTCGCGACACGATGGAATGGGCTGTGTCGTATCGAAACCCTTCACTCTCTCTCTCTCTCTCTCTCCCGACGACGCCTGATTCCTTTTCATCCCACAGTGTGTAACTCGGACCGTCCAGCCAAAGCAGCCTCTTGATATGATAGGCATCAGCCCAGGAAGAAAGCTTGTCGGACCAGAAACGAAATCCATTCCGTGGCTTACTGCCAACAAGGTGATTGGGACCCCGGGTCCTACGCCCGTGAACGGGGATGCTAGACGTGACGATGGCGTCCTAGGGCTGAGCTTGGCGGGACTGGGGTGATTCACGAGGCCGATTGGCGGTCTCGTTTGGCGTCTGTACCTATGCAAGGGGTGCTGGTTTCTCCTGCGAATCGGTTACCCGGGCGGCGCTGTGGGTGAACCGCTGGCATGTGTTGGAGATGAGTGGGAAGTCGGAGCATCGCTGGCATCGGTGCCGGTGCAGTGGAACGGTTTTTCCATGGAAGCTCCAGAGACATTGTGTGTTGGAGACCAAGAAGCTGCCGAGTCTCTGCCCACTGCCGCTAGTCGCTGCTTTCGTAACCAGGCGGTTGCTCGACGATCAGACGCCCGGCTTATCCTGTGATCGTCGCGCCTGGGCAGACGCGCTGAAGCGACCTTTACACGGCACGGAATCGAGATGAGGCGTGGTGTTTGAGTAGGCAGTCTGGCACGGGGCTCCTTCAACACCACAATTGCTGTGGTGAAAGATGGAAGCGTCCCCCAAAACTAGGTTGAAGACCCTGCAGCATCCCTTTTAGTAGACCTGTGGTTTTCCTGTCAGGTCACTCACCACCCACATCCCCTGCCATCTCATCTCATCTCACAGCACCCTGCCCAAAGTCCCGTGTGGAGGGAGGGAAAACGCCGGACGAAAGCTGTCCCAGTGAGCCTAATTTAGTTCGGCATGCACTTCAGCCTCACCTTTAGGCGAGTCCTTCAGGCCATCTTTTTGGATGATCCTGGTTATTGGCGTTTCTGAGAAACTATCAGACTCGACTGCGGCTCCCTACCAACACGACCGCGTGCATGAGCCGCCGTGGTCGATTATCTCTTACTTACAATGATTAATTGAGCAACTCACGAGACTATTCATTCTACCATGTTCTTAATACTCGTCAATTACGTGGGTATCTCATAACTCATATCACGCTGCATCACCATTCTCATCCTCTGCGTTCTCACCGTCACCGGTCTGTGCCTTCAGTCTCTTACTCCCGCCGCGCACCCTCCTGCTCATGATGAGATAATCCGGCACAAACACCTTGCCGAACCGCAACTTCCTCTCCACCGGCGAGATCGCATCTCGTTCGAACCCCAGCTTCTCGTAGAACGCGCGCGCGTTGGCGTTGGCGAGGAAGCACGTCAGCATCACCTTTTCGATGATGGGGATGCTCTCCGCCACCTGGACGAGGTGGTCCATGAGTTTGCGGCCCATGCCGGTGCTGCGACGCCATCAGTGAGCCAGTGGCCAACCTTGGAAGCGGACATGTTAAGACTCACCCTCTCAACTCCTCCATGAGATGAATCTCATAGCAGTAAACCACGGGGTCGCCCTCCTCGAACGTCGGCATCAGGCTCGTGAAACCGCATATTTTCCCCTTGCCGCTCTCCTCGTCCGCCTTTTCGCCATCGTCACCGTCACCACCTGCCGCTGCCACTGCTTCTTTGACAAGGATGTACCTTAGTTCGGGACTTCTCATCTCCTTCAACTTACTCAATGGTTTCCACCCATCCTTAGAAGCACGGTAGTCTGCACCGCTGGTGTGCTCAATGAGGTCGAAGCAGGCCTGCAGCTCGGGCTGGGCGAGCGCCGACGAGGACTTGAGCGAGAGGGCATAGGGTTTGCTGCTTTTGGGGTGCGTCCACGATGTCCAGTCTGAACTAGCCATCAGTGATTACAAGGTGAGCATGCTGGGTCCGATGATGCCGCATCAATCGCGCGGCGCTGTGCCAGGTGAATAGGAGACGAACCTTGGTTGCAGGTAGTCTTTGATGAACTGGTCGTCGGTTTTGCGGTTCGCCGCCTCGATGGGGTTTGTAGGCGCTTTACGGCGTTTTCGAGGGGGCGGGGCCATTGCCGACTGAAACTATCAGAGAAACTAGAGTTCGAGGAACCGCAGTGATCTAATTAATGTTGTAGAGAAACATGGAGTTGCAGAGAAGCATGGCGGGACCTGTCAACACAATTGTGTCACACGGCGCACATCCCACCAACATCCTCCCACTAAACGCGCCGGGACGCGTCCACTAAACTCGCATCTCCAGCAGCTGAAGCACAGCGCCCCGGCTGAGGCGGGCCCGTTCCGCCCAGACCCAGGGGAGCTCCCCCTCGACCCGAAGTTTCCCCGTCCTGACCTCATCCACTCCAAAAAGTTTCCACATTTGAGAGGCTCCGGCGTGCGTTTGAAGCTCTCATCGAGTCCCGCCTGTTCAGCTTCACAACCGTCAGATGTAGTCGACTCCCCCAAGATTCCGGCCTGATGCCCCTCAAAACACTCCTGTGGTCCCTCGTCCGCAGCTACTCCAATGGCCCGGCCAAGTCGCGGCTCGGAAAGAAGACGCTGAGTCTGGACCATGTAAGAAGATCGCCTTCCCACCTGCATCTCACCCCTGGGATACTCGAGACGCAGACACCCGTGTCATTTTAAAATGGGAAAGAAAAAACGGTAGACTGACCGTCTATACAGTTCCTCCAGAGATCCCGCGCCATCTCGCTCTACCGCGAAATCATCCGCGGCACGCGGCGCATCGCGGACCCCAACACTCGCGCCGAATCGCGCCGGTTTGCGCGCGATGAGTTTGAGCGTCACCGAGACGTGACAGATCTCGTAAGCGTCCTGCTCATCCTCTCATCTTTGCGAAGCCAGACTGACAAAAGTATGAAAGGGACACATCCGCTACCTCATCTCCACAGGCAAGACGGAGTGGCAGGGCATGGAGCGCTACGTCGACGGAATGTAGTTGGCGGAATGTAGAGTTATTGTGTAGATATCTTTTGTATAATACAGAGGCCCAACCCTTTGCTGCCTGTTCCATGCTGCAAAAGTGCCCGATGGCCGGGGGATTCTTCTCTTCCTATGGGCTTCCTCGCTCGACGGCCCACGAGATCCGTCAACCCCCCTGGAGATGTGTCTAGCGCATGACGGAACGCTGTCTATGTTGCCAACCTCCTCGCACTCCCCGTATCCTCACTCGCGCATCTTCGTGCTAATTGTACAGAAATCTCTCATACACAGCCACGACGGTTCTGTCTCCTCATCTCTCAAGCTCTGGGCCAACCTTCTAAGACTGGCGCTGCTTGTGTCTGGGGTTTGCCTTGCAAATGACGTACAGGTATCCGTTGTGCCTCTTACCCGCCTTGCGACGGACGATCTGCCGATTTTCACGTTAGCAAAAGTTCAACCTTTCAATCGCAAATATCATCTCCCTCTGTTCCTGATTCTGTCCCCTTCTAGCATCGTATGCCCAACTCCTCTTCCGACCCTCATCATCCACCCCAAGCTTGCACATCTCCCACCAAACCACTAATTCGATATAGGGAAAGGCTCACCTTGCAGTGCTCACACCTCTTCTTGACGGAGCTGTGCACCTTCATCCCCCTCGTCTGCTGCACCACCGCGTTGCCGACGGCCGCGGTCTTCTGGCCGAACGCCACGAGCACCGACTCAGTCTTTTGCGCCGGCTTCTTGGTCAGGATCGCTGTCGACAGGGCGCGCGTGGCCGTAGCTGTCGTGCCGACGCGAGGGATCGTCGCGCGCGCGGTGGTGAGGGTCAAGGACCGGAGAGAGGCGGCGAGGGAGGCCATTTTTTCTTTCTGTCCTGCTCGTTTTCCGGGTCGAGATTGAGAATCGGCGGTCGGGTTTCGGGGGAAAATGGGACGCTCGGAAGCTCAATTCGTCGACGGATTCTTTGACTGTACGCTTATTTTTCGACGGGAGCTATCCGAGCTGGCGGGCTGGGAGATGTGTCGTAGGGCGTGCAGCTTCGCGATGCCGATGGCGCTGATGGTGAAGGGGCCTGGATGGCTTCGATGGGAGCATTTTCGACGTCTTGGCGCTGTCACGTGTGCCAACGTCCGTGCGCTTATCGGGACGATGCTGCTTATCGCGATGCTGCGGTATCGGCCAAAAGTCACTAGTAATTAGAACAACGGTTAGAGGGAAGGGCACTGTGAGATGCAATCACGCTTGCGTGTAAATCCTTTCTTGACATATGTCCAGTTGAATGCAGTAGTCTATGTATGAGAGAGATTTGTTGAAGCCCGAGAAACTCTCTTGTCCCTGTATCGTCATACCCGAATCCGGCGCAATGGTCCTGCGGACGCTTGTTCCTTCGTAAATCGCCCAAAATATTTACTTCGCAAAACTCCTGACGCCAAACTGCAATCACCCCGCGCGAATCCTTGAATGTCTCAATTAACTGCGAAGGAAAGTCTTGAAGACCACAGACTGGCTGCAGTCCTCCCAAGGGTAGCCAATCTCGGTAAGGAACTTCTCCAGCTCCTCGACCTCGTTGTCGGGGCACAAGATACCCGCCAGGATCTTACCCGTGTCACCGCCGTAGTTACGGTAGTTGAACAGGCTGATGTTGAACTTGGGGCGAAGGGTCATGAGGAACTTCTCCAGCGCACCGGGACGCTCGGGGAAATTGAACATGTACAAACGCTCATTGGACACGTTGGAGCGACCACCGACGAGGTATCGGATATGGCTCTTGGCGAGTTCGTCGCCAGACAGATCCGTCACCGACATGTCGTGTGACTGGATGCGCTCCAGCAGCATCTGCAACTCCTGCGTCCTCTGGGATGCCGGGGCTGTCAAGGAGATACCAATGAGGACGTTGGCGACCTCATCTGTAGCATAACGGTAGGAGAATTCGGTGACGGAGTGGGGCATGATGCTGGTGATTAGGTTGGCGAACGCGCCAGGCTTCTCGGGGATGCTGACTGACAGCAGGGCCTCCTTGCCTTCACCGAGGGTCGCGCGCTCGGCGACAAAACGCAGGCGGTCGAAGTTCATGTTGGCGCCAGAGGTGACGGCGACCATGGATCTCCGGCGGTCGCTCGGGTTCTGGGCGACGTACTTCTTGAGACCGGCAATGGACAGAGCACCGGCGGGCTCGAGACCGGCGCGGGTGTCGTCGTACATGTCTTTGATGGCTGCGCAGACCTCGTCCGTGGTGACCTGGATAACCTCGTCCACGACGTCCTTGCACAGGCGGAACGTCTCCTCGCCTACTGTCTTGACGGCGGCACCGTCAGCAAACAGGCCGACATTGTCCAAAACCACCCTCTCTCCCTTGGCCAAAGACTGCACCAGAGCATTGGCATCGTAGGTCTCGACACCAATGATCCTGACGTGAGGCGCCATGCGCTTGACGTAAACACCAATGCCGGAGATGAGACCACCACCACCGACGCAACAGAAGATGGCGTCCAGCTTGGACATATTGATCTGGCCGAACAACTCCATACCGATAGTTCCCTGGCCCGCAATGACGTACGGGTCGTCAAAGGGGGGGATATTGATCAGTCCATCCTGCAGCGCCCTCCGCCCACACTCCTCCTTGGCTGCATCGAAGTCAGCGCCGTGCAGGACGACGTGACCACCCAATCGCGCGACATTGAGATGCTTGATGCTAGGGGTCCCCTCGGGCATGATGATGGTCGCGGGGATCTTGAGCTTCCGGGCCGAATAGGCGACGCCCTGGGCGTGGTTGCCGGCAGAGCAGCAGACGACGCCCTTCCAGCTCTTGGCGGGGTCGAGGTGGGCCATCTTGTTGTAGGCACCGCGCAGCTTGAAGCTGAAAACGGGCTGCTGGTCCTCGCGCTTGAGAAGCACATTGCACTCGAGTCGGTTGCTGAGGTTCACGGCGGGCTGGAGTGGCGTGATCTTGCAGGCCTCGTATACGCGGGAGGTTGCGGCGGCGATGAGTCGGAGGTACTAGTCATATGCACTGTCAGCATTGCTTGTGTGTAACAGACAGCCATTGAATCGGAGCAAGGGCTTCTCACGTCGGGGTGGCCATCGGGCAGGAGAAAGTCGTCAGGCACAATGCCTTTGATGCGGTTCCGCCTCTCCTCCGGGGGCGTGGACGGGTTGGCGCTGTACTCCGTCAAAGACATGCCCTGCGGCTGCGGCGTCCTTGGGCGCGGCGGGTGGTCGCCATTGACGCCATTGAGGTTACCGTTGGTCATGACGGCGACGACGGGAGGTTCTGCGTTCTCCGACATGATTGTTGTGACTTTGAAGAAAAGAGTGAGTTGAGGAGTGGAAGAGTTCGAGTCACGGTCCGGGACAGAAGTAGCAAGTCCACATCGAAAGAGTCACGAACGGGACGGGGACGGGACCGGAGCCAACACCAGCCTGAAATAAACTGGAAATTTGTTCATAGTGGGGGCTGACATCGGAGCTCAAGTCGGCTCGCGGGGTAAAATCAGACGGTTTTTTTGCGGTGTGCTTTGCAGCAATGGCCTGTAAGCAGCGTCTTGGGCGCTGGGGATTGGTTCCAGCACCCATGTTTCCGCCTGGCGCGCGCCTTTCCCTGCCACCGTTCTGGGCGTTCAGGGCGACATCGCTACCTTACCTAGCACCCCGAGCCGGGGTCTGTAATCGAAAGGGTCTGGCCCGTGCATCGACAGTTCGATAGCAGATAAAGATAAGACATTGGCACGCTTGGGTGGGTGGTTACCTAAGGTAAGGTCTCAGCAGCCGGAAACAGTCGGGATTTGCCGCAAATCTGCTCAAGGGTCGAGCTCTGGGCGCATCCAGTCCCCGAAAGGCAAAGGGTCCAGAAAGTCCATTTCATCATCGAAGTCGCCGACCAGTGGAATCGCACGATTGCCTCCTTCACCACCGGCACGTTTCCCATCACCACCACAACGCCAATTGCAAATCGCCAAGATGCCCGGCCCCGACGGAAAGCCTTCGCTGCTCGACCAGCCCATGCCCTCGTCGTTCGACGAGAACAAGTAAGTTGATTCGAGATGTGCGGGAGCTGTATCGCTGGGGGGAAAAAGGTTGCTAATTACATCACGCGACCTGTAGCGAATTTTACGATGAGCGCATCCTGCACAAGGTCTTCCGCAAGCTCAGAGAGGAGCCCCTGATTCCTCTTGGTGCGTAAGCTCTACAACCTCGGATAGCCAACGCTCTAACCTTGCGCCAGGCTGCGGTCTTACGGTATTCGCCTTCGTCAGCGCCTGGCGCGCCATTCGCCGAGGCGACTCGGCTCAAGCCAACAAGATGTTCCGCGCGCGTGTCGCCGCCCAGGGTTTCACCGTCTTCGCCATGGTGGCCGGCAGCATGTACTACAACAAGGACCGCGAACGCACCGCCGAGCTGCGCAAGATCAAGGAGGCCAAGGACGCCGAGGAGAAGCGGCAGAGGTGGATCCGCGAGCTCGAGGCTCGCGACGATGAGGAGAAGGCTCTCAAGGCCATGTTGCAGGATCGGAGGGCCAAGTTCGAGGCCAAGAACTCCGGTGCTGCCGGAGGCGAGACGCCGGCCGAGGGCGAGAAGGTCAAGTCGGGGGGCGTGCTCGGTGCGTTGGGACTTTCGGCGTGGAGCAAGCCCGAGGAGGGGAACGCCGCGTCCGAGGCGCCGTCGGTTGAGAAGCCGCAAAAGAAGGAGAACCCCAAGAGCTCCCTTAGCACCATCGGGGAGATCTACGGCCGGAAGCCTTCGTCGGAAGAGCCTAAGAAATAGGGGCCCCGTGTGGACTGACTGCGGACTTGTACCGAGTTACGGCACGGCCGCATTGTATAGTATGGGCATTGGCATCGGCATCGAGGACGGGCACACTGTCTCATTGAAGACTCCGCTCCGTCGTATATAAAAACATGGGCAAAAGGTGGCGCATCTGGTTGAATTGAAGAATCATTTGATTTCTGGAAGGACAGGGCGAGGCCATTGACGAGCCTTGGGGGCCCAGTTGACAAGCTCTATTTGATCTCGAGTGAAACCTACTTTGTAGGGACATGCGTAGGAGCGACTGACAAGAACAGGGTTAACAGCCTTGTCGTGATCCTTGGTGCACTGAGACGCTCATTATTTCTCACCAAAAAGATCTTCCAGGGATCCTAGCAAGTACAGCGTACGCGGCCCATGTCTCCTGTCTGCATTGTCTGCTGTGAATCCTTAGAGGGGCATGCAGGGGAGCTCGGGCCAGTGAAAGTGACGTTGCGGGGCATGCTCCGTTCCCCAAGAACATGACGCGCCCAGCTTTGGCGGAGAAACAGCAAAGAGGACTGATCTGACACCTGCTGAGTCTGGGCGCTGGGCTTTGGGCGAACTCTGTGTCTCTGGGCTCTAATCATTATGCAATCGCTTCGTTCCGCCGGTGAATGCACCCCAGGGGCTTCCGTCATTAACCTCCCATTCCCTTTCCCCCCCTTCAAACATGGCCTTGCCAGGTGATAATCACCCTAAAGCCCATTGCACACCTTCAACACCATACACCGATGCCTCTTGACCTACTGCAGAAACCTTAACATGGGACAAGCACTGTCTGACGAAAGCTCGCGGCACATGTCGCACGAAGAGCTCACCCATGAACTCGTAAGCCGCCCATCGCAGAATGACCTTCCAGCCATCAAACATGGCTGCACAATCCATGTTCTACCCGTTTTGCTAACGAACACCACAATAGGCCAGCCGCTTCGCCGACAAGTGCTTCACTTCGCTCGAACTCTACTCCTTCAAAGATGTCTTCAAAAGCCTGGCAGACAAGCAGGGCGATATCCGCTACCTAAAGGAGGACACCCTCGCCCGCTTCCTCGAGATACCCGACATCCTCCATGTCTCTCCTGTCATATTCCAGATGGTGTCCTACATCGGCGCCTTCCCCTTTCTCCAAGACGCGCCCGCCGTCCTCGGCATCGACCAGATGGTTATGGTGGTCGTGATCATGACACAGAGACACAAGCGGGTTCTGGCCAAAGGAGCAACCGACCGCGCCAAGCTCATCTTCAAGAGTCTTGCAGTCTACGACCGTAGGGCTTCCGAAGCTGCCATCTCCGCCGAGGAATCTTCGAAGGAGGAAAAGACGACCGACTCACAGCCGAGGAGCCATGTCGCAGGCTTCGCAGTCGACGAGCCGGCCGAGGAACCAGAGGACGACGACGACGATCTCGAGATTGCCGCCTTTGAGCTACTCGATATCAACGACGCCGTCTGGCAAGGCGACGCACCGAAGATGCAGGGAGCCATGATTCCAGCCGACAACTTCCGCAAGTTGCTCATGTTGCTCATCTTGATAGCTCCCCTAAATGCCCAGGAGAGACTGTCCATGTATTCCACCCGCGTAACGGGTGACGAACTGGACAGCCTTCGCGCTACTGCTGAGCACATCCTGGCGGCTTTCTTGAACGTCGAAAAGGCCCCCGGCATCAAGTTCAGTCACTTCAACCGAGTGCTGCCCGTCTGCTTCCCTAATCTCTTCAATGGGTTCAGCCCCCTCTTCGAGCACTTCCTCTTCTCCAAGAACTTGGACTTTACAAAACACAGAGGCGAAGAGCCGGCAGCTGAAAAGCAACCTGAAGAAGTCGTGCAGCCGTTGCTGCCAGAACCGGGCGAAATTCTTAACTTGAACGTCCTTTCCCAGCTGTCCTTCTTCCTACCAGGATCAGACCTGTTCAGACGACTCAGACCCCTTTATTCCGGTAACAAAGACGGGTTCTCTACGGGAAGCTTCGAGAGCAAAGTGTTCAATTGGAGAGCGCCTACAATACTTCTGGTGCGTGGCACGCGGATCAACGGCGACCCCCACGGCAGCCAGGAAACAACTTTCGCCGCGTCGATTCCCCCGCGCCGATTCCCGAACGGCAGTAAGGGTGACCGTCTGACCTTTGGTGTGTACGTTAGCCACCCGTGGAAGCATACTACCAAGGAAACTTTCGGCGAGAGAGACACGGTTCTCTTCCAGCTGGAGCCGGTCCATGATGTGTTCCCTGCCTCTCGATACAACTCAGAATTCATCTCCTTTACTAAGGCGCCTACTAATCGGCCCATGCTCGGCGTTGGATGCCCACACCCTCGACAAAGCCAAGCTCACCGGCGGAATACGACGTTGTCCCTCGGCGCCGTTTCCTTGCTACTAGACGACTCATTCGAGTTTGGAGTTTTCAACCACGATTGGACCGCGGGCGGTGGAGCGTTCGCAACGAGCGTGTCACGAAAGTTTGACTTCCAGGATCGATTTGAGATTGAAAGTCTCGAGGTCTGGGGCTGTGGCGGTGATGAAGAGGCGAAATCCCAGGCCGAGCGTTGGGCCTGGGAGCATCGTGAAGCGGAAGCCCGGCGGAAGGTCAACCTGGGAACCGGTGATTTGGAGGCCGACCGCGCATTGTTGGAAATGGCTGGTCTCGTGGGCAACCACCGGAGCGGTGGATCAATGGCATGAGCCATTGATGAGGCCCTCGAACGTAGTAATTGCCCCTAGCAGGTGATGTTGTGTGAGTGTTTGATACCAAGATGTGACTCTGTCTTCGTGGCGTTTTGGGACTAGGCGTCAATCGGACTTGTACAGCATTATGATATGCAAATAGATCTTTATGGCTACTCTCTCTTCTCAAAAAGCAACTGATACAATCTCGATACATTCTGTTTGACCCAGTTTCCTCGACGTACAGTAGCCGAAGCCCATCAAAATCTCATCACTTGACCGGGTTTTCAATGCGTGTTCTATTACGATGCTAAGTCGTTCATAACTTTTGACAGACAAACCCAACCCCATTGGCAACTTCCACAAAACAGTTCGAGAGAAACATGAGAGACGATCTCTGTGAAACAGAAGCAAGTTCGAGCTCGTCCTATTACAAATTACTTTCACTCCATCACCTTTCTCCGCCATCAGCACCGGCTACCGCTATTAGCAATAGGGGTCTACGACTTGGAGAATACAAGTCGAAGCGGAGGCGTCTATTTGACCTCGTAGGCATTAATAGCCTCGCTGAGAGCCTTCTTGAGGCCCTGGCCCTCCTCGATATCGTAGACGAGGTAGTCCTTGGCAGCGGTGCTCTGGAACTTGTTGATCAAACCCTGGGCGGCGCCCTGACGAAACATGGTCAGTTCTCCCGAAATCACTCCGGCGGGCGATGTTTCTCGGGTGGAAGAGAACGGGGGATCGAGAGCAGGACTTACGATGGCGGAACGGTCCAGGTTTTGCAGGACGTTGTGGATGCGGTGGTTGGCGTACGACTGGTACTTGGACACGGGCGCTTTGGCGGTGATGAGGCGGAGGAGCTTCTTCAGCGAGGGGAAGGGGCGGGCCCAGCGGTCGGAGCCCGGGAGGGTCGTGACGGGGCTCTTGCCGGTGCCGGGACCCTTGCCCTTGCCGGGGGGCTTCATGGCCGCCTCGGCCAACTCGGCGTTGCCCGTGGAGGCCGGGATCGCAGCGGCGGTAGTGGGGCTGACTGGGGCCGGGGCGCCGGTAGGCAGGCGGGTCACCTGTCTCTCATAGCCAGAGTACTGTGTTGCGTTAGTGGAGGTTGAACTCTATGAGAGAGGTCCTAGAGGTACAAGGGGGAACAGAACGTACCTGGTAATAGCAGCGGATGATGGCGCGCTCCTCCTCGGGGGTGAAGTTGGTGGTGTACTGCAGGGAGCGCTCAATCTTCCACAGGATCCATTCGATGTGACGGAGGCCATCGAGCACGTACTGTATCACAGGGTTAGCTCCGTAGTAGGTGGCAGAAGGGAGTTTCTGGAGGAGAGGGTCGCCATGGGAGGCATACGATGTAAGGGCCCTTGTTTTGAATCAGCCAAGGCACATATTCGTACTGCCACTGGTACACTGGGCGCTGCAAGTCGCCCGTCTTCCACGCAATGCCGCGGAAGTATGTGCACAGCTGCTCTCTCGTCACGCCGCGGTGGAAGTCGGGCGGGGCTGGCTTGGAGGTGGTGTTGCCTTTCTTGCCGTCACCTTTTTTGCCGCTGCCTTTCTTGCCTTTCTTGCCGCCGGGCCCCTTGGCGACCTCGGAGAGGTCCCTGGCACGGGCCTCGACGAACCTCTCGGCGTCTTCTGGGGAGGATTCGAGGGCTGCGGTGGCTTCGAGCTCGATGGCTGCCCAGGCTTGGGCACCGGAGAGAGAGGTTTCCTCGGGGGAGGAAAGGGATTCGAATCCCTCGTTTAAGGATGGGAGGGGGAGGGAGGAAGGGTCTGTACCAGCTACGGGGCCCGGGACAAAGTTCTTGAGGGGCTCGTCGATGGTAGCGTCAAGGACCGAGTCTGGGACTATGATAATTTTAGGGTCATTGGGGATCAGTGCCGCCTGGACGATGGCCAGCAGGGCTGGCATGAGGGTTGCGGATTTCATGGTGGAAAGATGGGGTTTGAACGAATCGGAGTGGATGAGAGAGTGATGAGAATGAAGAGGAGATTTGAGGTTCGAGACGAGTTAGGTTGTAATTATATAGACTTACAGGGTTTTGGTATCTTAAACTCATCAACATGTGAGTTGTTAACTCAGTAGAATGGGTGTGTGGCTGAGAATCCGACACACACGATGTTCACCTGGAGGGAAGGTTCTGAAGAATATTACTCGCAATGATGGGTACCAGTGTAGATGATGTCGTTCCAGCCGACGGGCTGATATTCAACCTTGATGACATGCATTTTGTGGAACTCTGCTGCCCAAGTTCCCGTAACAGAAATGTTACGAGACATTGTCCTTGACTTCAGCACGCCTCTCCTAAGCCCCTGGAGGATGTAATCGTCGAAGATTCAATGTAATCTGCGAATGCCAACTCAACACTCCGCTCAACGGGATACGCCCCAGTGATGACTGTTTTGCATGTCATACGTTGATCCATCAAGGTATCGAGCAGAAGAGACTTTTAGGAATCTTTCACCAGTTGTGCCATGGTACAGTTAGCCATCTCTCCTACCCCCTCCAGAGCCTCCATCATCTGCGTCATCCCTATATGACACTGTCATTCTAGGCTTCGTGGTGAGATGCAAAAAGTCAAACTCCATGTGCCTAGGACTGTAAGCTGAACGTCAACAAGGCCATGTTGGTAAATACTGGTAACCAGACTCCTGGTGTCAGATATCAATCACATGACGGCAATTTGCCATAACACAAAAGCGTAGGGGAATTCGCCTGTCTTATTTCCTCACTATTTCAGAGTTCTCGGACATGTACCAAGGTATCCGTCCCCAAAAAGTAAATTCTTGATTACGGAGTGGGAAATGGAGTCGTCTAACATAACGTCGACTTCATTGGAGAGACATTCATCAACCGTTCAGTCTGCCTACACGCGTTTGTCTCCTCACATGCTTTCTTCCATGCTCCTTTTCAATCCAACTGTTTTTGTCTAGTTCTCGTATACCCCTGCACAGCATGTATCTATTGGCACGGAAACAATCCAAACACATGCTGTACGACCTTTTAGTAGAGAAGCCATTGTCAAGATGCTTGTGGAAATCGCCAGGATGGGTCTATGCTTGATGAATGACTCTGACTCGGGCAGAATTAGCAGCCTTGCTCCGGGTACTCGCTGACGATACAATGCCAGAGCTTCTATACAGCATACACATGGAGGACTGGAGGGTTGTACCCATTGGTTTCAGCCGCAGATGGGCTTCAGCAATGCTTGTAACTGTGCCACTGTACTGCCTAGATGTGATGCTTGTCTGGACGATTTCGGCGTCAGCTCACAAAGTGGTTGGCACCTATTCCTGGAACAGGCGTGGTTTTGTTCAGTAATAAACAAGCCAACCACCTCTGATCTTAAGGATAGTTGGTCCTTCAAGCCTGTCAACGGCCACCAGCAGCGTTTTGTTGCCGCTCTGAGGCCATGCCACATGTGTGCCTGTGTACTTGATTCTGCTGGGCGGGGAAATCGACCCAAGTCATGCGGGTTTCGAGACCAACCAGTTGCAGATCTTGAGCAGCTTTCCTTGGCAGAGCCTCTTTTCCAAGCTTGTGGGGCCATCTGCTCAGTTACTGATGACAAGTCACACAGCGTGTGGTCGACAACGTTGTCGTGGCCAGGAACTTGCGCAATGCTTGTTGGGGCAGTGCTTCGCTCTTGGGGTCCAGGACTTCAAGATGGCTTCATCAGGCCCAGGCTGCAGACATTGCATTCTACCTTAGTCTCGAGGTTAGTAAAGCAACGCTGCAATTCGATGACCCTGACATGGATTCCAAATTTCGCATCTGCACCCCCAAACCATATGCTGTTGGTTCGATGGATGACGAAGGGCATGCCATTGGGGGCCCTGCTTTGGGGGCGCCCAAGCTTGGAGACAATCGGTACCTAAACAGGATGTCAGGTGTGATTCAGGCAGAAGCGAAGCGTCGTTGGATGACTTCGTGCAGCATTGGCGACTATTGGTTCTTTCTCTTCGAACGTTGACCAACCAACCATAATGGCGTACTCATTCTCATTCTGCTGCGTCCTCTGCCTCCCATTCGTTCTTTTCATGTGGTCACACACAGCGACGACTTCTTCCAAAGGTGCCTAGTCGTTGGTCGTATCATCATTTTTACCGATGTCCTACCCTTGTATCGTCGCCGTACAGCTCAACCTACATCTGTCATCGCGGCCTCAATTCTCGACCTTGCCCCCAAAATGGACAGGCTTGTCCTTTCAATCTGAACCCCAACATGGGGCTCGGTTTATCATCTTGACTTCTTTTTGCAGAGAAAGTGGACCTCAATTGTAGTTCCTAGCGTGTTGTTGCACTTCCAACTTGGATTGACGCCGCTTCATCGCATTTGGGGTCCTTGATGTTGGGGGATTATTCCCGTCATCGCCACCTTCTCCATACCTGGATATCGAGTTGGGCACTGCTTGATCCCGATCCATTATGAAAAACAAATCAGTGTAAATACAAACTTGCATCGTGTGGTAGACTAGGTATATATGCCGTGTGCCCTCCCGTCAAAAAAGCTCTTGAAATCACAATTCAGCCATTCCATCTCGTGCCTTTTGTTAGCCCATTCAGTATTCGCCTTGATCAATCTCCTCATTATGCGTTCGCTATCCGTGGCCTTCTTTGCTCTTGCATTGACTCTGAATCCAGTCTTCGCCCTCTTACCATATAGCCTGCCGTATTTGAGTAAGTCGGTTCCAAGTCTCCCAGAAAACCTTTTCTAACCGAAGCAGCACCGGGAAAGGAAACCCGCAAACCTGAACCGCCTGCAAGGCCTACATCGATACCGACCCAGCCCACCAGTTATTTTTCAGGCACCATGGGTGCGACAGGGAGTTCAGCAATCGCTTCGACTACCTTGAGCGTTAGTCCCTCGGGAGACATTTCTTCTCGATTCCCATTAAACGAAACGTCTGCCACTTCCGAGGAATCCTCTTTGGTAGCCACTCCATCGTACACTGCATCAGCCGGCACTTCTCTTCCGTCCCATGGTAAAAAGCTCCCTCCGACCCCGTTATCTGGGCGACCCATACCTTGCCAACAGCTCCGCTTCCGGAAGTTATCCAACGGCTGGAGGTGCATCCAAAACGACAAGATAGATAATCACAACACCCACAGTTGCAAGTACGGTGACAGTGGTAGATGTTAACTGAGCTACTCTCATTGTCGATCAACCAGTCGTCAATTACGCGGTGGGAGGCTGTGTTTCGTTCCCAATCTTGTCTGGCTCCTTTGTTCTCGCGTTCACTTCCTTCGCCATCACATCGTAACCATAACAATCACTAGTGAAAGCGCCACAATCACGTTAAACCGAAAACACCGCCTAGCCAGATGCCGACAATATCTTCGTCCTCGCCGACTGAGGCCTCTTACATTGGCGAGAGAAATTCACCGTTCGACCACAACTGGCGTCCCTCGCCTGTGGTCATGACGACCGATAAGCTCGTCTTCCATTCCCCTTGCCGAGGCGATCGAAGACTCCAGTGGGGAAACCATGCGAGTCACTGCAGCGTTCCCTTGTCTGGGACTGAATTGGGCGAGGCAATCGAGTTAGTCTTCTAGCCCTACTCTTACTCCAGACCATTCATCAATCTCTTCAAGCCTGTCGCCCGAATGCTCCAGAATCTCCCGAACCTACTTATCGAACAATATGGCGTAGTGGCGAAGAGAGGCGATGGCAGACTTGAGCAGCGTACCGATTTGGCAATCTTCGTAGCCACGTCAAAGCCAGATAGGGATAATGGTGGCGTCGCGCATAACTATTAGAGGCAACAAAAAGCCAGACAAATACATCACAGGTTTCATGGGTCCTTGTTGGTCAAGCTCCTTCTGAGCTATGGCCACTCAGCAGCCACGAGGCATGCCCATGCACACATAAATATCTTGACTATCTTGCTTTCGAGGGGGTAATATAAATGAGTCGAGCCGCATCCACACCAAGGCCTCACGCCCGAGGTTCTCTGAACACCAAGGTTAAATGATGAGATAAAATAAAAAGTGGAAAAGGAGAATCAGTCTCCTTGATACACACACCACTCCGGTTCCCCTTTTCCCGAAATCCCCTAAGACCCGTGATGGCCTGAAAGTAGAATAAAAAAACACACAACACAACAACGTGTGGCCCCGAATGCAACGGCTCAGACTCAATGCTGACAACAGATACACACATACACGCCCGCTTTGATCATCCAACCCCTTCTCGGCGAATTTACGTCTAGGTAATACATGTGCGGCGCCAGATGAACAATGGTGTCCATCTAGCTATGGAGGGAAAATCCGTGCTAAGATGATGACTCGGCGTCTTTAGCTGCCAAAAGCTCAATCATCTTCTCGTATTCTATATCCTTGTCCATGGGGTCACGACCAACGGCCTCACAGGCCTCCCGGAAGATGTCATGGGCCCTCTTGTCGCTGGCTTTTTCGCTTTTCTTCCACTCTTCAAACCACTGCTTGTTGAATTTTTGGACAAACTTGGATGTCATCGGACCCCACAACACGGACTGCTGCTTGGGAGCAGGATGTTCAGGCACCGAGGGTTCGGGTTTACCGATTTGCGTGCCTGCGCCAGTGGCTTCTTTGCCATTTTGCTCGCCGTCGGGTTCTCGCTCGCCTCGGGGGAGACGCATGGCGAGGAGCACGTACTCAGCCCTAGTCATGTTGTCCATTACGTCGTCCATATACCTCCTGACCTCATCAGGGGGTGCCACAACCCTCTGGAGGTACTCGAGGTGGCGACCAGAATGGGCGTATATCCGGATGGTGACTGGCTGATAATAGTCGAGCTTCGCGTCACCGCCATATTCCAGCTGACTGCCCTTGCGAACAATGAGGAAGGACGCAATGACTTGCTGTCCGCCAGGAAGATACTCCAGGATGCTATACTTTGGGAACAGGTATCGATCGCCATTCCCGCCCGTAAAGTCGAGGCAGACGCCTGAAATGTCAGGTCTCGCAGGTGGCGGAGGACCCTTTGACCGTAAAGCCTGCTGAGGGGGGTGCTGAAGTTGCGGCGTGGTTGCCGGTGCAGTAGCTGGAGCTGGGGAAGCAGCAGGCGCTGGTGCCGGTGGTTTGGTGCCGTGGCCATTCGGAACGCCGTTTACAGGAGTTTGCGGCGTCGGAGTCTGAGGCTGAGGGGTGGTTTGCCCGCCCCTAAGGTCTTTGTGCAGCCTATCAAGGGCTGCCTTGAGGTCGGTCGCGTCTGTAAACCCCGGCTGGCCTTCGGCAATCCTTCGAATCATGGCCCGCACCTTGGCGTCATCAAGCGCCGTCCTCACCAGTGCAACAACCAGAGGGTCGCTCCCGCGAGGAGGAAGCAGCTCACTCGACTTTTGCCGTGGATTGGTGGCGAGCACAATGTCCAAAATAGTTCGCACCTCGTCAGCAAAATACTTGACTGTCCGCCCATCGACCAACAGCCTGTCCGCTGAAGGGCCTTGCTGTCCGCCTTTTCTCTTGTACTCTGCCGTGATCTGATCAATGATCTTCTGGAAATTGCTTAACTCATCAGGCTTCGCTTCACCAGCCGCCACACGTTTCATCAAGTCTCGCAAATGAGGGTCCTCGGACGCCTTCTCTGCCAAGGTCATGATAATTGGATCAGTGCCCTGCGGCTTTGCAGCTGGCGCAGGCTTCGCAGCTCCTGCCCCTGGCTGGGGTGTTGAGCTCGATGGCCGTGAGTTGGGGGCTGAAGGCGCCATGGCAGACGGGACTGCAGGATTCGAGGGCGTTCCCGGGGCAGTGACAGAAGCGGGCGCAGGTACACCTGTCGGCAGTGAAGGGGCGACTGTCCTCGGTGGGGGTGTTGCGCTGGCAGGCTGCACGGGATCCAGGCTCCGTGGAGAGGGTAGCACCTTTGGCGGCTCGTTCGCTGCCGCCGAGGGTGGCCTCGACAGCATCTGTTGAGGCGCAGGAGATGGCGGAGCAGAACTTGGTGCTGGCGGCGTCGGCTTTGACTCGTTCATGGCGAGAGAGGGGGCGTTGGTGGAGGAGGCATGGCTCCGTTGGGAGGGCCGTACTGCAGGATGGGCCGAAAGGTAGCCTGCGTGGTGGGAGCAGGAGGTTTGGGGTCCTTGATCGCCCACATGGTAGCCTCGAAAACATGCGGCTCAATCGTGATTGTGACCTGCCCAATCTTGCTCATGGTATCTTTGGCTGGGTTCTTGGGGTCCTCGGTTGCGTTCTTCTTCCGTGCAGGCTTCGTCCAGTACTTCTCGAAGAGACCCTCGGCCATCCATTTGTGTCGCGACCGACTCAGCGACTCGGCGAGAACACCGCTGTGGTACGAGTTAGTCATTGGGTAATGGCGAATATGACAGGGCATTCTCGGGCAGGGGCATTACCTCTCTTGGTACGACTGGTATTCCCTCGCAGGGAGGTCATCGGGCTGAGGCTCCTCGACGGTCGGCAGCGGTTTGCCAGCCTGGATCGACTTGGGCAGCGAAGGGGGCGGCGGGGGCTCCTCGACGGGAGCCGGAACTGGCGTAACGGATCGAGGCTCGGGAGGGGTGACGGTGCGCTTCTTTGCGACGTGTTCGACACGCGCCGAGGCCCTCGCGGGCAATTTCCTCTTTCTCTCCATGCCGGTATGCCGTCTCCCCGTCGCAAAGTTCACGGTATCACGAGTGCGTTTCCGAGCGTGTCGGTTTGGTCATCATAAGCGGAGGAAGCCACAGGCCTCGACTGCGCGCGGCGGCGGCGTCTCGTCGTGGGCGTGTGGTGAGCGGTACAAGTGCAGTGCGAGCCGGGGTCGTGGATGGCTGGGATCGTGCTGATCGGATTGGAGCTTTTCGGGAATCCCTCAGGGCGATGCCTTTATCGTCGTGTCGCGGGCAGGCTAGAGTGCGTGGGCGTACGTACGTAGGTGCGTTTTGGTACGCAGCAGTGGGCAGCAGACGAGTGTTGTCGGGGAGTGTGGAGGAAGTGATTTGGAGACTCGGGGACGGGTTCGTGTGAATTGAATTGGGGTGGACGGGATAACATGAGAGCTTTGTATGGGAGGTCCCGCGACTGCAAGGTATCCGACGGTCCTCTCTGTACGGCACAGAGTGAGGCAAGGCAAGTAAGGTACTTTGCGGGAAAAGGTACAAAGTGGGAGGTACCTGAGGCTCCCACCCGCGTCGTCTGGTGTGTAGCCGCCCTTCTGCTTGCTTCCCGTCCAGCTTGTGCTGTGCGTGCTGCTGCTGTTGGAGCGAAGCAAGTGCTTCCGGGCTCCTGCATTCCTCCCTTTCACCCACTTAACAGAGCCTCTTGGGGTGCAAGTCTCACTCGTCAACAGGTGCCGTGCCGCGCAGTCGCAGCTGGGCAAGAGGACAGGCGGGATGAAGGTTTAACAAGGGACCTGGGCATATGATTGGCTCGGAGCTGCATGAGGGCGGAAAAACTGGGAATTTACCGCGCCATGAGTGGACGATATGCATGACTGGGTCCCGCCGGCCACTTAAATCGCGCCGCGGTTGCTTTGTCACGCACTGCCGTACCGCGGTACATATGTACTTTGTTCGCCAGTCATCTAGCCAAGGTACATAGTACTTCTATCCGCGTCGTCGTCGTCTGCCCTCCCTCCTCTCGCTACTCCCCATTTCAGTCCCCTTTTTCCACCGTCCATCGTCCATCGTCCGTCGCCCCTCGCCCGTCGTTATTACGCCCGTCACCAGTCACGGAACTCCAGTGCAGTGTAGCCGGCCATTCATTGACATGGCCAGATGACGGGACAGAGAGAGGACAGTGCGGGTGGGTAAAGGTGGGTGGCTGTGAGCTTTGGGGGGGAGGGAATGACCAGATTTCTCTCGTAGCTTCGGCTTCCTCGCCGTCCTATCCCTCCGCCTCAGTAGATTAAACCCAATCACACGTGCGCTGCCAAATGAAGAGTCTTATCTTGTCTCGACTAGTGCCGACGAACACACATGAAAAAGCGAATACTGATTCGAGTATCGTATCCAGTTATAAAACCCATAGCTAGACATGTTCGTGGACGGAAAAAGCATATTTGATATCAATGGGATGATCCGTCGTCGGCTTGCGGCTGACACCAGAAATGTGGGAGGGTCGCCGCATTCTGGGGACCTGGGTCTGTTAGCGGGAGGTACTCTGTGATACGCCAAATATCGCTAGGACAGAAGGTACCCGGAGATATCTTCCTTGATAGCGCCATCCCTGCCAGCTCGCAGGCAATTCCGACCACAAGCCAGGAACCGGTTACAATCAGGCGTCATCAACGGTGGCTACGACACCGCCACCAGCCATGTGTAGATAACTCGGAAGCTTCGCAATTTGATCCGACGGTTTCTTTCATTCTGCTGGGCTCTTTCACGAACACACAAGCGCCCATCATGACAGTCCCACTGTCGCCGATGCTCCGGACGGCCGTCTGGGTCGTTGTGGCTCCTCTGGGCCTCTACTTTACCTTTCTCGCCCTTGGCGCAACACCTTTCTTCCAACGACAGTGAGACCCCGCCTGCTACATTATCGCCCTCATGGACCTCAAGACTGACCATCTCATCCAGCTTTCTGTACGCCCACAAGATCAACACCCTCTGGTGGCGCGACGTCAACGAGCCTGAGAGATGGGGCTTCGCAAGTAAGTCCGCGCGTACCCCGTGTAAGCCGCGCCATCACTAACCTGATTCGCTGCAGAGGGCCAGGTCACGCCTTTCTCCCTCGACACCCCTGACGGTGTCAACCTGTACGCATGGCATATCATGCCCTTGCCCGAGTACCTGAAGCAGGAAGAGAGGTTCTCGGTGCAGAAATCTGGCTTCTGCCATGACTTCACTCAGACCGAGTCCTTCAGGGCCTTGAAAGAGGACCCCGAGGCTCGGGTCGTGTTGTACTGTCAGTCATACCCCGAGGTCCGAGTTCTAACAATCACTAACCGTTGATAGTCCACGGAGTAAGACATGCTTGAGCTTAACGTAATGCTCACAAAAACTGACTGGTCCTAGAACGCAGGAGACGTCGCCCAGAACCACCGACCAGGCAGCTACCACGTTATCACTGACACTTCATCATATCACGTCCTGACTATCGACTACCGTGGCTTTGGTCACTCGACTGGTACCCCGTCCGAGGATGGCCTCATCCAAGATGCCGCCACCCTCATCGATTGGGTCATTAACACAGCCGGCGTGCCCTCCGACCGCATCGTTCTCCTAGGTCAGAGTCTTGGCACAGCCGTGGCAAGCGGTGTCGCCGAGCTGTACGCATCTCAGGGTATCGAGTTTGGCGGCATCATCCTCGTGGCTGGCTTTAGCAATCTGCCCAAGATGCTGAGCGGCTACCGCATCGGTGGCCTATTTCCCGTCCTGGGGCCTCTGAAGGTTTGGCCCGGCTTCCTGGAGTACATGGAGACCTTCATATACGACAAGTGGCCCTCGGCGGACCGCCTGGAGAGCTTGGTCAAGCTAACCAAGAGGCGGCTTCGCCTGACGTTGATCTCGGCCAAGGACGACGCCGACATCCCCTGCACTGAGAGCAGCAAGCTCTTTCGTTCCGCTGCCAACGCGACAGTTCCTGGCGGGCTCGACGACCACTCGTTCGAGGCGTGGAAGGAGGTACGGACGATACACAAGGGCAAGAATGCCTTTGTGACGACATGGAACGCGGAGCCCAATGTGATCATCCGCCAGGAGATGTTCCCTTACGGTGGTGAGTCCCCCGTATTGGCATTTAGCTCAGACTCACCTAACTGAGATAGGACACAACGATATCATGGGATATGCCCCTGTGATTCTAGCCGTCATGCGCTCTTTTGACCTTGGGGGAACTGCTTATGATACAGCTAGTTCTGACACCAGCAGAACGTTGTAGACGTTTTGTCTTGTCTTGGTCCCGGCGTTGGCATTCGTATAGAATCAAGAGCACTAGCATTAGAGCGGAGTCGGTGTAGAACCTCGGAGATGCCCAGTTTGGAGTGTGTAATGTGATGAATGCGGGATAAATGCTGGAACGACCTAGCGTGCTTATATAGAGTTATTATTCTCTTGTCACTGCTTACCTAGTATTGGCTATCAAAGTTGATTGGTTCTGAAGTTGGAGCGTCTCGTGGCGATTGTATTCTGGATTGGCTTTCACCAATGTTATCTTGTAATCAGTCTGCAGATGAAATCCGGATTGCTCTTCGAATTCGACCAATGGCGTCTTTATTCAGCTCATCGGGCTGTCGGCTCACCATCGAGGCCTTGGACGAGGTCGCTTTGTGCAGAAGTCATATGATGGTCCCGTTGATGTAAACATATGGGTATCACTTGCTCCGATTGAGAGTGTTTTACGATACAGAGATTCGTTCCCTTCAAATTGCTACACCGCCGAATTCACATCCGTATACGTTGGTCGTCAATTCTGCTATCTATGACATTCGGTCAGCGCTCATTTTCTCGGTTGCACAAAAGATGCTTCCCCCAGACGGCACAATTTGGGATGCGACAACTGACAACAAGCTTGGAAAAGCTCACAATTTCTCTTCATCGTTGGTTGGAGCAGTTTGTTTCTCGTGATCGACAGGTAAATTGCTGGCGGGCGCGCTCCTACGCGGGGCAGGGGTGCTTAAGGGAATGGAACGGCCACTAATTAGCATATAGTGCCCCGCAGACACCAAGGTCCCTAGCCAGCGACCCCGCCATGATGCAGTCACACAGCTGGAACCTGCCCGGGCACATGAAACTGTCCTCTCGTGCGCCAAAACTTCTTCCCCGCCATTCCCACCTCCAAGCTTGACCAGAGCTCCGAAAGCTCCCACCACAACAAAGAACCTGCTTCTCCAACACCGATTGCGGTAACGCACTCGTCGAATCTGCGAAAAGATGCCCGCCGAAGAGTCCAAACCCCTCGACCCGGCCGTCAAGGAGGCCAACGACGCCCTCGCCGAGGCGACCGACAAGGGCAAGGGCAAGGAACCCGAGGTCGAATCGGAAGACGAAGACGGAGAGGATGCGCCCGAGGAGACGGCGCCCGGCGCGTCTGCTGCCAGCGCAAAGAAGAAGAAGAAGAAGTCCAAGAGAAAGAAGATCAAGGAGGCCCTCACTGGCAAGCCGAGCGACCCCGAGCAAATCGTCAAGGACGCCATCGGTGGCCTGACGCCTCAGCAGCTCACCGAGCTCCTCGCCCTGAACCCGGCCCTCGCAAACGAGCTCGGCGTCGGCAGCTCCAGCAACAAGTCGGCCGAGGAGACCGCCGCAGCGATGCAGAAGCTGAACCTGCAGGACATCATGACCGGCCTCGCGTCGGCCGGCAAGAACGCCAAGGACATGGCGAGCTACAAGTTCTGGGCGACACAACCCGTGCCCAAGTTCGGCGAGTCAGAGCAGAAGATCGAGGACGGCCCGATCCGTATTCAAAAGGTGGAGGAGGTGCCTACTGAGCCATCACCCATGGTGACTGGCTTCGAGTGGGTTACCATGAACCTCGAGGACGACGGCGAGATGAAGGAGGTCTACGAGCTGCTGAACGGACACTACGTCGAGGACGACGAGGCCATGTTCCGCTTCAACTACTCTCCAGCCATGCTCCGATGGTGAGGAATTCACAACTATCAAGAGGTCCCGAACCCGAGCTAACCATTTACCAGGGCACTCATGGCTCCCGGCTGGCGCAAGGAGTGGCACGTCGGTGTGCGCGCATCGCAGTCTAGGAAGCTCGTTGCCTTCATCTCGGCCATCCCCGTCAACCTACGCGTGCGCAAGAACGTCGTCACCTGCTCCGAGGTCAACTTTATGGTCGTCCACAAGAAGTTGCGCGGCAAGCGCCTTGCGCCCGTTCTCATCAAGGAGATCACGCGCCGCAGCAACCTGCGCGAGATCTGGCAAGGTCTTTACACGGGCGGTGTCGTCTTGCCCAAGCCCGTCAGCACGTGCCGCTACTTTCACCGCGCCCTCAACTGGCAGAAGCTGTACGAGGTCGGCTTCAGCCCGCTGCCGCCCAACAGCAAGCCGCAGTACCAGATCCGCAAGTATCAGCTCCCGGACGCCACGTCGACCAAGGGCCTGCGCGAGCTCCAGGAGAAGGACATCGACGCCGCATGCGAGCTGCTGACAAAGTACCTGAAGCGCTTCGACATGGCGCCCGAGTTCTCCAAGGACGAATTCAGGCACTGGTTCCTCCATGACAAGAACGCACCTGGCGAGCAGGTCATCTGGACCTATGTCATCGAGGTTTGTTTTTTTATCCGCCTGCTTTTCGCGACAGTTACTGATAGATGACAGACCAACGGCAAGATCACCGACATGTTCTCCTTCTACTGCCTCGAGTCCACCGTCATCAACAGCTCAAAGCACCAGGTCGTCCGCGCCGCCTACCTCTGGTACTACGCCTCGGACGTCGCCTTCGCCACGCCTTTCAGCAAGGAGGCGCTCAAGACACGGTTGAACTCGTTGATCAACGACGCCCTCATCATGGGCAAGAAGTACAAGTTTGACGTCTTCAACGGCCTGTCCCTGCTTGACAACGGCCTGTTCCTGGAGCAGCAGAAGTTCGGCCCGGGCGACGGCCAGCTGCACTACTACCTGTTCAACTACCGCGCAGCCCCCATCGCGGGCGGCGTGGACAGGAGAAACAAGCTCGACGAGGAGAACCTGAGCGGTATCGGTTTGGTAATGTTGTAAGCCGGGCGAGGCGCATGAGGACACCAGCAAAAGCTCTGAGAGGGTACGCCCGAAATGGAGGGTACCATGACGCTGCATGCATACCGGCGTTGGGGGGGGATGAATGTGAGAGGTATCACTGTAAATGAATCAAACCATCACGACCTATAACTATCGGGTGTGTCCCAGTGCACGGTGCCTCCTTGCCTCTGGCTTCCTGCCCAGCAGACCCGATTCACTAATCTACTGATTCAACTTTTCCACCGTGGCGATGCGTTCCTCTAACCACTTGTTGAACCACGGAACCCTATCCATGACGGGTGCATGCCCCATCCCCTCCACGATCTCCACAACCCCAGGCTCCAGGTGCTTCGCCAGCAACCTCCCGTGGTGCACGTCAATCATGATGTCAGCCGTGCCGTGGATGACGGCGATGCGCTCTCTTCCCACCGCGTCCCCGAGCTGCCGCAGCTGCGCGGGCGACTTGTGGTGCCACCCTGCCGCAACGAGCTGCTGCAAGAAGCCGCGGATGGTGAACAGGCCCGGCGTGTGGCGCTTCACGAGCTCCTGCGCCTGGAACCTCTGGTAGTTACTGTCGAACCGGCCGTACCCCTGCCCGCCGTCGGCGGGACCGCACCGCGGCGTCGCGTCGTTGGGCAGCTCGGCCGCCTCGTCGGGCATAACGAGCCAGTCGGCGGGGAAGAGCTTCAGCGCCGTGTCGGCGATGCTGCGGTCGGCGCTCTTGGGGATCAGCATCGACGCCCTGTCCTTGAGGTTCTCGACAAAGGGCTTGGTGTTCTCGATCCAGGGCGCCGTGCAGAGGAAGCTGACGGACGCGAACAGGGACGGCGAGGCGAAGGCGAGCTCCTGGGAGATCATGCCGCCCATGGAGATGCCGACGAGGTGGACGCTGCGCGAGGCGGTCCAGCCGACGTGGGTGAGGACCTCGAGGGCGTCGTGGGCCATGGAGGACGTCGTGTACCGGCAGTAGGGCACGTCAGACTCGCCCATGCCGCGGTTGTCGAGGATGAGGACGGAGTAGCGGGAGGCGTTGTCGTGGCCAAAGTACTTTGTCTGGCGCTGCCACGAGGTCTTGAGGCCGGCGAGGCCCATGATGAACTTTTTCGGGTGTTAGTCATACAAATGCTCTCATGCTACAGGTGATATGAGGCGGAAGGTTACAATAATCTTTGAGGGGCCGTGCCCGTGGATTTCCCAGGCAATCTTGAAGGGCCCGCCGCGCCCTTCGGCGACGGTGTGTTTCCCCTTGCGGTCGGGTTCGAGGTTCCATATCGTCGAGGGATAGGAAGGGTGATTCATAGTCTCTTCCGCCGTCGGGAAGACTGGGGTTCTGAGCACGTTGTTAGTGGGGTCGGGCCAAGTAGCAATGAGCGGATGAGTGAGATTTACTTGGTGGCCATGACTGCGTGCGTCTATCACCACAAGCCGCCGGGGTTATTTGATAGGATAAGTTGGCAGATCTTGGGATGATGGCGGGTTGAGATAGTGTTACTGCCCAGCCGGTGACACGGTTCACATTGGAGATCTTGGGGTTGGCTTGGAAGAACTTGAGCCGTCGGTGGCGATGAAAGAGATGTTACAGATGGGTTTTGAGGCTACGAGTCTGGGGCAGAGAAAGGAAGCTGGGTCGCCCGGGCCCCAGGCGGGATGCGACACGGGGAAAAAGCAACAAGCGTTTTCGATAACGAGTGCAGGTCTAGCGTCTTCAGACCGTGCAATCGGATCAGTTTGTTCAATTGAAGAGACACGGTCCAAAAGGGACCCTAGGTGCGATCATGGGGATTGTGGGACGCAAGCTGAGGAAACATGACAGTGACGTCGACTGGCGACGACGTTGGTTATCGAGATACGGACACGAATGAGACGGGTCGGTGTCGATGGAAGTATACGCATAGCACTCTTGTGACCGTTTGGTCCCACCTCGACGTCTCGTGCCTCGGCATCAGGGGAGAGTTCTGAGTCGCCGTACGAGTCCGTGTCTACCTAGGAGAGCTTCTCGGGCCTGCGCAAGGAAGCTGCATGTCAACCTCTTTCGGGTGACGGCAGCCTACATGGGCGCGAGCACATCAGATGGTGCGGGACTGCATTGCTTTTTGATTTTTTCATGTAAAGTCGTTTGTGGCTCTCGGGTTTGTGTTGTTCTTTTTCAAAGCCTATCCAGTTGACTAGACCTCGGGTGGTTGCAACGTGAGCTCCTAATTTTCGACTTTGAGCGGAACGCCATGCACGCACGGTACGTACCTCCTCGGCCTCTAGGTATGCACATCATCGGGAGCTCGGACGCCTGCTGACTGATCGGGGCCCAATTCAACACACTAGACCGCCTTCTTCTCAAAGCTGTCAAGCTGGCAGAACCCGGAGCTGGCGCAACTGTTACGCTGTTCGTGGCTGTTCCGTTTGTTGGATAATCATCGCCAACTTCTCGACCCAGTCCTTGACACCCGCAATATCCAATCCTCCAAATACCTCAGTAGCTCCAAAACCGAGAAGCATCGAATCCGCGGATGCGAACCGGGCTATTACTCTCAACATGCTTCACGTATAGCTACATCTAGGCTCCATCATGTGGCTCCCGCTGCCATCAACCGACAGCCTGACACGGCCTCGCCTCGCTGTCGTCGTCTTCTCTGCTGTCGCAGCGGCATCCTTCGGCTACTACACCTATCAAACCAGTAGAGACCAACACGAAGATGTCCCCGGCCCCGGGCTGCACCGCAGCAACGCCGTCCGCCGCACCCACAGACGATCGCGCCGCAACTCGATCTCCTCCGAAGGCTCCCACGGAGACGAGAACCTCGACCTTGACGCCATGCGGCCGCTGAATGACGGCGACACTATAGTGGATGGCGGCACTGTTGACGAGTGGTGGAACGATCCCAACAGCATGCAGCCGCAGGCGCGAGCCGGACACAACATCGTCAGCCTTTTGTTTAGGGTCTCGGAGGACAACGCTCGTCGGAATGCGTGCGTACACAGAGGCTGCGCCTGTAATGCCTGTGGCATGGTCCCGATACGTGGTGTTCGATACCGCTGCGCCAACTGTGCCGACTTCGACCTCTGCGAGACGTGCGAATCTCAAGGCGTACACATCAAGACGCACATCTTTTACAAAATCAAAGTTCCCGCTCCGCCCTTCGGTCCCCGGCAGATGCAGCCCGTCTGGTACACTGGCGATCCGGATACTTGCTATAGAAACTTGAATCGTAGCTTGATGGCAAGGCTCAGCAAGGAGACCGGCTTCGAGAGACCTGAGATTGAGGCCTTCTGGGAGCAGTTCACCTTCATGGCCAACACGGAGTGGCGCGAGGACCCCGACGAGCTGCAGCTGGCCATGGACAAAAAGACATTTGAGCGGTGCCTGGTTCCCTCTGGCGGTTCGCGACACGCGACGCCGAACCTCATCCACGACCGCATGTTCTCCTTTTACGACACCAACAACGACGACCTGATCGGTTTCACCGAGTTCCTGCACGGGCTGGCGTACCGCAAGCGCAAGGACAAGCTGCGTAAGATCTTTGAAGGCTACGACATTGACGGGGACGGTTTCGTTAACCGCCGCGACTTCTTGCGCATGTTCCGTGCATACTACGTCCTCTATAAGCAAATGCACCGCGATATTCTCGACGGGCTCGACGACCAGCTGATGGGAAGCACGGAAGCGCAGCAGCTGGTAGCTAGTAGACAACCGCTGAGCAGCCTCTTTGGGCGAGAGGGTAGGGTGCCCCGCGCTCATGCTAATCACCGCAGCGAAGGCAAGATCTTCCACCCCAACGGCGACGTGGAACTCGAGCCGGGCAGCAACGGTGTCGTGAGTGAAGACAGGGGTGATACGTCAGGGAGGGAAGACGTGCTGACGAGGCTGTTTGCGCCCTACATCGGCAGCCCGTGGTCTGTTCAGATGCGGTCTCCGGACAGCGAGCCGGATACCCCGTACTGGGATGCTCTGCTTAACCCGCCCACGAGCATCGATGACCTGCCCGACTTGCTCACGGGACAACGTCGCGAGCGCAACGAGATCGACTTTGATTTTGATCTTGAGCTCGGCAGTTCCGATGGGGAAGAGGCAGCGAACAACAACTCGGACGCCGAAAACAGAAGCCAGACTGGCGGCGGTTCAGCACAGGCCAACGGGGCCGAAAGCCAGAACCAGAGAGTCGATTCCGATCATTTTACAACCACAATCCCCACCGAGAGCCAACTCAGGGCCCAAGTCATCAACCACAAGAGGCAAATGGCCCCCGATATCGAGCGGAGACGGCGGCAAGCTGCCAGAAAACAACTGCATGACAGATGGAAGAGGCGACAATTCTACCTCGACGAGGAGGAAGGTGGCCTTGCCCCTGATGGTTGGCACTCCGACGATGATGTCCTGCTCAACCTCAATGGCGTTGCAGAGAGTTCCAAAGCAGCACAGCAACAGGCCTTGTCCCCGCGGTCCAGATCATCGTCAAAGGTCCGCTTTGCAGAGGACATGGACGAATACGAAATCAGATCCAACCCCTCGACGTCCTCTAGAAGCGTGCCCGAGCGCTGGGGTGGCTTGGAGATCCCTGACGAGGAGCGTGACGCTGGCAAAGAGATTCTCTACCAGGTCACGCAGCAGGCCTTCAACGAACTTCTCGACGCCATCTTCAAAGATAAGGAGGATCTGGCCGTGAAGGCGGCTGCGACAAAGACCAAGCGGGACAAGCACCGGGCTCTGTTTGAGCACCTCACTGTTGATCAGCCTAAACCCAAGATTGTCGAGCCTCGGCAGCCTAGAAAGGCCATCGACGAGGATAAGCCAATTGCCGAACGATCTCTGGAAGAACTCTTGTTGACGAGTGGCTACCGAGTTGACGAGTCCGGACATAGGATTGATGAGTCTGGGCAGAGAATTGATGAGTCTGGGCAAAGAATCGATGAAACCAATGCTGGAAACAGACAGAGGATCGAAGAGGTCCTTGACGATGACGATGAGCAGGACAAGGCGGGTGATGACGAAAAGGAGGATGAGGCGAACGAGGAAGACACAGAAGACACGGAAGATACGGACGTGGTTGAGGTCGAATACCGTGACCCTACCATGCCTCAATTCCGCCCCAACAGCGAGGCCACGGCCCTGCCTATCTCGTCAGACAGCACGCCGCCCTCCTCTTATTCGTCTTCATCGAAGAATGGCCCCAGGTCGGCGACGAAGAAGAAGTCTGTTCAGTCTTCAAATGACTCGCCCAAGACCATCCCGCACTTTACACTCCTGGAATGGAAGCGGCTTGACCTGGCAGAGAAGGAGGCCGCCGACCGCGGCGGCTGGGGCAAGCTCAGCTTTGAAGAGTTTGAGGAAATTTACAAGAGCCAGGAGAGCGCCGGGAACCGCCTTGATTATCTGGGCAGCTGGGTCGACTTCTGCATCCCGTAGTTCGAGGCAAGCGACATGCGGTCAAAGCAAAGGCGGCGCCACGACGATCCTTTTTACGAGGAGCTTGGCTCGTGGGGGAGGGAGTCTCCGCTTTCCCTTGAGCTAGTTGGATACCGCCAACCGGGTTCTGACAGAGAACCATGGGGATTGGTCGAGGAACTCACACTAGCTAGTGAGGGAAGCCAGTTCGGTTCTTAACTGATATGCCATGGCTGTTTCACCTTGGCGGTTTCAACGAGACCGGTGATATCGATACTCTGAGCATTGTATCAGTTAGCCCGTTCTGCATAAGTGCAGAATGCATAAGTGCAGAAGTTGAGAGATGAAAAATGCGCGTGGACCGACATAGCATCGTGCTCAGTTATGAGCTTAGGCGGGCACTTACAGCTTGGAGTTTTGGGACGGCAAAAAATGTATATAACTAGGCATTCGTGAGCAGAGCATCAGAAACAAAGATTCATCAATGGCGTTTTTCCAGTTCGCACTGCCAAAGTGCCGATGATGTTTTGGTGCTTAACTAGTCCATTGCTACATACAACCTCATCCAGAAGACAGAATCTGTCCACACTCGATGAGTATGGTTAACCCAGTAATGAACCCATCCTTGAAGAGACACAAATACGCCTCCGCCACAACCTCGGGCCTGCCCAGCTCCTTAGTCACGGGACCCATGGAGACTAGGTTCACACGCAACGGCGCGAGGTCGCATGCTAGGCCCCTCACGAGGCCCTCCATTGCGCCCGCGGTGGGAGCTCGAGCCGATTGTGAATGTTATCGAAGAGTCTGGAGAGGAGGGGAGGTGCTTGTAGGAGGTGGATATTAGTAGGAATGCGAGAAAGAGGGGAGAATAGGCGCGGAGGGCGAGGGCGGAGGTGATGGGGGTGAGGGTGATGGGGGTGGGGGTGATTTGGGAGAGGGGTGGCATTGCGGAGGATGCGTCTGCTGTGTAGACTATGTGGTCTATCTCGGAAACACCGTTGTTGGTGGCTCTATCCAATAGAGTTTCCAAGCCCGTGGTGAGGGTCTCGAAACTTGAGAGGTCGATTACGAAGGTTGAGATGTCGGGACCCGAGGAAGCTGAGGAGGAGAGAAGGTGGTGGGGTGGCGGGTAGGGTTCGTGGAGACGGCGTGCGGCGACCACGAGTTTGACAACGGAGGAGCTGACGAGGATCACAGAAAAATCAAAGGTACTTGCGATGAATTGTATATAGTCTGAAGACTTCGGCCTTGGGCGGAAGGCGCTATGAGTTTTGTGGTTTTTCTTCTAATGAGCTGTCTGTCTGTCGCTACAAGTTGATGACCACATCTGAGCAGAACATCAGTTATGCATCGAGTGCTATAATCTTCGCCGCGCCGGAGCGCCAAAATTGTCATCTCGTTCTTTAGCACAAAGAGGTGGACATATGTGTTATTCTGCTTCGCCGACCTCAAAACTTGATGGTCTTCAGGTTGTATTGCCCACCAGATGTTTCTGTTTGCGAGACAAGTCTTGACTTCGGCTTCGGACGCCGAACGGATCAAAGGGGGATCCTAAGCGTAGCAGTGAAGAGTCTGCGACCGTTAGGTCAGTCCTCGTCTGATCAGACAACTGGATGTCCCGCGCATCGTGCAGAACGGAGTTCCGGGATGGCAATGCAGTGTCCATGTGAGCCCCGTCCGAATTTCTGGGAGAATGATTGCGTCGATCAAGAAAGGAGGCATAGCCTACTCTGCATCATTGGGTCTTCCTTTCACAACGTACCAGAAACTGAATCGCAACATTAAGGATCGTTTCTTTGCATAATAACTTTGGCCAGTATGTTTATCAAACACATCCTTCATCTAAGGATTACCGCACCTGGACAATAAAATGAATATGTGAACATGTTGTGAAAACAGCCACAACTATTCGCATAAGCTAGAGTCCGATGTGCACGCCTTCCATGAGCGAGAGATTTTGTCAACTCATCTAAAGTAGTTTTTGGGCAAATAATTATTACGACCACATGGATAATACAGATATAGCTAGAATATGCAGACATAGTTGGTACGAAGAAGAGAAAATACAACCACCCCTCCGATTTTCATGTCTGTCAGTGGGACGTAGAGTGATGAGTCTCGTTGGGGTTCGTGAAGTCACCCGGGAGGGCGGAAAAGAAGACATCGCTGGTCAAGTCAGGGATGCGGTTGAGAAGGCGCTCCAAGAGACGATAACCTCCTCCCTGAGCGTACCTGGGAAGTTCTATACCACCGCGGTCAGCTTGTTCCTGCAGCAAAGTATACTCCATGTAAACACAAATGACTTACCATGTCCGGCAAGGAAGACGCGAGCAAAAGTTAACCCTCTTTGTTCGACCCAGTCACCAATCTTTCCTGCAGCGCTCTGGGAAGACAAATCACTCCACGCCGTAGGAAGGAAGAACGTTTTGGAGGGGAACTCGTCGAAACCCTGGTGTCCGTTCCAGGTCATGTTCTGCAGCACAAGTAGAGTACCGTTCGTCGGGACGCGGTAGTCAAGGCTGCCGCTGCCAATGATGAAGTTGTTCGTGTGCTCAATCACGCGCGAAAGGGCGCCTGAGGCGAAAGGATCCGCGCTCTGGTCGCCGTTGGGCCCGAAAGGATTGTCGTTAGTGCACTCTTGCCAGTCTTTCTGATCCGTGGGGATGTGGAGGGCCTTGCGCATCTCGGGGAGGTTCAGATACCCGTGCCAGGTCTTCTTATCGAAACTGACGGGAACACTGGCGTTGTCGCCGTCCTGGGCCCATATGAGGGGGTCCGAAGGGTTGGGGCAGCCCTGAGAGATGTGGTAAACATTGGAGCAGGGGCTAACATATGAGAGACCCTCGTAGACAATGTCAGAGACAAAGCACGCATCGCTTTCGTTTCCGGCGGGGAAGGGGCCTGAAGGGGGGAACTTGAAGTGCTTCTCGCGCAGCTCAGCAAAGCCGCATTCCTCGTCGGCGGTTTTGATGCGGTCGTAGTAGTCTCCAACGCCGGGGTACAACCCCATGACGTTGTTGTATTCGTCCACGAACGGTAAGCTGACTGCGTTCTGCTGGAAGTTGTCTGGCGCAGTCCTGATGTAAGGGCTAAACATCAAAGCGCCAGAGAGGTTGTAGTCGGCGGACTGTGTGGACTTGATCATGGCGTCGCCAATGTAGGGGATATAGTGGCCGGCGTAACTCTCGCCGGTGAGAAATGTCTTGCGTCCCTTGGTCCCGAAAGTGTCCATCCAGTTGTCGTAAAAGCCTAGGAACTGCTGAGCAATCGCTTCTTCAGTGTCGGCGTTTGGGGAGCCGACGGAAAAGCCGGTGCCAGCAGGCTGATCAACCCAAAGAACGTTGGATAGCTGAGACCAACTGAAGATGTTGTAGACGGGGCGGTAGGCAGAAGGAAACCAAGTAAAGGGGCCATTCTCCTGAATAAGGCCAATGAAAGAACTGCATCCCGGGCCTCCGTTTAACCTGAGACATACTTAGCTATGGACTCGAATGGGAACGTCGCAATGAGGTCTGACCAGATAGCCACTTCGTCGGAGGCTTTCTCGTTAGTGGTAGGGAAGTACCAGAAGAACAACTTGCGTGTCTCGTTTGACTCTTTCGAGATGGGCATCAAACCAGCATAAGACTCTCCAAGGTCCCAGTCAACCAACGGAATCGATGTCCCGTTGACGAGGTACTCTGTAACATGGTAAGCGGTTGAAAAGCAAAAAACAAAGGTTAGTAGTACTTTCGGTCTTGTCGTTCAAGTGTTGATAGTTGCCGGTGCTCTGGCGGCGATAGACACTGCGCCGGGACTGGCTGTGTTTCTCCTCCAAAATCTTCTTGATTGAGTTATGGCCGTCAACTCGCCAACTGGCCAGGACGGTGCATGGCAGCAGAGCCAGCAGCAAATGACGGAACGACATATTGGGCCTCATTGTTCTCTATGTCTAGCGATTCGGGAAGAACAAAGTTGCTGCTGATAAATCCAACTGGCAAAGCTAAAGGAACATTGCTATTGATAAAATGCCTGGGCCGAATTTGAAGCAACACGGCCTGGTTCCTCCCATCGCTCATCGACTTGCTGCCGGATTACCCCAATGCAACGCTGATCAAAACAAAAGTTCCACAGTCATCTATTTCAGTTTCTCCTACTCAAAGCGAGAAGCTTAAGTAGTACGGAAAAGAAGGGGGAATCAGCTTGCTGAGTGCTGCATGGGGCATTCCTGTAACTTATTTATCGGTAGCACCGAAATGTCTAGACTGGTTATTGCTGAGAGGCAAATTGTTTAGAAAAAGTTTTTGGTACGCTACTCATCCTCACCGAAATTCAGGACGATTGATGTAGTGTCCCATTGATGCCAAACCTTCCTGACCGAAACAGCTTAGTAGGCCACATTCGCTGCGAGTTGTTGCGATTGGTTGACAGTCTAGGGAATTCAAGCGGATAGCAGACTACAATCCCAGTAGCTCTGTTAAACATCCGAGCCAACCGAAAGACGCGAAGTTCAGAGACATGCATGATTAATGAAACTTTAAATCCCATACGAAAGTTAATCAAACCTTGTGCCAAAGGACCTCATAGGGGCTCAACGTAATTGACCAAGCGGGATATGGCAATGGCTCTGTCTCCCATGCTTTCGATGAAACAGACCAACTGTAGACATAACAATAAGCCTTCGAGAACATGGGACGAACAGAGAAGCCGGCTTGCCAAGGCAGATCGGATGCAGCTTAATTATGTTGTCCGTTCCCGACGCAATGGATCGCAACGTCTTGGCTTCGATGGGCATTTTCTTGCCCTGCTCAGAGCAGAAAGTACTGTGGCCGCAATTCCGCGATTATCCGGGGAAGAGATCACAGGGACGGAACCTTGTCTTTGTTTTTTGGTGATGCGCAAGCTGAAAGAAAATTAGATTGTCTGAGTTGCCGTGGTTTCCGTGAGCATATTTCAACCATCTATGACTAGCCGTAAGTTTATTTCAAACTTTTCTCCAGGTGTTATAACAGCTTGATTACCATCAATCAAATCGACCGGCTATCACTAAGCTTCAGGCCTAATAGAACCTATTAAAGAATTGGATTCCAGTTCAAATTGACGCATACAAGCCATACTTCTCGACTTAGAACAGGCAGTAGAGCCGGCTTGACCGGAGTCCACTGCCAGCGAACCTCCCAGATCCTGCCGAGGCAGGCTTGTCTTCACCATCGACGGTTACGTCCCCCGGCGGCCCAGACTACCCACTGGTCACTTTGAGGCATGCAGTTCAATGTACGCCATGTAGATGTGTATCATAACCGTGAATTAACAGGATGAATATCATTCGTTGTCCCTCATCCAATCCATCAACTGTTGCCAGTTGATACACTGATGTTCTGTACCAAATCCTGTCACGCCGCCAAGCGCAGGATCTCCCACCTCGATCGTCAGATCAGGTTTGCATGTCATCGACTGACGAACGAGATCAAAGCAGTGGCCGATATGGTACATATCGTGAGAATGGTTGTGGTCATGCGTATTTCCATGATCCGGGTGAGGATTCGCTGGGCTAGAGCCGTTGTAAGCTTGCTCTATCATATCGGGCCGCGTCTCGTAAAGAGCCTGGCGGATCATGTTGAGGCAGTGAAGTTGGTGGAAGACGGCTAAACAGCTTTTCTGGGGCGCCAACTGAGGATGTTTGAAAAATCCACCCTCTTTGGGAATGAGAGATGTCCATGCTTCATTGACTTCCGGAGATGGAGGCATGGCATACTTCAAGTCCAATTCGAATGTTTTCCGTACGGTGGATACTTATGAGGCATTAGCGATGTCATTCAATTTCGCTTGGCAACAAGTCGAGTTGTTTTCGACTCACACCGAAGTTCCGTCTTCACCGGTTCGTCTCCATAGCATTCGCGTTGCACTTTGCTCGGGGAGGCATGTCTGCTGATGGTGGCTACCAAGATGAGGAGGATCGCATAGAACAGATGAATTCTTCCCCGCTGCCACCAATGCCGTAGCCACGTTTTTCTTGCCGGCGTCTCCTCGATGCCTTCAGCCTCGTTTTCTATTTGGGCATATTGGTGTATTTTATTACATGTCGACATTGTTGGGGTATGCAATGTTTGATGAAGAAGTCAAAATAATCGAAGTCTTAAGCGGCGGCGCAAATTGGGACTCGCAAGGTACAGCTGCGCAGTAAATGGAACTGACAGCAATCAATAGCATGTGTTGAAAAATAGGCTTTTGTGTTTATTGGAAAGTCTTTCGAGCTGAGGGCACGCGTAGAAGAAGCAAACAGTGATCATCCAATCTCTAACGGGGTCAGCCCTCATGAGTGTATCTTGCCAATATGACTCGCAACGGGTAGGGAGTCAGGATGTCAAATAGCACTTCTTTCAATTCGAGCATGGGTTTGCAGTCTGGGGATCCCGTGAACCCCACTGTTGAATTAACATTATACTATCCAAAAAGGCCAGCTGACTCGCATAAATGTTGATCTGAGTTGTCAGCTTTCACCTTATCGCTTTGAATCACGGACAATAATGTGAGCGAAGGCGATGGTGTCCATCGCATAGCCACCAAGTTGTGTCTCAAATGGAATACCTGCGTTTCCGGTTGTTGACTGTGCCTGTCGATCTTGCGCTTGGTCTGCAGGGTTGCACCGGACCTGCGTAAAGCCGCGCAGATGTGGCGGGATTGATCGGCGGCCACTGTTCTGTGCAAGCCAGGTCAAAACGTCAAGGTACCGGTAGTGTTTTGCAAAGCTTGAGGTGTCGAATTGACCGTCCCCAACGTACAAGACTGACGTTTCCCCAGGCTTCGGCAATGGTCACAAACATCGTGCGGAGTCCAGCTCCGTTGAACCAGCAGCATGATGACGCAAACAACTGGTGCTCAGACCAATGCTCGTTAGCTACTATCTCCTTCATATTGAGTCTTTGGCTGGCACCTGGAGGCCGAATTTATCCGACCACAGCTGAACCACTCGGCAAGCTCCCGACTCAAGTAGAGAGGCCACGGCTTTTCAGAGACGGACCCCTTGACAGATGGAAGCACCTGGTTATTCTATCTTCTGTGAGTCATCGTCAGCCCAAAAAATAGGATGATTGCTCGCGGGTGATGCCTGAGTCATCACCAGAACAGGAAGGTGATTAGGTTGATAGCGCATGGCCGCTCTAGAAATTCAGAACCAACATAGGTATGCATAAATGAATGCGGGGTTATGAGGCAGTAGCAACCATGCAAAAATTGCAATGAATCAGATTTTAAAGAAAGCCTTTGGAAGAGGGCGGTCTCGTGTTCATACCTTCTTGCAATAAGACTGTCTTCCCTAGCCCTATCCGCGTTACGACAGCTGAGGCTTGGTCAATCTCACCCCCAGCAGTCTGGCTACAATGGCATCGTCTCGGTTTGCCCGCTCCGCATACGAGATCAAATCACCAAGACTCATTGTGCGAACCGCAACGGATTCTGATGCAACGGATTTCTACGACCTTATGACGAACCCCAAAAACTTCCCTTTCGAAGAACCTGAAAAAGATCTTACAATCGAAAAACTTCGTACCCGCATCGGCAGGTTCGCCGAGTTTACAGCTAAAGGAAAGAATGCCTTCATGGTTGTCGTTCTCCGCGATACGAACCAGGTCATAGGACATGGAAGCTACAACACGTTCGAGTCCCAAGATCCCGCCGAATTTCTCACAGACACAACTTTGTCACCAGGCAAAAAGTATATGACGGACATTGGAGCCATCATTGATTACAGATACTGGCGAAAGGGCTACGGCATGGAGCTGGTTAGTGCGTTGGTGGAATATGCTTGGATTGAGTTCGGTTGTGAACTCTTTAGAACCGAGACGGGAAACGATAACGACCCGTGGCGAGCACTCATGCGAGCGATGGGACTGGCCGATTTTGAGGGGAGGCACAAGGCAAGCTATGATGCCAATCAAGATGTCTGGGTGTGGAAGTTTGATGCTGGTCATTGGAAGCAAGCCAAGGAAAAGATGAAAGCCGAGGGAAAATGGGCCCTTTAACGCCCATTGTCCGAAATAAGATGGTGGCACGGAGCTGGCAGAGCTGAAGGCTGATAACTGCATCCGCAATAGAAACATTGGGACATTCTTTTACATAGCAATGTCTTTACGATCTGTAATTCAGTCTACTCAGTTACCCAGGGGGGCTGCTGATCTTCGACTGTTGACTTTACTCTGCGGTCTGATTTTGTCATACGTGTGGTGCTTGGACACTTTCTACATTTAATAGAGTAACCTCAGCAAACCAGGTGTCTTTGAATCATTCATCAAATATTACGCAAACAACCTCGCCAGAGATTGAGATGCTGGCAGCGAAGTTCTTCAAGAGACCAGTACTCACGTCACGATCAATAATGACGGCACGGCCATCCTGCTGGAGACCAACAGCAAGCTGAGTGCCGGCCTTGTTGATGGAGAATTGGCGCGGAATCATCCCACCTGAGGGGAAGATCTGAGTGAAGTTGAGATGACCGGTCTGCTGGTCGATTTTGAAGGTGATGATGGCGTCAGACCGGATATCAGTGCTGTTGTTGGGATCAAAGTTGGGGATGTTGAAAAGGCTGACATTACGTGAAGAAACAATGAGATACTCAGAGTCAGGCTGTTCCAAGTCAGTAACCATTACAAGAGGAATCGAACTTGATCAGAGTCTGGTCTTGGCTTAGCCCGCTCGGAGTACTTACTGAAACGTGAACCTCAGCCGCAGCGGCGCCGACGGGAACAATGTTGTCCGGCCCATGGGTCCCAACAGAAAAGACTTCCTCAAAGCTCAAAGTCTTGTTGCAGTCGTACTTGACCTCATAAGTGGTAACGGTGTTACCGAGCTCAGCTAAAACAAAGAAGAAGGTTTTCTCTTTGGTGACAAGGAAACTGGCATGTCTGGGCCCACTGCCTACTGCCACGTTTAGAGGAGTGACGGGCTTCAGTTGGTAGGACTCCTGGTCAACGGCAAAGATCCGCACAAGATCGGCTCCCAAATCCGGCACTAGCACGTACTGCCCCGTGGGGTCAAGGATAGCTTCGTGGGGATGCGGGGCATCCTGCGCCGGCTTCGGCCCGGGCTGGCTCAGAGTGTACGTGAAAGATTGCAGCCTCTTGATTTCAGTGGGATCCTCGACAGAAAAAACCTCAAGTGAAGACGCCGGGCTGGAATCAATTAGTCAGTTGAACTGCTGACTTTTAATTGCCCCGACTGCTCTGGTGAACGCCATGAGAAATGTCCTAAGGGTCCAGGGTGGGACTCACTAAGAAGCCAGAGCAATACGTCCGCCATCTTTGCCATACACAACTGAGCTGACACCTCCTTTGATGGTCGACAGACTTCCTAGAGGCAGGAGGGTTCCATTCCCTGTTTTTTTAAAAGATACAAGAGTACCATTGGGGTTGGTGAGGCCTCTGTCTGCGCAGTATAGGAGGGACTTTGACTGGTCGAGAGTGAGCCATGAAGGATTTGCCGCGCACGCTGTGGTTGAGGCAATCGCTTTCAAAGTGGTTCCGGCTTCCGAGACTTGAAGATCGAGAGATGTGACAGTTCCAGCATAGGAGGCAGCGTAGAGGATTGTCGATGCCACCGGCTTGATGGACGTCACGGCCACAAGCCAGGCCGTAAAGAACTTATCGAAACTTAACATAGCGGGTAGCGATTTCTCAAAATAAATCCAGGGCACCCAGAAGGCGAGACCTGACATGATGGTACTTGCGCGTCTTTAATAACTGTGCCGAGGACATTATCGGAAATGCAACCCTAGTCACCCGCTAAGCTAGTCACCGAGTCGTTTTCCGTGTGGGGCTAGGATTATCCTGGATAGCACTTTGGAATTCCCGCCTATTAATCAAAAAGAGTGATGGCTAAATGCCTTACCATGGAAGTCGAAATTGCGCTAGTCCGCATGGAAATTCGAGAACCAATGTGCAGGTGTGTAAGCGTTACGGATAAAGTTTGGAAAGACTGGTCTTGGCACTTTCGGTCTGAAGGGGAACAAGAGACGAACTGGAACTTTGGACCGACGAGCCAATTATGTAAAAGCTGGGTAATAAAATAAAGCTTCATCCCATCGGCATCTTTTGGAACGCACACCACAATGCTTTCCTTAATGCAGCAGCAGACGTGCCAGTAGATGACCTGTATCTCCGCTTTTTAAAGCCGTCATCGGGTCCCGATAGATATTACTGTCCTACTCTATCTACGACGCTCAACACTGGTATTCCTTCTTTCCTATGAATCGGCATCCAGAACGCCTCTAACAGCATAGGCAATGTAGACTATGCTCCCATCAGTATTACCTTTATTTTCTATTTTCAAATTAAGTATGTTCTGGAAGACTGTATGGGACTTGAATCACCATCTCAAAGTACGGCAGGCCTCAGCCACTAAGCTGTGCACTTTGCCTAGACTACAGACCACTCAAACGATGTAGCGCTCATCCAATCTTTCCGGGGAGCGTAGATCAACGGCACCCGCAACGGGCAAAAGACTCACGGACTAATCGTTTGTTGATAATTTCTCAGATACATCTTGCTTTAGCTGCATAAAGCTCTCTCCTCCCCATCACATTTATTAATATTGAAAGATTATAGAGTGACCAGGACTTTGGCGGTGCGGTGCGGTGCGTACACATACACAACCTACAGAGCAACACAGGATCCCCCCCTCAGAGTCTGATCAGGCTTATCTGATTAGAGCCTTAGTAGGCTGCTAAGTGAGGTGACTGCTCCCTAAAACCCTGTGTTATCATTCAAGCTGTAAATCGTCACGAAAGGCACTGTGTAGTTTGGTGAACGATGCGTGGCTATTGATTGTTCAAGTCCGGCTCGCCCTCCCACGCTCTGTCTAGTCTATAGCCCAGGTCAGGGCGCTTATCTAAATGCAGAAACGGCAAAGGAAAATCAAAAGTCAGTCAACCCACTATGGCTCTGATCACGACACTCCATTCTAATATCTTTGCTGATGTTCTTTTCTAGTCTCTCTAGAAGACGTATCGGAGTTGATTTGGCACGCTTAGGTTATGCTTAGCGTCCTATCGAGTATTTTGTCTGGCTGTGTATCGTACTTATAAATCATAACGACATTGTTTCCCACTGAAATCATAGGCTCACCGTAATATCAGCCCAAAATCTGATATAATTTCACATCAACGATAGAAGTGTTGTCATATGTACCTTAAATCTCACTCAGTCATGTTGAAGGAAGCCTATACTTGTCGAAGAGGGGTAGGTTCTTTTGCATGCTTTGCAGTGAGACAGGTGTCAAATAGTACATGAGAGCTGGTCCACAGAGCCAAATATCTTTTGAGATCTCCCACATAAGGGTTGGAATCTTGGAGAGACCAAAATGTTGGGTAGAAAAGATGTGAAGCGCTGACAGCTGGAGAGTAGTTGAGCATAGATATCCATGGAAGCTTTCTGGGCTGCGTTCCACGGCGTTCCATGACGCGTTGGTTGAGAATCTACGGACGAGATTTATTGCTCATTTACCACGAATCTGTACCACGCTTAGGGGACAATTCATTAGGTTGAAAGTGGCTTGATTCTTCTATGTGGTAATCTGCCGCGAGGCGCTTCTAAATACTGCTTCGCTTGTGGATCCAGGAGCGACGTGCGGGCGCGCGTTCAGAAAAGCGGTGTCGCGTGGCAATATCCTTGCGCGCGGCTGACAACCTCAGGCTGTGTGACATCATTCTTTTTTTTAAGTGGGGGCGGGGTCTTCAACGTTCTTGATATGCTTGAGTAGTCATACTTTCGAAGGCTGTAGACTAGCGGGTCACAATCAGCGTGAGAACGGATCTTGCTGTCCAGGAGAATTTTGAAGCCAAACTTATTGTCCGGGTAGAGAGCATTCAGGGTTCCAGGCGGGAAAGCAGTCTAAGTATGTCGAACCATTAAGAGTCTTTGATAACTTTAAATGATCGAGTTCGTATCCTTGCAAAGAGCGTGTCAACCTCTGAGTGGTACGCTGTCTTCAGAAGGAAGGGACATGTTTTGAAACTGTAGATTAGCTTTATCATACAAGTACATGATTGAATCAACTGACCATTCGTCTGTGATGGCTTGGAAATGTTCGTGACCTCAGCTTCGGAGAGCATCAGGTGTTGATTTGCTCTCGTAACTTTAATATTATCGGTATTCAGAATAACTAGTGAATGAAGTAGAAATATGAAATATCTGAGAGACCTTACACCAATCATATTCCTTAAAAAGCACCATGTTATCATCTGGCCTCCAAAGCTTTATTTTGCCTCGGTACTTGTAGCCTTGGCGAACCGAATCTTGCTTCGTATCGCAGATTGCCTCTGTTGCCTCACCAGCATTCCTACTGTCAGGACGACATACTCATGGTTGATGTTGTTTGGTATACCTGAGCAATAATCCCATACTTATCTCGCATCCTAACCGCGTAGCTCTTCATTCTTGGATTGGAATGACGGGAGCTCATGTAGCAATAACAAATGACTACAGAATCATTCTGACTTACCATCGTGTTTGGGGCGTGTGCTTGGTTCCGGGTCCTCGCCTCCACATTAACCTGAAAAGTAGATTGTAGATTCGGGTTAAGCCTTCCGTAGAAATTTGACCCTAACAGGCACTGTATTTTATCAGGGTTAGACGAACCACGTTCACTCCTGCCCATTCCTTCCGAAGCTCATGGATTGTCACTTAACTAAATGCATTAGTATTCTATCGTTCTCAATGCTCATGAGTCATGTTTCCATGATCTCTATATGGATCACGCCATCCCTCAGATTCTCGTTCGCCTTCTGATATCCTAGGCCAGACGACACAATTCTAGCCTTTTCAGATTCGCCAATCCTTCATTCCAAGTCCTGCAGTTGAGAAGTCTGAAAATGAGCTACAGTCGCGTCTAAATATGTACACCACAAAAGACCAAGACTTACTTCGGTACCTCATCAGTACCACTAGACGCCTTTCTCCTTTTGTTCATTTCTGCGTGAATGCAAGATAACCCCATTTTCTTTGGGGCTGAGATATTCCGTGGATCAAAGATCCTTGGATCTTTCGTCAGAAAGACGAGAGAAATATTACAGCATTAACAATGAGCAGTCATGGTTGTTCCTCAACATTGAGGAGAGCCTAGGTAGCAGAGTATCTCCGACGGAACGCATGGCGCGCCGGACAATCAATTTACGATATGGTGATTCAACTACCTCCTGCTCACCAGGCCTCCGACCGGACATCCGAAACAGCTCAGTAAAGTTCTTCTGAATGTTTTCCCGTTGCAACGTGAGTCGTGACTCAACGTGAAGGTGGTGGGTTACCCCTCATTTCGATGGTGCTGGCGCAGTAGAAATGTAGTCCCATTGCAGATGATTGAAACACACTTGACGGGACGAACGAATCGGAAGGGCTGGAGATGAACTCTGTTTCCCCAGATTGTGTTGCTGCCATTCATTAGGATTGTGCCGCCGTTGCCTTCGAGCAACATAAAGGTCAAGCTACCCCTCTTTCTTCACTTTCGGAAAACTGTCTCTTCTCACCCAAATATCCACTTACCTACATCAGCTGCCAGCATCAGTTTACAGCAAGCGCTTTGAGAATCTTCCATTGAACCAAACACAAGACAATAATGGCACCGACAGCTAGTGAGAGGGCCCAGGCCAAGTTCTTTGCCGTACTCGAGGATCCTCGAAGATACGACTCGACAAGTTTGTTCATTCCTACAACATTCATTCGGCAGAGAAGCAAAGGCTGACAGTAGTGGTTCAGACTTCAAGAACAGAGTTATGATAACGCGAACGCCTTCCGGTGGCTCCGAGCTGACCAACATGGTTAGTCGCCCGCCTCCGCGCCGGGGAAGCTCGAGCAGTCAAGGCTCTGTTGATGAGCATCATCACCACATAAGGAACAGAATAAAGAATTGGATCTATCGTCCGGCGATCTAGTTTCAATAAGGGAACGAATCTTTTGGGAGATGAGCTGTTGTAAAATGCTAGTTTCATCTTGTTCAAAAATCAACGACTGAAAATTATGTGGCAATCAAAACCAGAAAGTGTTTGTTTCCAATGGCTGCTTCAAGACGGAAGGTGACGTGTGCTTCGGCCACGCGCAGCTCAATGTCCTTTCGGTAGTTACAGATTAGGCTCTGCCAGGCAAACCTCCCGCTACCATCTATGCGACGAGACGCGTAGGGCAGCCAGTTTCATACAATTCACCCTACGCATTAACTTAGAGAGTGGATAAAATAGCCACAGTGAGACGTCCTTGGTTAGAATCTAGTCAATTTTAACGTAACACTCGCCAAGATGTTTGCTTCAGCCTCAGCAGATGCTGAGTTTGTTAGAAGAAGAGGTTGTCAGGATGTGAAAATAGAAGCCAGAACAAAAGGGAAAGCCCAGATAATTGACATTCTAGCTATTGAGTGTATGTCTAGACAAGCTTGCGCTGTGGCCTGAAACTGCATACAGTGTGGCTCCGTTGAAGGAACCGGAGTCTAGTCTACATCTTTGTGGAGTAAATATAAATATTCACCATCTTTTGCTGTAGAGACGATTTACTGTACCACAACTTCCATATAAGCGGGAAGTGAGTTTGGGAGCTTTCTAGGTTGGCATGAACCTACCAACTCTAGTGCACCTGATCCGCTTCCTCTAGGTCTGACTATGAAAGGGTCTTCTAAGCCTTCTATCCCTACCACTTGGTCCCCAATTCTTGATGACTCGGGCGCAAGCCCAAGAAACCCTTGGTCTGTGATGAATAATCTTCGGCCATGACAGTTGTAGAATATGTCTTCGGACTGGGTCTCGTAACTTGGTGATAGCGAGTAAAATATGTGGCTCAGTCGCCTTTTACTGGCAGTGACACTTCCCTCGCCCTCACAGGTCAGAGGTTGCTGCAGGGGAAGCATTTCAGTCCTACCAGGGAGGTCTGAGTCCATATTGTTGAAATCCCGAATTGTTTCCACGGCATAGCGTGCAATGTCCAGATACACTACTCGTGATCCGAACAGAACTCTGTGGAACGGTGATAGGAAATCATGGCTGGTTCTTCCGAAGTTCGAATTGCCGTCTTCTCTGGGAAAGATATTTGCTTGAAGATGCATCGGATCGCAAAGCCCCTCCCACTGCTCCAGCGGAAACTTGTCGTCGTAGACGTTGCACGATTCTCCCAGTCTAACGATGGTCCCAGCCACTGCCGCCCGGAGGTGGAGCTGAATACTGTCTTTTCCATCTAGGTTAGTATAGTTCGAGAAACGCCACGTAAAGGGCATTTCATGGTCTTTTGTGTCCTTGAAGAGGAAACGTCTCTCGTTCTTATTCAAGTCATGGCGTCGACCGATGAAATTTCGCCCATCTTTGATACTCCAATCGGGGGTCCAAGACGGTAAATCCGGCACCTTGGTAGGATGAACGACGCTGTAGAGGATTTTCAGGCCCATGACTTCAATCAAGTCCTGGGCAAGCTTGGTAAATACTTGTGCAGCGGAGTAGTTGTAGTCGCCTCTTGGTGTTACAAACGCTGACGGTTCAGTTTGGTCTGCCTCTAATGACGGGTTGTTTTGGAGGTATTGCTGAGATTCCCAGTCTAACAACGGCAAGATAGCGTAAAGCTTATCCCTAGGGTCCGTAGCACCAAAGCTTCTCGTTTTACGCAACATTCGCCAAAGTCGGGCAGGATATGATGGTCGCCAAGAAAAGGAGTCAAAACCTCGAGACACCAAAGACTGTACCATGTAAGGCAGTGACGCTGCTCGTCTCCCTCTGTTGTTGAATATATTTCGCAGTTGCTTGAAGGCCTCCCAACTGACCTCCTTATCTCCGCACATAACGGTTACTTCTCTCGCCAAACGAATCTCCTGCATCACCCACACGCGTGTGAACCACCGCCGTTTCAGGAAACTCATGATCACATCCGAGTGTGGCATGGGCGATTGGTCGCGAGAATCAGATGGCGAATAGATGTCTTGTAGCCACTCCATAACGGCTTCGCTACAGTCGGACTCACTGCTCTCTCCCAAATATACAACCACGTGCCTAGCCTCGTTATAGATACGCGGCATAAGGGCCAGCTGCTGGTTTCGCTCGTGCACATCCGACTGGTTGATACAGATGGCATCGATCCACAACTTTCGAGGCGTTGTATGATGACGCAAGCGCTGAAGTGCTGCGGTACAGCTCTTCTTCACGACAACATATGTTCTCGCGACCCCCGAAACGGGAGCTAGAATGACTTGGACCTTCTCGGCTCCGGTACTGTCGCCCCAAGCATACGAGAGAGCTTCATATGGAAGAGAACCTTCGAGGCTGAAATTGAGAAGGCGGATTACGATCTCATCACCTCTCTGCCCAGGCTGCAGCTCCAAAAGTCGGAATGAGTCTTCGCCTTCTAGATGCTGACCTGGATAAGAAATTTCTGGCATATCGCTCATGGTGTGAGTTCGCACGTCTGCTGTGTATCGGTATTCGTCCTAGTGCCCAAGGGCTCAACATAGATAGAATCTGAGCGGCGAAAAGGTGTGCAAGGTTGTGGACTAGATAAAACTTTCATCCACCAATGACCCTTAACACGTTCTTATACTCGGTTTACGGAAAGTCAGGGCAGAATTTGGGCTTGAAAACTCCTCCAACGTTGCAGCTGACTGTCCAGCCACATTGAGTTTAGGCTTGTTGTATACTGGGCAGGGGTTATGGGCGCGTAAAGCAAGAAGGGCGGATATTACTGGTCTACGTACGCTTCGACGAATCACCAGCTCTCGTGCATATAGAGTGGACGCCGGCAATGCGTTAAGCTTCAAATATCTTTCAAGGGAGTTACTAACTTGATTGCCTAAGACTCAGATATCCGATTAGCTGCAGAATGACGCCATGCGAGATACGGCCAACAATAGGGTTGAGATCAATAGAAAAAAAAAACCAAAGATGAGAGAAATAACATAATTTAGAACGAAGATAGACAGCAAGAGGCTGGGAAAAGTCTTGGTCATGTGCTTTTGCTTTGCACTAACAAACAGATTCAATGCTTCAACCCCCGTCATTAGTACCCTTTTCCTGGCGCTAGACAGTTGCAGCTCAATTGCTGTATAGCATAGATATAATGCAAACGCCAGGCTGTTGTACGACCATTTTTTGGACTTGACCATCGGTATGAAGTACAGGACAGTGCATAGTCATCACGCACCCTCCATACTCATTTTGGCAAGCCGATTGAAGTGTTGCAGCAGCCCTCACCGGCTAAATGTTAGATGCTTTATGAGATGAAACGTCCTATCATGTTGGGATTTATCTTTGTTAAAAGAATTTCAATAAACACTAGAATTTTTTGTTTGTAGAAAACCCTGAGTGCCCATTTGCAATGGCTGCTGTTCCAGTCACAATGGCCTCCCACTAAATTTCGGCCTCGAGGCTCTTTCCATGTCTCAAAGACCACAATGTTTTCAGTTCGTGAATACTGCTTGGCATAACAATTTGTCGATTCTTAATTTTAATTCATTCGAAAGATGGGCGCGTGTGCCAATGTCAAGTCTACGAATTAGGCGACTTGACCTCCACCATACGCTTTGTCCCACCATGCATTTATCCATTGGCTATTAAAACCAAGGATGCCATCTATGGCCCATGTAGTTGCATCAACTTTGGTGATAGATGATTCTTGGAACACAACTGCTTAGATAGGAACCTCAACAGCAGCGTTGCAAACCTCACTTTTACAAACCCAACCCTTTGAAAACCCCTTCTCGCGCGCGCGCTTGTCCCTCCTTCATCGCCACACTAGCAGGTACATACGAATCGCGGTCACGGTCAGAAAGTCCTTCAGGGGCTTCGGCTGGGGTGCCGGGTACTTACGCCGCTGCACATCCTCTACAGTTGAGTATAGAGGTCCTGGCGGTAGCCCCTCCCTCACCTCGTCCGTCGCGCTGACGTAGGTGGCCCACGACGCCATCTGCTCCTGCGTTGCAGATGTTATCAACGTCAAAATCCTCCTCCCAGCTTTAAATATGGTTGCCTTTCGTCTCAGGCGCAGACTCAAGCCCCTCAAGCATACATTCAAGCCCCGACGATTCTTTTTCAGGCCGTAGAAAACTCTTGCTCCACATGACATCAATAGGGAGGCCGTCACGGAACGCTGTGAAGTCCAGACGAAGGTTAACGCGCGTGTCGGCCGCACGCAGCTCAATTTTCTTCCGGCAGTATGTGTTAGAGCTCTGTCAGGCGACCTCCGCCTGCCAATGAGAGTGCCAGACGCGTAGCTCATCAAACACATCTTGGTAGTTGGCAACGATACAAGCCAGAGCGACCTCGTGCTTAAGGTCGGGGAGGCGCCACGCCAGCTCTCTAAGGATGTCTCGATTCGGCCATTGCGGCCACCAAAATATCTCAGGTAGTGTGTCTCCGTTGGTATCAGCGGTGATGCGCGATAAGTCATTGTTCACGATGAAGCGGGCGTTGATAGCTTGTCGGATGAGATCGGCCTCTTCCTCAATGAGAACCTCTTCCACACATGTGACCAGCCATCTTGCAAAGGGCGTGTGGTGTTGAGCGCCACGCATGACAGCTGGGACCTCGTCAGGGATACATTTTGTGTGTCGCAACCGTAAATACTGGTCAATTTTACCGTCCCAGGCAGTAATTACGATTGACATATCCTTGTAAATAGCGGATAAGTCACTAGGGAGCGACTTGTACATCAATTCAGCAACATTGCTGGCCAAATTGCTAGAGCCAAGTCTTGGAAGCCATCCTGTACTAATGTGGCTATCTTCTTGGATATCGAAGTAGTGATCGTGGTTCCCGCCCGCCAGTTCGTAGTCAAGGTCCCTGCAAGCCTGCAGGGACGAACGTACGTAAGTATTCCAGTTGAGAAAGGCTCCAGCTCTTGGGTTATTGAGATGTACTGTTCGTGTATAGTCGTCCATAACAAACTATCTCACGTTATGGCTTGTAATTGATTCGAAGGCAGCAGTCTGGTTGTTGTCTCAAGCTCCCTCTGCGATAGAGACATCCGGCAGTAGGTTGAGCTTATTGTAGAGTTTATTGTAACCATCAACAGCACAAGTGCGACCAACCTGATGACACATATCAGGGTACTGTCGAACAAGCTCGCGATAGGTTTCCTCAGTTGCAACGTCCGGATATCATATACAATACGGTTTGACCTTATCAGAAGGCATATCCGGTATAATGTTGCTCATGATAAAGCAGGCGTTATGACCCTCAGCAAATACTTCGTTTCTCTTCTTAGAGCAAAGTTCTCTTACCTCAGAGGACCTATAAAAGTTCAGCTGCGCGTATGTTTTCTGTCCGGCTACGGCGTTTCAGTGCCTCGAATACTCAGGCATGCTAAAGACGGCACCCGAAACCACCGGCGACGACGACTGTGCGCTTGAGGGCGTAAAGGATAACGACTAGCAGCACCTTGCAGCTTTGCTTGTAGTCACGGAACTTGTCCTAAATCAGTTTGCACATAATGTTGGGCGAGTGAGGACAGACATTTTGGTAAACGTGCTTTAGGCTGTCCGGGTTTCATCGCAGTCTCTTCCATGTGGCTGGATGTCGTATCGAGAATCTATGTATAAAGTCGCGTAACCTTCCCTAGCTCTCCCGGCCCAAATCATACTTATTCCCCTCGTCGATTTCATATTTCTGGCCTCGTCATGCTTCTGTTTCGTACGGAGGCTCCTGCTGTGGTAGCTCCAAAGGGGCTGTACCACGAAGACTTGGCCATGTGGTTAGTTGTATCGAAAGGTGAGCAAATCCAAGCACCTGGTGAGCCAAGCTTGAACATCCCTGAGATTGTCCTTAGCAAAAGCGGCGTTTTGTTACATGAGCATAAAGACCGAACAACAACCGATGTCCATGACTTCTCTCTATTCCATCTTGGAAATAAGCAGTTGCTGCTGTAGCCTAAATTGAGAACGAGTCAGCTTGAGTCGCCTTGAGCAGGGCTGGCTAGGCTGACTTCATGCGGCTGACACTCTAGGCTTTGGTTTCACTTCGGCTAGTAGGCTGGTGTATATATACCCTTCACCTTGACAGCAGACATGAAGTAAGACAACTGATAGGCTGGAATAAACTAACCAATGATGAAATGGCTTTAACCGCTCAGATGGTGACTCAGCCACATCACACTGGCAATACATAAGCTGCTATCGACAATTAGGCCCAGCTATTTCTCAATTGCATTAACCCCAATACTCTTTCGTTAAACTCGTCTTCTGACGCTTTATATTGATCTCGATCACCCCAACCGAAACTGCTTTCTCACAGACCCGGGACCAACGGGCCCAATTGAAGCCTTTTTCGCTTTGGCAGTGCTTCCACAATTTCCCCTCGAGAACGATCCAATCATCTGCGACACAAGCCTCATAACGATCGAAACCGCACCGACTCTAGGTCAGCATCTTTCGAGGGTAGTCTCGAACAGCGAGCATGTTAGACACTGATAAATACACAATCGGCTGGATCTCTGATACTGGGTTGGAGTATGTGGCTGCCCAAGCCTTCCTAGATAAGGAGCACGACCGTGTAGGCAGCCTCGAGCTGGCAAGCAACCTGGAGTGTACTTGTGGCGAGTTGGGAGATAAGAACGTCGTCATCGCTTGTGTACCAAATGGAGGGCTTGGCATGTCTGGCTCGGCGATTCTCGCGACAAACCTAAAGAATATATTTCGCAACATCAAGTTTATACTGGTAGTCGGCATCGCTGGAGGAGCGCCAAGTCTTCTTCATGACATTCGTCTGGGTGACGTTGTTGTCGGCTCGAGGGCACACAGTGAAAAGCAGGGCGGTGTTTTTCAATACGACAGGGGCACGAGTGTACAAGACGAGCATTTCTTTTCAACCACACAGACAAAGGAGCCGCCAGAGATTCTGCAATTAGCCGTGGATAGACTCATGCACCGATACAACCGAAGTAGACATCGGCTACGAGAGTCCATCGAAGAGGTGTTGAACAGGTCCCCAAAGCTCAGAAACACATACGAGAAGCCATCGGAAGGTGACCTTCTTTTTATGCCACATTACACTCACAATTCCTCCTTGGAATATTCTAGATGCTCCCACGCATGCGACACCAGCGACTCCAATTTGGTCCTCAGGGGCAGCCGAGACGAGTTAAGGGACAGCCCTGTTATACATCACGGTGTAATAGCATCTGCAAACTGGAAGCTGAAGGATGCATCAACCAGAGACTTACTTGCGTCTGAAAGAGGCGTCTTGTGTTTTGACATTGGATCTGCAAGTGTCATGGGCTATTCATGCTTGGTCATCCGAGGTATATGCAACTACTCGGATTCGCATCCTAGACCGGAATGGGCAGGCTACGCAGCAATGACCGCAACAGCTTACGCAAAAGAACTTCTTGGTTGCGTGCCTCAGCAAAGAATCGAGCCCGATGGTAGTGATACAAGACTACCAGAGACTTCTGGGGTCGTCTCGGCCGATATCTCAAGGTGTGTTACAGCAAGGTCTATGCTAAATGAAGGCCTCAAATTTGTTTTATTGCATCCAAAAGAACGACTTTGCTAACATTCGCTACACAGAGACTCCACAAATGAGCTCCGACGGAGAAATCATCCAACAGAGGCATATGAGCTTCATTCCATATCGCTGCACCCTTCAGAGCTTCCTTCTCACGAGGATGTCTATCCTTACTCAGATGCCCATTCTGAGAACAGTTCTGTTCGCGAAGGCATCTTTAAAGTTCCCGATTTAGCCGAAGGTAATCAGTGGAATATGCCTTTAAATGGCGGACTGCCTAATGCAAATGTGAATCCAGTCTCAGTCGCAGTTGCTTTCGCGGAGCCCAAACGTCAAAGCGGTGTTCTCTTCCATCTACGATTCTGTGTCTTCCATCAGACTACACTAGTGACAATATTTGCGGTCTTCTTCATGCTCAGTGGGGCGATGATTTCGATGGCGTTATCCCAAGTTCGGGAGCCTGTGTGTAGCCCACAACCTCAAAAACTCCGTACAGATGATGGCTTCTGGGTTCTTTTGTGTCAGATCTTCTTACAGGCACTTTCCATTTACTGCACAGTATACCCTGTTGTCCAAAACCATGGGGTCAAAGCGTCCGTGGCTAACTTCTGGTTTTGGTCTTCACTGATCATTAGCTTTGCGACAACCATTGTGGCAGTTGTTGTCTATGGTTGGAGCTGGCAAGTCAGTACTGTTTTGAGTTTTATTTCAAGCTTTTTCCAGCTGATACCTGCTGGACAGTTGGCGGCAAGTCTGGGCTCAGATGATCTGAGAATGAACCTGAGGAAAAGGGACACATGTCAATTGGAGGAAGGCCGCACTGACTAGTTTTCCTCGCCCTAGATCACTGACAGAAACATAAGGTCAATGGAAGGGGACTCAGAGTGCACTCATGACTTACACCCTCAGACGGACGTACCTGGATCAATAGACATCGTCACAGCTACACCTTACATTTAAATCAGCGTACTATAATTCAATAACGTCTGTAGCGAAGAGGATGCAAATATCGACATTTTGTGTCGTAGGTGTCGGTATCTGACGTAGGTATTGCTTGATTGGGGACCTACTATGTCCCATCGCTGCAAAAATCCTTCTCAACTACTCTAAGCCATGTTCTCTCCACCACTTGAGCTTGTAGCATACCAGCCTTGCAGTTGTTTCCTTTTCAAATCTCTCCCTCCACCCCACTGGTAACTCTCCATGGAACCTAACTACTTCGAGATGGTGAAGCCCCGACAGAATGCCAAAAAACTCATCATACTTCTTCTCATTGAATTTCACCTCCCATCCTTTTAGATTGGGAACAGTCGGTCTCGGCTTCCAGTCGATTACGAGCTCATTCAAGTCCTTCGATCGCTGCGCTACCTCGCCAAAAATCCCCATCCACCGGTTCCAGTTCGGATACTCCGTGGTAATGAGAACGTAGAGCCTGCGCAGGCGCTCGAAGCGGAGAGGTCCATGGACGGCGAAGCCAATGCCCCGGTCGCCCAGGGCCTGCGAGTGTACGTGCATGACAGCATCAGCATGTACCTGCTGCTGCAGTTCTCGGTAGGCGCGTTTGCAGGTTAACATATACGGTGGCAGAGGTTTCGTGTAAACCCCTTGCTCGAAGTAGGTGAGCAGCGGACGCGAGGTGGAGCCGAAATCTTCACGGTTGAAGGCGAGATAGTACTCATAGATGCGCTCTTTGATTTCCCACGGAAGACCGAATAGACTCGAGCCATCTTGTTTGAGATGGGTATTGGATTCCACTGAGGTCCTGCATGATGTTAGATGGAGCACAAGCAGGAAAGGGGATGTGGTGGCTGAGCAAGACTCCACATTTTGCTTTCGCGTCGTAGACTTATCCAATTACTCGAGGTTTTGTAATTAGCTATCCCCAAATGAGTTGAAGAGCAAACCCAATCGAAACGGCGGGGGAAACGTTTTCTCAAAAGCAGATGACTGCCTGCAATTGTCGCTGCTGCCTGTTGAGTTTCTGTGGAAACGTCTCGGGTCGTCGGCCGTTCGGGTTTACCCCGCTTCCGATTGTAAACATTGGATGCCGCGAAACCCAGCCTGCCAGCCTGCTTACGAGAGGAACTTGTCCCACGTTCGGCGCCGCCTCTCGGTGCATGGCCGGAGGATAATACCGCATCGCGGACTCGGCTCCGGCAGCTGCGGGACGGCGAAGATCCGCACCCGCAATCGGAACCAGATCTGTGCACCAAAGCTTCGCGTCATGGATCGCGCATCTCGGCGACAAAATTCCAAGGTGCTTTCCCAGAGCTCGGCCACACGTCACTGTTGCAAATCCTGTTCCTGGACAGCAACCCGGATGCATTCACCGAGGCCAGCGCGGAGATGCTGAAAATCGCTCCGTCCCGGCGGATCCGGCCCCAATGACTAGCACAAGGGCCGCCGCTTGTTAGTAACAACACTTGGCCGATTGGGTTGGCTGCCAACTGTGTTTGTTGGAGGAAAAGCGACCATGACTAGTCTTTCCTTGCTTGACGTCAGTGTTGCATAACGAAACCCTCATCCGGATGTGAAGATCCCCAGCTACATGGTAACTGCGTTGCATTCTGGGCCTGACAGGTCCTGAGAAATGGAGCAATCCGCCAGTTTAGGTGTCCAACATGTGCTGCATGTTCATCCGTTACCCACCACCTCTTATCCTCCCCCACATTCTCGTTCCTGCTCGCAATTACGGAACGAACAGTCTTAGTATCTATTCTGGGATTATACGACGTTGAGAACCACACTTACTATCACACCACGAGACGAGTTAATCTACTTGTTGTTTATTTCCAAGGTCGATTCCTGGTCTTTCGCACAAGATTTCGAGTGTGCCATTGAAGACTCGATCAGGATAACAACATGGGATCAAACGCACCAACCCATCAGCATTCCCGCGACTCGATTGAGGATGTATGGGGCCCAAGAACCCCCTACAAACACGAATGGCCAACCCGGGTCGACATTGCATGTGAAGACGAGCCCGACAAATGGGTTCAGAGCGCATGCGTGCTGTGCAGGTAAGTACTCGTCATACTGCGAAGCCCCCTTTGGCTTTGGGCTGCGGTCAGTGGCATATGGGAGCTGACCTTAAATGCGCGAACCTGGAGCAATGGCTGCGGTCTAGACATCGGTGTTAAAGATGGCAAGGTGGTGGGAGTTCGTGGACGCGCAACAGATCGCGTAAACAAAGGGAGGCTCGGGCCCAAGGGTTTGCACGGGTAAGCCGTCTTGATGCAGCAACGGCAGCACTTATAGCTGTTCCTGGCTTGGTCACTGATCAAAGCTGATTCTCCATCTAGGTGGAAATCTATACACCATCCAGATCGCCTTACACACCCTCTCGTTCGTCGCAACGGGAAACTTGAGCGGGCTACCTGGGATGAAGCAATGGGATTGATCGTACAGCGTTCGAAAGATCTCATCGAACGTCTCACAAGCCATAGCATAGCCTTCTACACTTCAGGTCAGCTGTTCCTAGAGGAATACTATGCTCTGGCAGTCGTTGGTAAAGCTGGCCTTTCCACTTTGCACATGTAAGTCTAAAGCATCTTACCTGACTTAATAAGAATGTTCCTGACGAGTTTAGGGACGGAAACACTCGTTTATGTACCGCAACAGCAGCAGCGTCTATGAGAGAGTCCTTTGGCTCAGACGGCCAACCAGGATCATATACGGATATAGACTACACTGATTGCCTGTTTTTGGTCGGCCACAACGTCGCGGCCACACAGACGGTCCTGTGGTCAAGAATTCTTGACCGCCTCGACGGACCAAACCCGCCAAAGCTCGTCGTTGTTGATCCGCGCATGTCCGATACCGCAAGAAGAGCAACGGTTCATCTTGCCCCACGGATTGGTACCAATCTGGCGGTCTTGAACGGCATCCAGCATCTCTTGTTTAAGAATGGCTGGATCAACCAAGATTTTGTCTCGAAGCACGTCATCGGGCTCGAGCAGCTCGAGCAAACTGTCTTGGACTACACTCCTGAGAAGGTTGAAGAGATCTCTGGCATACCCGCAAAAGACCTTAAAGAAGCCGCCAAACTCATTGGTAACTCCAACAGTCTCCTGTCGACAGCATTACAGGGCGTCTACCAGTCGAACCAAGCCACCGCAAGTGCATGTCAGATCAACAACATCAATCTGCTCAGGGGTCTGATCGGCAGGCCAGGCAGCGGCGTCTTGCAGATGAACGGTCAGCCTACAGCGCAGAACAACCGCGAAGCAGGATGCGACGGCGAATTCCCTGGCTTCAGAAACCACATGAATCCGGTACACATGCAAGAGCTGGCGGACCTGTGGAACATCGACTCCATCAAGGTCCCGCACTGGAATGAGCCGACTCACGTTCAGAACCTACTCAGCTACATCGAGGACGGCTCCATCAGGATGATGTGGATCTCGGGAACGAATCCTCTTGTCAGCTTGCCGAACTTGCCGCGGATAAGGAAGCTCCTCACGGACCCAGGCTTATTCGTCGTCTGTCAGGATATCTTCATGACGGAGACCGCTGCCATCGCCGACGTGGTGCTTCCCGCGGCGCAGTGGGGTGAGAAGACGGGATGTTTCACCAACGTCGATCGTACCGTCCATCTTTCACACAAAGCCGTAGAGCCCCCCGGGGAAGCGAAGTCAGATCTCGACATCTTCCTCGACTACGGGCGTCGCATGAACTTCAAAGACAAGGACGGCAATCTCCTTCTTCCCTACAAAAGTTCTGAGGAAGTGTTCTGCGCGTGGAAGAAGCTTTCACATGGCCGGCCATGCGATTACACCGGCTTGTCGTACGAAAAGTTGACCGGAGGTTCTGGTATTCAATGGCCGTGCAACGAGGCGAATCCGCAAGGAGTAGAGCGTCTGTTCAGTGATGCCAAGTTCTTCACCGATATCGACGTTTGCGAGAGTTTCGGGCATGACCTCGAAACTGGAGCGCCATACTCCAAGGCCGAGTATGCGGCTTTAAACCCCGCGGGTCGCGCGATTCTCAAGGCGTGCCACTATAGTCCTTCCATGGAAGAGCCGAACGAGGAGTATCCGTTTCGTCTGTCGACGGGTCGGAATAAGTACCAATTCCACACAAGAACAAAGACTGGCAGATCCAAGAAGCTCCAGGATGCGTGTCCGGAGCCAGAAGTCCACATATCCAGGGAGGACGCCGCAAATATGGATCTCAAAACCGGAGATGATGTTATCGTCAGGTCAAGGCGTGGTGCAATCGAGCTGAAGGCAAAGGTGGGGGGCATTTCCGTTGGCCAGGTGTTTGTGCCCTTCCACTTTGGCTATTGGGATGCCAAGGGCGGAAAGTCTAGAGCGGCCAACGAGCTGACAGTTGGTAAGGCTGGAAATTCCTGCCCTTATCCAACATTTAGTAATACCAAGCTAACCTGTCGCCATAGAACGGTGGGATCCCATCTCCAAGCAACCCATGTTCAAGGCTGGCGCCGTCCGCATAGAGAAGATTGATGCATCCGAAAAGCCCCAAATCCCTGAGTTACAATCTGCCGCAGAAGAGTCATGTTCAAGTAAAGGAGTCGACGTGACGGCCGTGGATGATTCCCTAAAGCGCAAACGACACCTTGAGTCTTGGCTCGGCGAGACGTATGAAAGCGTCAAGCAACTCTCCGACATCTACACCAATCTGCTACCTGATCTCATTCACGATCTTGAAATCGAAGGTGGTGTCAGAGTTTTGCGGCGGATAACCGAAGATGTCAGAAAAAGGCTTAGCGAGCAAGTCGACAAGTTCGGGGAAGACGTCTGCGGGGGCAGCCGTAAAGCCACGACTCTGAGAGAAGCCATTTTCCCTCCTATTGACACGCAGCGAAGCCCATACGAGGTCATGGAGACGCTCCAAGGTCTTCACATCTATCTCTCGCACATCGAGGGTGGGCTGAACGCGTTGATTCCTGTCAGTCAGGCGTGCTGGGATCTTGATTTCTTCGAGGCAGTCCAGTTTGGACAGACCAGTATGCATCGTATGCAGGCTTGGGTTAATCAGCAGATCATGGTCAGGGCACCTCAATCTCTTCTGGTGCCGGCGTTAGTTAGGGACTGAATGGAAATTGCGCGCAATCCATAACATATTTGGTGGTCTTGAGCAAATGTCAGTAGACATGAGTCGAACGATTACATTCGCCCCTGAAAGTGGTCTTTATCAATACTGCAGAAACTTTAATCCAGTAGTTAGATACAATTACAGAACCGATTGACAAAAAAGAGAAGTCAAACATCATCAGATTGGATATAGTAAAACAAGAACGTGTTCCAGTCATACCTCAAGACGAGAAAGCAGCATTCCATCCCGCGGGGAAACAAAGAAACCCGTCAGGGAACTCAGAGATCCCAGACTTGAGCTCAAATCGACGCTTGACGTCACAATTACGAGAGAGTAATCGTAGTAACAAAAACACCAAAGTTCCTGGCGTTAAGCCTCGGTCTCGGCCCGCTGTTTAAACACTACACACATTTGGCAAGCCTCTAGCCCATGGAGGCTCTTATATGTGACTACTCTTTCTTCAATGCACAACAACTATACAAACCATTATTTCGACCCCTTTGTTCTATAGTTCTTGAGTCGTAACAAAAAACGACTGTCGGTAAACACTTGCTTGGCCGACACGGATCTCTTGCTTCATTACTATCACGATGACATCCTATGAAGCTGCTGTGGATATCTTGCAGAAGACGGCTACGGAGCTACAAGTGTTGAACGAACGGAATGGAAACAAGATATGGGAAGAGGTATATCTGGTGGATGCCGTAGGCCGCGTAGCTGCCGCCGAAGTCGTCAGCCCAACTGCGACGCCCACGTTCGACACATCAGCCATGGATGGGTACGCAGTCTGCTCTGAGGCCACCATGCTTGCATCCCCGGAGAAACCTGTGCTGCTGAAAGTATTCGGAACAATCGCCGCGGGTGACGAGCCTACGGAATTGGACGAGGGCATATTTCGAGGTTCGGCAGAGCCATGCCTGGAAATCATGACCGGCGGCATCTTCCCTAAAGTCACTGGCACGAAGAAACGGTTCGACGCATGCGTGCGCATCGAAGACACTGCCGTGGTGTCTGCCGCCAACAAAACAGAACGGGCGGTCATGATCACGAAGCCGGTGCCGACAAACGCAAATCGTAGGCCCGCCGGCTGCGATATCCAACTCGAGGAGCGCATCATCAAAAAGGGTGACACCATCAGCTCTTCGCACATCATGCCATTGGCATCAGTTGGGATATCCAAGGTCCAGGTCTTCAAGAAGCCGCGCGTCGCAGTATGGTCAACGGGAAAAGAATTGGTGGCGGGAAATGCCAGTAGCATTCCGGACGTCAACGGGCCATTCCTGATGGCTGCGCTCCGGGAAGCAAGCGCCGAGCCAGCGTTCCTCGGGACTCTGCACGACAGTGAAGATTCCGTCAGAGAAGCGCTGCAAGAAACCATCGATGGGGAACTATTCGACATGATTCTCACAACAGGCGGCGTTTCTGTTGGGAAGTTCGACTTCGTGGCTTCGTCTTTAAGCGATCTCGGTGCTACGACTCATTTCCACGGCGTGGCTATGAGACCGGGACATCCAGTCCTCTTCGCTCAGGTCCCGGGAAGGTCCCGCAATCTGCCAGTTTTTGGGCTCCCTGGGAATCCCGGTGCTACGGCAGCGTGTTTTCGGTTCCTCGTGGCTCCGTTCCTCAGGTCTTGGCAACATCAGACCCCCGAGATACCCATCATTGTAAAGAGCCTTACAGAGACATCAACAGCCGGCCTTGGACGGAAAGTGGCATCGCCGGGTATCCCCCCAACGACGTTTTTCCGACACGGAACCATTCGCCAAAGCCAAGACGGAAACATGGTAGTTGAACTCAGCAAGCAGCAGAGTCCCGCGAAACTGGGGCCGTTCATCGGTGCCAACTGTTGGGTTCAGCTAGGAGGTCACTCGCAAGGCCCGTGGCCCGAAGGCCACATCCGTTCTTATCCCATGACGGGTCACGCAGCATTCTGAGAAAGATGGTATGGTGACTTTGTTTCTATAACGCTGGAACGCTTCATAAGTGGCGATAGACACAATATCGTACATTACGCCGCTTCCTTCGGCGCCTCGACGGAGACCGGTTCCTGCGGCCCCAGCTTCATTTCCTCCACGGCCTTCACCCACTCCTCCATCGTGTTCACATTCGTCAGCCACCACTCGCAGCCCGGCGGCGTGTCCAACATCAACCCGTCCAGCTCCTTGGCCGCCGCCGCCGGACTCGCATGCCCACGTGCCACGCGCTCCGACAGCCGGGAGAGCGCAGCTGGCGCCCAGATGGCCAGTAACGGCTCGCAGAAGCCCTCGCTTGAGCGGTAGCACGTCACCGGCACTGCGTCGCGCTTCAGGAACAGGAGGTACAGCGCGTCCGGCGGCAACAGGGGGTAGTCGCATGCCACGACAACCCAGTTCGCCCAAGGGTCATACCGGTACGCCGCAAGAAGACCCGCAGATGGGCCGGCAGAGTATTTAGAGTTGTTGGGGTATTCGTCGCGAAGGATCTGCACCTTGGGTTCTCCCTTGAGATCCTCGTTCTCCGCGGAAGAAGAAGAAGGGTTGTCGGGTTGGGCGGCCAGCAACTCGTCGAGGTAGTCGTCCGTCTCGGATTCTTGGGCCAGAGATATGTAGATCGTCTGGGGCTCCGGGAATATGGTTCGCAGCAGTTGTAATTGCCGTTGGTACAATGGTGTTCCGTCGGGCATGCGAAGGAGATGCTTGGGCGTACCCATTCGAGTAGACTTCCCCCCTGCTAGGAGGAGTGGCCTCATGGCCGGTAGTCCCATAATTAAGAAAGCTTCTTCTTGCAAGCCCTACCTCCGCAAATGTAAATGCAGCTGACTATTCTTGTTCGAAAATGATTCGATGGTTGCCAGGACTGTGATGGAACGAAGGCACGGCAGATGATTAGAGTATGAACATGAACCCACGCTCTACTGGTACCCCATCTCATCATCACCCCACGTTCGCGTACGAGTCGGGCTTCCTAGACGTCATGATTACGCCATGACAGCAAAGACCTAGCGTGTAATTCCTCGCTGGACTGATCAACCGGAGATGCCATCTGAACAAGACGTTTCCTGTTTGAGCTTTGTGCAGAATTTCTTCTTAATCGCCCGGGCGTGCAGCGCGCTGGGTTCCTTGTCTCACCCACCACTTCGTGATAGCTGCCACCCAGTAACACACCAACCAACCATCAGGAAGCTAATCAATCGCTTGGCAAGACACCAATCATCAAGCAAACGCCTGCAGGACCCTATCAAAGTTATCTTAGTGGCCTTCGCTTCAGGATGCCCCCGGACAACAAACCTGGGGATCTGCCGTCGCCGACGACATCCGACCATGAGCGCTCCCCCATCCGGAACGCGATCCGTAACTTCTCAACGCAGTGGTTTCTGATACCACAAGGGACGGCAATCCTTGCGACTATCCTCCACCAATTAGACTACCGCTTCAATGGGTTGACTGTGATTTCATATCTCTTCTGGGTAGCCGCCATGGCTCTGCTACTGTCGATGGTCTGCATATACGCCGTCCGGCTAGTCCTCTACCCAAAGCATGTCCTCCATACACTCAAGCACGATAACACAACGCTAGTCTCGGGCTGGGGCGGCCCATGGAGCAAAATCCTCTTTGTCCTCTGGTGGGTGGCCACTGGGCTGGCTACTGTTGTTGTCATCATTCTCCCTTTCGTCTTCATCAAAGTGTACCCATCTGGTGTACCTCACATATCACCAGCTACACAACTAGCTCTTATCGCGGCGCTGACCGCAGCAGCAGGAGGGGGGACGATCTGCAACTCTGCTATGCTGAGCAGCGACCAGCAAATCCCTGTCATCATCGTTTCATACCTCCTCATCGGCATAGGCCTACCGCTGGCTTTCGCACTGGACGTGTTGTTCTGGGCGCGGTTGTTGGGCAACTACCAGCCCCCTAAGCAGAAGGCTTTCCAGGATATGATTCTCTGCGGGCCGTGGGGACAGTCTTCCTTCGCCCTACAGATGCTCGGCCAAGCGGTCGTCAAGGGCAGCTTTGCGCAGTATGCCAGTGGCGTGGTACTCACCGCGGACGCTTCCGGGCCTATTGGCTACACGAGCATCTTTGCGGGCCTCATGGCGTGGGGGCTCGGTACTTTTTGGTGGTTCTCTGCCATCATGGGTATACTTCACGCATTTTTTGGCGGGAGAGAGCCGAAGAAGGTCTCCTACACTTTGGGGGGTTGGGCTCTGGTGTTTCCCTGGGTAAGCGCTTCAGTTATGCAACCATTTCGTATGACTACTAACAAGACTCCTAGGGCGTGTATGCAAATGCTGCGGTTGAATTAGGGAAGCTCCTCGATTCTCAAGCTTTCAAAGTGTGGTCCACCTGTCTTGCCGCCATGCTCGTGGTGATATGGCTTGTGAACGTTGTGTTTACTCTCAAAATGCTGGCGACGAAGTTTTTGATACGGAACCAAAAGCATTGAATTTCATAGATATAGAGGTATTGAAGGACTCAGTACATTAATCCGTTGTCAATAATTAGAATGAAATAATCTGTGTTCCCTACCCAGAGCAAGAAACCATGTCAATTTGACTCTAAACAACACAGGTACTCCAAGCTACGGGACTGTTTTGTTCTGTGCAAGAGGGCCGTCATTTCATGTCACAACACATTACTAGTCCGTTTTACCATCGATGCAACCCGGTTAATCCAGTAAGCTCCGATGCTTATGGTGCAGCTTGTTGGCTTCAAACTCGCGGACGATGGCAGCCGCTGGGAGATACTGACAACAAATGACCTGGACTCAGGAGCTCGTCGACGACACAGCTAACCACCCGACCTTTGGGCCCGATCACGCCTAGCTTGAACGGTTTTGCCATTGTCAAGTCAAGAGAGCGCCTAAGAGCAGTGAGGGCGTATCGAAAAACAAACACGGAATAAGATGGACTTAGCATGGGAACAAGATAGACTTCTTACATGGGTATCAGTCTCCAATGCTTCTAAGGCCTAGAAACAACCAATCATAGACGGGCTGTATTTGAGCTATCAAAAATACGCCTGCCAGAAACAGCAAACCGTAGTCAGCAGCACTGATCACGGTTTGAGCTACACGCGTTACTGGGGTTTCTAGGCGAGTTAAGAACCGGGTCCGATCGAGGATTATAAGATCTGAACGTTCTCAGCCAAAGAAATTATTTGCATACCGTGGTACTGACGGGAGGTTCGTTTCAGTTGACATGTGTAGCACATGGGCGCCAAGAGAGGTCATATTGAGTAGTATTACGCGGATTCCATACGGCGGTTCATCTCTCATATTTACTCTCAATTCCCGAGCCCGAGATCGAGCACCAGGACGCATACTGAACTTGAGGTACTCCAATTCGTCAATAGAAAGGACAGTCCGAACAGCCTTCCAGTCAGACGTTAGAGGTATTGTCTTATGCCAAACAGATATTTCCTTTTTTCTTTGTAAATTTTGGACTTTGTTCGATCCTGAATACTGCGAAAGGAGAGTATGGAGGGGCCAGTGATAGTAAACTCCAATATCCAAAAACAAAATGAAGCTAGCGAAGGTCTTCGGTCTTTGAGATGGTTCAGGAGAGAAGGTAATTGTTGCGCGTCGGCGCCAAGTTACAGCCTGACTTGACCTTGTCTTGATTCTCATGATTGGTAATCATTGATACTTCTAAAGCCTCCTTCCACCTCCAACTATCTTACTTCATAACCCACCCACCTCGTTAAGTAAGTCGACTCTCCAAGAATCAGTACGGCACGCAGCTCCTCGAGTTCTCCGCCCGGTCCGAAACCCACACCAGCTCCGCGCTCGTGGCGTCCCCAATCGTCACGTTCCACCACCACGTCTCGAGCGCCGGCACAACCCCCGCGCCGTACCACCCCAGCATCGCGCCCTGGAGCGCATACTCGCCCGGTTCGGTGCCCTCGGGGACAACGAGGCCGGGGATGCTGTCGTAGTACCCTCCGCTGAGGACAGCTAGTGTGGACGGAATGTCAGTCATGGCGGCCACCCCGTATCCTCCCGAATATCGTGTAGATCACCAAAAAGGAGAACAGCCATAGAGAGAAAGAAGAGTGGAGGAGGAGTCAAGGAAAGAGGGTAGCAAGACAAAAAAAAAAAAAGAATAAAGGCCACGAGCACGTACCATTCAAATCCGTCTTCTGGAACTTGCCCCCCACGGTGCCCGGGCTCGGGAAGCTGTTCCACTCGTAGTCGAACTTCCGCACGCCCCAGTACATGTAGTCGTGCGACGGCTGCGCCGCCAGCACGCGGACCTGGGCGGTGAACGGCTCGCCCGGCTTGATGACCTTGGGCACGCCGATCTGCTCAAACTTGGCCTCGATCGCGTAAGGGGCCAGGGCGACGACGGCCGTCGTGGCGAGGGTTGAGAGACGCATCTTGTCCTACTGGACCGGCGGGGCGAGAGATGGGATGGGAGGAAGAAGGGAGAAGTGTTTGGACGGGTTGGGGGTGGGTGAGGCGACCTACCCAGCAAAACTGTAGGTGGCATCGAGGAGCCGAGCTGTTTTTATATTCGCAAGCCTCGTCAACTGGGTTGTCGTGGAAAGCGGTAAATACCTCAGTTCCATCCAAATTTCCGTCTGCTAGTCAGAACCACGAGAAATCTGCCTACATGCAAGCACGCAAGCATGCATGCAGTCGGATCCTTCACAATACCACCGACGCCGTTGATGAACGGTCTAGATCGCTTACGTTCCGCGGGATCGATGCGAGGCCCTAACTGGGACACGTCCTCCGTGAGGTCGTTGTAACGTTGACGGCTAAGCGCTGGCGGAAGGAACTGGTTCCTTGTAAGTGGGATCAATTAGAGAGTTCTCCATGCAGGGTAAGTTAAACACACAAAAGCTTAGACTCGAAGATGTGAAGCCATCACATTGTCTCATACCTAGACTGCCGCTATGCTATTTAGCTCACTGTTCTTTTCCTTTCCTTTCTTTTCCATTCCTTTTCCTTTTCTTCCCCGGTCGAACACCTTCAACGGTTCCCATCAGACCGTCGCTTGCGAACCCCAGGTTTTGCCTCGGCCCTGCGTCGCGCGGGCTGGCCCGCTGTGCCGCCCTCTCGCAGGCTTGGCACCGCAGCACTTTGGCTCCTACGCTTGCAGACGTACAGGAATCGCGGCACCCTCCAGATTGTTTCGACCCGCTCGCCTTCCGGCCTGGGGCTGCATCGAGCCTGCAAGCCAAGGCTGATGCCTGGGCAAGAGGGAACCTGAATACCCACGTTGGAAGCACTATCTATACCTGTACCTTTCTAACCCTTCCTTCGGCGCGAGGTATCCCACCAACCGAATGGCCGAGGAGACCGGCCGCTTCGTAGCAACTGCAGTTCCAAAAGGAGAAAAAGGGTCGACTTGGGCAACCGATGAAAGTTTACTGCTATGTGGAGCGGCCCAATCGGAGGCACCGCCGGGGACGGACACTGACTGGGATTCGACCGCAGGCGCCGTATCACATCATGCGCAAGAGGAAACCAGTGATTTGGGAAGAGATTTCGCATCCATTTCGAAATGCACAACTGCGCCTGGCCTGGCATTGACGTCACTCTAAGCTTTGGGACCCCATTCACATATGCACCAATCGACTGCAACCTGCATGGATATTCTTAGAGCAAACTTCTTTTGTTGACCATGTGTGTGACTAGAGCAAGATGAAAACTCGGCTCCTGAAATGCAAAGAGCCAAGGGACAAGATGCCTCAAAAAGTACCAAATCTTTCCTCCCTCCAGACTCCGAATTACCCATCGTACCAAGTGCCAAGCCCGAACTCCGTCGAGACAACAAGAGAATCGCAGACCCAGAACTCTCCCAAACGAAATTAGGGGTATGATGCTCTCCATCTATGGCGCAGAAACCTTGAATTAACGCCCCTCATGTGACCCCTTATTGCTGTGCTTGCATGTTCGTTGTAGCTGTCGTCAAACCAGAATGAAAAGAAAGAATAAGACAGAGAATAGCAAATGTAGCGGTGCTAAATGTACCAGCTTGGTTTGTGTGGCGAAGTCCCTACTGGGACTAAGGAAGAGCAGCAACGCTGCCCGCCAGAAGTGCGTAGTTGGCGAGCTTTAGAGACAGTACGCGGGAACGAGGATAATCAGGGCTAATGATCATGCGCCCGTCCTTGTTGAACCCGACTTCTCCAAATGACTCGCTCAGCTGCTCAAACTTTGCATTTGGCCGTACTCGATTCAGCTCTGCTAGGATGTTATCGCTCCAGACGCCAGAGCACCAGCCGTCTCTCAGGACAAAGTAGGGATTTAGGGGAGGGACGGGGGAGTCTGAAACCAATTAGCACAAGGTCAGATATAGAGGTTGGAAACACAACTCACCCAAGTCCACAAAGCGAATCCGCAGGTAGTCCAGAGCCTTGAGAGTCGACATGGAATGAATGCCCGCCAAAACGAGCATCTCGAACGAATGGATAAAGTTCATGTCCTGGATACCACTTCCCGAGTCGTGGAATTGTGGCACCGGACGGCAGCAGTTCTTGACCGTGAGGTCGATCGTCCTGAGACGGGTCGTTCTCGGATCCGATCTGATGGCGGCCATGTTGAAGAAGTTCTTGCATACGCGGCCAGTGTAGGCCAAGTGCTCCAGCGCCGGGGTCGCCTCGGCGAGCCTCGTGCAGAAGTGAACTTGATTGGATACCTTCATGTAAAACGGCGGACAGGTGAGTTCCCTACGGTAGTCGCTCTCGAGGCAGAGGTTGAGGTAGGTGAGGTTCGTGGGTAGTTTGGGGAGGATGCTAGCCATGCTCAGGTAGCTCTTAGACTTGGGCTTGCTGTAGGAACCATGCCACTCGTTCAGGTTTGGCAGGGCTCCCAGGACGGCTGCGAAATCCGAGTCGTCGCGCATCAGATTCCACTGTCCCTTGGTCACGAGGGTGCGCACCGACTCCAGAGTTGGCAGATGCCAGCCTGCCGGGCGCTTGTTCCAGCTATGCTGCACCTTGGGCGCCTTCTTTCTCTCGCCACCTTCAATGGTCAGTACGCAGACGTCGGGCAGAGCGAGAAAGACAAAGGTGAAGGCCTCCTCGAGGCTGCAGTTGTTGGCGGGCAGGGTGTACGTCGCATTCGTCAGGCCATCCATGGTGACGGTGGGAAGGGCGAGGGTAGTGCTCAGCGCCAAAGGTCCGTACTTGGGCTGGAAGACGGGGAACCATATCTCGATATGCTTGACGTAGCGGCGGAGGTGGTCGTGCTCGCTGAAGTATGCCATGGCCAACTCGAGCGATTCGATCGTCGCCTTGATCTTGATGTGACGATAGAGCCGCTCCTGGATCAGGATCCTCCACACGGGACTCACGAGCGCGAGCTCAGACAATTCCCTCCGGCGAGAATGCCGCAGCGCGGTTCCCCAGCTCTTGGTCACGCTCTGCATGCCGACAGAACTCTTGGAGGAGGTGGATACCCGGTATCCGAACAGATGGTCGAGAATGCATTCGTGGATCTCGGCGGGAAGGTCGTTCAGGTTTAGGGTGGGCGAGGCCTCGGGGATGTCGAGGGAGTAGGAAGGGGTGGTGATGCCCGGGCCTCCGTAGGCATCGGCGTCTTCGGCCATCGGAGTGCAGCAATCCGAGTTCCGTTGATCGGGATGTAAGAAGGGTGTGCTGCTCGGGCGAGTCGGGGGCACGAAATCATTGCTCTTGGCCTGGTCAAGAGGAGGACTGGAGGGGCCGGGGGATACTGGGTTGGAGGCGGTGTTGAGGATGGTTGTCAGGATAGAGGCGGAGGCGGTCATAATCGAGGTCAACTCTTCCGTGGCGTTGGCGTTGGCATTGTAGTCGTCTCGCGACTGTCTTCTATTGATAGCGGAGGGGTGATCTCGGTCTCGGGGGACGTTGTTCGTGACGTTGGCGTCGTCGTCGGCAGGAGGGAAGGACTGCTCGACGCAAACGGACATGGTCGTCGGAGATGTCAAGAGAGTCTGTGTTTCGAAAAACTAGGGTTTTCGGAGGGAATGAGGCGGCTCCTTGATCATGGCAATACGGTCGAAGAGGGGGGGCAGTACGGCGTCGGCGTCGGCGGCAGCGGAGAGCAGGCAAGGGCGGATTTGTTAATCAGGGCGGGAGAGAGAGAAGGGGAACAGGCGAAGGGAGATTGGTCCTGGCTGCTTTGACGATGGTGGGGGAAATGAAGTCCCAATAATTCAGAGACCCTTGATACCCAGACCGGGGGGGTCACAACAATGCTGACGAGGTGTTTGGGTTTGGGTGCTGGCCGTATTCGTCAGGTTGGTCCCAGTGGACAGTAGCGCTGCGCTGGGGTCGCTTCGCTCCGCCCAAGCCACTTTACGCGGTCGGTCGCGTGCGCAGGCGGGAGGCAATGGTCCAATAGGGGTGGTGGTTGATAAGATGCGGGAATGAGGGCGCAGAAGCGGAAGAGGAGAAATCGGGAGAGAAAGAGATAAAGAGAGATCTGCTTCGTAAGGAGGGAGGGGGAAAAGGATGAGAGAGACAGAGTGATTGGAAGAATGGAAGCGTCGACTGCGGAGTATGGGCGACCAGAAAGATGGGAAGAGGTGTCCCCAATAGATGGTCAATTCGTCGCAGGCCCCCCAGCCAAAACCAAACCAGACCAGACAAAAAGGTAAAAAGAGAAGGACGCGGAAAAAAAGAGAATGGCGCTTCAATGCTGTGTCTGGGAATGAAACGGGCACCGGACACCTGGAAAGTGGTCGAGCGGGAAGGGATTTGCAAGGAAAAAAGGCTGCGGTTAGCCCCCAGGTAGGCGAGGCAGGAAGGCAGCGCAGGGCGGTGCGTGCTGGTTGGTGTGTGGTGCGGTGTGGTGCGGTGTGGTGCGGTGTGGTGCGGTGCGGTACGGTCAGGTAATTATGAGCACCGCCTAGGAATGGGGGGGAAGCACGGCACGGCAATGCAATGCGCTGGTCACTGGTGAGGCAAATGCGGGCGTGCAGGTGCGTCCACTTCAACGGGGGTGGCGTGGTCTTGTTGTGGCCGACCTTCCGCTGCGGCGGTGCTACGAAATTGGGGGAGGAATTCCGGCCAAATGTCCGTAATGAGGGTTGAACAGAAGGGGAACTTGGCACGAGGGAAACCGAGATGATGTGGTCTGCTTCTGTCGTATTCCGTCATTTGTTGTCGACTGGTCTATTCATTCAGGAGAGAAACGGCAGAGTGCAAAGTGGGGGGGTGCAAGGGACGGGTCATAAAACCAAGAGATGGGAACAGTATGACCCGGATGCACCACACAAACTTGGACGATGACGGAACGGGGAGGACCCGCGGAACGGCAATCGGTAGCTTAAATCCAGAGTCCCCTATCCAGAGACACCACAGCGCTGTTCAATGGGCACAAGATGGGATGGGATGGGATGAGCTGGGCGTGGCTGAGAGGCAAAACATCAGATAACATCAGGAGAGGGAGTCGCCTCCGTTGTTGCCCATTTCTCAGAACCACACCTAGCACTCTAGACACTGGCAGCAGCCAAGAACGACCTTCGAGAAGAAGAATCAAAACAGTAGCCGAACAATAGGATCGATCCCAAAGGGTATCCGCAAGGCAGGGCGATAAACATGCAAATCCTCCGTACGGCTGGGGCTAGTACGTAGTAGTGCATTGCAGCGTAGGACGGCGCAGAGTCAAGTCTAGATTCCCCCCTTCGTGCATGAGACGTGCACAGCCGGCTTCCGTAACGACCTCCGAGAGTCAGACTCGGAGTGAGAGAGTCAGTCCCAGTCCTACCTTTCCAAAAGTCAACGTTAGCATTGGAACCCCACGTAGTCCTACCGCGCAACAGGGCAGAAAGATCTAGTCCTTCTTCGTGATGGACCGGCAGCAGCGCGAATCAATAATCCCATGCCGTCGTCGGTCGTTGCAGAGAGAAGAGCCTGGAACTTCCTGTCCAGTCCTTCCCGTCCACCACCAGCCACTGGTTGTGAGGCTTGAAATTAGTGTAGGTACTTTGTACACGGACCATGTTTGACCAGCGCCACACCCCACTTTCCCATTCCTCGCCATGCGCTGTTTTTCAAGGTGTCTTATCGGCTCGCCTTATCGAGAGCGTCTTTCAAGCGAGCCAAGCGCGTCATTCTCACCTTATCTGTGTCTTAGTCAGTCCCTCGGTCCCCGTTCTCTGGGTCTCCCCTGCCCAGAAGAAAAGTGCTTACCTCATCGGCGAAATTCGTACTTACACGACGGAAAGTCCGAGGAGGCAACAACCACACACTCGTAATGCACCACTTTCTCTGCACGAGAAGGAAGGCACAAGTCATCCCACCCTCGCCTGGTGCATGAACTCAATCAATCTCTGCTTCACCACGTCGCCCCCCTTCTCTTCCTCCCATTTTCCGCCATGCCCAAAAGCACCATGGCAATTCAGGGTCTCGCGAAGGCAGCAGCAGGAGGAGCACCTGGAATGCGGCTGGAAGCTCCACGGCGAAATCCATGTCGGATCCGTGTGCCATCGGAACGCACTCATATCCAGCCACGGCCATATTTGGCGGCTGGTCGACGACCACGTCTTCTGCCGCGGAGTATCTGATCAGAGTTCAGCGCGACGAAATGACCAAGACATGACAACTCAACCACACCAGACGTCCACGACGAAACAGGCGCAAATGAATTGCGCCGATAACCTTCGTCGGCCTTCCTTTCACCGTTTCAACTTGTTCTACGACAAGCATGCCGGCTGTTGCAGTCAATCTTCTCTCGCGGGAGGAAAGATCACGCGGGACATCTAGTCAGTTCGAAGGGCCGGCAGAGTTTAACCTTGATTCAATGTCATGACAACGCTGTCAGGTCGCCGCGAGGGAACATTCAAGTGAGCGGCCTGGCTGAGCAACCCGTTTCCCTGGCCAACACATTCCGTCGGCGCAGGATGGCATGCCTCTCAGTCTTGACCGTTCTCGTCAACCGAGGTCGGGACACGGCGGCATTCTCCAAGACTACCAACCCTAATGAAGTTGCTGTGGAATGTGTCAATGTCGCAGAAACCAGCCACCCGGGGATTCATGAGACAAAAGGGGATGCCCTCTTTATCATTGCTGCCGAGGCGCGGCTTGGCTATCTTTGGCTTGGCTGCAACGTCCATGTCGTTGGATTTGAAATCCTCTATGGGCGCTGCCAAGATCATGGATCAAGCACACACGATTTGTGGGCTGTCTGGTCGGGAACCTCTTGTTCCCTTTCTTCTGCATGATTGATCGCCATCTCGGTGTAAACGCCCGGCCAAGCCAAGTAGTGTGATTGAAACGACACGTGTTGAGGTGTTGCAAGATTTCAGGTCGCCATTGGATTCTTATGCCACTCGCCGCCTTCTCTCGGGTCATTCCGAGGCGGAGCATCGGACCCTATAAGCCGGGTTGTGGAGGGTCGCACATGTCTTTTTAAATAGAAAGACAGACAGGTGGACTTCCGACAGCGCACGGCGGATGAGCCGATGAGGCGAATGCTGAAGTACAGTGCCGGCGAGGACCGAGTCCAGCAGGAGAAGAACGCTCGCTGCAGCGCTACCGGGCAGAGGGCGACGGGTTGGTCTGTAACCTGACGGGAAGCCGATTTCTGCAACGACAAAGGTGTATTGACCGGCGAACTTGTCGACTGCTACCCCGGCTGGTCTCCGTGAACATCTACCGACATCAGGCCACAAACACGATCAGTAATGTCTGCAATCGCGGCCTGCATGGTTGCAATTGCGGCGAACCCACCGCGTCGAACGCACCATAGCTGCGGCATCAACTGTCGGACATGCAACGCGAGCTCCTGTGTCACTAGGGTCCAGGGACGCTTTGTGCACTCGACGCGTACGCAGTGGTGCAGTTTGCCGGGAAGCTGCCATCATGTGAGATGCAATAAGTGTTTGGTCAACCCCAAAGGCAACATGTCGAGCTCTTGGCATTGTTCGAGCAAGGAGGAGGAGCATGCTTTTCAAGACGAACGAGCGGAGAGGGACGCGCCAGCATCGGACAAAACAGTTCGCTGGCAAGGGAGGAGGATGACGACTGACACGGGTTTGAGTAGGGTCGTGTTGAAACCGTCCGACGTCTAGAATCCCACTCGTGGCTCCCATGCTGTCGGAAAATCCAGGCCCCGCGGGCTGGTCCCGAGACACAAACCTCGTGGAAGCGCTCTTCACCGTACCTGCGACGACGGAATCAGAATCGGATGAATTGTCAAGATTCGGGCCGACTTGAGTAGCGTCAACTTCTTGCAGAGTTTGTTGCAACTTGTTGGCGGCTCAAGTGCTTCCAAGTTTGAAGAAAGACGCAACCCCGAGAATGGCCAGAGCCGGCCAAAAAGCCGGATCCTTTCTGGAGACCATCGGACCGTTGGATCCTGGCACCGGAGCTGGCCAAGGAAGATGGAGAGGTCTCGGCAGAGACTGCAAGATCATCGGGGCGCCGATCAATGCAGATTCCCCAGCCGCTTGGCCGGGCGGCAAGGCAAGCAGAGTTGACTTTTTATCGGAAGGCCGCGGCTGTGTGGTCTAGCAATCACGAATCCCGGATTGTTAGATTTCCTTATTTCGGGTCCGAGATGTCATCGTGGGTATGGTGACCAACTGACGATGGACGACTGGAGTCTAAACACAAGCAAGAATCGTCGAAGCGAGAGATGTCTCTCTGCAGAGTCGCATCGTGACGGGGGTATGGGTCCCTCCTCAAATCTCCAACCCGGATGCAGTGGCGGATGGCCGAAGGGTTCATCAAATGTCGGTTACGCGATTGAAGCCCTGAGCCTTACCGGTTTGGCACTTGTGGTCTGTCCCACTTGTGTATCGGATCCAGCCCATCTTCAGCCCACCCCGTCAAGGCCCGGCTTGCGTAGACAACCACGGTTCTATAGGACAAACTGACCAACCGAACCGGACTGACCAGCAGATGCATGCCTGTCAACGCCTGTCGTCCAGTTCGATCTGGGGCAGAGTTGGATGTCAGCCGTACCATGGGATGGATGGCATGGCAAGAGCCCACGGGCGGTTGTTGGAGCATTCGTCACCTCGTCTGTCTTCTACTACCTGTTACATAGGCCCTGAGCGAATCCCAGGCAATGCGCCATCCCTGCTTGTCTCGAGACGCACGACTTGTCAAGGGCCGTCGATGTTTCATCCGTTGTCATGTCGAATCTCTGATCCAATAGCACACGGCCAGACCCGCCGCGCCACGCCGTTTCAAAGTTCCCGATTGGATATCGGACTTTTGCCGCCACCTTGTCTACTCAACTGCCCGCCCCCCTTGTCGCTTGCTTCCATTGCCCACGCAAACATGAACCACGCTCCTAGGTACTGTTCTTGGTGGAGAGAGACTGTCGCCCTGAGTCGAATCCCCCCTTTCAGCCGCGCAAACTCAGCCATTGGCCATTCGTCTCCATTGCCGCCCTGTCTCCTGCAATGGGCCATAGCATAACCCTTGGTCTGTATTAATCTATTTCAATCATAAGCGACTTTCACCGCCGGGTTCTTCGGTAGTCTTCCAGATCTCAGCCTCAGCATGGTATCGTCGCAGGCATGAGAGCCAAGGACCGGCTGGGAGAGATTCTAGGGCTGGTTATATACACTACTGATGAGCCGAAATGCCCTGCGGCTCGCGATATGACCTCGAGGCCGAGATACACTCATCTGGAGCTGGCAAGCTCAGCTTGTTTTTGGAGTGTGCATAGTTGCGAACTGCCGACGAAGCACCGCCCGGGACACCGGATCCGAGTTGAACAGCCGCTTCCTGCGCTTGCTGCTGCTGCTCTCCCCCACGCGCGCTGCTGGCGCTCATGCGCTGTTGTCTACGTCGCATGGCGTAGTAAAACCAAACATTGCACAATGATCCAGACAAACGGAAACCATGATGAAGCGCGCCGTCGTCAGCACAGGAGTAGTAACAATGGCAGTAGTATACCAAGTGCTAAGCCGGGCCTGCGTCCTCCCGCTTCCCGAAAACGCCTGCATTGCGGCTTCTTCAGCGCCTGGTCAGTGGACCGTACCGACTGCCTCCTCCAAGGGGGCTGACTGTTTTGAGACTGTGACTGGTTTCCAACCGACGCTGAAAAGTCTTGGCAGTTAGACAACCGTTGATGGGCGTCGCAGCTCGTGGCACATCGCCGTTGCGTGCGATGGCAACAGCCTACTACAGTTTCCTTAGGACACCTGCTATTACACAACCCTGGCCTTGCACAACGCAACGCTACACAACTGCGCACGCGCCCGCGTAACCGCACCCGCAAGCCACCCTGGGTCCCGGGGGGCCCAAGAGTCATGGGAGATCGCTCCATTCCGAGATGGGGGAGGATAACGAGATTGAACGAACGTGCGCCTCCTGCCCTTGTGCGACACAGTCCCATGATTGGCAGCGCACGCCAGATTACGAAGACGTACGGGACATACTCGAGGGGCTAGGCGTGCGTCTGCGCTAAGCTCCAAAGGGGAACGCCTCTCATCGTCGCCTGTCCCCGTATGAGGCATCGAGCTAGGCCACCTGAGCTACGAGTGCCACGATGGTGTCAGAGTTCGCGGCTGCCGAGCCTCCAGATTAAAACGTCGCGCAGAGACAGCTTGGTTAGAGCCGGAGCCGTCACGTGGATCGTGCTGCCAGCACGTTGTACTACATTTCGGGGGTTGACCTTAATCCGCATGTCTGGCCACAGCCAGCGGCTCTGCACCGGCCTACCTTCTCCTTGCGGCTCGAAATGAAGTCGACGTCGGAGGTTTACGCACGGCAAGGTCATTAATGCTGGGCCAGTCAGCACGGTACAGCATCGGGGACCTAGGGAACGATCAAGGAGCTGCCGTCTGGACTGACTTTTGGCTCGGCGCATTAACGTCGAAAATAGAGTAGAGGGCGGAGCAACCCATGCCGATCGCGTCTGGGCTGGGAGCCTTGCAACACTAGGGAGCTGGGAATTCTGCCAGCCGGCGTCCAATTGATGAAGGGCGTTGAATACGAGTGGGCAATCTTGCTCGCAGTTTGGGACCGGTTGCAAACCCATTTGCAAAGCAGAGTTGTCTCCTTGCAGCCGTCGCCTAGGCCTCGAAGCTTGGCCTGGGGAAAGACGGCGACGCTGCACGACGGGAGATGGGCTTGGCATGTTCCCTCTGGCTTCTTTTTTGGGCGTTTGCGACAAGAGATCACCAAGATTCCCACCCAGCGTTGCGCTGCACGTCCTAGGGTCTAGCGGTTTGAGGAGGGGGGAAAGGATATCTGACAGGAGGACGGGAGCAGGGGGGGGGGAGGAGGCGCCCTTTGATGGTGTTTGCGACCCTGCGGCGGTCTCTGGTTCTGGTCTGTTCTCCGCATCGCACTCGATCCCATCAAATCGTAAAGGGGCACGCGCACAACACACCAAACGAGATCACAGACGCCGGTCAATCTCCCGCGACAACCACAGCTCTTACCCCGGACTAGGAGGCAAAGGAGAGACGGTTTCAACGGTTTCGAGGCAAGCTCCTCGAATATCGTACTCTACCAAACCTCGTGAGCAAGCGGTGGTGATTGTGGTTGTCGTCGTCATGCTATTGTTTCGTTTCTGCATGATGCCAATCTTGGAAGCGGCATGGATCCTCGGTGGCCTGCTTTGCTTTTCGCATTGAACGGCAATGTCTACAGGTTAAAGTTGACGGTGGCTCAGCAAGCCAAGATATACGGGTCGTGTCACCCGAGATGTAGACAGCCAGCCAGTCGGGGCGCCGTTGCTAGCGGCTTGGGGGAAACCGTCGCTGCGCTTGGCCTACACCGCGCAGACCGAGCCAAAGAGGGAAACGGATGACCGCGCCGAGAGCGGTCTCGTGCCTCGGAGCTTGTGGACTCGATGTAGGTTTTCATGAAGGCTGGCGATTAAAGTTGACTTTCCAGCGAGTTGTGGTCTGAGTGACGTGCAAGCGTGCGTGCGTGCCAGGATGGGAACTGGTTAAAAGACACATGGAGGTCAGGGATACCGAGAAAGAGGGGACGGCGACCGGCAATCGATAATGGCAGCGGCGATATCCTTAAGATGTTGATGAGTTGAAAAGCTTCATCCTGGGGAGGGGGGGTGTGGGGTGGAAAGGCGAGTTGATGACGGGGATGAACGAGAGGAGAGTGATGGGCAGAGAAGGCTGCAGACACGAAGCCTATTTGTCTACCTGACGGCTGCATCTAGTCTCCAGGCATAGCCAGGGTTATCTCGAGGGTTGCACAAGCCTCTGCCGTGAAGGGGAGGCTCTCCACAGGCCCCCGGGAGAAGTTGGGTGTAGACGAATGCCCAGCGTACTGGCGCAGAGTCAAGACATTCGGAGACGCACAAGACCTCGCGGGTGTCCTGACGGGGACAGGGTCAGGAGGACAGGCTGTGTACCAGTATGCGACGCACAAAATAGAAGACAGCTACGAGCATGTTGCATCAGAGCAGACGCGTTATTGCGCGGCATTGAGAGAACGGGTCAGGGTTGGAGGGTGTAGAGACTATCTGCGCAAGACAAGGCGATACCGGCGTGGCGCCGGGATCCAGATGGTGATCGTTGACGGCATCAGGACCCAGCAAAGCAGACTTTTCCACGGGACTGGGGCCGAGACGCAACGTTCAGGTGTGATGAGTGCGTCCTATACAAGTTTTGATACTGATAAAAGCCCAGATAAAGTACACTACACGACGGCAACGGTCGCAGCACGGGAAAACTCCGAAGAGGGAGCCCGGAGCCGGCAGAAATACACTAGTGTAGGCGCAGACGCGGACGCGGATGTGGGCGTGGACGCGGTGGACCCGGACTGGCTGTCGAGGAGACTCGCAAGACTGTGTTGACTGAAAGGGCTTGATGGGGTCCATTTTGCCATGAGGCGCTGGACTTGGACGTTACAGATTTAGTCGAAATGACAGGGTCGAAACTGGCGCTAGTGAGCGGGGGGGGAGACGAAAGATGAAGGGAGGAAGGGGGAGGGGACAAGGAGGCACCGGGGGCAAGATCGACGACGTAGCGTCGCCAGACGTTAGGCTTGTTTGACTTGGCACGGCCATTCAGCGGCGCGCTTGGCTGCCGCAGCACCCAAAGAGGGAACCGCTACGGACTGACGCTTTCCCAGCATGGGACTAGCATCCGCTCGGCTGTCATCGACAGTGGGACAACGGACAGGTCGCGAGGGTACGTACCGCGCTACGTGCCCCGATCTTCGCGCCCACGCAGGGGATGCCTGCCAACAGCTCCAGGGGAAAGGTGGGAAAAGGAGAAGGAAGCTGCCCCACTACATTCCTGCTTCGACAAGTCCCGAAAAAAAAAAAAGACGATGAAGCAGAAGGACCTATGCTAGTGGAGGAGGACGGGGAGGAAGGAGGCGAGAAGAGAGGACCAAACTGGGAAAGAGAGACAAACCCCCCCCCCCCCCCCCCCAAAAAAAAAAAAACCAGCGCAACAAGAAGATCCAGAGGTGATGTGCATGGGCAACGTGGTCTGGAAAAGGCCCGGAAGGAAAGGAAGCAACGATGCGCACTGGCATCGAGCTTCAGGTTGTGTTTGTATCGGGTACGACTGAGACCTTTTTTTTTTTCCTGCTCTCCCAATCCGAGAGAGATGGGAAGCCAACCAGACCGGCCGCCTGTCTGATGTTTGTCTCTGTGTCTCGAACGGATATATTGCACATGCGCATCTGAGCTTGCTGGATCCGAGTCACAGAACGGGGGCAGGCATAGACATCTACCTACAGTCAACGCTGACAGCAGCTCAGGCCGCCTCATCGGTGTCCGCTGGGCGTATTCGCGTTGCTGCGAAGGTCATTTGCTGCGAAAGGAGAGGAAACTGCCAGCAAGCAAGCACTTGTTGATTACAACGACCACAGCACAGAGATGAGGGCAGCGGCGGCGGAGGAGGAGGAGGCGGCGGCGGCGGCGGCGGCGCCTCTGCCGCTCTTGGACATTCCACGAGCAGCCGAACGGGCTGGTCGGGTTGCTCGGGTTGCTAGGGTCGAGACATCAGGACGATCCAGAACCGCAGTGTTGCATATCTCGACCTGGTTGCACAAGCCGTTGGCAGAGTCCCGCCGAGGGCTGGGTTTGGTTGGTAACCAGCGGAGGATGGGCGACATGCGAAATGGCCTCGCGGAGATCCCTGGTCGAATCGATGGAGCGAAAGGGGAGCAAACGACATGCACCCATCTCGCGGACTGCCGCTCCTGCGGTTGAATCTGTCTGTACCTTGCCTTAGCTCATGCCCGTCGTCTCCCCCTCCCCCTCATCCCGAGGGCTGGACTACGGTACTGTCAACCATCCATCATCCATGCATCCCATTTGTATGCGCCGCACGTCACCTCTTACCTTCGGTGACGGAGAAGCAGTCATCTACTAAGCCGGGAGTGGGCAAAAACAGAGGGAAAAATCAACATGCCAGTTAGTCAGTCACCCTTCCCCACCCGTCACCCACCAGGCAGCTGGTCTGGGCCATCCCCGTCGCTCCCAAATTCCCATGCCGTCCAGGAAAAGGCGAAGCAAGCTTGATTTAGCCTAGTGCCAGCGGCCCAGGAGTCTTCTCCCGAGAGTAAAATGTGTGGGTAAGGAGACGAGCGTGTAGCTGCTGTCGTTTTTCTCTGACCCCCCTGGCCACCTCTACATTACCTAAGGACTGCTGCCCTTGCAGCGGTGATACGCGCAGGAGTCCCTCGACCAGAACCCTCCTCCTTCCCCAAGATGGAGGGATAAGACAACAAGACGGCAGAGCGCGCACAACGCCCAAGTGCTGCCATGGCTTGGCTCAAGCACACAAAGCATGCAGGTACTTGATGCGCAACCAACGAATCGCTCTAGCCGACGCAACAACCGAAAAGGGAGCTGTGCCAAGCCATGGGCACGGACACGGGGTACGTAGTCATTTCGAGGAAAGGACGTACCTTTCTGGGTATGGTTCCCCCATCTGTCTCTAGCTGCGGTTGTGGTGTCTCTCTCTCTCTCTCTCTCACACACACACACTCACTTTCTCCCTCTCTGCGGAATCTGTACGCCTCCTTGTTTCTCCTCTGCGCCTACGTGCGTCTGCGTTTGCGTCTGCGTCGTCTCTCGTCGCTGTCTCTCCGTTTTTCCTCGTGGGCATTTCCTACGCCATCTTCCCTCGTCCCCTTTTCGGCTTCCCACCTCCTGGCTCGAATGTACAGAGTATCCATGTGCTCCGTCGTGACCTGGGGCTTAACCAAATTGTGCCGAACAATAGTGTACGTGGTACCTATTGCGATAGACTCGACGGTATTGTGCTCGGCGCCCACTCGTCCCTTGTTTTCGTTCGTCTTGCACGACCTTGTTCCTGTTGGATCCAGCATATCCATCTGCTGCATCCACGGTGCCCACACCCACACACCCCCCATACACCTAGTTTACGTACCTTGCGTGCAAACGTAAACGACACCCCCCCCCCCCCCCCCCCCCCCTCCATGACCAGACCCAGGTAGAGACCCAAGACAACACGCCTCTGAGCCCCAGGTCATGGTCAAGGTCAAGGTCAAGCACGCACCAAAGCACCACCACCCACCAAGCACACAAACCAGGGCCCAGGTCAAGTCAACCGGTGCCAGATACAGAGTACAGGAGACTGGCCAGACGGACAGCCGCCTGCACACAGCAGGACCTGCCAGCAGACTGCAGAGATACATGATGTACCTCTGACCCCGGTCCACCCCCCTTGTCTCCTCCCCTTCCTGTCCCCTTCTTTTTTCTTCTCATCGTCCGTCGTTATACTTAAGCTACTGTCCACAACCTCCATTTAGCCCAGCTGTGCTTGGCCTTTCGTCTCTTACTTCTTCTTGCTACGTCCCTCTCTTCTTTTGATCTCTATATCCTCTGTATTCCTCCTCCTCCACTCTCCCACAGTTTCTCTTGGTTTACATCCTCCTCGCACATTCCACTGTGTGGTCGGTTAGCTAACAGAACAACCCAACCCTTTCCCGCCTCTCCGTTCCGCTTCATCAACTACTCATTTATTACATCTTGTTTCACCTGGTTCGGGCAGCTTTTTTTTGAACGGTTTGAGAGACGACGAATAAACAAAGGCTTTGTGTCGTGACTGGATCCGGATCCTTTTTTATTATTCGCTCTCTCGGCATTCTCATCGCACTCCTTGGCACCTTCCCAACCATCTCGAGTCACTCTCTCGCTCGTACACGCCACTTTTCGCCGTGTCGACCACTTCTCTACCCAACGACGACAGTTTTTTTAAAAGAAAGACCTGCGGTCTTCTCATTTTTCTCTTCGAATCATTATTTGACGACTTCGACAACGACGAGCTAGTTCTCTCCCGTGTCCTGTCCTTGCTTGATATCAACCACCACCGTATCTACATACACCAACACCACTCGAAAACAACTCGCCCAACATGGTTCGCGCCACCGCCCTTCTCGCAGCCATGCTGCCCGCTGCTCTCGCCGTCCCCTTCGGCCTGAAGAGCGCCGCCATCAACCAGACGGACTCCTTCATGGGCATCCCCATCTCCAACCTGAACGCCCTGGACCTGATCCCCAACAAGTACATCGTTGTTTACAACAGCTCCTTTGACGACGACGCCATCACCTCCAAGATGTCCTCCTTCGCCGCCGCCATCAAGAAGCGCAACATCGGCAAGCGCTCCCTCGACGGCCGCGCCCTGAGCACCTCGACCCGCAACTTCAAGATGAACAGCTGGCGCGCTACCGTCATGGAGGCCGACGACTCCATGATCATGAACGTTATGAGCGCCGAGGAGGTCGCCTACGTCGAGCAGGACGCCAAGGTCAAGATCTCAGCCACCGTCTCCCAGACCAACGCGCCCCCCGGCCTGGTCCGCATGTCTCACGCCGCTGCTGGCGAGACTGGCTACGTCTTTGATCAGACTGGCGGCGATGGCATCACCGCCTACATTGTCGACACCGGCATCCTCACTACCCACTCTGAGTTCCAGGGCCGCGCGACCTTTGGCGCCAACTTCATCAACACCGTGGTAAGTTTTTGGAAATTTCTTTCATACCGCTTCACTCTTCATGAGTCGACGATGAGTGCGAGATGAGAGGCTAACATGAGATTGTAGGACACTGACGAGAACGGTCACGGCTCTCACGTTGCCGGAACCATTGGTGGTCAGACTTTTGGTGTTGCCAAGAACGTTAACCTCGTTGCTGTCAAGGTCCTCGACGGCGACGGTGCCGGTTCCAACTCTGGTGTTCTCGATGGCATGCAGTTCGGTACGTTTTGAGAGGCCCCCACACAAGCCAACATTCCTGGGTGAACCCCGTCAACTAACCTCGCCTAGTCATTGACGACGTCAAGGCCAAGAACCTCACTGGCAAGGCAGTTATGAACATGTCACTCGGTGGCTCAGCCTCCGCCGCCGTCAACCGCGCCGTCCAGGCCCTGAACAACGCCGGCATCGTCCCCGTCGTCGCCGCCGGTAACGAGAACCAGGATGCCGCCAACACCTCGCCCGCGTCCGCCCCCAACGCCATCACTGTTGGAGCCATCGACGCCCGCAACGACCGCAAGGCCTCCTTCTCCAACTTCGGCGCCGCCGTTGACATCTTCGCCCCCGGTGTCAACATCCTGTCCGTCGGCATCACCAGCGACACCGCCACCAACACCCTCTCCGGCACCTCCATGGCCTCTCCCCACGTCGCCGGCCTCGCCGCCTACCTGATGAGCCTGGAGAACCTCAACACCGTCAAGTCCCTTACCGACCGCATGCTGGCCCTTGCCGAGGCCTCCGGCGCCTCAGTCCAGCGCAACACCGCCGGCACGACCAACCTGATCGCCAACAACGGCCAGCTCTAGAAGTTCTGCCATTCGCTGGCGGACTAGGATTTTTCCTCCGGATCGGGGAACGCACAAGCATGACAGCCCCGTCCTCTCGGCGTTTCCCCCCGTTTCCTTTGGTTTAATACACGTCGCTTTCATTGCGTTCCTTTTGGATACTCGAGGGGAGACGACAACAATTCACGGCATTTTAGAGGATACCCAATCAGTCGAATTCGGCACCACATCATCATCACATTCGCGATGCATCGGCGAGCGGGCTTTTCACACAATCAGCACAGCAAGCGAAGCAGAGCAAGTCCTGACCAGCAAGGGGAGGACATCGACACCCTTGGGGTCCATTGTATGTAAACCAGACAAAGAAGGGCAGGCGAGCCAACAATGCATTTCAAGAAGTATATCAAAGATGACAAGAAAAAACAAAAACCCTCGATGGGGCTGGTTCCCTCGTCCCACGACTCCAACTCCCCTATTCTGTCTTGGGTTTTATTTTCCTGCTTGCTTCCTTGGTCTCCTACTTCTTGAACCATTTTTTTTATTTCTCTATCTTCCAAAGCCAAAACCCAGATGTATTTAAGAAATTCTTCAGAGAGAATTTGGTAATGAGAGCAGACAGCTATGGAATATTCACTGTGCGTTCGCATTATGACCCGACTGCTGTGATGTCTGTTGTGATCACTGTAACCTTTTCTTGTGACGTTTCCCATCGTGCATTGGAATACCATCCTTGCACCCTGTCTGCCATGCCATCATCCCACAGCCGTTCGACCCGAATAACCCATCTGGGGGTGAGAGTCCTGGGGATATAGAGACGTCATGCAGCGGCATCACACTGCCATCGCAAACCCAATTTGCGCCGGCCGAGATCCGGTAAAGATAACCCCCCCCCCCCCCTGAAGAGCCTCCAAGTCCATATTTACAGCAGCCCTTCCCAATGCGGAAGGCAATGCTGGCTTTCTTTTTCTTTGGCGCGGTGGAGGAGAGACTGGGTTCCTGGGCAGAGCAGAGCCAGGAAGCATGGCAGCAAGCGAGCCGCTCGGGGGGACGGCACCATGACGCCATGACGCTTCTGCACCACCTCAGACACGAGGGAGAGGGCGTGGGATATGCGGCAACGACCATGCCGCGAGGGACGGACGGGGGTGGAGGGTCTGAGAATAGACAGAAAACAGTAAATGTCGACGGGGGACGAAAGAAAACAAAGTTATGGTTTCTGCGTCGAGTTACTTGAAGTGGGAAAGGGGAAAGGGCAAGGGCGGTCCGGATGGGATGAACTCGGCGATTCGCACGAGAGGAGCGCTGGGCGCGGAGGCCGGAAACCATTGGGGAAGAATACATGTATGCGAGGTGTCATGACTGGCGTTGGGTAGGGTGCAAGCGGCGTGCTCTCGAGTTGGCTTCTGGTTCAGTCCTCGACACCAACGCCAGCGCCAACATGCACGATATGACGGCGAGAGGTCGAGGGGAGGAGGAGAACGGCGAGGTGAAGAATCCGAGGTTCTGCTCTTACAAACACACAGACGGTTCGCGAAGCGCACTCGCACCCAGCAAACTGAGTCTGGCACCTGCGCGGGTGTCGAGTTTAGCTTTCCACGGCCATTTACCTTGGTTTTCCCATCGAACGGGACTCACAATCAAAAGACCAGACGGTCCGTTACAGACTCGGGCTCACATCATTCGCCCGCTAAGCAGCACGCGTAGAGAGAGAGAGAGCGAGAAGGCGGGAAGTGTAAATGGAGTGCTACAGACGCAGGTGCAGGCACACACGTGCAAGACAGCCGGAGTAGCAGGTGGTCAGCAGGACACTGAGTCAACGCCTCTCGTCCAATATCTTCACACGCACACTTTAAACAATGGGAATCTCTCTACTGCTTAGAGAATGTCGCCCCCCGTCCCGGTACCCAGAGGCTCGCTAAAGGGAGGGGAGGGAGGGAGCAGAAAGTCAGCCCATCTCCCTCCCGGCGGATGCGTTTCGGGAATGGGAACGGGTACTGCCCGGACCCGGGCATCGATACGCAGACAAAACCCGTCTTGCTCTTCCAGACCTGGTCTTCTCCCGCGTCATCATCCACGGGGTTCCATCGAACCTCGACGGCCGCGTCACACGGGAGTAGGCAGTCGTTGGGTGGCTTGTCGCACTCTAGATGCTATTCACGTCGACGTCGACGACGTCCGACGACGTGGACAGCGGGGAGGGGAGACCGAGCCACGCAGGCCGGGCGCGAGGAACGACTGTCCCAAAACGCCGCTGAAGCAGCCTCCCGAGGCCAGAGAAGCCCTCTCTCTCTCATCTCTTGTTCGTTGTAGGCCGCGCTGAGACGGAAACCCCTTGGACGGCTCCATAGGCCTCGCGTTGGAGATATGGAGATCGTATTCTTGGCGTCAAGGGGACCTTTTCTATTTCTCGTGCGCGGCGCAGAGGGGGGAGGGGTGAGACGTCGCCTTGAGCCGTGATCCTAGGCGCCGTCCTCGCGTGGCTCTGCCTGGCCATCCCAGGGGGATGCCGGCTCGCCAGAGAGGAACAAGGTGAAAGATGCTCTTCTTGTTTCTTGGGGGTTGGGGGGGGGCGTGCGTCCATCGACGTTTGGCCGTCTCGTTCGCCGAATGAGAGGACGAGGAAGCCGGGTGCACAAACATCACTCCTTTCCCCACGCTGCGACAGGACACACACTTGGGTCGCGGACGCTCGTCGCATGAACGCCGAGAACTTTTCCAAGAGCCGCATCTTTGCGAGACGGGGGGAGGTCGCCGCGCGCGCACGTACGCCTTCACACGCTCTTACACACTCACAATGCATTGCGACAACGCGGTACCGGGCGGGACTCGGTCGCCGGCGTCAGGGAAAGGACGAAAAAAACCTTGGCCAAAGGCCGGGCGGCCCCGAGACAATAAGACTCGCGCACATGCCGCCCGCACATGGAAACTCTTGGGCTCTTCGGCACCAAGGCATATGCGCGACGATATAAAGGCACATAACGCCCACCGGTCGTCTGAAATGCGCACTAGCCCGGCTGCTCGCTGCAGCGGCCAAGCCGGCCAAGGTCCTTGTTGATGCTACGAGCTGGACTGCTATGCCTTGGCTCGTCGATCCTCCTCAACGCCGTCGTCGTCTTCAACAAGCAGCGATTACCCAGCGTCGCCGTGATTTGAGGTTCCACTCGTTGCGAAACGCTTCAGGCTGCCCGATTCTGGGGAGGTGGAAACTGGCTGCCGACAGGTACGAAAAGCTTGTCCTTGGCCTTTGTGTCCGCGACACCCCGTGACAGGCTTGTCACCCGATGATGAACGCCGTGAATCAGACGAAGGAGGACATCTCCCCGACCAGCCAGAGAACCCGTCACAGCGCAAGGTCATCTATATAACAGACGTTCAGTCACGAGAGTATGTTTGCAAGCCGGAGCAGAAGAGCGCGCCCCTGGAGACAGTGGAAGACGCGCCCGCCCCGTACCCGCCGCTGATGGACGGGGTCGTTGCCGGTGGGGTTTGATATCAGCACTTCTTCGGCACAACCACAGTCATAACCACCTTGCGGCGGGACTGAATTGCAATTTGACATCCGTGCTTGGTTTGGGGGTGTAGGGACGATTGGTGTCACTTGGAATGCATCCCATAAAACGAGGTGGGCGGGAGACTGAATGCCAGCGCGAAAAACCCATCACGAGGATGGTGTGTATTAGCAAAATTAGTATGGGCTCCTCAATACGTCGTGGCCAGACCGGCGGCGGTCAACCGAAAAAAAAACTCCTCGTCAATTATGTACCGTCAACACGTCAGATGAAGCGTAGCCAGAGAACAGCATTTGTTCTCATCTTGTCTGGAGTTACAGCTCCTTGTGGTCGATGGGCCGCGCCGAGCCGGGCTCCGTGCCGGGCCAGTAGACGCTCTCCGTCTTCCAGAGCGAGTCAAAGCGCGCACCAAAGAACCAGGCCGTGCCAATCTGAGAGAGTATTGTCAGTCGACGAGTCTGGGCGGCAACCCTGAGTCGAGAGGGGGGAGGAGTTGGAGGGTTGTGAGGTTGGAGGTGAAGGAAGGGAAATGAGGAAAGAAAATTTCGGAGCTCACCATAAGAGCAGAGACGAAAAAGAGGGTCAGCAGGACCATGCCGCCCAATATGAAGGCTTCGCCTGGGTCCATGCCCGGCTGGCCCCGCTCTTTCTGTTTCGCCGTTTCTCCGAGCTTCTTGGGGTCCTGTCTCGGGAACAGAGAGTCGATGAACTGCTCAATCTGCGCATATGGGTTAGCAACTGGCTTGCGTACAGACAGACGCACATTCTCCAAACGTACCTTGCCACACTGCACGCTAATTTGCACAAAGTTGGGGTCACGCGGGTCGTTCTTCTTGTGAATCCGGCGGATATATCTCCTGAAAACCTCACACACAACAAAGAGGTTCTGTGTTGACTCGCTCATGAGCTGGCATGCATCGCCCTTTGTGATCTTGATGTGGCTGTTGAAGATGGCGGGGTTGCGGAAGACGAGCTCGAGCGTGGCAATGGCCATGCTCTGGGGGATGGCAACGAAGTTGAAGACGCTCTGGTCCTTGATGCCAGCCATGTAGAACAGGCACTCCTCGGCGTGCTTGAGGGCGTTGAGGACCATCTCGGAGCTGCACTCGAGGGCCTGGCGCTGGTGCTCGGGCTTGAAGAGGTCGTCCCAGGTGTCGACGTGCTTGCTCCAGATGTCCTTGGGCCAGAAGCGGCGCTTGTCGAGGTAGTCCTCGTGGACGTCGCGGATGATGTTGGTCTTTTGCAGGAACTGGCCCATGGACTCGGTGAGCTCGGGGCGCTCGAGGAGCTTGGGGTTGGCCATGTTGCCCTCGACAAAGAGACGCGTCAGGCCGTCACCGACGAGGCCGGCAACGTAGTGGCAGTACAGCTCGTATTCCTTGACGGTAGCGACGCCGTGTTCGTTGAAGGCGGCGTTGTTGGCGTAGTCGGCCATGCCGTTGCCCATCTTGATGGTGATGTCCTTGATGACGTCGTAGTAGGGCTTCTTGATCTTCTTCAGCTCGGTAACGACATCGTCAAAGTGCACCAACAGGTTGCGGTCCTTCTCGTTGGGGCCGTTCTTGGTGAACGTCCAGCCATCCGTCTCCATGTACTGGTCGAAGTGGCGCAGGAGCGGCTCTTTCTCCTTGATGTCGAGCGTCATGTCATCTTCGATGGTGTCGAGGCCACGCAGGACGAGGTAAAATAGGCAGACGGGGACCAGCAGCTCGGGGTTGAGCTCCTGGATGACGGCGGAGAAGCTACGGCTCGTCTTGTTGAGGTGTTCGAAGCATGCCGTCAGAGTAGGGTCCTCCTTGGAGGGGTCGCGACGGTGAACGGGGTCGTGCCAGACCTTCCTAAACATAAGGTTAGCAGGTGTGGTGGGAGAGGAAGGCGGCGGCGCATTGCGCGTGTGAGCGAGCGCGTGTGCGCCGAGCCATCAGAGTTCAAGAACCTACCATTGGATGATGGAGCGGAGCTGGTTCGGGTGCAGGAGGTAGAAGATGATACCCATGATGACAGTTGGTCCTCGCGACGGACGGTGGGCTGCGATACTGACGCGATATGACGGTGGAGTGGGTTGGCGGAGGAGGCGACTGGGTGAAAGTCGAGTCTCGTCGCAGGCGGTTAGGCTAGACTAGTTGTCGTCGTCTTCGTCGAGGTTGGCTGGCAGTAAAGTCGCGAGCCAATGAACCAGTACGGAGTCTTTGCGCACGAAGTCGTCAGCAAGGCGGTCGCAGCTTTTTTTCCCTTCCTTTTCTCGTTTCGACGTCCCAGAAGGTCTGGATCGTGCGTGCGCGTTTGTTGGGGGGAGGACACGGACTTCGGACCAGATGAAGAATTGAGTTGGTTGATCTGGGGAGAGTAACGGCTGAAGTAAACGTGGATCAACAACAACACGACGGAAAAAGAAGCAGCAGCAACGGCAGCTGTAAATAAGAGGAAGGAATAGGAGGGAAAGAATTCTCCGCTGTCTTCAAACCAATGGTCCAACGGTGCCAGAACCTGACCAATTCCAACCGGGCAGGAAGCAACCAAAACGGGGGAACAAACTCGGGCGCAGCCAACCCCAGCTCCTTTTTTTTTTCTCCAGCTCCAAATTGGCGAAATGCAACGGAGCCCGTCAGTCTCTGCCAAGACAACCTCTTGGGGTCGCTAGCATGGTGTCACCTCCCCCAGTCCAGTCACGCTCAGCGCTGATGTCTTGTTCGGACAGTGACAAGCGGGCGCCTGTGAGTGGTGGACGGGAGGCGGACGGACGGTGCTACAGAGGCACGCACGCCTGCGCAACTCCGCTGAACGCTGCCCGTCTATCCGCTAAACCGCAGCAGGAACTTGCCCGGCCGAAGCCCGGAGGCCCAGAATCCCATTGGGAACTCGAAGGCCCCGACCAACGGGCACCAGCTGAAGTGGTTCGGCTGTCGCTAAGCGAACCAATGAGACGAGAGCCTGGCGGTGATTGGCAGATGGCAGGTTGCGGCGGCGCAGGTCCCCTGGGGGCGATTTCCCCCTCTGCCTTTGCAGCTGCGGGGCACAGATGCTTCCCAGCTGGGTCAGATTGGATTATCATTTCAGGGTCTGCCTTCCTGCCCTTTTGGAAGCTCTGAACTCCCGTTCATTCCAGCCTGCCATGTCTCTCCTCTCGTCGTCTCACACTCGGTCGAGGGGGGACTCGCATGGTCTCTTTTGCTTTCGGTGCCCGCCCGCCATGGCGTTTCCAGAGCCCGCTGCACTCGACCGCAAGAGGCGACCGCTCTGATCTCGTACATGGTCTACCTACCATCCCATACTTGGTACTGCTGACGCCAAATGAGGTGTGTGTGGAGAGCGGCGGCAGCTATTCCACGCATGTCATCCCTCCCCTAATCGGAGGCCGACCAAATCTCTTCCAGCTCAGCATTCCCCCATTCAGAACCCGAGCATCCGAACCATGATATGAGGGGCATGCATGCGCAACCGCCCCGTCCTTGGGATGCTCGATGCTGCGTCGAACAGCATCTCCAAATCCCACGCACCATGGGCCAAGACCCTGCTAGCACTGGAGCTTCCGACCATAGTCGTCCATCTGCGGCTCCGTGTTTGTGTCTCCACCACGGCCGACACGGCGGCATTCGAGTCTCGACTCTTGAGTCCTGTCTCACCCGCACCGCCCCCGTTGCCACCGCCTTCCACCCCCAAGGGAGAGCATGTTGCGGTGAGCCCCCAGACGGCAATGTCTCACACTTGCATCCCCAAGGGAGCCTCTCAGCCCTTCTAGCCTGCTTTCAACTCGCGTAGCTGCATTTCGCGATACTTGTCTCGAGGCCCGCGGCGACACCACGTAGCAAGTAGCTACTTTTTCCTCTTGTCCCTTGCTAACATTTCTTTCTTCTCTCCATCGACTGCTGCCCTTCGGCCTCCGTGGCAGACCCAGCTTACAGAGCACACACACTTACCCACCGTAGCCATGACAATGGCTGGGGCGGGTCGCCTCGACGGAAAAAGGCTGGCTGCCCTCCGATAACAGCAGCTAGCGAATCAACATGGAACGTAGCTCCTGGCAAGCTTCGTACTCGAGGTACGTAAGTTGCGCTCCGGGGTCGCACGTTGACCGTGGTGGTACCTGAACGTCCCGAAGGTGGGGGTGGGAACGACGTGAACACCTGGTGTCCAATGTCAGTCGCTGCTATGGATAGCTGGGACCGCATTGCCGGCGGTGCTAGCTAGCAGTCCCAATATCGATGACCGGGAGGGGAGGTCGAGACCGCAGCTGCAACGCAGATAGTACGACTCGTGCCTGAACCCAAACGCAAAGTCTCCCTCCTCTCTGGAGTCTCCCTTTGGTTGCACCTGCCACGCAGACCCTAGATAAATAATCCGTCTCACACTTTTCCCTTGCCCTTTCCGGAGACCGGCCTGTCTTACAAATTACTCTATTTCTCCTTTCCTTCTTCCTGGTCTTCCCCCTCCTCCAGCTGCCCCTCCTCCCTTGCCAGCTCCCCGACGTATAAGACACCTCTCTCTCAGAACCGGACGACATCCCACCCGACGTACGACTCGAAACTTACACCACCCCAGCTCGGTCCAAACTCTACAAAGTCCCGCCCGACCCCATACTCGACGACCCTCCGATAACGAAACCCATCAACGGAAAAGGACAACAACGCAATCATCACAATGGCCACTAACGGACACTCTGCGAACCGCTTCCTGATCTGGGGTGGCAAGGGCTGGGTCGCGAACCACCTCAAGGATATCCTCGAGGGGCAGGGCAAGGAGGTCTACACCACCACCGTCCGCATGGAGGACCGCGAGGGCGTCATTGCCGAGCTCGACAAGGTTAAGCCCACCCACGTCCTCAACTGTGCCGGCTGCACTGGCCGCCCCAATGTCGACTGGTGCGAGGACAACAAGGAGGCCACGATGCGCTCCAACGTTATCGGCACCCTGAACCTCACCGACGCCTGCTTCCTCAAGGGCATCCACTGCACCGTCTTCGCCACTGGATGCATCTACCAGTATGACGATGCCCACCCCATTGGCGGGCCCGGCTACCTCGAGACCGACCCTGCCAACTTCAAGGGCAGCTTTTACTCCGAGACCAAGGGCCACGTTGAGGAGGTATGTTTCACAAACCCGTGCCTAGTCGGCGTAGAAGCCCGTTGCTAACTATCGCTGCTGTAGGTCATGAAGCACTACACCAACTGCCTCATCCTTCGCCTGCGCATGCCCGTCAGCGACGACTTGCACTCGCGCAACTTTGTCACCAAGATTGCCAAGTACGACCGGGTCGTCGACATCCCTAACAGTAACACGATCCTCCACGACCTCCTCCCTGCGTCGATCCTCATGGCCGAGCACAAGGACACGGGCATCTACAACTTCACCAACCCGGGCGCCATCTCGCACAACGAGGTGCTGTCTCTGTTCAAGGAGATTGTGCGCCCCGACTTCACGTGGAAGAACTTCTCGCTCGAGGAGCAGTCCAAGGTCATCAAGGCCGGCCGCAGCAACTGCAAGCTCGACACAACGAAGCTGGAGAAGAAGCTCAAGGAGTACAACTACACGGTGCCCGAGATCCATGAGGCCTACCGCGGCTGCTTCGAGCGCATGAAGGCCAACGGCGTTCAGTAGATAAAAAACAATGTCGGGTCCGGCGTAAATGGGTAATGGTTTCTGAAGCAGGAATTGGAGGGGTGGAAAAGCAGTTAAAGAATTGCTGCTCAAACTACAACAGAAAGTTCAAAGATCGTAGCATAGCATGAATCCAAATGCCATCGGGCTGATGTCAGGCGCCGAACGGTGTTGCATGCGTGAGTCGGTGCGGTCGGTGTGGAGCTCAGTCATCTCGGCGTTGTCCGGTCTATTGGGCTCGAAAGCTTGTGAGGCGGATCACATCACGGGCACTCGGCTGTAGGAGCGTCGTCGATCTTCTGGGTCGACATGCGATGAGTCTGAGTGGTTCACCACTCAGACCTGCCTGATGTGTTTTTTCCCCCAATTCATAGAGTATACAAACAATCTAGGGATGGCTGCCTGATCTCGGTTGCCAAACAGACATAACAGACACAATCACAAACACTATGCTAAGAAAGACAATTTAGGAAATAAATAATAAATAAAAACAACCCCCGGTGCAAGAGACACGCATTGCAAGCTGCACAGAGCAGTAGAAACCGGCACACCGGTAGATGGTTGAAGGGGAGCAACGTCATCCCTGCCAGCAAGTCCCTGTCCGCGTAATCTCCAAGGCCGCAGTGGAATCGCCGCCACGCTGGTGCATCTAGGTAAGCCAGCCGAGTGGCAGTGGCACCTTTCCATCCCGTCTACACTACCGCCCGTAAGGCTCGGCGACAGCTCACTGTGCTGCGCCTGTAGTGTAAGGTGCCTGCCTTGCTCACTGGAACCCACGGCCCACGGGTCTCGCCCAACGACGTAATTTGGCGGGGCACACCGCGAAAACGTAAATCCACCCAAAATTAATGCTGAGGTGGGCTGCCGCCGCTACCCAGCCAGCAGTCAACACCACCACCACGTCCCGGTCGATTCCTTGTGATTGTTGCTCTGAATCACTTTCCTACCTATCCCTACCCTCAGCACCCCGCGACTTTTCCGTAGAGGACTTTGACTTTCCTCCTTTGCACCTACAGCACCGACCTGTTTGCGCCTTCAACAAGATTTCATCCACCTGATACCCCCCACCATAACTTGCGACCATGGTTGTCGATACGGCATACTATGACACCCTCGGCGTCCAGCCCACCGCCACAGACATCGAAATCAAAAAGGCCTACCGCAAGTTGGCTATTGTCCACCACCCGGGTAAGCAAAGGTCCTCGCTTCCGCTGCCTGCGTGCAGACCTCTGACATCATGACCCAGACAAGAACCCCAACGACCCCTCGGCCCACGAAAAGTTTCAAGAGATTGGCGAAGCCTACCAGGTCCTGTCGGACAAGGACCTGCGCGCCGCCTACGACAAGTATGGAAAGGACAGCGCGAAGCCCTCCGAGGGCTTTGCCGACCCCGCCGAGTTCTTCACATCCATCTTTGGCGGCGACGCCTTTGTCGACTGGATCGGTGAGATCAGCTTGATGAAGGACCTGACGGCGACCATGGACATCACGATGCAGGAGGGCGAGGAGGGCGCCGAGGGTGAGGAAGCTGCCGACGGCGAGTTCCCGGGCACCGAGGAGGCCAAGAAGGAGAGCGCGAAAGCTGCCGCCGATGCGGGGAAGACCGACGCAACCGCTGCGACTGGTGCCGCCAGCGCTCCCCCGCCGACCGTTGTCGTCGAAGACGAGAAGGAAGCCCCCAAGGCACAGGATGGTGCCACCCCTGCCGCCTCCGCCGCGGCCAGCGCGCCCGCTGCCTCCGCGGCCGAAGCGAGGACGCCATCGCCGAGCCCGTCCGGCACCTCGAAGCGCCACCAGATCCCCCTTCGGCCTGCCCTCATGGACAGGCCCTCGGACGAAGTCGGAGCGAACGCCGAGTCGGAGGAGTCGCTCCGCAAGAAGGAGAAGAAGAAGGGCAACCTCACAAAGGAGCAGCGCGAACAGCTCGCCGCCTACGACAAGGAGCGTGCCCGCGTGCGACAGGAGCGCGTCGATACCCTTGCCCGCAAGCTCCTCGACAGAATAAGCGTGTGGACCGAGACCGACAAGGGCCCCGACGTCACCAAGTCCTTCCAGGAAAAGACCCGTCTCGAGGTGGAGAACATGAAGATGGAGTCCTTCGGCCTGGACATCCTGCACGCCATCGGCCAGACCTACCTCGCCAAGGCCACGGCCCTGCTGCGAAGCCAGAAGTTCCTGGGCATCGGCGGCTTCTTCAGCCGCGTCAAGGACAAGGGCACGATTGTGAAGGAGACGTGGAACACCATCAGCTCCGCCATTGACGCGCAGCAGACCATTGAGGAGATGGCGCGTATGGAGGAGAAGGGCGGCGAGGAGTGGTCCGAGGAGCGCAAGGCCGAGTACGAGCGCCGTGTCACGGGCAAGATCCTCACCGCCGCATGGCGCGGTTCCAAGTTTGAGATCCAGAGCGTGCTGCGCGAGGTGTGCGACTCGGTCCTGAACGACAAGAAGGTCCCCCTGGCCAAGAGACTCGAGCGCGCCGAGGCCCTGGTCATCATTGGTGACATCTTTTCCAAGGTACGTCCCCGCTGGATTCACGTTTGACCAACCAAAGACTAACTCGTCACCCCAGGCCCAACGGTCCCCCGAGGAGGAGGGAGACTACCTTGTCTTTGAGCAGCTCGTCGCCGAGGCGGCCATCAAGAAGGACAAGGAGTCCAAGAAGAAGGGCAAGAAGCACCCGTCGGCCGAGGTGGCCGAGGACGCGCCTAACGTCCCCAAGCCCGAGAAGTCGTAGAGCGGTGCACCCAAGACGGCGACGGACGGGGCATAAAAGGGCAAGGGGACTGTTGCGCACGAACGAGATACCACACTCCGTTTTGGACTTGAATTCTCCTCTGGGTTGGCGGGGGGGCAAATTTGGCCCGTTTACGAAATACTTTTTAGTCTAAACTTGAAGAGCGATAGACGGACTTTTTATTTTTTATTTTTATTTTGGTGAGGCTGGCTTGACGGTTGTTTGTTTGTTGGAGTTGGGCCCATCCACTCTCACCTCGGCATTTTTAGTGGCTGATTATCATCGGCGAATACAAGGTATTCCTTACGTTGAACCCTTGGGTCCATTGTGTCCGGAGGGGCCTGCCGCGCTCTTGCTGTCCGCTTTCAACGATATCACGTTTCTGGCTGGGCCTCTGAGGGGTCGAGGACTTGACGCGGAAGCTCAGTAGAGGACGCATTATTCGTGACTATTTCCGTGCCAGACCAAACTCCAGCTTCCATCTACTCGTCTCAAAGACAGTTTTGTTGTCACGAATCTCCCTTGACATAGGTTACAAAAGGATGTAGCTCAGGCCTATCCAGAATTCCGAGTCGGTAGCAAGCCGCGGTCCCTGAGACCAGCTTTGCCCCCTCGTAATCTAGGAAAGTAGATGCAGACGATGAAAATGTCGAAACCGTAGACTCCGATGCTCGGAGCGCATCGTGTTCTTTTACGGAAACTTTCAGGGCGGTAGAAACGATGTCCACGGAATATGATTCCGCGAGGACCCGAACGTCGTTCTCCCTCTAAGAGATCCGGGCCAAATAACCACCGCTGCACAAGCAAGACTGCAACAAGAAACCCAGAAAGACATTGTTGGAAGCAGCTTCAACGGCCACCGCTGGTCTACTGCGTCTACGGCTCCGGTGGGGACCGTCGTCCACGAGGCCCGCAAGACGGTGGTCCTTGAGTCCCGAGACGTGGTCCTGTACACAACGCCTTGTTGGCTAAGTGGTATAGCGTCTCACTAGTACCCTAGTGACATGAGAAGATCGGCGGTTCGATTCCGCCACGAGGCATATCAACGTCTGAAGCTATTATTTGTGGTTTCGTTTTTTGCAGTTTTGCGGTGATGCAGTTTTTTTCTTGGTTTTGCCATACAGTCTTTACCTTTTTCTCTCCCCTGACATGTGCTTGGCGGGGTGTCGGGCGCCGGTTTGGTCAAGCTGCTGACGGCCCCCCACCACCATTGGCGCCCACGTGTGGCACATTCCGCGTCTAGTTAGACGGCGCAGAAACGAACGACGTGCCTCGCGGCGTGAAGCCCTCCCCGTTTCCATGGAAGACGACCGAGTCGCCCGCGGGCTGGAGGCCTCACAAAGAGTTCCTACTACTTGGTCCGCTGCGTGCTGAACGTGGGGAGGCGAAGGATTCCCGGGCTTCCGTCGGCCGCCACCGATCGAGGCAGTTTGTTGATGTACGTCAGATTCGTGGAAACAGCCAGCTTCATACTTTGCAGCAACCGTGGCTTGCGGCATCGTTCAGCCGCGGACCTTGGCAGTTTCATGGCGTTCCTGCGCGAGCTGTTCTCACATCTGGTACGCGGTTATGAGACGTCAACCCGACGCCAGACAGACAGCGCCATGAGGGACGGCTGTCTTGGCCGTCCTCCATTCTTCGCGTCCACAACTCTGAGTACTCCCCAGAGCGCCAGGTAAAGAGACGGGGGCATTCAACTGAGAGAGGAAGTCGCAATTACGCATAGGCGTTCCGACCGGGGCTCGATGGACAGGCCCTGTGCAGATCTGCAACCGCGTTGCCCATCCTTGCGACAACCCTGCAGTACACGAGAAGATCGACACGACGAAGGGGCCTGGAGAGCCACTTGCGTCCTCAGCCTCGGCCATGCTTTTGAGCCGGTCACGAAGAAGGGCGCGAAGAAGGGCGCGAAGACGGCGCCGAGGCCCTGCAGAAGCCTCCCGTGACGGAAAGGAGGCGCTTGCCGTTCCGAGGAAACGTTGGATCTCAATGGGTAGATCATATTGTGGGAGTCGAATATAGGCGTCCGATGGTCGGTTTACCTGGTCACCATTCACCGCCGTGTTGAACCCGTCTCCGGCCTCAGGAGAGTCGCTTGTACAGCCGTGCCCTGAAGGGAGACGACCCCCTTTCAGCGTCGGCTGCGGCCACTGGAGAGAGGGTGGATAAGATCGCCACGTCATGCTAAGCAACGAAGGCCCCGGCCGGGTCCCAGAGACTTTCTCATCTTGCATACGCGCTTCATCTTGCCATCACCACGACAAACAGAGCCGGGGCAAAGAACGAAAGGCCCAGGGCAGTAAATGCCGGCAAAGCTGCGCCTCTCCGCTCGTTCTCGCCCAGGCGTTCCGGCGTCGTTGTATTCGCAATGGATTGATTGCATGGGCTCTTGGGAGGTGAAGGTCCTGCTCACAAGCCCGCATAGCATGACACCAGTTCAAGTGTGGCAAAGAACGGCCATCCATCTTTCGACCGCAAGCAAACAATCATACGCGCCGGGGGAGGTGCATGACCTCCAGTTCTCCCCTGGCCAACGGGACAATCATTGGAAAATGCCATCCAGGAGACGCAGACACAACCCAACCACATACCACCCCCCCACCACGTTTGACATGTCCGTTCGCCGCCACCCTCTGCCCTCGCCATCCTCGACGCCATGCGCGGTGCCTGCTACGCCATAGTGGCGGTCCCAAGTCTCACACAGGGGGGTTTCTCGGTTCGTCCCATGTCTAGAACGCGGTCAATGCCGGCAGGAATAGGGGTTCTCGCTTGGTGGGGGTGACTTTGCTCGCCTTACCCACTTTGCTGTAAGACCGTTGAGTGGTACCCTGGAGGCTGACATAGGGGGCGACAAAAAAAGATGTTCATCCCTTTGGCAGGTCTCGCGAAAGGCTGCACCTGTGGACAAAAACCTACAGCCTCCAAGTTGTAATCGGGTTGGATGACAAACGTCGACGTCCACGGCCGGCGCCAACCAGAGTAGTTGCGTAGTTGCGTAGTTGCGAGGGGTTGAGCGGCCCATCTAGTCACAAGTTGCAGAGATGCACAGAGTTTTAGATCATCGCCAGCTCTTCACTGGCCTTGTTGACTTGATTTGGTATAATACAAATCGGCTCGCCATCAACCACTGACCCCTCCCTCGCTCTTCCTCTGTCTGATTTTCGTGCTCTGCTCGTTGCAGAGTTCAACACATCCCGAACCAAGCCAAGCGCGACCGAGGCGCCATGGATCCCATTCGGCCGCCCAATATGTTCCGTTGTTTATATGTAAGTGCTTTGGGGTATCTGTTGGTACACAAAAATAGTGCAACAAAGGAGAATCGGAAAAGAATAAAGCAGTGTCGCAGGCCCCCCCTCCCTTTCCCTTTCTGAAAAGGGGGCGACGATGCCTCGCCGATGGTGGGTTTGCCTTCCCTTCTTCCTCAAAGGCCCGATTGTCACACAAAAGAGAAACGCCGTAGTTCCGACTCATCCTGATCCGAGTTTGTTCCCCGTGCCATGCAGAAAAGAAAAGAAAAAGAAGACTTGTTTTGTAATAAAAAAAAAAAAAATTGGGTGTGTTCCGTGAGTGGTGATGTTGTGCGATGCCGCCGCAACGTCCGGGCCGCGACGGGAGATCCGGTCTGCTGAAAGATTATGTCGTAATGGTGTATTTCTTCGGGTCATCATCTGCTGTCTGCAGGCAGCTCGATTCCGCTATCGCGGTCCTGCGGCTCCTTGCTCCAATGCGGCGAAAGACTCCTCGTGGATTCTACCGGGCTGCTTGGTAATGAGACCGAGAACTCGTTCCTCTGGCCCCGCCCCTCGTCCTCCTCCAGATACGCCGGGCGGAGGACCCGTGGAGGCAGCTCCACGTCGCTGGGGCGGACGTTGTACTCGAGAGCCTTCTTGCCCTCCTTGATGAGCTCCTCCGTCCAGTTCAAGCATCTCTTGATGCTCTGGTTGATCTTTTGGCTGTCGACAAGCAGCTCCCTGTGCTTGGAAAGATCCAGCCTCAGGCGCTTCTCGTCCCGAGTACGGCGGCGTACGTACCGATCCGTGTCCTGCCTGGGACTTGCGTGTGATGTCGAGTCCGTCTCGGACAGTTCAGACGACTCAAACATTGAATCGTCCATCTCTTCCAAGTCGTCCTCCGCCTCATCTTCACTGAGGTCCGACAAGTCCAGCCCATCGATGCCGAGACCCCCAGGCTGGGTTTCTGAAGATACGCGGCTGGATGCCGCAGAGGTAGGAGCTGACAGGCGCCCCGAGCGTGACAGCCTCTTGTATCTCCTCAATTCTGCCGTCTGTTTCCGTAGCTGTCTCTCCAAGGACCTGTTGATGGCTTCCAACGAAGCGTTGGTGATCTCCAAATCCTGCACCTTGCGCTCTCTTCTCGCGTTGAGGACCATGTCGTTCAAGGGGTCGCCGGGCGACGACTTGGTCGGGCTGTGGGGGTCGTCCAAGTCCTTGGACTCGTCAGCCGAGTCCTCGTCCTCGTCCTCGTCCTCCAGATCGTCCGCCGCCTGTATTATCGACGCAATAGTGATCGGCTGCTGGGGGAAGAAGCTCGGTGCTGTCGGGGAAGGCATCTCGGAGGGAGTCGACGTTTGTGAGGCCATGAATCTGGACATGATCATGGCGTCCGTTGCTGGGGCCTCTGCCCCAACGTAGCTAGCCACTTGCGAAACCGTATCGGTGCTCGTCCGACGCTTGTGTGATGCTACGAGTGGCGGCGGACTTGTCATCTGTGATCGGCCGACAGTATGGGGAGGCATACTGTTGCTCTTCAGTAACGGCGCAGACGTCGGAGCTTGGGCTGGCTTGTTCGGCGAAAGGGGCCGCTGTGCCATTTGGAAGCCACTCGCCGAGCCTGCTGATGTCCTGTGCAGCCTGCTGGACCCCGAGGCGACCGACCCGGTCCCTGAAGCTGCAGAGGCTGGACGGAACCCGGGCTGTAGATTAGGGGCTCCATTCGCATAGAAGAACTTGCTCGACGGCGGTTCCGCGGTCGGGGCAAGAGATGGGGAGAGGGATGGTGCGAGCGACGGTGCCAGCACTGGTGTAAACCCGACGCCGGGGGATGTTGGCCTGCTCGTCTCGACTGCGCTGCCATTGGCGTACATAAAGGTCGAGCCTCGCTGGGCAGGAGCCATAGGTTTTGGCTGGGCTTTCGGCTGGGGAGCCGGCTGGGAAGGCTTCGCCTCACTGGCATAGAAGAATTTGGATTCGGGTGCGTCGTTCCGACTGCCGACGCTGGAGGGCGGGCTGAAGGTGACGACCTGGCGCCTCGGGGGCTCGAGTGTCGGTTGGTGATCCCACTCATTTCTGTCCGGGTTCGGGGTGCCGTTCGGGGTCGTGTTTGCACTGTTGACACGGCTCTGGCGACTGCCCGACCGAGGGGTGACGTTGGTTGCGGCCAGGAAGGGAGCCGGGCTCGTCAGGTCGTCCCTGGCGCCTCCGCCGTTTGTGTGGGGGAGCGGGTGGTGGTTGTTATTATTGGGATTATCGTTGCGGCGACGACCCAAGGGGGTCACGGCGGGCGAGGGTTTTGCAGCGACTTTGGGGGTCAGGGGAGTTCGGCCCATTGCCTTTGCGCTGAGGGAAGGCATGGCGGGCTGGCGGGTAGTTGTGCTGCCCCTTTCTCGTAGGGGGGCATGGTGGGTGTAGAGGATGCGGAAGCGAACGCTGAGGATGTGGGTGACGGGGTGGGCGACGGCTTCGCTCGCGCGGCGTTGATAGGGCGAGAGGGGTTCAGGACATTTTGGTCTCGGTTGCGGAGGGGTGTGCGCAAGCTGGAGGACAGGGCGGGCTGCTGTCGTCTCGAGGCGGCGGATGAGGGTCGTGGTGCTGGCGGTGCCGGTGTCGGTGTTGATGTCGTGGGAGGTGAAGGTGACGATGTTGTTGTGTTTGGGTTGGAGTTGGAGGAGGAGGTGGTGGTGGTTGTTTTGGTGGTAGTGGATGCAGCTGTGATGCGTCTGGGCCCGGTTGTCGTTGGTGGGCCAGTGGCAGCGGCGGCGGTAGGTGGCAGATCGGCGGCAGGCTTGGTGCTATTAGTCGAGGTGGGATTATTTGTGGTTCGAGGCTGGGCCGCCACGGGTTTGCGACTGGCAGCGGCGGTGACGGCTGCGGCAGCCGGCGAAGACGAGGACGAAGTTGACGCAGAGTTGGATGTTGCTGCTGCAGTGGCCGATGTTGACTGCGTCTGATGAGCAGATGTGGCGGGGTTGCGGATGGCGGGTGAAATGGATGGCCTGATGTTCCGCCTTGGTCGGGACGAGTCGGGCGGCGGCTTCTGGAGGAGATGTTTTTGGGGATGCAGCTTGTTCTGCTGGGGGCGGGTGATGATGGTGGAGGTGGTGGGATGTGGCGGCGGCGGCGGTGACTTAGATGCCAGATCAGGTCTTGGTGAAGAAGTCGAGGCACCAGATACAGTCGACAGATTGTCGCATCTGGACGGCGTATTCCTGTTGCTGTTGTTGATGCCGGCGCCTCCAACACCACCGACGGAGGTGAGCGAGCGCATTTTGGGGGGCGTCTCAGTCCTGGGACCTGCGCCGACCGTCTGTGCTGCTGCTGCTGCTGCTGCTGCAACCGCCCACCTGCAGGTGCTAAAAAGGCTAAGTGGGAAAAAGGGAACGAGGAAAGTACCTTCCCTGGGAGTACCGCAATTCTGAGGTGGTGGCGCGAGGACCGGTACTTGTGGGTGCTGGAGCATGGCCGGGAAAACCCACATTGGATGAACCCGGGTATCCCTGGCTGTCCCTGAAGCGTCCCTGGCTGCTGCGGGCTGTCGTCCAACCCCCCTTTGAGCAGTGCTTGTGCGACGTCCCTTGGAACCTCTGGCAATAAACCTGCCCTGAAGAAGAAAAAGAGACAGCGTCTCCGCCCCTTGCGCAAGGCCAATTTCCAAGTGTGACCGGTTACAGTGGGGGTCGAGAGGGTCTTTCTGGGATTTCCGAGGGCTATTGGAGAGCCTGCAATTCCGGTTCGAGGGGTCGAATGTCGCTAGATCCTGCTGCTCCGTACGCAGCAGCGGTGAGAGTTGGCTCGGTGAGGGACGGACGAGGTGGTCGGCCACGAGCGTGTATCTACACTACACTACGGTACGAATCCCGCAGGCGGCGATGGTCTCGTCTCTGGCGGCGTCGTCGTTGCGTCTTGTCTCGTGCCGATGTCTCTCAAACGAGTTCGACCCTTCAACATAAAACATCGGCCCCCGATTGAAACATGCAAAAAGGCGATCAACAAGAGCGATGCTGGTTGGTGTGTGAGACACCTGCCTCCCAGGTGGTCTGCGTGAAACAAAAAAAAGAGGATAGGCGCGTCGAGAGCTGCGATCCAAAAGAGACGCGGTCTAGATGAAGGAGGGGAAAGTGCAAAAGAAGGCGCGGGAGTCGAGGAATGTCATTCAACCATCACAGAGAGATAGACGGGCGACGATGCCCGGGCGGACACGCGAAATGACATCGTTGGTCTTCATCAAGAGCCCCTCTCCCGTCTCCCCCCATCCGCTGCTGGACTTGGCCGCTGGCTGGCTCGTCGCCTGGACGGATAATACGGGGGCCAAGGAAAACACGGTTCACGGTTCTATTCTAAATTTTGTGCGCGCCCTCTCGTTCGTCGTTCTGTTTGGCCGTCGTGTCGTGTTGTCCGTTCCGCCGTCTTTTTTTCCCCATCCTTCATCTCGATTGGCATTGTTTATTCATGCGTCGAGTCTGCATCTGAACAAGAGCTGCACAAGAACCCACCCTGCCTCGGTACCCAATCCTGGCGCGCCTTACGGGAGTGCTAGGTGCGCGCAGTGGTGCATTGCATGGTTGGGTGTGAGTGGCTCACAAACCGTCCAGCGGGCCGGTGGTGACATTTCATCTTGCGATAATCTTAGGCCTTTTTTCCTTTTTTTTTCTTGCCTTATTTTTGTTTTGGTTACCGGGATCCATCTCGTTTACTATTTTTCCCCTTCCCGTGTCCCGGGGGTCTGGCTGGTTGCCCGGCTCAGGCGACTAGCGTGCATCGATACGTACCCCGTCCGTTCCCTCTTTCGCCATTTTCCCTCGCTGCCAGCAGCGACTGTCACCACGCTTTCTCAAACTCCTTCAAGGCTCTTAGCGCGTCATTCCGCCAGCCCTCGAACCCCGCCAGTGAACCCCGTGCACCCCTGTCGCTGAGCAGCCCGCCGCTGCTAAGGCCGAGCTTGAACCACTCAGCGGGTTCGGAATGTCGAGACGCCGTTGCACGCCCAAAGAAACGCTGACAAAGAATCCCATCTCTCCCAAAGGCATAACCTCGACATCGGCATCTTCCAGCTCCCAACTCCCAGCGTCCGCCTCAACACAACCTCCGCTCTTTGCACTCCACCCCGACAATTCCACGACCATAACGGCCATCACCCGGCTGCCATGGGCTACATCGGCGTCTCCATCATCCTCGCCTCCGTCGTCTGGGTCATCGTCGCGCCCCCACCATGGATACATCCCTTCATGCCGCCCTTCCTCTTGACGTGGCGGCACGCAAAGCCCCCGCCTGCCCTGCCGCCCTCGCAGAGGCCCAAGTCCCTCGCGCCCGGAGATGAAGCGACGGAGCAGAACGGGAAAGCACCCGAGCCCTCGACAGAGGAGCACCAACCCCGCGATGCGCCGCCACCGCCGCCGACGTTCAACTTCCCCGAAGGCCCCGTTGCGGCACCGGCGCCCGCCCCGCCAAAGCTCGTCCAAGACCGCGCTGCGATGCCTCCTCCTCCGCCGCCAATCATCCGCCGCTCCTCCCCGAATCCTACACCTACCCCGGTAATCACCGTGCCCGAGGCCGAGGAGCAAACAACGCCAAAGGCGAGGCCCTCCGCCCCCGCAGCGCCAGTCCCGTCCTTCAACCTCGAAGAACCCTCCCAAGGCCCTTCGACAGCCTTGTTCCCTTCCGCCACCGCAGCTGCCCCCGGAAGAGGAAGCATGCCCCTCCGCCGGCACCGTCATCAAACATCAACATGATGCCGCCGCCCTCGGCCCCCCGCGGCCCAGTCCCCCCGCGCCTTGCCGCGTTTCCGGCCGCCAACTCCCCGCAACGTGCCCGTGGCCCTGTGCCCAACCGCGGCCCCTCGGCAAATTCGAGCCTCGGCTCGTCCTTGGCGCCGCCGCCGACGCACTCCGCGAAAGCCCCCAAACCAAGCCGCAAAGTGATCCTGACGCCGGGCCACTCCCCGCTCGACTGGGCGCGCATCTCGGGCCCCAACGCCGACCTGCGGAACCTCCCCGCCGAGACGCCGTACCTTAAGGTCACGCCCTCGATGCTGAAGACGATGACGGGGCGCAAGGGCAAGGACGCGTGGATGGCGCTGGGCGGAAGGGTCTACAACATCACGCCGTACCTGCCGTACCACCCGGCCGGCGTGCCCGAGCTGTTGAGGGCGCTGGACGGGACGGGACCAAGTTGTTTGGAGAGATTCATCCGTGGGTCAACTACGAGACCATGCTTTCGGCGTGTCTTGTTGGACTTTTGGTCGAGGAGGACGAGGGTTCCAAGCCTAGTGCGATGGACGAGATGGACTGAGGATTTTTTTGCATGGGTTCGAGTCACATATTTCACAGGTTCTGAGAGGCACGTACATGTTGCGGGAGCAAAGGGTGTATTCAACGGGCTGAGCCGCCTGCATGCAAATCCGGATAGAGAGATACCCCCACAATAGAAGTAACGCTCATAGCGAATGCAGTCATACATCATAATCGTCATCGACACCAGCGTTCCCCGTCATCGTCTGCGGCCAAACTTGAACTTGAGCTCATCGTCGCTGTCGTCACTATCCGCAACTTCAATGGCCTTCCGGGATGGCCGAGACTTCTTTGCAGGAGGCTCCTTGGCCGGGGCGGGCGCCGCCCTCTTGCCCCGCGTCTGCCTCTGTGACTGGCTCTGGGTGGTGTTGGTCGATTGTGTCATCGCCGCGCGGTTACTCCTCGTCTGGGACGCCGGTGTTGGCTCTGGTTCTGATTCGGGTTCAGGCTCGGGTTCAGTGTCGGGCATTGCTTGATCATCCTCACTGTCGTCGCTGAGGACAATGCGCTGCTGCCGTGACGCGGGCCGAGAACCTGGTGGCGCAGCGGACTCGGTTTGGTTCGTCCCGCTCTTCTGACTCTCGTTGCCCTTCTTCCTGCTCTGGCTGTCTTCGAGCCAGTAATCGTCTCCAATGCCGAACTCCTTCGTCTTTACCTGCGTCAGGGGTACAATGACCTTCTGCGGAGGACGTCCCGTGAGTTCGCCGCGTGGTCTGAAGCGCTTGAAGTTCTTCCGTCCATTCCACCGCGGATCCCATCTACCGTTCTCGGCATCTTGATCGTGACTACTGTTTGCTGTTGGTTGACGGATAGGCATCTCTTCAACGATTTGCAGTCGGCGGATTTCACTTAGGTCGACGTCGTCGGGTAGATTGGCGAGGTCTTCCTTTTCTGCCTTGGCGCGAGCCTCCATCTCTTCACGCTGTTGGCGAGCGACGTCGAGGACGTCAATCTCTTTTTTGATCTTCTTAGCTTTGGGTACGGCCTTGGGCTCAGGGGCTTTCGGAGCTTCGGGTGATTTCTGACGGGGGACCGCTTCCTCGCCGGCAGCAATCCGTCGTCGTTTCACTGCTGCGGCAGTTGGAATGATATCCTCAATGTTGTCGTCTTGAGCCGCAGGACGCTTCCTCTGAGGTCTTCTATTGGTCGCCTCTTGCAACGATTCCGGATTTTCATCTAGCTGAGGCACTTCTTGGGATACAAACAAGCCTTCGTCAGGGTCGTCATTGACTGAGGCATTGACTGGGACGCTTTCGGTCACCGATGGGGTCATTGTCTCTTCGTCATCATCAGCATCAAAACCGGCAAACCGCCTTGTTGCTGCTCTCCGCACTCGGCTCCTTGCAGCAGCCGTTTTAGAAGCTAGGGATGACTCTTGGGCGCGTTGTGAAGTCGCCGGCTGATCAACCTCCATTGAGCCGGAATCGGTGTTCACCTGCTGTTGGTGTGTTGTACTCAAAGGTCCTTGAGTAGGGTCGACTTCCAAAGGCCGACGCAGGATGCTGGCATCATTGATAAGGATAGCCTCGAGGAACTCGTTCTGCTCAATGGGTCTGTGGTCCAAGCGGAGGGAGACCTGAGTAAAGAAATCGGCGTACCAGTCCACTGCATCACCTTTACTGGGGACGAATCGGACAACAACCACCCCGCGCCCTTCGCTGCCATCTTCGAAGGACCCAAGGCCCTTCTCACCTGCTTCAGTTTTGACGTAGAGAATAAAGTCATCGACTGTTGTTGAGTTCGGGTCCACATGAGTGTATAGTGCTTTGCCTTTGCCGTTCGTAATTGGCGCCAACAAAGTGTTGAACTGACCCTTGTCGTAGAAGATGAAGGTGTAACCCTCAAAGATATCCTGACGGCTTTCATTTGGTGCGTAGGCGGATGGTGGCCGCTCCACAGGTTCACCGCCACGAGGGGGCAGATGTTCCAACGGATCCGGCCAGCTCCCGTCAAAGTCATCTTCCAGTGCAGATGCCGCTGTACCATCACCACTTACAGGGTGCACTCCTGCTGTGATAATCTCATCGACGAACGAGTCGGCAACGATGTACCTTCCGTTGATTAGAGCCTGCAGGCCTTTCGAAGTATTGCGCTTTTTTGTGACCACGTGCGTAGTATGTTGGATGTTGTAGTCCGCTGCCAGCTTGACGTCAAGCTGTTCGAGTTCGGCACGCAATCGTGAGAAGGGGTCGGCTTGCAGTTCTCGGCTTGAGAAGCTAAAGGTTAGCACTACAGGGTGCCACGATAGACTAGCATGTAGTCAGTAGAGGCCCCATGGATTGAAACGGCATTCTTCGTACCGGAACATGTCAGGGCAGCCGCCCATTTTTATCTCGACCGCATGTTCGGTGACGACACGCTTTTCGCCCTTGTATTTGTGTCCGTCCACGGTCGTCCCGGTCTTGGTGCCCAAGTCCTCGATTGTGACTGCCGATCGGCTCGATAGGTCTTGCTGTGTAGCTGGTCAGCAACTAAGCGCCTATTAGTCGGGCGCAAGAGCATACGCTATTGCCATCGGGCACGGCGCCGACCTCAATCGTCAGGTGTTTGCGTGAGATGGTCTTGTGGGAGATCGCAAGCTGTCCAGCTGCGTCTGTCAGCGATGTGGTTCGGTTTTGGTCGTAGATAGGGCACGCATACGTTCCGACGCAGTCCGGCCGAAGAGATATCGTTTGCCAGGTCGGAGCCAGAGCCGTCGGCCTGTGGTCATCACGTTAGCTGTGTGTCGCATTCTGCAATGGGTGGGGTGATTTTGGATAATACCCTGTAGCACAATGCCGTCGGTCTCTAGGAGCCACATTACAAATCTGCGCTTCTGGCTGGCGATAAAGATTCGCGGAGCTCAGCGCAATGGATTTGCCGACTATGGCGCAGAAAGTCGTTGGTCGCGACCAGATCGAGGTTGCAAGGGAAAAGTTGGAAGGCGTCGTGCGCGCGTCCTAAGGATCGCGGGAAAGTGACGCCGGGTCACGTGCCCACTTCCAGGCAGCAGCTCCTTGTCCCCTTTCGACTTTCAGATTCTTGAAGATGTTTATGAGGTGAAGAAAGTGATCAGAAGCGGATTAAGGCAGATGAATTCTTTAAGTAGACATTAGTCTAAGATTATCTGAGCATGTCCTTTTTCATTTTGTAGGCCTTTACATCAACCGCAGCTAGAACGAGCTCATCTCTTCCATGTAAGGCTATACTACCTCTAATTTATTTACTACTTTGTCTTCCTAGTGGTAGGCGTTGCTGTGACCTCTCCGCCGTCGCTTACTATGACGCCCAGGATCCAGCAGTTGACGAGGAAAAATCCCACTGACGACACGAACAGGCCTGGGAAGAAAGTGCTGACACCCAGGAACTCAAGTTGAAACCCTTGCTGCAGCCAGGCTGCCTGAGATACAACCCACAAAACTAATGCGATAACTCCCGATTTTGGGTTGTTGAGAAACGACGAGTTGGGAAGATAGATGGGCAAGAATACCATGTACCAGAGGAAGTACTTCTTTGGCGTCAGCGATAGTTTGCAGGAAATACACGGGTAATACATGCTTACCTGGCTGGTGCAGACCTTGTTGAAGGTTACGAAAGCAAATGTCTGGGCCATCATGGAAGTTGCGAGATCCTTCTTGGCCAAAACAAGCGGAATCAAGATTGTCGACAGAAGGATCTGGGGTAGAAACGCGACGGATTCTATGCGGAGAGTTGACGTCGATGGTAAGGCAGAGGTCAGATACAATAGTATGTTGTACGGGCTGAAGTTGTGCCTGTGATCGATCCTCGTAACGTGATGGAAATATGTGTGCACAAGAAACGGCGTTCCATAGCTGTAAGCTGGTTAGCTCAGGTCAAGATGGCAGGTAATGTGCCACTCACATTGAGTACATGGCGACATTCAACCCCATGAAGGTCGCAAGACTGACAACGGCCAGCTTGATTCTTTCAGGATTCAAGAACTTGGCGATGGCCTCTCCCAATGTCTTGTCATCGGGATCGGCCCCCTTTCGCCCAAGGGCGTCATCGTCCATCCACCATACAATCGCGGGCGCGTAGATGAAGGGATAGATCTTGAAGTGAACTCCGAAGCCAAGGAGCAGTCCAGACAGCGTCGTCCGTCTCTGGAGCACAGACCAAAGAAGGGCCATGACCGTTACACCAAGTAGACCTTCCGAGCTTCCACGCGTGCTGATCGTCGCAACCATGGGGTTCAATAGCCATATGCTGGCAAACTTCAGAGCTTTTGCCTGGTCTACGCCTCGTCTCTCCAAGATGCGCACGATATAGTATCCGGCCAGCAAGTCGGCAGCAGCGAAGACAAACTTCCCAAATGCGAACCAAGCCTGCGAGGCCGTGGGGACGAGCATCCATGCTAGGAGAGGCGTGTATCGGTAGGTCTCGCGGTCATAGGGTGAGCGTCCCTGTGCGGTGAAGCGAGCCGCGTCGGTGAAAACCAGATAGTCGATATCTGTGTACTTGACTGCTGAGTAGGCATCCTGCCAGAGTCCGTAGTAGAGCATCACCACGCGGAGAACCGCGGCGGTCGTGAAGAGCGGCACGGGCCGGAAGAGGGCGTTGAGACCAACCATGTTGGAATGAAGAAATTATCAGATCTTGCTAGGGCTCAATTTGTCATTCAATCGTCATATCTGTGGTTGAATCAATTGATACAAAAGGCCATTGAATCCTCTGAAACCCCAGGATGCCTTTTCGCGATGAGAGTTGGAGGTTGAGGCCCTAAAATCCCCATGTTGCCATGATGGGAAATTTGAGTGACGTGGGCACAGCCGGCAAGCCCCTGGGCTCCTGGGGGGTTTGACTGTTCTGGACCCACACCCCTGGGTGCTCCATCCACAGTGCCGGCCCCCACTAAATTCAATTCTGACCCTGCACCGCATCTCACCTCACACCAACATCACTCACTGGCTTCACCAAGGGTCTCACTCAACCGACGACGCCCACCTCTAATCAAGCTCGGCCAGCTGCACCAAATTCGTGATGTCTAAGAGAGATCGTGACGGTAACACGCGGACTTATGAGCCCAAGCAGAAGCCGGTGGCGCCAGAGTCGCAGTTCACCCCCATGTTCATGAACTTCCGCAATGAGCTCGACCAGCACCACGATCGGAGAGAGCGCATCATCAAGGCGTCACGAGACGTCACTGCTTTGAGCAAGAAGATGTGAGGTTGCGCTTCCTGCACGTCAATTGAGCTTGGCTAACATGGAACCAGCATCTTCACTTGTCAAAGGTAAGCCTGACCTCTTCAGTGAACTTCGTGAGAAGTCTATGGTGTCATTTCCTGACGCCCTGGTAGAGTCAATAAGCTGGGAGACCTCCCCAGCTTCGCAAACAAGGAAATAGCCACACGCATGGAAGAGATCAAGAACCACCTCACCGCAATCGAGGGAGATATCCAGGGCATCAACCGATACCGCTACGCCCACTCCCTTCGCTGCCTGGAGGAGCTAGTCGAAGCCCTCTCATTCTCCCACTACCTCCGAACTCAGACCCTAATCAGCCTCGACGAGACTGCCGCCGCAGTACCGGCCAATGTCTCCATCACCGAGAACGACTACATGTACGGCCTCTTCGACCTCTTCGGTGAGATGATGCGTTTCGCCACCGTCACCACTGCTCAAACGGGCCAGCTGGCTGGCGTTGAGGGCCGCAATATTCTGATGGACATCCACGAACTGAGCAGCTGCTTCGAGATTCTCCCAGAGATTCCAACAAAGGACTTCAGGGGCAAGATGGAGGTTATGCGGCAGTCGGTGCGGAAGGTGGAGAAACTTGGCTATGGATTGGCGATTCGGGGTACGGAACGGCCTAAGGGGTGGGTGCCTGATATGAAGGAGGACTTTGACCCTTCTTCTTTGGACTAGCTGAGTCTTCCGTGCAAAGATTGGGGTGGACAAATCGTACGCAAGTAAGTGGGCGGCGTGAGAATGCAGATAACATGATGAACCCAATGAAGCTGTCGAGGCTGCGACTTTGCTTTTGATAGTAATCATGCTTATACTTGCTTAAGTAGTCTGGTATCTTGCCGCGGTGATTCTAGTTGACATGATTCAGCTCATCTAAATAGCACGCAACCTTATAATAACAATCAACCGCTGATGACAATGAAGGAGAGAACAAAGAGGAAAAGAAACTCCCACCCCTGAGACGTTTGCTAAAAATAAAATGAAACACAGCACCGCATGGTTGTTTTGGCAGCTACTACACTACTCACAGAGCCAACTCCTCCTTGGGCTTCAAGCGCTCCGGAAACCTCCAAGAGAACAACACAGTAACCACAAACATCAAAAGCGCGTCAAAGACGTAAAGCGTCCACTCATGGGAGAGAGAATAACCAGTATACCCTTGTGCGAACTCGACTACCCTGAAGATTGACCGGACCATGATGAGAACACTGACGGCATAAAGCATGTACAAGCTTTCTTCCCAGGGGATCAAGCCGTCCAGAGACTCCGCTGTCGGAGCGCGTCTCATCTTTCGATGGAAGATGACGGCGATGGCGCAAAACAGAGCGAACATGACGATCTGGATGACAAGACCGAGTATGATAATCCTCTCACCCCATGTTGCAAAACCGGGCTTCTGGACAACCATCAAGCCCGATGCGCCTCCCTGGACGACGAACGAGAGAACATCGCCAAGTACAAATGTGAGTGTAAGCTTTGAGGGCCGGATCATTGAATATTTGTCGGCGCGGATGCTGGTGATGATTCGGCCGAGAACCATGTAAATCGATGCGGCGAATAGGACAGGGGCAACGACTATATACATGTTCTGGATGGCATAGGGCATTATCTTGTCGGTTTTGTCGTGAGCTCCAGCACGGGCTCCAAAACCAATCACCTCGACTGATAATCACTATTAGCATTTGCAGACGCAATCAACGGTTTTCTTAGATAACTTACATAGACACCCGACAGCAAAAACTATACAAAAACGTGCGCTGGTCTTCCATATCTTCCAGCTAAGGTAGAGTAAAGATCCCAGGAACAGTATGAGAAAAAGGACAGCAGCTGCTTTGTTTGGGAGGTAGCGCCAGAGGTAGTAACCACCTTTGGTAGGTTTGACGCCAGGAACAGGCTCGAAGAGGCCCTCGGTAGACATGGTCGAAATGTTCTGGCAGAAGGACGTCTTGTTGCCGGTTTTTTGAGGGAAAAACTGGTTGTTCTTGGAAATATATAGCAAATTTGAAGAGAGTATCTGTAGAAGAAAGTGATATCTGACACCTCAATCAGTGGCAATCGAGGAGGCAGCCCAGAAGATACATTTATGGTAAGAGACGGATTCGCCCGCTGGGAAGACAAAGAATAAAACCCCAAAAAAACCACATTCCATGAGCCGAGATGCAATGGGCCCTATGCTACGAACGATCTCTAGTTGAACAATTAGAAGGACATGAACCCGAACCGTTATGGAACACGAGTGTTCGAGTCGGATGCGAGCTCGGATAGCTCAAGGTGGGGCGTTGCAATCCGAGTTGGGTTGTGAAATACGCGGAATAGGCTCTGAACCCGAACACTGAACCCGAGAATTGACTGATATGGTTAAGGCTGTTTTTTCTCTACACGTCGTAATTATTCAATGACTAATTAAACAAGAAGGTCAAACACTACTTGACAATACTTCATCTCAATATCTCACTGAAAAGGAGCAACGTGCAATGTCTTACGTGTCTCGGATCCTCGCACAAGCACTTTTCTTCTATGTCGTTAATGGAGTATTCCTTGTGAGCTAGGTGTGTGACTTCGCCATACACCTAAGTTCAGATGCTTCTGCGGATTGTAATGTGCCATCCCATCTCTCTTGACGTGACATCTCTTCTATTTTCTTCACGTGCCAGTTCGCTGTTAGCAGGGAAACGGAAGCATGACGGATATCTTCCAGGTCTTACGCTAGACCAGAGGTGATTCCAAGCAGGCAGACAAATTTTAACCATACAGAAAGAGTAGGAAGGGAAACTACTCGAACCATTCCAAAAGCTCCAAAACCAGAACTTTGAAATCTCTCACACGAACAATATCTCACCTCTGCTTGCTCACCACAGCGAAAAGGGGCAAGCAAAGATTTATTGCAAGGTCTTGTACAATTTCTAGAGCTTTGGCATTTGGTTACCCATCAGTAAGTCTCAACCTAAGAGTATCATCAAAGATCTGTGCCTACGTTCCACTATTGATGTCTTCAAACCATGTTTCTGCATGAAGTCGCACACCTTCACATGGAACATTCAGAGTTGAACTAAGTGAAATATACTAGCAGCAACACTCGACATAATACAATTCCGCCAATGAATAAAACTAGTCACACCATGAGGAAACAGAATCTGGGTCGGCGAAGCATGTTTGACTATTGTCAAACGCGCACGCGAAGCCAGTCTGCGCGACTGTTGGAAACGAGAGAAAGCCGTCAGTCTTTTGTATCATACGGTGGCACTTAGGTTTCAAATCCACTTACTTGCTTTACAAAGCCATTCGAAATCATCACCTGATATTAGGTCATGTACACCAGTCGATTGACACTAGATTTTGTTTGTCAGTGTACGAACACCAACACTTAAGCAGACGTAACCGCAGTAACACTAGCGAAGAGCAAAATCATACCCTTCCGCTGACCGAGTTGTATTCGACGGATCCCCAACTGTTCTGTTAACATTGCAGTTAGATTGATAGCCAAGAGAAACAAGTTCGTTCAGCAAGTGGCAATATACCTGTTGGGCCAGGAGAGACTTTTCTCCGTCACATGCTTTGGTGGTGATACGCCAGGAGTAGCTTCCTCCATTGTGGCAAGTACAAGAATCATGGTAACGAGCGTCACTTTGGATAGATTAGCGCCAGAAACAAAAGTTGCAGACCTCCAAATGAGCAAACAAGCCCAAACACAACTATGAAATGCTAAAGCTTACACCAAGAAAGATAAAAAGACGGCACTCGTCAGTGCAGATGTTAGGAATTGCATTATTGCTCTAGAGGATAGATGAGCTGGGACTGAAGCAAGTCGGATGGTTTTCTTAGGCAAATATTATGGATCAGGACCTATAATGACAAACTTCATCCGGGACGCTGTGCTTATATACAAGCATGTGATATATATGAGTCCACGACCCTGCTGACTTGATTCAAACATTCTTGCAATCTGCCATGAACTGTCAAGTGATGGTTGGAACATGGTTCAACAAGTGTTCATTTGACGAATTACATTTCATTTACCCTGCCAGCTGGGCATCGTTATCTCTACGTCACATTTACGAGCGGGGTATCGCTGTTGATTGTAGTACGTATTTCTAATAAACAAGCACCTCCGTGGGGTCCATTTGGCACAGGGAAAGGACATGGAAGACAAACATCCTAATTTGTGTGCTTACTGAAGCCGCCGGTCTACGGAGATCGGCACGCTAGGGTCAGCTGACGGTATGTTCATGACACAACAGAGAACCTAGAACCTGGTTACTCGCAATTAACGTACATTTTGATGAACATTCGGTAAGCTTTAACTCTTGTGCCGATATCCGACCAAGCTTCACGATTCATGAACATTCAGGTTGCTGATGATATGATTGGTTATTACGAAACCACTGGATGTCACCCGAGGCTGTTGACGCTGTCTGAAACGGGGTCTAAAATGCTTACAATATGAGCTTAAACAAAGCCACGCCTCACGTTTTTACCATACATCTACTCAAAGGACTAAGTGTTACTGGCCAAGACAAGATTCTGCTTATCCTGTTGTATGCCTAGCGGTTATTAATATGAGCACTAAGGCCAAGAAAGAAGCGCTTAGGCCATCTTTATGCTTCCCGAACGGCCTTTATATCCAGTATTCGTAAGTGTTTCAAAATGCAGACAGTAAAGACAGAACTTTCCATTAAATTCGTGTTGATCTCCTCTCCCGCCACAAGTCTTATCAAGTCTATCTCCCTATCGTTCAGGAGCTGATCCGAGTTCCGTCCTTATCTCGACGAAACACCATAGGGTCTACGGTGTACGAGTCAGATCCAAACTTTTGCAACTCGAGCGTGATCTGCTTTGGTACAGGAACTGGCTTGTTGTGAACCGCATGTTGTATCTGCGTAGCTTCTATTCGCTCACTCGAACCCACACCCAATATAGTACGGCAGAATTATTAATCTGGGATTAAGCCTAAGCCTTTGTTATCTTCCACTAATCAAACTCCTGTTTAGCTGAAGACCAAGAGGTTGACGTGATCAAACCGCCAGTTACTACAATCTACGTGCATTGAGTGATGGAAACGGCTGAATTATACAGTCTCATGACTTTTGGTAAACACAGATAACAGTATGCGTCTTAAACATAAAAGCTGCGAAGTGTCCCACAAAGTCGTTGTTGCATTGAAAACATTAGTTTTTGCCTTCAAACGCTACAATCTCCATTTGCGGTGTTTCATAGACACATTCACTTTTTCAGATCTTCACCATGAGATACGGACTCTCTCTTGCCCTGTTCGCCATTGCTGCGGTAGCAGCCCCAACTCCTCAAGCTACCGAGGGAGGCGCTGAGAGTCTCTTGGCTTCACTCTCATCACTCAACCTTAGCCATGACGACGTAATTCTCTTCGGTGTCAATGGCCAATACAAGATTGTCAAGGACGCTGAATTCCATAACCTTACTTCGACAGGTGCTCTGACATATGGCGGCAATGACAAGGTCGACGCCCGCGACATTTCTGAACCTCTGGCAGCACTCGAGACCCGGGACTGCCCCGGCCTGAACTCCGAATTCACTGTCACCAGCACGGCTAACTTCCTTGACTGGGACATTCAGATGTCTGCGGTTTGGGGAGCACAGCAAGCTCCCGTGACTATAGCAGTCGCGCACGGCCACTCAGTTGCCAACCAAGTTTCCTTCGGAGGAGATATTGGCTTTCCTATCAAGGCTATTAGTCTAGGACTCAACATAGACTACACAAAGACGTGGACTACAACCGACACCACTACAATCACCTACACTGTCCCGCAGGGTTACTATGGAACTGTAATTAGCCAGCCGTGGACTCACCGCGTGTACGGCAACGTCTACACTTCTTGCACTACGGACAACTGGCAGAAGACAACCTTTATGGCTAGTAGCCACACGAGCCAGAATTATGGCGGCATGGAATGGGTGACAGGGGTTTTGCGCCTGTGTGCAAGCAAAGATTACCCTGTTCCTTACTGTGAAGGTTCTGGCTATCACTACTAGAACTTCCTGTACACATTTGTTTTCTTGTCGTTGATGTATGAAGTCGGACTAAACTTGCAAGGCTGGAGCGATGTTTATGGCCGCGATGGAGGACCTACGGAGGATAAAGATGTTACTACTCACTAGCCAGAGATGTGATACGAACAGGTTTTCACCACAATCGACCTAAATTTCACAATTTTCAAAAAATCATATTGTGTTACGGTGATGTTTGATTTCGAGATGCAAACTTTAATTTTCTATTGAGGCTAGAAATGAAACGACTCAGAGAGGTCATAAATCCATAGAGGCCTCTCGCTCGACTCTTTGTCTTACTACATCAGCCAGTTCAGTCTTGGGCTGGACAAAAGGCTTGACTTTTATCCGTGCCTGAGTCTTTTGCTCAAAAGCATAAGCAATGCTGATTAAAGTCTCTTCACTGAACGGAGCTCCTGCAAAACCAATGCCAAAGGGCAGGTTGGGTGCCACTAGGTTAAGATTTCCGACATCATTTTTGACAATCGTCGTGTTATCAGGGTGCCGCCCAAACGGAACTGTCACAACCGGGGTTCCGAGTATAGCAGCAGTGACGAAAACAAACTGGGTTGGGAGAACAATGGCATCGAGAGAGTAGTTTTGAAGCGCGCCGGTTACTAGCCTCATCCACTCTGAACCCCCTTTCTTCAGCAGAAACATCATACTAGTTGAAGCGCCTACGCTTAGAAAAGACTGACTCTCATCCTCACGTGCTCTTTCCTGTCGCTCTCTCTTGCCTCTCTTGCTCCTCAGTTTCTCTCAAGCGCTCTTCTAGCTGCTGTATTATAATATCCCTGGCAGCACTTACGATAATTTCCTGTGTAAACGAAGTATGTTTTAGTAGCGAACTAAATCCGAAAGAGTTCAACCATTCCTGGTGCATGTGCCCTTGGAGGACTTGTCTCTCTTTCAGGATGCTTGTTACATAACGAAGAACGGTGCTCACCCGGGCTGGATCGTCCATAGTTCCATGTCTTTGGCGGTTCTCCTCCTCTCGTTTCTCCCTCTCCTCACGAAGCTTTTCGTCGCGTTTCTGGTCGAGTCTTTCAAGCATGGCGTCTGCTAGTAGAGGTCAGCCTGTCTCCTGAGTATTTTGTTTTTCTCTTGTGGTTGCGCGTAGACCATAAACTTTGGGGGCTGAGTTCACTAGTAGATTTTGTTGGAGGCTGCTTCAAAGCTGTGTGCGTTTGGTGCGGCCGCGGTTTTGCTTCGAGGCTATTGTGTTGTTGATGCTGACAGTCTAGTTGCTTATCTTCCAAAAAAAATGTACTCTCGCTTTCAGTGTTAAGGAATCTTATTTATAAGTTGTGTTTCTAAAACACAGTCACTATTTAATCAAGACAATAGCAGTGAGTAGCATACGGTTTGTTGCGGATTAAACTCTTCACTAGTAGAAATGCAAATCATTCACTGCAGTAAGTGCTTAGAAGGCAAGCAAAAAACTAACAGACCGAATAAACCTTACAGGTATGAAAATATGAGGGTGAGAGCCTAGAAGAAAATAACATCTATGTTACTGAATCATCTACACCAAGAGATCGTTAAACAAGATGGGGCATATCCAAACGTCGCCGGAAACCCTTCGCCTCCACTTGCTTTTAAAGTCTGACTACCAATTTAGACCCGGAGACCTTCCCTTGACGTAAAAGGTCTACTTTCTCCAGAAGGATGTCGATTCCACCATCAAATGCTTGAATCGGCGGTGGCTTGATGACGTCGGTGAGCTGCGGCAGACTGGCATAGAATCGCGCAAGGGCGGCTCGGTGTTCCAGATCGACCGGAAACTTGGGTCCCACTGGCGGCAGCCAGGCAAACTCCTTCCCAAACACGGTGTAGAGCATGATCATGTCGTACTTGACGCCAGGGACGTTTGACTCTCCTTGATCCAGCAAGGTCACGACCTTCCCACCCTTGGCCTTGAGCACTTGCGCAGTGGAGGGGCCCGAGCCCTTTTCGGAGATGCAGTCCAGAGCGAGGGTGATATCGGGGTAGGCCGAAGAGACCTCCTTCACCCAGGTGTCCGATCGGTAGTTAAAGACCTTGTCGGCGCCATACCGCTTGACGAGGTCGTACGAATGGGGCGATGCCGTGGTCACGACGGTGTACCCGGCCCGTTTGGCAAGCTGGATCGCAAAGAGCCCAGCGCTCGTAGAACCACCGTAGATGAGAATCGTCCGCTTCTGAGACGTCGAGGCCGATGCTTCTTGGCTCTGGTTCGCTTCGTCGGGCCAAGGGATATCGAGATGAACGTTGACTGCCAATACGGCCGTGACAGCCGAAACACCGTAGGTTGCCGCCTCCTCGTCCCTGAAACCCGAAGGGATCTTCCAAGCCAGATCAGCGTCCGTCTTGAGGTACTCGGCAAACGCGCCGCGGTCGTGGTGGAGTCCGCCGTGAACGACGCCGGCGATGCGGTCCCCGACCTTCCAGGACGTTTTCGCCGAGGGCCCGACCTCGACGACCTCACCGGCGTAGTCGCACCCGAGGATGCAACCCTTGGGGGAAATCACGTCGACGTGCTTGTAGTCGCTGGGGTTTAGGGCGACGGCCTTGACTTTGACGAGAATCTCCTGCTCTGCGATCTTGGGTTTGGGGACGTCGATGACGTGAGCGCCCTTGAAACCTGATCTTCCGGTGCTGTGGTTGAATAGCCGGGAAACGATGCTCCGATTTGAAATCAAAGCTTTCATGGTGTCTGTATTGGCCGCTGGGATGGATGACGAAGTGTCGATATGCTACGGTGCTTCTATTGTTGTCTGTGGGGTATCACTGGCAGTGTCGAAAGGCTGAGCTCAGAAGGGGAAAGGTGCTAAAGCGAGACTTATGTTCTTAGTGCAGCGGACGTCTCCCATGAACGGGGTCAACAGTCAGTACAATACTCTTGTCAAGGCGTCTGCAATGGCAAGCGCATGCCGTCATGGGGACCAGAGGGAGATTTGTAATGGAACGGTCGCATCTGTCACGTTCTTTGTGCTCCGGGGGAACGTTAGTGCCGCAATGTAGTGACATTGAATTTACGTTAATGATCAGATAATCAGGAGGGCTTGGACGTTACTGATCACAGCCGCAAACATGCGAAAATGAACGAGCCACAAGGCCGCTCAGAGTTGTGGGCTGGGCAATTTGAGACATCTGATGTTCACTAATCCACCCAGCCACGAAACCTATTCGGCCTAAATCTTGATTGAATGCCGACGGGATGGATATAATACCTATCGCCCGCTCAGGGTGAGGGGCGCCGTCAACATGTCTATCAGGAGTAGGCAGGACTCAATGAGAATCAGAGTTCCGACGGCCTTCATGCGTCTCAGTCATCCAAGGAGACCGACTCTTTGTAGGCCGCGGGAGTTAAGGATTGATCAGCAATTGGATTTGACGATGCAGTTACGAGTCTGTCGTTGATTTACTTAAATAGTGAAAGATGTCCTGGACTTGAGACAAACTCACTGATTCACCATCTCTCATCATCATCAAATCACTTCCAAACATGTCTTCAAAGTAACTCTCGTTGGTGTAAGTCTCGATCGAATAAATGTCTCTTTATTTGATCCCATTGAGCTTAACATAATTTCTGTAATAGGCCAGCGGCAACGTTGGTGTTGCTGTGCTGCCTGAGCTGCTCAAATCCGATCTCGATTTGACGATTCTCAGTCAAGGTTCGTAGGCAACTTTTCTCGACGGGGTCAAAGTGATCAGAAGCGACTACAGCGCAGAGTCGCTTGAGAAGGTGCTCAAGGGCCAAGATGCTGTCGTGAGCATGCTGCCCATCATGCCGCTTGAGGAACAAACCAAAATCGCGGAAGCAGCCATCAAGGCCGGCGTCAAGCGCTTCATCCCCAGCGAATACGGCTCAGACTCTTCGGTATGCCCCAGCTTCACTTGCAGCTGATGCTTTGGTTTCATCTAACACGGATTGGAAGTCCGACTACTCGCAGCTGTTCCATTCTTTCAGCCCAAGAAAGCCCACCTGGATTGGCTTGCGACGAAGGAAGACCAGATCAGCTGGACGGCCATTTGCACCGGTCCCTTCTTCGACTGGGTAAGAGTCCAACGGCTGAGTCGTCCTCTTCGAGGGTCGACATGAAAAATTTCACCAGGCTGAAAAGACCCGTGATATCCTATGGGCTCAAACTGGGGATGACCAGCTTCGACCTCGCGAACAAGACTGTCATGTCACTATGGTCGACGGCGGCAAAACACGGTTCACGACCAGCAACGTGGCACAGATTGGACGCGCCATCGTCTCGGTCCTGCAGCACCCAGTCGAAACCAAAAACCAGCTGGTCTTCGTCGAATCCTTTACCACGACCCAGGCGGAAGTCCTCGCTGTCTTGGAGAAACTGACTGGCCAGGCTTGGAAGGTGAAGGAAGTCGGCTCTTAGGCTATCAGAGAGAATGGCTTGGCCAAGTTCAGCCAAGGGGACTTGATGGGAGGCGGAGCTGCTGTAATCATGGCCCTGGTTCTGGGCGAGGGTGGGCTGGAGGATCACACCAACGTCGAGGGTGACCTTTGGAACCAGCGTTTGGGGTTGGAGAGTGAGAGCGTTGAAGAGACGGTCAGAGAGGTTCTCCAGCTGTAAATGATCACCCGTCGAGATTTTAGGCATCGTTGCAACAGGTCAATGGCTATTGGTTGTGTCGCTGTGTTAATCAATGACTGGCTAGCGTTCTGTTCCTCATCAGTTGAACGAAAAAACATTGTTTCTGGGAAACAAACTGAGCATTGCAGTGTTTAGTAACAGCCTTGACTCAATCAAGCCGCAACATTTATTCTCTCCGCGCCCTGAACTCAGAGCTACACAGAACATCTTGTCTGGTACAAGGGAGACAGGCAAAAAACTCGCGGGTATGCCATGCGCGCTTCCCACTTGTTGGCTCTATCGCCTTTCCGCACGAAGTAAACAGAATGAGGCTAGGACACATATAGGAGACTGCAATGGCACAGGCTCGGCAAGAGAAATGTGTGCGATGGACTCATGCATGCATCGAGGTACGCTGACGCCGAGCGTCTGTGATTAGTGAACATACCGTACATGCCCGGTTCTGGAACATGATCGACAATAGACGGTTTAGTTTGCGAGTTGGCGTGTTTGGTATTCATAACTCCATTGGTCTATCTCGCCATGAAAACCTCGCTTATCCACATTCTCTCTCCAAACATCCATCAACAATACTCGATCATGATAACGACAGTGCACCAAAGTTAGGTTGCTGTAACAGCCACACCTTTGCGTCCCTGAATTACGAATAATTCCCCCTCCCACATGCCACACTTCAATTTCCCCTGCTGCCGAAGACTGAGGTTTATCAAGTCCTGGCCAACAACTCGGACCAGTCCTCTCGCTTGATGTAGTCCTCGACGGAAGTAGTTTGACCCTTGAGTCCAAGCTAGGCACTGTAAGCATTCGCCACATACACCGCAATGCCATCTTCAAAACTCACGTCGGCTGGGAGGACGATGGACGGGTCTCCTCCCCAGTATCCAAACTCCATGTTGTAGGCGTGCATCTCTCCAATTTCGATGCCGAAGCCGCCCGGGGCGAGCTTGTCCATGTCGTCGAGAGTAAATCTTTCAAAGACGGCAGGAATCCCCTGGATCCTGCTCCACAGCTTGACATAGTCAGGCCAGGTCATGAGCTCCGAGCAGGCCAGCAAATGTGTGCCCGGGGGCGCTTGCACGAGAGCCTTGACGTAGAGCCCTGTCTCCTCGACCAGAACGTGCGGGATCGGCTGCGTACCACCACTACCGGGCATGCGGAGCACCATGGTGCCGTCTTCGCGCTGTTTAGTCGTTAGCTGGAAACGACCTAGACATCATCGAAACAAGATAGTTGCCTTTGTCCATGGAATATTGACCTCGCCCATCTTCCAGTTCGTCATGAAGAGTCCCAGTTCCAGAAAGGACGTCTTCTTGAAGAGGTCGGGGTGGGCGGATTCGATGTGCTCCACCACAGCCGCCTTGGAGTCGAAGTGGTAGATGTTCTTGTACTTCCCGGCCGACCATTTTTTGGCCGCCGAGAGCGTGGACCAGACGAAGATCTCAAGCGAGTCCACCTCGGCGGCGGCATCGACGAGATTCTTGCCTTGCTGGACCTCGAGCTCGTAACACCACTCCGGTAGGGATTGGTTGGGTCGGAGCTGTGGTGACGAGGCGCCCAGCGCGAAGGGGAATATCGTGTTGCCGAAGATGGCGTTGGCTCCTTGGAAGGCTGCTTTCAGAGTCTCGAAGTTGTCCAAGTTCCCCTCTACGATTTCCACGCCCTGCGATGCCAAGGCCACGCTGTCTGGCTTCGTCGCATCGCGGGTGATTCCTCGGACTTTCCAGCCAGCCTCTTTGAGAAACTCTTGTGCCACTGACCGACCCTATTCGATTGTGTGTTAGAGAGTGATCTCTTGGTCTAATTTCATTCGAGAACTTACCTGGTTGCCAGTCACACCACAGATTACAATGAGCTTCGACGACATGGTGAGATGGTTTACTCTGAGCATCTAGAATGAGAAGATGTTGCATTCATCAATAAGATATCCGAGATGGACATTGGAAACGACGTGAACTTATGCTTTTCGATGGATATGTGGTATTTGCTGTACTGAAGTGGCATCAGCAACGGAGGCTCCCCAATTCGACCGGAATTGAGTTGAGCCGGCCGTTGGAAACGGAGCGCCGTCTTGGATTTGTAAGGAACAGAAGACAAATCATGCCAAAGGGTGAATGCGGCCGTGGCCCAGATTGGTAATTGGCGCTTATCGGCGCCGGATATTGAGACATTGACCCCAAATGACCCAAAAGATCCGTCAGTGCTTGCACGCGTACGGTTAGACTGACAGCTGCTGGCCTAGGACTTGCGACGACGAGCTGGAATTGGTCACTGCAGCGGTCGTGGGTTCAAATCCTGTAGTTGGAACCTGGCTGACAAGGTGCTGGCGACGTGCGGGGTAGGACCTGCCTGTTGCTAACCTTAACCTTGGGGGTCTGCATTGCCTGTGTGTGCCTTGGGGACAAGGCAGTCTAGGAGAGGGTATAGTTGTAACAGCACAACTCCCATAGCCAGATGGTTGTACGTCACAAGGGAATATAAGCAGTGTTGACAGCAGGGCTTGCACGCGTGCAAGCACTGACGGGTCTTTTGGGTCATTTGGGTCAATTGGTCATGGTCGCAGAGTCTAAAGGTCCTTGTTGCAGAGCGTCACTGTCAGCGCTCCGTTACAGATAAACTTACAATATCCTTATAAAACCTTATAATAATATTAGTCAGTACTTTTATTTTTAATTTATGCTTTAAGATCTGTAGCTTTTACTTATATCTTTAGGTTTACCATCTACTTGATACAATTGCAAAGATAATATTTGTAGCGAGTTGCGGACCTCACATGATGTGTTGCCGAGCTTTTGTGTTGCGCTTCGGAAGTCACTCCATCAGCGCGCCGTCTTTTCGAACCCTTTGTTCACCGTAAGCCGTCCAAGCGCCCGGTACTACGAACGGCTGTCAATCGGCTGCCGCTGATTGCTAAAACCCTGAATCAGACGCATGTCATTTTTCTGAACCTTGAAGTTGGTCACCCAAATTGACGAGGTACCAATGCCGTTAGTCTTCGTCATGCATCCGTGAAGCCTCGATCACCAAACAAATTGACCACCAGCCAGATGAAGGCACGGTGCTGTTGATAGAGACGACATCAAGGACGACTCCCACCACAGGCATCGACAGCAATTCCCTCCATTGATATATGTTAGGGAAGATGCATTGGTATTGGTCCTTTTACCCTTGAACTAAGCTTTCGGGTAAGTTCTAGCGGAAAACAAAGGAACAGACCGAGCGTCATGTCCCTCACCCGTGGGGAAGTCCGACGACCGCTGCTAGCGCCCGCTGAAAGGGCCCGATCGAAACAGGCCGCCAAGCAGATTGAACTTCACATTTACCTACCACGAGCTCGAATCGTTCCAAACATCAAACGAACACTTGGTTCAACTGAAGATTGCTCCACTCATGGCGTCCGAACTTCAGCAGCCGTCCGCGGGCCCGCCTCGCAAGGGTATACTTGCCATCTCTGGTTCTGGTGAAGATATTGTGCTCAAGAGACTGACTTGATCGATGCATAGTTGATATCTTTACGGGGGACCTCATCCATCATGACACATACCCTGAGATCAATCCCGTCACCGTCTCGAACTGCACAGGCAAGGCTGTTCTCATCACAGGGGCTAGCAAAGGCCTAGGCAGGGCGGTTGCCATCGGATATGCAGAGGCTGGCGCGTCAATGATTGCTGTTGCCGCTCGATCAGACGTCTCGTCAACCGCAAGCGCTGTCCTGGAAGCTGCCAAGAATGCTGGACGAGCTGAACCCACCGTCTTGATACTCGAGATGGACGTTAGTGACACGCTTAGTGTGAAGGCGGCGGCAGAAAGATTGAAGGCCGAATGGGGACGTCTCGATATCCTCATCAACAACGCCGGTTACATGGCACCTTTCAAGCTGCTGCTGGAGGCCGATGATGATGAGTACATGAAGACGTGGGACGTCAACTACTGGGGTACTTACCGAGTCACCAAAGCGTTCTTGCCCCTGATGTTGAAGGGAGGAGACAAGACGATTGTCAACATGTCATCAGTTGCGGCACATTTCATGGGTGTTGGTGGGGGAGCCTACCACGTCTCCAAGTTCGCATTGACACGCTTCACTGAGTTCATCCAAGATGAGTACGCAGATCAGGTCGGTGTTCTCCACTTCAGACGGTCATTAAGAAGTCATTGTTCACTGTTCTCAGGGAGTCCTCGCATTCTCGATCCATCCCGGTGGGGTTCCCACCGAAATGTCCTCCAAACTCCCCGAAAGACTACAATGTAAGTTGTCGGAGATCTAGCCCCATTTTCAGTATGACTCTTTTGCTGAAGTATGGATAGTTCGAATGCGGGATACTCCAGAGCTTGCTGCGCATTCTGTTGCATATCTCACCAGCACGAAGAGGGACTGGCTCGGCGGGAGATGGATAAGCTGTATGTGGGATATGCCGAAATTATTGACAATGGAAAGGAAGATTGTTGACGGGAACCTTCTGAAATTCGAGTGCTCGGGGCTGTGAGATGCTGTTGCCAAAGGTCGACTCGTGTTTGGTGGTACTAGTCATCATCTCGAGGCTCTCTTGTCGTCATATTACATTTCCGTCTTAGAGTCACGGAGCATTATTCACGTCGTTATCATTAGGTTTTTGTGTGTGTTGCTTTCCACTGCAACTGAACCACTCTGAGGCTGACACCCCTGTCCTCAAAAATATTGATATCCTCTCGCAAGAGGTAAATCGGCGTCTTCCTTGGTCTATTCGCCTGATCATTGCCGCGTCTCTAACAGGCTGACCTTCCCTTCAAGCCAATCTCAGGTGCCTTGTCGATTTTCGAGAGCTATTTCCGATGGAAGAAGTCATACCAATATATTTCTCAGAACTCAGTCTCACGCATAGTTTTCAGAGTATCAGAGCAGTGATACGTAAGGGGGATAGTTTGGATCAAACCTACACAAGAGCCTTTGGAGTGAATCAACACTGACGTCCATTACCAGTTTTGATTTCCTCAACGGCGGTGTGTCTGGAAGACAATACTGATATTTATTCCCAACAACCAGGTCGACCTGCTTTGGCCGCAGCGGCAGCCATAGGGCATTATTGGGTATCCTAGAGACGCTCCAACATAGGCATCAAAGCCATATGCTGTTGGAATCAGGGGCATGGTAACAATGGAGGGAAGCCCCTTGTAGTGAAAGATACCAATACAGAAGCAACATCAGGAGCCTCTCCAATTCACCGAGGTAACTTCTACCTTACTAATTGTTGCAATCATGTACAAGTTAATCTTTTTATGGTCAAACTCGCGCAAGCTCACCGGTATTGCATGTTTTGGTGAGCTACTTGATACCATCTACTTGGTGCTGCAAAAGTAGGCATTTAATGTATCATGTTTTGGTGATGTTCTTAGAAGAGAGGAAGTCTTTTTGAAGGAAGGAGGTCCTTAGGTCAGCAACTCCCTTTTAACGAGTATGGTAAGTCTCTCACAACCTCGTTAAGCTTGCTTTACCAAAAAAAACACAACCGCTCCTGCCCAGTTTCATTTGCGTCACTCGCGACCACCACAATCAGCGCTGAATTTGACTGAACTGAGTGCCCCCTTAGCCGGCCCTTAACTTCACCATGAGTTGGCCTCTTCACCACTATATTTTCTCTTCCCTTTCCCCTCTTCACATTACTTTCAGCCACCCGTTTGAGTTGCTTCACCCCGAGTGTATTGATACGAGATATCTTAGGATTAGTGTCATCTTTGGCTTGAAAGTTGGGCGATTCGAGACCTTTCACTCCCACTTCAGCCGACCATTATCGACACGAGTCATCCTCGACCAAGTCGAAAGAAGTGAGTAGATGGCTTAGAACGATGCCATTAGGTTACTGAGCACCCGAATAGCAGACATCTTCCGGAATTACCGTTTCAGACTGCTCAGGAGCCTATCCAGCGCCTCCTATCCCCACTGACAGGATCCAGCCCTCTTCCAGCTTCCTCCAAGCCGAAGCTATGAAAGACGTCGCGGCGCATGATACTACGTCACAACGTGGCCGAGACCATGCTCGGAAGATAGCTAACCTTCCGCCGAACGCCGAGGAGGTTGCTGAAATCAACGCCCTAAGAAGACAGCCGATGCCCAGTACTCTGAACCCCCTCTCGCAACATTCCCTGGCCGTCATCGCCGTGTCTCCGAATCACAATGCCTCATATAGCAGCCACCCGCTTGTTCTGCATTCATGCTTCAACAAAGCCTTCAACTCAGGCAAGCTTCTTCCGTGCCCGACAGCAAAGGCGGCCCTGTCCTCCATCAATCTCGGCTCCAACAACGCAGGCCCCTGTCCCAGCTCCGTCACAGGCTCTCGGCCTTCTCTGATTCCCTCTACAACAAAGGCATCTGAACGGGCCTATCAGCCGGTAACCAGCATCCCCTGCCAGGATCCCGGATCCAGATACAGACCGGGCCGCACCATGCGCATCCGCGAGAAACCATTTCGCCCAGGTTCCCATGCAGAAGCGACAGGCGTGGGCTCTCAAGGCAGAGTAACTGCCAAGTCTATCAGCTCGTCGGGCGCTGAGAAGGAAACGGAGATGGATGTCCTAGCACACGAGGCTGCCTACATTAACATGCTCCGCCGAGACCAACAGCTGGAGACATCTTTGGGCCACAGAGGCAATCTTCAGCGAAACACGTCGAGCCGACAGCATGCTACTGGTCAAGGACACCAGAAGTGTTCCGCCAGCTCCAGTCCCAGCACGGTAAACCACCTTCCCAAAAGCTCGCTACCTCGGTGGATTTCATCTGACTTCTTGGAGAAGGAGGGCGTTTCCCCACACCCAAAGACAGTACAGACCCTGCACGAGAATGAGTCGCTTGAGGAGTTCAAATACCTAACGACTCAGATGGACTACTATCTTCACTTCAACACTCCCATGGTAAGCACACTCACCACTCGCACCTACTGTACCATGTAGGATTATCTAACAACCGTTCAGAAGTATCATGAATCGTTCATTTCAACCTCGTCGCCCCGTTCGCCTGAGCCCACGAACCAGGATGCCACGCCACACGGCCTTCGGACCGCCAGCGGTCGTCAGCTCTCTCTGGCCAGTCGGTCAGCCGTCACAGTCGCTCCAATCGACATCTTTGGCATTCACGATGCTTTCGGATCCCCCTCCCCTGCCAAAAGAACCGGCGATGGCCCAGCTACGGCTCGGTCCAGAAAGCGCGGCCGAGGAGAGGAGACAGAGAGTGGATACGTTCTAGGAGGCCCGGGAATCCAACCCCATGGCAGCATGCAGGGCTCGCCGTCTGCCAAGCGCCGTCGTTCTGTGGCTGTTGCCGTGGCGGCTAAGTGCGTTGGCGCAGACGTTGGTGATGCGCAGAACTCCGGGCCGAATAGAGTTTAGAAATAGGGGTCAAGGGGTGCGTGAATCAATACAGGGCAGCGGTGACGCAGGTTCTCTAGGACTACCAGACATGTTAAAATTCATGATACTGAACCACATTCTTTACGAAATTCTCCAAAATACGACCTTGAACACATCCTAGTACCTGGCTTGAGGAGCTACCGGTTCAATGCTCATGAGAGGGTTTGTCTAGACTCGAGCCGCATTCGTCGTGTTGGGTCATGCATCCCCCGCCATGGCTGGACCGAAAGCTGCAGCACTATGCTTTCCTTCGTCGGCTTCAGTTTCGCCAAAAGAACATGCTTTCTGCCAGGAAGGACCTCGGCGTATCGGTCGCTCCAGTCAGAATGCTGGGGCCACCCGAGTCGTGCTGTGCTGTATGTCTCCAAGGAAGGACTGCTCGTCAGTCCGTTTGGCAGCACGTCCTTGAGTGGCACCCAAGCACTTGCACAGCATTCTATTCCTTTGCCCACTTCACTCTTGCGAATCCCAACAACGGCGTCGTACTTTTGAGGGTTGGCTGTGAAGACAGGAGTGGTGGTGAGCTCAAGATGGATGAAGCCCTTTGCGCCCCTATCCATGGAACATTCGATTTGTTCCTTGTCATTGATCGACCCACATTTCTGAGATATTGAGTCTGAAGCTTTGCATAGCTTAAGGGTGAATGGACGCTCCCAATCCAGAAGTATTCTGAAATAAACCCTATTTCCGTGGTCGTGAGATGAGTGGTGGTATCTCCCAAATAAGTATGAATAGATGCTTGGCTGCTGGTCTGCGATAGACATGTATATAAGGAGAGGATCCCCAAGCATGGATTCAGTGGTGCGCGGCACATAGTATAGACGATGGCTCTGAGTCCTTGTTCGAGGAAGCATTGCTTTGGTACCAGACAATGATTTCTCCATTTGAAGCTGTATGCACAGATATCCGTCCAGGAGTCCGCTTTGCTGCTTTGGAAGGCAACCGGTTAAACGACCACATGCGTAGAAACCAGGATCGCTCAAGGTGGGCTCAGGATTGCATGGAAATCTTACCAAATGGGCACGGAGGCCACGGCTTGTGATGGCTAGTGGTTCAGTGCTTACATCTGGCAGTGGAATATACAACCCCGAGGTGTGAAAGGTCCTAGCAGGAAACCTGGATTGGTTCAGTGGCTCGACACTCTCCCAGTTACGATCCAGAGCTCCGATTTCCGTCCCCTTGGTATCCAATATTGTTATGTTGTGAAACGCAGCAGGGGCGGGCGCAAGCACACCTAATGCCAAGGAGGTTGGTTCGGATAATGCCCACAAAAGGATGCTCAAATCCTCCTTGGACCGAAGAATCTCTTGCTGCAGTCTGTTGAAAGCCCGCGTGCCTTCTCCGTATAAAAGGGGCATGTGGATATCGAAAAGGCCCAAAAGACAGTACGCAATGTCCTCCTGTCTCGAAGTGGTTCTTGTCGAGGCCCAAGACATGCGCTCAGCAACGCTGACGGAGTCCAACGGTAGATAGCCGGACAATATACCTCGCCTTATTCTGGTCGTACGATGGATCAAGTCGCACAAGGATCGCTTGGTTCCAATCTCATTCCAGGTTTTGTCGTAAAACTCCACTAGGTCAGGAGCGATGAGCTCTTGGAGAGTCCATCCTCGAGTGAACCACTTGGAGGACATGAATGCCTGTGTGTCAAGGTCACCCGGACATTGGGATGGCAAATCACCCAGATAGGTATAGCATACTGACGATTTCTGGTACCAGCGGAACATGGAGTTGATGGCCTCGGACAGTTCGGCGCTTGAAGTCTTGTCGATACAGCACGTGTCGACCCATACCCATCCGTACCCGTCTCTGATGGCCTGGTTACAGCATGCTCGAATTTTGGAGAAGCCTTTTTTGGTTGCACTGGCAGGGTTTGTCAAGTCTTGTAGGGAAATTTCTTCCTCCTCCCAAGTGTGAGACAGGATTGCATAGGCAGGGACGCTGAGGTCATAAAACTCTTGGAGTTGGAGAGTCTCAGTATTTAGGAGCCGCATGTTGACAACCAAGTGAAGTAGCAGCAGTCGCGGAAGGGGGAAGAGAGAAGAAGAGTGATCAGGCTGAGATCAGGCTGAAGAGATACAGAGAGGGGAACAGGCAGCTGCGTCTCCAACATGGGGTCGGTGCTCCGGTTCTCATTGGTTAGATGATTACTGCGACTATGAAACTAACCACACCACGACTGGAACGCAATGCAGCGCACGCATCAATGATGGCAGTTGGTCCCAGCCTTTCAGTGACAGCGAGCTACACAGGCATCAGCATCGTGGTGTTTCACTGCTGCGCAGAGAGGGATTAGTATTGGACGTCGGGACATCAACCACGAAGACCCAGCCGGTGCCGCCGCACGCTACCCCAGGTACGGAACCTGTCGATCGCACACGTTTTTTTGCGCTTGCTCACCAGAGCAGGTAAGGAGACAAGCTCGGCGTGCCTTGGCGAGGAGGCCTTGTCGGTCCTTAGGTGTGGTGGCCATCAAGAATACGCAGTGGCTGAGGTCTTCGGTGGGCATCCCGGACAGGGGCTAGAAGCAGGCTCGCTGACGTGACGACAGGCGGGCGTGTCAAAGCCGAGACGGTGGTTCGGCCTGCGCCGGTCACGAGGGACCGCCTGGAAGATACGCAGAGAAGAAAGTACACTAGAGAGGAGGCGATCACTTGGGCCTTGTGATCTCATCATCGCGGCTGTCCCCTTTCAGGGTCTCGACCAAAGCAAGCTCCAAGCTGTCGGATGACGGGCAGGGGATCGGGGCCCCGTGCGCTAGACGTCATCCGTCACTAAAGCCAGTAGGGGCATGCGGGCCGGGAGCTGTGGCGGCTGTGTCATTGTCGTCGTCCTCGAGCAATGAGACAGACGGAGGTGCAATCCGCGATGAATGCCATTGTTGGTTTGCAACACGAAACGAATCAACGAAGAGCTGTGCTGTTGTCTCCGAGGTGATGGAGCCTGAAAAGCTTAGGTCGGATGCGACATCAACATCAGATGCAGTGACAACAAAACAAGAGAAAGCAAATGGGATCGGTCGGGGAAAGCTCCAGGCATATCTGCATGGTTCCTTGTTGAGATCCTCAGGCACAAGAGGGAGTCAGTGGGGGCTGGCGGTACGTACCTGTCTTATATAAGGCACCGGTGATGCAATGGTGGATGGCTCTCCGTCAGAGGGAAAGCGCAGCGGTTCAGGACAAGGTACCTGCCTAGATGGGGATGCCAGGAGGGGGTCACGGGTAGACGAGGCCGCCGCCGCAGACACACAGCACAGCACAGGCAGGTTGCGGGGTAAAACCTGCGCTCAGCCAAACAGCTTCGACCCTGCAGCTCCCAAGCTCACCTCACCAGGCCACTTCTGCTCGACCTTGATCCCATCCCCATGTGCTCATTGTCATTGCCATACCAACCAGAGCTCATGCGGTACCTTTACCACCTTGCTCCAGAAACGTGAACGTGCCTTGCCTGCCATCCAGTCAGTCAGTCAGTGCTGTGCTGTGCTGTGCTGCAACCAACCCAGAGAGAGACGAACCTCAGAGTACATAACACCACCCATCGCCGCCCATCCACCACCCCGCCCTCCCTCCGTCCACTCATCCAACACGTCCCCATCGCCAAACTTACCATACGCATTTCCGATACCCAGAATCCAAGGCGATACTTGTGCAAATCTTGTCTGATCCTACAGGAAAACAAGGCGAGATCAATATCCAGACTCACCAAACCGCCCCGGTCAGCCACAGATACGAGCGATTCCACTCCAACCACGACGTCCACCCCCCGACATCAATTACCAGCTGCAGCAACCATGGCCGACGAGAACAACACCTCGCAGCCCCCCGTCGACGAGACGCCCATCTCCCACCCTCCCGGCGAGCGCAAGAACTCGCTCGAGAACCACCTCCAGCACCGTCCCAACCGCGCCGAGCTGATCGAGAGTATGTACCCCATCCAATCCCACCTGCCCACCATCCCCACGAATGCGTGCCATCACGGTCCAAATCATTGCCGCCTCCTATTCGAGTCCCCTCCCGCTTCCTTGTTTCGCCCCCTTCCAATGCTGCAACCCGGCCCATCCCCTCCACTTCTTTCTCCAACTTCGCACCTCACTCCCGTCGCCGCGTGCCCCCCACACATCGTCCGCCTCACCCGCCGATCACCACCCGGGCATAAGTGGCTCCACCCTCGAACCCGCTCGCATCGCGGCAATCGCCATATCCCGGTTTTTCATTGAATGAATCCGGAACAGGGCCGTGAGCTAACTCACACTCCTCGCCTCGCAGAGAACATCCTCCCCGCGTCCAACGCCGCGCCCAGCCTGATCGCCCAGCAGAAGGAGCTCGAGAAGCACATGCGCGCCGACTCGCTCAACGACAAGATCTCCCACCGCCCCGCGCCCGAGGAGCTCATCAAGGAGGGCGTGCTCAAGGAGGACCCGCGCAGCGCCGAGGACAAGTACGCCGAGGCCATCGAGGACGAGTACGCCAAGCGCGAGGGCGGCGCGTAGATCGTCCATGTCATGGGGTTTAGGGAATCATGTCCGTGTTTGCTTGCCATTTGAGGCTGTCGGCGGATGCGGGCGCAGCATTGGCAGACAGGTCATGCCCAAGAGTGTGGAAACCATGTAGGATGATTGCCCTTCAGTACCGTGTTTCAGCGTCCTGAACGATGGACTGTGGGCGGGGAGGGATTCTCTTGATGAATTACGAACGACACCAGAAAAACAAGAAACAAGATGGCCCGATGGCCGAGGGAGGGCTGGACACGCAGAGCTGCTTCCTTGTTTCCCTGCCATGTTAGCTGCTACCTACCTGCTTTCTGAAAATAGCCCCAAGAAAAAAAGAAAGAAACAAAAAAAACTTTCCATGACCTTGTCTCTCTCAGCCTTATCGCGATGGCCGGTCCATAAACACGAGATCGCATCTTGGAAAGCATCCCAAGTAAGAAGGGTCGCATTTTCTATTCTTGGAAACTGGGCCGGCCATTCCAGCACTCAAGCTGGCGGGCGGCGACAGACACGTGAATGCACCCCCGGGGCGACCAGGAGGACATGATCTCATCGCTGCAGCGCCTTGCGCAGTAGGCCTGCGAAAGTCTCCTATACCACTTTACAGGTAAGGCCTACACTACTGTAAGTAGTACACGAAGAGTCAGTCACAAGTCTCAGACGCGCTGCCTGTCTGCCTCGCCTAGTCTGGCCTGGACGGCGACGTCCGCCTCGTTGCTGGAAAACCCGCCCATCGCCAGCTTGGCACCCTTCGTCCGCCTGAGATCCCTCGGGGCGGGAATGGGTCGCCAACGATGGCAACACCACCGCCTCGCGGACGAGGACGAGGATGATTCTCTTTTTTTTCCCCAACTTTTTCCCTGGCCGCCGCGCAACACTGCCGTGCTCTGTCATGCACGCACTCTCTTCCCGCCCTTTGCATGCAGCCCAGGCCCTGGGAAAAACAGCCGTCCACGCACCGCCCTCGTCCGTCCCCCCCCCTTCTCACTACCACCACCATTCACCACCACCCTGGCGAAATGTCCAGTTCCTATGTAGTGTGCAGGGGAGGTGGTCGACACCCGACGGCGCCGCAGCGAATCACTGCGGCTGAATTGGTGTTCCCCTCCTCCCGTCGCGGAAACAAGGACGCTCTCTTCTGCAGTGAGACCTCTTCAAGGGTTCAGCGCGGGAAAATTCTCCATGCGTCCGGGCTGCTTTGGTACTCTTTTTTTTGTTTTTTTTGGACTCTGAGTCTCCCTAAGGGACAGGGACGCACACCCACTGCGGTTTCAGGTACATAAAGTCAAATGCGTGATGCTATCGGTATGTATGCCTCGCTGATGTTCATGGGAAACGGTTGGGGATTGAAAGAAGAAAACAAGACGATTCCATTTGTGATGACAACAGACGTCGGGTCTTTTCAAGAATTGCGGGACGCCGCCTAGCCCATCCATTGGGTCGTAGATACAGTGTCCCCCCGAAACAAACCCGCCCAATCTATGATAATCTATACATGGCATGACTGATACCCGTCGAGTACAATCTGCAGGTGTCTAAATCCGTACTCTCTCATCCTTGAGATGTGCCCATATTCCCAGCCGCGTAGTTCCTTGACCCATTATCGTCCCGAATTCCCGTCCAGCCCATGTCCAGTCATGGTGATACAGTATTCTGTACAGGTGTGCGCTTGTCCTAGTCCCCATGTCGAATTCCAAAAACGCCGAGTGATGCATTTACAAAGGAGATGAAAGGTGGTGTCGTGTCGTGAGAGAGAGAGGGGCCGCAACGCTTCATCGTCGCGAGTAGCTGCCGGTGTAGTCTGGTGTCGGCGCGTAGGCCTCGTAGCCGGACTGATGGCGGTTGATAACGGTGACGCCTGAGGAGGTGTGCCTCATCGAGGACTGGTGCCCGGAGGCGCCGTAGACACGAAGGTAGGCCTCGTCGCTCGGTGATACGGAGCGCGGTGTGGATGAGCTCCTGGAAGAGCTGTACGAGGCAGACGATGCCGAGTAGCCGCTGCTGATGGAAGCCGGGGCCTGGTGGACAACCGGCTTGGCGTTGCTATATCTGGAAGACATGTTGATTTGATGTGGGCGTTTGTGTGGGTTGGAGTTGGTGATGTTGGCTCAAGACGAGAGTTGAACTGATGAGAGGTGGTTTGTGTTTTGGGTTGATGCTTTGGAAGGCCGATGGCTTGATGAGAGGTGAGAGACGGGCTCGAGAACAGAAGAAAAGGCAGAGGGCATGGACTGGATATATAGTCGGGGGGACATGTATACAAACACGCTTGTTGATATGGGATGCCTCCTTCATGTACACTGGTACTCGAACGCGTGTGCCATGGGCACTCGCCATAGGCAGGGCATGCTAGTCCCAAGGTACGACAGAGAGAAGAGGGTCCGTATTGGGTTGATTGTCTAGGCATGTGAGGCACCCGGTCCTAGACCCGAGCCAGGAAAAGGAGAAGGCCTTGCGGAAAGTCTCGCCGGCACAGCCAGCAAGGCAACGAGTGACTCAACCAAAACCAGCCTTGGAGCTTGGTGCTGGGAAACGGGCTTGGGCAGGTGTGAGGCAGTGTGGGTATAGCCCTGGATACTTGGGGCTGACTGCCAGAAGGTTGAGAGGGTGGGCTTGTGCGTGTGTCGCAAGGCGACGGGGAGATCATTGGGCAGCTTTGTCATTTCAGGGTTTCCTGAAATGCAGGGACCGTCGTCGGGCACGGGAAACGCAAGAATGGTTAGTTCGAGTCGATAAGAATCCTAGGTTCTAAGGAAGCAGGGAAGACGGTTGTTGCAATGTTGCAAATGCTGTGGGAACCCGAATGGGTGTGGTTGGCGGGTCTTTCGGGCGTGCATGGCAGACGTGCGCGTGTGCGTCTAAAAAAGTCTTGCCAAACGTCCCTTGGGCGCAGGCCCTGGTGCGCAGAGCCAGGGGAAGCAGCGCATCCCACGCTCATCCCTTGGTGTCGCGGTGGCGACAGTCTCTGGTCGATTGGGCGAGACGGGGTCGGACGACGTAGGTAGGGCGGATTCGTCAGGGCGATGATTGACGGACTGCCGCTTTGTCTCGCCCTGTTTGTACACTTCGAGACTTTGCGTCCTCTTTTTCCTTTTGCACCTGCCTTAAGCGCCATCCCCGAGTTTGTCATCACGCTGCGAAAACGTAGGCAGGTCTAGAAAAACGTCAACTGACACTGCATTTCGTGCCAGCCTGCCGCAGATTACGAAGCAGGTACGCGTCCAGCCGTCTTTAAGCCTTGGTGTACGCTCAGCTTTGGGGGCGAAAAGTTCATGGGTTTGCTGTGTAAGAAGACAAACGCAACCTTGGGTGTGGTCGCAGGCCTCAGAAGGCTGCGTTGCGTGCCCATGGTTGGCCCCCATAAGCGCCGCGCAGCATCAGCAGCAGCAGCAGCATTTCAAAGGGCCCCCGCGTGTGTCCTACTCGAAACCTGCGGTCAATCTGGAACCATTGAGAGCACAGCAGAGATGAAAAGTTTTTCTCCTTTGCGGTCCCTCGAGAGACTGACACCAGCCCAGCCCCCGGCTCACCGAGACCATCGCTGCCCAACTTATGGCCTGATGGTCCTCAGGTAGTCACGGTAATCTTCCTTTCTTTTGGCCCTCATCTCGCTGTTTCCACAACGGGAGCGTCCGCGGACGTAAAAAACGTCTGTGTGATTCTGGAAGCCGGTCGAGTCGGCCCCAATGGGGGCCAGTGAGTTCGGATCGAGCCTGATGTTTGAGATGTTTACTGGGGGACACCCTACCCTGCGACCCAACTGCCCACTATCCTGTCCATTCGATCGGGTCTCCAGCAGGCCGATATGCATGTTGCGGCGATCTGGCTACGGTAGCCAAATTGCCTGCAGCGAAAATCCAAAACGAGATCGTGAACGTCTGCAGCAGCGCAGCATGATAGGTAGACCGTTGTCGGGTGGAGGGGTTCATGCCTCTTGCGTGCAGGAGACAGGGCGAGCTGCAGGATTAGATCGGCCACTGGAGGCCGGGCCACCGAGGAGCGACGTCCGTTGCTGTGTAAAACCGCTGCAAGGAGACGGAGCTGCCGCTAACAACACGCAGAGTCACTTGCCGACATGTGCAAAAACGCATCATGCGTAGTCACAGCTCGCGCAGCTTGTAGAGCATCATCAGTCGTCTGTCATATTGATGCAGAGGGCGGTTAGGCAAGGTACCCTTGCGTAAATGTCCGCCGCCCAACGTGTGCCTGTACGTTGCACTAGCGAACGGCCGAATGACAGGCAGACAAGCTGTTGACAGGCACGTTATGGGGTGAGTACGGTAGGTAGTAGGTGCCTCATCCAAGAGCCTGTAATGGTTGCGGACTGCTGTAGCGGATGGGGTCGGTGTGTCGCCGTGGCCACAATTCTGTCATCAGATCGTATTCGGTGAAGGCACTACCGTTCTGCCTGGGCCGCGATGTCGATTTCGACTTGCACTGCCACTGGGTACTGGCACGAAGTTGAGGCTTCCGGAATGGAAACAATCGCTACCGAAGTGGAGTGTGTGTTGAAATACCTGGCCCGAGGTAGATGAGGCGGTGCGTGAGCGAAGGATCCTGGCAGAGTCAAGTGACTCGGAATTCGTCGTGGACTTATGGTGTAGATCCAGCTGGGATAATGGAAATGGAAAATCCAAGGCTGTCAACGCCGTCTCACGTGCTGCTGAGACGTCTCCACCATCACCACCCTCACCGTTAGGAAAAGGAAGTGATGAGAGAGCATAGGAAAAAAGCGCCAGGGCTGTCTTGGTTTGACGTCACCACGCAGGAACCAGCTGGGAGCTCTTTGACGGGTCGAGGGTTGGTGGTGATAAGACTCAGCTCTGTTTATCGATAAGGAGTGGGATTTCCCCGGAATATCTGATAAGGAACCCCCTCACTGTCGGAGCACATTGACCAATCGGAGGATAGCCTCCTTGAGGCGGCGTGTCTTCAACCCACCTTTGGCTGGAGCGTGGGCAGGTTGGCGGTCCCTCTTTGCAGCTGTCTTCCTGGTCCCTGTTGCCCACCAGATGTTCGTCTCCAATTCGACCAATTGACCGCCCATCTTCTCTTCCTCACTCCATTATCCACGCCTTCAACCACCAATATCCCGCCTCGCCTTACGCCACAAAGACACAATGCAGGGCCTCCTCCTCTCCCTCGGCCTTCTGGCCTCCAGCGCCGTCAGCTTTGTTGCTGCTGCCGACCTCAAGATCGATGTCACTCAAGAGGTCGAGTGCGATCGCAAGTCTAAGAATGGCGACAAGCTCACCATGCACTACCGCGGCACCCTGCAGTCCAACGGACAGCAGTTTGATGCTAGTAAGCTTCTGTCCTGTTCGCATATCCGCCGCGAGATTGCTGACATCTCGTTTTCCTAGGCTATGACCGGGGAACCCCCTTCAGCTTCAAGATTGGCAGCGGCCAGGTCATCAAAGGGTTAGTTTAATCTACGAACGGGTCGACATACAACCACATATACGACGAGGTGGCTAACAACAATATAGATGGGAGCAGGGTCTGTTGGACATGTGCATTGGCGAGAAGAGGTAATCCAGGACACAGTCGACCATTCGACGCCAATCGTTGCTGACGCCTCGCAGAACTTTGACCATCCCCCTGAGCTCGGATACGGATCCCGCGGTATGGGACCTATTCCCGCCAGCTCAACCCTTGGTATGGCTCACATTGCCCCAATAGCTCGGACTACTACTAAAGATCGTCTGTGATAGTCTTTGAGACCGAACTCCTCGGCATTGACGGCGTCCCCAAGCCCGAGAAGATCGTTATCAAGGCCTCCAAGGCTGCCAGCGAGGCCGTCGAGTCCGCCACCGAGGGCGTCGCCGAGAAGGTCGCCAGCAAGGTCGCCGAGGCTGCCGAAGTCGTCAAGACCATTGTTGCCGACTCCGACTCTGACGCCCAGGAGCACAACGAGCTCTAAACAGCATTTCCGATACAGTAGTTAAGGGCGGGGTCTGCATTCGATAGAGGAAAACAATCGACGTCTGGCCCGATGCCAGCGCGCATATATGAGAGTTACAAAAGCATTCCTTGGCGAACATGGGTGTATTACGAGAAACAAACGATGTGCCAAGACGGTTAAATGATCTTGAGCGAACAATATACGCAGTAATGCTAACCGCCACGCTACCCATGGGCGGCGACGCAGCTGTCCGATCCAGACATCCATCTGCGCGAGCCCTGTAAAGCGATCACTTGGTTGTGTCACTCACCCTTGATAACACCACATCCACTATATGCCAGGTACGACAAAAGTCAATAGTCAAGAGTCATGTCATACCAGCGCTGTTGATTCAGCTATATCAAGCAAGTGACATGTGGCCCACCAAAGAGCAAAAAACATACAACACCAGGTATTCGCTGGTCGTCACCGACCCAACTACTAATCCGGCCCTCACTGGCTTATCTATGGGAGAGCGGACGGGATCCCGAGTTCTCCAGTGGGTATGGTCGTATGTGCCATGGAGCAGCTAGAGAATTGAATATATAGGTTTCGACAAGACATTTGTGATGACTTCGAAGTTAATTAAGGAGAATTGTCTATATTGATTATGACTCAGTTATAGCACTGTAAAGGCAAGTGGTGTAGAAATAAACCACACGCTTAATGACTTTTGTCCTTGACTAACTGAGCGCGTTTCCCAAGAGCGAGGGGAATGCTGAGAGGCGTAAGGTTTGGCGGGTTCGCTCGAGCAGAATACAATTCTATATTTATCGTACCAAAATGGACTTGCAAAACACCTCTTATCGTGCTCAGCACCTTTTTTGTCTCCCAGGGTTGTGCTTCTCGCGCTCCTTGAAGCCTTCCTCCGTCTGGAACCGGCCGGGGTTGAGGACACCCCAGGGGCAGAGGCCCATGCCTTCGTCGATGCACATGGGGACAATCTCTCGCTCAAAATCGCGCAACGAAGCGGACCACTTGCCTTGATACACGACAAATTGTCGGAGTCCTGACAGGCGAGCGTACTGGTTTGCTTTGGCTACAACCCAGGCCGGGATGTCCGAAATGCCCAAATAGTGAACCTAGCCAGAAACGACCAAATCATTGAGCGAGTGCATCACCTCCGGGATGGAAGTGGAATAGTCCCACCAGGAGAGGTACAGAGTGTCGAAGTAGGTCGTCTGGAGGACCTTCAAAGATCGTGCGACCGAGTGCTTTAATGACTCGGTGCTGTTGCCGCCGTAGTTTGATTGAAGTTTCGACTTATCGTGCAGCTGATAGGCACTGCTGTACTTGGTAGCAAGCACAATTTCATCGCGAACACCGCGCGAATAGAGCCATTCGCCAACCCATTCCTCAGACTGGCCGGCCTAGTAGTTGTTTGGGGTGTCGATAAAGTTGCCGCCTTGGGAGTAGTAGTGATCCATAATGGCAAAGGCGGTCTCCTTGGTACATTCGCTCATGGGAGCCTTTTACTTTTCGCCGAAGTTCATGACACCCAAGGCAAGGGGAGATACTTGGACGGCCGCCGTCGGCGAAAGCTGGCGATGCCGTGACAGGTTGGTGTTCAGGGGCTGTTGAAGTTGAGGAGCCATTTTGAATTGTCAAAGCGTTTGAGTTGAGAGCAGTGACTTTGTGGAAACTCTAGGAGAGGGTTGGCCTAGTGTCCAGCTCTTTGAGATGCGGCACGGGACTAAGAATGTTGGCTGCGGGAAAATATCAAACGTCACTCCTTGTCCATTACCGCTGCTGATCATAAATCAACTCGAAAATAGATTTTGGCGGAAGAACTTCTATGAGACGTTTCCGATGCTCTTACTGCAAAGACCCTGCGAAGAGAAGATGACTGCTACCAGCTGCAAGAGCATTACTGGGTGAAGGGATCTATCTGTTTTCTCCCGAAACTCGATTTAAATTGAACGATGAGCAAAAGCGAGGCAATAACTGATTAATACACAGACGTGGAATGATAGCATAGTTGAATGACTGAAGTTATGTACATTATGCTTTGTCTCGAGCCACTTTGCCATGCCGCAACCAGGTCATGTGCCGAAAGAAGAAGGCTACCCTCTATATCAGTAGGTGAAATGATGATCTATGATATAGACCTCTAATAGAGAGACGTGATGAACTTGTTGTAAATATGTATAGTATTTTCTAGCATAAGATATTATATAACTATGGAGAAATAAAAGACCTTCAAGTCCCTAGTTTTAGTCAACCCATCGCGATGTCATTAAGTCCAACTCATCTCATACAGAACTCTCTAAGAGTACGAAATGAACAGTCCATTCTCGGCATCGTCCTGCATGAACACTCGTCCGTCCTGTCCGTTGTTGAGGTTGACTGCCAGCTCCACGACGATCCTCTCCTCACACTTGACACTTGGGCCACCGTGCGTAGCGGGCGCAGAGAAGTCGGGCTGGTCCCAGAATGTGAAGTCCATGCCCGCAGAGAACTCGCTGCCCTGCTGGAACGGCGCAATGGTTGTGGGGTTGATCAGCACATCGCTATCTTCCGTCCACGTTGGGAAGCCCTCGGCCTTGAGCTGGCGCGAGGAGACGAGGCCGCTATCATCGACGCGGAAGACACGGGTTCCGATCGGACCCTGGCGCCAACCGAGCGAGCAAGTCTTGGCCGTCGCCGGAATGCCGGTGAAGACGACGACCTGGCGGGTGATGTTGGTGTGGAGGTCGAGATGCGGGACGTTGTCTGTGGGGTGGTTGGGTTGAGAGGCCGACTGGTAGATGTTGAAGTGCTGGGGATGGGCGATCACAGCCGGGATCATAGCTTGAGAGCATTCCCGAGGTGTGTGGGGTAGAGACGTAGCAAGAGAAATGATGCTGGCCAGGGCAAGGAAGAGCTTGGAAGACATTTCGTAGCGGTGGGGGTTAACCGAGAAAATGTACTAGGCAAATTAAAGGAAGATGAAATGCGATGGCACTCTGGAGTTGTAGGCGGTGGTCTGGATGTTGAACGATGAGATGGTGATAAGTACTGGTGTAGAATTGATCTGGGAATCTGTGGCTTTATATCATTTCCCCAGTAATGTGAGAATGTCAGAGTCGTTCACGATAGCCTCAAAATTGCAGCCCCTGGTGGGGCTGGAGCTAAGTTTGGCATCCTATCAAGTGTTATAATAGGCCTCAGCTCCGGCGCCAGGCCTAGCTCGAACGGCTTTTGGCAGCACAGGGCTTGAACAGCCTCAATCCTCACAAGTCCGCCAAAGTGTCAGCAGCAACGAACTCAAGACCGGGCTTTCACCCAAATAAGCATAAACATAGGCTTCCGTCAATGTTGTTTGACTCCGTCCCACAGAAGCTCCAAGTGAACCGAAGAAGGATCCGACGACCTTCAGCTGATCCTGGGCCTGCACGTGTTGGACATGAAGCCTGATGTGAGTGCGGGACCAAGTGCGAGACTGTGCACGGGTTGAGAGTGCGATGAGGATCAGGGTCTAAATTTAGTCGTCAGCATTAGCGGGGGAAGGATTTACAGGATGGCTTGGTGAGAGGCTGAGGCTTACACAATTCCGCTAGAATGGATGCGGGCTCGGCTCAAGTCCGATTGAATAGCATCAAGTCCGAGATCCGTAGGCAGAATAGTCCTTTATAATCTGTATGAATCTGGTGTTATTTTGATGACGGTATTTTCTCCAGTGTGACTATGTTCATTCATGTAGGCCATTGATCTGCCTATTGCCTAGGTATTAGTGGTATCTGCATGTTTAGATGGGCAAAATAAGTGGAAGCCGATGTAACTTCGACAACGCCCTTTGCCTTAGTCATCCGCTCGAAGCGTCTGGAGCAGTGCCTGTAAATCAACGAGGAATTCCTCGCCAATCAATTGGCACATCAATATTCCTTCTCTCCCATATTGTACTTGTATCACACTACTTAGTTTTCACCGTGACAAATTGCGAAGAAGCAATGCCGAACGTCTTTGCCTTTTGCACACTTTACTGGCCTTGACCTCTAGCCGAATGTTCCTTTTGGGAGCACAGGAAAACACAAAACTCCTGCTACGACTAACCCCGCTTCTAATGATGCCACAAACATCTCACCGTCATCTGCTCGTCCATTGCCTCTTTTGCCGCGGCCTTGGGTTGAACAGACAGGGTCAACACCAGGGCTCTAATCTCTCGAGTCTCGTCATAGTTGATTTGCGCCTGGTGCGCAGTCGATCGATAGACGGTTGTACTGGATGCTCGATCATTGAAAAGGCATTGACGCACTTATCGCCCGAATGGAGGAACTTCACAGACGGTCCCAAATGTGACGATTGCCAGCCAGAAAGTTTTAGACTTTGCAGGACAGGCGACTGCGCCAAGTCCGCATTTGCTGTACTTCCACTACGGGAAACGATAGAACTTTGTTACCCGTACCACATACTCGATGATCTCGCCGCCGGGCCCGAGAGGAATCTTGAGCTGTTCATTAAAGAAGGCAATGACTATTTGATGCCTCAAAGGGGTTCACTTGGCTAACAAAATTTCTCCAGGACGGCCACTCTTGGTTGAAGAAACAGACCTCTTGTCTCAAGAACGGAGTCTAGAGAAGAGTTGGCAGCAGAGGCTGCATCAAGCAAAACATTGGATTTATAATTGCCTCAGCAATCATGATTGCAACGGCGGATTAGCTGCGGAAGGTCTTCGAGCGGATTACGCAGATGAGATCGGCGGTGAAAATGATAATAACGCAGAAGAAGATACTATAGCCCTGTTGTCGGCTCATCGAAGTTCAGGTGCAATACTTGACGACCATCCGATCCATGAGGTTCACCATATTATTACACATCTGCCTCGAAGAGTACTTGATCTTCGAAGATTTTCTTCGGAGAAAAGGCTGCGTCTTGTTGAGTCTAGAGGAGACCACGGTGTTTATGCTTGTCTCAGCTATACTTGGGGTCGACGGAATGCTGGTGTGACGACCCCGGAAAACCTACAAGCGCGCCTACACGATCTAGCATTTGACACTCTTTCAAAGACCTACAAGGATGCTGTCACCGTTGCATCAGCTTTGGAAATACCTTTTTTGTGGATCGATGGGCTTTGTATTATTCAAGGCGATATCGACTCTAAAGATTGGACAGAACAGTCTTCCCAGATGGCAGAAACCTACGGCAACGCAGTTCTAGTAATCGCGGCTGCTGATTCCAATAGTGTCGAAGACGGTTTCCTCTCTGCACCACAGTTGCTAAGAGAAGTCATCAAATTCGGGCCCTTCAACTTGCAGGATTCAGGCAATGGGAGTGAAAAGACTATTTTGACAGTTTTTGCCAGACGAATGCTGGATCACAGTTGGCTTGGCTGGTCTACATTGGCGGAACCCAAGTCCCGCGGGACACTAAGCCGCAGCTGGTGTTTCCAGGAAGAGGTCCTTGCGTCTCGACTCCTCACTTTCTTTGGGGGCGAGATGAACTTCCAATGTCTCGAAGACGAGTACCGATGCGAGTGTACTTTTCTCGCTGTGCCCTTGGGGCTGGTTACCATCAAAGAGCTATACGAGCCTCGCTTGAAGCTAGACGATATGGAAACAACAAATTGGATGTGGCAGAGTACCGTTGAACACTACACACGACGGAAGCTGACGTTGGCTACCGACAGGCTTACTGCACTATCTGGAGTTGCCCGCATTGTGCAGTCAAGTCTTCGCACCAGATACGCTGCCGGCCACTGGTTGGATCGGGACTTTCTCTGCAGCTTATGCTGGGCGCCTGTGAGAAACAGAGAGACCGAACGTACTTTCTCACACGAGTACGTCGCTCCATCATGGTCTTGGGCAGCTCACAACGGGCCTATTACCATGTGGATCCCTTACGGGGGTTCTGAAGAGCCAGTCACCCCACGCTTCCTCGATAAGACTGTTGTCCGCGATGTCAATATCACTCCAGCAACGCAAGATGATACGGGCGCAGTAATTGAAGGTAATATAACAGTCAGTGGCGTCTTTCTTGATGTATCGGTGCTGATGACATCGAGAGAGAAATCTGCAGGAGTGATGATAAGAAACACGGAGAAGGTCCCATTTTATTTCGATCGACCGGCTGGAGCTGTGACTAGCACAAACCAATATTTCTGTTGGGTTGTTTGCATATTGCCGAATCCATCTTCGAACAAGAGACGGTCCGAAACCTATTGTTTAATGGTTCTTCGTAGCAAGCCTGGCGGGCCTGCTCATGTTTGCGAGCGCGTGGGTTTCACCGACTTTGACACAACAGCCTCCAATCCTTGTATGAAGTTCTTCAAGGGGTACAGAACTTCAATCAGGACTGCGATAATAACCTAAGCAAATCAAGTGTGAGAAGACCTACAGTCGTGAAAAATGAGACGTCACATTTAACGCCCTGAGAATGAATGTATGCCACATTATGTGATCTGCAAGTAGTAACCTAACGAGTGTTGTTTGATAGCCTCAAAAACCAATGACGCATCAATCTTTTAGGGAAAGACCTCGGTAGCTAGTTCACCCGTATATGTACTCAAGCTTATCTCTCCGGCTTCATTTCCTTGGCGAACCGAATTTTTTCGTTTGTGTAATATCAATAGCAGCTGGTGGTGTAGCAACTTCCAGAGGGCCACAGCATTGTTTTTTGCCACTGAAGCAGCTGTAGCAGGTCCACTGGCGCGCAACGAGTTCATCGTTCGCCTCTTCAGTTCGGGCCTGAAGATCCATATTGACAGGGCTGGAGGTCGGCGCTGCGACGACGACAACCACCGGAAGAGCGAAAATGGCGGAGACCTTCATTTTGAAGTTCGAAGTTTTACTAGCCAAGTTCATAGAGTCAGGAAGAGAGATGGGTTATGGGAAGAGTTTATAATCCACTTTTAGAGTCTTGAAGTCTAGATATACGATTGGATTTGTGGCGAAGAGATGTGCTGGTGTGACGGAAGGATGTTGAGTTACTTAGAAATGACCTGCCCTTATACTTTTCCCCCGACAACCCCAACTAATCAAAGCATATTGCACACTTATACCAGACAGTCAAGTTCATCGTGAGTGACAATTTAGATACAAAGGAAACCATCTAACGATATGAGACTGTACCATTACGGAGAGCATACTACTTTTCGGCGTGAAGCCATTGCTATTCGCAACAGGCTACAGAACGCTAGGCCCAGTCCATAGCCTTCAAAAGTGTGTCTGAAAAAGGTTAGACACCGAGTCAATTGATGTCTACTTCAACCACTTGGGATCTGGGCGTTCGGAGGCAACCAGAATGCGAGCGATCAACACATCACCTTCTGCTGGCGACAGTCTTGATGTGGCGAGAATTACATGACACTATCCTTATGGGACAATAATATCCGAAGGACCAAATCCTTTATAGTAAATGATAGGGGGTTAGGTAAAATTGGAGAAGTTGTGTTATAAATTGTGGTGCTGTGATTCGCTCGCTCGGTCTATGTCGGATCCTCAAAGATGCAACAAACCGATGGCGTTCAATACCGTTACCGAGCGCTGCAAGCAAATGTAGTGTATAGAAGTGCTACATAGCCTTCCTTTCTGAGATTAAGGTTCCATTCTGGTAATCTCAAAGTTGCATGTGGTTCTAACGGATGCTCGGTATGACAAGCACGTTCTCCAGTCGTACACAACATCTCCATAACCACCGGGATTTTTGCAGACATCCAATGGCATTGTCAGCTATGATGAAGCCCCTTGACCACTAAGCGGACATGGCTGATGACGTAGTAAACTATGCGAGTTCTTTACCGCAAGGTCGTCTGAATCAAGAGCGAATAAGATGTGATACCCATTGTCGATCGGAGGGGAAAGAAGCTTCAACGCTAGGTTCTCTTAGGTCATTCTATCTCGGCACAAGGAGCTCTATTATAATAAGGTGTTGCACTCATAGAGTATTCCAAGTATTGCACCTTTGGTAACATTTGTCTTTTGTGATAGACCTGGAACTGGCTTGATAGATCCCAATATCATTCTGATATCCACGTTGGAAGTGAAGCAAGAAGTGGCATCGTCAGACGGGACTAATCAAATTCGCTCCCCATCACCAGGCGTATTTTCTCCACTGACGTACAAACCACCAATTAAAGAACATGGACTTGTACTACAGTTTCAGATACTAGATTTCCCGGAATTCCCTGCAATCCCTCCCGCTTTCCCACATAACGCCGCTCTTAGGGGTCAGAGTAAAAAGCGGAAAAAATGGGGGACAACTACCAAAGTCGATGCACTCAACCAATAAGCTTGACGCAGAGGCCGATTACAGGACTGTTTGAAACTCTTAGCTAATGCTTAGGCTCTACTCCAGTTACAAGGATGAGATTACAGAAAATGCACAAATTTACTTCATTTGAATTATGCTGTGATCCAAAGATCGCATCTATTGCATCTGGACTTGGAAGCCTACCATAAACCGTGCCGACTTTCAGCCCGCTTTCATCTGATCACACTTAATGCCTTTTGTCATTGACTAAATGGGCGCTTTTCCCAAGAGGGAGGAGAATGCTGAGACGCGTAAGGTTTGGCGGATCCGCTCGAGCAGAACGCAGTCCTAGATTCATCGTACCAAAATAGAGTTGCAGGACACTCTTGGCTCATTCCTTTCTGTATTGTCGGATGTAGTTCCTCTCCCTGTCTTCGTACTTCCGCTTGACAGCTCCCCGCTCAATCCTTTCTCCCTCGAGAAGAATTATCATGCCGTTTTGTTCCTTTTCGTGGATATCCTCAAGCTTCCTCTGGAGGGATTCGTGGAAGAAGAACTCTACGATCCAGCAACACGCGCTCTTCTCGTATCTTTCTCTGAGCAGTATCCTTCTACTCTCGAAGTGTCGCCGGGCCTGGTCCCTTTTGTGGGCAAATTTACTCTGTATGATTTCGAATTCGCCTTCCCTCTCATGTCGCAGTCTGTCGAGGCTGCGGTGTTGCTGGTTGACGAGCCCTATTCGAGATTCATCTATGTCACTTCCATTAGATGCATCTAGGAGCGGGTCCAATGGGACTCTGAGTTCTCTAGGGCTGTCTTTGAAAGGCATATGCTTGTTGTCGTTTATTGTGTCTATAGGAGAAGTTGTCATCTGGGTCTGCGGCAGATACCCAGTTTCAATAACGATCCCTTGCTTTGGAACTGACATGCTCGAGATCTTACTGCGACGCTTCTACGTAAATGATAGCGGTAAATTGAATGATATCGCAGTTTGTTGCGGTAATTCCGATATGCCAGGGTTATTGACCGCGTTCTGTGAGCTTTCTCCGCAAAGTGGTGATCCATTCCAATGGAAAAGTTTATGGGAACGAGCGCCATGGTATGGCCAAAGGATTCTTTGAACTAAGTTTGTGAAGCCTGTGGAATATCATGATGGTTGAAAGATCTGGTTTGGCCAATGGCCATGCCACAATCAGAATATGATCAGGCTATAGGCGTAAATATACACTCTCTTTGTTCAAGACTTGCACCACACAAGCCTCTATGCGTTAACCATGTAGCCATGCCGTTAACTCTGTCAATGTACCCTCAATTTCACAACACAATGAAATTTGGTCTACTTGAGTATCGTCTATAGTCAACCCAACTACACAAAAGCGGGTTATTATAGGGGAGGTTTCTTATGGTTGTTCCACGGATGAATCAATCAACCAGTAGCACTGACAACTATCGAGTCCATGGATTTAGCGGCGTCTTGGTCCAATCCAAGCTGGACTAAGGGGCTGTCCAACCAACGCTCTGCCAGACTTTTGCCCGTCTCAGACCATCCACCGTTTGCCGCTGTAGAAAGAGCAAAGATGGACTCTACCAAGGTGATCTCGACTCCGGGATCCAATCCACCCATTAGGGCGTGAGAAGCAACAGGAATCAATGTCCTTGGGCACGCCAGATTTGTGTTGGAGTCTGGTTTCAGTGGAAAACACTCCGTCGTTGACTGACGGCTATCCAGCAACTTCGTGACCATGCCACTTGCACCTGGAGAGGACAAAACCAAGGCGAACCACTTTCCTTGGATAAAGCCCTCAGTCGAACCCAGTTTCGAGTCTAATGGAATGCTTTCGAGCATTGGCAGAGGCATTCCATCAGACTTCTTGCGACCGGAGATGGCAAAACCACCCTCAATGGTGTGCAACGTTCTGATTTTCTCGTGGACCTTGACACGATGGATCCGAACGTGCCAGTCAGGCCAACGATTCGTAGGCGGGACTAGAGTAGTGTTGACGCTCACGGCTCGATCGCCCCATGGATACCACTTGGCGCTCGTGGCTTGCACCTCTTCCGCCCCCGATGGTCCCTGAATATAGGCAGTCAAAAACTGCACTTGTTCCGACTTCCATTTGACAGCCCAGGTCTCTCCGCCATCGCGACTCAGAGCAAGCGCATTGTCAGGGGCGATTTGCTGAATCAATGGACCCGTAGGCACGGAGAATGTGAATGCAGACGAGTAGGCAAACTTGCAGTACTTGGCCTGGTTGGCTTTCATTGGCCACGCAACGAACTGCCCAGGAGACAGCAAGAAGTGATGATTGCCCTCCGAGTGGTTACAGACAACCTGCTGAGGTGCTGGCACAAGGGATACTGTATCAGTTACGGGAAGCTGAGGGTAGGCCGTCTCCTCTGCTGTCCAGAAGGTGTCGTCATCTGCGAGTCCGACCGCAACGAGAGTTTTTAGGCACCAGTATGGGGATTGCGGCGAGTTGTAGTCCTCGCTCAGATACATATTTCTGATCTGAAAGTCAGCTCGTTCACATGGGATCAGCAATGTAGAACTTCATCAAAACTCGAGAACAACTTACGGGTAAAACCATCCGATGTTCAGAGTCCCGTCTGGATAGAAGATGTCTTCAGAGTTCTTGGCCCACCATCTAAGGTGTCTCATCAAGAATCCTTTCACTGCTCCAGGAGAGTCAAGCGGACTCGGCATTCCAGGAATCTGTGCCAGGGCTAAAGCAGCAAAGTAACCGCCACAAGCAAATCGGTAGGTCAAGGACCTGCCAAAGGGGATAACAGCGCCTCCAGGAATTCAGTAATCTCAACCAAAGAAACCATGCATGGCAGCAAAAACGAACCTTCAGCATCAAAGTACCTCCAAAAACTGACACCGAAGTCCCTCGCCCGTTGGCGGTAAGTCTCGGCTCTCTCGGGGTCAACGTCAGCGGCGAATCGAGAGTAGAGTAGCTGACTGAACTGGATAGCAAAGCTTCCAGAATAGTAGTCTGCTTGTCGCCCAATGCCAATAGCATCACGTCTACCAGTATTCTCGTACTGGTCGACTTCAACTTGTGCCTCTTCAGGGGTTTGCCAGGGTCCATCTGCCGACCAACCATCGAAGCGGTAGAAGGTGTCCAAAAGCTCCAAGTCAGAGTTGATTTCATCACGAACGTTTTCAAAAGAGATGCCGCAAACTTTTGACAGAGCTAGGTTTCCAAAGACTCTGAACCAACGCCAGTTATTCTTTGGCATTCCCATTCCGTTCAATGTGCGCAGCCAGTCTGTAACATTCTGTTTGGACTTTTGATTTAAAGGCTTGTAGATCCGATCAGGAGCGGCAAGCAACGCAAATGCTACGATCTCGGCCTCTACCATGCGTTGGTCAGTGTCATTGATCTTCCCCAGTATTCCGGATGTTCGGGGTCGGTTCCTGAAACGAAGCCGTCTATCCATGGCTGAACTACTTCGTCGATGGATTTGCCCAACTCTGGGTCAGATGTCGAGTCGTACCCGAATAATAATGCACCAACGGCCCATAGAGGTCGGGCAAAGCCTTCGAGCTGAGCAGCGGTTTCGTCAAAGTGAGTAGCCGAAGATACAGGAACACGGATCCTGCCTTTGGCCGGCGAGAAGTGGGGTAGAAGGGGCCGAAGGAGTGCGAGCGTGGCCCGAATAAGATCCGATCGGGTTCGGAGCGGGTTATCGGAGAAGCCTGGCAGGGGTGGCATGATGGGTACGATCGATCTTGATTTGGAAAATGTCTTGGTTTGGGGGAAGAGCACGAAGCCGGGTTGCAACACCCCAGATTTTATTCATTCTTGATGAAAACTATTGTTTCCACCTTGACGGCATCCGCATCGGACGTCGGGAAAGGTGCCGGAGAGATCGCCGTGCTCAGCTTGAAGTGCCGAACTCCAATAGTAAGAGAATTCCATGTAACGAATAATTTCCGTCGAATTTGAGATCGTTTTACTTTAAACTAGATAGTCTCTAATCAAGATGCTGGATGTCACTACCCTTCAAGTCTTCCTCGTCGACCAGTGCTCTCTCCTTCTGGCGCTTTTCTTGCTTGCGAATCAAAAAGAAACCAAGGGAAAGAAAGAACCAGCAACCTAAGATGAAAAAGAAATTCACAATATAACCCTTCTTCCATCTTGGCGCTTCGACCACTGGAAATACGACTATGGGGTAAAATGACGAGACTGCGAAACCCAACGTCTGGTTTGCATTTAGCACGAATTCTTGGCGTCAAGTGATCGAGTGACCTTTAACTTACCAGCATGCTGCCAGTGCAGAAAGCACGCGCCTCAGCCGAGTCTTTCATCCAGTAGTTCACAGTTGGAACTAGAATCGGAGTCACCGCAGCGCTTACTCCGAAGAGATAATATGCGGTGAAGTGCAAGCCGTGTGGGATGAACCAAATCATCTGACAGATATTTGCAAACATGAAGATAGCCATAACCACCTGGAATATGATCCATGTAGGGTAGACCATGCAAAGAGACGTCGCCAAGACAGCTGCAATGACCGAAACGCCTTGCGCACCGGTAGGGATAGTGTTGACCTGCGGTACAGTGTAGGTGCCCCAGTTATCGGCTTGCCACTTGAGCCAGAGACTCATCTGGCCATGAGGGTACGCTCCGGAGAGAAACAGGACATAGGCGAGCACGCCGACGTACCAGTGCCAGTGGCAGAAGAGGCGCTTGAGCATTTGTACTGAAATCTTCTTCGGCTCTTCGACACCCTCGTCTCGCATTCTCCGCTGGCCAAGTTCATATTCGTCCTGAGAGAGCCACCACGGCTTCCCACTAGTTGGCATACCGGGGAAGATGAAGTAGCCCATGATGGAAAGGGGCAGACTGATGCAACCGTCGATGATGAAGAGCCAACGCCACCCCGCCATGCCATGCACACCATTTAGATTAGTGTAAGCGGCCGACTGTAGATATCCCCCAAGAATGACGCCAAAGTTATTGGATCTAGATGTTAGTGTTAGCCGAAGTGCTCAGATGGGCCATGTAGAGCTGGTGAGCTATGTCTGATACTTACACATACCACAAGCCCGCGCGCTTAAATAGTTCTTCAGGCTTGTACCACGACGAGAGAATGAACAAAGAACCGGAGGCCACCGGGGTTTCTAGAACTCCCAGAAGGAACCGGGTGCCGTAGATTTGGGGGCGGTTTGTAGCTTAGATTGCGCAAATGTCAAGACGCTCCAAAGTACCTCCATGGTAGGTAAAAAGTACCTTGAGTATTTTGGTCGTGAGAGGATAAGCATCGCTGGGACTTGGCAGATGATGTAGCCAACATTGTAGAATGTTTGGAACAATGAGTATCTGGATTGTGAAAACTGTTAGCTGTGACCTGATCGCACTGCAAGACTTGATGCTGAGTTGAAAGTGCAGTAGAACGTACTCGTTCCCATAGAGCTTGAGCTCCTCCTTCATTCCAGACACATATGCGCTGTTGATATTTGAAGAATCTAGCCATTTCAGGAAGAATGCCTGTTAGTTGGTTAGAAAGCCGACCTCATTAGGAGCAGTTGCATTGGATGAAGGATACTACTGACCACGCTGCAGAACGTCAGGAGGAATGCGTCCAATTTTCTCAGGAAGCGAGACTCTTCTTTAGACAAATGCGAAGGATACCAGTCGAACATGTACAGCCAGGCAATCCAGAGAGATCGCTTCCGCGGTTCGTTTTCAGTGTCGCCAGCTTCCTGCATAACTGTTGAAGCTGTGACTGCTGGCACGGCCACATCCTTGACGACGGGTTGTCCGGTGTTCGCATCCTCGGGTCGAGGATTTTCTTCCGTCACCGTCCCGAGTGCCGTTGTGGCCATTGTCGAATGTGCTGTACGTCCCTGTTGTTCTAAACACCGTCGACAACTTCACGAGGGTGGAATCGACTCGTAGTCGTGGTGCTAAGTTGACAACCAGAACCCACAAAATGTGATTCTCCCGACTTTTGTCATCTTTTTATCCCGCTTTGCCTTGGCTACGACGTTGCATCCTTCAAGCATCAACCCCGGAAAACGCCATTATTTCTCCCCGTTCAAATCCCCAGATGAGCGGCAGTAGCCCGTACTTTGCATGGCGCCGGGCGTCGGCCTAAAGGAGACCGGAGCGCGTACTTGCGTCAACCCCCCCTGTTCATCCTACCGTCTCTCCGCACCAACCTCGTTCCACTGAACTGACAGACAACACATCCACTCCCGGTTATCACCCCGGTTCCGACATCCCCATGGTGGGGAAAACTCCTGCCCCCCTTCCCTCTCTCTCTTTTGTCTCTTTTGGGGAAAGGAAGGTTCAGTAAGCCAAAAACAAGGTGAGAAGAATCCAGAGTTGCTGTTCTTCGAGTTCTCTCGGCCAATTTCAGCCGAGAGGAGAACCCCAGACTACGACCCTCCCCTCTTCTCCACAACCCGCCCCCAACTACGCACCTCATAAACACGGAAATCCTCTCTTGATCCCCCCCTCTTGCATCGTCGCGCCGCACGATTTCAAGGCCGACGATTCTCACGTAACCGACGGGCATGCGCTGCCGCTGCCGTTGCGCGCCCGTTTTGTTCGATCACTTCTCGTTTCCAACATATCAGGCCTCCTCCAGTCGTCCGCTTACCGGGCCCCCTACGGCCGTCGCCGCCGCCGCAGACCCGCTGCGCGCCGATCCTTCGAGGAGGTCACATGGATCTGGCCACTTCTTCTTCGGCCTCAGGGCCACAATCCCATGACGGGACGTCAGAAAATGACATTCCGTCATGCCAAGGTTGTCGTCGCCGCAAGCTACGGTGCTCGCGCGATCAACCGATATGTTCGCATTGCAAGCGATTAGGTATGTAGATTGAAAGAATTGCTTAATGTTCTCGACATCAACTCGATGATGCTGATTGGCTACTTGTAGATTCGCCATGTGTCTATGACTTGAAAAAGAACAAACCGGGCATCAAGCCCGGAGCGGTTGAGAGTCTTAATCGCAGAGTGGGTACGTTGCGTTAAGTAGACGTGTGTTGTCTCACTCAAACATTGATTGTTTTGCAGAGGTCCTGGAGAATGCTCTGTTGCAGAAGTCACACGGGAATAGTGGCTTCCCGAAACACAACAGCCACACCGAGTCCAACCACACACCAGCAGAGTCTCAGAACGTTATCGGAATCCTCTCCTTGTTGGCTCGAGAATTGCACAAACTCAATTCCAAAAACAGAGTGGGCTCACAAACTGGTACGCCTGAAGGAGTAGCTGACCACGCTGTACTCTCTCCGACAGCTTCTAGCTCGTCCAGGCGACCCACTGTTGATGGCATTGAAATTGTGTCACATCCTCACAACCAACCAAGAAAGCGTCGAAGGGTAGACAGCTGTGGAAATCCAAACATTGATCTCGCCTTTCCTTTGGAGGACTTGGAAAACATCACGACAAGTTTGCCACCGCCCGATCTCCTAGAGGACATTATCAATATCTACTTCAACATCATTCAGCCCTGGATCCCGATACTCCACGAAACACAGTTTCGGAGAAGAGTTCATGATCCAGAGCAACTTCCACGGCTCGTAGTGGTATTGCATGCCATGGTAGCTGCAGGCCTTCGATATGTCGATAATCCCGAGACTCGTCCTTCCATCCAGGAGGTAGAGCGGCGGGCCGTGCGGTCAAGGAACGTTGTCATTCTAAATGCAATGGATCAGCTTTCTGTCGAGAATCTACAAGCTCTGATCATATTGGCATTTAATGATGTGAGCCTTCCCTATAAAGTATTGAAAACGGCGTGTCGTTAACATGTTGAAGATTGGAAACGGTGATGCGTCGAAGGCTTGGTCAATTGTCGGGTCTCTAACAAGAACTGTTGAGTACCTTCAACTAAGCATCGAGTCTGATCATCAAGATAAGGAGCCGCTGTTGAAGCCTTTGCCATCAATTCATCCGCCGCAAAACTGGACCGAAGAAGAGGAGAGACGTCGTGTCTTTTGGAATATCTTCAATTTAGACAGGTAAGCTTCGCGACATTATTGCCTTGCCTGCACTGTAGGCTAATTTCGTCCATTTAGATTTTGTTCCGTCACTACAGGGTGAGATCCGAGTCACTTTCATCAGACCAGGGCACTGTAGCTGATCCTCACAGGTGGAATACTAGTTTGACATCCGATGACGTTCATCGTAGACTCCCAGCGGATGGTGGTCTGTGGCACAAGGAAGAGTCTGTCATCACCCCGTTTTTCGGAATATGGGATCGCTCAGCAGCCAAGATGGGAAAATCCATCGCCTTTTTGCCTGTACACTATCCGAGCCCAGAGCAAACAGCCGACGCACAACCACAGACACCAGTCACCGCTAATTCTCACAAAGGACCAAACATGGTTGATATGACCACTGTCGGAGCATTTGCATATTGCATAGAGGCGACAGAAAGCCTCAGTAGGGTCACTACTTACTTTCTCCAACAGAAAATCAATTTCCAAGATAGAGGGGAAGTCTCCAGTTGGCTCACTAGGTTCAAAGAGCTAGATCTTCGCCTAGTACAGTAAGTCGACCGTGGTTCAAGGCTAATTTGACCATGCTGACTCACCGCAAAAGCTGGAAAATGTTCTTGCCTCAAAAGTGGAAGGACTCTAATATCTCTCGCCAGCCAGCTCTTATCAACATGGACCCTAACCTGACGCTCGCGCATGTGACCCATAACACATCTATGATCCTTCTCCACCAACGTATAGCATACCCCGAGTCTCGTTGGTCGAACATAGTTAAGCTGCCCAGTTTCTGCAGTGCAGAAACTTGCCAGGAAGCTGCCATCGAAACAACGACAATCACGCAGAAGTATCTGAAATATACACCCCAAAATAGTCCTGCAACCAGTCAGTTTGCGTTCTGCGTCTTTATTAGTGCGAGGGTACTGTTGGGTAAGTCAACATAGAAACCCAACGTTTAAATTTACGCTGACAAGCCCCAGTCCATTGGCGATATTACGACGCCGAGCTCGCCTCCGAATTCTGGATCCTTGTGGAAAGCATGGAGGAAATGGCTAAGCGATGGGTCGGTCCCATTCTCAGGGAGAAGCAAGCCCAATGCCTTGCCGGGAAATACGCCGCCCAGCTTCGCGAGCTGCACCGTAGATGTGAAGCGGATCCCGAGTTTAAAGTTGACGTGCTGGGATACTCAAGCGGCATCAGCGGCCAAGGATGTAGTCCTGCTGCTCAGACGCCGGCTTTCAGCCATCAGCAGGGTAATGCTTTATTCGCCCAACATTCCAACAGAATGGCACTTCCTGCGTCAAGTCCAATGGCGCCCAACCAAACAACGATAGTATCGCAATCTAGGCCCCCACCTATCATTCTAAACCAACAATCGACAGGGCAGGTGCGTCAGGGCTCGATGATTGGACCTATCGGCTCGCCAATGCCTGTCACTGGTTTCACACCTCGGGACCCTGATGCACCTGATGAGCTCTCCGCCATCTCACATATGTTAATGGATCAACGCTTTATAGAGATGGACAGGATTATCAGCTTTGATGATATGATGTTCACAGCGCAGACAGCGAACAATGGCAATGCATCTATGCCAGTGAGTGGATGGGGTCAAGTTGATGATGCACGGTTGGAATGAGGGGCCGAAAAACCAGCAAAAAGAAAGAAAAGGTGGTTCGTAGTCTATTTATGATACCCTCTTTTACTTAGTATATACCAGTCATAGCAATGCCATCTTAAGCAGCCTGTTACCAAATTCAATCAAATAGTAATCACCATACACCAAGCCGTGGTCCCAGTATCGCTTGTGATCCCTGGTGTTATGGTTCGCTGTTGCATTCTTCAAGATGGCGTCAAATGTTTTGCCCTGATGAATGTCTTTAGTTGAGATGTCGCCGTTCTCGAAAACAAACTCTGTCTTCTCCGTAGCCAAAGAGAAGTCCAGTGTGTCTTTAATGATCGTAATAGCCATATTCCGGAACCTTGCGCTCTCCTCAGTGAGACCCTGTCCGGCCAAAGCCTGGGACAAAACTAGCATGCCGTTGGCGGCGATGACACCTGCGGACGAGTCTCGGAGAGGGAAATCTTCGTTCTCGATTGGCGCGTCGAAGTCCCAGAGCGGCACGTAGCGGCCCTTCGTCCTGCTCTCGCCCTCCACTGGGAACTCGACAGACTTTGGCGACGTCTCTAGTCTTAGGATGAAGTATTCTGCCAGTCCGCGAGCCACGTCCAGGAATTCATCATCGCCTGTCCACAAAAAGGTTTGCGAGTAGCCTAAGATAGCCCACGCCTGGCCTCTTGCCCACGTCGACTCGGCAGCGTATCCTTGGCCTGTACGGCGCTCTTTGATCTCGCCGTTCTTGGGGTCGAAATTGATGACGTGTATGGTGCTATATAGCTTTCCTAGCACAAGACCTCTAGGGTCCTTCTCTGAGCGCAGATTTGACTTGATCAGTGTCCTCGCGTGTTTCGTGGCTGCGTCCCAAAGATAAGTCTCTCCTGTATGCGATGCCGCATAGTAGAGTAAGTCAAGGTTGCACATCGAGTCAATGATTACGAGAAAGTCGTCCGTAAGGCTGGTAATAGTGACTCCATGTTGAGTAAGCGCATCCCATGATCGAATTGCGCCAACTGTAGAGTTGTAGCGCGTGTGCAGAGCTTTAGCTGCCGTAATGATGGATTCCAAAGCCTGCTTGTCTTGCGCAATTTCCCATCGGACTCTCATCGAAGGCTGGATCATGAAAGACATGTCGTGGGTATCTGTGCGTTTGGCTGTTGTATGGAGTGGTTCTGACCACGCAGCGCCCAGTGACCAGAGCTTCGATAGCAAGGCTGCCTTCTCTTTTCCTCCAGGCATAGTCTGAGGGAACTTGATGAGTCTCTCGATGAGAGAGTAGATGTTTCCTGGGAAGAACCCGCACGTCCAGAAAGACGCCTCTCGTAATATGTACTTGCCAGAATCTGGCCCCGTCTGCAGCACATATTCTGGGTATGCCGTTGGAGGGTCCTACATACGGTTAGGGAAGTATTTCTCTAACCGGTTCGTGCTTTAACTAACATTACCAACCAGACCATCTGTAGCGGTTCTGAAGATCTTAGCGGTGATGTTTTCTTCGTATAATCCTCCTACTAGCTCCTTGATGGGTTTCGATTGCCACATCTTGCGTTTGAACTCAGCAGCAGATATACCACCAGTTTCTGAGATGCTAGTGTCGCTATCAGCACCAAGCTCTGTTGTGCTGTCTGACTCTGCGTAGAGTGTGTTCTTGACGGTGGAAAGTCCGTCCTCAAGGGTTGAATGAGAATTGGTGAGATGCGCCATGCCGGTTTCTAGGTATAGTGTACCGATGCTCTCTAGAGAGTGCTTTGCAGAAATGACCACTCACGATAGTAGGTACGATCCAGGATCTCTAAATACTTGGGGCTAGCAGTTGGGGCTAGCTGTTATAAATCGTACTTCGTGTTGCAGCGGACAAAGATTGGGCGTACTGCTGTCACAAAGAGTGGATGAGACACGGATCACTCGGCCTGTTGTTCGGCATGAGCGGTTGTCCCTCCGCAGCGGGAATGCGGCGAAACCAGCTCGGTATTAGTGCACCGGTTGAAGCGTCGGGGCGAAATGCTTGATTACAGCGATAGTCGGGCTGTGCATTGGCGGTTCCGCGGGTGTATCTCGTCCGGACAATCACCCGACTCCCGATGTAGAAATTTGACAAAGTTCGTTCAGTCCCCACTTGCTTTTCTGAGCCGTATTCTTTTGGATGGCTTAACATACTTGATACCGACTAACTAAATAGTCAACTGGAGGATGCATTGTCACCATGTCTGTTGCTGTGGTCTGTTCGCTCATCTAAAAGAATGCATGTATCAATATATTCCCGCACACACTCCCACAGCATCCATCTACCATTGTGCACTTGGTATCTCATTGACACTGGATCATGCTCAACCTAATTAGCAGAGCTGGGCTTGATGACAAACGGCTACAAAGCAATTTGACTCTATGTTAAGCGCGTTTATTGAATGTATAGTAGTCGTTGCTAGAAAGTTACTCGTGAACTCTAGGACAGGGAATCCAATACAACACTAACAGGCTTGTTGCATACACCGGCGGTTTCTATACCTGAAGCGTCAAGAAAACGGCCGTGGATCGTGCCACGAACGGTTGCAAGGCTAGCTGATGTCTAAACGTGTCCACAGCGGTTAAACAGAAATAGGGGCAAAATTTTGAACTCTGAAGATGGGCGAGGGAAAAGCTTCGCGAGAAAATCGGATGCATCGGAGCCTCAAATAGACTTCTTTAAGCTCGTTAAGAGAAAACTGCTGACAGAGCCACCGATCACTCACAAAGAGCAAGTGAATCGATCTCGGCAAGGTTACCCGATGACGTTGGTCGATCATCTGGTACCAACTCGTTTCTTTGTCATGGCGGTAATTAGTTATGGTTCGTCTTGGCACTTCGTGGGAGACCCCCATGTATCGTGTAGGGCTGAGCAGCTGTTCGTTCAGTACAGGACCTTGCAATGGGTTTAAATTCGTGATGCTCTCGCACGCACCGTCATTGTCAGAGTTCTCAGGACATCCCTGAACGGTTTACGAAAGATTTGTTAATCCCTCTTTTCAATAATGCCGCTCATTGTTACGAATGTTACCCCGGCAAGCTGAAGAGATTGAGGACCCCACAAAGTGGATGTTGCACGACGTCGCGCAACCTCGACGAGAGCATCAACAATATTCGCGTAAACCTCTCTTATCTTGTTGACCCCAGTATTTACTAGACTCAAAGTCGTAAGCGGGAAGGAGGGATCCTGACTAGCTGAAATGAGTTATAAGCAAAAGTTTGCACGTGGGAGTGAGCGTGGGAGACCGAGACCTCCGAACCGCTGTCAATTTGTTTATAACGCGGCAACGGCCCGGCCGCCGTAGCGAGAAATTGAGGTTTCTACCCGTTCCCTCCTCGGCCCGTTCTTCATCACTCCCGGTCAATCACACTTCACTTTGGTCTTTTCTGGCTAGGCGCGGCTCCCACGACCTTTTAGCTTGACCACCAGCATTCTCAATATGAAGACCTCGATGAACCCCATCGTCGCTTCGCTCGGGCTAGCCATCGCCCGCAGCGTCGCGAACGCTGCCCCGTCCGCGTACGCCACCAACCACACCGCCGGTCCCGAGTTGAAGCACTGGCCAGCGGCGGCAGCGAAAGCGCTCAACACCATGATCGCGGCCAACGCCAACCAGAGCAACTACGCCGTTTTCGACATGGACAACACCAGCTACCGCTTCGATCTTGAAGAGTCACTGCTGCCGTACCTCGAGAGCAAGAACGTTCTCACACGTGACGCCATGGACCCGTCGTTGAAGCTCATTCCGTTCAAAGACACAGCAAACCACACTGAGTCACTGTACAGCTACTACCTGCGCCTGTGCGACATCGACGACATGCTTTGCTACCCGTGGGCTGCTCAGATCTTTAGCGGGATCCCCCTTAGCGAGCTCAAGGGCTACGTGGACGAGCTTATGGCACTCAACCACACCGTCAAGACTACCTACTATGAAGGCGATGTTGTGACTGCTTACGAGGTCAGCCCTCCCAAGGTGTTCACCGGCCAGGTTGAGCTTTACAACAAGCTGATGGCGAACGGCATCGAGGTGTACGTCATTACCGCCGCATCTGAGGAGCTGGTCCGTATGGTCGCCTCCGACCCCAAATACGGCTACAACGTTAAGCCCGAGAACGTTATCGGTGTTACTCTTGTCATGAAGAACCTGACCTCGGGCGAGCTCACCACCACGCGCAAACAGGTCAAGGAGGGTGATTACAATGAGGCGTCCAACCTCGGACTTGTCATGACGCCCTACCTGTGGACTCCCGCTACCTGGATGCAGGGCAAGTGGGCGGCCATCCTCACCTACATCGACGAGTGGAAGAAGCCTGTTCTTGCTGGTGGCGACACCCCCGACAGCGATGGTCCCATGATCTTCCACGGTGTTGATGTGTCCAAGGGCGGAATTCACCTCTGGGTCAACCGCAAGGACAGCTATATGAAGCAAATGAACGAGATGATTGAGGAGAATGCTGCTGCCCAGAAAAAGGAGGGCCTCCCTGTCACAGCGGATAAGAACTGGGTTATTGTCACCCCTCAGGACATCCAGTAGTCACATGATTACACATGGCCACTGCAATCCAAGATAATAGACATAGAGCCACAAGGGCAAAAAAAAACAATACGACTAATGCAATGCCATTGATTTTATAATTATAGACCCCTCATGTCTCTCGGCCTCATTCTTGAGAATTACAGTCCAGCTTACAACACTATCTTGCAAGTTAAAGTGCTGGTGAGATTGGACTTCGTAAACTTGCACACTAGGCCTCATATTATAGCGTATATTTGAACCTGATACTGAGAGACAGAGCACGAAACTGCACAAGACTGTCTTTGGACCGAAAAAGAAATCCATTAAGGGAAAGAAGGGGCGAAAAACATTGGAAGAATTCAGGAATCACTGCCTGCAGCCAATCCACCAGATTTTAATGGCCATCTAGAGACCATCGAAACAAAAACTTAACGCAGGAACACCTCGAAGCCAGGCACTAGATTGGACGATCTGGGAATCGAACGCAGGACCACATGGGCCATGCCTGTTGGCGGAGCCGCGGAGCCGGACGATCATGGATGCCCTCGGGCCGGCGACGATTAGTTCGAGGACGAGCTCGCCGAGCTCGTCTAGCTCGAAAATTTCGCTGCGGGATTCCGGCCGCACGTCAAAAAGACCTAGTGGGACCAGGACTGCGTTCTGAATCAGTACTAGACCTACAGCTAAACCAGGTACAAGTTGCCTGCTGACGCCAGTGGTGCCGTTATTGATATATATCGTTGCGTAGCTTCAAGTATAAGCACTTTGTATACTTAGTTTCTATTAATAAGACGAACAAGCTGGTGCTTTGGATAAAAGAGAAGCTTAGGTTCTATTAAGGCACGTCGGCTTGTCGTCTAAGTACTCAGAAAGTCTATCGCCTCACGTAGCAACATGCGGTTAAGTCCCTACCCGTGTTGTCTACGCCAGGCTTTGCGATATTGTCTAGTGTTTGGCTAAGAAGCTTGATATTCTGTCTGACCGCAAGCAGAAAAGGTTCATACTCTTCTACGACGAGGCCATCCAGCTGATCGACAATGACACGGCTTCCAGCACGTGTTACGAGAACGCCAAGCAGCATCACCTGGTGTGGCTTCTGTCGAGGTGTTGCGCCGAGTTTTTTTGTCATGCTAAGCGGTCATAATACCACTAAACCAATCGCCCATTATGTGGTCTAGCCAGGACTTGATCTAAGGACCTTGAGTCGAAGAGGTGAGTTACGCATGGCAGCTTGCTCGAGCGCTTAGACTCAAGTGATAACCAGCTAAACCATCAGTCCACCCTGTTTTTGCAGATTCTGTTGGCAGGTCAACTCAGGTTTCCAGAACAGATCGCTGAAGTCATGGGAACATTGGAAGCCTAGCTGGGTTGAACGTTTCTGAAGCTGACTTAGCTTTAGCCAGCTCACCTCTCTACAAGAAACACAAACGACGCAGAAGCAAAGCGTTCAATTCTGCAGTCATGTCCGTTTGTGAAAAATTCCGGTCCAAAGTAGATAGACACACTGAGGTAGGGCCGGTAGTCTTCTCTGGTTCTCTGCCTACGTTTTACAAATTTACTCAGAAGAAATAATCAGCCTAGCATCCGTTCAAAGACGACTCTCTTGTTTGCGCGCCTACATAAATGGAAATAGACACAAAGTGCCATCTCTAAATAAGTAGGCCAGGTTATAGTAAAACCTTACACACAGCCATGCCCTAATGTAGGCAGGTCGATAGTTGGGAAACTGTCTAAATAATTGTTACAGATTTGTGGAAGCTGATTTGCTTCAACCGAATACACTTGCTTGCTCTCTGACCCCACCCATATCCCTGTTAATGCAGAATCCTTGATAGAAATGTAACATAGTAGTTTGTTGAACAACCAACCAGCCGTTTATCCCCCCGATCCTATTGCTGATTGGCCTCTTCTATTTTCGCTCCGCCCTCGGCGGAAGATTTAGCGAGTTACCCGGCACTCGACAAGCAAGGGCACCATGGGAGTCTAAGGATCGGGTCTCGTTTGGAAATCAGTTGCATAATATTGTTTCTCCTAATGCAACCGGCTGGGTCTAACAGGGATTTGAACTTGATCGGGCGGGAATCCCCGTACATGTGCTCTTGGAGGAAAGACACCTTCTGTACAGGGCGCAAAATTCCGAGAGGGGATAAGGAAGGCTGTTTCCAATTGAACGAGAGACCCGTGTAATGATCAACTGGCGCCTAGCCTCTACAAACCCGATACAGAAATACCGTATCCACAAGGCACCTGCCATTGGCTTCGCTACAGATAACACCCTCCAACCCTACATGTGTCGAAGTGAGGGGCATTCGGCCAGCCCTCGTCTAGAAATATGCCGTGGTATCCTTTCAAAGTTGTTACCTCTCTAGAGCTTTGTCTTAGAATCCTCGCGTAGAAGGAACACCAAATCGAACTCGGCCGTGACATACCCAATCGTTGAGTGAACAAAGCAACTCGTTGCCCCCAACATGGCACAAGCTGTTCATAGCGACGTTAACCCCGACAGGGTTGACCGAGAAATTGAGATCATTGCGGAAGAGGTGAGCAGATAAACCCATGGCTGACTGTGTCATTTCGAAGTAACTGACTTCTTCATAAAGGATCACCGCGATGATATTTCAGACATAGGTAGTGTAAGAGAAATAAATATTCGCTCTGTCTCATTACCTGTGTTTGGATCCCATCTGACGCTCTTCTAGAGTATAGCATCGTCTACTACAAGTGTGTCAAGCTCCATTCTTGACCACAGGTTTGAGAATGGAAGAACCTACCACCGATATAAGGACGGGAGTATGTTCACTCTTTCGCTCTAGGTTACTGATTATTCATGCCAAACAAAAGACTGACCCAGAAACTTCCAAGAATACATGTTGCCGAACGATGCAGTAGAAATAGACCGACTAGGTGGGAATTCACCTCCTTTGCCGAGCTCTAATCGTTTGCTGAACTGATGAAAAGATAGATTTGCAACACCATCTCTTTAGACTTACATTTGAGGGCCGGCTGGGCAATGCGCCGCCCATTGAAGAGGATGCCAAAGTTAAACGCGTACTAGACCTAGGATGTGGTACGGGACTTTGGGCAATTGAATATGGCGATGAACATCCCGAAACTGAGGTACAGAGTCTCCTGGACCCAAATGCCCAACAGAATCCTGACACTTGCCAGGTCCTTGGTGTCGATCTTTCTCCTATTCAGCCCGAATTGTAGGATGCCACCCCGCAATGCGAAAAGCTAGTAACGACTTTGGAGAAGACAATCGCTAATCAAAGCAATAGTACGCCTTCCAACGTCATCTTTGAGATTGACGATATCGAAGAACCATGGACCTACGAGAAGCCTTTCGACTACATACATAGCCGAATGATGAACTCCAATATTGCCGACTGGGACGCTTATGTCAAGAAATGTTTCAAGTATGTCTCCATTTTTTCCCTCTAGAACTTCACTCTCTTCGCCACCTCTGCTTAACTTCATCACTTGCAACAGCAACTTGTCCCCAGGAGGATACCTAGAGCTCAATGAGTGCGATATCGCACCATGCTCAGATGATGGGACTTTGAGAGCTGATTCCGCAATCTCGAAGTCTGTTCAGTTACTTCAAGAGGCCTCCGAGATGTTTGGGCGTCCTTTTAAGCCAATGAAGGAACTCAAATCCGTATTAATCAAGGCAGGCTTTGTTGACGTTGTTATGCAACAATACAAGTGGCCGACAAACGACTGGCCATTAGACCCCAGGTTCAAAGAGATTGGAAGCTGGTCGAACGATAATATTTCGTCTGGATGGGATGCCGTGTGTATGGCAAATTTGACCAGAGCTCACGGATGGACCCGAGAAGAAGTCTTAGTCTTCATGGCCCAATGTCGCAAAGAGTTCTCGGACAGATACATACATGCTTATTTGTCCATGTAAGTTACCAATGTCACATCAAGCACTCACCTGATCTAATCCTCGCTAGTTGGTCGGTCTACGGCAGGAAGCCCCTATAGTCTGATGCATCGTAATTTACGTAGACTCATAGGGATATGGATTATTCTGTGGAATTGAATACTGAGCTAGAGCTGAAGGTGGTTTGTGTTTATGAAAGATTTGTTTATGTTGCAAATCTAAGGAGGGATGACAGCATTTTAGATTAGTGTAAGCGCTGAAAGCTAAAAGGTCTGGAGCAATGGAGTGGCTGCGAGGTCGTAAGCGGCTGCGTCTGATACGTCTACCATGGTTGACAATTGCCTGTTGATTGCTCCTCGCGACATTCCAACGTAATTATCAAATGTGTTTTCCAGTGAAACGGACCACTGAGTGGCCACTGAGTGGGCAATGTGTATGTGCAATTAACAACAAGCAGCTTGAAGTCTTTTCAGGAACAAGAAAAGTACATCAGAGTTGTAACATTATCCTGCGGTCGATAAAGTGGTGTTTCTAGAACGGGTAAGCTAAGTAGTTTATGGCACAACGTCGAGACCATCTTCAATGTGGCCTTGACATAATTAACTAGTCCACAATGACGTCGTCATAGTAAGACTTAGCGTCATCACTCCAAAAATTTGGAATTAGTGGATGACAGCAAATCGGCATCACCACCACCTGAGCGTGGAGTTTAGGACTCCACTGAGTGTGTGTAATCAATCCCCTTTGTGGTTCGCGGCTCCAAAGACCGGAAGCTTCAAGCATGTGAAGTCCTAGATCGGCTATATCGCATATAACCGACGACGACTTTTCTACTTTATCTTTTCCTAACGAAGACATCCCAAATTGCCTCCATAACCTTCAAGCAATAAGTTTACATAATAATCCAATCGTTACAAAAATGGCACCCTCTAGAGATAATTTGGGCTTTGAGTGCGCCGTCATCACCGGCGGCGCCGGAGGCATTGGCAAAGCGATGGCCCAACACTTCATCTCAAAGGGCAAGAAGGTTTTGATTGTTGGACGGACAGAGTCTAAGCTCCAAGAGACAACGAAGGAAATTGGAGCCGCCGGGTATTATGTCCTTGATACCGGCGAGGTCCATACAATCCCGGACTTCGTTAAGCGCATCACCGAAGACCATCCCGAACTGGACTGTCTGGTCAACAACGCCGGTGTCCAACGACCTCTCGAGATCTTGAAGGACGACGAGTTTCTCTCAAAGGCGGATCAAGAGATCAATATCAACATTCGTGGCCCGATGCACCTAGCCCTGGGCTTGCTACCTCACTTGCAGACCAAGAAGTCCGCTCTTATCATCAACGTTTCGAGTGTCCTCGGCTTTATCCCATTCTCCATCATCAATCCCGTTTACAACGGGACCAAAGCTTGGCTGCATTTCTGGAGTATGAATCTCCGCACGCAGCTGAAGAACGGTGGATCAAAAGTCAGAGTGGTAGAGATTGCGCCGCCGACGGTTGCCACAGACTTGCACCGCGAGAGATCAGACCCCAATGACAACAAAAAAGAGAACAACCCTAACGCTCTCAGCGTTAATGAGTTTATAGAGGAAGTCTCCAGCAAGTTGGAGAATGGAGATGAGACCATTGGGCCAGGCATGGCCGGGGAGGTCATTGACCGCTGGTACGGTGCTTTTGGAGAACAATATGCGAAGGCGGCTGAAAGCAAGTAAATGTGTATTCGTACAATCTTAGCGGGAGCTTTGAGGCCAATTTGTCCTGCCAGAGACATCGATATTTCGCAGAGAATTCATAATCCCTTAACTGAACAACTTGAGAAGTGCACACCTCTTTCACGAGTTATGTAAAATCTTTTAGCTTGAACAGCTAGCAAAATGCTGTGCGAATGTTTCTATATCCGTAAACACAATCCGCAATAACTCCATGAGAAGCATGGTAACTTAGGGGTAGAGCGCCTGGCTGATAACCCCAAGGTCCCTGGATCGAGAAAGGTCTTGCTATCATCATTTCTGAGCCTCAATAACGTGACTGTGACTTGAGCATAGTGGGAAATGACACCAGAACGAAACCCCAAAAGGAGGGGGGAGAAGAAAAAACTGACAAAAGCTGGCTAAACTGGAAAGGACTCGTTGTTGCGCTCCTTCTGGTAGGACATGGGGCCGTGTCTTAACATATAAACGCGGTCTCCACAATAATGTTGGATCACGCGCCATGGCATCTCCGCACTTCGCCAAGTAATAGCAATTAACCAGCCTCTCGTCATATTCTCAGGGTTGTCGAAGGGCAAAACGCTGCCAGAGGCTGAAAGATTGGCAACAACACCATCTCCAAGATGTCATCACGATGCATTCGCTGCATCGATCTCACAGTCGAAAAGTTGGTCGAGCTTGCCAAGAGGGAATTCCAGGCACAAGAGTTCCCCAAAGAGGCGTACTATGAACACCACGCATCGTTCGATTCACTGGAACAGGCCGCCCATGATGGATGCGATCTTTGCTGGCTCATTCTTGATTGCTTCAACCGTACGCCTGGATCCGGAGAACCTTTAGATTGGCCAAGCAAATGGGATGATGCCCCACATACCTCACAGAAAGGTGAAATGCAGACAATGTATTCCATTGCAAAACGCCTTGAGGTATCGGACATCAAACTTGCGATCAATGCCACGCATCTATATAGCTGGCAGCCTGTAAAAGATGTCCAGGTTTTCGACGAGATTATGGTCCAAGTTGGACACTCACATGCTGAAGACGAAGATGGGTTTGGAATATGGGGATGCCCTGTTCTGAAGCTCACCATGAGTGCCCCCAGAGGTGAGTAGCCAAACCACTCGATGACCCAATATCATGAAGTCGGTGCAAATTTAAACCTGACTGAATGTTCTTGACAGATGATGCAGTGCGCCTTGAAGGGTGCAGGATTGGTCGCTACGAGGTGGACCCAGACCTCGGGTCTCCCACAAACCATGACCTTACGAGACGATGGATGTCAGACTGCCGAAATTCGCATACCAGCTGTCTTTCCCACCAAGTCCATGAGCTTCCTACCAGAGTCATAGATGTTGGAGGCTGTTCTCATCCGAAAAGTGCTCGCTTGATCGCGACAAAGGGGAGGAAAGCCGATTATGTGGCTCTGAGTCACTGTTGGGGCGGTGCGATCTCTCCTCTTTTGACGACTGATACTCTGGTTGCGTTCCATGACCGCATCAGCATTCCCGAATTGCCTGCAAACTTCCGCGATGCAATCGCAATAACGCGCGAGCTTGGCCTTCGCTTCTTATGGATAGACTCTCTATGTATTCAACAGGATTCGCAGACCGATTGGGAGACAGAATCAAAGAAGATGGGCTCGGTCTACCGTAACTCTCTAGTCACGATTTCAGCTATGACGTCGGTAGGAAGTAGAGAAGGAATTCTCAAAACAGGCTCAACGCCCCCATCATCAAAGGAACTTGTCACTCTTAGGGTTTTCAAAGACGTTAAGAGAGAGCAACAGATTCGCGTTCGCCGTAAAGATCCCAACGAAGAAGACCTTCGGGGTCTGGACAGAAATAGTGCGTTGACAACGCGTGGCTGGACCCTCCAAGAGTACTTGTTATCACCAAGACATATTCTTTACGGAAAAGACATGGTCTACTGGAGGTGCCCTCAGGAATTTAAGTCGCCAGATGGCCTGCCGTCTGGCAACAAATCGCCGCAAACCTCTTACACCGAGCTGACGAAAGTCATTCATGCCGATGTTTTAAGCCGGCCAACAACACTCCCGGACATAACGGTTGTTCTCAGCGATTATTACGAGCTCTTAAATGCTTACAGTGCAAGAAGACTAACTTATGCGTCCGATAAACTCCCTGCTTTCTCGGGCCTTGCGCAACGTCTACACCAAGCCATTGGGGAGACTACGTAGCCGGTCTCTGGACTGCAGACTTCAGGAGGGGGCTACTTTGGCATGCTGAGATGAAGTCCTGCCAGCATCAGGTCCGGCCATATCGCGCGCCTTCATGGTCCTGGGCTGTCACTGACGACATGTTTGTTTTTGAAGAGTCGAGAGCTCTGGCATCAAGCTCATCGAGTGCACAGCTACTGGAACATAATGCCATTTTAAGAGCCCCTGATAATCCCTACGGCGAGATTCATTCCGCGAGGCTCATTCTCAAGGCTTTAACTAAGCCATTTGCTCGTAGTCGCCAAGTTGTAAACAGTTATGGAGACAGCAATCAAATTGGGATAGCATGGTTCGATGAGCCTGTGGGAGCCGAAGTCAGTACGTACATGGGCTCTCCTAGTCTGTTTCGAGTCACCACAGACGGAACCGACTTCATGGTTTCAATAATAACAGGTCCGGGTAACGAGACAAATTGGGAGGCAGACCTCAGCCTTGTTTACGAAGAAAAATACACCTTAATGCTGGTCCACACTGATGACGATATGGAGGAGGGCGCAGAATGGTCGAACTCTGCGGCACTTTGTTTAGTTCTTCAACAAACACAGGATGAGCCCGAGACCGCGTATGAGAGGGTAGGTTATGCTAGAATAGAAACGCCGAAGCTGTCATGGTTAAAAACTTGGGATTGGCGAGTCTTGGTATTGGTCTAAAATGGGTGTAGATCAACAACGAAGTTCCCAGTATACACAGTTGGGGAAGTGTAACTCGCGCATATCAAGTAACCTATATTGTACAAACTTCTGTCATAAATAGCATATCAAGGAAGTTAGATTGCATTCGGGTACGTCGTTCGTATCAACCTTGTAAATTTAGTCTATAGTGATTTCTATCAGATCCTATTGCTCATGTAAGTAATCCCTGTTATTATTCGAACAGGATTGCTACTGCGCTGCGGGAAAGCAAAGTCATAACCGGTCGATAAAACAAGTTTAGGTTCGTTACACTTTGCCTATAATTCGGTGCGGGGCCCAACGTACTGTTTGATCACTGACGTTGCATCGTATTCTATAAGCGCTCGCCTGCGAGTGGTTGCGAGGGTCTCGACGGGGCCCTTACCCCGACAAGATTAGTCGACCGACGGCTTCCCCGCGTTCTGACCCCTCAAGCCGCCCGCTTTCTCATGCGTTTCCCGTTGGGCGACAAGCGGGGAGCTTAGCAGTGCCGGAACATTATTTCAATGGTGCGCGTAGAGTCGTGATGACCTCACTTGAGCCTTAGTGAACAGCTCATCCCCGGGGAAGACGGGGCCGGGCGTATGGGGTTGTGGGGGCGAGGTAGTACTGCGTGACCTGGCATTTGGGCGGATGGAGCTATAAGATGAAGATGAAATAATTAGCCGAACAGTTATGAGCGATTGCCATTGAGAGGTGTGGTGATTGCGACACAAAACTTTTAAGCCCTCAGCACTCTAGCCATGGCTTCCACTGCGGTTACTCTATTGACGGTTCTCGCCGGCCGCGCCTTGGCCAAGACGTACAAGACGCCGACACCTCAAATGGGATGGAACAGTTACAACTATTACAACTGCTACCCAAATGAAACCATCATCAAAGAGAACGCGCATGCATTGGTCGACACAGGTCTTGCCGAGGCTGGATACACCACCGTCACAACGGACTGCGGGTGGCCGGCTACGGAACGGGCAGCCGATGGGCAGCTCGTGTGGAACCCGGAGCTGTTTCCATCCGGCGGCGGCAAGGGGCTTGGTGATTATATCCACAATCTCGGCCTGAAGTTTGGGGTCTACTCTGGCGGTGGCTACTTTCAGTGCGGCTCTACAGACCAGCCTGCCTCTCTGAGTGAGTGAGCAAAAGTCAGTGCTGTCTAGTCGGCTAACTATTATTGGACAGACCACGAGTTCACTGATGCCAAATCATTCGCCGAGTGGGGCGCAGACTCCCTCAAGTATGGTCAGAACCTTGTCTCGTTATCTACATGTGCTGATAGTTCGCCCAGATATGACAATTGTTATGCCGTGGAGCCCGATGTCATGGTAGACTATGTCCACCCAAAAGCCGTTTCTCCGGATCGTTTCGAGACAATGGCCGATGCGCTGAACACGACCGATCGCGACATCCTCTATCAGGTTTGCCAATGGGGTACCGGAACTGATCTGGGTATCTGGTATGTCATCCTTTACGCCCGCTGCTCCTTAATTACCACAAACGAAATACTGACCTTTATAACAGGGCACCGAAGATTGGGGGCAACAGCTGGAGAATCAGCAACGACATCTACAACGGTTGGCGCAGTATTTGGCGCATTACCAACCAAGTCGTTCCCTTTTACAAGCACACCGGCCCGGGTGCTTTCCCTGACATGGATATGTTGCTGTAGGTGGCGCCAAGCCCATTTAACGATTATCGAGAGAGTCTAATAGAGGTATAAATACCTTAGCATCGGCCTCAACGCTTTGTCAACCGTAGAGGAAAAGTTTCACATGGGCATGTGGGCCATCAACAAATCTCCCCTTACCCTGGGTTCTCCCGCAATCCCTGGACTTATCCCGGAGTCATCCCATGCTATACTTATCAACAAGGAAGTCATTGCCCTTAACCAAGACTCTCTTTCCAAACAGGCTGAACTCATCCGCCGCTATACGGAGGAGGAATGGGACGTCTGGGCCGGCGAACTCTCTGGCTCTCGTCTCGTGGTAGGCCTCGCGAACTGGAAGAATGACTCTCAGCCCGTCAGCGTCGATCTCGCCGCAGTTCTGGGCATTAACTCTGCAAAGGCCCGTGACGTTTGGGCAACAAGTGACATTGGTACCATCTCGGGCACCTACGAGACAACTCTTAGTGGTCACGAGCTCAAGTTGCTCGTGCTTTCAGACCTCTCAGAATCGGAGGCGGTCCAAACGTCGGCCGGGTATTACACGGCCACTGATGCCAAACTGACCGGCTCGGCTTCTAAGGTTACCTGCGCGGACGGACAGTGTCTCCCGAGTGTCACAAAGGTGGGGAACATTGGGTCAGGGGCCGCGGTCAAATTTGAGGGCATTTCGGCTAAGTCAGAGGGCAAAACGCTCCTGGGCGTTGACTTCATCAACTACGACGTGGCGCTCGACTCCGCCTGGGCGTTTGGGTCCAACACCCGCAATTTGACGATCTCTGTGAATGGAGGAAGTGCGAAGCGGTGGGCTTTCCCCATTTCTGGCGGCAACTGGTTTGAGACTGGACGCTTATTCGTCGAGGTCGATGGTTTCAAGGGCAACGCATCTAACACCGTCGAGTTTATGTCCTTTGGAAGTGCGTGGGCACCCGACCTGGTTGGCTTGGAAGTTTTTGAGGCCACGAGAATCTGAAGGTATCCGTCGCCATCATAGTTCACAGAGTAAGAAGGAAATGTAACTGGAATCTTAGATCTATTCTTGTCATATGTGAGAGGCCTAGTTTATTGACTTTCCCCTTTATCACGGAGGGTCATTATACATGAGAAGTAACAGGTGTTGTGAGTAAAGCACAGGGGTATTCATAACGAAAACAACCTTGATGAACGCATTTCAAATCCAAGCCCGCTGGTTTCCTTTGCAAACATTGGCATATCGACAGAATGTATTGCCAATTAATCCTTTTTTCCTGAAGGTTCAGGATGCCCAGCGTTGCTCGTCAACGAGTCTTCGTCGTCGACTCTATAAAACGAATTGCCGCTTGCGGCATGGTCTTCAAACGATGAGGTTTGGTTCGACTTGCGCGAATCGACCCGAACTTCATCGTTGATTTTTCGACTAACGTCGCTTCCTCCATCGTGCGTCGACTCCAAATCTCTTTCTGCGGGAACCGTGCCGATACTAGCTTGGTGGAAACTCTTGAGGCCTCCTGTTTCGTGGTGACCTTGCGCTCGGTCGTTGAGGTGGGCTTGGTGGGATTGTTGGCAACCAGAGTTGCCATGTGGGTAGGAGAGTGAGTTGAATCTCAAGCCACTGTCATGATCCTTGGCCAGACGAGTGATCAGGGAGGCCATGGACATTTCGATATTAAGCTTGACCATGTAGGCGACGGGGTGGAACTGGACGTAAACAACCTGGTTGGGCAGCGACATAAGACCGATGAGCATAGCCTTAGAGCTGTGTCAGCCTTCTGGGCATGTTCCATAAGAACACACGCTAAACAACTTACATCCATGGCGATTGAAAGAATCATGAGCTTGGCATTGAAGCCAACGAGAGGCTTGTACTTGACCAGGCCATGCTGATTCAGGAGGCGGGTCTTGACCACGCGCAAGAAGTACCAATTGAGACCAGCGTCGACAATCAAGATGAGGATTTTAGAAAGACGATCCCAGTAGTGGTTGATAATCACGTAACTTGGAAGACTATGTTAGCGACTAGGTGTAAAGTGACAGAGGGATGAGAATGATTACTCACGTCTGGCTGGCTGGCGGGTCGAGATGGGACGGAATCCAGATGCAAAATACGGCAATGTTAATCAAAGTGATGACCAAAGCTGTTCCCCATTTCATGTACTGGATGATCTCTTGACTCTCTGCAATAATAGCAATACGATTGATAATGATTTGCATCAACAGCTGAATCTCCCACACCCATAGGAAGAGAATGAAGAACAAGACCGGAACCCTGATGTCTCTGTTAGCGCGACCTTTATGGACATACTCTATGACTTGACTTACGTTGGTCCAAGGACGCCATCTAAGAAAAGCCATCCGATTATTGCAATGACGAAATTTACAACAATTTCACCCCATAACATGTAAATGTATATGCTTCGTAGAGGATTACGGTTCCTTCTCGTCTGCTTTATGGCCTCCCATACTGTCAAAAACCCAAAGCCAATGGTGAAGCCAGCGGCTAGCGACGCAATCTGGTAATCGGTTCTGGTCGCCATGGTGGAATATCGATGAAATCTGAACCAAGAAGAGTTCGTTCGTATTAGTACCGTACCCAAGGTCGTCGAGATGCAGTCCCGTCCGTCGCCCGGTTCCTGGAGACGCCGGGTAGGTACGCAGGGAGAAAGGAATGGAAGGAGAGCAAGAATAAGATGTCGTCTAGTCCAAACCAAAAAAAAAAAAAAAACGCTACAGGAATGTATTCGGGGGATGGACATACTTTAAAAAACAAACGAGCACCGGAAGCAGATCTGCTCCCTCGACACACTCCGCTGCCCACTCTTTCTGGCTCGGTCAGATAGACATTTACTTTTGTCCAGCGCCGTGGCAATAACAGCAGGCTTTGTTTGCAATCCCAAACGGTAAAGGCAGTCTAGGCCGCGACGGGAATCAAGCCCTTTAGCCGATGCGGCGACTAGACCAGACCAGGAACCCACAAAGTGGTGACAATTAATAGTGCCACTTCTCTAGCTTGACGCCACGCTCTTGACATTTGCCGGGCAGTGTCTGCGCCAAATAGTCGTCAAGGGAAGTGGCACTAAGGCACTAGGACTATACTAGGTGCTGAATTATGGACAGGGTGGTGGGGAAAGAAGGACATGAGACTACAGCCTTGCAATGGGGATCGGATCGGTACCTCCTCGTACCCCTTTCCATCGCCCTCTTTGCTGGTTGAGACACTGGATTAGACCATAAACGGTCCGGCCGCCAAGGGCCTAGGGCGTAGACGATGTTATGAAGCTTGACATTAGCACCGTCGTGTACAATGATTGTCCGATTGGCCCGAAAACCACAGGATCAGCAGGCACGATTGGTCCCCAAGACGCCATAGGTACCTTCTCATGTGCCTTTATCCTTCCATCGTTGATAGCCGGCCTGTAGGTTTGTTGAAGAGATCCAGACGTCGGTCTTGTGAGGGGTCAGTCATACAAGAGGGATCCTCTTCATCATCCGCGGGACCGGAAGACGCACCAGCAAGCATTCTCCTCTTCCGGCTCCCGTCCCTTTCCAATTGTCAAGCTCGCTCCGTGAGCAGAATTTCGCCCAAAAAGAGGAGAAGAGGATAGATGTGATGGAGACAGGACACCGATAGGTTCAGCGTCTGAAAGCGAGCCAGTGAATAATCGTCTGCGACAGCGATGCGTACTGGGGGGCTCGAGGAGGAAAATGTTCAGGGGATCAACAGATCGACATGCCTACCTGGCCATGACGGATGCATCTAGGAGACCGTGCGCGGCTCTCTTTTGATAGGTTAACCTAGAAGACGCATCCACCAAGAGATGATGGAATGGGGGATTGCAGCATCTTCCAGTGTCTCTCTGAGTCGCCCTGTCTCTATTCACCTTAAACTCAACTCTAAACTGGGCGAGAATGGGGGCTCGAATGGACATTAGTATGGCGCGTGAGTTTCCGGCGCGTTGCCCAACGAACCGAACTATTTCCATTGTGAACGAACTAGCATCTGCAACTGGATTGCTTGGACTCCGTGGTCACGTCCTCAAATGCCGACTCCCGAAGAAGACACAGCTGCCAAGCGATGTATGAACCATATCCAGAGTGTGCTCCGAACCATAACATCATGCATGGGACAATTGCAACCCCTCGAGCGCTCTGAAACATTTCTCACAGGTCCCCCAGCATCTGCAAAGATGGCGCATGGTCCGCTCCGGAGGTATTTTCCACGTGGAGGAAGGCTTCGTTCTAGCATCAAACAGGACACGAAGGCCGAGACGGTCCGGCGATGGCAGCGTCTCATTGGGGGCCAGTACCGTCATATGGGGAATTTTGACATTGCCGGAGCAGGCGGGCTTTAGGCCGCCAAGGATTCCAGGGGTCGCTCTGGCCGAAGATGCGAAGTACGGCGCGAAACCACTGACATCTTTTCCAAATGTCCCGCTTTCTGCACATGAAGTTAGCGTTACAGAAATGCGGGGAGATTGCACGCTAATGACACAGCAGCTTCGGCATCCCTTGCCCGTCATTGAAGATCACTGTGGTATGCCCATTCTTTCTACGGATACTATCCTCATGCTTACTCTTACAGGCACTTAGCCTCCAAGTCATACGATAAGGGGTTTACCTCGGCAACGAAGAGTTAGCGACGTAGTGTGGTTAGAGAAATGGAAAAGGCTGGCGTAATTCTGAAGTTCGAGGTCTTTAAGTCAATCTTTCGTTCTTCCGCATTAGAACCGGCTGTGGCGTCTGTCACGAGAAAATGGCAATGTCTCGTACTCGTTCTCTTCATAAACCGATCATCTCTGCATAACGATACGGCGCCCCACGTTCTGCAGCATCCTGCATCGAGAAGTACGGTCGGCATTCGTCAATGTTGCTGCCAGTCTGTGATAAGAGAAGAGGCGCTCTCCTTTGACGAACCATTGTCGGTCTCGTGAGTGCATTCCCTTCTTGCTGGGTAGGCCAAATCAGAGGCTCGAGCGTGCCTGGTTGGATTATCAACATCATGGAAGAAGCTAGGACCAGCCATCATCTCCCTCGTCGTGTTCGTGTGAGCGGCTGTGAGTTAGTGCATGCTGACATGCAGGGGATCCCGGGTTGTGAGCCCAATTCCCTCCCAGCTTGCTCGAGCCTAGTGGTACTGCTTTCTAGCGATGCTACTAGTTGCGTCAAGTCAGAGATCACCGAGGAATCAGATGAAGTGGTTGGTATACGATAAGCAGGATATTTCTCAGAAAATTGAAAAGAACATGCTGATCATTCGACTCAGAAGAAAGAAAGAAAAACGCTCAACCTCCGTGCGTGCATCCGGCCCAAAATCACCACCATAGAACGACTTGCCTAAACGCAAACAAAAGACTGACCGTTGATGGCACAAACGCCTTACTCGGCTAAAACCCGCTGAACCACATCATGCAACCCGGGCACGCACAGATGCTGCTATAATCCTCCAAACCCTTTGACAGGAAAATTAAAGTCAACGTGATGACTTTCGGTTTTCATACCGCCCGTGTACGCCGTCTTGTCCGCTCGTCGGCTGGCTTCAAGTCCCGTCCAGCCAATGGCCGCAACAAAGATCCTGCCGGCGGAGCTCGGCGCGGGATGCAGCGAGTACCCACTCGCCACGCCGTTGCAGCCCGGCATCCGCGTCGCCCTCTCGACGATTCCCCGCATAGTCTCCTCGGATTCGCGGCAGTCTTCGAAGCTTAGGGTCTCGACAATCGGAGAGTTGATGACGGCTTGCGGTGCGTAAGGCTTGAATTGCAGCAGGTAGCTCGAGGGTTCTCCGCCTAGCACAGGCGCCAATCTGCCCATGGCCTCGGCGTAGTCTTTTGACTTCTTCCACGTCTCGCAAGCTTCGGCATTGATCCAACCTGCCCCCCAGCGATCGAGTCAGTCTTTGTTTGACTTGAGAGCTCCATCATAGCTACGATTGTAGGTCACGGGCGTGTCGAACTCCACGTACCGGTGATGAGCTCCAACTTCTGTTGGTCTTCGCTCCAGGGACCCCATCGCGTTCGGAGACACCCGGGCTGCTTGTCTAGGGCCTGGAGCATGAACTTGAGCTGTTCCTTCCAGTTCTCGACGCCGCCAAGGACGGGTAGGGTCACCCGCTCGGTGACGGCGTTGGCGAGCTGAGTTGGATCCATTCGTGCTACGTGCGCTGTTTGGTTCCGGTCGACTTTGGCTCAGATCTTTACTGGAGTGCTCCCACAAAGCTAAAGTGAGGTGGTGGTGAGAAATTCGGGGTTGTTTTATGATGGCTTCTAAGCTGCCTCGGGGTCTGGATCTCTAGTTCATGTAATTCAACTGTTTCGCTCTTGTCCCCTCGGAATTATTGGGCAGACAACCCTAATCTTAAATAGTCGTTAGCCAATTTCATCCACGCTGAAGATAGATATGGTCGGCTGAAAGCCAGGAGTTGGAACAGGGGGATGTAAGAAGGCTGACGTTCTACCGATTTTACTGTTCGCCCGACATTCTGGCACCGCAATTCGGCGCTGGACGGCAACCTAAAGGCCGCCGGAGCATCTTTCCCCCTCATACCCTTGCAGCTGTCGCAGGAACCCTCGACCAAAACTTCATATCAGTTCACATCCATCACAACGTTACTCGCATCTATGCAGTAACTCGCAATCGCAAAGACACCTGTCAGCTGCGGCGTGTCATTGGCTGCTGCAAGCACACAAGTCAAACAAAAGCCCAAAGTGGGAAATCTTCCAGAAACGGCTGGTCCCTCGCTCCGTAACCTTCCGACCAACTACGGACTACCGATGCGAAACCTCCTCAGCTGCTTGTCCGGAAAACCACGTACCCCCCCTCCAAGTTGTCTAGGGCTGCAGACTGTATACGCGTTTGGCTGTGTGTCAAGCACGCCATTGGGCATTTGGCAGTTTAGGAACCAGAAGCTTCAAGTTGAGATGATGGATACGGAGAGGAAAAACTCTGGGAGTAAGCGAATGCCTCGGACATGACCGGTCGAGACAGCTGAAAATGTTGGTCGTCAAGACCCGTGGGGTAAGGATAAACAGCTACGTTTTGTTTCATGGGTAGCTTCCCGAAGCAGCGGTAAGACACTGTCAATCACTGCATCCGTCCCTGCATTCTAATGGCGGGAACGCCTGTCTGTGCCAAGATTATGGCTCTACTCCATCCACTTTGAATAACGTTTCAAGACATGACCTCCCACATTGCGTCCACAAGATTCCCTTCCCACACTCTTTGTTTCGTCCGAAAGACCGTCTTCTCTCGCCGAAACTCCTGCCTGCCTTTTCGCATCACGATGCCGCTTTAGTCCTTCACCCAACCCAAAGCGTATTTTACAACGTCCGCCACGTTAGGTGAAAGAACCTAGACAACACACGCTCCTCTTGGTCGTTGGTATGTCCAGCCGAGCCGGGCCCAGCCTCAACTATCCCCCTCCACGGCGGCGCCAACTAACACCACTGACGCGCTCATCCGCACCGCAGCTTTGCAAACCACATAGGGAACATCGTCTCTTCGCGAAGCCCCGTTGTATGTGCGTAGCTTGTTTCATTAGGCGATTGTCGACGGCGAACAGTTGGCCCCATGTCAAAATAGTCTCCCCTTCTCGCTGTCGCTCGCCAGACCCACGTGAGCCGCCTATCACGGACCTGTCTTGGGACGATTCGGAACCTGATTGGGGTTTTGAGCTCGCTGTTGCGCGGGATCCGGACTCCCAACCCGGAGGACGGACCCGAATAGGGCCCGACACGCGACGGCTGACTGTGAACAGAGCCACCTGAATACGAGACCAGCACGGAATGCCCGTAAGACAGACAAAAGGTGAGCTGCATGAGCTCTTCGGCATTTCAGAACCAGCTCTCCGACATGGCACCAAACACTCTGTCAGCACGGTTCATCGAGAGGGCACATTTATGACAGACAATATTAAAAAAAACATGTTTAAATAACCGCCAGCTCTCGGAGTCGATATTGGAATCTCACTCCTATATCAGAACATCTCTAGCATCATTACTCGCATCATTAAGCAGCAGCATTAGCGAAATATTGCATTGTTCAAACTTATACCGATTTTCCTCCTTACTATACATCAGGCATTCCCCAAAGACACACGATGGTCCAGATCCCGGAACCCGTAGCACTCCCGCCTAACTTCACATTGGAGCTATTCCAAAAGTTCATTGTCCGCGCTCAAGAGATCTGCGGCGTTGAAAATGTCCGCGTGGTCCCCAAGGACAAGCCGCTAGAAGGCGACTCGTACCTCAACCAGCCCAAATCGCACGATCACTTCCCCCTCTACGAGAAGTCAAAATTGGTCGCATCGGCCGTTGTCACCCCACGCCATGTCCCTGACGTTCAGGCCCTTGTGGGCCTGTGTAATGAGCTAGTCATGCCCGTGTGGCCCATCTCGCTCGGCCGGAACTTCGGCTACGGCGGTGCTTCCCCACGCGTTCCCGGCTCCGTGGTCATGGACCTGGGACATCACATGAACCGCATTCTCGAGGTCAACGTCGAGGGCGCATACGCGCTGCTTGAGCCGGGCGTAAGCTTCCGCGATCTGCACGAGTACCTTGAAAAGCACAACCTGCGCGAGCACCTTTGGCTCTCCGTGCCCGTCGGCCAGGGCTCTGTCCTCGGCAACGCCGTCGAGCGTGGCGTCGGTGCTACGCCTTATGGCGATCACTGGGGCATGCACTGCGGTATGGAGGTTGTGCTGCCAAACGGCAAGCTTGTCCGCACCGGCATGGGCGGCGTTCCCAACCCGAATGCGGACCTGAGCTTGCGCCCCGACGAGCAGCCGGCCAGCGAGACGTGGCAGCTCTTCAACACGGGCTACGGCCCTTACAATGACGGCCTCTTCTCACAGAGCAATCTCGGCATCGTGACCAAGATCGGCATGTGGTTGATGCCCAACCCCGGAGGCTACCAACCGTACGAGATTACTTTTGAGAACGACTCTGATCTGCCCAAGGTTGTCGATATCATCCGCCCCCTGCGTCTGCAGATGGTCCTGCAGAATGTTCCCTTCCTCCGCCATACGCTGCTGAACGCCGCGCACTGCGGGCCAAAGTCCAAGTACACCAACAAAGAGGGTCCAATGTCAGAGGAGGAAGTGGACGCAGTTGCGAAGCAGCTTGACATGGGACGGTGGCAGCTTATAGGTGCCGTCTACGGACCCAAGCCCGTCCGCGATGTCCTACTGAGTGTCATCAAGCACGAATTCCTCTCCATTCCCGGTTCACGCTTCTTCCTGCCGGAGGATCGCGCTCGCGAGAGCCCACTCCGTGCTCGTGAGCTGCTGATGCAGGGCATCCCTACAGTAGAGGAGCTGAGGTGTCTGAAGTAAGTCGTTCTCCCCAATCGCGCATGGGGCTTTCACTGACGGGATTCACAGCTGGCTCCCCAACGGCGGCCAACTCTTGTGGGCCCCCATCTCCAAGGTCTCGGGCGAGGATGCAAAGAAGCAGCACGACGTGGCCAAGAACCTCATCACCAGCTACGGCTTCGACTACCTCGGTGCATTCGCCGTCGGGATGCGAGAGCTCCGTAAGTATCTCCCGCCCATAATATACAAACTCGCCTCCCAGCTCGGTCAATGGCATTTGCTCCGAAACTCCGAACGGAAGATCAAAACTGACAAAGGCTTCTCAGACCACGTGATTGGCATCCCCTACCGCCTGGACGTCCCCGAGGATGTGACGAAGATCAGGCAGCTGGCGCACAAGCTGATCAAGGAGACGACGGCGCACGGCTGGGGCCAATTCCGCGCGCACACGGCGCTGATGGACCCTGTCGCTGACGCCTTCAACTGGAATGAAAACGCGCAGATGCAGCTGAACGAGACAATCAAGAACGCGCTGGACCCCAACGGGATCATGGCACCGGGAAAGAATGGCGTATGGCCCGCGAGCTACGACAAGAAGAAGTGGGTGCTGGACGGCAACTAATCGATGACCACACTACTGTGCAGCCGAGCGCCTCGAGAAATCCAGGCCCTCCACTTCCCACCGGAGATGTATCGGTGGTGTAACCTGAAAGTGTGGAGACGTGCTCGATGTGAGGTGACGTGTAGGTGATGCCTTTGAACTTGGGGCCTTTCGGAGCTACACGCTGGAGGAGGCGCTGTCCGAGAAAGGTCGAGAGTGCCTAAAAGTTGTACCGGTGCCGGAAAGGCGGCAGTTGAGCACATAGACTGCGACTGACTAGATCTTGCATGGAGGGTTAGAGCACGAAAATGGTGCCGGAGTTGGTTAGAACGAGTCTATTCGGATTTGAGATTGTTGCTAATGCATCTCGATCTTTGTGCGTCCCCGTTGCAGTAACTCCGTTGACCCAGATTGCTGTCTGGCCCTAGTGATAGGTATACAATCTGACCTGGTAGATTGTCTTAATCCAGAAGCAGTTGGGAGATTGTCTCTCGGATTCAGGAACCAGATGTGTGCAGCATTGGAAAACTTGGAATCGTTGGGTGCGACCGGGGTCCGGAGCGTAACATCCGGTGACGCACCCCCGGTCAGCGGCGCCAAGCAAACATTCCGCCGCCCATCACTTTGCACATCAAGCTGTGCGAGCCAACGTCCATCCAACAGCAGGATGGATTAGTTCACTTACCCCGTGGGCGGGTAGTTCATCCAGACTGATTGACTCCCGTTGATCCCACAACACGGACTAGGGTGGAATAACGCCTGGCTTCTGGGTGAAAAAGAGCCTCGGCCCTCATTCATCCAATGTAAGCGTCATCGGTGCCCCCGGCTGCACCCACTGACGGGCCCGAAATTGCTTCTCCGCCTGAACCGTTCGTCCCACTCCGTGCTCACCGGAGACAACTCCGTGAGGTATTCCTGACGTCTGATTGATGACAAGGCTGTTGTTTGGCACAATATCACCAAGGGCACAACCAAATTTTCCCTTTTGCGTCTAGCAAGCTGAGGAATCCCATGTCGCCTTTCCACAGCGTAGCGTAGCGTACCATGGGGCGCGGACTTGGTGTCGTTGCTCGGCACATCGGTCGCCCCCCAGCAAAACACAACGGCTGATGACGGCAACATTACACCCAACGACTCGGTAGTCCACGTGTAAACGCGTCGACCACTGCCGAAGCCGCATGCTTGCACCGCGATGACCGTGAAAAAATTTCCGAGTCTATGAACTCATCCATTGATGGCAAATCATGAGTCTGGTGTGGGGTTTGCGTAGTAGAATCGGGGATCATGGTGAGCTGTGGCGGCGTAATCATCGATCAAACCTGGACGGATATGCTGTAGTCATCACAGCATCCCGGTGAGCTTGTGTGAACCAGATCACCTATATAACCTGCTCGTCGTTCCTGCATCAAAGGGGAAAAAAAAAGCTTCCGCAGAGCATCTCAAACATCCCATTTCACCAGGGACCTGAAACAGAGTCTGTACAATGGCTCCCAGAAGCATACTCCATCACGCTGGGCTTCTCGCCTTGGCTTCCGGCGCGTTCGCCGTGCCGTTCGTCTCCCTGGCTCAGACCACTATCAGCTCGGAGCCGACTGTCACCGCTTCGCAGGTACCGCACACCGATGTGACCTCCCACGGTCCCTACGACGGCCCTCCGCCGTCCACCACTGGCGCCATCTCCACCAGCATCTTGGCGTCAGAGGTGCCTATTCTCCCTCCTCCGGCTGATGCCTACGACTACCCGGCGGACGGCAAGCTCCACGGTGACCAGCCCGCGCCTTACACGCCTTCCGGTGGTATCGGCACCAACGGCTCTGCCCCCGTTTACCGCGTCCAGAGCGACTTCGACTACCAATCTCTCGCCCTTGGATTGTACCAAGAGTACATCGAGCTTGACCTCTTCCACTGGGGTCTGGCTACCTACTCCGATGAGGACTTCGCAGAGCTCGGCCTGAACGCTGAGGACCGTTTCCTCTTGCAGCACATGGCTGACCAGGAAATTGGTCACGCCACCGTCATCACCAATCTGCTCGGCCCCCAGGCCCCTCAACAGTGCACCTACAACTACCCCGTTTCCAACCTCCGCGAGTACATCGACTTCAACCAGAAGCTTACCCGTTGGGGTGAGGCTGGTGTTTATGGCTTCCTCCCCCACCTCAACTCTGGCCCCGCCGCCCAGCTCCTGCTGCAGAGCATCACGGTCGAGGCCCGTCAGCAGATGATCTTCCGTCAGTTCGAGGGTCTCTTCCCCATGCCTGAGTGGCACACTGTCGGCATTCCTCAGTCTTGGGCCTGGACGCTCCTTGCGCCCTACATCTCCAGCTGCCCATGGAACCAGACCCGTCTCATCTGGCAGAACTTCCCTGCTCTGCATATCTTGAACCAGCCTAACCCGTACCGTATCAACGGTGCCGATGTTTGGAACGAGACAACCGGAGGCTGGGCCAACACTGCGGCGACGACTAACATCACCAAGGCCGAGTCTTGCATCAACGCCACCGACTCGTCTCAGGACTGTAACGCTGCCATCTCGCAGAACCGCACCATCCCTCTGTCCTACCCTGGCCGCCAGGTCTTTTTCCAGTGGGATGCCCCCGGCCAGCCGGTTGGTCCCAATAACAGCTACATCACTGCGACCAACGTCGTTGAACCCAAGTTCGCCGCCTGGGTCTCCCAGCTTAACGTTACCTACTCCCCGTTGATGAACGTCAGCCTGGAGTCTCGCACCGCCTACACTATCCAGCCCAACGTTTCGACCTGGGAGCATGACCCGGCCATCAACTCGACCATGTTCATTGCCCTCACGGACTCTGACCTTTATGTCACGCCTCACAACTTGACCATGATCAACCCGCACGTTGCCGCCCTGGCCGTGTACCAGGCTGGTTAAGCGTGTTTCTCGATACCCATTTACATTTTCTTATCAAGGCATCGAAAAGATGTTATTCTTGTTTGAATTTGCATATGTTCTTTAGGAAATTGTTTAACAACAGGAGGATATGGAACTTAATATCTGTACTATAATTCTTGGCGACGATTTTAATGAGAATAATTTGACGCTTTCAACTATAATGTGCTTGTTTGAATGATATGTAATAAAAAAAATCTGATTCTAATTATCATGCTAATGTCAAAATGTATATGATAAATGCATATGTCCTTTGAACAAGATCAAAGAAAAGTAAAGCAAAGATTTAGGCTAAGCTCCTATCTTGTTGATGTTCCCTCTTGGGCACGTGCTGCGCATATGTTGCTCCACTCACGCATTTTGTACGTTTGTACGAATTAACTCGAATGCGATTTTTGGCCTGTTGAGTTGAGATATGAGTCGAGCGTGTGTATGTGACATATGAAAAAGGGTGTTCAATTCAATTAAAATGCGATTTCCTCATCGAGACTACACACTCTGCTGGTCCCACTGTTGCGCTGATGGTGGCTCGGTGCTTCCCACATGAACTCCAGGGGAGCTATGAGGGTCATCTCCGTTGTTGAACATGCTTCCTAGTCCGTGAAATCCCTGTGCCATGGACATCTTCAAATCTTGCAGCCTCGCAGTCAACATATTGACCTGGCTCCGAACACCCCCCACGTCCTGCTGAATGGCCTTGTTGTTTGTGGCAAAAGCCTGACGAATGTTCTGGACATCCGCAACATTTTGACTGTTCCAGTCTGTGAGTGCCTTGATACACTTGGTGTGTTCCTCGTATGTCTTGCGCAATGTGTCGTTCTCCTTGCGGATTGCCTCGTTGGCCTGACCAAGTACCTCGTTCATCAGCCGAAGCTCGTTGTTGTTTTCGACGAGCGTCTTGTTGCGTTCGAGATATGCCGTGACATGCCCATGTAGTATCTTGACATCGTTGTCGCGCGAGGACGTGAGCTTGTTCACCTCCGTCTCTGTGAATGCATTCTTTTCGCGCAAGATGTCAATCTGACCATCCTTCTGTCTTGCCATCTCCTCAAATAAGGCAGTCGCTCGGCCATCAATCGTTCTCCCAACTTCTTTTCGCAAAGCACTCATCTGAGCACCCACTTCCCTTGTCATCTCCTCGCGTAAGGAAGCCATCTGACCATCTATCATTCTCGTCATTTCCTCGCGCATGTTTTCCAGCTGAGCGTGCGTCTTCCTCAGCATATTCCCTTGTAGATTGTCCATCTCAGACTGCATTTGTTTTGCCTTTTCCTCAGTTGCCTTCTTGGAATTGTTTGACTCGACTTGTAAGGACAGTATGCTCGTGGACAAGGTCCCCACACAAGTATGTGTCTCTTTCAAACCGGCGCTTAACGTGTCGTGCTTGGTATCTGTGAGTTTCCGGGTTGCCTCCATCGCATCTCGCACCTCATCGCGCAAGATCTTGTTTTGCTCCTGGACCTCATTCTTCAAATTGTTATGCTTCGAGCGTACGACACTTATTTCTTTGTTCAACAAGGCCTCTACCTTCGCAAAGGTTGGAAGGCTGTCAAACATTTCTTGTATCGACTCCGACATCTCAGCCAGCTCTTCCTTGGTCACAGTTTGAGTATTCTCGTTGTTCGAAACATACAATTTGTCGTGTGTATCAGAGATTTCAGGTGAGTCGTCCGCATCATCCTGCTGCTCTTCGACCGAGCCTTTGCAGAGGATGCTATCCGCATGCTGACCAGACTCCCCCATTGGCGTTGTTACGTGTTCAGGTTCGGGAGTGGTATTCTTGGCAGAGGTCGGTGAGGAGCATAGCCTAGACTCGCGAACGTTGTTGGCCTTACGTTTGTGATTCCCTCCCATTAGCCGGGATGTCGGCTTGCGCTTTTGCCGCACCGTCATGGGGCAAAGGCTTTGCCGTGAAAGATGGGGTCTTTTTTAGCACCGCGACGCGTTCTGGGGATGAAGCTCGAAGGTTGGCTCGATGGAGAAAGGTGGTAGAAAAACAAGACATAAGCTCCTGTTTTGTCCGAGGTGGCTTCTAAGGTGTTTCAATCCAGTGTTGTCGCGAATTTGTCAAATACCAGATTCATCGCAATAGGAAGACTTCAGAGAAAGAGGGGATAAATACAGAAGGTTATAAATCTTTGTTAAGTGACTGTTTTGGATGGACTGTATTGAATTGCTTCCAACAGTACCTACACGGCAAGGGGATAAGGATGCTTGCAGGGCAGCGGACTGGGGGAGAGGGGTGGGTCCATGAGAATTTGACTGATGGGTGACAAGTCAAAGCTCATAGATCCGCGGAAACAGCTCACATGCATCCGACAGTGCTTTGAGCCTATGAACCGAACCCAGCAGCATGATGTTGTTTCATCAGGGAGTGTACATAATAATCCATTCTATCAGCCACCTTTGTGACTTAGCGAGCCGATGGTGCCCAATAGCCTAACCTGTTCAGAGGCGGCCGCATATCTCAATGGTAAGTTCAGTATCCATGATACCCTGCACCAACAGGTTCATGTCACTTCCAACATGTAACCAGGTTGGTAAGCATTGGCATGCAGCTACTCTCACCACCCAACATAATCTTAGCCGCCTACACAGTCACATTTCTGGGGTATGGATTGATGAGTCGGACCGACTAGCAAGCAGTCGGTGTTGCTGGTGCGTATTACATGCACCAAGGACTGTAAAGAAGGGCGTCTGGCATTTTGCGGCTCGTTACAAGCAGCATCTAGCGAGAAGGCATCGCAAGCTAAGTGAAGCTCATAAAATTCGAGGGACTCACTTGGGCAGTAAGCGTGCTTCAGTCAGTTGATCTCTTATCGTATGCACGATCAACCAATGCATATCTTTTATCAACTCCTGCCGTTGACGACCAAAAGACTCAGGCACCAGGATGAATATTTGACGGGTCACAAACGGTCATCGAGCAAGATTCCTGATTACAGCAAAGGCTGATGTGACAAAATTGGGGTAGGCCTGAACGGTGCGCCAAGAATGCAAGAGTAGACATACATGTTGTGGAACAGTGTACGCAAGCGCAAGACCCTGGCAAGGTACACCGGTCCAGCAGGGCTTGCTGGGTTGGTGGCCGAATAACAGCAGCGTTGGTCCAACGCGTGTTTTCGCGATGCGACAGCCAGGGGTGCTCGATCAATCTTATTTCAGATACAGGGATAACAGCTCGTCTTTGAACCAAATTGAACCAAAGTCAATGCATGCAAAGACGTCTGTATGGTGGAGATGCCATATATGTGAGGACTTGTTGATCACTGTCAACCAACAGTCCACGGTCTGTTGAAGCCATGTTTGTCCTTCTACTGAGTTCAGTGGTGAACTGGCCACTAGGTCAACATGCCACAGCATATGAGGTGTGGAAACTGAGTGAACGGTGAAGTAAAGGGTGTGCCTCAATAGCACCAGACTGCTACATGTTTTCTATTTCCTCGCCCGACTGCTACTAACTAGAATGTGACACAGTAATCGAGGTGCATGCGATGGTTACTTCCGGGCTTCTCTATCTAGATTCGGCCACGTTCCTGCGGTGCTACGTAGAGATGGTAACGGGCAACATTATCATGTTGGGTTTGTCTTCTGATCCCGAGGCGATAAAAAGCAATGCGGATGTAGAGCAACTGTAAACTCCCAAATTCGTTGGTTCAAAGCGTAGTCAGTATGAAATATCGAAAAAAACATACTTGCCGATGGAGAAGTCTTAGTAGCAACTGGGCAGCAGTGTTCCAATTCCTTCACCCCATGTGGGAAAAGAGAGCCCAGGTTTGACGTGGTGATAGGGCAGCTGCAAAGATTTTGGAACATTTGTTGCTTCATGAAGGCACATGTCCTTCAATGGGCAAAGCGGCAAGTGGGCTTCAAGTTTGGGGTAGTGCACGGAAATGGAAATGCCAATAGGCTACTATTCTGGTGCGAAATTTAACACGACTGCGCTGTGAATGCCTAGTACGATGAAAAGAAAGTACCAACCAAATGATAACACTGAAGGCTTCAGCTCCCGTTTGCTTCTTCTTAGGCAGTGGCGCCAAAAGAGGCCCAGGATTAAAGACTGCCTTGCACCGTCCCCCGGCACCGGAAGGCTCTCCGTACCACATTTTTGATTAGCTTCCTGACGCCCCAGCAAGGCACCCAAGTATTTACAATCCTGGTAGTGCAGGTAACCCATGCTCCAACTAGCTCGGCTCTGAGTTCCGGGGACTACATCGCATGCCTGCGGAACCAGCCTCCCCCACTCTCGTCGCTGAGGGCTTGCAGCCAGATAACTAAGACGATACGGGAGGGCAGATGTGGTGAAAAGAACGATTTTTAGTTTCTTGATCCTATTGGTTTGCAACAACAAGGGAATGCAAATGCTTGATTCACCGGCGAAGTAAGAGAAATCAAACCAGCGGAGACTTTTGCGACAAATATGGTCCTACCACTGTCCCTAAATGTGATAGAAGCCGACTGGAGTATACAGAGGGGACATAAAATCCTGAGTTCTTTTTCTTTTTCGTTTTCCTTCTGGCAAAGCCTGTCTATACGTCTAAATTCAGCGGCACGCCTATCCAAAGGCTTACGATGGTGATGAGTATGATCACAGAAGACAAGTCACAAACTCCTTCAGCGGAGTCTAAGATAAGCTTGGGGGCTGGATCCATCTCCGGAGACTCGAGCCCTGTTTTCCGCACAACGTATGAAACAAACAATGATCAACGGAGTAAACCTAGTGAATGTGGTATGCGCATCGTAGTATGGAATCATAGTCGGCTAGGATACGCATGGTCACATCAAAGGGAAGGAAGTTAAGCAGCCTTTCGGCGTCCGTCTACTTGCGATGCTCAACACTACCGGCCATGGTGCCGCACTATTTAACTGCCCTTTCTTCTCTCTCTAGGGTGATCTGTAAGATCCAGTGCAACATTACCTCATCACAACATACCCCTTCACTCCCCTTGTAACCCTGTACGGATCTCTTTCCTGCTGACAGCAACGCACGGTCGGTTGACCTGCCGAGATCTGTTATCTAGTTTCACATAGTCCATCGTCTTGTCAAGGAATAGTCGAAGCGCTGAGTCATTAGGGCTGTTAAATTGCCTTGCATGGACACCCGAAATGGGCCCTGTAGTAGCGACACCCCTCGGCGAATGCTCCGCTATTCCGTTCCAAGTACCTAGCCGTACCAATCGCTTAAAGTTGACAGAGCCATTGCATGTACTTGAAGTTCGGATTCGTATGTGTCTTGTTAACTCACAGCCTATTTTGATTGTGCTTGTAAGATTCGTCCAAGTATTTGGAGACAGTATCGTCGGTGGCACGCTTATGGAGCCGACACCTGTTCTGGTAGTGGTCTCAGGACTCTAAGGTGAGAATTTGGTTTGTAGCGCTTGGCTGCTTGCGTTCGTAGTAGATTCACCAGTTGATATCGCAGACCTGATGATAATGTCATGACGGAACCCCTTTTGCTGGTACTCAACAAGTTCTCAGTGGTGGAAACTAAGACTTGGACTAGAGCACAGCACTATTACGTCTATCGCAAGTTATCGATTCAATACTAATTCTCTAACTGTGATTGGGCTCTTGGAAGAGCTAGGTGAAGACGAAATTCAGGTCACTTAAAAAACAGGCTGAATAGTCCTCGGAGCCTCAAATTTACTTCACGGTAGAAATTAAGCGATGTGTTCTCTCAAGTTCCATTGTAACTATGTAGGCAGAAGCTTTCAGGGAATGGCGGGAGGTATCACTGGATGGCCACCCTGTTGTAGACCAGCCTGGCCCATCCCTCTTCCCCCGTCCGCCTCTCTTCTACCATCTAGGCTTAGCCCCACTATTGAAAGACTTCATGCCCTTTAGTTTTCCTCATCATGGTTTCCTCCTCCTCTTTGTCCTCCCTCAATCTTTTATCACTGCAATAAGAAGAAGAAGAAGAAGAAGAAGAGATCAAAGAAATGCCTGAACTCGATGAGATAAACTATTTATGGGAGAAGTGTATCACGGCAATTCATGATTTTTACAGCTTCCTTACCAAGATGTATCTTCGAGAAGAGGATGCGAAACAACCACCAGAAGGTGGCTGGACTTATGTCATGGCAGATTCCCTGGAATGGCTCGGTAAAACGGACGAGGTTGTTGCCCTTCCCTGCCAACTGCCTTACTTGCGCAGACTAACTATATGATGGGAAGGACCCACACGGCGCTCCAGAATGCTACTTTGCGAACTGGCTTTCCAAAAGCCACCATATGAAGTGCGGAGAGGCGACGGGTGGTGAATTGAGAATCATAACAGAAGTTGCTGATATCTACGACAATGCTCCTCCTCACTTGATCAGCGTCACGTCGGGCAATCTCAACAATTCCGTTTTTCTGCTCGACACTGAACTAGGCATGGTGTATTAGCACGGATGCCCCGTCGGGATCCATTCCAATCCCTCGCGCGAGCCAATATACGATGACCCTCACGAGTGGGCACCAGAAAACGAGGCTGACTGGCGCGGTGTTGCTACTCGATGGGCCGTGAAGGACTTCTTTGAGAATCATTAAAGATCAGTTTATTACATTGAACTTTGTCCCGATTAGTTCACAAACTGATCTTAACAAATAAACTCCACTCGGCTCGCGATCGGAGAGCTTTATAGAAAAGGTACAGGCCATACATCGCGCTCACGGCTGGCCTGAGTTGAGGAATTTCCGTAAGCGTGACTGTTTGAAGGCGTTAAAGAGAAGAATTGAAGAAGATTTCCCGGACTTCGAGGGTAGCTACTCGATAGAGCCTAGAGGACGAATGGATGGAGGAAAGATGTAAAACAGAACGGTAGCTTTATTCAAGACTCGCTTATTTATCGAATGATAAAACTGATCGTCCACACAGTCAAGTGGGAAATATTTGATTTTGTTGGAATAACAGCACCAGCTGGTTGTACGACATGCACGACTCAAGGACACACATCATGGCAGAGGGCACAGACTGGATATTCGGCCCTCGGTTATCCATTGAGAGGATCAAAGTATATTCATGCCGAACTGACTCAGGGACGTACAATACCATATATCTCGTGTACGAAAGCCAAGTCTTGTAGTTAGGAAGATAATCACGGAAAATACATCTTTGGTTCACCCTAACTTTTAACCCGGGTACGATCGTACACACGGGTTCTCTCAGGAAGAGAGAATCCATTCAACAGATTTCTAGAATCTATCTGCGAGTGAACGTGACGGCTAAATAGCATCACAACTCGGCATAGATCGTACTAAAAGTAGTTTCCTGGGCCTAGTGCTGCGCCACTACTGACAGAAGCTGAGCACATCATCTACATACATTGCCGCCTATACGATATTGCAACAGGAAGCTGATTGGACAGAAAGGTTTATTGAGATCGGAACACAAGCAGCCGACTCAGTCTGTATCCATCATCCTAAGAACGTAGTTCATAGAGGCTTAAGCAGTCATAATACTCACTTGCCGTTTAGATTTCTTACATCGAGCCCAAAGTCATGTGGCATGTATTTTTTGGCGATTCTCGCCACTCTCAAGAGGCAATACAGTGTACTACAAAAGAATTAGGGTTGTCTGGTATGACCCATTGGCAACATGAATCATATTGCGAATTTTCATGTGGCGTTGGGAGTCTTTTAACAGGAAGGTGGTAGTTATCTGATCGATGTGTTGCGAACAATCTGGCCTAGCAACTTAACCAAATTCATACTTCCATTCAAACCCATGCTTAGAAAAACCTGACGAGCTGAAGGTCAGAAAAAGCTGGGATAGTGCAGCAAATGGGACAAATGCAAATGCTTCACAAAGCTCCAGCTGATCATGCATGTCAGCATGATGCGCATATGTGGGGATCCTCATCAGCTTAGCCTCAAATAAGTTCCCAAACTAGCGCAATGGTTCAATAATGCCAGGTGGTACTATAAAAGACGCGGCGTGCCATCGGTCTCAGACTTCCAAAAGTTTCTGCTATCATTCCCGCATCCCACTTTTTCAGATCTCTATACATTGGAACACAACAAACAATGGCAGTCAGCTCGGTCCAAAAGAAAGCGCCTCATACATGGGAGAACGATGGCCGAGATGTCGCCGATCTGTGGAAAGAGGCCCTCAAAGCCTACAAGGGCATTGTGGGGTTCGACCTCGAGCGCAAATTTGAAAACGTTGAAGTGATGATTGCCCAAGGCACCAAAGACATGGAAAACTTCCACAAGTTCCGTCACAATGACAAGAAGGTGGACAAGCTACGAAGCTTGTTTGCCGCGAACCTTGACCTCATTGAACAAGGTGCCCAACAACTGTTCTCGGCCGCTGCACCGGCTTTTCCTCCAGCCGCGGCCATTGGTACGGCTGTTACTTTCATGCTGGGCGTGAGTAATTTTTAATTCTGCTGATAAGCCAAGCTGATCTATTAGGCATGTCGGAAACTCTCAGCTGACTACGACGTGGTGGTGATCTTTTTCCAAGACATGAACAGTTTCCTACAACGAATCACCATTTTAGAGACGCGGCTTCCAAAGCATAAGAGCTATCAAAACTGTTTAATGGAGGTTTTTACATACATTCTTGTTATGTGTGGCTTCGCGCACAAATATATTGAATTGGGTCGTTTCAGTAAGTTGATTGTTTACCCATATTAACTAGTGCTGACCTCATTTACAGAGAAGTGGATCACGAATTTTCTTCAAGGCGAGGACAGCGACCTTGGGGGAGCTCGCAAGGACATGGACCTGAAGGTTCAGAATCTTCAAGAAGCAACCGAATTTGCCATCCTTGATAACACGGAAGAGCTAAGAGATATGGCCATAGAGCTGATGGAAAACCAAAAGTCGCATACTGCGATGCTCAGGGAACAGATGCAGGTCATGAGCTCCATTCGGGATACGACCGAAACTATCCGAAGTGACGTTACCAAGCTGCTCAGAGTCATCGAGGACCAACAGCGGGAACCTAAAAAGGACCGTAATAGTGACCAACGAGGCAAATCATCCGAGCAGAGCAAGCCACCGTCGGCCAGGAGAATTCGCAACCTCTTACTCGAGGTCGAGGGCGAAGATCACGAGTATCACGTCTTGAGGGAAACCATGGTTAAAGACACTTGCACTTGGGTTTTCCTGCAGCCTGAGTGGGAGGAATGGCTGCGAAGGAGCGACGACGATCACTCGGTCTTAGCCATCACCGGACCACCCGGCTCAGGAAAGAGTCACATTGGATTCACCGTATATGAAAGACTGATGCAAAAGGCTAAGAGCGATGCATCTAACCAGACATGTGCTGCTTATTTCTACTTCCGAGAGCAGTCCAAGAGTCTCTCTTCTTTTGTCAGTGCGATCACAACCATCATAAATCAAGTTGTGGAGCAGAGCGCACCTCTTTGCGAGTTGATCAACGCAGAAATCATCAAAGACGATTTCAGCTTCAACCGATGGATTGCTGACAGTCTCGTTCGGAATATACTGGCTCTGGCATTTGGAGAAACCTCTAGATACCGGCTCTTACTGATACTCGACGGCGTCGATGAGGTCGACGATCTCTCAGAATTTCTAAACTTTCTGGAAGTTTTACGGGAAAACGGGTTGAAAGTGAAAGTCGCTTTCACCTCCCGACCTGGAGTTTTGACCACTCTCCAGGAGCTTTCACAGCTGCAGTGTATTAATGTCACGAAAAAAAACCAAATAAAGGACATGAGGGCAATTTTTTGCAACAATCTCAACAATCTATCTACTCTTCAGAAGTTTGATCGCTACGTTCAGCAACGCATTGCCGACAAAGTCGAAGAGGCGTCTTCGAGTAAGTCACTTTACCCGCTTCGTTCCTGACTTGTTCGCACTGACGTGGAAAGCCATTTTATATGCAGAGCACATGCTAAAGCAATTCAATGCAATCGGTCGTGAGGGTGCTGTGCTTCGAAGCCTAGAAAAACCCTTCCCAGCAAATCTTTATGATCTATACGCGGCTCTCATGAGTGAATGTTTCCGTCGCATGGAATTATCCCATCGAGGGCTTGTTTCCAAACTGCTCCTTTGGACGGCTTTCTCATTTCGTCCCCTTACTCTCGACGAAGTAATCTCACTGTCGAGACTTTGGACCGCCGATGAAGAATTCGAAATTGAAAGGATACCTGAGCCTTTCGACAAGTTCCTCCAAGTTGGTGATCCAGGATCTGATGCTGAAAAGCGAATGAGAATCCAATCTCAAGGTGGTTGGGGCACTAACATCCATGAATTGGAGAAAAGTCAAACAACAGCTAACCACGAGGCAATCTACAATGATGGTGAGCTGCCTGTCAAGTTCCAAGAACGCTCAATGCGATCCTTTTTCAGCACAGAGCCTGTGAAAACTGGAACTCAGCTGTTCAAGCAGTCTGAGGTTCATCGACAAATGTTCCTTGATTGTGCTAGGCTTATCGCGTCCGCGAAGCTCGATCAACCATCAGGTGCTAGTTCAATCAGTCAATATGCAACTAGTTATCTGACTGCACATTGGCTAGGTATCGATCCAGAGGAACACACACTTCAAGAGCAAGTGGAGGTAATTAACACACTTGCTTCCACTCTGACCCACAAATCGTTGGCTCCGATGCTAGAACACAACGAATCGGGCTATTCCGTAATATTTGGAGATGATTTCTTTGCAAATATTGTGCCCTGGAGCCAATTGCTCGATAAGGCTGAGACAGAACTAAATGGGGATATCGCAAGGTGGTGGAAGTTGGCTTCTTACCGTCCTCGAGACTGTCTTCGTCATATCGCCGAAGCCCACATACGCAGGATTTACACCTCTATTGAACTTGAAGGAGCTTTGACGTCCTATCTTGCGGTAAGAGAAGCTCTGAAGGTGGTAAGCCTACCCTTTTTAAACGCAGAATTACAAGTTCTGAGCAGATTGATTGTTAGGGCGACATGGAGACCATCATTACACAACAAGCAAAGAGGAACTTCATGACTGAGGTTGAAGATGATACTACAACCCTTAGCGAGGAGCAAGGCGTTCTTGGCATCGAAGGAATATTTGAGGGTATTGATATCACAGCGACAGGCTATCGATCCTTGGCCTCACTTCTGCTTTACTTTGATTATGTGGAGCCCGCCAAGGAGACCTGCCAGAAAGCCATCGATTGCCAAGTAGCACTTGAGAAGGTCAGAGCTGCTGAGCTGATGGCTCAAATCTGCCTACAACATGATCCGCAAGTGGCTTACGCGGAGATTCTTATGTGCTACGAGGCTATGTACGACGAGACGATTCCCGAGTCGCTGCGTCGCTCGATTTGTACCACCAAAGCAAAGATCGAGGCCAAAATGAAAATGATCGAACTTTCAGCTGCTTCTTACGAGCTAGCAAGGTCGGTCGACCCAAATAGCTTGACAACTGGCGATATCCTCGACGAGGAAGTAGAGCTTTTCTCTAATGAGGTCGGCAAACAAAAACTCCTTGAAGTCTTGAAGAAATGGAACCCCCTCGAGCGTCTTACTTGGCTTTGCTGGCGGTACGATGACTTGGAAGATAAAAGATCGCGTCTACTCCGAGATGTCGCCGTTGAATCGGGAGAAGCTGCGTTCATTATTCAGATGTATTTGGAGTCCATCAAATACTTGGAGAATGTTAACGCCGCAGCACCCTTGAAAATCGATCTTGCTTTGGCCTATCAACACGTGAAGGGGGATCTAGAAGCCGCCCGGCAAGTGCTTGACGAAGTCCTCGACAGCGGGTCAACTGGCTGGCCGTACGCGGTTACAGAGCAGTCACCCAATGTCACGCTATCCCGCGCAATTGGTCACCAAAGTGACGTTCTCTACCAACTGTTTCGAAGCTCCAGCGACTTTGAGCACAAGTCCATGTTACTTGTCGCCGTAGAGAACCTCACTACGCGCCCTCTTGCTCTAGATATACCATTTCTTTCAAAAACCTTTCTCAATCAATGTCTGATCGTTCTAGCTCGGATGTATTTGAAATTGGGTCCAGCCATCAAATTATACGAAACACTTCAAACCGTTGTCATCAGTTCTATAGACGTACTCAATGATGCGGTCATCTGGAATGACATGAACAATCTCAGCTACTTATCATCAGCCCTCAGTATACTGGGTACAGCAATCCCGGACGGGTCGAAACTTTTAAGGGCAAGCCGAATAATCCAGTCGTCCGTTTTCTGTCATCTCGACCCGGAAATGGGGGCGGACAGCACAGAAGACAACGATGAAGGAGACATATCAAACAGCGGATTCTCAACCACAGGTAATAATCAAAGGCCTCCAACTGACGAGGGAGATCTCAAAAAGGGTTTCGAGTGGTTCTGTGATGGTGCTTGCCAACCGGTAGCGACATTCTCCTGGTGGGAAGGAAGAGTTGGATACCGTTGCTTGGTTTGTTATGACGTCTTTTTGTGTGAAGAGTGTTATGGAAAGAGGACAAATGATGCAGGTTCAAGGGGAAGAGTCAACGCTACGCCAATTTGTGATCGGAATCATGAGTATATCAAAGTTCCTATTGAAGGTTGGAGGGGAGTGACGGAAGGTAAAGTCAATGTGGACGGAAAAGAGCCCATAGGGTTTGATGAACTTTCGAGGAAAATCCGTGATGAGCTTTGCGAGAATGCTTGGGAAGCTTTTTGGACGAATTGACTTTTTTATGCAGATGTTTCAGGTTTATCTCGTAACGGACCATTGGTTAATGAACCATTTGCTTGTTTACCACATTTATGGCCATGAAGGTTGAATGAACTGAAGATGTTTTCTTCAGCAGACTGGGTGCCATGCCCCTACACCACTCTGACAGCTCTCAGCCCTGCAATTGTATTGTCATGCCGTAGCAGTAATTACCCCTGTCTTGCGCCCTTGAATCGCTGCACTCTAACACTTATAAGACTACTACGATAAGAGCCAACGCCACTAACTAGTTTTATTTCTTGTGAGACCTTCCTAGCAGCAGTGGGACCCTTTGTAGCACAAAGCTTTTCAGACAGTGGGGGAAGCAAAAACTCTGCTCAACGAGACAAGGATAGATCTTTTATTTTAGAACTGCTGGTTAGAAGCTTAGAGCATTGCATACCGATCCCTCACCCTACTTTAGACGTCATTGGTACACAAGCTTCCAAGGTAGCTCTCGGGTTTCGCCGCCCATAATCGATTATTATGCCACTTAATGGGAAAAGTCAGTATAACATCTACTTTTCAGGGATCATGTACGCACGAATAGGTTTTTATAATATATCGCAAGTCTTACTAAACAGTCCAGTACAAATCCTTTATGGTACTCGAAATAATTCCAGCAAGCTAGATTGATCTTTCTATATCACAATGAATTGCCTTTACGCGATAGTTTTGCTCCAGGTGGGAGCTGTGTTTGCCGAAATTGTGTCTGGCAACGGTCCTTACTGTAAATACATTGGGGAGCAGGGCACTGACCCATGGTATACGACGTATGTGTCTTATTTCGTATTAAGGAGCACTTTTTTCTACTAACCCATATCACGTTTAGCACCCGCATCTATGGTGGGTAGGTAGGTATCATGGCCATATGAGATGTAAATTATACTACGCATATGTACTGATATCTTGCAGTGTGACGCAAGCTACAATGACAATTTTCCTTTTTTTTTTTACCGAGCGGATGCGAGATCGTAGATGAAGCATGGATTCTTGGCCCTATTGAGTGGTGTGTAAGTATATTGTCGATACTGTGCTGTTGTTTCAGTCGACTAATTCGTATAACAATGCCCAACTAGACCGTACTTATGAAGCGGCTTCATTTTGGTAAGAGTTCTCTGTTGGAATCATTGCGTTCATTCAGTTGCTGAGCACATCATGGAAAACGATCGTCTGGAATCAGACGGCCCGCTCATCGCTCTAATTGTCCTTGAACTGGTAAAGAAAGTATACATGTCACTAATGCAGACAAAAAACAGTAGCTTAAAATATTTCCGGAACCCATGTTCTCTATCGTATGACTGCTACTAGGCTTAGAGTTTCTTTGAATTGGTTGAGACTAGTATGAGTGAGTTCGGTATTGAGGAACCTGATCGGAAGGCCTTCCTGATGGAGGGATGATGCTATGAAAAGCCTTCAACACATTTCTTCAATAATCAAATCAGAATTGAACGAACAAGAGCTAAATCAGGCAACGCTAATCCATGTTCTATACTCTCTGTTTGATAAACTCCTTACGGTCACTGTTTACAATGCTTCGAAAAACCAACAAAAGACGAATGCCGCCGAACGTTATTAGGAATGCAAACGGCGTACCAAAACTGGCCTCCTCATTCATAAAATATTGTCGCGGGGACATGTGACCATCAATAGGTGTAGCGGAAGTCGGATGCTTGGGTTTCCTATTTGAACAAGTATACGTTAGTCAACTGCACCATACTCAAATGCTTTTCTGTCAATCTCTCCTCAAAAGACGCAAACGATGATGTCTTGGGAGCCACTTACGTCCGATGCCTCAAGCTCGATCTCACCGTCATCAGCCTTTGTGTTCCAATAGTAAAAGTAGATGCTCAAACAAATAACCACAATGATGTTGAGAACTGCAGATCCCAAGCAAGTGCTGAGTCCAGGAAGGTAGCGAGGTTTATCTTGACTTCTACTCAAGTGGTTAGCAAGATCTACAGCACGTTTTATGGAATATCTGCAGTAACACTTGCCTGAATACAAGCGAGCCTGCTATTCCACCAATCCCACTGATTGCCACAACGAAGGCGCTGCAGAATGCGCGCTTCCACTGCCCACGGATGTTGTTCGCCTGGTATGCCATAGTCGCAGGCGTAGCACTGACCGCACCTGCAGTAACTAGAAAAACGCCAACGTAGCGCACAGCAACATCGTTGTGGAATCCCATCAAGCATATGCCAGTGATGGACAAAACCATATCGCCAATTATGATGGGTCCCCGTAACATGTAACGGTCTCCTAGCCAGCCTGTGATGTACATGATGATGGCAGCGAAGACGTAAGGAGGTGCCGTAAGAATTTGGGCTTGTCCTGTGGTGAAGCCCATGTTGTCTTTGAGGATTATGGGGAGAAAGAAAGATAAGGCTTTGTTACTTATGATTAGCTGAGACCTTGACCGAAACAAAGTGGCTAGCAACTCACAGAAGTTGACAAGAGCGTTGTTGAAATAAATGAGAGCCAGAGCCCATACTTTGACGTCTGCACCCCCTCTGAGGAACTTCTTGATGCTGAAAGCTGGCAACTCTGCGTCTCCTCGGTCGGCTTGGACTCTGGAAATGACCCAGGCAGTCTCTTTTTCAGAGAGGAACCTCCACGTTCGCTTTTGCGCGTCCGGAAATCCCACCAGGAGGAAGTATCCAACGATGCCAATGGTGCATGTGATAATGCCTTCCATAATGAAGATCCACGACCAACCCCGCAAGTTTGCTCTGCCCTCGAGCCTGGTGAGCTGTGGCCCGAGTTAGTTGCTGATGTCAACTTCCATTTCGAAAGTAAGGAACTCACACCGAACGCTAAGATCCCGGCAAATGCCGAAGCAAAGCACACAATCATATAGAATACAGAAAACCGTTTTCCAACCTCGTCTGTCTTTGGTCAGCCTTCAAGGCATTTCGTTACGGAAAAAGAGAGTAACTCACAACGGGTGTACCAAGTGCTCAAGAGGTAGACGCAGCTGGGGAAAAAGCCCGAATCAAGGGCGCCGAGAATGACTCTCAAAGCAACCATCTGACTCCAATGCGTCAAAAATCCCATCCCGAGAACAATGCCTCCGCAGAGCATGGTTATGCCGGTAAAATAGGCACGCGGTCCAAGAGTCCGAGAAAGAATGACCGAGATCGGCTGGAAAGTGATGTACGTTGTGAAGAACACCAAGCTGACAATTGACTTATTATTTTGGTTATTAGTAAATCAGTAATGACCAGTAATGGCCACGGAAAGTCCCGTTCAGAAACCAGAACTCACATATCGGTTTCCGGTCATATCTAAATCCCCAATCATGCCAGCAACTGCAGCCGAAGGGAGGTTTGAGCGATCAATGACAGAGAAGCAATACAGCAGTCCAACGGTGGACACTAGGCGTACGTCGACACGCCTCATGATCTTCTTTTGTTCCTCAGGCGAGAACTCAATGTCGTCAAAATTGGTGTTCGTCTCCATGTTGTCGCTCTCATTGTCTCCTGAAACGGAGCTGTTGTGGTTGTACGCAGCAGTCTGACTTTTAGTGGATGGGAGCATTTTGATCGGGTCGTTCCTGCGCAGTCTAAATTTTTAAAGTTATCTGAAAAATGAAAGTTGTTGATGACAAAAAGAAGCGCAGAATTGGGTCAGTTGAGGGGGTTTTATCATTGTCGGTACTCTGTTCCAGCGATCTGACGTTTAGTCTCACCAAGGCGTACGGTTATTCACTTATTACGCATCCCAGCTTATCAAAGTACAGCGGTGGTGCTTTGTTGTGGCGATGCTTTCCTGTGGTTTACTAAGATACATGAACGAGGGAGAAGAGACGAGACTCAGGCCTGGTGGGCGACGAATCACCACGGTGCATTTGCAGGCAACAAGTGGCAACAGCGCGTTCAGTTCGCTACTTAGGCTTAAGGCGGGACTTCGCACAGAAAAATTGGTTTGGACCTTCCCACTTTCCGAGGCTAGGCCACTGAGCTTCCCCGCCTCAGTGGTCTGGTTCGTTTCGAAACTGAGAATAGCGTAAGTCGAGGCGAGGGGTGATTACTATCGTGTGGAATTGGAAAACTCGGATGTCGGTTTCTTCCGATGGCTAAACAAGGGAAGTAAAGGCCACATGCTCCACTGACTAAGTCAAGCATCCAATGGCTTAGTTGCTGTATTGCCAGATTGGCTATAGTCCCCGTATCTCAAAATAACACAGCATGAAATGAACGCGGGCTGGGTCAGGCGCTGTGGCAGCCATTGTGATAGGGATTAAGATGATTCAGTAGCGAAGTTGAACGTTGAAGGATTCAGTTGTGGACAGAATCTCGTGAACACACCAAAAAGCACAGTAAGCAACGGTCGAGTGGGGGCCTCATGCCATTATCCGCTTATCTTTGATAAACTAATTTCGGGCAGCAAACAAACCCCGGGAAAACGGGATTCGGCTACCCAAATCGGCGATCAAGAGGGTAAGCCGCGGGGAACTGTGCCTGGACCGGAGCACGCACGAGGAGGAGTTTACCACAGACTAAACCATGGCATGTATGTATCGTTGTGTGTTACCCAGAGAACTTGTCATCAGATGTGCCATCGTATCCTGCGCGTCGGACTTCCACCGACCCGGTCATGGGCTACAGCCGCGTCTTGTACTGTTCCCTAAGTTGATCCACGTCCTGCGGTAACATGCAAGATGCATCGCTCATGAGAAATATATATGGTTGTTGCCTTGAACTAGCGCCAGCTAGGGCTGTTCAAGCACATGCATGCGGGCAGGGTTGCGCACTCGCGTTCCTTAGCTCCAAGGATGGAACACGGCCCCCAAATGACATTACGAGCCACTTCCTCATCGATTCTTTTCACCGATTCGTTAGTCTTATGGAAGGCATTGTAAGCAACGCAAAACACTCCAAATTTAGGACAGAGATGGTGTTACTCTCCTCGAGGATGTTTGCAAGGGTATTACGAGTACTAAACGAACCCTTCCTACAGCCGGGTATTTGGCTAGGTGCACCGACAAGGTCAAATACGTCATCTGCAGCCCTACGCTCGATGCAATTTTGGTCGGAAGTTCTGGTGTCTATGTTTTACTTCGGTTAACACTAGATAGTGATGTATCGTTGTAGCCGCCACTGATGCAATCGTGCTATGTCTCTGTTATCCTCATGGACATGAGACTTGTGTAGACCTTCTACGTCAGTGATAGCTAAAAAGCCACATAACTTCCACCAAAATCTCAATACGAGTGTTAGCATTTTGCTTGACGTTTCGAGGACTTGACGCCCAATGCAGAAAATGATCCTTCGTGTAGTACAAGCTCAAAAAGTCCCATCAAAGCATCAGCTACTGTTCTCATTCGATTCCGGCTTCGCAGGCTAGTGACAGCATTTTCCAGTGCTAATGATTTGGAAAAGACGCGTTTGTCGTGTTGAGTGGGCCTGCATTTTTCTTTCCTTTCTGAAGCACTCGGCAGCCCTCAGCTGGCAATTGACATATTGTGAATTAGTTTCAAAGTACACAATGTATAGTAACCAATCTTAGCCAGCGCGCCTCTATTGTGTTGTTCCCCTTCTATTGCCAGACTCAGACAAACCCTCATGAACGCATTCTGATTAGTAAGACCAACTGCCGGTCTAACATGTAGCACTCAACTGTGAACAACGGCCTATTTTGGACAAACTGATAGCCAGTTTATACCTCAAGTAGTTTGGAACAGAAACTAGAATTTATTAGGTCATGATACGCCACAAGCATCCATTGATAATTGGCCCTACCTGTTCTTTGCCCCGCGGCCCTGTCAGTTTTTCCCTCGAGACGAGGGTGCGGGGTAAGATCCGACTCGTAGTCAGGGAGCTCAAGTGACAACCCATATGGCCTTGGGGTCATAATTCTATGTAAGACTATGTCATAATGTTATACTTCACTATTTTGTAATCATACTGTCGCGTCTCTCAACTCCATCACCTTTCGCAGAATGGCTACAGCAAGTTGGCGACTGCTGAAGGGCAAGACCGCCTGCATCACGGGAGGCACAACCGGGATCGGTCGTGGTATCACACTCGAATACCTGAAACAGGGAGCCAATGTCGCGGTTAACCACTTGGGCCTCCGCAGCGACGAGAAGCACAGGCTCACCTTAATCGAAGAAGCTCAAAAGATTCGTGATACCGCCCCCAAGGATTCGCCCACGGGGGAGCTGATAGAACTTGCTGGAGATGTAACCGATCCCAGTACTGGTAAAGCTCTTGTCGGCGCAGCGGTGAAGAATTGGGGTGGACTTGACATTTTCATTGCCAATGCCGGTATATTCAAACCAGCTGAATTTCTGACGTACGTCCGAACTTGACATCGGCATTTAGTTCTCAGAGATTGGTTGACTGAAGTTTGAATAGGCTCGAAAAGGAGGTTTTTGACAAGACAATGCATGTCAACGTCAATGGTGCATTCTACTGCTGTCAAGCAGCAGCCAACCAAATGGTCAAGCAAGGCCGTGGGGGTTCAATCATTGGCATCTCTTCCATCAGCGCACTACAAGGGGGAGGACTGCAGACACACTATACACCAACAAAGGCTGCAGTTTTGTCAATGATTCAGTCAATGGCAGTTGCACTAGCTAAGCACCGTATCAGGTGCAATGCTCTGCTTCCGGGCACTATTCACACTCAGCTGGCTGAAGAGGACATGCAAAACGAGCAGAAGCGAAAGTATTTGGAGCAGCGTATTCCGATGGGTGTGGGAAAGCCACATGATCTGGCCGGGCCGGCCGTGTTCTTGGGTTGCGAGCATCTCAGCGGGTTTATGACGGGGTCCCAGATGCTGGTAGATGGCGGCATGTATGTCCATTTACAATAGCAGTGTAGAGAATATTATCTGTATGTTTGCGCCACAATCAGAAGCCTGTAAACTACATGCGCCCTCATGAATGTTGGTTCCGCCTTATCTTGGTTGGTGCTCCCGCCGGCCTGGTCAATTCCGATCACCGGCCTCCGGCCGGACATTGGGAACCCCATGCCGGTCTCGTTTCTGGGATGTGGAGTCTCCCCCCACAGTACCCCGCATGCACCATTCTCCAGTCCCAACACCCAACGCGTCAGTCTTGCAACTTCATCATGGGCTCCATCTGAACTTAACAAGCATGATCATATCCTGACAGAGGTCATCAATGTTCTCGGGTTCATGACGCTAATTACAGTCTCATCTTTACTCGTTAAATTTCAATGGAGGAAGGCAAGTCCATATGGATCTCGACGACGAGCAATCAGATCGCTACTTCACCCGAGGTCGACTCTCACGTGGTAGAGGACTTAGAAATACTACGGGCTGGTGAGACTCCTTCACGATTTCCACTGATTTTTGAAGCATCCATCTCCTGCTCACTATTCAATCCTATTGGGCAGTACAACATGTCGCCGCCGTCATGTGAAGTGTGATGAGAAGAAGCCCATATGTGGTGGCTGCCAAAGAACAAAACACACTTGCGTATATGCTCCAAGACGCCCACCCAACCGAAAGCGATCTGGTCCAATTTCAGTCAGCTCTCAAAACGAAGTTACTTCGAGACTGCCCACTCGAAAGGAGCCGGAACAGCCCCAATCTCCTCCGCTCGCATCAACGTCCCCTCAGTGTTCACCGGTTATCGACGATGCTGGGCAAGTATCTTTACCATCAATGGTAGTTGAGGAACCTGAACAGCATCTTGCAACCATAGCTGCTACTCCCAACGTGATTTTGCCAGGAAATGAGGGGATACAAGCCTCACACGAATTTTCCATCGATAATGGACCAAGCTTTCAACAACAAACTCCAGACCAAAGTGCAATAGATCCTTTACATAAGGATGTTACGCCCCATGAAACAGCACAAACATCCAGCTCCTTCGGGGCCAATCTAGAGAATGCCACAGCAATATGGGTCGATCTGCTCCTACAGGATGCTGCGATGCAACAGCTCGACTTTACAAGTCTCAACTTCGAAGCTGAAGGAGCTGGTCTGTTCGATAGCTCCGTGGTAAAATCACCCGCTGTAGGACGGTCTTCCCAACAGAATGCAGGAGACAGTCCATCACCAAAGCCGTGCACTTCGCACTCGTACTTGCATGAGAGAGTCCAGAACTTGGACGAGTACGGAATTTTGGAGAGGCAGACTTGGAAGTCTACAGCTTCACTATCTCTTTTGTCCAGTGAACATGTTCTCTTCAAGAACTTTGTGCAGCATGTTAGTCAGTGGGTAAGTGAACATGGAAGCAACCACCGCTCATTTGACTCAAGCTAGCACTGCTGACCGCACTTAGATGGACTTGTTCGAACCCAAATGCCCATTCGGCACGCTTGTCCCCCAACTTGCCGTGTGTGTTTTCGATCTGTTATCTTGCCTGAGTACTCTACTGACGAGTTTCTGGGGTTAGATGCGCAACGCCGGGCTTATGAATGCCATCCTTGCTCTTTCCGCGCGGCATCTTTCCCTCGGCACTACATCAGATGGAACGGATACTCGCGATCCAAACGACGCCTTGAGATATTATTACAAGACACTACACTACATCCAAGAGGCCATGCAATACGACACATATAAAACAAGCCTTGAATTACTAGCCACATGTTCCATTGTGTCAGCCTACGAGATGCTGGATGGCTCCAGACAGGATTGGGAAAGACATCTAAAAGGTGTTTTTTGCATACAGCGTTCTCAAGGAATACATGGCGACTCTTTGGGGTTGAAGCAGGCTGTCTGGTGGGCTTGGCTCTGTCAGGATGTCTGGGCTGCCTTCCGCGAGAAGCGGCGTCCGTTTACTTTTTGGCGACCACTGAGAACAATGGATGAACTCGACCCCTGCGAACTTGCCGCACGTTCAGTTTACCTTTTTGCTCAGGTTGTATCGTTCTGCTCCCATGAGGAGACTGAGGCAGGCAAAAGTGACCCCGTCGCACGGGTTGCAGCGGCAGAAAGGCTCAAGGATTTGTTGGAGAATTGGAGACGACACCTGACGGCAGAGTTTCAGCCACTGCCCTTTGCGAGCTCGTCAGAGAATGTATTTGATCCCATCTGGATCAACCCTCCCGCCTTTGGTACGACGAATTCTAAGAATGATCCTTTCGTATTGTAAAGCTAACGTGCGATCATATACAGCTGTGGCATTTCAAGTCTACTATTGCTCACAGATCCTGCTTCTTTTGCATGTTCCTGTTCTCGGGGGTCTGGAACAGTACACTCAACAACGAAAGCGGTTGATGGAATGCATCAAGAGAGTTTGCGGCATTGGCATGACATTAATTGATTACCCGTCCAGTATTATGTCTTCTCAATGTCTCTTTATTGGTAGGTCTTGCTGCTCGCTGGGACAAAGTCAACGGCTAACGTGTGAAGCTGGATTGCCCCTCGAAAACAGTAGAGAGCGCAACTCTATTCTCAAGCTCCTGGAAGCCTGTCGCGATCGCTCAGGGTGGCCGATTAAGCCGCTCGGTGAGGAGCTCAAAGCCCGATGGAAACTATTAGACGTCTAGGAGCGACTCTGTCAACGCTTTACCAGCCGATCCACAAATCTCCATCCACTCTTTAGTCTGTCGGATGACCTTACTTGTGCCCTCCTCAATCAGCGTGGTATGCGGGAGTTGCGTAACTTGAGACTTGAGATGCGTGTAGTAGTCATCCAGTACAAGCTTGTTAACGTTTATCTTCGTGGCGCCCGCAGAAATGCACTGCTTCATCAGGTCCGGCGGAAATCCGTTGGTACCATGCAAGGCCACGCTCACTCTGCCATCGATCTGGAGCCGGATTCTTTCGAATCTGCAAGCTTATCAGCATCCTTGCCGCTCCCCGCCAAAGAAATATCAAAGTACCGTTCAAAGTCTAGCTGTGGGCCTTGTTTGCCATACTCACCGTGTACGTTACCAAATGCAGGCGCGAGTGAGTCCACCCCGGTCGCGATAAACTCAGTTACCTCCTCAGGCATGGTTTTGCTGGCCTCCAACCCCGCTGTGTCCATGACGCCATCTTCCGCGCCCTCGATCCGGCCCGGCTCTGCTTCGGTCGCAATGCCGCGTTCGTGACAGTACCTCACCCACGTGGCCGTCTTCTCTAAGTTCTCCTTCTTTTCGTAATGGGACATGTCGACCATGATGCTGTCAAAGGGCAAGTTGTCGGCTGCATGCTTGATAACCTTTTCATCTTGGGCGTGATCAAGGTGAATTGATATTGGCACAGAGACCCGAGACACGGCGTCTTTAGCAGCTCGGATAAGCAGGCCATCGGCAAAGGTAACTGCCACGGGAAAAACTGAATAACAAGAGGCGAGCGAGCCTCAACTGCCGCGGTCACAAGGCCATGGATTTGTTCAAGGTTGTATGCAATGGCTGCGATTACGCCATATCTTTCTCTTTCGGCTTTCTTCAATATTTGAATCGTACGGTTGTTGTCTCTCCAATTCGGTGGGGCAGACATGGTGGCGACAAAGTGTAATTTCGATATCGTTTCGATTGTCAAGTGATCAGAATAACCAATGTCATCTTTTAATTCGAAGATAACTATCGGATACCAGAATTTAAATCGAGATCTTTGTCTACGATAGATGTCTTATAGAATTGCCGATGATACGTCTGCAGCCATAGTTGTGAGTGACCTAAACATAGTGGGTCAATTGTCGTCGTCTCGAGGGAAACATGAGCACATTTCGGTCAAGACCATACGATCCTGGTTGCCCAGTAATGACTTCTCTTAACGCTGAGCACTTTAAAAACGGTAGCTGATTTCCTCAGAGTAAGTTTTTCAACATCCGAGTCCCCTTATCATTTGACTTCATCCTGAACGAAGCAATCGACGCCAAGACACAGCTCTCTAACTACATGGCATTATGATGCTTACAAGGAAGCCTACATACTTGGTGGGGGTCCCTTTTATTTTGACGCCAAACACATGTGATGAAGTATCTAATACACGTTCCCGACCTTTTCATAGCAGAAAAAGACCTTGTATGCCGTAGTGACTTCATGTTTCATCTTGCCTAAGCTCAAATTCCACTCAAACAACGTGCGTCGCGGCATATGTCTCAGAGCCCGACAACATACTCTTGACTAAGCAGCAGAGCATTCATGGTTCGTTCGATTATATCGTGTAAATTTCTGATGAAAACACACCGCATCCGGTAACATGTGCCTTTCCAAGATCTCTACGCGCATCCGCATTCTGTTCCTTCGTATGCAAAGAATACAAGCAACTTTTGCAAGATCCGGAGGTGGCAGAGATTGAAAGTCTGAAACTCTGTCTTCCACGTTCATCTGTTCTATCCTAGCTAGCTCTCCTTATGTTCATTATCTGTTGTACTGCACGTAAAATAGACAACAAAAAGCAGAAGTGAAGAGCACAAGAGCAGGACAGTGACTCTGGCTCCGCTCATTTCGCTAGGTGCACTATGGTCATTGATGATGTGTTCTGGACTTGGTCTGCGTTTGTAAAAATTGGCAAGTCGCGCAACTCCAAACTCAAATCAATCACGTGCGCCGTTAACATATTAAAGTTTTATGGTTAAACAATCCAGCCACTTGAAGTTTGAATAATTTGAGGAAAGTCTTGACGGCGTGCACTATTAGACATGTGCTAGTGAGCGGAGTCACGTTGAAAAGACGCCCGTTTTCGGTATGAGCTAGCTAATCAAGGTGCGCAGAAAGAGATAGTTGCGAACTGGAACCAAGTTTAGAGCACATTGTCAAGCACAATTTCCGTACGCCAATGCCGTACGTGGTTGAATCGAGGTTGTAGGTGCATGATAGGCCGGAAAAGAGTGTCACTATGGAGGAAGTTGCAGCAAGGTTTCGTTCTTCAGGAGGGTTTGAGAACTGAGACGGAAAACTTGAAGATCAACTCTAGATAAATTCGGTTGGTTGGCAACACCTGGATACTTTGGACAGCAAGACTTAGCGCTTGTTGAACATTGTCAAATGGCGGACAAGAGCCATAACCTGTGTACCTTGGCCAAATAACCGGCAGATGTCCGTAGGCTGTCGAGCCAATCGCATTTACGCGACTATGTGATTGCTCAACCCCTCATCTCTGCTATCACTCAACGCTCTTTATCGGCTGCTAATGCACTCTACCGTGGCAAAAGGATCAACTACCGTTGGTTCAACACTGGTCGATAATGCAGTACAGGGGCGCAGATCCCCGCGACGCATGCACTCTGCTGGCCACGCTAGGCAAGTAGACCGACAGTCAGGTGCTGGAGGAAACTGAAAGAGTGTGAGGGGGTGATACGGATATGGGACCATTACACTGTTCCTGTTCAACAGCGTGACAACGCAACGTTGATCCTGAACAATGCAACGTTATCGAAAGAACGAGGGATAAAGAAATCCCGTGAGGAGACATGGAATCGGTTTTTGGAGATGCGTTCGCCCCCATGTCAAACATCCTGCTCGCCCCGATAGCTGGGCCGAGACCCGACTCCCCCGCCTTCTGCCCGCCACACAACTCTAAGTCAGATGGGACAGTGACATTATATAGCCTCGGTCTTTTTTTCTCTCCAGTCACTGAGTCGCTTTCTTTTCTTTCTTTCCTTGTGTCTCAAACAATATAACTTGCGCTCCGAATCAATCAAGATCTAAACCTGGACTCAGCTTTGAACGGCTTGGAGGCCTCTATCAACAATGTCCGGGAAAGTGGAGACTGTCGGAGAGGACCCGACTCCAGACCGGGCCGAGGACATTGAGAAGATCCCCGCACAAGTGAACCACAACCCAGAGCAAAAGATCTCAGACCAGATCTCACATGAGAGGCTTGAAGAGTTGGCTCCAAATGGCGAAGGAGAGTACATTCTGGAAAAGATCAATGGGATGAGCGAGGAGGAAGCTCTCGAAATCATTGAAGAGTCTGTGGAATTCTTCAAGGACGACTGGAACTTCCCCACCGATATGAGAGAGCGCATGAAAAAACTGCTCGAAGGCCCGAAAGCCTACGGAGTGGACTACGATCGCGATTTGAGGATCGATGCCGTAATGATTCGATATTCCTCGCCGTACCCTGGTGTTCGCGCGGTGGCCGAGATTTTGGATGACAAGAACGTGCCTATTGAGACATTCCGCGCGTACTTTTTGGGAATTGGCTGGGCAATAATTGGCACTTTTATCTCGACTTTCTTCAATTCTAGGTTCCCGTCCATCAGTAAGTTGAGATGCCTTGATTATTATCCCCGGTGCGTGGATCACGTTTGCCAGTTAACACTATGTTTGTGCAGCTTTAAGCGGTCAGGTCATTCAGATATTGTTATTCCCATGTGCCAAATTTCTAGAGTTTGTTCTTCCAGATTGGGGCATCACTGTCTTTGGAACACGCCATTCTCTCAACCCAGGCCCTTGGAACTTCAAGGAGCAGATGTTTGCAACCATCACGTACAACATTGCGATCTACACCACCAACAGCTACGGCATGATCCTTGTACAAAAGTCTCCGGTCTACTACGGTCTTGCTTTTGTAAACTTTGGCTATCAGCTTATGCTCACGTTCTTCGTCCAACTCATGGGCATGGGTTTTGCTGGGTACCTTCGGCGATTCAGTGTTTACCCAGTTAAGGCCCTTTGGCCAACGATTCTGCCGACAATCGCCATGAACCGAGCATTGACGCGTCCTGAGCCGAAGGAGAGTATCAACGGATGGACAATTTCGCGATACAAGTTTTTCTACGTCTGCACAATCTGTATGTTCTTCTACTACTGGTTCCCGGGCTACCTTTTCACGGCCTTAGCGACTTTCAACTGGATGACCTGGATCTCTCCAGAAAACGTTACTCTGGCCATCATCACGGGCTCCTCTCTGGGCCTTGGATTGTTCAACCCCATTACCACATTCGACTGGAACGTTGCCACATCTTCGTATGCCGCCTTAGCTCAGCCCTTCTTCGCGACGTGTACAATGTACTGCGGTTCTATTGTGGGCGGAGCCATCATCCTTGGAATTTATTACACCAATATGTATAACACGGCCTATCTTCCGATCAACTCCTCTTCTCCTTTTGCCAACGACGGCACGCCTTACGTGGTGCAAAAGGTGGTTGTCAATAACCACCTTAACGAAACACTTTACCAGCAGTATTCCCCACCATTCTACTCGGCTGGGTATCTCCTCACCGTCGGGGCCAATTACTGCTTCTATCCGGTTTATTTCTTGTACATCATGGGGTTGGTTTACTATGCACTGTTATCCCGCAAGCGCTAAAAGACATCGCAGAAACCAATGGAAGACGATATCAGCAGCATACGTCGACTTTTACAAGGGACTGCGCCACGGAAAGGGCAACTATGAAGGAGCCATGGACGTCCACAGCCGCCTCATGGCACACTACGGAGAGGTTCCCGATTGGTGGTTCTTGGTGATTCTAGTCGGCGCCATCGTCGTTTCCGTCATATTCCTGAATATTTACCCTCTCGATACTCCGGTATGGCTGGTGTTCTTAATGATTGGCATCAACCTGGTCTTCGCAGTGCCACTTTCCTTCCTTTCCGCGACAACAGGGACGAACCTTGGACTCGGCGCCTTGATACAGGTCATTACAGGCTATATGCTGCCGGGCAACACAAACGCCTTTCTGTTCTCCCAGACCTTGGGGTCTTGGGCTCTCGCTGGCTATGGGGACAACTACGTCCAAGATCAGAAAATGGCTCACTACACCAAAATAGCACCAAGGGCCGTTTTCCGGAGTCAGATTGGCACCATCATTATCACATGCTTCGTCGCGGTGGCTACGCAGAACTTCATACTGGAAAACGTCAAGGGACTATGCACCCCTACCCAGATGAGCCGTTTTACGTGCGCAAATGACGGGGCACCGTTGTATGCAAACTCACTGAGTATGCCATTATTGTCCGTTTTGCCATTGGTCACGTACTAACCGTCTATTCAGTGTGGGGGCTTCTCGGCTCGGAGCGCATGTTTGTGTCCTTCTATCCTATCTTGAAATGTAAGTCGCAATCTGGTTTACTTCAATAATACATACTGACACACATGGTTTATCAGGGTGCTTTCTCATGGGAACAGTCATCGCCATCGTCTTCTTGGTCGGCCAGGGATATGGGCCGAAGTACCTCCCCGGGGTGCGAGAGAACCTACGACAAAAGCTGAGCCCAAAGACCTTCGCCCTCCTGGACAAAACTCTTTTCCCCTTTGTCGCCTCTTTTCTATGGCTCAATCCGGTCCTCGTCATCCAGGGCATCCAGCACTGGGCTCCCTCTAACCTTTCATACAAGACTCCCGGGTTCATTCTTGGGTACATCTTCATGTACTGGCTTCCCCGGCATCGACTGGCCTGGTGGGAAAAGTACAACTACGTCTTGTCGGCGGCGTTGACTGCTGGAGTCGCCATCTCAGCTTTAGTCATGTTCTTCGCTGTAGGATATAACCCGATTGCTCTGAAGTGGTGGGGAAATACTGTCAGTGGCGCCGGAATTGATGGAAGTCAGATCGGGATCCTCCCGATTCCTGAAAGAGGTTACTTTGGCCCCGAGAGGGGAACCTACCCGACGTAGGCCACGTTGCAAGTTGTAGAAGCCTCTCTTGGGGGTTTCATGGGGGAATTTCCGCCGAGTGAAGGCGGGGCCGAGGCCGGATTCGCAGCACCCATGAGGTCTTGGCTCTATACGCGCATTTCCCACCGCTGTTTGAGATAGATGGGCTCCCTTAGCTCCAGAATCTTTCAATAGAGATTTCCGTGATTTTCAACACTAAAGTTTCGAGTTCAAGTACACTTCACGAAAGCAAACGTTGAATTCAGGCATGACCTTTTTGTGCTATGTACCTTTTTAGTCAAGTATGGACAAGAAGATGGCTCCCAGACATGAGTCCTAAATACTAATTCCAACCCAGACATAACGCCACTTTGTCGCGGCAATGCTTATACAATCAGACCTTTCTAATCGTGATCCATAAACCTCACAACGCCTACAAACGCGCTGGATTTACTGCTTGTCGAAAAGGTAGACGTTCTGCTCGAGCTGGCGGGTGTTGAGCTGTGACGGGTTAGCATTCATGTTTTTCAACGATCTATAGCAGCTACAAATAAACTTACGAAGCTCATGCTGATGTTGTGGACGTCAGTGACGCCCATCTGAGCACCATCGCGGACGATCTCAGTCTTGATAATGTTGATGGCCTTGGTGACACCCTCGAGACCGTAGCAGTTGGCGTACATGAAAGGACGGCCCATGCCGACGGCCTTGACGCCGAGGGCGAGCAGCTTGAGGACATCGTTACCGTAGCGGACACCGCTGTCGGCGAGGACGTCGACCTTCTGAAAGACCTCCGGGGCGTTGCGGTAGATCTCGTAGGCAATCTCGAGAGGGCCGGGGTGTGGTCGAGCTGGCGGCCGCCGTGGTTGGAGATGTAAATGGCCTTGGCACCCTTCTCGACGGCAAGGAGAGCCTCCTCGGCGGTGGTGATGCCCTTGAGGATGATGGGCAGGGTGGTGTGGTTCTTCATCTGGTCGTAGATGTCCCAGGTGAGGGCGGAAGAGACAGAGTTGGCATTGGTGGTGTCATAACGTGCAGCGCGGTGGCGGACGGAGTCACCGGGGGCATCGATCGTCCAGACAATGGCCTTGGCACCGGTGCGCTCGGCACGGCGGATGTTGTCCCAGGTGACAGAAAGGTTGGCGTTGGTGTAGATCTGCTGGAAGATGACCTGGGGGCCATTGAGGGTGCCGTTCACCTTGCCGGTGGCGATCTCCTCGATGGACTTGGAGGCGTACATGGATGGGATGTACAGGATGTTCTCGTTGCCAGCGGCGCGGACGAGATTCAGCTCCGCAGCCTCGTCTCCGTAGACGGCGCGGGCAGCCGGGGAGATGAAGACGGGGGCGCTGAAGTTGTAGCCCAGAATGGTGGTGCCCATGGTCTCGTTGAGCTTCGTGACGTCGCTGAGGTGCTTGGAGCGGAGCTGGACCTTTTGCCAGACATCGAGGTTGTGGCGGTAGCTGAACTCGCCGGCGGTGCCGGTGCGGTAGAAAGAGTACATCTGGTTGTCGAGCTTTTGGCGGGCGGCGAAGTCGAAATCGGGGATGGCGCGGATGTCCTTGAGAAGGGGCTGCGTGCCCTCGGTGAAGTTGGCGCTGGCGAGGTAGATCTCGAAGCCAGTGTCGACCTCGTTGTTCCAGGGCTCGGCCGCCATGGCGGCGGCGAGGAACTGTGTAGCAACAAGGAAAGAACGCATCGTGTACTGTGCTGTAGAGAACGTGGGGGGGAAGAATGAGTGAAAGAGTGAGTGACTATCCTTGCCAAGAGGAAAGGGGATTCCTACCAGGTGGAACGGCGAGGCCAACGCATTTATACGTATTCCTTTCGCTCAAGGTCATCTTGGACATCCCCCTTTTCACGACTTGGTCTCCGTCCACTTGAGCGACTGTCCATGTCGGGGCATTCCATCCCCGGCGGCCGCGGGGTTATGCCGCATGGGCTTCAGGAACAGCAGGTACTGGTTCATCTCAAGTCGTGGGGAAACAAAAAAACATCAAACCATTGGGGCCTTGTCGGCTCAACTTCCAACTTAGAGGCAAGGGCCTCCCTTGTCACCTGAGTCGAGGGACGATGGAGCGAGCCTGCAGATTGGTCAAGCACGATCTAATCTAATCAATTCGATGTCTTCCATCTGTCTGGATTCCTTGGCTGAGGTAACTCTCGCTGTGGGGGGCACCCTCAGTCATCCTGACTAATTCTTCGAGGTGCTAAGCCTGAAGATTCTAAGGAGAACGAGCCACATGCGAGGGTCCGACTTGCCTAAATGGGACATTTCTAGCCCTCACATGCCAAACGAGTCAAGGGTATCCCGCCATCAGGATCGGATCACCTGCCCATTGGTTCGTTGATATAGAGGAGCAGGCCCGCAAGTACGAAATACTGGCGTCGATACGGTAGTGACCATCCCGTCCGAGAAAAGTGCCCGAGCCGTCGGAGAGTCTTGGCCATGGTAAACGAGGAGTTCTCATAGATAACCAAAATTGCGATATGGCGAAACCTGTCAATACCTGCCAGACAGAGCAATTGGGATCGCATTCCTGCCCATGCTCCGAGAACTGGCTCGGCTCAAGACTCCGGGACAGGCGATTCACTTGATGCGGCCTGTCGGCAATGATTCTTCTTTAGCACTGGTTCGGTTTATGCGCTGAAAATGTCTAAATGTAACGGAAACTCCGCCACAGTGGATATTCTGCTAGGGAAATTGAATGAACAGGAAGCGCTGGCGCGTGCGACAAGACAAAATTGAATTTCTCGTTTGGTCGAGGGGTGGGCCGTCGCTGGAAGAGAGTGATGGATCTCTTGTCGACTGAAGGCTTGGCGCGGATGCAGAATCCTTCCCCGTTGCTATGCTGGTTTCTCATGAGATGAGCTGCACATGGTGGGTTTAACCGTTTGAGTTGTGATTTCCCCGAGGGGTTTGGCGGGTCTCTAGGGTGGTACTCAAATTCGTCTCTTCTTTGTACAGCTCCAGCTAGTCTCCAGCTCCCACTTCCCAGCAAGCTGTGGAGTCCTCTGATATCCGAGCCCGAGGGATGGAGTCTTGCGCGCGGTTGTTTTTTGAGGCCGCTGCCCCACTGATGGAGCTCGAAACCTTGATTTGCGGAGCAATCCGCCATGGCACCATTCCTCAGCATTGCCAGCGTGCCGACTGAGCTGCGAGTATTTTGAGTTAGGTTCTCCTGGTGAAGTCGAACGACATTTGGAAGCACATGTCGGTTTCCGAAAATGATAGAATCCCAACGGCCTGGTTACACGTAATTGATGAATACTTGAAGAGTCCTGCCACGCATTGGCTCTCCGGGAAAAGAGCGGGACGGTCATTTGGCCTAATTAGACAACCATCACTCTTTCGTGGCAGATATCTAAGTGTATAGTGCTGGACCAAACAAATGCTGTGACATTCAGTCTTCGGCCGACAATTGAGGCTCAGCGCAAAATGCAACGCAAGGTTGCACGTGTATATCCCCTGCACGTGATATGCTCGCAACCAGGACGGAACTGCCGAGTCAATCAAACCGAGGCTTCATAGACATGACTTGCATAGTGGTACTGAGACGAGTCTGGAAATACCAATGGAAATGCGAGCGACACAGACGTTGCATTTCGTTTATCATAATGAACCCCCACGCGCGAATCGACGAACTCGGGCTCATCCTCGCTAGTTCGACATCTTGTTTCTCGGTCAAGTTCCCATAGGGCTCAACGGTGCTTGCGGAAGGTCAAAACTTAGCTCAGTACCCCTGAGTCTCGGGGGCGCAGACTGATTCAGAGCAGCTTAAAAGCTCAGAAGGGCAGTTGTGTACAACCCCTGCACTTCGCAATCAAAGCTCGCCACATGCAAGCGAGCACTCGCTGCAGACATGACCAGAAAGGGTAACCCGAGACACGGCCGGCTCCGAAGGTCAGGGCTCAATATCGCTCGGCCGAAGCTCGTCATCCCAACGGCCACGCGAGCCTTACACTCATTGAGACTGATCAAGACGCTCCTGTGCTATTGTGATTCTAGTTTGTTTTGATGATTCGTATATACGTAAATATCAGTGATGGGGTTTCCCGTTGACACCCCCTTCTTCAATAAATTACCAACTCCCTCGCCTTTTTAGCAAACTAAAAGCAGTATTAGCGACAGTTCATCAAAGTCAGATCCGTACTCGACTTACTCCCAATGACACCATTGACAGGAATGTCGATCGAGGTAGTATAGCTCGCCGCATCACTTAGAAGATAGACGTAGGCGCCTCCAAGCTCCTGCACCTCGGCCAACCGGGGCATGCCTCCGTAGTATTTAAGCTGCTGCTCCCAGTCCGGCTGCTGCGGCACCCAGTATGTCATGGCGGTGCGCACGAGACCGGGAGACACGCTGTTGACGCGGATGCCGTACTTGGCCCATTCCATGGCGAGCGTGTGAGCCATGTTGCGGACGCCTGCCTTTGAAGCACCATATGGCGCTGATGGGACGCGCTTTCGACGTGTCAGCGTTGCACACACCCTCGGCCATCAAATGCGCTTCCCTTACCTTGTTTGGGCGGTATGATGCCATGGAGGCTGTGAAAACGACGGAACCCTTGATGTTCAACTTGATGAAAGCCCTCGCGGCAGCTCTGGCAGTGTAGAACGCGCCGAAAAGCTGCGGCGGTTAGTTTCAGCCTTTACTTCTCATGAGTCAGTTTCTGGGCGACTTACGTTGACACCAAACAGCGTCTCAATCTCTTCTTTTGAAAAGTCAAGAGCAGCCTTGTGGTTTGTCCGGCCCGCGTTGCAGACGACGCCGTGGATCGCGCCGGACTCCTCGACAATCTTGTCGATGGCGGCCGTTATGCTCCCCTCGTCGGTGACGTTTGCGGTGATTGCAAACAAACGGCCGGGGAACTGCTTCGACGCCGCCGCGAACTCTTCGCCCGGTTCCGCAAGGTCGATGGAGTAGACCTTGGCGGCGTTGTTAAGGAGGCAGCATTCTGCGACGCCGAGGCCGATGCCGCGGTTTGCGCCGGTGACTAACACTGTCAGCAAACGAAGCCGATCATGTATTGCCTAGTTGTTAGCGGCTGACTTACCTGCGATGATCTTTCCAGACAGTGTCAGAATAGGCTGGACGTTGACAGTACTTGAGTTTGCGCCGGCCGACCTCGCGTCAACTGTTGAAGAAGACATTTTCGCTACGTAGATGGTGGTAATCTTTTCAAAGAGTTCACGGATATCTGGCAATAAAATCTGTCGCAGAGGTCAATGGTGCAGCAAGGTTTCGGTTAGCTGTGCAGCTCTTAACGCAATTGGAGTTTAATGATGATCATCCGGCTTAGGGGCTTATCCATCTTTAAAGCTGTTTAATTCTCAACTTTAAGGCTCGATCGATCTACACGTCTTTCGAAGTTTCACAGGATCCGCGGAGTTGGTCGCGTGTTCCCTCGAGACGACCGCGTGCTGGCCAAGAACAGCCCCTCCCAGAGACCGGGACTCCGCAATCGCGGGGAACTTGGAGCTTCTTACCCTCGAGACGACAACGTGCGATGCGGGATGCGGGATGCGGGATGCGAGGGATCCCCACGACACCACAGCTGTAATGGAATCGCTTGGCTGTCCCAGTCTGCAACAGTTTCTTAGTGATTCACACACATACAGCGCATTAGGAATCAAACCCACTTGGGAGACTAGATGCAAACAACCCTCGAAGCGGCGGGATGAGAAGTCACCATGTATGACATAGCTTGCGTCCGGCTATGCAAAGCCAGTATAATTGCACCGTCCCGTGGCAAACACCAAGCTAGATGACATCCAATGTCCTTTGATAGTCTAGCAATCCGTAAACACACTTCTTCAAAAGCTGAGCCGTCACCGGACGACGAGACTGAACCTCCCACTTGCAAATTCAACCGACCAGACTTGTGACCCTATTTATTCAATTTGCAATCTGTGAACATTGTCTTCTCCAAGAACCATGAATGTCAACTTGATCCGAACTAGTCTCTTGTCCTTGTCCAGGCCGCAGCCCAGCTTGCTCAAGCGACAAGTCAGAGGTATCACAAGGCGTGCGTTACAATGGGAGCTCAACACAGGCGCCAAGATACCCGCCATCGGCTTCGGGACCTTTCAAGACCCAGATGCTCAGGAAGATGCCGTGAAGATGGCGCTGAATAGTGGATACCGACATATTGACACCGCGAGGGTGTAAGTCTCCTCTCCCAGCCCTATGAGAGCCAAAGCACTAATGAGGCGATCTCAGCTACGATACCGAGGCTCAAGTCGGCAAGGGCATCAAGGCAAGCAGCGTTCCCCGAAAGGATATCTTCCTCACGACTAAGCTGTGGTGCAACTCGCATCACCCCGAGGATGTCGAGACTGCTCTTGACGCCTCTCTCAAAGACCTTGACACCCCTTATGTGGACCTCTTTCTAATGCACTACCCTTGCACTTTTGCTAGGGGCGAAGACCGCTTCCCTAAAGACACGGCGGGAAACATGGTCATGGGCAAGACGACGTTTGTGGATACATATAAGGCGATGGAGGCACTTCTAAAGACAGGGAAGACGAGGGCGATTGGAGTGTCAAACTTCAGTCAGAACGAGGTACAGACCCTTCTCGACAAACTTTCGGTGGTAAGTTACCTCGGTCCATGTAACCAACCCAGGTTTGGGTAGTCGGAGATCCAACTGGATACTAACGAGACCACGGCAGGTCCCGGCGGTTCACCAGATGGAACTGCACCCGTACCTCCAACAACGCGCCTTCGCGGACTGGCAGCGCGCCCACGGCATCCACATGACGCACTTCTCTCCGTTGGGCAACCAGAACTCTTTTTATAGGGAAGTCTCGTGGAGCAAGCAGCAGTCGCACATGCGGCGGATTGTTGACCACCCGGTGCTCGCCGAGGTCGGTAAGAAACACGGCAAGACGCCCGTCCAGGTTGCGCTCGCGTGGGGCGTGAACAGCGGCAGGTCGGTGATTCCCAAGAGTGTCATTGAGTGGCAGATCAAGGAGAACTTGGAGTCTGATTTTGTGTTGGACGGGGAGGACATGGATAAGATCGCCACAATGGACTTGAAGGCCAGATTCAACGATCCAAGTGAAGAGTACCGCTGGCCGCTGTACAAGGGTCTTGACGGAGTTAGTGTGTGAAGGGGTGGCTTGAGGCTGAGGCTTCAATGTTGAAAACCGCGATACAAGCGTCCAGACTTCTGGGCTTGTTCTTCGAAACTCTTAACTATTTGAAGACCAAAGAAACGAAGAAGCCTGCAATGCGATATTTCAAGCCTAGGATTACGCTGAGAGTTTGATTTCTGCTCATACCGTTACGGCTGAACCATCACATTTCCCCCACAAGCTCCTAGTATCTGTTAATTCGTGAAAGCCTTGTCTAGTACTGTTGGAATGTGTATCGTACGAATCATATACAACTTAGACCTATTATTTGCTTTGTGCTTTAGGACCCGGCGTGACATCATTTCCTGAGGTGAGAACGAGGGTGGTGGTGCACAATGGTGAATAAAGTAGTCAAGAACAAAAATAAAAAACAACTTCGACAGGAGGCTGCACTGGCGATACTGCCTTTATAAGTCTCATTGAAACTTCCGAAACCATGCGAGATAAGACCGTTTCCGTCCTACCATCGCACGCTTCATAGGGCATGACTTTCTTAGATGCATAGTAAAATTGATCGTAGAGCAAAGCCGTCATGAGAAATATTCTCCATCCTTTTTCTAATGTACAAATACAACCTTGGTATCCAAATCATAAACACGCCCTCAAGCACGCTCCGTCGCCTGCAACAGAGTCCGCAAAAGCCCCTGGACAGCACCCACAACCGCCTGCGGCCGCTTCCACCACAAATACACGGCCCCGACCAGCAGCGGACTGCACACAAACGCCTCGAACGTCTTCATCAGCACCTGGCCCTGGTGGTCGCTCTTGGAGACGACCTCCGAGTACCGCTCGTTTCCGAAACTGACGCGCGAGTACTTGGTTTGCCAGCCCAGCCCGGGCAGGTACACAGACATGGTTTCCTCGAGCCACTTCCGCAGACGGTATCGAGGAGATAGCACCGAGGCGCGCATCTCGACGTAGTTCTGGAGCGCAAGGTCGTTGATGGAGTGCGCGTCGGGGACTCTGTTCGCCGTGTACTCGGCCAGCGCGACACCTCTTTGATGAGCTGCCGCAGCGGAGATGTCGGCTTCTCCTGTAGGGTCGTTGACCTCGCTCATGCGGCAGTGCTTGTCCAGGATGGAGAAGAGGATTCGGACATCTTCCAGGCCCGCGTTCATGCCTTGGCCGTAGAAGGGAACCATGGCATGGGCGGCGTCGCCAACGAGAACTGCGGAGGCGTTGTAGTGGTAGGGGCTGCACTTGATACTGATCAGGGGTAAGTGTGGGTTCTGCTTGAACGAGGCGATCAGCTCCTCTGCTGGAATGAGACCTGTGACGCCAGGGAAGTGCTTGTCGAAGAAGGCGGGTAGGCTGGAGGGATCATTTTCTAGCGCCACGGTTTGCCCGTTGGGCAGAAATAGCGTGCATGTGAAAGATCCGTCCTGTCCATTGTCAGCTGGCTATGCGACATGGCACAGAGTTGAGATACTCACGTCGCTGGGGATCGCAATAAACATGAATTCTTTGCCGGGCCAGATGTGGAGATGGTTTGGTGAGATCCTGAAATGGGGACCCTTGCTGTCCGCCAAAGGGGGCTTCGCGGGCTTGATCTGGAACTCACACCACAGAGTGTCGATATACTCCTGCTTGTAGTTCATTTGAGCATACTTCATCAAATGGTACCTGACGGCCGAATGGGCGCCATCAGCACCAATCATGAAGTCGAAGTCGATCTCAATCTCCCTGGCGCGGCCTGTTGCCGACTCGGAGGTCATGACCTCGAACCAGGCCTTGCATCTTCTGAAGTCGGCGCCAGTGAGCTTGTGGCTGAAGAAGAACTTGACGTTTGGCATCTCCTCAAGAATGTCGAGCATGCGCTTGTTCAGGCCGGCGCGGTCCACGGCGTAGATGGCCTGGGGTCATAGTCAGCATGTCGCGACCATGCTCTGAATTTGTGGATGAACTCACCCTGCCGTGGACGTCGTAGTCCTGGGCGGCTTCGTACAGATCACCTTTCGGGGTTCTGCCGTGGATCATGCGTCCCCGCATAGGGATAGTGGCGCCAAAGACATGTTCCAGTAACTTTGGCTGACCAGCGTTGCGCATGGCGTTGATGCCGCGCTCCGACAACGCCAAGTTGATGGACCGGGTGAAGTTTAAGAGGGTCGTTGAAGGATCTCGGAGGTCTGCATGGTGTCAGTCCTCGTCCAAGTGAGTCGTCAATGAACCACTGTTGGCGATTGCTCCAGGATGCTTCCGCCATCACCATGGTTGCTCAAGTCAAGTCAAGAACCCTTTAGGCGATTCACCTCAGTTGGTGGGGCACATTGGAGCGGGATCCACGAGCACCATGATTTTCCAACGGTCGCCCGGCCCAAAACGGGAATTTGAGACTTGGGAGAAGTGAAAAAAGCAACACGCGACTCACCGGCTCTCAACTCGTAAATCTCGACATCGTATCCGCGCTGCGCAGCGTATAACGCGGCCAACGAGCCGACGGGGCCGGCGCCGACCACGACGACTTTCTGGTTCTTGGCCATGTTTTTTTTGTTGCTGGGGGGCCGCCGGGTATCTCTCTTTTAGTCTCTCGTTCTCAACTCATTCATTTATGCAGCCGGAATGGACTCGAGGAAAGATTTGCACCGTGGCGTGAGAAGATCTCGTCTTGCATGACGATTCAACTTTTGGCGGGTCAATTCAGCCGGATGGGATGGCAACACAGGCGTCAACGACTTTTTTTGCGCATAGCCGCTCTGCGGTCCTGTCGGCGTTCGGTTCGCGGGAATACCCCGGAAGCTCCGACAAAGGAAGCTCCGATGCATAGCGAGACTCTCTTTGTTCAGGCTTGTTTCGTTGCCTCTCTTGTTTTCTGGACCCTGGCAACCTGGTTGCGCCTGCGCTCATGGCTTACAAAACACATTTTTGGTCTTATCGTTATCGGACGGCACCATCTTATCGATACATGTGCGACCTGCTTTCTTATCTTATCGGTGCATCGGCTTTTTGAGCCGCCCGCTTAAAAAGTCCACAGCCGGGTTTTGGTGCTGCAGCGGGGGAAACACTGCGCCAAAGCGCCTATCACAGCCTGCCACAGGAAATATTTGTTCCTCTCGGTCAGGTCACTTTGCCGCACCCGAACCGTCAATTTTAGGGCGTGTGATTGCAGCTCCCTACATCGTCGCCTCGTCTATCTGAACCCGGCCGATTTTCTTTGATTTTTCGGGGTCTTCTTCTTTTTCTCCTTGACTATACCGCGTCGATCAACCCGAGCTTTACAACCTCGGCCGCAATAGAAGAACGCCCCTCCCTCGCACTCACCTACCCCTCCATTACCAAACGACCGCCATTATGACCGAGCCTCCAGCAAAGAAGAAGTGTCTTGGTGTTGACTGCCCCAACGACGCTGGCACCCTGCAATGCCCAACATGCTTGAAGCTGGGTGTGAAAGACAGTTTCTTCTGTTCGCAGGATTGCTTCAAGAAGAACTGGGTAAGCAACGAAGACGCCCTCGTGCTGCTGCCATGGACGCGATTGCGACAGTTACTAACCCTCTCTCCGCAGGCCAACCACAAGTCCATGCACAAGACAGAAACGAGTATTTTGCACCATGTCCTCCCGCCAAAGGTTGTTTCTAAACCAGATCCAGAGACGGGTGTCTTCAACCCATTCCCGACGTACCCCTTCACCGGCCCTCTGCGCCCCGTCTACCCCCTCTCCGAGCGCCGAACCGTTCCTAAGCATATTCCGCACCCAGACTGGTGGAAAGACGGCATTCCCAAGTACCCCCGAAGCATCCTCAACCGGAACAAGGTGGACATTCTCGATGCCAAAGGTATCGCCGGCATGCGCAAGGTCTGCCGCTTGGCGCGTGAGGTCCTCGACATCGCCGCCGCCGCGATCAAGCCCGGCATTACGACCGACCACATCGACGAGATCGTGCATAACGCCTGCATAGAGCGCAATGTGAGTATGCCTTGCGCAGAGATCTGCGCCGGAGCGCACCCAGAGAGAAGCTGACGAGAACCCCGCAGGCCTACCCCTCTCCCCTGAACTACAACCACTTCCCGAAGTCCGTGTGCACATCGCTGAACGAAGTCATTTGCCATGGTATCCCCGATCAGCGTGTCCTCCTGGACGGTGATATTCTCAACATCGACGTCACTCTCTACTTCGAGGGCTACCACGGTGATTTGAACGAGACCTACTACGTTGGCGACCGCGCCAAGGCAGACCCCGACTCCGTCAGAGTGGTGGAGGCCGCACGCGACTGTCTCGACGCCGCCATCGCCGCTGTCAAGCCCGGAACGCTCATTCGCGAGTTCGGCAACATCATCGAGAAGATCGCCAAGGAGAGGAACTGCAGTGTCATCCGCACGTACTGCGGCCACGGCATCAACTCGCTGTTCCACTGCCCTCCCAACGTCCCTCACTACGCCAAGAACAAGACGGTCGGAGAGTGCAAGCCAGGCATGACCTTCACCATCGAGCCGATGATCGCCCTCGGCAAGTACCGCGACGTCACCTGGCCCGACAACTGGACCAGCACGACGATTGACGGCAAGAAGACCGCGCAGTTTGGTGAGTGGCCCCTGTCCGTTCGGAGCCTGCAAACGCGTTTGGGACGAATAGCTAACACAAATCGCAGAGCACACTCTTCTCGTAACGGAGGACGGAGTCGAGGTTCTTACGGCCCGAACTGCCAACTCGCCAGGTGGCAAGATTCCGATGCCCGGCACCAACGGCGAGACAAACGGCGCCGCCGCATAAACGGTCACATTAGCATCAAAAGGGGCATAAGCGAGCTGAAGAGGCGTTGAGTTTGTTGAAAACGGGCGGTTGTGGGTTCATGGGACGAGTGCACGGAGACATGAAGCCAACTGATGAGCTGGCATCGCTCGATTATATGGTACATGGAGGGAGAATATGTCCACGAATCCAGGGCTGCCATGGTTGGAGATGCGGCCGTCGAATATCATAAACATTGAAATCGTGACCAACGTAGTGTGTGCAGTTGTGATGGCCACGTGAGCCATGTTTGGTCAAGGAGGGCGTTTATGTTGGTCTGAGGGGTCCCTGTCCCTTGCAGATGGGTACGTACGACAGCTGTCATGGTCAAAAGTGAAAGCTAGGGGCATCCTGAGTCGCTGTCATGCTGACATGTGCGGTTGGGCTTCGTCATCCAGTCATCACTTCCCCCACGCATCCATTGAGTAATCAACACATCCAGTGTTCAATACTCGGTTGTCTTCGTGACCACCATTCCTAGAGGAACTTCGCATGTGATATACAAGCTCTGATTACTCGTACCCAATCGCCGGCGTTGCAGTTGGGGCTAGGAAGCAGTCGAGGTCGGAACCAAGCTCCCAGCCACCCGTTGGTCTGGATGGAACCCCTCCGCCGCCGCTTTCGCTCCAAAGCCGCCGGAGAAAGAGCTTCAATAGCGGCCTAATAGCTGGGTTCTGGCATCGAGGATCCCATGAACGAAAAGACCCACGGGCGGGTTCCGTTTGTTTTCCCCTCACGCATGCACCATTAACTGCGCAGTGTGGCTGAGATTGATGGGTCTGGATTTCAGTGAATGATGTGAACCTGTGGAAAAACCCACGCTGGGATTCGCCGGTCGGAGCGCGATGAAAATCTTGTCGAGCATGATGGAGCAGCTAGAGTTCGGCTGGGGGGTACGTACCTCACGCACCTGTGAGGTGCAGGCCGCTGACTTGGGGGGCAGTGGGAACATGGACTTGCACTAAGCCCTTCAGGGTCTTCCAGGGCCTCGGGGATAGCGCCTCACTGGCTGGAGAGCGCTGGGAGAGACGGGGGGGGGGAGTGGAGGGGGGTACTGACTGGGGGAGTCGGGGCAAGAGAAGAGTGCGACGTTGGCGTGGACTGGCGGGAGTAGGTAGGGTGAGAACCAGCCAGACCACCGATAGCAGAGCAAGGCATCGAGCCTCTTTCATCATCAGAGGTTTTGAAGCCCCGTAACCCACCCTCCCGATTTTCCACGACCCGGCTCGCTAGTGGCTACCCCAAGAACCAACGAGCCTCTCGCACCGGACTGGAACCACGACTCAACATCACCACACACCTCTTTCTCCCTCTTTCTCCCTCCTCCTAAGCTATCTCCGGCACCCCGTTGGACTTACTACACGTGTCGTCTTGCTCCGACTTTGCAACATCACCACAACACAACGCCGGCGCTGCCCAACTGGAAGCGAGCGACTCCCATCCATTTTACCATCCATCCCTCCTCCAACCTTACATCACCCTAGTGACGTCGAAGCATTCCACCCGCCCGCACCTCCCACGCAATCAAGCTCCAAGCAGCCTCGCGAGCTCAAGTTCCGTCAACCGACAACAGCAAACAGCAAACAGCCCTTTCATTGAGCCGCTGTCGCAACTCTTCTTCAACTCTCCACCACCTCACCACACCGAATTCGCGCAGCTCGCTGCCACTACCGTCAAAATGTCCGGCGAAGCGTGGTTATTCCTCTTCGCGGTGTTGGTCAACGCCGTCAACCTGTTCCTGCAGGTCTTCTTCACCATCATGTACAGCGATCTGGAATGGTGCGTATCTTCCTGCTCCTGTCCTTCACTGCCCAGAACGCGACTCGCCGGCCTGCAGCGAAACGCGCGCCGGCTTCCTCGTGCTCGGACGAGCTGTCCTCCTGGCCATGCCGCTGCTGCAGGCCGCTCGTCCCTGTCATCCCATGAGCTATTTTGTCTGCAATGGATGCTAACGAAGGATTCTGCAGCGACTACATCAACCCTATTGACCTCTGCAACCGTCTCAACACTTACATCATCCCCGAAGCCGCCGTCCATGGATTCCTGACCTTCATGTTCCTGATCAACGGGTACTGGGTGCCGTTGATCCTGAACCTGCCGCTCCTCGCCTACAACATCAAGAAGTATGTCTTAGCCTAGCCGACCTATTGACAGAGAAGAGGCGCTGACCATGATTCAGGATTGTCGACAACACCCACTTGTTAGACGCCACCGAAATCTTCCGCAAGCTGAACGTGCACAAGAAGGTAATGACTGCCTATCCCCGAGCTGCGCCCAACTGTATCTGACATGTGCGCAGGAATCCTTCGTGAAGCTTGGCTTCCATCTGATTATGTTCTTCTTCTACCTCTACAGCATGATTGTCGCCCTCATCCGCGACGAGTCGTCCTAAATGCTGGAGTCCTATCTCTGCGCACGAAAACGGGACGGAATTCTAGTATATACATCACCATGCCACGCGGACAAGAATGAACCAACTACGCGCCAACGCTTCCCTCCTCTGGATGATGCGCCTACCGGGGCTACCATCTGAGTGCACAGGCGAGCAACTACTAGACATGGGGCTGGGGGGGGCGAGAGTGTTGTCATGATACCAGAATGCGGGGTGGTTTTGGGGGGATCTGGCGCTGATTGCATTGGTCTGTAGGAGTTACGGGCAGAGGCTTCGGTGCCTCTGTTTGGATTCTGATGATGATGAACGGGAAAGGAAATAAACTATCACGGTGGGAGGCGGCACGAACGAACGGGCACGAACGAACAGGACGGGGGAGCGGGTTACGATGTGCAAGACCAATACCTAGCTGTTTACTTTGATGTTGCTGCCAGGCCGGCTGGTTCTGGGAGCGGCGGGTTGCGATAATTGAGTAATGACAGATCTCTGAATGTCACCAACATTATTTCCCCCCTCCTGCTTTTGGCCACAGTCAAACATTGCAAATTGGATGGCATGATTCCGTGGCGCAGTTGTCTGTGGTATTTGGTATGCTGTTAAAGCTGCGCAAGCTTTCCGTGTTGCGGCCTGTGCTCTGTCTGAGAGAGCTCCAAAGGTCGCAACTATTTTGCAGGTGCTACCATCCAAACAGGGTAGCTAGGTCGACCCTGACATCAGATCACGTGACTCCAACTTTTGTTGCTGCGACCTGGGATGAGCATCGTCGCGACCATCAGAATTTCCACGGCGACACAACCCCCCAACATTGCCAATCCTCCTGCGACAGACGACAGCATTTAGGATGTCGGGCTTCGGAGAGTACCCGCCGAATATGGCGCCGCAGGATGCCCTCATCGTGCGGCAAGAAGCAGAGCCCGACCACGCCGTCGTCCCCTACACCGGCGAGGATCTCTCCCGGCCCAAAGTCGGCCCCGCGAACCCCTTCAAGGATGAGTCGACGACGCTGAAGCGCAAAAATGTGCTCACCGGAATGGCCGAAGAGACGTACATCTCGGAACACACCTTCCGCAGCAAACACCGCGCCATCGAAAGGAAAGGCGGGCCGGAGCGCGAATACCAGACGGGCACCGCTGTCAAGGAGGAGAACGCTCGGATACGCTCAGCGCGCGAGAAGAAGGGCGACGCGACCATTGTTGAGGGGGATGGCGCTTACGTCGGTCCTTGGGCGCGGTACAAGCGCGACGAGTATGAGGTCGTGCGCGAGGGCGAGGAGCTGGCAAGCGACGAGGAGTACGAGGAGGTGACAGACGAGGACGACGTTGTCGAGAGCGGCACAGTGCTGCGCGCGCCCGAGGCGGCGCTGGCGAGGCGGAAGGAGGTTGAGGAGATGGGCGAGGAGACGACGACGTTCCACGGCGCAGAGGAGAGGGACTACCAGGGCCGGACATACATGCACGTCCCGCTGGACCTCGACGTCGACCTGCGCAAGGAGCCCGGCAGCGTCACGAATTTCATCCCCAAGAAGCAGATCCACACGTGGCGGAGCCACACAAAGGCCGTCACGGCGCTGCGCTTCTTCCCCGGGTCCGGACACCTGTTGCTATCTGCGTCGGCGGACTCGACGGTCAAGATCTGGGACGTCTATCACAACCGCGAGCTGCTGCGGACATACTCGGGCCACGCCAAGGCGGTATCGGACGCGACGTTCAACAACTCTGGCACGCAGTTCCTGTCGGCCAGCTTTGACCGGCAAATCAAGCTCTGGGACACCGAGACAGGCACGTGTCTGAGCCGCTTCTCGACGGGCAAGACGCCACATGTCGTGCGATTCAACCCGTCGGCGGAGCATGCGCACGAGTTTGTGGCCGGCATGTCGGACAAGAAGATTGTTCAGTGGGACACGCGCGCCGGCAACGAGATTGTGCAAGAATACGGTATGCCGCCCCTCTCTCTCGGCCCTCTTTACGAGATACTAACGTCCCCCAGACCACCATCTCGCAGCCATCAACACAATCACCTTTGTCGACGAGGGTCGCCGCTTCATGACGACCTCGGACGACAAGTCGCTCCGCGCATGGGACTACAACATCCCGGTCCCCATCAAGTACATCGCCGAGCCCTACATGTACCCGATGACGCGCGCGGCGCCACACCCGAGCGGGAAATACGTCGCGTTCCAGTCGTCGGACAACCAGATCGTCGTGTACGGGGCCAACGACAAGTTCCGGCAGAACCGCAAGAAGTCGTACCGCGGGCACAACAACGCCGGCACAGCCATCGACGTGAGCGTGAGCCCCGACGGGCAGTTCCTGGCCAGCGGCGACACGCAGGGGTTCGTGTGCTTCTGGGACTGGAAGACGTGCAAGATGTACCACAAGCTCAAGGCAGGCGACCAGGCCGTCACATGTGTTGCGTGGCATCCCCAGGAGACGAGCAAGTTCGTGTCGGCGGGCGCCGAGGGGGATATTCGTTACTGGGACTGATTTGTTGTCCCAAGGAATGTTGTGTCAGGGCGGCTTGTATTGTAGGGCATTGCTTGGCGTTGGAAAAGGGAATCAAAATGACATTGCCTGGGCTTGTTCCCATTGGCACCTATCTCGCAACATACCAAATCCTTCTTTTTTTCTTCTTGTTCCTCATGGTTTCCGTCTCCTTTGCCAGTCTCAACCGGCCTGAGTTACACAGCATTGAGGGGTAAAGACTGCCGTCACCTACCGACCATCAACCTCACCGCACACAAGAAAAAGCCACACGCGACACATCACTGGACGAACACATTCACGCTCCAGAGAGTCTAGACCTTTGAAGCCGCAGCAACCCTGTGGGATACCTTTTCAGGAAACAGCCACCGTGATGTACACATACAGACGCACCACCTTGATGCGCGCATCGGCGGCATCGCGCTCCAATCACATGCTACTTGGTATGGCCATTAGTGTGCGCCATTCCCATATGGCTCGGCCTCCGATCCCCCGCAAAATCAGGGGGTGGAGGGGGGATAATACTTACCAGAACCGGACTGCATTGTCAGACGGGTCGCGTTCCAATGCGGCCATTTACATTCCCTACCCCAACTGCCTACTCATGCATGCGTGTCTCACTTTTTCTCTTTTGCCATCCCATCGTACGTGACGGCGGGAAAAATTCCAGGACATCACATGGTTTTCGGTTTGTCCCGCCTCACTTTTGTCTGGTGTATATACTTGTCAACTGGCCCACCGCTTCGCTCCTTTTTGCTCGTCCATCGGGCTTTGAGGCTGCCGTGTGAAGGAGAGGCAATCCTGCTCGGTCTCTATAGAACATGGACTCTGCATACTGGGACATCTTCCCCGATGCCGAGGACGCGGACACGAGCGAGGAGGACGGGGCGGACGTCGAGAGCTCGTGCTCGCCGGACCTCGAGATCCCCTGCGCCAGGTGCAAACACAGCAGCCGGCTGTGCAAACGGTGCAGAGAACGACGACGCCAACACCGACTTGAGCAGGATTCCACGGCTCCGCGGCGCTTACTGAGGAAGTCGTCTCTTGAACTCGCCTGTTTTCCGGAACCTGCCACCGCCTCAGGGCCAGCAGACCACGGCCCTGCGGCCCCTGAAGTCGCCATCCCAGAAGTCGTGCTCCAACACCCGCCCTCGGACAATGAATCCCCTGATGCGGCGCAGAAGAACACTCTCTCCGTCCCTGGGCCCGTGTATGCGTCAATGTACACCAACTCGCCGTCGTGGATGTCAACGTACACGTCCTCCACCTGCGCCACGACGTATACCACGACCCACGAGCGCTCGCGGCGGGACGGGGAGGCGGATGTAGACCGCGACTGGCTGGACGTCAGGAGGCGCAGACCGCCGTACCCTCGACGGCCGCGGACTTCGAGACGGGACGGCGGGGGCAGGTCTGTCGGAGGCGGGCGGGAGCGGCGGTCGACGGGGTGGGGCTTCGGTACGGGGACGGGGTTCGGGTGGGGGATCGAGTTGAGGGGGTGGGACGCGGGGGAGGTGGAGAGCGGGAGTTATTGCGTCCTCGAGGGGGCGCGGTGGGCGGAGCAGAGGGTCGTTGCGGCGCCGAGGCAGCAGCAGTACCGGAACCAGAAGAACGTTGGAAGGGCGAGACGGAGGTGGCGCGGGGACTTTGGGCACTTCCCAGGTGTGTCGAGGGCGAGGCCGCTGCCGCTCGTGGAGCCGCCGACGCCGAGGTATATGTTCGATGTCTTTGCAATGTCTACCGCGGGGACTGGGGAGGGGGTTTTGAGAGTGCCGTATGTGTCGGAGATGGGACACGCGAGGGTTGTGTATACGATGGCGTATGGTAGGGGCACTGGGTCCGCAAGGGGCCTCTGGGGGTTGTTCGCCCCAAAGGACCAAGGCAAGGGTGATTTTTGGGGGGTTCTATGGCGTGAGGGGATTTGGAAGGGAATCTTGGGGTGTTTAAACGATGTACTTAGCCTTGGGAGGGGAGGTGCCGGGTTGGACGATGTAGATTAGACAGACACGCATGGGATAGGGCGTTGGCTCCGCATAAAACAGCATTCACAATACGTTGGTTTATCAATAAGTGATACATTTCTATCTGAAATAACCCAAGTCCATGCCACTAATCCCGCTCTTGTGCATCCAAACCGAGCCAGTCGCTTATCTAGCAGAAGCCCAGCCACGCCAGTTCCTAGATACAATACATGATGATATTGTCAGAGTCGGAATCATAGTCAATAGGGCCCCATCCATTATGGCCATTCGCCGGCTGGCCCAGGACCGAAACTGGCACAGCGGCTGGGGCTGGAGCTGGGGCTGAAGCTGGAAGTGGAAGTGGAACTGAAGCTGGAGCTGGATCCTGAGCTGGAGCTGGAGCCGGTGCCAGTGTTGGTGCTGGAATCGGGGCGGCGGGTGGAGGTGGAAGAGCCGGCGCCGGCGCACCTTGACTGCGCAGCCCTGTCCTCGAGCCCTTCGCGGCCGGCTTAGCAGTGGCCTTGGGCGCCGTCGTCTTGGGTGCCGTCTTGGGTGTCAGCTTTGTCTTCTTCGGCGCCACCTTGGTCCTCTTCTTCTCCGGCGCCTGATCGTCGTCGTCGTCGTTGTCATCGTCGGGATTCGAGTCGTTTCCTCTCCGTCTCTTAGGCGCTGTCTTGGGTGCCTTTTTTGAAGCTATCTCTAGGGCGTTCTCGGAGGCAATTTGGGAAGCAGCATTGGGCGCAGGTGCCATCTTACTGGCTGGTTTTGTTCTCGATTTCGACCTCTGTTTGGCCTCATCATCACTGTCCTCTGAGTCATCCTCTTTATCGCCTCCATCGCCCTTTGGCTTGCAGCTTTTTGGAGCAGTCTTCGGCTTTACTCTCGAGGCGGCCTTCTGAGCAGCTTTTGGGACCGTCTTAGAGGCAGTCTTAGGTCCAACCTTGGGAGCAATCCTCGACTTCTTGGTCGCAGGTTTCGTTGTACCGGCAGCCTTTGGTTGAGGCTTCGTTTTTCCTTGGTGAGGCTCGTCGCCGTCGTCATCACCATCATCCTCTCCATCATCATCCGGATCGTCCACCTTCCTCTTTTCGTGCAGGGTTATCTGTGTGGCCTTGGGTGCAGGCTTCAGTACTTTCGTAGGCTTCGGCTTTGGCTTCTCGTCGTCGTCGGTCTCCTCAGGGTCGTCATTCTCGTATCCTGTTTTTTGCTTATTGCATCGGAGGGCGACTTTAGGCTCTTTGGGTGCGAGCCTTGTGGTTTCAGCGGGCTTGTTCTTCATTTTTGGCGTTGGTTTTGGCTGATCCCCGTTGTCCCCTTTATCGTCTTCACCTTCGTCGTTCCTCTTCTTCTTCTTACCCTTGCCTTCATCCTTCCGCTCATCGTCGTCTTCGAGCTCTTCAGACTTTCTCTTTGTAGACACAGTTGACGTCGGAACAAGGGTCGCAGTTCGACCTGTAACTGGAGGCCCAAGTAAGCGTCTAGTCCCACCGCCCACTACGCCGCCGCCATCCTTGATGCTAGGCATCGCTCCAGATCCACGGCTGCTGCGGGAGCTCCTTGGACCCCATGCATCCGCAATTCTGCTGGGACTCTTGCTCCCACCCCAGTAACCCTCGCTCCACGGAGGAAACAGCCCAGCTGTGAGCGCTGTGGGCCTTGGGGGTGCCGACTCCGACCTGGTCGGCACGTTCAGGTGAAGGCAGTACTCAATGTCGGTGAGACGGCGGTCCAGCCGCTGCTGCTGTGAGGCCATCGTATCCAGCTGCTCACCCAGGCGGTCCTGTTCATTCTCGTAGTCTTTCTGTCGCTGCGTGAGGCTAGATCTTTTTTGGAGGTTGCTTTGCCCGTGGGCCTGCGAATCATTGTTGGGCTGGGATCCGCTCGGCTTTGCTTCATCACCATCGTTGCTGTCAATGCTGCCGACGTAGACCTCGAGATTGTTAACCCTCGCGTCGAGCTGATCGCGCGAGCGGAGGAGGTCGATGATTTTACGGTACGTAGTTTTCTTTGTGTTTTCGAAACCAATCTCGAGGCGCTTTAGCAGTTTTCCGTGCTTTATGGGGGGCTTGTCTCCGTCCTCTGTCTTCTCCTTGGCGAAATCCATTTCTTTTGCTTCGTGAGGGAAATTGCTGAGCAGCATCTTTTGGGCGTTGGATGAACATGGGATGTCATCCTCGTCAGCTAGGTTTGTAGCTACCTGTTTCCCATGTACCTTCTTAGACAGACTTTGCTCCAATAATGCTTCAGACTGAGAACTTGAGACTTTAGGTGAGCTTGGGGGATTTGCCTCAATGCTGAACAAGGATGAAGAGGCACCGTCGGAAGGAGATGGCATGTCGAAATGGTCCATTCTAGCCTCTGGCTTGGATGTATCTTGCAATACCGTCTTAATTAGAAGCTTTGTTTTCAGTATGGTGAATGTGTTTAGTTGGTGGTGTTCGTCTTAGACGTTGACTTGAATATGGTGGGCTAAAGTGAAATGAGTGGGTTCGTGCTGGAACTTTATGTCTCGAGAGTGGGATACGAAATTTTGATCCGGGACCAGACATGAGAATCTTTTGTGTACGGATTGCTTCATCTTGCCGTTTTTCTTGAAAACGCTGTGTTTCCACACTCCATTTGTTAAACCTTTGATCATTATTCACGTGAGCCTTTGTGTCTGCCTAAATCGAATAGAGCCCGAATCCTCCATCTTCCAAAGCCCCTGAGGTGGCAGAAACCTGATCAGCTTTTCGAGTAAACAACAATTACTGCCACTTTGTTGTCATCACTGATCTGTTGCGGCGGGAGGTTGTCGAAGCACAAAGAGATGGGGCCACCAACAACACGCTGCGGTCTTTGATCATCGAATTGAACATTGAAGGCTACCTGAAAGTTCCACCATTGTCTCAATATACACCGTATCACTGGTTCATCATGCAGTTGCCATCTTTGTGCAGCTTTGACCATTGTCATCCCGACTAGCTATTTTCCCCAATATCTGCCTTTGACTGAACAGGTGTCAGTACCATAAGGTCAATCAGAGAATAGGCAACCTCGGCTGCAGCAAGAATAGTGGTCTCGCCGTTGTTGTCATACGCGGGTGCAACCTCAACGACGTCTGCACCGACTACGGAGAGCCCTTCGAGGCCGTCGAGGATAGTGAGAAGCTCCCGCGTAGACCAGCCTCCCGGCTCGGCTGTCCCTGTAGCTACTCTTCATTAGTCATATTTCTGATCAGTCCTTTATGTGTTGATCATTAGTACCTGGAGCGTATGCCGGGTCAAGGACATCAATGTCCACGCTGATGTAAACCTTGGAGTCATCAACGCGCTTCTTGATCTTTGATATAATTCCTTCGGATCCCAGCTTGTCCAGGTCGCGAGCAGTGATGATTTCAAATCCGCAGCGGACATCGTTTCTTATATCACCTTTTCGTCGGATCAAGGGAGCTCGGATGCCGGCATGAATCGAGTTGTTCAAGATCAGATGCTAGAACCGTTAGCTTTTTTAGTGGTGCCTCGTACGACCGACGGTTTTGATACCTCTTCATGGGCAATATGGAGGAATGTCCCATGGTTCAGGCCTCTGCTATGGTCAGCTCCGACAACGATTTCGCAGCCAATTCCTTGGTTTTTACTTACGCATAGTCCGATATTCCACCTCCTGAACAGCGGCATAGTCAGTGCCTAGCTCCATCATCTCATAAGTGATATAGCTTACCGAGAACTGCGGGATCCCATGTATCTATGGAGGCGTCTTAGCATCTGAATTCAATTCTCTCACAAAGACCACGAACCGATGTGGCTGTCAAAATGAATCACCGAGACAGGTCCCCATCTCTGATACGTTGAGCGCAGCGCAGACAACGTCGTTGTATGATCTCCTCCAAGGGTCAAGATTCTTGGCGTGGAGGAGACGGACGAATTTGCTGCTGGTCGACCAGAAATTGCCTTTGATTTGTCAGTCATTTTTCATCGTAGGCTAGCGAGGGGGTTTCAACGGTATGGGCTCTGTCAAGTCTCTTCAAAGACACTGTATTGTCCAGCCACGTGAGTCTGGCATCCCCGCAATCTACCACAGTTGCCCAGCTTTGCAATGGGTCTCGACCTATTTTGATATGAGTTAGGAGGCAAAGACGCAACGTGCTCGTTCCCGAGGAGTGGCATGCCTGTGTAAACGCTCCATTGCCCGAGGCTTTTCCTTTGGCTGCCCGTACGAATAGCTGGTGGCCCAAAACGTGCCCCTGGGCGACCAGTGGTTGTCTTTCATCGTCATTCAAATGGGCTAAACACCCTGGGAGTAAGAACTACGGTACTAACAGTGTCATGAGGGGCCCCGAATACGGCAATGTCATACTTGTGATCCTTGGTGCTCTGGTCGGAAAAGCAGTCTATGAACGGGAGGTTCGCGAATGTTCTCAGTCCAGCAAACGAACTTGCGCCGAATGGATTGGTTTCATCGTCGTCTATAAGGCTGACCGGTATTTGATTGCCATGAGGAGCCTCAAAGTTGCCGAGTGCTGAGTGGGGAAGCTTCCAAGCGATGCCCCCTTGAACAAACAGTAAGATGGTTGCTAGTGAATGCATCATCTGACCAAGAATTAACCTTGAGAAGACTGTGATCTAGACAATGATCTGAGCAGAGAAAAGATCGGGGTTTCTTTTGGTCAAATGCTGGAACTCAAGATGCCGCACTGCAGAGGCCACAGGATGCAGGCAGGTAATCGACGTCATCGTCTCTATTGGGCCCCTTCCTCGTTCCTTATCACAACCCCTCAATGGAGTCGGGCACTAGCCACACAAGTGTGTAAGTGGAGGTGTGGCTTGACTCCGAAGGTCGTCCCTACCCTGAAGTTATCGAACATGAGAAACGGAAGGCGCATTGGAACTGCAGAGCATGCTGATTTCTTTTTCGGGGGAGGCACAGAGCTCTCTGGGTTCTAAGATGTCTCTTCCAAATCCATCAACTCCAGCCATCCGCCAACATCCACGCTTTAATAGCCTTCATTTCCTCTATTCCCTGTGATGGCGGCAGCAACTACCTGAAGGAGACGTTCCTCCCTATCGATTTCTGAATCCATCATCTTTGAAAAAAACTGCTCCTCAAAGCAAAATGATTAAACGCCTTTCTCGGTCCACAGCAATCAGCGGCCGCCCTCGACAGAACCTCCGAAAGCAACTGCGATTCCGCCAAGTCGCACACGACGGCGCTGTCGACGATGACGACGAGGAAGGCCCTCCGAGGCCTCTTCCCGAACATGACTATAAGGCCATCTATAAATGGTGGAACGACGAGTACAGACTGGTTGCAGTCTGCATTGTCGGCGCCATTACCCTAGGCATCATCTTCAAGAAGTTTGACAATAAAGTGGTGCCCCAGCTAAAGGGCGACATCGACTTCGACGTCATCATCGTCGCCATGTTCACTTGCGTTCGCGTGGCCATGAGCGGTATTGTTGAGTCGTCCATTAGCCAAGCTGCCTGGATTTGGGTATCCGAGGCACGTCAGCGTCGGACCAACGATATGCGAGCAAGGCTGGAGGACTTCAAGATCTACGACGAGGCATCGCGCGGGCTCTGGGGAAGTCTGTGTCTTCTGTGGCGGCTGAGGGGAAAGTGAGCAGTCGCAGCTTTGTGTTCGTTGAAGCTTGATGCTGACGTCTGAGCTGACAGACATCTCGCCTGCATCGGCGCTCTGATCGTGGTCCTCACTCATGGACTCGAAGCCTCTTCCCAGCAACTTTACCGGTACGAGGGCCGACCGATCGAGGACAAAAAGCCCGATGATCCCCCCATCCCGGCACCCCCGAGAAGCGATCTGTAGGACTACACGGTGTCCCGGGGTCTGGACCCTCGTAAGTGGTATCACGGTCTTCGATGCAATCAGTTTCTAACGTGCCCCAGTTCCTTCTCTCAACGTGTCAACCAAAGCAGCCGTTTATAGAGGCATCTTGTCTGCCGACATCATGGAGCTCGACGTTGAATGTTCCTCCACCAATTGCACGTGGCCCATCATACCAACACTCGCTGTCTGTGGAGAGTGCAACTCGTTGAGGGTAAGTACAATGTGCACCGACAAGTCACAGACGTGCCTGTACAGCCTGCCCTCCGGGACTTCAGTGGACATCAGCCACAATGCGCCGGCCACCGAGCGGTTCCGGACGGCCTCGTCGTCGGGAATCTACCACCACTTCAACTCCACGAGCCAAACCTACATCTCCGTATTCGACGTTCTCTGGGTCTTGAAAACAAGGAAAAGAACAGAGATGGTAGGCCAGGAATGCGCGCTATGGTTCTGCATGATAAGCTACGACATCACAGTAACCGAGAGCCGGTCCAATCAGACAATAACCAACATCTGGAACACGACACAGTTCGAGACCAGCAATAGCGCGCACGACGATGAGTACGTCTTCGTCGACATACCAGCAGACATGAACGTCCCGAAGACGTCCAGATACAGCATTTCCAGGAAGGCGCTGGCAGCGTTGCAGAGGTTTCTGGATCCGCTAGTTGAAGGGACGTACGAGCATCAGTACACCATCATCAACTTTTCATCGGACTGGATCGAAGGGATGTACAACGCGCGACACAATCTTCCATCGTGGATCTATCAATTTAGCCTCAGTCTAACGAACGAGGTGAGACTCCACGGGCAAGTTCGAAGCAACCAACCCCATGAATATGGCGGACGGGCGTACAAGGTGGCGCAGATGATCATTGTGGAGTGGAAATGGCTGCTGTTTCCTACAGCCCTGATCATCGTCAGCATCTACTACCTCTTCCACACCATCATCAGGGGCGCTCGCGACGGCATATCGGTGTGGAAGAGCGATTCGTTGCCGATGCTGTTCTGTCGGATTGATACGTCGATTCTCGTGAGAGTTGGCGATGGCATGGATGTCCCCAACGGACTGGACGATGCCGTCGGCAACGTGAAGGTGTGCTTGTTAAGGGAAGACGACGGCGATTGGGTCTTCAAGCCGATTGAGAGCGAAGACTCTTCCTCTGAATCCGATGCTGACTGAGCACCATCTCAATCCTACTCAATGGACGGCAACCAAATGCTCATCAATACATCATCTCGTCCTACTACCAGAGACCTTGAAAAGTTGGAGCAAATGAGTGTATGAGGAATGTGAGCCTCAATTCCGCGCCCTCATGTGTCACTGACGTTCCTGAGCGGAAAATCCTCCGGAAATTTGGGGTCACCGTTGCTGATGACGCTAATGACTCGACATGCAGCGTCAATTGGGGGGATATTCATCATGGCTGATTGGCCCAAGACGCCAACCTCTTGTGGAGCTTACTGGGGTGCAGTCGTAGAGACTCGGCAGAGTTCCTCGGCAGACAGATTGCTGAGTTGCTGACTCTGACTGGCTATGTCAACATCGACCATCCACTTGCAGTGTGCCTCGGCACTTTTCGCTGATTAGCCTACATGTGTACGGAATAGTACTACTACCAACAGGGTTGAGCGCTACCCGTACGTCAAAGCATTTCAATTGACTACATGTTGTTAGTGTTTTGCCATGAAGACAGTCCGGACGAGTAAGGGAATGGGAGAGGCAGACCCCGATTCCGACCATTCCGAGGCGGACGTACGATGCTCATGGATGACAAACAGCTTCCCCCTGGTTGAAGCTCTGGCGCCGCAAGACGCCAACCCCGTGTGGTGTCCACAGCACTGTCTCTTCTCAGACGCCTAGCGTCAATTGATCGTCAACGGCTCCAGAAAAGCTCCAGAATAGATGCAGTCTTTCCCCTCTTCCCCACACCCCGCAAAGCGTTCCCGTGTTCCCGCCTTCGGTCACTCCTGAATTTGGGGTTCTCAACTTTTTCAACTTCCTTCGCGTCATCTTGTCCCGTCCTCAGTCTCCGTCCACGAGCTTCACCTCGGTCCAATTTGCTATCCCTGCAGACCACAAGTGAACAGTGTCTTATCTCCGGCTTCGACCCCTCGATAATGGCATCCGCTGAGAGTGCAGCTCCAGAAGCACCCAAGACAAAACCCCAGAACAAGGTCCGCAAGCGCGCCCCCAAGGCCTGCTTGTCATGTCGCGCTCGCAAAGTGAGATGCGACGTATCTCAGCGCGGCCGCCCGTGCATGAATTGCTATCTAGACAGTGAGACGTGTGTCGTTACTGGACGCGCGTCTAGATTGTGAGTTCTCGCATTCCCTTTACAGTCATCATAGAGAAGCTAACTGTCTATAGTCGCAGAGCACAGCAGCGAGATGGCGTCGACAACGCGCCGACATCGTACCCTCCATGCAACGCCGACGACGGAGAGCAGCTCCATATTGTCAACCCCATTGCGCCATCAAGCGACGATCCCCGACCGATACTCTCCAACGAGTCTGACAGTCAACCCCAAGCTTGCGATCATTCACACGGCGACGCCATCCCAACACCCACAGCCACCGTGGGGACAAAAAGTCCAACCGTAAACAACACAAACAACCATCACCAAGGCCATGCCAAACCGACTCATTTTCAAAGGTCCTCGACAACGTCAACGGGGGCTCGCGAAGCAATTTCTTCCGCTCCTTTACTGTCGAACAACCCGACGTTTACGACGTCATGGGCCACTAGTCATCAAGACAGCTTAGGCATAGACGTCACATACTCGTTTTATCCGTTTCTCGCTCTAGGTAATCTGCACGGAATCCCGCCTCAAGACGTCAATTACTTGGAGCTCCAAGGGTGTTTGCGGGTACCCACGCGCACTATACTCGATGAGTTTGTACAGCAGTACTTCCTACACGTCCACCCGTTGCTTCCCATGCTTAATGAGGGCGACTTCTGGGATGTGTATTGCGTAAACCCCAACAGCTACGTACCTACCGACAAGTTGTCGCTGCTTGTCTTTCAAGCGATGCTGTTCTCTTCTTGTAATGTAAGTGCCCACCCACGAATGGCTGGTTTCATCTTATTGACGCGACCTATAGTTCGTTTCCCGACAGACCATCAAGACCTTGGGCTTTTCTAGCATCCGCGCTGCACGGGCAGCCTTCTACCGACGCGCGAAGCTCCTCTACGACCTCGAGTCCGAGTCTTCTCCTCTCGCCATCTCACAAGCGGCTCTCCTACTTTCTTTCTGGTCTTCTCCCACATCTCCAATCTTCCGCAAGTCAAATACTGCATGGCTTTCCATTGCGATCCAGAACGCCAAGATGGTCGAGGCGCACCACTACGCCACCCGTACAGCGCCCCCGAAGAAACGCAACCTCCTCAAGCGGCTCTGGTGGTGCTGCATTATACGTGACCGCATCATTGGTCTGGGCTTGCGTCGTAGTTTGCAGATTACCCGGAGTCACTTCAACTTTGACTCGAACGAGGCACTAGGGTTTTCAGACTTATCTGATGAGCTTGAGCGGAGTCGGGTGTACAACCCAGGTACGAAGCGGTGCTTGGCTGAGATCTTGGAGCAGTTGGTTGAGCTGTGTGTTGTACTCACCGATATACTAATTTTGGTATTTCCACTGGATGATCGACCAGGTTGGGGCCGGGAGATGCGCGCCGAGGAGCAGGATAAAGTCCGTGGTTGTAAGGCTGCGTTACAGAGGTGGCACAAGGGCGTGGCGCTGCGATTTCCTATGTTCGGAGGCGGCTCTGTTGCGAGGGTGAAGTCTCCCGGGAATGAGTTCCAGCATGACTCGGTGATCTTGTACACCAACTTGATGTACATGTATTATCAGTAAGTTACGCTTTGTTCAGGCTTGTAAATGGATACTAACATTTTCAGCTCGTCTCGAGTCGTCCTGAGCCACCACGAGGTTCTCCACCTCGCTATCACTGCCGCTGCACCGTCTTTCAACGCGATCCCTACATCGGACCTAGTTATCATTGGAGAGAATCGACACGAACTTCAAGACGCCGCATCAGGGGTTACCGAGTGTCTCAAGGAACTTATTCATCTCCGCCTCGCTCGCTGGTTGCCGATCAGTGCCGTCGCCTGTACTGCTTTGCCGTTAGTCTTGCATATCCTTGACGTCAAGCTGTCAGCATCATCGAGATCCTTCGACCCGAACACGCAGTCAGCACTCAAACAACACCGTCTCAATATTCTCATTGAGGCCATGAAGACCTATCAGCCACAGTACGATGGCGTTGATTGGGTCAGCGAAACGATCCGGCACATTGTCAACCTTGCACAAATTGATTCACCGCCGCCGGGAGAATCCAGGAACACCGACGGTAGCGCTGTTATCGCAGACTGGACCGACATTCTCGCCTCCCAGCCAAGCTCATACCTTCGCCTCGCACTCACCATGGACCTGTCTTTGAGCAAAGGACGTCTTCCCGAAGACGGAGACTTTCCCGTCAGTCTCCGGGGACTCTTCACGGAGGGCTTCAATCCACTCAAAGCCCTTCTCGAGCGAAAACGAGAGGATAGCAGAAACATGAGTGTGGCCTTGTCCGGAAACGCGGAGTCGCTGACAGACTTTGATGCCGCGGCGATGCGTGTCAACCTCTTCCGCATGCAGCCGGGGACGGTAAAGGTCCTTCAAACTGATGAGGACACCACCTCGCCATCCTCGGCGGGAGGGGCTAGCCAAGACAGCGTGACAGACGATACATCCCCCCGGACCGCCGAACCAGAGTACCAAGCCACCGTCGGAAGCAGTGCTGGCGGGGACGTGGACATGGCAGACCGTCCACCGTCAGAAGGTATCGACGGTCTGGCAGCCGAGGTCCTGGCGGCGTTTCCTCTGGATGAGCAGCCGGGTATCGTGGATGAAGACTTTGACGGAATGTATTTTGACGGGATGCCCGGGCATGATGGGCCTGCGGGATGGATCGAGTCGGCGTGGAACGAGCTAACGAATGGGCCGGGCGAGGAGCGTGCAGACCGGGATACGGCAAGGGTTTTGCTTGATGCACTAAGGGAAGGGGATTTGGCTGAGTGTGCGGCTTAATTTGCATGGTGCGTGTGAGTGGGCCATGATATGTGTATTAATGGTCACTCTCAGGCCCTTGGCTATCCTAGTTTGTAAAATAAGAATGACGTATACGAGACTTCCAGCTTGATGATCTTGAGGTTGAATGAAGGTCCATTCGTCCCTTTCCAGGTTATGTCAGTTTCATCCCCGACGAGTCGTGCGTGGAAAGTGCAGTCTACTTTTGCCGAGTTAGAGGTGAGTAGCGAGGGTAAACGAGACGCTCCAGGGCAGTTCGGGCGTGGCGCCGTGTGGATTTAGACTTCGGTATGGACCAATTCACTACGGATGTTTCTTGGCGTTTGACTTTCACCAAGACTGCGCCGATCATGACGCATTTTCAAATCCTCTCTACTTGCAACACAGCAAACAGCGGAGTAAAAGGTGCAATGGACAAACAAATTCTCTATGTTGTGTATGTAGAATACCGCTATGTGACAAGACGCAAGAGGCTGGGTGAGAGCTTTGGAATGTGGCATTCTCCCTTCTTTCCAAATATATCTTCGAAGAGGAAATACAAACAGCGATGACTGGGTATCTGAGTCTGCCGCCCATTTTGGTCCCATCTGACCTCGGCGGCGTTGCTTGATTAGTCGGCGAAGGAGCGAGACAAAGTTGAGAATTACAATACATGAGGCAATTCGGGTTCCCGCAACGCCATGATTCTACAAGTCTTTACGTGGCCCGACTAATACTAGCCATTCTGACGTTGACATTGCTGAACGTACCATGACTCTAGCATCGTCCTTGAGGTTAAGTTCATTGTCCCAGCCAGGGCTATCGCATTGGAACAGCGTCATAAGGTAGTATCGAAATAGATTTACTTGATTAACTACGATAACGACTAGATATTTTGCCCTTGTAGGTTGTAAGGCTCACGCTACGAGTGGCACAGTCTAGAGATTGCGTTCGGTGTGATGCCACATGCTCTATTGAGCATCATAATGCTTAGAGGGCAAATTCAATACCAGCTATCTCTTACTCGAACTTTTGCCTCCCTCATTAGCTCAGAGGCTGTGCACTTCCGTTGAGTTATCTTTAGTTCGGGATGAAGAGCGTCATGGCAGGGAGAAAATCTGCTCATAATCCGTCTCTACTCCCGACAAGAAGGCTCAGATTGTTAAACGTAAATGGTGCACTAGCGTATGTAGTATTATATTAATCTTCAAAATATTTTTTCTATGGATAAGAAAAGAACAGTATAGGTTGTTGACGTGCTAAGCAGAGCAGAAAGCCATGTCATGTTGCAGACGTTAGTAACAGAAGCTTTTCCACTTGCTGTTACAATGACAATGTTGAATTAGTGGCCAAAGGGAGTAGAAAAGCCGAAAAGGATTTGGAGCAACAGGCCAAGAACACCCCCGACAGCACCAAACACACCAGCGACAACGCCACCGACGATGGAGACAAGGCCAACGACTATACCACCGAGATCCTGAAGGAGTCCGTTAAGAGGACCAAAAACGTTGAGCAAAAGACCGTTGCCGTACGCTAAATTCCAAGTCAGTAAGTGGAACATGGTGTGCAACGTATCAGACGAGTCAGTACTTACAGTCACCAAACTGCTTGTTGATTCCGCCATAGGCACCTTGGAGCTCAAAGACGATCTGGCTCATGTCGTTGATGATCTGCTGCTGGTTGCCCGCAGACAGCTGAAGCCCCTGGCCGCCAGCGGCGCCCGACTTAGCGGCTTCAATGGCGGCGATGATGTTGTTGGTTTGGGTAGAGATGAGAGCCTTGGCGGTGGCTTTCTGAGAAGAAGTGGACTTGGAGTTGATCCCGGCGACAGTGCTGTTGATGACAGCAGTGTGCCCGCGAATCTGGTCGTAGAGGCCAGAGACGTTGTCGACCACATTTGCGGCGCGGACGTCGATGGGATTGGCGGCCACCATGCTGGCAGCAATGGCGAGAACGGCAGTGGTAGAGAGGTACATTTTGACTACTTGTAAGAAGGTAATGGAGTCTAACGAATGTGATTTTGATGGAAGTGAGAGAGTGTGAATGATGAGAATGAGAGAGCTGTTGATGAGTATTAGGAAGTTGCTTGACGACCCGGATCTATAGAACTCTTTATAGCAATTCGTTTTTCACATTTCCATGGCTACGTGGCTTGAGATATTACTGGATCGCGACCGAGACCAGTTCAACTATGGCTGCTGCTATGACACGTACTGAGCTGGCTTCTCACGACCTCGTATTCTTCGTCGCTCGTGTTTTTCGTCGCTTTGACGATGAAGGTTCAAAGTACTTGTTGACATACTAAAGAGACCGAAGACAAACAGAAGTGCATTTGGAGCATTCCGTGACCCTGATGATGGACAACAACATGGCCGGACACTGGCTGCATGGACACCACCGCCGAAGATCCCTACAGAACCGAACATCTGAGCAAATGGGTGCCGCCCGGACAAGATGGCTCTTCAACAGCGTGAACACAGAGATAGGGCCAATTTAGACTGTGTGTAGTACGAGTATCTAGAATACACAGTCCTATTAATCAGTGACTGACGGATATCTTCACAGGCTGTTGCTAGCTCAGATAGCTCAGGTTTGTCTAATACAGGCCGCGGTTTGGTGTCAACTCGTTCTGCCTCGGAAGGGCTGCCGTCAGAGTGTCACGATGCCATTGGTTAACGAACGGCTGTGTGGTGTTAGTTCCCGGACCAGCAAGCAGTCGAAAAGGGCCGAAAGTCTAAACCAGGCAAGTCGGGTCGGAAAACGTGGCCAAAAATGCGAAAGCTTGGTTAAGATCTACCTTACACTAGACTAGCGCTGCTTCTCCATATCAATGCGCATACACACAAGCCACCGATACAACTTGACACAACGCAGTCTGACTTTCCAGTAAGCCGATAAGGAAACAGGAGGTCTATCATTCTACCAGGAAGGAAGATCTAATTAATTCTGATGGCTTGTCGTCCAACATGTAACAAAAGGCGCATAATGAGTTGCCTCACAATTATGCCATCGCAGCACGATCTAAATAATGGAGAAACTCGCAGTTAATTGGATCAATTTCACTGTTGCTAGGCATGAATATGATTCAAACGTTGCGGGACCCCGGTGAGGTTGATCTCCTCTACTCGTGCAAGTACATGTGAATCCGTTCGACGAACTAGCGGGACGTAGGTTATCGCTCCGCCTCTCTTTCTGTTCCCCTGTCGTCGTTTATCCCCGATTTCATGGGTTCCGAGATGGCCGATGAAGAAGCTAAGGCGGCAAGAGTCCTACTCTAGGCTCATGCCGATGGACAGTCGTAAGCTCCCCCTAATGCATCCTAGCCTAAGGGTCATCGGTTTTGATTCTAATTCAAACCTCCCTCCCCATTGCGGAAAGGTGGCATGCTGGTGCCAGTGGGGTGTCTTCGCAGAAACTTCTCCAGGTTCATCCGTTTCTTGACCTAGCAACACGAACTTTTAGCTGGCATAAAAAATCAGGGCCAGGTCTCCCAGCGAGATCTAATAAAGGATTCTGTACAGTCTAGTGGCGTATTCTTTAGTTATCTTGCGGTTGCGGGCCGTCCATCAGTTCCGTGAGGGCAACCTAAACTCCGTATGACTACTGCAGTGTAACATTTCTTCGCTATTCTTAAACTTTTGGTTCAGCCTGCATGCTCTCCCTGTTCCGTAGTAGCGTGCAGATGCTGATCAGCGCTAGTCCGTTGTACGTCAAAGAGGTGACGGTGAGCGGTGGTGCACAGTCACTAGCTATTTTGGTGGCTTCGGCGCAACGGCCTGCTCGGGTGTCCAACGGAGCGCCGGAGACACTCCGCACCCGTCAGGCTGATCCACTCGCTAATAATCGATCCCGGCTTTCGCCATGTTGGACCGGGAAAAGACGCCGATTGTCTTACTTCAAGTGGTCATCCGAAACTCTGTCGGAGTCCATCTTTTAGTGCCCTTGCGCAGGCGGTAGTGTAAGTTGGCAATACCAAAGTCCGAGAAGTGAATTTATACGCCCTATTCAGTTTCTTGAGAGTGGCAGGCTATTTCACACCAAGAATTCAGTCAAGTTCCAGGCTGGCTCATAGAAGTGGAAGCGGTAGTCGGTACGGCAGCATTCAGGGGTCAAAGAGGCATTTGAAGACTGCGAAGCCTGATAACTATTTTTCTCTTATAGCAAGTTGAATAGATATTACTGTTTACCAAGAGGAGAGTATCGTTCCTACTTGTTGAAAATAATTGCGCCTGCATCCTCGTATAATCCACCATTTACCCCCTGAAAACCTTTCTATGCACCGAGTCCCATCGTAATATATGCAGATGCGCCCTCCGATTGTTCCTCGTTTGCTCTCTCAACCGCTCAGTCTCTCTCCCTAAACGATGTTCTAGTACCATTCAGATTTCATTGCATCAAAACCTCTGCAATGGCCACACTTGCAGCTGAAGCCGTACTTGTAGTACAGTACGGAAGGATCTTTGCCGTAGGAAATCGTCAGCTCGTCACCCGTCTCGATGATCCAGTCACGGACGGTGAAAATTAGCGCCTCGTGCTCGGGTCGAAACTGGAACTTGACTTTCGGGAAGCAGGAGTGGTTGAAGCGACCTGCAACTGGGAAGAGACCGGCTACGTCTTGAAGAGGGCCTGAACGAGCCTTGTTAACGCTGTGCACATCAGGCTTCATTGGAAGGCGGGAAACAAAGCTGTATGTTTTGTCAGCCAGCGAGCCCAAGGGACACATGGAACCTTACGAGTTGGTGCTCCAGATAGCTTCCTCGAGTGTCTCACCGTCGCGACTGCGGTAGGCAAACATGTCGTTCGCGATCGCGCGCTCTTTATCTGGGAGCTCTTGGACTGAGGATGTGACGTTCTCGTGGACGGCATGATACAGAGCCTTCTCGACAAGGATCCTGTCACCTTTGTAGAGCGTCTTGATGGCAAAGGCACCCCAGCCGGCAGTAGGCGATCGTCGGATCTCGAAAAAATCATTGGCAAAGATGACCAACCGCTCCTGGGTGCCGTGCGAATCCTCATAAGTGGTCAGTAAGGGCAAATTAGCGATGGAAAGAGCGACAGGATCATCGTTAGTTCTCAAGCTGTTTCTCGTTGACGTTAGGCAATTAATAAGAATCTTTTTGTTACAAGGAAGCTTACCTGTTGATAGTGGCTTCATTTGAGTCGTCCGAGTTAAAGCGCGAGTTGCTGGAGGTCGCGTCAGGCGACAAGAGCGCGTGGCAATCGTCGTCGTTGTCATCGATCTCATAAACCTCGAATTCGTCCGGCTCGCAGCCAACAGCAATGCCTTGAGCCACATAAATCGTCTTCCAGGTGATGTCTCGAATGGCAAGGGGCGGTAACTCCGTACCAATAAACGCTCCAAACTTGCGTAACTCGTCATTGAGTTGCTATTGGTGCTTTAGTTAGCTACAGGCCATTTGAGGTACAGTAGTCGGGTGATAATACGTACCTCGAGCGGCTCAGCCAGGTCGAGGATCAAGTTGACTGTCTTGGGCTCAACATCGAGCAAACTATCAAGGCCCATAGACTTAATCCGAGTATTTGAAGCCGGTACATCAACGCCGACGTGGAGATCGTCCTGGCTTCCAGGGTGGTTGCTAGTAACTTGAAGCTGCGTGGCCAGCAGTCCAGACAAAGTCAAGGTTGAAGTCACCTTAGCTTGGGGGAAGGAGCTTCCCTGAGCGGGGCTAGTGGTTAGGATCATAGAGCCAGACATTATCGCGATTTCCATGGAGTTTCCAGGGTGAACTTTCGGAAGGACGGACGGGACTTCAAGTGAGCAGCCTACCTGGCTGTTTCTCTTTGGCAAGAGCCCCCGAGCGTGTCTGCAATAACAGTATCCAAGGGCACTGGTAGCTATCTGTTTGTTTTCACACATTACTTGTCAGCATCCTTCTGGTTTTGCTTTGGCTGCTCCCTCCAAAAGACGAGGGCTGGTCCGGGCCTCAAACCCGTAAAGTAAGCCGTCAAATAGCCACTTACCTAGATGTACGGCACGAAGGTGATGAAGCTTTTGCAATGTCGTTAAGACAATAAGCGATAGGTCTGTCAAGTAAAAAGATGTCAAAAGGCTCGGACTTGGCTGGGAAGTGGGTTTTATGAGGTTTGAAGTTGGTAAATATACAGACATGGTTCGAGCTGACTTGGATTCAAATAGACTTGCTTCGTCGTGAATACACTATAGTATTCACTTAGTTATTTCAAGCTAGATCTTACACCTGATATTGAGCACTTCCCCGCTAGAGTCTAAAGCTGGACATCCCGGCTTTCAAATCAATTTTGGCCTAAAGATTGGCAAAGAGTTGTGTCTTTCTATCGCTCAAGTGGATGAAGATTTGCGAGAACTTGACGGTGAAGTGCAGGTAAGTCCAATATTGGATGCATCTATATATAAGCATGAACGTCAAGGCAGGCTTACTTCGTCTCCTTGTTCGGGTTTCGTGTTCAAGATACAACTCAATCGATAATGAAAACACGACAAGAAACAAAGGAAAGAATAAATCTCTCTTTCCTGAAGGAGGTACTTGCAAGAGATTTGCAACATTGGGAAGGCACAAAGCCATCGGCTGGGTGAGCCTTCTTCAAGTTTGTTGGGAAGTTTCACAGTGGCAAACAACTTGACATTGCTTCATTGAGTCAAGATATGAAACAAGTTTGAAGGAGTCTTAATAATGGTAGCTAAGATTGAACATTGAGAGAACAGTCGTCTTGTACGATGGAACGCAGGATCACAAATATATCAGTGACTAAATTAATGGTACAGGCAGAGGATCCTACGTTCAGGAACTCTTGCTTCTCTTTCTGAGACGCAAGACCATGCGTGCCAAAACAAACGGGTTGGGCCATCGATTTATAGAAAAGAATGCAATGGGCTTCATGAGCCGTAGAGAATAGACGCGGATTCATTGCTTTTGTCCCCTGAGCTTCTTGTCTCACTTGCCTTGTTTCTTTGAGGTTTGTGGGTTTCATGTTGTTATCATCGCTCTGCATCTTTTGCCTGCCTGCCTGATCAGCCTTCGTGTTCTGCCTAAAGTTCATATGATGCGAAAGAAAAAGAAAACAGAGGGGCCGGTAGAGATAATTTGTTCATCGCAAGATACAAGTCAGGATGTTGTAACGGAGGTGACAGCCAAACTAGCAGGCATTGGTCATGAGGGCCAGCAGTCCTACTACGATGATGTCTGCTTTTCTTGTTCGCTCGAATAGGTTCCAGTCAGTCTCTGCCCTGCCACTTTGGGAACCAATTTCAGACACGTCAAATCGGGCCTAGTCTCGATCCAGAAGCACATGCTATGTCCTTCTCCTGGATGAGCAATCGGTCCAAGCCGTGGATGGATCAACATTCAGGACATAATTGTCAAGCAAATTCCAACAGATGTGAAGCCCACATGGATTATGCACAGCACCGACTTTGTGTCTGGAAACCGGAAGATGGTTTGGCGCTACATAGCCGCAGAATGCAACTGTTCGTCCATCGTCAGTGGCCCGGGCGTTGTCGAGGCGTCGCGGGCTCCCAAGGCTTCCTCAACAAATCGGGCGCTGCAGCCGTTTCAAACAAAACCCAGCAGCGCTCGGTCCATGGCTCAACTTTGCCTGAGCAGAAAAGCCAAGCCTCGTGGCACTGAGAAACATTTTGACAGGTAATTACCGCTCATTTTACTGGCTTCAGAGGAAACATCAGCAAAGTATGGCCATTGCCTGATTTACGCCGTTACTAATCTTCGGCATATGGTACGGTCCTAGTGACTTACATCATGAACTGGTAGGATTTCGTCCTTGTTGCTGTGGCTCGTGGTACCGGAAGAGACATGAACGGAGCGAGCCGTAAACTGCCAAAAAGGCCGAGATCCGACGCAAGTTGTCACTCTCCTCCGAAATCCATCATGTCCGAATGCGTGTTCTTCGGGGAGTTAGTTAATCGGTGGTAGTAAGATGTGGATGCAGCCGAGTCTGCCACGAGTTGTTGAGACAACACTGTGTGCTTTGACTTCAAGGCCCCTGAGCTTAAGCAAGGCTTTCTGTCGAAAACAAGTCTTTCATTTCTGCAGGGACGCAGGAGACACTTGATGTCGCGCAGCTATGGAGCACTGGCTCATGCTGAGGCAATGTCGATGCAGTAATTACGGACTGGGTAAGCCATATTACAACGCCGTGCATGTCTTGTATCGAGCATAGTAGCTTACTGGATGACGCATCGTGTACGATGAAAATTTCTTCCACAGTTGAAGCATATCTGGACAATGGTAGATAAAGTGTGATGCCGACTGAGACTTCCAAATCGCCGAGATAAGCTTATCTTGCTAATGTCGTAAGGTTGATGTCAATCCAACAGGATCCTGCTCCGTCTAGGGTAGTCCATGATGCATGCAGGATGCAGCGTAAGGATCGGTCATGTTAGGGCAAGTAGGAAGAAAAGGGTAGAAACTTAAACAATGCGTCTCTGGAGGTACGTACTCCGTCGGTGAGACTAAACCTGTGGAGTGAGACTCGGTGCCGGTAGCCAGTGAAGCGACTCGGACCCTTGCGCCCACTTTTCTAACTCTCAGCTTCGGTAGCATCTTAATTCCCTTGCACTGCATATCCCAAACCTGATGAGACGCCTCTTCGGTCCATTCACCTAAGTTTCCTCTTCCGAACGTTGTTGACCCGGATACTCTGGACTTGCAAACAGGAAAACCCACCCGCACCGGCAGGCAAAATGCGCAGGTCTCCATCGACGGAAAACGATCCGAGCTTCAGAATAGGTTGCAGATCGGCAAAGGGCTTCCCGTCCCCCGGCCCCGCGTGCCGTGGGCCGCTATCATGGGTCGCCCTGCCCAAAGCCCGAGCTTCGTTCCTTAAGTAGCAAGCAATAGATCAGGCTTTGTGTTTCTTTCTTGCTGCCCTCTAGGGAAGATTTCCGAGTTCAAGGTTCAGCTTCCTGTTGGATACTTTTGGTTCATCAGCAGCTTGCTCATGATCCCATGTGCCATTCTCTCTTATGTGCACAGGGGATTATACTTCACCCGTCCTAAAGCCGGAAATGGATCGTCAGGCTCAAGCCTCCTTCTCATCCGTCATCGCCCTGCTCGGCTTCCATGCCCGATTTCTAAATGTAGTCGGCAAGTCTGATATTAGCTGGGAAGCAAGCGGTCGGCACCCTATTTCAGACGAAAGATGAGTCCTCGGCCGAGCCCTATAGAGAAGCATATCCACATGCGTGACACATGCCGAGTGGCTGTTCAATGCAGAAGTAAGCTTTCCTCTGTCTTCACTGAGTACGACCATCCTTCTTTCGGCACTTCTTTCGTCATAGGCCGCGATGGGATGGCAACTATGCCATCTACGCTCATGCTTCTGTGCCCCGAACTCTCTTCAGGGTGCAACCCCCCGGAGGAAACATGCCTGCTATGGGCGTCCCGGTTGCCTTTCCGCGGACGAGCCTCACTTTCTTTGGATGTTACATGCTCAGGAAAAGCTCACTGTCCTTGCGAAAATGACTCACTCCCCTCTTCGCAACTACACATAAGAATACCAGCTGCCGCCCTCTTGCTCATCTACACCTCATCAAGTTCTAACCATCTCCAACCATCAAACACCCTCATCAATAACCTCAGAAGCGATACTGCTTGCCCAGAAACGAACCCACATCAACAACACGACGTTTGTATTAGGTAGGCTCGGTTATCCTGCGATGCGAGACTATTCTAACTCTGAGAATAGAAAAAAGACACAATGGACTCCAGACGCTCAAATATACAGAGAAACACAAGCTCCGGCCAGTCGAGGCACAGAGATGCCACTGAGAGGCTCAACGAAGGCTCTCGCTACGTCAAGACATCAAGCAGTGAGAGGCAACGAGAGGTCCCCCTGGGCCGCAGCGGATACAACCGAACTCGCGACTATGACGTTGCGCCAAAGGGACGTTCCGGATACAACTAGACAGGTTGTACTCAAGCGACTACACCAAATGGCACGATCAGGGGCTGCCTCATTTTGCAGATTATTAGAGATGACATACAAGTTCGAAAGATCCGGATAGACAAAGACAAGGGGTACGATTGAGATGAAGAATGATTAGGGGCAGCTTTGTAAACAGAAATAAGACGCTGGATTCAATGAAAAAGAGCGACGAATGGTCGTCAATTCGATAGAAATACTACATCAGTTCAAATACAATTGCTCACGTTCGAAAGTGATACCTCCTAGCCCATAGTATTACATCCCTTATTCCCACCTCTCCGTTGCCCACTGCAGTGATATTTTCTCCCTTTGGTTCACCACCGAATCCTTCTGAGGCCGTCTGGTGTTGCATGTGAACACATGGATTGTTCTTCCCATGAAACCTCAGGACCACACGGCACACGAGCTTCTTCCGGAAACCTTAACGCCAAATGACCTGTGTTGCCAACAACGAAACCCTCCCATTAAGAATCCACCCCCAAGCGTTTATCAATCTCACCTCCTGACATTTCTTTCCACAACGAGCTCCCTTTAGCTCGAGTCACTATGGGGCCGCATGACACCACCCCTAGGGAGAACGGCCGCCTAAGGCAGAACCCACTCTCTCCGGGGCCAACGCCCTGAAGCCACTTTTCCCGAGGCAACGTTTGCACTCAATGTAAGGCTCATTGGGGGATACCCAATGTAAGTTCCGGCACTCGCACAACCACCACTTGTCACCAGACATCGAAGTGATCAGGGCCCTGTTCGGATACAAGCCATCCCTGATGCCGCACTCTATGCAGTATCGGCGGAGAAGACGTTCTCCCTGGCGGATCGCCGGCAGATCTCTGGCTCCGTCGTGCATGCTGAGACGCCCACAGGAGGATACGACAACATGGGATGGCTTGTCTTCGAAGGATGGTTCGGGTTGGAGGGTGTAGCAGCGGTAGCATGCATAATCTCGCGTCTCGGGCTCTTCGCCTCCGCTCTTGCTCTTTCCCTCTCCCTCCGCGTCCTGAGTCGTCTTCTCCTTGCACTTTTTTTCAGCTTGGATGAGAAAGGCAATTTTGCAGGATTCGGTGGCATATAGTGGATTGTAGTGCTGATGGCGCCACCTTTCCTCTCCATCCAGCCCAGTGTTCTTGATTTCCAGAAGGGCGCCTTCTCGTAAATCCCGATTCATGGTCCGAAGGAAGTGTGAGAAGTCACGGTACGTCCTGGTCAGAGTTGGAGCGTTGGTGTCTGGAAAACTAGGGATGCTGTGAACGAGAAGGGCCGTGATGGTTGGACTGTTGGAATTGCGACGCCTCAGAGAAGGGGTGGAAGTGCTGCGACTCTTGGGTGAGGAGTTGGAATTTTTGCGACGCTTTGCAGGCCCGGCGCTAGACGAAGCCGCACGACGCTTCGTAGTAGTTAGGGCGATAGAGGCGGACGAAAAGTTCGAGGCAGTAGCCGCGGTTGTAGCAGCCATGCGAGCCCCTTGCGTCCGGGCAAATCTCTCTTCGAATGTGATGGCCATTATGAAGAGTTTGAAGGGATTCCAAGACCTTCTAGACGGTAGCCGTGTGGTTGTATCGAGGCTTTGGGTACCCTGGTGTGTGTCAGACAACATCACTCAGCAGATGTTCGAGAACCTTACTCACGATTGGTGTGGGGTTTCTTTACGGAAGAAGGTAAGGCAAGGTGTCAGGCAAGAAAGTATGGAAGGATATCTTACATAGATGAGAGGACGGAGGAGACGGGCTGAGCTCCGATACACGAGCTCTTATACAGTGGCTAGCCCAGGTCCCTGGATTCTTGCATAAAGGATGAACGCTGGTATCGGGACAAGCGTCATCTAGAGGTGAGGAGAAAAGCAGATCGAGCAAGGGTCGGAATCATGCCCTGTACTCCACTCCAACAAGAGCGACAAGACGAGCACGCGCAGCAATGCCAGCAGATGTGACAAGGGGAGGGTTTTTACAACTTGCAGATGATGCATTTTGGGCACGATTCACCTACCTCTTTGAATCCTTTGGACTGGACAATGAACCCCGACAGGGTTTTGTTCATTGGCCTCGAACCCCTTTCCATAACTCTCTGCAGGCGAGCCCACCGGCCATTGTCATCGTCTTTTCGCCCCGGCATCATGTTGCGGTGCCATGTCGAGCAAAAGCGCAACGCAAACACCGCATACCAGGATCAGTGTTCTGTCTCCGCGTTGGTGTGCAGACGCGAATTCCTGTTGGTTCTGTAGACGAAAGATATTAGCTCAAGCGCCCTGCCGCAAGAACTTCTGGCTCACCGGCCATGCAGGACTGCCCTTGCAGTTGCAGATCGAAGGACCACAGCCCAGGCTAGATGTTGCTCTGGGCGGGGCATTGCAGCGAGGAAGCCTTGGCTAAATGGCGCCGTCCTGCACTGGTGTCATGCGAGAGAGGGAAGAAGTGGAGGAGGTCGTTCATGTCCAGTGGCATGAGGAAAAAGCAAGAATGGATGGATGCTAAGATCCTGGTTAAGAGGGTCACCGGCGTTACAAGGGGGTAGCGTCATTCTCAATCCTCTTGTGATCGGGAGCTTGGGTGCTCCTGGCTGCCCGGATCCTGGAACCAGATGACGCTTACGGTTTCCGACTTCCAGGGCCTGCGTGTGAGAGGATGTGCGCATGCAAGAGGGGCATACCCGGGTTTGTGCAAGAAGATAGAGCTGGTCTTGTGGTCCTCCCCATACCATCTGCTCATCGACGGCATGCTTGCTCCCAGGTTATACGCTATCAACCTAGATAGGCCTGGCCTTCATCGTCGGGCATGATCGGAACTCGTTCATGGTTCCTCGTCCCCTCTTTGTCGACTTGGGTTTGACTCCGCATATAGCACACGAGGTAACTCGAGAGGACGATCGTTACCTGAGACATCACGGCGGCGGCTATCCTGTTGGCCTTGCTCTCGTATAGCTGCCCATTCATGATGGTTTCGAGATGTGTTCAGAACACCTCCCATCACCAACGGCTTGCTTCTTCCGCGCCTGGTCTTCTGAAGAAATCAGCGACCGGGAAATTCCTAATGTCTCTCCAGTATTGGTCATACACCAACTTGACGGAACATAAGGAGGATGGTGGCATGCAACCTGCATAACTAATTGAAATCACGCACATCCTTCAATCTCTTCCCTTTCCGTCTTACAATCCAGCCAGATACCCTTCGCAAATTCAACGCAGTTTGATCCACTTCATTCACCCATTATCGGCAACTGCTTGAAACGTCAGGGTCGTGCCTAGAGCGACGTGCTTACGAGTGTATCGGTGAGCGGGAAAGGGAGATTACACCACCATGAGGGCATCGCGTAGGTGTGATAAGTGTGACGAACGTGATGAGCGAACCATTCTGCCGGAATTCTTGTCATATTTCCGATCATGTCCAAGACCTATGTCTAGGCGCTCGGCCGTGAGAGGCGGACGAGGCGATGTGAATTAGGCGCAGCCCCCCCTCCTTCGGTGCTGGCTAAGATGGACACGCATTGGCGCTCCGCGAACCCTGGTCTTTCTTGTTGGAGCAAGATCGCAAACAAACGTTGGCGATGCTGGTCCTCGCCAACACTGAGGGATATCAAGTCCACTCTTTTGGCGGACAGGTGTGGTTTACATTGCGACCAACATTAAAACAAGGGTTGGTCAGGGCGTCCTCCCAAGGCGAAACAAACAGCTCGGAGCAGGAGATATGCATCTGAGCAAGAGTTTTTCCTGGATCTCGGTCACGGCTCGCGAATGAGAGGCGCAGGACGGTCCAGGGATCGCCCGTCGATACCCATGGGACCCTTGGAGGCTCGTCCCCCTGGTGGGATGGATGGTTTGCGGTGCCTGGTCCGCAGCCCGCCCTCCCCCAGGCCCGCTCGTAGAGATCTTGTGATTCCGACCTTTTCTCCTCCCGAAGAGATTGATCCGCCTCGAGGCGGCTTTGAACCCCTCCCATCCGTCAGATATCCGGTCGATAACCCTGGATATCTACATGAAGCCTGCGTCAGGGGGAGGCGGGAGGAACAACGTTGATGGCCAGTGGCGCCGCGGTATCCTCGGGGCATCCCTCTTCCCAGGGCTACAAGATTCCATACTGCACAAAAATAGCGTCATGGCATGGCCTTTGGACAATGTTTGCCTTCTACTGCTCGCCGGCTCACCGGCTCGACGGGCGCAATTGGTCTTGGTTGTCTCAAGAACAGGACGAGTATGAGCTCGAAGCGAGGAAGAACACGGGCAGCGGACGTTACTTCGTTATCGACCTTTGCCGATGCGAAATTCGACGTGTGGCATATGCTGTGCCGCCAACGAAATCGCTCGTTTGTCACATTAGTTGTTGCGCGAGTTTGATCAGGCAGCCGCGCATCTCGGGTCATCTTGCTTATCGCTAATGAAGAGAACCAGAAGTTGGAAGAGTGGACTATTTCCAGAGAGGGCTTGCATTTGCGATGGGCATGGCTGCCGCCGCGTTCTCCTCTGCAGTTCTAAGCAAACGCACGTACAGTACTAGGTCATAAGTCTGCCAACGGCAATCAGGATAACCCAATCAATGGTAAATTGAATGGGCCGCCCCGTCAAGCGGGCCGACGGCGGGCGCCGGCGGGTTTCCCGTTTCTGGCACACCCTCCGATTCGCTCCCCTCCTTCGTCCGTGGCCCGGCCATGTCCACCTCCTCATCCGTGAACACATCCTTTAGGCTCACTTAGATATTGCCGTCAAACTGGATAGAGTCTGTTCAGGTCATGAGTGGAAAAGGGAGAGAGGAAGGGCCCGAGAGGGCGAAGAAGGAAGGGCGAGACGAAAGAGAGAAGAGAGGGAGAAGAGAGGGAGAAGAGTAGCATTGGGTTGCAATGAGAATGGCGAATGAGCCTTCCCCCCCGGTTGAAATTGCATGTTTGCTTGATTGCATGTTGCTTGCGCATCCACGCCGCAGACAAACATCGGGGGCGCATTTCACGCCAACTTGCGTCAAGGACGCAGCGCATCTCGGTCACAAGACACAATCTCGACGTAGTCGACGGAGGCCGGTCCGACTCGATGCTGGTAAAATAAAAAAAAGAGGAGTCGATCTACAATCTCCCATTCGAGTATGCGACCCTTTGGGTCTGGCCTGCGTTTGCAGCACATGCCTATGGGGAGAGACTCGCCGATCGTTTCTCATGATATTCGACCATAATTTCCAGTAACCGAGGGGCTCATTTCACCACGGCGCGTTCTGGAAAGGAAGCTAGAATACTCCGCTGTGGCCGGTAACTTTGGCTCGTTCTATTCTCATCTCCCATCAACCCCCCGCACATGAGTGAGGCGACTAAATGATTCCGAAATGCCGAACCCAAATCTTGGGAGCGAAGCCGAACCGAAATTATGGAATAGCTGACCCGTCAGGTGCTAAGATGATGCCACCAAGGGTGTCTGTACACACATCTCCGAAATCGACCCTGGACGCGTCTCCTTACCTTGGCTGCACGGCATGTTGGACACGATGCCTGGTTGGGCCACTTTGACACACTCGACATGCGGATACACGTCCAACGAAATGAGCATCGGCTGCGGCGCTCTCAACCTACAGCCGCTCGCTGCACCAACATGTCTACAGGTTCACTGAAACCTTGGCCCTCATGTCAGTCTCTTAACTTCATTGCGAATCAGTCCCAAGGGAAGCCTGCAGGTGGAAGCGATTCGCTCGGTCTTGGCATCGACGGGTGGCTGTCAATCAATACGCCACACACAGCATGTCGCGGTTCATGAAGCTGAAGTCGAGTCTGGGATAGACTTGACTCTTAGATTGTCCATGGAATCACATCAGCCGAAGTGATTAGCAGCCGATGGATATGCGAACCGTGTCAAGGGAGCCTTTTGTGCCCATGCTGCTGCTGCTGCTGCTGCCGCCGCCGCCGCAGCGGAAACGCCGTCAAAATGAGCCGCATTGCGCCGGGTACATCCGTGCATCTTTGATGTGAGGCCGTCTCGCCCAGGCCAGCGACTGGATCACCCGCCGGTGACTTTCGCGACCTGTCGACGGCAAGTCTTGGCTCGAGAGACATTGCAAGACTTCCACGCGAGGTTGATCGTTTGCATGTGCCGCCATCGAGTGATGACGGAGAGGTGGTGACTTGGACAGCTCGTGAGGCCAAAGGTGGTCTCGGTGATAGTGCCGTCATCGTCAGGGGAAAAGTATCCGTCCAAGGGAAGTCAACCACGCCTTCCTCATACCGCGGACAACACCGAGGAATGGCATTGGGCAGAGAAAGGTCCGGCGGGCTTGGATCGTCCGCCGGACCGAGCGTCGGTGAGTCTGAAGTCGTGGCTGTAGTTTGTGCGAGACACGTGCGGTGACAGGCCGCTGGAATCTCCGGATGGGCCGTGTCGCCCTTTGGATAGTTGGAAATGAGGAGGTGTCGCTGGATTTGCGTCGGCCAAACGCGCGTCCGTCGATCGTCTTCCTGCGCGACCATGCGGTACGTCAAGGTCGACTTCAAATTTAGGGTTACTGCTCCGAAAACTGTAGGTAATTGACCTCGCCCTAGTTTATGTGTTGTCAGAGTATCAGCAAAACTAACTCTGACGGTCGGCAGCACGGCTACTGGGACGGAGGTTACCTGTACGAATGGTCAATGAATTGCGACTGTTGCGTAGGCGTTCCCTGGCAAAAGTGCCAGCCCACGCTCGCCAGAGAGTCAAGACGCGACCACCGTTGCGCAAGCACTGAATCAGGACCACGTCAGTTTTGAGCAGAGGAGGAGGAGGATCAGAAGGAATGTCCAATAGGGAGGCATCCGGCCTCCGAAAGATGGCAACGGAGAGAGTTTCGCGTACGGTCCCCAACCTTCCCCCGTCGGCACCAAAGAGATATCGCGGCCCTTTGGCATCTCGGGTCAGCTTTGCAGCGTGATCTCCTATCCGCCCGACTTATCGCAGATATGGACAAAATTGAGCACGTCGACACGCACGCAACAGTGGTTGTGCCGGCTGGCGTTGATGCACCGGCGGCGTACCCGACGTCCTGTTCAGGAAAGCGGATCCGCCCCCAAACGCTTGGCGCCATGCCTGATGTAGAAGCTGACAACGGCCGGGGATGACGCCAAAGGGGTCTCGGCCGCTATGGGTTGGGGGTTGTGGTTCGTCAATTTGATGCAAGAGACGGTTCTATGCGTCGAAGGGACAAAAGGCCCTTTTGTACAACCGACGTGTTTTCATCACCAGCTCGTCACTCTGACCAGGCTGAAATCCGGTTTCTAGGAAGGGTCCGGGTTTGGGGATTGCGACAGTGAGACGCACTCGAGAGCATCTGTAACAACTCGCCCATACCGTTGGGAACCTTTTTTTTTTTTGGAGACCTCCGGATCACAATCCTGCAGCGCTACCTTGACCCAGGCCTATCCGGGCTATCCTGTGGTGTCGCGGGAGCCCGCAAGTAGCCCATCATACCGTGGCACTTTGCGACTTGCTGGCATTTTTCCTTCATTTCTCTTTTTCTCTTTCATGTCGGTTGATGACGACACGGTGCTGTCGTTGCGCGCGTATCTACTCTGTACCTTTTCCCTTCTTCACCGGAGTTCTACGTCCGCGCCATCCCATCGCAGGCCGAGGCACCACCGACAGTGCGGGTACGACGTCTTACTTGCTCGGGCCATCACCTCGCCTTGAAAGTTCATCCGTCTTACTTTTTGGTTTTCCTTTTTTATCCCCCCCACCCCTCAATTACAACATCCACGCATCGTCAGTCGTCAGCGCGCCTTATCGCCTCGACCCCCGTCAATTATACTACGGCAGGACAGCGTAAGCCTCCTTTAGAGCAGGACGAGCCGTTGTTTGGCCAGGGAGAGGCAGAGAGACAGAGGGAGAGAACACTAGCTGTCGTTTCAGACCGCGTGTCTGATCCCATCGGGCATCACGTCCTTCCAACCTAGGGATAAGATTGCGTGCTGCACAGCTCTGTCGCATTTGCCATCGTTTCCTTCGCCAAGATCCTTTCTTCTTTGCCAACATAAACCGGGCTTCAGCCACTCGGCATTTCCTTCATATGTGTTGAAATCACCCACCCGCCTTCCAAAGTCCGTCCGCCTTCACTCTTCGTTACCCACAGTTCAGACGGCGGTCAAAAGGTACATCGGCTCGTCCCGCCTTAGCTCGTCCACACCACCCGATCCCTTAGGGAACGTCACACCGCAGCCAAGATGCGTCCACACATTGACCCGGCTTCCGACGACGACACCATCGTCGGCCACGCCACGCCGTCTAGGGCTTCGACAGACGTGTACGATGCCACGGAATCGACCCCGCTCATTGCAGGAGGTTCATCCTCCGCACGCCAGTCCGAGCGGCCCGGCGCCGGCCGCAGCAGGACCGACTCCCTCCTCAACGCCGCCGCCGCTATGCACGTGCCCAAGGTCCACAACGCCGATGCCATCGCCGCCATCTTCTGCGCCATCATTGTTGTCGGCGCCGGCTCGGGCGGCCTCGGGACCATCCCCATTACCCGCCTGGTCGAGGACATTGTGTGCAGGGAGTACTACGGCGTGCTGCATTCCGGAAAGGGCGACGTGCCCATCGACGAGGGCCAGTGCAAGGAGGACGTGATCCAGAGCAAGGTCGCCATGATCTTCGCCGTCTACACCGCGCTGCAGGCCATCATTGGCACCGCGTCCGCTTTCCCCTGGGGTATCGTCGCCGACCGGCTGGGGAGGAAGAAGGTCTTCTCGTTGGCGGTGCTGGGATTGATGTTGGATCAGCTGTGGTTCCTCTTGGTGTGTGCGTTTCCCAAGACGATCCCCCTCGAGGCGCTGTGGTTCGGTCCGTTCTTGCAGATCATCGGCGGAGGCAACGCCGCGCTGTCTGCTGTCGTCTTTTCCATGCTCTCGGATGTGACGACCTCGGAAAACAGGTTCGTTCTTCTCCTCCAGCTGTAACCGCCTTCCGCCAAACTCTTACTGACGCCGCGAACAGAGCCAAAAAGTTCATGGCCGTTCATCTGTCGTCCATGATCGGGAACCTCTGCGCCCCCGCCATCGCCGGGTGGATGATGGAGAGGACCGGGCCGTGGCCGGTCATGTGGGTCGCCCTGTCCGGCTTCGCCACTCTGTTCTTCACCATCCACTTGATCCCCGAGACAAAGCCGGCCGCCCAGGTCTTGCCGGACCCCATCGCGGACGAGCGCGAGGCCAGCTCGTTCGTCGTCGGTAACATCCAGCACATGTTCCACCGCCTCAAAGAGTCGTTGAGTCTCCTCAAGTCGCCGTCCCTCATCCTCCTACTTGTGGCGACGCTCAGCTCGTACCCCGTCATACTGTCGACTTACCAGTTTATGACCATCTTCGCCTCGAAGCGCTACCACGTCTCGCTGTCGCAGACGGGATACCTCTCGTCGCTCTATGGCTTGGGCGTGTTCCTCGCCATCGTCGCCATCCTCCCGGGCATCTCCAAACTGCTCGCCTCGCGCAGGGCGCCGAAACCCCTCCAATTCATCGACGACAACGCGCGCGACCTCTTTCTCGCCCGGGCGTCGTCCGCCGCGCTCCTACTCGGCGCGGTCTGTATGGCCGCCTCGCCGAGCATCGGCGCCTTCATTGGCGGCCTCGCGATTCTGTCTCTCGGTTCGGGTTGGGGCAGCTACGTGCGTAGTCTTGCCGCGATATACGTCGACGCCGCGCATCGGACACGGCTGTACTCCATCATCTCGCTCGTCGAGACGGTGGGCATGACGTACGCGCAGCCCATGCTCGCCGGGCTCTTTACCCTGGGAATGAGGCTCGGGGGCTTCTGGATCGGCCTGCCGTACCTGGGTGTCGCTGGTTTCTGCCTCGCTGCTCTGGGTTTGCTTCTCTTAGTGAGACTGCCGCCGGCGGAAAAGGGCAAGCATGCGTCTGGGGATGAGGCTGGGACCCCCACCACCCAAGCTCAGTAATGGGCAATCAAATCGTTTTCTTTGTAGAATTAGTTTAGCGCCCTCGGTGATACCATCCATGCACGGAAGTTTAGAGTGAAATGTACCATCATATACATGACAGAATAGATTAGATCTCACCAGCCGTCACTAAGCTTTGCTAAACATGGTGAATTTCCAAATCGTCTGCGACGGCTCATGGAGCAATGGATCGGTTGTCCGCGCTACCCGTCGACGACACGGGACCTGCATAAGCCAGTGGTAGCGTCTTGATCGTCCAAGGCCAGCGGAGATGGTGAAGTGCACACCATACCAGGCCGGGGTGGCTTCCAGTGCGCTTTGGCCATTGCAAACATGGATCGACAACATTGGCTTGCCAGAGCGTGCCGGGCAAAAAGCCCGTCAATCAATCATTGCCATGTGGGTTCGTTGTGCTGTCAAGACAGTCCATCCAATCGACCACGGCAGCTCTTCTAACACCGCGCAGGAACCTCGCAAGAATCATCAGACGGGGATATTCTGGTCCAGTGCATTGTCGCCGCGGGCAAGGGAGCCCTGGTATCGCGGGGATGCCAAGGGTGCGGCAAATCCACGGCAGAAATTGTGGCGGGCGACCAAGGCAACAAGTGAAGGGATTCGCGGGGATCTGCAGCCGATGGCAATGGGGCGTTAGGGGACGGCGCCCTTCCCGCGGCGGCTCTTGGTGGGGTGCATTAGCACTGCACTGGTGGACGGTGGGAACACAGCCACAGCGCCTGGCAAATCAATGCCCATCTTGCCCAACGCCCCAGCCGACGCCAGGGCGCTCGCAAACGCCGAGAGCCACTCGTCCACGGCCCCCCAAGGATCTTCCCCAGCGGGAGGCCGTTTCAGACGACGCCCCAACCAGGGTGGAGGGAGGCGGCGCACCACAGCGCAGCGCTTACTCGGTACGTCACACCCTTTGGAACCAGATGCAATGCGAGGAGGGAAGGGATCGGTCCCAGAAATAAGGAGAAAGGGTTCCTCCACATGGGACCCGATGGTTGAGTAAAAGGAGATGGACCATGGACTGAACGGGAGAGATTTTCCCATCCTATCTCCGCTACAGTCTGCCATCTTTTCATAATCACGAGTAGCGTGCCAGTCGAGCCGGACCCGACTCGGTGGCGGCTTCACTTCAGCAAAGCAAAAGCCGCGACTAAGACGATCACGAGGAATCGTCTCGGACTGCGAGTACGCCCGCGGCAACAACATCGGTAAATACCTCGACAAACGTTGACAACGGCCATCGCCGGCCGATCATCAAAGATGGGGATATTCGAGACGGCGAATTGCACCGTCGGGCCCGACGTCCCAGTGGCCAGCGACGGCGGCGTCGCCGGCCGCGGCGTGATTCTCGCGGCCATCATCACCGCCGGCGTCTCCCTCATCCTCAGCATGTCCATCATCGTCCACGAGATGTACGACAACCCCTCCAAGATCCGCCGGAAGCTGCTCAACAGCTACTCGGACCAGCAGCTCCTCATCAGCATCGGCATCTCGTGCGTCGGCCTCGCCAAGGTGCACGAAATGGTCCCCTACCACTTCTTCATCATCTGGATGCTCACCAACATGTCCCTCGCCGTCCACAACGCCACCCTCCTGGCCCTCGCCCGCGACTTCCGCCGCGACTGGGTCCTCCGATGGCTGCGTCAGATCCTGATGCTGCTGAGTTTATCCCTCAACACGACCTATGGCGTCTTCATCCTGCAGGGCGTCTCGAGCAACATGCAGGAGTCCAAGCTGCCCGTCGCCTGCGTCTGGATCGTCGGCGACGCGGGCAAGGGGTCGCAGACGGGGCTGAGCTACTTCGGCACCATCATCGTCATCGCCGCCAACATCATCGTCTTCATCCTGGCGAGCTGGTACCTGCACCACAAGAGCTTCCGCTCGACCCGCCTGTCGCGCGCGTTCCAAGTCATCGGGACCTTGGTCATGATGGCGTCCGCCATCGGCGCCGCGACCCGTGTCATTATTGCCTCGGACGCCTGGGGCAACGGCCCGGGCTACGAGCTCCAGGACGACGGCGAGAGGCAATGGGGCTTCGGCCAGCTGTTGTCGATGCTCGTGCTCATCTTTCCCCTCGTGTCCATGACCGAAATCATCCGCGGCGAGATCGGCGTCAAGGAGTGCGACTTGTCGAACGATTCCGGCGGCGACACCGAGATGGGCAACTATCGCAGTTCGGCTAACTCATCGGCGCAGGGGCTCGTCTTCGTCGGGGTGCAGAACAACGGGCTCAAGTGAGGAGGGTGGCGATGAGTCTGCCGCGTCCGGATAAAACGGCGTCTGCTGCTGAATGATTGACGAAGAGTGCAGGGAATAGGAATGATACCCATTAGAGACGACCACGTCGGGAGACGATGTGGCTTCCACGATTTGGACATGGTGGCGTTGGCTTGCTTGGATATTTTGATGTCGAATGTCGATAGTGTTGGTTTTCCTGCAGAGAAGGTGTCTTTTATGCCTGGCACGGTTCATTCTTCGTGCAAAGACCCCAATATCAATGTTGGACAATATGTCCAAGCTGATAACAAATGTCCCGATACCTTCGGACAATGGCATTTACAAGCCAACCCCGCCTGGTCTCTATTAAGTGAGGTCATCAATTATAGTGTCCAGTGTCTTGGATTGAGATGGCACACCCGAGCTCGCGTCACCCTCCCGCTACATCGGGCTCCATCCCCGTCCCAAGGTTGAAACCCTGAGTCAAACTCAATGCGGCCATGCCATCTTTTCAAGACCCCTCATAGCGATCGACGGGAGCATCACGTGGTTTGGTCTGCGCACTCCCCATGCCTTGCCTCGATAAACCTCGTCGCCCATGCTTTCCGCTGACCAAGCTTAAAGACAGGCCTTCTCCTCGTCTCCCAGCCCATTTTGAGGCGAGCGGTGCAACTCGGCTTGCGCAGTCTCGTTTTATCTTGACTTTGTGTCCCCGCCGTCAGTTTCAAACACCCCTGGTTTCGGTACCAAATCTATACATATCTCGGGGACGAAAAGGCTGAGCCAAAGATCGACGGGAAGCTGCGAAGCAACACGACGCCCTTTGGCAGGCGCAACATGAAGGCTGTCTGGGAAGGTACTCTTTTAACATAGATGGCGTAAGGCGAGGAAGGCACTGCGCAGACTTGCAACCTGCTGCTCAAGCATGGGCGACCCATTGTGCCTGCCCCAAGTTTCCTTTGAACACACACAAGTGCAGCCAAGCCAACCACCCGTAGGTGCCTCGAATTCCCAAGAGCAAGCGGTTTTGCTTTCGAATCCGAACCTTAATTCTTTTCTTGGCAAGGACATGATTTTGAAGGGCGGCTCCTGTGCTTCGGCATTTCCGTTCTTTCCCATGACTTGTTGGGCTGGCAGCTGCCGTCCGCCTTTGACTTTCTTCTGTTTGTGTCCTCTCAATCTTGCTTCATTGCGTTTTATTTGATTCGTCTTTGTCTTTTGTCTTCCCAGCCTTTCCATCCATCCCGGCTTGATTCACTTTCTTCTGCCAACCTTTCCTTGCCCTCTTTCCCTTCCAGCCACTCTCTTGCGTTTGGGAACCCTTGATCGGTTCGCATCTGCGACTCGTTTACTTGGCCGGGAGCTGGTTCTTCTCATCGTAATCAGGACTTCTGACCATCCGAACTTGTTGATGGTTGCGATTGCAACTTGATTTTTCTCTCGCCGCGACTTTCCTGTAGACGTCATACAGACTCCAATCGTATCGTCAGTCTAGGACATACATACGAAGTTGAAGACGAAGCACCCGAGTCCTAGCTGTGGCCACAGAGACATCTCTCCCACTACAATCTGAACTATGGCTGCCAATTCGAGGCGCATATTCCAGATGCTCTTGCTGGCGGCCGGCCTGCTCTTGACCCTCGCCTTCTTGCGCTCCATCGGCACTTCCGACGAGGCCAAGGAGTGGGCATCCAGCAAGGTTAGCAGCCTCATGAGCAGCAATGGTGGCCGCGTCTCCATGCGCGAGTTCATGGCCACCGCCGAGTCCATTTGGGCCAAGACCGTCCGGCAGCGTCACGATATGATTGCTGCCGACTACGGCGATGCCTCCCTGATGCCTCTGTAAGCTGGCCCCTTCTACGCCTCCCCTTCGAGCCCTCCTACATCATCGGACGCCCTGAGATGGCGATTTGGACAAAGACCAGACGACTAACTGCCGTCTTCCTTCAGGTTCCCCGCCACAGACGCCCCAAAGTACAAGAAGCACCCCTACTCCATTTGGGACTTCACTCCGGCCTCTTTCAGCTGCCCCCACGAAATGGAGCGCGTCGGACGTATGGGTGACGGCGGCAAATGGGTTTGCGGCATGTCGCGCTACGTCCATTTCCCCAAGGACCGCGAGTGTGTCATCTATTCCTTTGGTGTCCGTGATGAGTCTAGTTTCGGTAAGGAGCCTAAGCCTGCACCTACATCCATACGACTCGGTTTCTGACTTGTAAATGCTGGAAGAAAACGAAATGCTGAGCCGAACCAAATGCCGTGTTTGGGCCTATGACTTTTCTGTTGTCGACTTTGGCGAACAGCTTGAACCCACGAACCGCGACAGAGCAGCCTTCCTCCAGGCCGGTATTGCAGGCAAGACAAACACGTCGATGTCGCCTCCATTCTACAGCATCAGCGACTTGATGGACATGAATGGCCACGAGTACATGTAAGCGACCTCTTTTTTCTCGAGACACGAGAATGACGTGCTGACGTTGAATCAGTGACATACTCAAGATGGATATTGAGTTTTCAGAGTTCGAAGCCATGGAAGGACTCCACGACGACTTCCCCTTTACGATGGGCGAGCTCCCGATCGGTCAATTGATGATTGAGATTCATTTCTTCAACGGCATGACCTCCTCTGGCTACCTCGATTGGTGGGAACGCCTCGAGTCCCGTGGTCTACGCCCGACCTGGACCGAGCCCAACCTTCTTGCTGTCACCCTGAATTTGGGCAACAAGGACCCGCTGCTCGCCGAGTACACCATGGTCAACGTTCACGATAGCAAGAATGTTGTGTTTGGTGGAAGACTGTTGTAAATAGCACGGCAGGTATACGGGTACCGCATCAAACTTGCTCTAAGCGGAAATCTGAGGTTGCGTGTTGTTGAAGACAAAGTTATGCATGGCTATCGGCGTTATTTGCGAGCAGAAGGGCATTTGTGGAAGGCGCGCGAAAGCACTCGTAGTTGCCTACGGTCAGGGAATTTGGCTGTTTGGGACTGTCTCCGAATGTAAAGAAGCGAGACTCTTAGCAGTCTCGATGTATGATCAGTGATAACATGGTTCATTAGTCGTAGACGTCACCGTCGGTGGGATGCAAAGCTTGATAAACTGCAGAACCACTTCCCCAGTAACTACGTGCTTGGCGGGTGACATTTCCACGTTGACTCTTGCAGGACGTTGCTTACAACTGGGCAAGGTTTTCGAGGCTTCGAGGAGTCTCCAAAGCATGGGGAAGCCAAGATGTTCTCAGTCCTCTCCCTCTACCAGTATCAACTGCGGTGTCCGCACTACCTTACCTACCTTGTCATGAACCAGCGTCAGTCCCATTGAAGGCTTCTGACGGGACGGAAGCCGAAAGTACATCTGGCCATGCCACACCGCTTCGGTACGTTCGAGCCCGTCCTTTCAAGCCCTGCTTCTGTCGACTGCACTACGTTGTGTCAATCCGGCGGGCACGCAAGCTGCTAAAGAGGTCTTGGGCCAAGTCCTCCACATCACCATGCTACATTACACTTCACCGTTTGCGATTGATAGGAGGACTAGTTGTTGGAAAGGGTATATGGTATCATTTTTTTGCTAGGTAACGGTATTAAATTTGGCATGTGTCTTATAGCACCACGCACTTGCTCGGCAGACCGCAGGGGCCCGCCTTGACGTCCTTTTCGTCCAGCTCCTGCGGGGCCTTGCGGATCTCCGCCGGCGAGTCGTCCTTCTTCGCCGGGGCAGGCTTGTGGGACCCGTTGGCCCCGTTGGTCTTCTCCTCCTTCTTGGCCTCGGCCTCACTGCCATGCAGTCAGCCGAAGTGCTTGGCGACGGTCTGGTAAAAGGCCTCGCCCTGGATGGTGGCGATCTCGAGCTCCTTGGCGGTGGGCTGGCGGGAGCCGTCGGCGCCGGCGAAGGTGCCGGCACCCCAGGGGCTACCGCCGTGGACCTCGGTCAGGTCGGCCATCAGGGGGAAGGCCTTGGCGAAGCCGAAGGGGACGTAGATGATGCCGTGGTGGGCAAAGGTGGACATGGCGGCGATGGCGGTGGACTCCTGGCCGCCGCCGAGGGAGGCGGTGGAAATGAAGAGGCCGGCCATCTTGCCCCAGAAGCCGCCGGTGCTCCACTGCTTGCCGGTCTTGTCCCAGAACGCCTTCCACTGGGTAGGGAAGTTGCCGTATCTGGTGGGGATACCGATGAGGAAGGCGTCGTAGGCCTCGAGAGTGCTGGGGTCCTCAAGGACGGGGACGTCGGTGGGCTTGGCGGGAGCGCCCATCTTGGCGAGGACTTCCTCGGGGAGGGTTTCGGCGACCCTGGTGGTTGGAGTGTTAGTCCGCACGGCTGGCTGGTCATCACGGCGCGGGAGGGACGTACTGGAAGAGGTCGGCAGTACCGCCGGCCTTCTCAATGCCCTTCTTCTCGGCCTCGGCCAACTGGCGGATGTGGCCGTACATGGAGTACTGTGAAGGACATGACGGTTAGCAGGGTGGTCTCATCGGTAGGGGCATCGTCTCCTCCCCCGTGTGGGCATCCGCATCGAACCCCTCCCACAGTCAATCGTGCCGAAGAGGAATGGGCCTTTGCAGGGACGGGTGGAATAGTGGGGTGAAGGGGTGAGGGACGAAAATTGCCCGATTGGGAAAGAAGTGCTGCAAACTTACGTAGACGATGGCGATCTTGGGAGCCATTGTGAATGAAGTATGTATGGTGCTGAGGGGGAAGAAGAGAAAACTGGTTATCGATTGGAAAGTAGATGGGATCAATGCTCAACAAGAGTGTGCTGGAGAAATCAAGCAACAACAGGAGGCAGAGTCGGGGAGGGCGGCATGATCTTATATCAACAGCAACGTGGGGTTATGGGCGCCCCGTCCGGCGTGACCAGGAGCGGAGAGACGAAGAAAGGGGACTGAGACGGGCGGCGTCTTGCATCATCAATGGCACGCTGCCTCGCTTGTCAGGCTGGGCGGTCCATGGCCGGGAAGACGTCGGATTGGCCAGTCAGGGACCCTCGGGGATTGGGATGTGGTCGGTTGGAAAGGGATGGAATGGCAATGGCTGGCCGACGCGATGCGGTTTCACCAGGCCCATCGGCCAAGTGGGATTAGAATCAAGATACCCGCACGAGGTCGAGGTAGCTCAGGTAAGGAGATGTCAGCAAGCAGTCGTGGGGGAAAAAGCTCTTGCAGGGGAGCTACCCGGGTTGCCAAGGTAAGGCCAGGGTACGTATCGGCACCTGCCCCTCCTTGCGGGTCCATGCTTCAATCAGGGCCTGGTCTCAGTCCAATTCTGGAAGGGGGACGTACCTACGCTCCCTCGATGTACATGGTATCTTTTGGTTGTTTTTCCAGTGCAGGCCGCCGCACTACCTAGAGTACATCGTGAACACTACTACTGTATGCAGTAAGCTGTGTAGGAACACCTGCACGATACGTAGATCCGGACGATACGGTGAGCATCTCTATGTAAACTCGGTAGTGCACAGCAACCCTGCAGATGCGACAGACACCTCAGATCATGGTTGTCCACTTTGGCATGGTGATGTGATGCAAGGCATCACCCGTCCTCCAAGCCGTCGCAGCAACGGGGGCAATGCAACAAGGTCCTGACAAGTCGAGTGGTGCTGATTAAGTGCTTAACAACGCATGCGGCCTTCATAAGCCTTACGAATACACAGGCGATCCCTTGCGTCGACGCCTTGTTGGCTCTTATCGTTGGATAGATAGTACAGCACTTAGCGAGTGCTAGTGCTAGTGCCAGTTCTGGACCTCCCTCCCGCAAGGTGCTTTAATGTGTACGAGAACTGAGAGTTTCGGATCGCGGATTAAACCACGGAATACAGATCGGACACAATCAGGGTCTGCCGCCTTCCGACCGCACTGCAAACTTACAACAGACAGGCGACCCATGCATATTCGTCTTGTCTGTTTGTCATCTACGGGCTGCAATCGCAGTCGGATAACGCAAGGCACGGACAGGTCGGCTGGGCTGCTGTGCGACGCATTTTCAACCGAGACGGTGAACGTGGAAAAAAAAAAAGAAGAAAAAAAATGCTGTCAAGAGATTAGTAGTGACTGACAAATGAGCTGCGCCTTCCCCCACGAAGCTGACAGGTACGGCCATAGTGCCGAGAAAAAGAGAGAGCAGGAAGGAACCTGTCATCCCAATCAGGACCAGCGTAGATCGGAGCTGCTGCAGAAACGCACGGACCGGTATGCGGCACCTTCTAGCCTCTTGGCTTACCATTGCCTCTGCTGGTGCAATACGTACAGAGAAATTGTTTACCGCCATGTGACGAGTGTTGGGTGTTCATGACTTCACTGGTGCTTTCTTCCAGCTTCTACCCTCAATCGCCCATCTGCTCCCCCGCCTGGACATGAATCGCACCAGACAGGCAGGCAGGCAGGCAGGCAGGCAGGCACGATCGGCCTGTGTCACGCCCAGATCAACAGATGGTGGTGGGGCTCGTCGAGCAAGGCAACCTAGCACTCGGGTGACAAAAATCAGCGCTGGGATTTGTATGGTAAAGGCATAGAAAGCGGCGCTGACTTTTGTCACCCGAGTGCCTAGGCAGGACGTCTGTCTCCACAATACCGGCTGCGACCTCGCGCGAGGGTCTGAGTTATCTGAGTTAAGCGTTTGCTAAGCTACACCCAAAACATGATCCAACGATGAATCAGCAACACACAGCAGCAGACGGGGCCAAAGGCGCCATCCCGCCGTCGTGATAGGGCCAGCCCCAGGCGTTCCGCTTTCACGGATCCGTGCCCCTCTTCCGCACTTAGCTCCTACGACCTGCAGAGCGACACCGGGCGCTACTTTTGCTTTCACGACTCGCTTCTTTTGTTGCGCGCCGCCGACTTCTCCTGCCCCCGAAGCGCCCTACCCGTTTGCGCCTTGGAATTACCCATCAAGAAGCTGGCCTCGTTCTCGGGTCGCCACCCTGATTCAGCAAGCTGGACTTGGAATATTGGCCGCTAACCATTGGTGTCCCGGAACTGAGCTGTGTGGCCCCCGATGCCGCTGCAATGTTCCTAGCAACAGTTCTTGTCCTTAGTCTCATTCGTTTTCTCGTCAGTTGGAGACGCGGAGAAGTATTGTCTTCGTCCGTCGTAGAACTCAAGATGCAAGCTGCGGCCGATCCGAAAACGAACCGAGCCCCGCAGAGACGTATAATAGCAGATGTACACAATGATTTGTCGACATGACTAACGCAGGAACTGTACACAATCAAACCCCCCCTTGGCCTGGTGGGTTGGTGGTATAAGTCAGAAAGCCCCTCTAAGTAATAACCTGGCGCAGGACTTTTTACTGCCGACTCTTTCTGGATTGCTCATAGATCACCAGCCTCTGGTTTGTATATCAATACATTGACCCAACAAATCAGAACGTCTTCCCCTGTTCAAGGACTGAACGAACGAGGTAGTGCCTATGCAGGTAAAGGCCATCAACAATCACCTATCCCAACCAACACTTTCGTTTCCTTGTCTTCCGCTGGTACAGATGGAGGCTCTGTCAGAGGCAGACCACTGACCAAGCTACCTGATGTCTCGATGAGAGTTTCTTTCCTTGACTGGGAACCCATCCTCCGGCTGGTCGTCGTAGACCAGCCTCTGCTGCTCGGGTCACTTTGGAGATACATGGCAGTGGACTGACGCAAATACGGTATTTGGCACTGACTCTGGAGAGTTCAGGGCTGACTATTCGGCGTCTTGGTGGCGGATGGCAAAAGTCAACAGGCATAGTCTATCATTTCTAAGGGGGTATATGATCTATAGACAGGAAAGCCGCTGCTTTCCATTTCCAGCTCCAATAACCTATCAACAGCACATGCTCATGCCTTCAAATTCCGAGCCGTCTTCAACTGGAAGATTTTGGCCAAAGTCAACAACATCGACCCGACCGTCAAAGCCGCCGCTCCGTACCCGATCATGGACTGCCACGCCACCTCGCTGTAGTCGCCTAGGATGGCACCGGCAATCGGCGTGCCGACGAGGATGGCGATACCAGCGATGAAGTTCATCATACCCATGCGTGTTCCCACGCGGCCCAGATCCGGCGACAGGCTGACGACAACGGTCGGCGAAATGCTCACCATGCCGCCGGAGAAGAGACCATACAGAAGAGAGAAGACGACCAGTCCGCCCATGTTGCGGATTCCCAACCACGCGAACATGAGCACCGCCGAGCCCGCCGCGACGGAAATATGCATGTACAGCGCGCCGACCTTGTCTGCCAGATAATTGGGTATCACACGGCCCGGGATGCTCCCGGCGCTAAGGAGCGTGACAAAGTATGCAGAAAAATCGGACGGGCCTATTTCATGATTGACGGCAAAGAGCTGGATGTAGAAGTACGGCACGTACATGGCCAGGAACCCGACGAAAGAACCCGCCACGACGAGCATAAAGGCCGGGTCCCGTAAAGCCTCCTTGTCGACAAGCGAGCGCTTGTGGCCCGAGGGCGGGAGGCGGGTGTGCATCGTGACGGCGGGAATGATGGACAGACCCAGCAGGATGAAGGCGAGGACGCGCGTGGCCCAGCCGAAGCCGATCTTGGGCTCAAGGTGGCCGAATAGAATGGGAAAGCACATGCCCACGATGGGCGACCCTGTTGCCGCGATGCCAATGACAAGGGCGCGACGCTTGTTGAAGTACTGGCTGAGGATCGCGGTGGAGGGGAGGAAGCATAAGCCGCAGCCGAGGCCGATGCATACACCCTGCGCGAGGAGGACCTGCCAGTAGGTGGTACAGAGGGAGGTCATGAACATGCCGACAAGAATGAGGAAGAGGCCGGCCCAGATGAGCTCGCGGAAGTAGCCGGCGTCGTAAAGGGGCCCGGCGATGGGTCCAACCATCATTAGGAGGGCGCCCTGGAGGGAGCCGATCCAGGAGATTGCGGAGGGGGTGGTGTCATGAAGGGTGCGTTCGTAGTAGGTCTGGTAGACGCCAAAGGTGTTGACGAGGCCCCAGGTGTGGGCGAGGATGACCCAAGAGCCGAGAACCTGGACCCAGGCTTCGAGACCACCGTCCGGAACGGGGCCCGGGGCGGCGGCGGTTGGCGGCGGTTGTGCGGTGCCGCCGGCAGCTTGAATTTCCGGGTCGGCGGCCGGGGCCAGGGTTATTTCGGAGGGCGTGTCTGAGCGGAACCCCGAGGCGGAATCGGGTTTCTCGTTCATGGCGGGGGCTGGGGCCGTCATGATGAAGGTTCGAGGGGGTGTGTGGCCTTCTTGGCTGAAAGGGATTCCCGTCGTCAGCGGGTGAGTCTCGTCGACTTGACAGATCGTCCTCGGCCTCGTTACGTCAAGTGACGAACCTGGACAGGCGCACTTTGGATCAAGGTTGTTTACGCGGTGAAGGAAGGAAGATAATTAGACATTAAATATTGTCCGTCGCGAAAAGACATCAAACGAGAATGGGTCTACTTCTCATCCAACGGACCTGATCAAAGAAGGGTTTTGAACAAGAAAGGACTGGAATGATTCGAGAAATCCATCGGGAACGACGACGGCACAGGACGCAGACGGCCTCCAGGTATAAGAACGGGCAAAAAGGCACCCCCATGACGGATGGTGGGCAAGAGGCTGAAAAAGGGGACCCAGATTACACCACCAGGGCCCACTGTTTCGCACTCGTGTATCCCAGCGCGAGCAAGGTCATTAGAGAAGGAGAAGAAAAAAAGTTGCGGTTGCATATCAGAGGGTCCGCCACCCAACTGGACCCGATAGGGCGGCACGTGGACGGGAGGTTGCGTAGGAGGGAGTCGGACAACGGTGCCGGCTAAGAAGGCCGGCCAACACTCGTGGTTTTCGCTGTTGCTTACTTGAAGAGATGGGGAGGCAAGACACAGCGAAATGGGATCTACAGCAGCAGCGCGCAAAAAGTTGACTGGCAGCCGGCGCCCCAACGACGTCAGCTGGTCTCTTGTTGGCGACGATCCTCGCGGCTGCGCTGCGTTTGGGCAGAACACACGACGCAAAAAGAGCCACCAAACCGTCCAAAGGCGCCTCGGCGGGAAAAACAACATCAGGATACGCGCGCTCGCAGCGCTCGCAGCAGAGTGAGATTGCCGATGCCAACTCCCGCTCTGGAGCCGACTCCGCTGTTTTTTTATTTTAATTCCCACCAGGTCTCCTGGGCCAGTAAACCTCGCTCCACCCGGGCGACGATTCAAGGGCAGAGTGGGATGATGTCTGTCCACGACGACGGCGGCCCGACTATGGGCTTTGGGAAGGTGTGTGTGTTACGGTATTCGCCGAGGCCGGGGTCCACTCCGAGACAAGACAGGCAAGGCAGGCTTGCTGGGTTCGATGGGAGATAAGGGCGGTCAGATGTTTTGCTGGCCGATCCAAGCAAACTCATGATAAGAGTTCTTTGTACTGAATCGGGAGTCGTTGGAAGAGAGCGGCGAGCAGGGTTGGCCATCTCGAGTAGACTGTTTTTGACGTGTCCGCCGAGGTGGCTGTTAGAAAAAGTCGAAATAATGGCAGGCAACGACAGGCGCCGATCCCGAAAGTCAAACCAGAGCTTATTGCCCTGTGGCATCGGGCCGGTGCATGGTCGGGGCGCTCTCGGCCAGACTTCCCACATTGTGGCGGACGCAATGTACGGGAGAGGATCTTAGTATGACTTTTGATCTCACCAATCATCAACCGGCAACTTGGCCGAGCGGTCTAAGGCGCCAGACTCAAGCGAACAGCTTCATCCGTTCCAGCGGATGAGTATTCTGGTCTCGAAAGAGGCGTGAGTTCGAATCTCACAGTTGTCATTTCGTTTTGCTTGCGATTGCGATTGCGATTGCAATTGTACATGCTGGTTTTTTTTATTATCGCTGTTGCATGCCTTTACCGATCGTTCTCTATTAGTATTCCTTCGCCTGCTCAAATACGGTCGGCCTTCTGTTCCGCCGAAACCTGTGGGCTCGTCCTGTGTGCTACTTACTGACTTTGACCGTAGATGAGGCACTCAACACTAGACGATATGACGTTGATCGCGCTCTTTGGGCTTGAATTTGGCGGTTGCGCAGAAAAGAGCTCGCTATACATAGTAAACAATCCGCTGAAGGTTTCGCAATTCGTCACCGTCTGAATCTTGACGGCCGATGTAGGTAATCAACCAGGCCTGCACGGTCCACTGTCCCAAACACGCACCCGCACTCCGCCAACCTCAGACACGAAGCGTCGGATCTCTCCAGATCACCACCACTGCCCAGTGCCAACCACGCGGGCGGCAGTGCCCCGGGATCCGCCTTTGCTGTTTCACGTGGAGGGTTCTAGGCCGGTGATGTCGCCTCTTCCCTTGTCGCGGGCCTAGCTGTATACGCAATCTGGGGTTTCTGCTTGCCCGTCGTCCCTACATACTATAGTACTCTCATCTAATCGTTACATCAATCTGAAAGCTGGCTGGTTCGAACTTCATCTCTCGTTTTTTTCGTTTGATAAATATCCCTCGAGTGGGAAGCCAAGCGAACGACTCGTCGGATTCGATATCCAACCCCGTCTTGAAAGGCACAGAGACGAGACCATGAAACCTGAGGACACACCGTACTCTGACGCCCGCCGGGAGGCCGAGATTCACGATGATTCCATGACTGACGTCAGCGTGTCGCTTCTTAGCGACGACGGCAAGCAGTGGAAGCGGGCAGACGTCGAGGACGGGAGGCGGACGACACAGCTGAGCCGATGCGCGAGGACCTGTAGCTTCTTTCGGCGCTGGCGCTGGCTCGTCGATACATTTATGCTGCTCGCCATCGTTGGTCTGCTCTTGGAGCGAAGGGGCCTACAGTCAACCCCCCGCGACAAGCGTCTCGAGCCCGTGGGCGACCTCACAGGGTTCGCACCAGAGTGTGAGTGCCTCTCTTTGCAGCCGATCGGGTGAGTGACAAGCTAACACGGCGCAGTCGCCCAGCAAATCACGACGTTCCACCCAACAACAGACTTCGTCCCCGACGACCCGAAGGAACTCTTCACCAACACCTCGCTCCAGGAGAACTGGCTCTCAATCGTGCCCAAGGGCCTGGGCTACCTCGAGATGAAGGACCCGGCGGCCCACGACAACCTCCCCGTGCCGCTGCCCGAGTTCGCGCCGCGCACCGTCTTCACGACGTCCATGACGCACCAGCTGCACTGCCTGTACGCGATCCTCGAGGGCTACGCAGGGCTGTACGCCAACGGCAGCGCCGCCGTCAACAAGCACTCGCATATCCCCGAGGGGGCGTGGCATCTGCAGCACTGCTTCGAGTACCTCCGACAGGTGAGTTGGTGTCGGTGGGTTTCCATCGATTTGTTCCTGTGAAGCTGACCCTTTTGAACAGGCCATCATGTGCGCAGGTGATGTCGCGCTGGAGGGCACGCAGACGACGTTCCCCGTGGGCTTCACGGGCAGTGACGGGTGGGATGCGAAGCACGTTTGCAAGGACTACAAGCAGGTCTACGATTACCTCGACAAGAACCGGGCTCTGGATGACCACTGGATCTGAACAATAATGGAGGGTTTGCTTTGGTTGGTGCGATTTTGTGTATGGCGTTTTAGAGAGGGTATATCCATCACGTAGCAGGGGACTGCGATTCTTCTATACCACGCGACCAATAATGAATGGTGTCGCTCGAGGCCGTAATCTTTGAGCTTGCTCGAGTATGGTACTGCCTTCCGGGCTGACGCGAAGGGGGTTTTCTTTGCTTAACTACGAATGCGACTCACCAACTTCAATAAGAATCCAAGTCGCCTGTGAAGGCTTTAATGACATATAGACTTGCAAATGGACCGCCACTCGGTTGACTCTGGAGATTCTCCCCGTCCGCTCCCGGACAAGTGCCCGCCGTTGAACCGGCCGGCGTAATCCTGCTCCCGCGATTCGTCCACGGCCGAGATGGCCCCACCCCTCCACGAAAACACGTGCCTTCGCGGCGGCGCGAAGCCGGACCCCTGCCCAAAAAAAGTTTCGCTTGGGCGATTGACAGAGGCCAGGCGAAAAAAAAAAAAGACCCGTATCAGACCATTCTGTCCCCAATGGATCCCGGCTCCCTTTTCTTGTAATCCCACCCATTCTTTCATTTCCCTTTTCTTCGTTTCCGGTTCGCGAAACATTGGTCACGATGAGGGCTCCCAGGGCCGTCAGAGTGCCGAATGGCGGGCTTTTCACGGGCGCAAAGCCTCAAAGCAGGGATGTGCGACACTTCAGCTTCGCCGCCAGCGTGAAGCCTTCGACAACCCCTTCGATGACGACTCCCGCGACATGGAAGATTGGCCAGACAGCTAGACGCGCCTTCACGACGACCACCGTGGTCAGGTCCGCCGATGCCGCCGCCGAGGCCCTGAAACTGGCCCAGGACAACGCTTCTGCCCTCACCCCCGAGCTCGTCGCCGCCAAGATGAGCCCCGAGGAGGCGAACCGCCTGTCGCGCGTGCGCAATATTGGCATCGCGGCCCACATCGACAGTGGAAAGACGACGGCCACCGAGCGAGTGCTGTTCTACTCGGGCCGCATCAAGGCGATCCACGAGGTCCGCGGCAAGGACTCGGTCGGCGCCAAGATGGACTCGATGGATCTCGAGAGAGAAAAGGGCATCACCATCCAGTCGGCGGCCACGTTCGCCGACTGGAAGAAGATGGAAAACGGAAAAGAGGAAACATACCACGTCAACATCATCGACACTCCCGGCCATATCGACTTCACCATCGAGGTCGAGCGCGCTCTGCGCGTCCTCGATGGCGCCGTCATGATCCTGTGCGCCGTCTCCGGCGTCCAGAGTCAGACCATCACCGTCGACCGTCAGATGAAGCGCTACAACGTCCCCCGCATCAGCTTTGTGAACAAGATGGACCGCATGGGTGCCAACCCCTGGAAGGCCGTCGAGCAGATTAACAAGAAGCTCAAGATCCCCGCCGCCGCCATCCAGGTCCCCATCGGAGCCGAGAACGAGTTCGAGGGTGTCATTGACCTGATTGAGAAGAAGGCCTACTACTTTGAGGGTCCCCGTGGTACCGTCGTCAAGACGACTGACGTCCTCCCCGGCGGCTACAAGGACCTCGTCGAGGAGAAGCGTCAGGAACTCATTGAGAAGCTTGCCGACGTCGACGACGAGATGGCCGAGCTGTTCCTCGACGAGCAAGTCCCGACCAACGCCCAGATCAAGGCCGCCATCCGCCGTTCCACTATCGCCCTCAAGTTCTCCCCCGTCATGATGGGCTCCGCCCTCGCCGATAAGGGCATCCAGCCCGTGCTCGACGCCGTCTGCGACTACCTCCCGAACCCGTCCGAGGTCGAGAACAAGGCCCTCGACAAGAAGCGTGACGAGGCCACCGTCAAGCTGGTGCCCTACAACTCGCTCCCCTTTGTCGGCCTCGCCTTCAAGCTCGAGGAGAACAACTACGGCCAGCTCACCTACATCCGCGTCTACCAGGGCAAGCTCCGCAAGGGCACCTACCTGTTCAACTCCCGCACCGACAAGAAGGTCCGCATCCCCCGCATCGTGCGCATGCACTCCAACGAGATGGAGGACGTCAACGAGGTCGGCGCCGGCGAGATCTGCGCAGTCTTCGGCGTTGACTGCGCCTCCGGAGACACCTTCACCGACGGAAACCTGCCCTACACAATGTCCTCCATGTTCGTCCCCGACGCCGTCATGTCGCTGTCCATCAAGCCCAAGCGCACTAGCGACGCCGACAACTTCTCCAAGGCCATGAACCGCTTCCAGCGCGAGGACCCGACCTTCCGCCTGCACGTCGACGAGGAGTCTGAGGAGACCATCATCTCGGGCATGGGCGAGCTCCACCTCGAAATTTACGTCGAGCGCCTGCGCCGCGAGTACAAGGTCGACTGCGAGACCGGCAAGCCCCGCGTCGCCTACCGCGAGACCATCTCCCGCAAGACCGACTACGACTTCCTCCTCCGTCGCCAGAGCGGTGGTCCCGGTGACTATGCCCGCGTCGCCGGCTGGATCGAGCCTTTTGAGGACCCGGAGAAGAACCTCTTCGAGACTCAGGTCGTCGGCGGCACCATCCCCGACAAGTACATCACCGCCTGCGCCAAGGGCTTCGAGGAGGCCACCAACAAGGGCCCGCTCCTGGGCCACAAGGTCATTGGCGCCAAGATGATCATCAACGACGGTTCCACCCACGTCACGGACTCGTCCGATTTCGCCTTCAACCTCGCAACCCAGATGGCCTTCCGCAAGGCCTTCAACGAGGCCGGCGGCCAGGTCCTCGAGCCCCTGATGAAGACCACCATCACCGCGCCCAACGAGTTCCAGGGCAACATCATCATGCTCATGAACAAGCGCAACGCCACCATCCACGACACCGAGGTCGGCACCGAGGACTTCACCCTCGTCTGCGACTGCAGTCTCAACTCCATGTTCGGCTTCAGCTCTCAGCTCCGCGCCGCCACCCAGGGCAAGGGCGAGTTCAGCATGGAGTTCAGCCACTACGCCCCCGCTCCCCCTCACCTCCAGTACGTCTTCCCCTTGCTCCGTGATATGTGATTTTCCCCCTTGCTGACGACCCCTACAGGAAGGAGCTCTGCGCCGCCTACGAGAAGGAGTTGGATGCCAAGCGCACCAAATAAGCCACCAAGGCCGATCCCCCTTTGTAAGGGGAAAGTCTCTTCTTCGCGCCAAACCGTGGCACAAACTATGGCACCGAGTGTCGTGTATTAACACTGAGCCACCCCCCGCCCGCAGCGAGACGGGCCGTGGCCGTACGCCACCTGCTTGGGCCGGCGTACTATGTACATGTATATATAATGTCATGTCTGGATTTACTGTAAGAGCCTGGACGTAAAAAGAAAAATCACCTTCCGGCAACCTTGTACCAAAAGGGCAGGGTTCATAGGGAGCATGTGATTCATGATAGAAACTAGACTTTTGAGCAAAAAATACAAACCTCGTCTTCTCTCCCCATTCTGTTTCCCGGTGGTCAAGGGGTGTATGCCTACTGGCTCCACATGCTTGGGGTGACATACGAGAGCTTGCCGGAGCTTTCCTCATGCTTTTCCTTTTATGCTTCCCTTCACACAACCCGATGGACCGACCTCCTGGGCGGCTGTCTAGAACGCCTCCTCGGGCCCTTGCCCATAATCGAGCTGGATCTCTCGGCGGTATGCCAGTAATACGGCGGTGTCGGATGCGCAGGAGCAGTTAAAAGCGCATCTGTCCCCCCGTCAGCGCCCGTCATCTTCTCGTCCCTTAAAGTCTTCATCTCCGTCCGCACTTACAGACCACGCCAGGAATCCAACCCCCCAGCGTCAGCGCCACCGTCAACCATACTCTGGCATTCAGGTTGTTTTCCATGTGGTAGACTGCCATGGGCGGACACACGACCGCGAGGAGGATTTCCTTGTGGCGGCGCCGCGGGGCTCGACGCTCGGGTCCCCGGGGCAGGCTGATCTCGAAGCGGATCGCGCTGTTCGACCCGGACGCGGTGAACTTCCCCGACGACGGCGGGCTGCGGCGAAGGTTGACGCGGAGGAGGCGAGTCAGGTTGGATTGGGTATCGGACCAGAGGCTGCGGAAGCTGATGCTCTTGCTTGTGTTGCTCGGTGGTGAGGGGGTTCTGGTGGACGGCGCCATTTGCTCTTTGGATTAGAGGACATTTGCGAGGGGTGGTTCTAGGATATTGTAGGCTAGATGATATGTCTGGTTGAAGAAAGTGGTCTGCCGACGAACTAAAACTAATGGCACGCCTTTATACAAGAGGCCATGTGACTTCGTCCATGCACCGGTTAGCAATAGGTTTCACCCATGTACGGGAAGGCGCCGGTTTTCACTGTTGAGCACGCGGAAGGCAAGAACAAGTAGATCCGAAAAACAAGTACTTTTGATGATATGGTAGGTATCAAGGGCGCGGCTGCTGCCGCGTCGACTGCCATATCCAGTCCTCATACAAGCCCACCTCCCCACATCTCTCCCTTCCTCTCACTCACACACAAACTTCCTTACAGTCTGCGGAGAATGTCCTCGACAACCTCGTCGGTCTTGGCGGTACCGCCCAGGTCAGGGCTGAGGAGCTTGCCTTCCTCGAGGTTGGCGTCAACGGCGGCGTAGATCTTGGCGGCGGCGGTCTCCTCGTTGAGGAACTCAAGCATGAGGGCGGCGCTGCGGAGGGTGGCGATGGGGTTGGCAATGTTCTTGCCCTGGATGTCCGGGGCGCTGCCGTGGCAGGGCTCGCCAATGGCGAAGCCCTCGCCGACGTTGGCGCTGGGAACGAGGCCAAGGGAGCCGACGAGGGCGGCGGCGCCGTCGGAGAGGATGTCGCCGTACAGGTTGGGGGCGACAATGACGTCGTAGTCCTCGGGCTGGCGGAAGAGCTTGTAGACCATGGAGTCGACAATCTGCTCCTCGACGGCGACGGAGGCGAAGCGGGGGTCGGAGAGGGCGAGCTTGGAGGTGGCGCGGAAGAGGCCGTCGGTCTGGGAGAGGACGTTGGACTTGTGGGTGATTGTGACGAGGGGCGACTTGTGGATGCTGGCGGCGCCGGCGTCGCGGATCTTTTGGCGGCGGAGGGCGATGTCGCCGGCCATGGCGGCGATGCGGTGGGAGGCGCGCTCGCTGATGCGCTTGATGGCCTCGGCGACCTTGCCGTTAGGGCCCTCGTAGGTCTTCTCCTCCTTGACGTACAGGTCCTCAGTGTTCTCGCGGACGATGACCATGTCGATGGGCTTGGCAGCGGTCAGGACGGTCTTGACGGGGCGGACGTTGGCGTAGAGGTCGAGCTTCTTGCGGAGGGCAACGATGGGGGAGGAGTAGCCCTTGACGGCGTTGGTCGGGGAGGAGACTGCGCCGAAGAGGGCGCCATCGCACTCCTTCTTGAGGACCTCGACGGTCTTGTCGGGGAGGGCGGCACCGGTCTGCTCGAACGTCTCGAAGCCGGCCTTGAGGTCGGTGAACTCGAACTTGAGGCCGAGGTAGGCGGGGAGAGCCTCGAGGACACGGCGGCCGGCGGGGATGACCTCCTTGCCGATGCCGTCACCGGGGATGAGGCCTGGGCGGTGGTGTTAGACGAGGCATTGGACGACGAAAGCGTCAATTGGAGTTTCTGGGGGTGGTCTCACCGATTCGCAGGGTTCTGACAGACATGGTGGGCGTCAATTGGCGTCCGGGCTTGAAGTTGAGGGCTGTTTGGAGTGGGCGGATGGAAAGTTCAAACAGGTACCCGAGGAAGTGAGTCGCAGCAAAAAATCCCCACGGTCGATATCGGAGGTCGGGCCAGCCACACCGAGGGCCGTTCGGCGAGCGACCAACGGGCGGTCGACATTGACGGGGCTCCCAGGGTCACCTTCTTGCATGCAGCCGTAATACGGAGTCATGAGGTACCGTTTTTATGCAACCAGGTACAAAGTGTACATTAGATCTTTTTTTTCAGACGCGGCTAACTATACTGCTTCGCGCTATTGCATCAGCCCACGGTAGCACTGGGATGCACAGCTCAGTCAGAGACGCGATCAGGGCACTTGGTGAACACCATTCGCTCACGCATCGCAAATCCGCGAGTCTTGGGTCTGGGGCGCGCGGGAGCTTCACTCTTTGAGCGTTGTCAGCCTTGAGATCACTTGGAGCCACATCGTCATTCTCACTGAGTCACGGACGGCATTGGCCGGGTACTCGGGATATGGTTCTTCGTACCAGTGGGCGACCGGGGAAACACAAAATCGAAGAAATTGCCCCCGGGGCGGAAATTATCGACAAGCCTCGAGGTATTGGCTGTCGCCGTTTCGCGGCCGAGGGCAACGCGAAGTGGCCCCTGACGATATGAGCAGCCCAAGAAGAGCCCGACGAGGGGGACTGTCCTCCCCACATTCTACAGTTCCTAGCGTGTTGGAGAGGGGAGTCGGCAGCAGGGAAGAACCGGGTTTGGGGGCCCTTTCTCTGCCAGTCAGTCCTTGGGGGATGAGCTTCCAGAAAGACGGGAGCTTCCTCTCCCCCCTTTCGCGCCGCGCGGTAGGGTCCCCGAGAAGCTGTTGTTCTCCCGAGATGAGAGACGATGTACCCATTTGTGTCATTGGCTGCCGGCTGGTGGGATGGAGGGAAAAAGGGGAACACGTTCCAGATACACGACCTTTTCCCCTCCTCTAGTTGAGTCTCGCCATGACGGTTGTCATGAAGCTTGGGAGGTTTCTGAGGTGGAGAGCCTTCAGTTGCTGGAGCAGCACAAATTTTATTGGCGCTAATAACAAGACAGGCACTTTAAGTCAACAGTGCTAGGTTTTTTACTCCCCTCTGTTTCCACAGGCTTTGGTTTCTTTGAACCGAATAATGCATTATGTTTCTGTGTAAAGGCTAAAGGCCAAAGGCTACTTTAGCCCAGGGGGGCACTGTAAGCGGCAAAAGGCGGTAAGCCAGGCCACATGCAGTTACCGCCAATGCACAACGCGGATAGGGACTTGGAGAGGTGCTCTGAAACATGAGACCGTGCATAAGGTAGCTTCCACTAATTTTCATCTACTTTTTTTTCTTTCCCTTTCCACTTGCTGAGACTGAGAAAAATCACTCCGAGGTGGATTCATGTTGCGAAGAACAAAGAAAAGCGACGGGAGCGGAGCCTTAGATGCCGCCACAACACGACACGACACCGCATCAACCACAGCGCAACGGTGAAGACCCGGACCATCCGTTCTTGCGCCTCGGCTAGCATGTTCCGACGTCTTGTCAGACTGGCAATGTCGCCCGGCTCTCTGTCCCATCCTCAACTCGACCGTGCCCCGAGCACTAGCAAAGCTGCTAAACTGATGCAAAGATGAGAGGCACAGCCTTTTGCTGACACCATCTCGCGACCATTGCATGCGGGAGGGGTGTTATCAGCTTTCCCGACTTTTGGGGGCTTGGCGGCCAGTCATTAGCCTCGACCCGCCTCTGGAGGACTGACGAGAGGGGAGTCAGAGAGAGTGGGCGGGCGAGAGAGGGAGGTCAGGAAAAGGGGGTCATCGAGGGCCGTTGCTCGGTACTCTCTGTAATGAGACCCCGGGGCCTATCACCACCCACCCAAATTGACGAGATCAAAGAGTCACTCGTCCAGACTGCACGAGTTCGGGCCCAAGACTGCATGCAGAGCAAGTCAGGGCAGCAGAGGCGAACAGTGGCCCGTTAATGAGCTTCTTCCAGAACCATGCCAGAAAATCAAATGACACCCTTGGCCAATGGATCTCCCACCTCAAGGCCCCTGCAGGCGATTTCGACAAGCGAGACGAAGGGACGGGGCGGGAATGTCCAGTGGTATCTGTGGGTGCTGCTGCCGCTTGCCCGTCCTGCACCTAGGTACAGGTAGGCAGGCAGGAGGCGCATTTCTATTAGTGCCACTTACACAAGCTCTCTCTCCAAGAATGTCTAGATGCATATCTCTCTCTCTCCACATCGGTCGGTACCCAACGTAGCGGATTACGCGGAGAGGTACATCGAGACGCGACGTAGGAAAGCCGCAACATCTCCGTGCACCTGATGAGCTGGCGTCGGGACGGTTTGGTAGCGTAGTAGCATGTGCATCCATGGGAACCCCTGAATTGCTCGCACACACCCCTCATCGACGGCCCCTAGATGCACATCATCACTCCAGCAAAGACTGGCTGGCCTCTTCGGCGGCGTGACAGAGGACAGTACGCAGTATGGAAAGTAAGGGAAAAGGATGGGATCGAGACGCCCGACTGGCAAACAGTGGCCTCGCGCGTGTGGTGGGCTTTTCCACATCCTGATCGATCCAGTCCCCTTGCCTTTCGGATTATGAATATGAATATGATTATGGGGGTGCCCGTAATTTAAATGCCAGCCCTGAAGGACAGCAACCTCACTTCCCCTTCTCGAACCACCTGCCACCCTGTGCCCTGACGGCCTTTTGACCCTCCTCTTCCGAAGTCTGAGTCTCTGACCGATCTGTCTCGACTGTTACTTTGCAACCTCTCCCACTTCCTCCCACCTGAGCCTCTGCAACTGCTGCTGTCCAAACGATAATCACGGACAATCACGCCCACCGAGCGAGCCCTGGAGACGGACGAGACTCTGGCTGAGACACCCAAACAACACGCACCCAACACCTTTTGCCCATCTTACACAAAGCTGTACTGCAGCCTCATCCTCTTCTACTCTCCTCTACTCTGCTCTGCCTGAATCTTGCTGTCATCGATCATGCATCTCCAGCTGTCATAGCAACTCGCTATTGCTCCATCAAACCTCAGTCCACAGCTCCAACCCACCATCAACCCGTCAACCTTGTCTGCCTCGCTGCAGTGGCACCGCCGACGACATCCCTGGCCGTTTGCCTCGAAACCCTCCCTCCCAACCAAGCTTGTATTCGCGACTTCGCGCTCGCCCTCAGGCTCCTACACCCCAAAAAGACACAGCGGTGGCCTCGGCATGCGCTTTCCCTCTGGAAACACGCCAACTCTGAGTCCACTATCGTAACCAACCCATCGCACCTTTGGCGCGCCCGCGTTTCACCGTCTCTTTCCTCAACATCGGTCCCGTCCCAACTCGATCCGCCCCGTCGCAACTCCCACACTTCCTGCATCCCTTGCAGCCCTTCCTCCCACCGCTTGCCCCCGAACCCAGTTGATCGGTAGCGACCCAATACCGCAACCATGTCGGCCGTCAAGAACCTCCGGGCCATGTTCGAGCAAAAGGCCGACACGAGTCCCCCTGATCGCGGAAGGTCTCCCGGTCTCTCCTCCAGTGAGTTTACCCGTCATATTCAACCCGATCCACGGGTGCAGCTACACTTCAAGAGGTCTGCCGGAGACACGTTCCTGGGACAGAGTGGGCTACCTTGTCCAACCGTCCTACAAACACCACTTGTCCGCTGTTTCGAGCTCTGCTAACTCCAAATCTCCCTGTAGACGGCACCGAGACCCCTCCTCCTCCCGCCCGTCCCCTCTCCAAAATCCGAACCAGCTTCGTTGCCATTGAAAAGGACGGAAGAATAGGTCTTCGCCGCGATCCCAGCAACGAGTCGAGCCGCAGCTTGACCCGGCGGCTAAGCGGCCATACCGAGGGCGAGGCATCCGTGTCTGGCCTCTCGGATAAGACCGTGGCCACCGAGGACACCTCTGGTGGCTACAAGACCAACATTGTTGGCAGTCCCATCCCAGAATCCCCTCGCCGTTCGGACACGGACAAGCTCCCAAATGGTTTTACACCTCGAGACTTGGGGGCCTTGACCGACCACCCAAGCCACAACCCCGATAAGCATGTCGATGTAGAGACACCTACGCCAGAGCTTCTGCCCGGCGACCCGACACAGAAGTCTCCCGAAACCACCGCTACCAACGGCACTGCCCCGGCAAAGGCCCCAAAGACCGGAGCCACCAAAGACTCTACAAAGACTGCCAAGAAGGTCCCCGCCAAGTTGGCACCTCCCGCTACTATCACGAGAGCAAAGACGCCCACGAGGTCTCCGATTACTGCAAAGACGCCCACAACGGGAACTGCGGGCTCCAAGCTAAGTGCTCCCAAGCCCCAGCACGACACTTCCAAGAAGACGCCCGAGAAGACGGCGACAGCCACACCAAAGTCTGGTGCAAAGCCCGCTGGATCCAACAAGAAGCCTACCCCGATTCAGACTTCTCCCGGCGGCACGGGCTTTGTTAAGCCCAAGGTCAAGTCGCCCACAAAGCCCGTGAAGCTGCCTGCTTCCCTCATGGCCCCGACTGCTGCGTCTGTCTCCAAGGTCAGGGAGACTCCCCGTGAGACCCTTTCACGCGCCTCTGGCAACCAGGGCCGCCCCGCTAGCAGAGCCAGCGCGACTGGTGCTGCAGGCCCCCACAAGACCCTGAGGCGTCAGAACTCGGTCATCAACCGCGCCAGGCCCAGCATCGGCCCGCCCCCGAAGAAGCCTCTTCAGGATCACCCCATCACCAAGAAGGACAAGGAGATTGATGAGAGCTTCTTGGCACGCATGATGCGCCCCACGGCGAGCTCCAGCTCCAAGCTGACGGAGAAGGCCCCCGTCACTCCTCCGAGAAGCCGGAGCGCGAGACCCAGCAGTGGCAAGAAGGCTTCTGCTTCAAGAAGCCCCAAGAGAGCCCTCTCTAGACCCGCAGCGTCTCGGACTGGAAGCCCCTTCACAACGAAGGAGGCTCCGATCAAGCGGGCCGCGCCCGAGACCCCCAAGGCCGAGACGGCTGAGGCCCCTAGGACCCCTGAGGCCAAGGTTCCTGTCACGCCGGAGCCCATCATTGAGGAGGCCGTTGCCGAAACTAGCCCCGCAAAGGAGGCTGAGGTCGAGGCCCCCGTCGAGGAGCTTGTAGTCGTCGCCGAAGAGCGCGCCGAGGACCCCGAGCTGGACACCCTTGCTCAGCAGACTGTCGAGCTCTCGCTCAAGGAGGAAGAGGCTGAGGATCAAGAGCTTAAGAGCCCTGATGAATTCGAAGAGCTCCTGGCGGACGAGAAGGACACCGCAGAGGAGAAGCCGGAGGCAGTCCCCGCTTCCAGCGATGCGACCACAGAAGTCAAGACTGAAACCGCATGAGGAAGTCAAAGAGTGGCGGAAGTGACTGTGTAGTTTTAGAACCAATTGGGATGTACCATGATACCTGTCCGACAAAAAGGCGTAAATTACTTCGTTCAAGAGAGTTTTTAGGGTTCCGGAATAAGAGGAGCTGGTGTACAGGGCCCAAGATTAGTTATAGAGACTGAATACCACTCGCAACAGATTTTTTCAAGTGGTTCGTTGGTACCTGTGATTCTGTCCCGTCTCGGTAGTGTTTCTGACCACTCCACTGTCTACTCTGTCGTGACTTACCAAACAAGGTATGATGGAACAGCACCATAACGCATCGAACACAAGGCGATGAAGAAGCGCAAAATGGTGTGTGTTCATGTCTTCTCTAGAATACAGATTTTTGTACATTATATGGAGGACAATACTCCTACAGGGCTCCCGCCGGATGGCTTCGAGGCACTGCCCTCTGGCGCCTTTTGAATTCCCAAGACTCCTTTTTTCCCAAGGCCTATACACCCCCCTGTGTGGTGGCCATGGTGATCTTTTTCTACTCAACCGCTTCCACTCCCCTGGATTTCGGCTTCAATTTATCTCGCACGGCACAAGACCATGCCGCCGACTTTCCTTGCCAGCGCCTCCCTGGCCTCCAAGACGCCCCTGTCGGTGGAAATGAAGAGACACTCGCCGAGGCCGAGGCCCTTGACGAGACCGTTCTTGCTGTTGAACCCGCGGACGACGAGCTCCAGGTCCTCGATGTGGACGCGGATGGGCCGCGTGGGCTTGGTGACCATGCTGAGGCCCTTGAGGACGGGCTCGTTGTTCCAGTACTTGAGGCCGAGCCAGAGGCGGCGCGTGGCGACGTTGGCGGAGGTGACGGGTTCCGGGTTCGTGCCCATGTCTTCCGGGGCAGGGGGCGTGGGGCCGCCGCGGTGCAGCGAGGAGATGAAGCCGGAGCGGTGGAGGGCGAGGGCGAGGTTGAGGTTCTGCTTTGTGTTTGTGACGGAGGTCATGCCGAGGCGTGCGCGGGAGGCGTTTTGGAGGTGGGAGCACATGTTGATTACGTTGGTGAGGCCGCCCATTTTGATTGTTGGTGAGCCGCTGGCTCGATGCTCGGGGAAAGAGGGTGTCGTGGAGGAGGAGTGAGGTTCGTGAGGTTTCGCAGCGGGAATCGAGGTCGGTCGCGGGTCTCTGAGGACAGTTAGCGGTTGGGTTTTTCTGGACAATTGATGGGCTGGACATACCGAGCAAACGTCAATCAAGCACTTAAATGATGGATTCAACTTCAGGTCTTGGAAAGGAGTGTACTGAGTGTCGACTGGGCTCCGGAGGGTTACACGCGAGGAATGATCCGTCGCCTGACAATCGCGATAGGGAAGCTATCGCCAAAATTTTGGACACCAGGCGCGGACCGACGTCCAGTGATGACTAAGGACACTTTTTGAATAGGTACCACGGCCGGATCCGTGCTCCGCGGCCTTGGGTGGCCCCACCCTCCGGTCAAGGGGGTCCAACTGGAGAACCGACTCCCAGTGTCTTGTCACTTGCACCGCTTCACCCCGGCCGGGACTCGTGATTGGCTCGCACCGACGCCCTGTAAGCGCCGAGTCGACCACTCGATGCGACCAGAACCTGCAGCTTACCACCCATGCATCTCACAGCACGCATGCGCGCCGGTACACATGCTGGAGCTTGGGGGATGGCGGGATGGGATTGGGTTGGGTTTGGAGGGGTCGCGGCGGGCGGCGCAAGGCCGCAAGACCTAGTGGTCTTTTCGGTTTCCTCCTTCTCGGGGTTTGCGGTCTGGACTACCAAGTGGTACAAAAGATAAAGGGCAAGGAGAGAGAGGGCCAGGGTGAGCGTAAGAAAGACGTCGGAAGACCTTTGAGATCCTGTTTCTCTGGAGAGGCCTGATATCCAACCTACTTGGAAACCATCAACACACACCGTCCTGAGACCTCTCGTTCGAAACTCGTGTCCTTCCTCGTCTCTACAGGTGCCACACACTCTTGACACTCATCGTGCGCGACCGCTGCTGTTGGCCTGCGCGATTGCTGCTGCCGCCCTTGGCTACTCACCGAGGCGGGGTAATCCCACAGCTTGCGCCTCTTCCCTACCTCCTTGATCTGATCATTGCTGCTCTTTGATTGCGGTCGCCGGGGGTGGTCTGCTACCCTTGAGAGAAGTCTATTCTTGGAGCTGCTTGCTCGGAAAGTCGGGACCAAGAAAGATGGCGACCCGGCCGGGCGAGGAGAACGTCGCTACTCTGTGAGTTTTCTTCCGTCGAGCCTCGCCAAGCAGCCGTCCTTGTCCTCTTATCAACGGCAACTACTGTCTGCTCTCGAGTCAATTGCTTCGGCCCCCAAAGAAATAAGTGCAATATGGCTGACTGGCCCGTCACGCTCAACAGCTTTGGAGACGTCCATTATTTCTACGGCCCGCCGACCAACAACCCGCCGCACCACCGCTTCGACAAGGGCTCCTACGTCTACCTGTTCGAGAACGCAAACGATCGCCGCGCGCGGATTGAGATTGCCAATCAGCCCGGCACCGAAGACCAAGATGCCTTTGACGGATGTGGGTGACCTGCCGCCTCTCAACTTCTCTACGAAGCCTCCTCTTCTCCAAGAAGTTCTGGTTTGAAGACGATGTGGGACAACAGCTGACGACGAGCTCATAGTCCTGGATAAGACGCACGTCCGATACTCGTACAACCACCAATGCATGGTGACGCTGATTGTCGGCGAGACGACGGACCAGATGGAATGGCACCTTCCGACCTACGACCCCCAGAACCAGAACAAGTACCATTACAAGCTCCACTCGCTCGACATCTACTTCTGGAAGGCCGAGGACGCGCTGCAGTTCGTCAACGGGATCCGCTTCGTCCTCCCGCCGTCGCAGGTCGAGATCCTCGATGAGCCCCAGCAGCAGCAGCAGCAGCATCTCCAGGTCCATCAACCTGCCCCCGTGAGCTCCGTCGTGCAGCAGCTCGAGCACGTCGCGATATCAGACCCCAACTACGGCACGCCCAATGCCACCTCCCACACCGCGCCGCCGAGCTTGCCCGGACCTCCTCCAATGTCGGCTGTTCACTCCCCCGAGCAGCAACAGCCGCCCGCCAGCTTCGTGCCAATGGCATACAATCCCGCGGCCCCGGCAGCCCCAGAGACCATCCGCCACAGGGAAAAGACGCCTCCCCCGAGGACGGCATCATTGACCCCCTGGCCGCGGCCGTCGCATACGACGCGCAGGCCCCGTTCTCGCCGGGCTTCGTCCCGCCACCCGGATTCCAGAGCGCACAGGGCGCCGGCATCAGCGGTGCGGGTCTGCCTCCCCCGCCTCCGCCGCCGCAGCAGCAGTTCGGTGCGCCACCCACCCACCCGGGGCTCCAGCGCGCGGTGACGATGCCCGTGCAGGCCGTTCACAACGGCCTCGCTTCTCCCGGGCTGACGAATCCGTACGGAAGTCCGTTCCCCGCGTCGCCAGGCTTTCAACAACCGCCGCCGCCCCCGTCTCAACAGCAGCAGACTACCCCGCCAGCTCAGCAAGCATCCCAGCCCGCCCCTCCGCCATCCGCGGCACCGCAAGCCACGCCCCCTATCACTAGCCCTGGTCCAACAGCAACACCTGCGGCGGTGGCGACGTCCGTTTCCCCGCCCGGCGGCTTCTCGCAGTACTCGTACGCTAGTAGCAACGGCACAGCCACGCCGCAGCAGCAGCCGGGCGCGTTCGACTACTCGATCCACGCACAGGCGTACCGGCCGACGGAGATGGAGGCGAGCAAGTACAAGGGCTACACGGGCAAGCAAGACCCGTCGGGGAAGCTGGAGCAGAACTTTGGTCGGCTGGAGAAAGGGGTCACGGGGATGCTGAGGAAGTTTGAAAAGAAGTTTGGGTGAGGTACAGGTTCTTGTTAATAGTGGAGAGGTGGATGAAAAGGAGGGTTTGGTTGTCCATGGGGTGGTAATGAATAACGTGTCGTGGACTGCTTAATGTGTATGGGAGGAGATGTATACCTTGCTAGGCAGAACCTGAATGGAAATTTTTGCTTGAATCTAGCCTGTCGACGCCTCTGAAGCTGTACCACAGGTTACAGGTACCAAGGTATAATCTTCCAAGGTCGAGTAGAAGCCATATCAAGTCTAGTATCAGTAGCAAGTTGCTTGTCTTTATCAAAGCCTAATGGCCTTACGGACTGGCCTTTGGGAAGTGCCGTTCTCATAGAAGGCTATCTTGGGATTGAAACGTTTGTCTCTATTCGCCGCTTCTATGTGATGCCACAATGCTTTCGTGGACTCACGCGTCTACTTTAATATCAGCTCGGCAAAGCGGGCCGTGTTAGAGCACACAAATCTCATGGCACCATGCATAAGACAGCTCACTGGACAGCTCACTGGACAGCTGGAATGAGTATGCAGCAGAGTGTCATTGCTGTATTATCTGTGCTGTGTTAAGTGTTATGCTGTACAGTGTTGCACAAGTTCAACCGCTGGATCCTTGCCTATCTTTTAGGTTGTCTGCTAGTGGTATAAGCTTATATTAAGTACGGATAGATAAAATCCAATAGGGAGCTGCAAAAGGCACACGGTCTTATCTGATGATGGATTAGCTGCCCAGATTGCATCCGGCTTCACTCATGGAAGCCTAGGTCCTCCTGCTTACGTCTCTTCCACGACCAAATTCTTGAAAGCAAGTGTATTCATCGCCATCGACATGCCCAAGACACGTCAATGTCAACCTTCGATGCGACACTTCCAGTTCAAGTATGGTGGGTTTGTTTTGGTGATAAAGCGGGAACCATTGTTACAAGGTATCAAACTGGCGGTGGAAGGTGGGGGTGTGCTCGCTAAAGGACGACAAAGGGGTGAGACAGATCGAACTCTCCCCGACTACAGCAACGTATCGCATAGCTCTCATGGGTCGCAACATTTGACGGCGCATCGACTGATAGGCTTCTAGCGAGTCGAGTTACAGTAGCAATACTATGCAATGGCCGATCAACAGAAAACACAGCCAGCATCGCAACCATTGTCCACAGCAGACCGAACGGCGACCCAGCCGGCCGTACAACCCGAGTCTGATGCGCCTACTGCGGACAAGGATGCCATGGCTGCCAACCACATCGACGCAGCCTCGCTGGGCGGGCTTTCGGCGGATAAGTCGCAGGCAGTTCTTCTCTCTAGCATCCTCGATTACCGCCGCGAAAATGGCCGCACATATCACCGTCTCAGCGACGGCAAATACGTCATTCCCAACGATGAGCTCGAGCAAGAACGTCTCGATATCGCAAACCATCTCTGGATGCTGACCTGGGACGGCAAGTTCTGCTTGTGCCCGAAGAACGAAGGTGCTAAGCGAGTACTCGACGTCGGCACAGGTACCGGTATCTGGGCCTTGGACTACGCCGACGAGCACCCGGAGGCCACAGTCATTGGCGTAGACCTGAGTCCCATCCAGCCCGGCTTCGTCCCGCCCAACTGTTTTTTCGAGGTCGACGACGTGGAGCAGGAGTGGACTTGGCCGGAGCCCTTTGACTTGATTTTCTCGCGCAACATGGCCGGCAGTCTCCAGGACTGGCGTGGGTTTGTCGCGCAGGCCTTCGGGCACCTTGAGCCGGGCGGGTATCTCGAAGTCCACGACAACCTGTACCCGCTCGAGTGCGACGACGGTACCTTGAAGGAAGACTCGGCGCTGTTCCAGTGGTCCAAGTACATAGTCGAGGCCACGGACAAGATCGGCCGTCCTATTACTATTGCCCCCCAAATCCCCAAGATCCTCGAGGACGTTGGCTTCGAGGATGTGGTGGTCACGAGACAGAAGATGCCGGCGTCGCCGTGGGCCAAGGACCCGAAGCTCCGTGAGCTGGGCAGTTGGACGCAGGCGTCGCTTCTTCCCGGCATCGAGGGCCTCTGCCTCGCTCTCTTTACTCGCGTCCTGGGTTGGAAGCCGGCGGAAATCTTGGTTTTCTGCGCGAACGTGAGGAAGGATGCCAGAAATTTGGGCATCCACGCGTACTGGTACGGCTACTCCATCTATGGACGAAAGCCGTTTCCCAAAGGAGAGAAGCCGGCCCATGCCTCATGATCGGCGTAAATGAAGGCAATCACGCAGTTTTTTACTTGGCTTATGTTCGCTTTGGCTGGTGGCTATCTCGTATCTATGAAGCGTGTGTATTTGGCTTAAAACGATGAACATGAACCATGCTGAGAGAAATGGCAGGTGTAGACTGAAAAGTGAGTAGGGGACGTTTCTTCTCGGAGTCGTCTTGTTCCCGTTTGCGAGGCCGAAACTAGAGTCTGGCCAGACGAGAACGGCGATTATGGTTAAGAGTTACCTTGACGTTGCCATCTCCGGGAGTTGTTCGTAAGTTCTGCCTGCAAGGACTTGTATCAAGTTGAGGGCACTCGGAACTAGGCAATCGTCGTTTGCCCGTGGCCTGTAAGTCAATATGTCCTAGACTTCAGCAGAACCCTTATGTTATAGAAGGAACCATATTAGGCCTCGAAAACCAAAACAGATTCAAACAAGTACCATTGCTTATATTCACATGTATGTATACTCCTCTTCTTCTTTAGCGATTCTATTGAGTTTCTACTTAAACGGGCGAGTTTTTCATTCGGTCCTCGTATGTAGCGGTCCACTCTGCTTTCCCACCGCCCTTACACAATGTATGTATATTTGGCTATGCTTCCACGTCTTCAACGCTTAGACTCAGCTTGACGGCTCATCGCCATCCCTCACGAAGCGCGGCCCTTTCTCATCCACCTGGAGTCGTAGCCGTAGTTCCTGCGCCATAGTCCGCAGCTCCGCATCTCCCATGTGCTGCCAGTCCTTCAGGTGCTCGCGGCTATCCGGGTCAAGCCTCAGAAGCAGCGTGGCCAGCGGACTGGTACGCCACGCCTTGATGTTCGCCCGACGCGTCTTGATCACGACGCCGATGAAGAGCGCCAGCCCGAGGATCCAGACGGCCACGGGCGCCGAGACGTACTGCCATTGCGCTGTGCAGATTTGCTTTGGTCCGTTTGTCGTGCCGTTGAAGACCGGGCGGGAATCGTCGTCGGAAATCTGCCACGACGAGAGCCTGAAGGCGTTGGTGAGCCCTGCGGCGACCTTGTTAATGCCACATGGAACCCCATCTTGACTTGTCGCTGTTTTGTCGCCGTCACAGTATAATGGCGACCAATTCTTGTTGAATGTGTGTAATTGGATATTCCGAAATCCAGGCTCGGAAGAGTGGTAATTGAATCCCGTATCAGTAGGCGTGCTCCAAACGTATCCAGTGAGAAGACCGCCGAGATAGTTTCTCAAGCCCGTGTACGTGGTTCCCGTTATTAAGGGTGAGGTGTACTTGTCCGCTTGTTGCTTGCTTATGTTCTTGTTACGACCGGGGTCGTCAAAAGTAATGGAAACATGGCCGTCGGACAACGTAAAGTTGTCCCATTGCTCGACGATGTCAATCAACGGTACGGTGTCGTCGGTGGTGGGCAGCGCTGCGTTGTTGTTGCTGTTGTCGACCGGGCGGGTAATGATGAGACTCTGCCTCTGCATGCAAGGAACAATGACGCATTCATGAGCGGAAAGGGGTGAATCCTCTGTGATGATGAAGGGTTTCGAAGTGTTCGAAGCGGAACTCCCATAAGGCAATCCCACGATGGATTGAACCAAGGCCAATGGTGCCGTGTAGTTGTAAACAAGAGGGTGCATCGTAGTGTTCATCACCATGACGATTCTGTTAGGGTTGTAGCTCTGCTCGGTCATGTCGGTGCTGTTGAAGGAAAAGCCGTTCGGCAGAGCCACATTGCATCCTCCCGCATCAGTGAAACCGTCTTCACTGGTGATCACTGGGGTGCAAGTGCGTGTGAGTAGGTGACTGATATCGGTGCAGCGACTACAAGCCGCGATGGTGTAGTATTCGTTCCAAGCGCATTCGCCTGTCTTGCACTTGCTCGCAGGAATAGCCCATTCTGCAGACGAGTCTTTCAATGCCTCATCAACCGCATGTCTGAGTGAGTTGTCGACTCCTTTGACTCGCTAATTAGCACCGTACACAAAGATCAAGCCAAGCGGGTCTCACGTACCTGTGCCGTTTAGAGGCTCGAACTCGTAGCTGAATGCATAGGAGAGGAGGGCGTTGTGGTCTGCCTCACGATACTCGATGTTGACAGTAAGCAAGTTCTGCACGAAAGGGCCATAGGCTAGAGCCAGCAGTGACGCCAGACCTCCTAGAACTGCCAAATGCCTGTGACGATGATTATTATGTATGCTTGGACAAGTAACAGCCTTGTGTGGTAACTAGACCTACTTGAATCTGAGTTTCCAAATAAGCTGAGCACTGCCGAACTTGCCGCGCGAAGCAGAATCGAAAACCTCCAGGTCGGCGAGTTTACGATCCTGCTCCATGAACCATAGATATTTTAGCTGACCCAGGCTCTTGGTGACGGGGATCATGGCACATGTTGAGCCCAGAACAGAGAGCATGGAAAGCAGCGAGTTGATTGTCAGCCGGAAGGGCTCTTTCTTTCCCGGGACCTTTGCTGTCCAGTTGGGGACCTCATTGTTGTCGAAGTGTTTGACCACCATGCAGATGGCGACAATTGCAAGGCCCGAAATCAGGATGCCGAAGACCTCCCAGATGTAATACCAGTCACCGAAGAAATCGGTGACTCGCTCAAAAAAGGTCTTGTTCTGGGGTGGCTCTTGATCCTGTGTAGACGATGCCAGAGATGGCTCATCAACAGGCCTTTCGGTCACAGGAATCTCCGTCTTTTCGGAAGCCATTGTGAACGACTCTGGTAAGAATCATACAGAATAGGAGAAATCAAGAGATGAAAAAAGCTGCGGATCAAGGCTGAGCGAGATACACCCAACACCATCGTATTGTGGACAGCTTGTTCATGGTCCATGAGTACTTATGATTGTCCAGCAAGGTGCGATATCAATCTCAGTAGAGGGACTAAGCGGTGGCAAGCTATTGTCGAAGCCTTTGTGCTCGGACGTTGTAGATCAGCGTAGGCGAATTCTGCCCTTAGACCACACGGAGTCTGGACCTAGGATCCACGTTTAGACCATGCGAAAGACCAGTTTAGCCGCGTCCTAGTCTGATTAGAACCCGCCATCTTGGGTCGATCTGGCTTCTGTCGCATACTGGCTCGAGCCATGACCGAGTTTAGCAATTTTTAGCTTGACTAAAACAATGATAGCTTGGCGTAGAGTTTGGGGTTCGAAGGAATATCTGAGACGACGGACGATAAGCTTTAAGTAGCGAGGACTAGTGTCGAGCTCGCTGGCCTGAGAAAATCACGGCCTTGAGGGCATCGACTTCTTGGTCTTTGACACTCGGCGACACCGGTCGATGTCTACCTGTAACATGAAAGCAACGTGGACCTCGGCCAGCCCAGACCTTGTTGCCTCTTTGAATAGCCCCGACTTGGTCCTTCGCCACGAGAGTTGGACCTCTTGTGGTGAAGCCGCCGTTGCGGCCTTCGAGTCTAGACCGTTATGTGAATGGGCGGGATGTCCGTGTCTGACTGTTATATCTTCGTGTCCAAGTTGTCTTCTCGGCGGCAGGGTAAACCTAGCATCTTCAATCTTATCCTTTATCCATTATGGCACGCAACAGCTTGGTCATCGACATCGAGAAGGTCGCGGCACCTCACCCGGCTGACCCCTTGGTGAAGGTGACGTCCATCTCTGCTCCTTCAGTCAGGTCCTCCATTGACAGCCTTCGACCGGGTCTCAAACAGACCAGCAAGTTCACCTTTGACGAAAGCGAGATGATGGCCCTTGATAGTAATGCAGGCACCCGCGAGAGCCTGGGTTGTATGTACGGCCGTATCTGGAGCTTCAAGGCCCTTCTCCGTTGGGCACGACACTTCATTCCGGTGGCCGCTCTGTTGGGCATCCCAGTTGCGCTGCTCGCGACCGTCTATTCAGACCGGCGTGCCGACGGCGTTCGGCTGCTCGGCCTCTTCGTTTGGCTGGAGGTTGTTTGGGGAAGCCTCTGGCTTTCGAAGCTGATCGCAATGCTCATGCCGACGGCATACGTCTTCGTCTGTGGTATCGTCAACTCCGGTACTCGAAAGTATCACCCCGTTGTCCGGAAGATTGAGACCTCCATCTCCCTCGTCTTCTGGACCATCATCGCCTACGCAACCGTTGTGCCCGTCTGTATGGCGTTCGACTCGGCCATGAAACCCCCAAATTGGGTGCTGATATTGCAAAAGGTCGCGCTGGCTTCCATCGCTGTGGCTGCCATGGTCCTCGTCCAGCGGTTCATCATCCAGCTCATCAATATCACCTACTCGGCAACGCAGTTCACAACCCGTATTGCCGAGTCGAAGCGCCGAGTCGCCATGCTAGACACGCTTTACGCATCGTCAACACGCGCCTACCCTCCTTTCTGCGACCGGTTCGCGCAGGAGGACTACACAATCATCACCGGCGAGGTTGAGAATAGAGATAGCTCGCCAAGCAAGCTTCTGGCCAACGTACGCATGGCTGGTCGCGAGGTGGCGCAGGCTTTTGGCCAGATGACGGCCGACATCTCGGGAAACAACTCGCTCTTCAATACGCAGGCTGCCCATACCATCGTCACCGAGGCACTGGAAGCCAGCACCTCATCCGAAGCTTTGGGGCGACGCATTTGGAAGTCGTTTGCCCCCGAACATGGAGATGCTCTTACGCAGCAAGACCTTGAGAAGGCGTTTCCCACTGATCAGCTTCGTGATGTCGAGGAGCTCTTCGCTCTGCTTGACGTCGACCAAAACGGAGATGTCAGCCTGGACGAGATGATCTCAACTGTCGTCCGTATCGGCCAAGAGCGCATCGCCATCTGGAAGAGCACCCACGACATCAAGTCGGCTGTGCGAATCCTCGACGGTTTCCTCCAGGTGTGCATCCTCGTCGGCACCGGCTTGATCTATGCCGCCTTCTTCAGTACCTCCTTCTCAACATACCTCGCCACAATCGGCACACAGCTCGCGGCCATCTCCTTCGCCATTTCCGGTACCGTTCAGGAGTTCTTGGGCTCGTGCATCTTCATCTTCGTGAAGCACCCCTTTGATGTTGGCGACCGCGTCAAGATTGACAGTCACGAGATGACCGTGGAGAAGATCTCGCTCCTGTACTCCGTCTTCCGCAAGGTTGACTCCAACAAGACAACCCAAGTGCCCAATATCAACTTGAACAGCATGTGGGTAGAGAACGTCTCGCGAAGCGGGCCCATGCGCGAACGCATCAACGTGCAAATTGCGGCCGACACGAGCTTTGATGACATTGAACGGCTGAGGAAGAAGATCCGCGACGAGGTCAGGGCACCCGAGAACCGTCGCGACTTCCGAGAGGATGTCGACGTTGAGCTCATATCTATCGGCGACATGAGCAAGCTCGAGGTCTACGTCGAGGCCGAGCACAAGGTACGTTCGAGTCCAGACGGTGCTGTTCACTGCACTCTCGCTAACCGCAGAACTAGTCCAACTGGAACAACGAGCACGTCCGTCGCCTGCGACGTAACAAGCTGATGACCGCCGTCGTTTCCTCTCTGCGCGCCGTTGCCATCAACGGACCGGGTGGAGGTAGTGCGACCCTAGGGGATGAGGCGAGGCCGACGTACCAGGTTGTGGTGAGCGAGGAGACGGCTGCGGCGGCGAGACAGAAGCACCAAGACGACAAGAGCGCGTCAAAATCCTCATCGGCGGTCTCATCTGCCCTGGATGATGGCCCGGGTTCTTTCTTGGGGGTGATACGGCGGGGATGATGTCAACTGAATATTGATGTAGTAGATTGAAGCAAATGGTATCGAAGACAGTTCCTGTATGATGAAGACTCTTCTTGTTATGTGTATAATTGCAAGGAAAGGGTTCCCCGTGTTGAGTGATACTGACTGATGTCTGTTTGTCAAACCAGGCCTTACACAAGCTGAGTTTGTCGATGGTAACGTCCCGTTGTCTTCAGAAGGGTCGATGTCTCCTTAGGATCAGCTAAAGTTTTAAGCTGTCTTCGTTTCCCTTTCAAAGTCTCGAGAGGATTCTTCGATGATCTAATCCCCATCGCATTTTTGGATCTCGGTTTCCATGACGATATGCTATGAACACAGTTTGGCGGAGAAGACACTACATAGATGAAAACCTTTTTGCAGACATGTTTTTGGCAAACCGGAAGACTTTTACGTGGTGCAGAAATGCAGAGCACCCTCCGGCACTCGATAATTGGCCGACCCCCCTTTTGTCCTCCCCGTCAGACAAGAGGCTTTCCACCTGTAGGAGCTCGAGTGAGGGCACATCAAATGGCATTACCATTAGGCTTCAGGTCATTGAATTGAAAGACCGACCTCATGAAATGATAGTAATTGTTTCGTGCCATGCAATAGGCGCGATGTCCTGGTGGACAGAAGGAGGCTGGAGCCCCTTTGGCATGCTCCACGTCAGATTCATAAAGTCCCCTCGTTCCGTTATCCTGGATCCAGAAAGGGATGCAGTAGAACTAAAGCAACTGTTCCTACCGAATGAATAGAACTCGTACATACTGTTGAGCAGTGCGTGTGGTTAGCGGCGCCGTTCAACATGTCCAGGTCAAAATGCCCTGAGAAGAATACACCTCGAAACTACGAATCTGGCCATTCTTCCCAGCCTCGAAGAGTGGGCCTGCGAGTGTAAAAAGTCAATATCTCCATGTTCCCCCACGCTGCTCGATCGACGCCTAGCTCGCCAACCTCGTCGGATGAGAGGAAGTATGCCCTCCAGGGGCTGGACATATTTGGACTTTTGCCTAGTTATCAATGCACTCCATTACCTTATGTCGTGAGGAGCGGACGGATTCCCGAGTGGTTTAATGGGTATGGTTGGATATATGGGTATTGAGATGTAAAAATGCCTTTTTTCAATTGGACGGACATTTGTTCATAGGACGGATCGTCCTTGCGGTCACAAAGGCCGTCAGAGATGGGCGCCGACTGTTCTATGGTCAGGCCAGGCCAAATAAGATAAGGTAACGCTTCAAAAGAAGAACGCACTCATGAGGTTGAGGCGACATATCTACGTCATGCACGAATGCAATGAACAACGTAGTGGATGGCTTGGAAGGATTCACGACCATTTGGGGGCCGCAATACTAGGTCAATTGGTTAGGCGGTGAGGTACTCAGGGCTCAGCATGCCGAGGTGGATTGGTAGGATGCGAGATACAAAATGCAGGTAAATCCTATCCCGCCAGTAGGGGAATAAGCCTCCGTGAGACAGCGGTACCAAGGACTGTTGGTTTGAGGATCCTTGCGACGAAGACAGAGAATAATCATGTTACAAGTGATCTCTCTCAGCTAACAGATGGGCGCGGGGCGTCATTCTTCGCTCTGCCACTATTTCTGCGTTCACACGAGGAGTTGAAGTTTAGCTTTCACCACTCACTGCTGAGCCTGTCTTGAATCAAGCCACAGCTCGTATAGGGTATAGAGGTTGTGGCATGCTGAGAAGGCAGATTCAACGTTGCGTTGCGTTTGAGTACGGAATGATTCAGATTCCGTGCCAGCGGATTGGACGGCGCGTTGAAGTTGCCGGAGTAGCCGACTTCAACCTTCGGCTGGTCGACCCAAGGCACGGCCGGCCGGCCGGCCAGCCTATGAAAAATGGTGGAAGGATTGCAGCTTGACTGCTTGGTGTCAGCGCTACCGGCGACGGGCGACGAATAGAAGAAGAGCGCTAGGCGATTGGATAGTTTGAGACAGCATGCAGGTATGTCTTGGATGAGGATCCGCAATGTCTAAGACCTGCATCGGCCGGCCTTTCGTTCCTGAGTAACTCTGTAGGTAGAGTCGTGCCCCGAAGAAGTCTCAAAACTGAGAGTGGACCGGGTGGTGCCAGGCTGTAGGTTTCGCAATTATGCAGAGCAAAATCAGAACATGCGCATGAGAGACCAACCATGGCAGGATTCGAAGGTTGGGAACGCATGCGAATCGAAGTGGATGGCAGTGTAGTAGAGCAGCGCCTAGGTAGTCCGCGCAGCTCCAAGCCACATGGTCATGACGGTGCGGGATGAGGCGGTGCTAGAGATGGCGGGGCACGCTGGACGTTCCCGAGGTGGCTGCGGGCTGTCAAGCTCCTGAATCGTTGGCGATTACTAGTTGGAATCGCTACCCCGGGAACCCTGCAACGCCTTGCTGACAATGGCAGAGTACATGGATGGCAAATGGTCTTCAAGATTCATACTACGTAGTTTATGTAGCAACAGCACCAACGGTGGCTGGTGAAGCGGTTTCCTGGCTCCAAGTTACTTGGCCGTTGTGGTGTTGCTGGGCCACAATGCTTGTTACTGGAAATAGCACCTCGGGCAAAATTGGAGACGATGCTGGGAGCCGTATTCTTCTTGGTCTAGTGGAGACGTGGATCGGAGCGATCGGGGTAGAATGGAAAGCACAAGCCGGATGGCGGCATGGTACGGCGAACTTGCTCTTGAGCATACCCTTGCTGGTTCTCTCTCCGTGTGTCACAACGTGGGAAGGGAAGCGAATGAAATGCCCTAGGGCAAGGAAATGTCAGCAGTAGAAGTAAGGCCGCAGCCTTTGGGACGTGTGTGCGCTAGAGTCTCGTCGTCAGGGTGGAAGATGATGTTTCGTCTGATGTCATGCGTGGAACCCGAGTCAAGAAAGAGATGGAGATGGCGATGGGGAATGCCTACATACCGGTACACTAGGTGATGGGTTTGGGGGTCCAGAAGTTTGAGGGTCTGAATGACAGGCAGCGTTGCAACGAGACCATGGACAGGCTGCCGTTTGAAACGCCTCGCGCCAAAGACGATGGCGGCAGCACCGCCTAGACACCGCCTCACGCCCCGATAGTCTGGCACCTACCCGTACCGAGGTGGATTGGAGGCTTGGGGGTTGGGCCGACTGACGTTTGGATGCCAATGAGGCGCTGAGGGGAAGTCGGGGGGTGAGAGGGAGGCCTTCGGTCTGGTGTGACGCAGCGGCCATCGCTCAACGCTCTGGAATTTGTCTTCAGACGTATCATCCCGCTGAGGCATTCTCGGGCGGCGGCGGAGCGTCGCATGACGGACAGAGATCGGTGAAGCCGGGGGCCGCATTCCAGGGAGATTTGATGGGAACAAGGTTCGCTCTGTTTGCGGAAGTCAACTTTTGACAGGCGGGAAAACGGACAGGGCCCCCTCTCCCTCAACGTGGTGCGTCCAGTTCGGCTCTACGGAGTACTATTCAATTTTGCAGTCGTCTTCCCGGTCGGGTTGCACGGCGTTGAGATTGGCGCCGAGGTTTGTTTCTCATGCGATGAACATTGTTCGTGGATATGCGCAAACTCAAAGTCTGTCGTTCTGCCAGCCCGCCGTCCTAAGTATCTTGATTGGCACTGAACCAAGTCGGATCCGTGTGCAGCCATGTGGTCTGGTAGGGATTGGATTTGTATTGTCTGATATCATATCATACAAAAGACCTTGGAAGAGGATCGGGTTCGCGGGGTCCTTTGCAGAGAGACAGGTTGACAAAGGCGACTCGAGGAGGGAAGGGAGGATGGGGGCGCGACGACTCGCGGTGCTCCAGCACAGCACCACAGCGAAAGGGAAGAAGAAAAAAAAAAGGTCTACGGAAAGTTTGGGTTAGCACAGATATTTTTCCCGCCGCCGGCACACCCACTAAGGAACATACACGAGCGACGCTAAAACGAGGGCCCCACTCGGCGAGGTTAAGGTATCTCTCGTGCAATCGTATGGGAACGAGGTACTTTGGTTTGGGGATGGAGAGACGGAAGGAGGCATCGGGGGTCCAGAAACTGCAACCGCAAACCCGTGCTGTGCAATTGCAACAGCTATGCTGCAGGCAGAGGCAGGTGCAGGTGCAGGTGCGAGGCGCGCGGGTGCCCAATCTCTTCTGCCTCACGCTCCTCCTGCCTCTTGTTGCTGCTGCAGCGCGCTGAGGCATTCTCTTTCGACTCCGTTTCTATCCCTCGTCCCCGTCCCTCCCCATCCCCGTCCCCGTCTCATCTCGTCTCGTCTCGGCTTGTCCTTCATCCTCGCCCTCATCCTCGACTAGCTTTTTTTTCTCTTTTCCTCTCTGTACTCCTACATCTTTCACTCCGTATCATCCACCACTACTACTACCGCCACCACCGCCGGCGACCGTCAGTTATACCCAGCGCCAACGAGCACCGAGCTGCGCGTGTCGTCGATCTCTCTGCTACCTACCTACGCAGTATAGTACATGGTCATAGTAACCCTTACTAAGACCCGGGGCTCGAAATCGAGCTGATCCCGATCCAACGCTGCTGCCTCTTTATTACACACTACCTGCCTACCCAGCTCTCCTCCGCCTTCTCCCAAGCAACTCGAGGAAGGCACCGACCGCCTTGCTTGCTCCGTGCCTCCCAGCCTCACACACGCTCATCCATCGAATCCACCCACCCCCAAAAAAGACCCTTCCATCTTGCACACGACCGAGTGCCACTGAGCGGTGGAGACCAAGTACCCAAGTACCTCAGCACCGTCTGGACCCGGACCTGGACTTGAACCACCATCAGCACCAGCACCTGCACCTCACTCACCTGGACCTTGTCCCGTCATCCTTCTCACCTCACCTCATCTCACCTTTGGCCGGCTTTCGACCAACTCGATCTCTGCCCTCCTCCTCGTTCTCCCTCTTGCTTTCTTTCTCTACACATTAACCCTTCTTTGTTGTTCTCACGACGAACCGCCCGCCTTTCCGCTTCCCCTACAGTCACCTCACGCTATCCTAGAATCGCTGCCGTCGCCAAGCATCCATGTCCCAGTCCTGACGCTTGTTTTCGCCCTGCGCAGCTGGGACGCCCCGCCTTAATTCGCACTACGATTCCCTGGTGTCTCTTACTCTATTCGCCGACCCTTCCGTGCCGGCCTCAATCATAATCCAGTCACTCGTTATACACAATGTACCTCAAGATGCGAATACCGTTCGACCTCTCGCCTGGTGTTCAAGCCCGCTCACCCACGGGCCTGCAACGTCGAGAAGAAATCGACGGCAGGAAAATTACCACAATCGTACGTGCCAGAGCTTTTGGCGGGCTCCTCGCTGCTCCTCCGTCATCTTTGAACAAGCCGCTGACGCCAACCGCTACTACAGGTCATTCTCGCCGTACTAGTCCTCCTCATCTTCGCCGCCTTCGTCACATTTTCGTTCCGCGCATCTCGTCGTTCTACCCGCAACAGTGCAAAAGCCTCCCGCGGCGGCTTCCTGAAATCAATATGGAGCACCGGTGCTGGACGGAACCGATACCGCCAGGCCCAAGACGAAACCTCCACTTCGACCGAGCAGCTGACGACACGCCGCTCGCGCCCGACTTCCGTCGCCTTCGACGCCTCGGCCGACCAGGCGCAAACTGACGCCCGCTCTCCCAGCAGTGCCGTGAACCGCAATACCTCGATCCGTTCCATTATGACGCTGCCTGCTTACAGGCCCGATCCCAACGACAATGAGCAGGTCCTGGGTCGCGAGGGCGAACGCGGAGGTGTGGATGTTGTCATTGAGTACCCCACCGAGGAGAACGAGGAGGATCTGCGCGACCAAGAGATGGAGGCCCTTTACCAGATTCGCCTAGCCCGCCGCCAAGAGCTTGCCGAGCGGGAGGAGCGGAGGAGAGAGCGCCGTGAAGCACGGGAACGTGGCGATTTCGTGGCCCTCGACAACATTCGGGCGAGGGCGAGAAACGCCAGCAACAACAGTGTCCTCACCGTCCTTCGCGAGGAGCACGAACGCCTCAAGAACGAACGCCAGAGAGCCGTCTCCAGCGTGTCGTATGCCGACCTCGGTGTTGCACGTCACGATGGAACCCGCCTCCGAGCCAACAGCACTGAGAGCGAGAGGATGGGCTTGCTGTCTGATTCCGCCAGTATCGCTGCCACATCAATCCGATCCGGCGCCGACTCCGCCGCGAATCACAGGAGAGGTCGCAGTGCTAGCTCCGTGATGAGCATCGAAAGTGACCTTCCCTCGCCAGGTTTCGCATCGAGGTCCCGGGCCAACTCCCGCCCGGATACTCCGCGCTTGGACACCCAGGCGGGCTCCAGTCCGGAAATCATCGAGGCCGATGTGGGTGAATCCGGCATGCCCATTTACTCCCCACCCGGATACGATGAAGTCTCGCTTGATGACGAGCGCTCTCGGAGCAACACCCCACAGCCAGGCACCGAGCCTCCGCCGAACTACCCTGGTCCTGCCCAGCAGCGTGCGGACAGCATTGCCTCGAGTATGGCCGGCTTGGCTGCCGACGAGCAAACAACAAATGGTCCGACAGACCAACAACAGCGACAAGCAAGGATACCACAACTACCTAGCCTGCGTCTGCAGCAGGTGCCTCAGATTGTAATCGAGCCCTCTAGCGCCAGACCACACGACGACAGGTGAAGGGAGAATGGGGCCAAAAGCGCGACAACACACAACTCATGAATACGGCTGAAATCAATGAGCCTGTTGTATATGAATGAATGTCCGGTGCAATCTGTTGGATGTACACGAAGCGAAGCCTAATTTGGCAAAACCACATACATGTAGGGCAGGGTGATTGCTGCTATGACAACACCCGAGATCTCATTTGTATAATATCTAAGCAGCAACTGGATATCGGCGTTGGGCAAATATCGTTCCGGATAGAACGGGTTGCAAAGGATACCAAAGCGTTGTTTTATAAAGGAAGTTGCTGCGCCCATACGCAGGTCAGGCTCTACGCCCTCGACCTGGTGATGGTTTAAATTCACTATATCGAACATGCAAAATGACCTGCCTCAGTGAAGCATACATTGGCCAATGATTCGCAGCTCGGTAGAAGTGAGCAACGCCAGGTGTAGGGCTGTTCGAAAGGATATCCCACATTTCTGACATTGACAGGGGCAATTCCGGCCATCGTTCTCAAATATATCGCCAAGTGCACTCAGCGTGATCAATACAGATGCCGAGCTGGTTTCCTGGTAGCAGCGTGCTCGTGTGCGACCCAGTTCATGGCTTGGTGACGAGTACTGAGTCCCTTCTCGATGTCCCATGTCGTTTGATATACCACTGAAAACCCAGTCGAGCATACGCTGCGGTTTCCTTGAACTCTATGTAGACTAAGCCTTGCACGCAAACTCTCCTGTACTTATGGAAGAGACAGGCCGCAACCATACTGAAGGTTGCAGTCATCCTCTAACAATCCGCCACTTTCCCGCTGTTGGACTGGCTTATGTCTGAGGAGAATGGAAACACCCACTACATGGTATCATATAAAAAGTGCCGCCGCTTTTCGGACTATGCAGATGATTGCCCTATGCATAATGTTATCCGAACGAATTGGTCGTTGAGCAGAGAGCAGGCATCAGCAAGTGAAACTACCACCGCGGACTTCTGGGCTTCTTCATCTACAGCCGCCAGCCTTGTAAACGTTTGCAGTCTATATACTTGTGTGTTTCTTGGGCTCTCTGGAGGGCCAAATCTGGAAGCTTACACGATAACCGGTTCTGTCTGGACGAGCTCTCAGGCGCAGCCTGCGAAGCCGGCAGTGTATACTTCGCTATATATGTAAACACATCATTTCCATTCTTGCTTTTGATGCATGGGACCGGCCTCGGGTTGAAAAGCTTCGAAATTCTCCGGCAGCCCAGCCATAGAAAACCCAATTCCATGTGATGGTGGCTCGACGTCTGAAGGTTCAATCACAGAGACTGGCGGCGACTGGCGACTTACTGAGACACCTCACTTCGGTTCATTTACCGAGAGGAAGATTGACCAAGAGGACGGAAGTTTTTCTCTCTCTAAATACAAGTCATGTTGCACTCAGCCATCGGGGCTCAAGCTGGCCTAACCGAATTTTGAGAGTCAACAAAGACTGAGTTCGGCCAACACATACTGGCGAGCCTCCTTCCGCACACGTTTCTAAACGTACTAGATATCTTCCTTACCCTAGAAGACTCGTCCATTCATGTCAACTTGAATTGCGTGGTCCACGACGACGAGTCCAATTACACTGCCGAGGTAGCTAGAATGAGACCTGTTCGCGGAGGAAATGTCTCCAGGACTTCTCCGTCAAACGCAGCGTCAAGGATGGGTGTACAGCCCGGGGAACAACAGCATGTATCTTTTGGGAGCAAGTCCTTTCGCATTGTGTACCTCGTTCCTTGCGTTAGGAACTTCACTTGCAATGTTTCTCGTGTTGCAGGACCGAGGCGCGTGCTAAGTCTGCCGGACTTCTTAGAATGAGAATGCCTTGAGAGACTTCCGCCGGCTGGCTAAGAAAGACAAGGCTCTGCAATGCAAGACTGCGATCTGACTGTATGATGTAGTCTAAGAATGGATGTTTACTTTGGAAAGAAGGGTTGTTATGACTTGTTCGTATTGTGAACTTCCATCAGGAGTTGACTGGGGACGAGTCCATTTTGGGAACGCGGAAGGTACTTTTCTATAGGATATGCTCTAGGTGAAGTTCGACAGCAATCCCGATGGACGCACGATTGTTGAGACATTAAGCAGACCCTCATGTTTTTGCTTATCATGTCCTTGAAAGATTGAGGCTTGATGTTTGGCAGCTGGCCATCAGATTGAGCACGGTAAGAAAGAGACCAAAGACCTTGCTAGTGGGATTTTGGTGTTATAGTCTCGGCTACAAACATAGATTTGGGCTTTCCATATGTATTGCAATGTTGTGCTTGCTGAACCTACTATCTTTTCATCCGCCTCCTTCCAATGATGGCTAGTGTCACAAATCCTGATGTAGGTCCCGGTCGTGGGGTTACCTCTGCCGAAATCATGCTCGATGTCTATAGTCGACCCTCCGTCTCACTCCTCTCTCCATGGTACGACATCAGAGGTGGCCTGAGAGGACTTGGCAAAGTTTCCCGATGCCTCGCTAGCTGAAGTTTGTACTATTGCACGCACTTCATTGCTATGAAAAGTTGCTGTCCATGTACGCCCCTAGCTTCTCCAAAGCTTCCCTGAGTACCTCGGTATGACAGACATAGCCAATCCTCACATAGCCCGCAAAGTCCTTCTCATGGCCAAAACACTTTGACCCCGGGACGAAGAAGACTTTCGTCTTGTCGAGCACGTCCAGGCAGAAGCGCACGTCATCGACCGGCTTGCCTTTGCGAGTGAACTGAACAAAGGCCGTCGTCCCGGCCTTGGGCTTCACCCACGAACAGACGCCCTTGTACTTGTCGATGAAAGCCTCGAGCAGAGCCTTGTTCGTGTTCGCCAGCGCGATATTCCGCTTCAGCAACGGCCCCCAGACGGGTTTCGACAGCGCGTACGACGCGATCTGGTCGTCGATCTGCGAGACGCTGATGGTGGTGTAGTCCCTCGCCGAGGCGATGGCCTGGATGATGGCCTTGTCCCGCGAGGCGATCCAGCCGATGCGGATGCCGGCGAGGGCGTACGACTTGGACATGGAGCCCGTGACGACGACCTTGTCATAGCCAAAGGTCGTGATGGGGGGTGGAACACTGGAGGCGGCATCGTCGTCAAAGAAGTCATGGAACAGGGGCCTGTAGACTTCGTCTGAGAAGACTATAATGTCCCGGGCTTTGGCGAAAGTAATGATGGAGGTGAGGACAGGTTTGGGGATCGGTGCGCCGGTGGGGTTGTTTGGGTTGTTGATGATGATCATCTGTTGGATGGCTTAATTTACTAATGTTGAATGAGGGTACGTGTAACGTCAACAAACCTTTGTGTTGGGTTTGACGAGGCCGTCGAGTTCACCAACGTCCGGCACGAAACCGTTGTCCTTCTTCAGCCTCCACAGCGATACGTTCGCGCCGAGACTCTCGGGAACGCCGTAGAGCTGCTGATACGTGGGATACACGCAAATCACATGGTCACCCGGGTTGACGAGAGTATACAGGAGCAAGAAATTGGCACTGATGGCGCCCTGCGTGATGAGCACATCATCCTCACCGAGCACGCTGGGGGACGACGCGGAACCGCTCGAGCCGTCGCCGCCACAAAGCGCGGCGACCCTCCGGCGGAGCGGGACGGAGCCGCGGATGGGGCCGTAGACGAGCTTGGTGGAAAAGTCGACGGGGCCGGGCGCGCCCTTATCCTCCGAGAGCCCGACGAGCTCGTCGACGGAGACGGAAGCGGCGCAGGTCTCGGCGATGTTGAGGCACCCCGGGGTGGTCTCGTACTCGTCCATCCATTGCTCCACCTCGAAAGCTGCTATCCGGACCATTGTGGCGGGGGCGTTGTTTTGGAGTATGCGAGATGGGGGCCAGTTGAGTTTGGTCGATGTCGGCGAAAGGGAAATGAGGGGGTTGGCGGAAGAGACTTGAACGGACTGCGCTGTGTTGAATTGATACAATGCCAAGGCCAGATGGACTACGGGGATTGAGATCTCAAACAAGACGACTTTCTCATACACACACAGTTGCTTCGACCGCTTATGTAGGATTGGGTACGTACCGCACAGCCGCATGAGAGAAGACGAAGAGCACGGGCAACATGCATCTCAGAAACATTGGACTCAACACCCGTCCGGCGGCTTCCCGAGTCTAACGCATGTCAAAGACCCGTCAACAGGGGCGCGCGGAGGGCCGGACTGCCACTAGGAAGACCTTCCGGAGGAGGTTCCGAGGAGGGGGTGCAGATGCACGGGATCGTTGGGGAAAGGCTAAAGCAGTCTATTTGGGAATCTGAAGTGCGGCAGCACTGATGCAGGAGCTTTGGCAGAGCAAGATCAGACTCGCATTGTGCTGCAACCGCAGCTTGCAGGCACGTGCGTGTACGCCGGGCGAAGGTGCGTTGGAGAAAGTTTACAATGGATGTTGAGGAAACATATATCTAAGAGCCTTGTTGGAAGTCCATGAAAGTTGGCATCGCTGAGTATGGGGGACTGGACATCAATACTTCTTATCGCATGTAGGTTGCGACTTGTTGCGCTACCTGGCGACTTAAAGCCGGTTGGGACTGTCCGGCATGGCGGGCCTAGGTAACTGCGGGGTTTATGGCTGGCCGAAAGAAGAGGTGCAGTGTTGGTCTTTGAGCTTCCGTATTCGTGAGGGATTTAGCCGCCAACACGCTAGGGTCGAGCATCGTGCTTTATCAGACCAGACTGGAAAGCAACCAAGCCAGCCATACTGGCCTCCTCGGCTGGGCTCCAGCTTTCAAAACGTTGAATCCAAATGAGGCAGCTGATCACGGGACCAACGTACCGAGCACAATGCGTGAAGTGAATAGGCGGTGACGGCACAAGAACCAACATCAAAACCGTCATTGATCCGACGTTGAGTGAGGTGTGTCGCTGGAGCGGCGGCGCTGCGCTGCTTCTCCACACTTCCCCAGCTCATGGTCTCGCCCCAGCATCTGAGGTTAATGTCGGTGTCAGTTGTTACAGGTTAGTCGCGACACCTATCCTCGCAAGCTGTCTTCTTAACGTCCAAGGCCAGGGGACCGAACGATGCTGCCGCCGAGACATAGACTCCGTTTACATCGTACATAGTACAACCGTTCCGTTTGATTATCCTAACCTTCCCTCAAGGTGCTGTTTGCCGTCATCGGTACCAAGTATCGTGAGTGATTGCTCCGTGTCCGGCACTACAGACAGCAGGGGCCAGAGGATGAATCGAGTTCGTCAGTCGGATGGAGTGCGTAATCCCAGATGCCTCACAGTCGTTGTGGTGTCGACTAGACTTGTGCTTGACTTTGCGCTTAGATCTGCGAAATGCGTTGCACCATGTCGTTTCAATGTCGACACCGCTGCCAGCAGGAGCTGCTGAGCAAAGTGTAACGCTCATGGATCTCGAAGCTGCACTACCTACAAGCGTCCTCCCTGCACCGAGGGACGACGTGAGGTTATGTATGGCCGACGGACTATTCTTAGCGGCTCTCCCGTCCCGTCCCACCCAGCTGGTTGCTTGAACAAGAGGAGAAAAGAAAAGGCACCAAGGAATCAGGCACCCGAAATCTGAGGCGTCAGCTCCGTCTGTCCACTGTGCCACTTGCGCTTCTGGCTTCTGTAGCAAAGGTACTAGCAGTGGTGGGAGGATCGAGAGGGTTGGGAGTGCGAAGCAAGGAAGTTCAGCCACCCCACGGGACGCTGGTGCGCGTTTCCGACTGGCGCAGTGGGGCCCCAGCCAGGTACGTATCCACTGTGACGCCACCGCACCTTCCCCAGCACACGTTGGAGAGTAGGTACGTATCTCTGTTCGACGCGTTGCTGGGCGGGCGGGTTATTATCGGCCGGCTCCAGCGCAATCGGGGGCGGGTTTGGTAGTCACGCAGCGGTACCTCGGTGGCACCTCCATCGATTCAGTCGGTACCTTGCCTACCTTGGTCCAGTCCAGTCCACCTCCGTTGTCTGGGTCGACCGTCTGCTTTCTCCCGCAGGCCAAGAGCTTCTCCTCCATCCCGCCTACCTACCACCTATCTATCTGACCTCCCTCCTCGCCTCGCCTCGCCTCGCCTCGCCGCGCCTTGCCTTGCCGTCGGACACTTTGCGCCGCTCTGTTGCTGCTGCTGCTGCTCCTCCGTTTGGCCACCCGTTGTCCATGTTCTCCCCTCTCTGATCTCTATCCCCCATTTCCCTCTCTTCAGCATCGGCAACCTCATACCGTGGTGTCTCGAATCTCTTCGCATCGAATCGGTGTCTGCCTCACCCACCCAAACCGCCCATCATGGCTCCTCCCGCCTTGAGGAGCCTCCTCATCGGGGCTCTGGCATGTCTTCCTGCCCTAGCTTCAGCACAGCGCAACTACTCCACGGCCGATATGCTGCGTGCACAGCTGACGCTTCTCGACGACCGGCCCTCTGATTGCCCGCCTTGGTGAGTGCTCGCTTATCGTCTCCGTATCGCAGCTCTCTGCTTCGTTGCGAAGCTGTTGCTGTTTGCGCCATCAAGGTCCAAAGCTGATAGGTGTCCTTGCGCAGCTTCAACTGTCTCCTCCCTGCCCACAAGTGCACCCAGTTCGCGGGTTGCAACGACTTTACCGGCAAATGCAACTGTCCCGAGGGCTTCGGCGGCGATGACTGCCTCGATCCACGTGCGCATAACCTCATCCCCACCACTTTGTCGCACAACCTCGGCGCATCACTGACACAAGCAATGTAGTATGCGGATCTCTGTCCCGTGGCGGTAACACCGATAGACCTCGGCGGACTGGCGACTTTTGCGACTGCGACGACGGCTGGACCGGAATCAACTGCAATGTCTGCACGAGTAACCAGGCCTGCGACGCCCTCATGGAGACCAAGGAGGGTGGTGTTTGCTACCAGAACGGCGAGGTTATCAACCACAACTACCAGATCTGCGACGTAACCAACAAGAAGATTACCGATCTTCTTGGTGAGAAGCGCCCTCAGGTTACCTTCACCTGCAAGAAGGAGGAGGGCAACTGTGATTTCCAATGTAAGTTTGTCTCGACACCGCCTAGCGACAACTAAGCTAACCCCAGGTTAGTCTGGGTTGACGAACGCGAGTCCTTCTACTGCCACTTGAACGACTGCTCGTCCACTGCCGATATCAACGACAGCCAGAACAGCACTGACTACAAGTGCAACAAGATCGAGTGCAACTGCATCCCTGATCGCATGCTCTGCGGCGAGAACGGATCCGTCGACATTAGCGATTTCTTGGTCGAAGAAATCAAGGGCCCCGCCGAGTTCCAGTGCTTACAGAAGAATGGAGGCATCAACAACTGTGCTTTCAGGGAACCTGCCATGGACGACCTGATCCTTTCCTTGATCGGCGACAGCAGCATTCAGCTGAACTGTCGCTCTGGAGAGTGTCTCTACCACACTGAAGTCCCCGGTTACGAACGGCCCGTCAAGAAGATCAACACCCCGCTGATCGCCAGTGTCATTGCCGCATGTTCCTTGTTCGTTGTCGCCATCATCTTGCTTACTTGGTACCTTTCTCGCCGGCAGTTCAAGTACGGCGCCATTGTGCTGGACGACTCTGATGACGAGAGCTTGAAGCTCATGGCTGATCACAAGCCCGCCTCTCTCTACTTCGAGAATGTTGCTTACGATCTCAATGGAAAGCGTATCCTGAACAACATCCAGGGCATGGCCCACCCTGGGGAGGTCACTGCCATCATGGGCGCCTCTGGAGCTGGCAAGACCACGTTCCTCGATATCTTGGCCAGGAAGAACAAGCGTGGACAGGTCTCTGGCGACTTCTACGTCAATGGCGAAAAGGTTACCGACACGGACTACAAGAACGTTATTGGTTTTGTCGATCAGGAAGACACTATGCTGCCTACTCTGACGGTTCACGAGACAATTCTAACTAGCGCCCTCCTCCGCCTGCCTCGTAACATGGGCCGCGCCGCCAAGGAACAACGGGTGTTCGAAGTCGAGAAGCAGCTTGGTATCTACCACATTCGCGATTCGCTTATTGGTTCCGAGGAAGGCAAGGGCCGTGGCATTTCTGGCGGAGAGAAGCGCCGCGTTGGCATCGCCTGTGAACTTGTCACGAGCCCCTCTATTCTGTTCTTGGACGAGCCCACCAGTGGTCTGGACGCCTACAATGCCTTCAACGTTATCGAGTGTCTGGTTACCTTGGCCAAGAACTACAAGCGTACCGTAGTCTTCACGATTCACCAGCCTCGGTCCAACATCGTTGCCCTCTTCGACAGGCTGATCTTGCTGGCCCGAGGTGGCGCGGTCTACTCGGGTCCCTTCTCTCAGTGTCAGGGGTACTTTGACCACATCGGCTACTCGTGCCCCCCGGGCTTCAACATTGCCGACTACCTCGTGGACCTCACCATGCACGCAGGTTCTACCACTTCTGAAGATGACGGTGCTCTGAACGCCGATGTTGCTAGTCTGGGCCCGAGCAGCACCACCGCCGTCAAGTCCATCGCCAGCATCTCTGGCGGGTCCATTAACGAGGATAGCGGCGTAGAATCCTCATCTTCGCGTCCCAAGAACAAGCGCCGGGATTCAGTCAAGCTCCGCCAAGAGCGGGAGCTCTTTACCCGTCGCAAGAACAACGTTGATACCGCTGCTTCCTCGGATGCTGGCGGAGAGGACGTTGGATCCTATAAGCTGCAGAACCAGCCTGGCTTTGTGCCGTCTATCAACGCCGAGGATCCTCATGACCTTCCCCCTTCGGCGTATGTCGGAAATGAGTTGGATGTCCTAATCCGCTCCTTTGCCGAGTCCGACATTGCAGGCTCCACGCACGACGAAATCCAGCAATCCATCACCGCTGCTCAGGGTGCCAATGGACAGAACACTACCAACGGATACAACCCAGAGGGACCGAACATCCACATTAGCGCCATCGGCAAGGGTTACGCTCGCGTGGGCTACACCCGCCAATTCGTCATTCTGTCTCAGCGAACCTGGAAGAACCTGTACAGGAACCCTATTCTTATGTTGACTCACTACGCCATCGCGATCCTCCTCGCAGTTCTCTCAGGCTATCTGTTTTACGGGTTGACTGACGACATTCCGGGATTCCAAAACCGTCTGGGCCTGTTCTTCTTCCTGTTAGCCTTGTTCGGTTTTAGCACCCTGACCAGCTTGAATGTCTTCGCTACTGAGAGGCTCTTGTTTGTTAGAGAGCGTGCAAACGGCTACTACTCGCCCATCACCTACTTTGCGGCCAAGATCTTGTTCGACATCATCCCGCTACGAATCATCCCGCCCCTTCTCATGGGCGCCATCATCTACCCCATGACGGGCTTGGTTCCCGATGCCAGCCACTTTTTCAAATTCATCCTCGTTCTGGTCCTGTTCAACTTCGCCGCCGCCGCGATCTGCTTGTTCATTGGCATCGTCTGCAAGGACGGCGGAGTGGCCAACCTGATTGGCAGCTTGGTTATGTTATTCAGCTTGCTCTTCGCTGGACTACTGCTCAACCACAACGCGATCCCAAAGGCTGCTCTCTGGCTACAGACGCTTTCTATTTTCCATTACGGGTTTGAGTCGCTCATCGTCAACGAGGTGCTGCAACTCACCCTTGTGGACAAGAAGTACGGTCTGGACATTACTGTCCCAGGAGCCGCAATCTTGAGCTCTTTTGGTTTCAACAACGACGCCCTTTGGACCGACGTTGTCTGTCTCGGCACCTTTGGTGTTGTCTTCCTTTTCCTAGCTTACGCCGCTATGCACTTCCTCCTCGTCGAGAAGAGGTGATCACACATCCATCCGACGAAGCCAGCATTTAGGCGCTCTTGGTATACAAGTGTACGAGTACGGAAGCCTCATGACCACCCGTTCGAGGGCTATGGCAGCTTCTGTCGTTTTCATATAGATCCCACACAGAAACACATACAACCATTTCCTTTCCAATGGCAGTAATTTGCCAATGTGCATATGGGACTGCTTCACGGCGTTGGGGGACGTCATGTCATGATAGTTTGACATTGGTGGCTTTATAATGCTACAAAGAATTGATAGTAGTACAAGTTGACTTGCGAGCTCCAGGTGACTAAAGCACCCAGACTTTTGGTATGATGGTACGCAAAGACGTGACGATATTGTCTGATCCAAGCCACCACAGCTTCCCGATGTGAGATTTTACAGGGCCAATACACTTTTTGGTTTTGATACAATACGCCGGATGAGCCGAATCCAAGCTGGCCGGCAGGCCATTTTGTGACAAAGCACCCATTTACTCCATCTTGCCGCCCGTCAACTCCTCGGCAATGGTCTTCTGCCTCTTGACAGTCCTGTCCTGCTCGCTCTGCTGGAAGTCGATGGCGCGCTGCTGTTTCCTCATCATCTCGTCCAGCATGGTCTGCACCGTCGGCGGCTGTCCCCAGACATCCCAGGCGTTGTCGGCGTCGTGGGCCATGGACTTGCCCTGGCGCTTCCAGAAGTCCTCGGAGAAGAGCTTGTCGAGCTCCTTGCCCAGCTCCTCCTCGGTGACGATGAACTTGGAGGCGTTGATGTACAGCTCCATTAGCGCATCCTGTTTCGCCTCACTCTTTTGCTGGGCCAGCTGGGCCGTCCGGGCCTTGCTCTGCTCCGCGCGGGCGTAGCGTTCGGGGTCGGGCTGCACAGCGGTTGTCTTGGCCAGGGACGAGAGCACGGAGCTGCGGGTGAGGCGGTCGTCCCAGCGCTCAGGGGCAACGGCGGCGCGCTGGTGGTCGCGGAGACGGCGCTCCCTGACAGTGGTCTCAGCTTCGACACGCTCCTGCTTGCGCTTGTAGAGGCCCTGTAGGGCCACGCCGAGATTCTCGCGGCGGGCGTCGGCCATGCGGCGGCGGTGCTCGAGGCGCGAGCCGGGAGGGGCGGGCTTCTTGGAGGCTTTGTTCGTGGGAAGGCGCGCCGTCTCCTTGAGGTATTCGGGCTGGGCCTTGCGGTCAGCCTCCTTACGCGGGAAGACGTCGCGAGGCGTGGGGAGGGTGCCCTTGACGACGGGGGGCTTCTCTTCGGAGGACTGGGACTGAGGCGGCGTCGGGACCTGGATCCAGCGGGGGGATTCGGGGGGCACATTGAGTTTCGCCGTCGTGGTAGAGAAGGGTCGTGTGAGGTTGATGTTGGTTGGTCTAGCGGCGATGACCGTCGGGAGCCGCGTCAGTCGCGCGCAGGAGCATCTTGATGACATGGTGTCGGCAAGATGGCGTTTGCCAGGGCAATGGCGGCACCGGGAGTGAGAGGAGAGACGACGACGACGACGGCGACGCTGTGGATAGAGTTGATTCGTGGCTCGAGATGCAAGCTGCGTGGTGTTGGGATCATGGACCTGAGAAATTCTCGAGAGTGTCCAGGGCTGGATAGGCACACGCTTCGGGGTGGGTGCGAGGGGAAGCAAGACAGCTGGGAGCTTGAATCGGCTCTCCGCCTTTTGCTGGTCTTTTAGTTTCCCAGCCGCAGGGAGAATGCGAAAAATGGCAGACACTAGGGGTGAATCTTGAACTGCAGATGTGGAGGCGGCTTTCGCGCCTCTAATTGGCCTCTCGGCGCAGCGGCGTGTGCTCGCGCCGAAGTGCCCAAAAAATTTCAACTACTCCACTAAAAAATTCCCAAGCGGACCCCACCATCGTAGAGAAAGATCTTCTTTACTGCGCGCGCCGAAGCTCCAACCTCCCTCTCTCAATCCTTTCTTACAACCTCACCGACTCCAGCTTCTGCCCAGTCTCTTCCCCTCCTCTTCTCCCCTCTTGTCAAGTTTTTAATACGACTGGGCGAGTTCGCGGTCAGAAAGATGGGAACCGGAAAGAAAGAGGCGAGCCGAAAGGTTCGCCAGGGCAAGACCGGCGATGGCATGGGCAATGTCAAGGTCAAGGGCGAGAACTTCTACCGGTATGCTCCTCCCTTTCTCTCCAGCATGGGAAGGCTTGATCTGCAGGAAACATGGCTAACAAGTCGATCACAGCTCTGCCAAGCGGGTTAGGCAACTCAACATGTACAAGGATGGCAAGCCCCAGCGCAACGCCGATGGCGAAATCACAAAGGCCGCCTCGTACCAGAGTCGAGATATCCCTACCGCCCGGATCGAGCCCAACCGCAAGTGGTTCGGCAACACTCGCGTCATCTCTCAGGAGAGCTTGACGGCGTTCCGCAGCGCCATGGCGGAGAAGGCCGCGGACCCTTACTCGGTCCTGCTCAAGAGCAACAAGTTGCCCATGTCCCTGATCAAGGACGGTTCCGACACCAACGGCCTCAAGAAGCACCAGGCCAAGATGACGATTGAGACCTCTTCTTTCGGAGACACCTTCGGCCCCAAGTCGCAGAGAAAGCGCGTCAAGATTGGTGCGGGCTCCATTGCCGACTTGGCCGGTGACGTCGACAAGGACCTGGACAGCTACAACGAGCGCCTCGAGCAAGCCAAGCTGCTCAGCGGGAACTCTGGAGCGGACCAGGATGGCGAGGACGAGAGCCATGTCACCATGTCGATCGAGCCCATCTTCAACAAGGGTCAGAGCAAACGTATTTGGAACGAGCTGTACCGTGTGCTGGACTCTTCCGACGTTGTCATTCATGTCCTGGACGCCCGCGACCCTCTGGGAACGAGGTGTCGCAGTGTCGAGAAGTACCTCCGCGAGGAGGCCCCTCACAAGCATCTCATCTTCGTCTTGAACAAGACGGACCTGGTGCCCACCAGCGTTGCTGTAAGTGTATCTTCGTCTTCCTCCCTGCCCTTCTCTCCCCGAACAAAACCCCAGTGTCTTTGTCAGGAATCCTTTCGCACATTCGTTGCTCCCAATGAAAGGGTCTCCGTTAAACACTGGGAAAATCGAGGGCCGTCTCGCTGTCCTGGTTCTCGGACCAGGGCTGATGGGGTCCGTTTTGGATTTCCCATCATGAGATGGAATTGCATCACTTTGAGTTGAAGTCTGCCAGCGCTCATCCGAGCCTCTCCATGGCGGTATTTCTTAGTAGCGAGGCATACATGCTTTCAGCATCATCTTGTTTTTCATGTTGGCATTCTGCTGCAGAAGCTAACCTGACCCAGGCCCGTTGGGTAAAATACTTCTCCAAGGATAAGCCTACTTTGGCCATGCATTCGAGTTTGACAAACCCCTTCGGCAAGGGTAGTTTGATTGAGCTTCTGAGACAATATGCCAAGCTTCACAGCGACCGCAAGCAGATCTCAGTTGGTCTCATTGGCTACCCCAATGTCGGCAAGAGCAGTATCGTCAATACTCTGAGGAAGAAGAAGGTTGCCACCGTCGCGCCCATTCCTGGCGAGACCAAGGTCTGGCAGTACATCACACTCACCCGCAAGATCTGTATGTCCCCCTTACCACGTTGCCGCCTCCTACGCATACGCTAACTTGGCTAGACATGATTGACTGCCCTGGTATCGTACCACCTTCGCAGACCGATACCCCTCAGGACTTGCTCCTCAGAGGTGTTGTTCGTGTCGAGAACGTCGAAAACCCAGAGCAGTACATCCCAGCTGTCCTCGCCAAGGTCAAGACGCACCACATGGAGAGAACATACGAGCTCAAGGGATGGAACAACCACATGGAGTTCCTCGAGATGATCGCCCGAAAGAGCGGCCGTCTGCTGAGGAAAGGAGAGCCCGACTTGGACGGAGTCGCCAAGATGGTTCTCAACGACTTCATGCGTGGAAAGATCCCTTGGTTCACTCCTGCCCCCGTCGAAGAAGAGGGTGAGGAAACAAGTGAGGGCATCGAGGGACGTAGCGGCAGACTGGGTGAGATGCCTCAGAAGCGGAAGCGTGCGGCGGCCGAAATGGCCGAGAGTGTGGCCGATACGTCAATGGGCCCCTCCTCCGTTGGTAGCGACAGCGATGAGGAAGAGGATGATGAGTTCGAAGGTTTTGACTCTGACGACAAGGCCAAGGGCGACAAGTCCTTGGCCAAGGCATCTGAAGGCATTGACGACGACTCGGACGACATGATACCGCTTGATGAAATATCAGACGATGACTCTGAGAGCGAAGATGGTGGTGACGGCGCGGCATCAGAGACGAGCTACAACACGTCGGTTAAGGCCATCTCTGACCGGAGTGCCAGCAACGCCTCGAAGAAGAGGAGAAAGACATGAGAGCCTCAGGCCAGAGTCTGCTAAATGAATCTCTTCCGCTGCAACGCCGAAGTTTCGGCAGCCTCACCTGCATAGGTGGGGAAACGGCGAGGCCAAAAGGGCTACTGACTCTGAAGAAGAAGAAAACGGCAATTCGCTTTCGGGCTCCCTAGAAAGTGGAACGTCCGTTCTTTGGCCGTGAGATCACGGGCCAGTGAGGGGTCCAGTCAGGGCAAACCCGTTACAAACCTGACGTTTCCAGATGTTGAGGCTGTTGCCATCCGGTACCCGAATGGGGCTCTTCCGGATTTGCGTACTCGGGAATCCCTGTGTTTGCCTGTTTGTTTCTTGCCCAGCTGAGCACAGACTTTCAGCCGCGAGATGTTTCCCAACATCTTATTTACACTCTCCTCGGGGAACTGAGCATGGCGTTATTACCGTATGATACCCCGTTATGTTGTCTTAAATGGCAAGTTGCTATCCGTGGAGAACTGTCCCACCCTTTCATGTCCTCTTCTAGAGGCTTAGCTACTTCTTTTTCCTTGAACTCAGAAAGAACACAAAACATAGAAAACGCAGAATGCCAAATGATGACCTGATGATCATTCATCAGCCACTTACAATGCCTACCTGATTCGATCGTTGAAACTTTGTTTCCTTTCACTCCTTGAGTTCCTCCGGCTATTGTTGCAGCCTGCCAACCCGCGATCGTTCGCTTCACCGCTCCCCTGCCGTACGTCGTTGACCCTTGACAGAATCAAAACATCAGGCGAAGCCGAGTTCGGTAGGCACTCGAAGGTGATGCTGTTTAAACTTCCGCAGCGCTAAGGTTCGTCGTTACGACTAAGCGGAGAGTTTGTTTGTGCCTTTCCCCCTCGAACTCCCGTCTCAACCACTGACCTGAATGACGCCCCAGCTTCTCTTGTTCGAAAGTTTGTTTCTGTGTGAATAATTGCTTCTTTCTTGCTAGCGTGGTGACGTTTCGTCTCCTTTGCCTGCCCTATCCAAATATCCCACACACCGATCGGAGGGCATCCATCGTCTGAAATGAGTCGCGTTCATAACCTTTTTCGACGACACACCACCTTACCCCTCTGCTTTCCTCCTCCAACCACAACAACTCCGAAGATACACCAGCCATACAGCTTCGACTTCACACCTTCAGCTACTCCCTCCAAAAAGATGCTGATGAAGCGGCGTCGACTCCACGTGGTTTCGGTATCCGAAGTTTCGACTGACCGTTTCTGCCTTGGTTCTCCGCGTCGGCACCCTTGTCCCCCGCACCCGTTTTCCCTTCTTTCGAGAATGCTTCGAACATCATGGAAACATCCCTCGTTCTTTGTTTCCTCCTCCTCCATTATCCTCGGATGTTCTTCTCCATCCCCGGATGTTCCACTCCCATATTTGTATTACCGACGTTTCTTCTCCATTACTCGAGTTTCTGCTCACGGGTGACTAGTCATTCGATTCGAGGAGACTTTTTTCATCTGTGCATGTTCGCCGTATGGGTGTGTGTGATTGTTTGAATCCCCTCCTCCCCCTTCTCCTTCTCCGCCCACCGGACCCTTTTCCTTGAAAAGGGGGGAATAAAATATCGGCAAACGTTCTAGCTTTGAGGGGCCTCGGAAGCATAAAAGGCTGGAGTTTCCCTTCTAATCAGTGCTGACGATGCTTTCCTTCATCCTGCTCTCCACGTCTCTAGTCCGAACGTTGTTCGAAATTCTCTTTCTCTGCATTTGAGCTAAAGGATCAATAAAGGTCTCCTTTGTGGTCTCCCCTTACCCAGACATCTTCCCTTCTTGAACACGGGCCATCCATTACAGAGCCTCTGTTCCTACATCCTGTTCTTGGCGGGTGGTGTTTACTGTCATCACTCAATCATCTCATCCAATCCTCTACCGTTCAAAAGAATTCGCCACTAGACACCACTCATAGACAAAATGCGTCTCTCTGTAATCACCATTTTGTCCCTGGCCACGAGCTCGCTCGCTGTAGCCCTCGTGCCCAAGGATACTGTCACCACTTTGAACCTTGCCGATAGCCCCGGAGGCGGAGGTGACAATGGTGAAAGCGCCGACGGCGGCGACAAGGACAAGGGAGGCGATGAATGCAAGGGCCACGGAGGTGACAAGCCCGGTGGTGACAAGCCCGGAGGTGACAAGCCCGGAGGTGACAAGCCCGGAGGTGACAAGCCCGGCGGTGACAAGCCCGGTGGTGGAAAGGGTGGTGGCGGTATGAAGAACTGCAAAAAGTTCAAAATGAAGGCCAAGGGCACCGCCTCTGGGTGGGTTGGTCAACTTGACAGCGGACAGCTGAGAATCGGTCTCAAGCCCGTGGAGCTCACCATGGAGAAGGGCGAGATTGTCGACAAGGAGAAACGCGGCATGTGGTGGACGCGTAAGTTTACTCCTTCATCACCTCCCCGGGGGGTTTTTTTTTTTCGCAGCAAGCTAACACTGCTTCTCTTAGCCCCTACCGAGACACTTCAGTGTGATCCGGGCCAAAAGCCTGACAAGGGCTGGTCAGTCGATTGCGACGGCCGGATGCGGTTCCAGGACATGTCGCGCTACTTCCAGTGCGAGGCTGATAATAAGACGTATAACCTCTACAAGAAGAACGACCAGGGCGTTAACTGCGGCGAGATCACGCTGTACGCTACCGGATGTGGTGGCCGCGATGAGGGTGAGATGCCGGGAGGCGGCAAAGGAGGCATGCCTTCTGCTCCTGCGAATGAGACCCAGACTCCTCAGAACATGACCGGCTCGAAGCCGCCTATGAAGAGGAGCATGAGTTCTTGAAACTGCCAAATTAAAAGCCTGAGACGTGTATTGAGCACACGTGTATAGATTGGCTACGGACTGATGGACGACTCTTCAGTCTTGAGACGTCGTTCTGTGTCTCGGGCTTAACGGTTCAGACCGAAGTCTAAGCTGGCGGTCCAATAAAAAAAAAGCACTTAGCAAATAGTAATGACGGAAAATAGTTCAATTCCTGTACTCAAGTTGGAATAGACATACGGTACTTTAACATAACCGAAAAATGGGCGTCATGGATGCCTTGCCCAAGTCTTCTGGTCCATTGCCAACAAGCCCACAATCCTAAATAGCCCGGCTTTATACTAGGCCGCAGACCAAGAGCTTTGATCTCAATACCATGTCCGCTTGTCCAAAGGCCACATCAGGTGAAATGCTCAATGTCATAGTACCCAAACAAACCCTCCTGTTCATCGTCATCCTCGTTTGGGATGCCCAAGGTCTCGTTCGCCTCCTTGATCCAGTACGGCGTCGGGCCCAACTGCATCATAGCTTTCGGGGCCTCCTCCTCCAACAACACATCATCGTTGCCCTCAAACAGCCTGACCCCCATGAACGCGTCCCTTCCGCCGGGTTTGAGAAACTTGTTCGGGGTCTCCTCTAACTTGTTGGGCATACCCGGGTTCTAACCAGGGCCGTAAACCCAAGCAGCAGCGATGGAATCCTCGAAGCCCTTGAACTCGCCGTTCCTGCCCCACACGGCATTGCCATTATCAGAAGGCATGATTTCCCTGAGGTCCTTCCCAGAACGAATGTCACGAGTGATCGTGCCGCCCTTGCCGTCGGTCTGGCTCACTGCGATTGGGCTGGGCTGGCCGGTGTGAAGGTTGATCAGACAGACGAAATTGCCTACTTCAACTGGGCCGCGGTAGCCATGGCGGGTGACGGAGCGCGCGTTAGCGACCTGGTGGGCGACTTTTTCGGCCCCTGATGCAGAACATTGCTTGCTAGAGGCACCCTTTTGCGATGTCTGACGGTCGGGCCAGGATGTGGTAAATGGATCGTCGTCGTCGTCAAACACCGAGCCAAACTGGCCACCGGGCACAGAGAGGCTGGATTTGGGACGAGAAGGGGTCTCATTGACGCTGATGGTCGACTGTGAGCTGGGCGGTTTTGCCAAAGGTCCCAGAGGCGGGAGCTGGACGCTTTGAAGAACAGAACGCACGGCGGGGGGGCTGCTCGATGTGGCTTGCTTCAGCGGGCTCGGGACCTTGACCACGCTGGCTCGTCGGTACTTGTCAGTATCTGATGAAATGGGAGTCAGTGAGGTGAAACGAATAATTTCGGATGGAATAATATTCAGTGGGGGAGAGAAAAGGAAAATGAAACCGAGCTGATGATATGAGGTAAAAGGGTATTTCTCACGAAGTCGCGCCCGAATAGGACGGCTCTGTCCGGATGAGAGCGTTGCCATCATCGGATTTTCCATCGGACGACCGCTGGGACTAAATCTAGTGATGTTGGCTTTGTAGTTTCAGTGAATGAATTGAATCTAACAAGTTGGAAAGATTCCACAGGTGAGACTTACGTGACGAGACCTGTGGAGGTGAAGAACCCAAGCCTGGACGAAGAGAAGTCGTAGACGAGCTGAGTTGCTGGCTTCCTACCGCTGTGGCACCGGCCATTGTGACGTTTGCTGTAGGCTTTCGGGCAATGGACGGGTTTTGGTTGTTTTGATTTTTGCACAGAGGAGACTCACGCGTTTGGTGCTGTGGAGATGAACAGCCCAAGACCGGTAGTGTAGAGATGGCAGGCTGGTTATGCGGCGCGGGCATCTCGAACCGACCATTATGTGGATTTGCTGCCATCGCGAGACCGAGTGGTATGAGTTCTCCAGAAGCTAGAAGACGTCAGTAAATACTGAATATTCTCCTAGCTAACGTTTTCATGTATGAAGCACACGCCTCACGTGTTGTCTAGGCCATGATTTCATGCTCAAGCTAAGATGCGAAGGTGTCACAGACTGGCTGTGTTTTTTAATACCCACAACCGCGGGGTTAGACATAGAGTCATCAGTAGTCCGACAATTTCCTGGTTCAAATTACTTACGCAAAGCCTTCTGTGTATACAAAGAAGCAATATCTAACTTCGAGTGCAGTGGTGTTGTTGATGGGATTTGCTGATCTCCCACGGTTATGGGACCGAACTCGAAGCTCGCAGGAGCTGGGAAGATTACAAGTAAGGATGTCGTTTGTTGGCTGATCTGTCTGAATAAACTTACGTGGCGAGGGTTTCTGAGAGGGAAGTCCTGAACTCGGGCATGCGGGTATCGTGAACTGGCCGTACTGTTGGTGGTGGTCAACCACCACTGCGGGGTTGAACATGAAGTTGGCAGCAGCTAAGCAAGATTAGTCCGTATCCCAAATGCACGACTTTACATATCGTCGTAGGAACTTACGCAAAGAGTGCTGTACGGGCGTACTCATGTTCGAGCATAGAGACGTCGTAAACTGGCCATGTTGCTGAACTCCCATCGACAGCGGGCCGCTAGGAAAGTCCACTCCAGGTTGGGTTGTGTGTGTTGACGGAACCATGTGTGCTGTTGGAGCAACCATCCAAGACTGGGGGTAGCTTCTCACATCGTGATAGTGATTCCAGATGCCGGTAAACTTTTGCCTGTCGATGGGGATCTCCAACCTGTTACGGATATATTCCGCACGCTGCTGAATCAGAGTCTCGGCACCCTGGCTGGGCATGTAGAGGCCATGACGACCTTGGTCTTCTTGGTGCTGGATATGCGCTTCGGCTCTCTTATCTGCCATCTCATACTGAGTACTGAAGTCGCCCATTGGCGCCTGAAGGTCCGTGGTATTCTTTTGCGATTGCTGTGGCCAACTCATGATGAGATGGGATGCTATAGCTTAGATATCGTAGGGCCCAGCGAGCCCAGCACCGGGTCGAGTCCGGCGTGGTTGGGGGGTCTTGAAGTAGGGTGTTTTGTTCTCAAAGCTTTCTGTGCGTTGAACAAGGCCTTTTTGGTGGCCTTTTATACTCGAGTGAAGAACAAGATGAAGGGTTTGGGAAGGGTGGCAGGTAGTGTGCAAGGCAAGATGAGGCGGGTAAAGACGTATAGCAGTGGAAGAAATGGATAGAGGTCGAACCAAGAAGGAAGATACGGGTACAGAGGTGCGGAGTAACTCAAAGGAAACCTGGGAAACGAGAGGATGAAGACGTGGAAAGGTTTTGTTTGTGACCGAACCTCAAGGTGAAAAGGGGCTTGCCGGCGTTGAAAATTGAGCAAGCTGGCGCATAAACCGGGCACAGGTTTGGGCTGTGCTTTCTCAATCCCCTTTAGGTTACTATTAACACTCCATGTAGAGCAGCAGAACAGCGAGAAGGGGGGGAGGTGATTTGAAAGAAGTGCCGAATGATAACTCATCATACCATCTTTACCATGATCCAGGTACGGACCAATGAAAAATCCTAAGTCAGTGTAAGTAAGTTATCTCATTAAGTAGCACAAAAGACTCAACATAGCAGCTGACTACGCACACTGATAAATTTGGTTGACTTGAATGCTATCATTCGTGGTTGAGAACTAATAATAACACCTTTGTCCCAGCAAGTTTTTGGACAAGAGGTTACAGTCGGCTTTGTGAGGTATTGTCAGCGCTCATGAAAGACGCAATCGGGTCAATCATGATAAGACCTAATATAACAGACGGACGTTGCTGATCAAAGTCAAGTGATCGACTGAAACAAAACTCACATTAGTATCTAAATCAAGAATGCCGCCGGGTCTGGTAAGAAAATGTGAATTTGATTCGTCATAGACCATGAACTGTTTCTGAGGGTTCGGGCAACGTATCGGGTAGCCAAGGTAGTCGAAGTCAGAACAAACATAGCATTCAATCAGAGAGGATTTGATGGGTCAGCGCTTCAATGAAAGCCATACACATCCATCCATCATATAAAGTCTGTCCCATGGGGCGATGTAGTCAGATACGCAGATCTTATACTCGATATTTTTGTCCCCATCCAAGGGGTTAGATCCAATACGCTATTTCTTCAGAAGCTGTTCAACTTGTAAAGTGATGTCGACCATGGGGAAATGTTTCCTATTCCCAGCAGTTGAGCCGGAGACAGGAGGATCCGCAAAGAACTCTTCAACCATGTAGAGTTTTTTGCCGATTTGTACTGCAGCAGTAACGGTGCCTCCTTGCGCCGCCGAGGAATTGTTTGGCACAGTACCCAGATACTCTGCTGACTGCCACGACCCGTCACTGGAGCGCAGAACAGTGATCCCCTTTGTGTTTTCGGCAACGAGTAGGACCCTGCCGTCGTATCTTGGTGGCAGATATATAGCATCGGTCCTGGCCAACGTCGTGTTTGGAGATCTGGCAACAAGCAGAGGGTTGCCCTTTTCGGCCTTCATATCGAAACGATAGATCTGGGAATCCTCGTTGTTGTTGGATAACAGGACATCCCCAGCTGCCGCAAGCCCAGAAAAGCCGAACTTGGTGTGGTCGATCTTCGCAGGTAGGTACCAGGGAACGACGGCGGAGCCTTCCCGGTCTACTTTTAATATGGTTCCCGGGAACGACCCGACGATGTAGGTGTTTCCCCGGGCATCGTGCTCAACATCTTGGAAACCAGCGTACTCGCCCTTGGACACAGTAGTAATGTTCTTGTTCCATAGAGCCCGCTTTTGGGCGGCATCGTACTTGATGATGAAGTTGTCACCTGATACGACTTGCCCGCCGGTGTTGAACGGGGCAGCGGCATCGACGACGATGGATACCAGCTTTGTATGCGGATCAACTTGCACACCGCCAATGTGAAGGCTCGGGTTATGTGTGATGCCGCTGAACATGAGGATATCGACTATCGTGTCCCTGTAGGGGTCGTAGACAGCGACACTGGCATTGAACAGAGACCTAACACTAACACTAGCAATAGCACGCATGCACATGCCAATGAGACGCACCCAAAGTACACAATACAATTTTCGACATCCCAGTCTGCGTTCTCGGGGTAAAGCTGGTATTGCTCAATCGCGAAACTACCTTTTTTGAAGGGCGGGCATTGCCTCGCTGATTGAGGTGTGCCTTCGACAGGCGACAGCATGACCAGAATCGTGGCCTGGACGCTAAACAAAAGCATCGATAGATCCATCAAGACACACAAAAGACAACGCCTTAAGCGTTGCGGACAGCTTGATTCTCAAAGGCTTGGGGAAGGAGTGTGAACAAAGGCGGTGGGCAGTGTCTCGTTATAGGTCGGCACGAGCCACTGCCCTCGAAGACTTTCTCGTGGTCGTTGTAAATGACCTGTAAGTTCGGTAATATATGTTTAGTTCGACGCAATTGGATACCTGCGTAGAAGAGACGCGATTGCTACTCTTTTGCTTCCTGTGCCTGCATAGACCATTGCGGGGCGAGGGCGCTGAATGGCAGTAAACTAGGTAGTGCGCATGATGGTTTTCCAAATCGGAGGGGCAGCCCTGGATAGCGTTGATACTTCAGACAAGGTCCCTAGACAACAGGACTGGTATGAAAAAACCTTGTCTGAGTGTTTAGAATGACACCAATTGTAGGTTTGACACCGGCAGTAGAGGACGATCAAAGATCGAGACTGGATAAGATGGTGCCGATCTGGGTGAGATCTGATGAGACTTACTTGTTCGGCATCTATAACCGGTAGATCTCAGGTTGAACCACCGATCACATCAGAGGCTCTAGCTGACAACTTTCAGAGGCATTCTATTCTGTCAAGATAAGGGAAATGCCAATATATGTGGGCTGGAGCCAGAAGCATCACTGGTTCGTGGTGCAGGTCCAAGACCCAGCGTGAAGTGCCAAGAGAACTTGCTCCATGTGAGTAGGCCGCGCCTCAGCTTCAAGGCTCTGTGAGTTCGGTAGCAGCCATCGAAAGAGCTTACGGCAAGGTATAACAGTCGTTAGTAGGAAAGCTTGATAATGGCTTGAGCGAATGGCAGCACTGCTGGCGCAGCACCGCAACGTGGAACCAGGGATGTGGTCGAATCGGCTGGACATTAAGTTATGAAGCTGGGCGGGGAGCAGTTTTTCTGTGGTCGGTTCGCGCGGTCTGCCGCACAATGACCTGCATGATGCTCGGAGTTTAACAGGAAGATGTCGTGTTGACATTGAATTGCAGAAGTGCGGGACATCGGTGTTCCATGATGTTTCTTTTACTAGGCGTTCGTTGCTCTTCTTCGTATCTTTTCCTCCATAGTTTCAATACAACTTCCAAGGATCACCCGGTGCGCTGCTTAAGCTCAGGCTAGATCTCGCTAATTCAGCTGCATCAGGATGAGGCTAGGCGCGAAAGACCAAGATAGTGGGAATGGAGATAGAACATTTCGAGCGATGCTTCACCTTCATCGTTCTCGGTTCTAATTTTTTGTTCTTCACTCATCTAGTCTTTTAGATGGGACGGACATTCACTGATTCGAATTATCCTGTTATCTCCAAGTGTTGACATGATCGCTGTCTCCCTAGCACTACTCATCCGCCGTTCGCCTAGTTACTGGCAGCGTTGTTCCAAATTAACCCATCAACGCTGTCAAAACCATTGCGATTCTTCAACAAATGGTCAGCATGTAACCTATAGGTATGCTGTTTTGACCCCATGAGGTGTTTCCATTCTTCACATCCGCGTTGTATATGCGGAGGCCTCGAACCACCCCTCAGAACGTATCTATAGGCAGCAGTGAGACACTCCTCTCGGTGTCCCTCAGCCCTTGCTTCGATGAAGACACAAAGACAATTGAGGAATGAATTGTCTATCCTACATTGGGCCAACTATCGTGGTCGGCCAAGTCTTCTCGTCGCAGTGAATTACTGCTGTAGAAAATAAAAAGTCCAAGGTTCAGCGCGAACCTTACGATAGCTTCTGCTCATGCTAGGTCTTCCGCGTTCTTTCGTTAGTCTGGAAGGCGGGCGGACATACCTCAACACATCACCATCACTTCTATCATCAAACTTCGCGTCGATTTGACCTCGCAGCCAAACGTCCGTAGATTCACACACCAACGAGTTCCGAGCCTTTCCCTGCGTGATCATCGGCACTTGAGGGAGGTCAGACCTGCTTTGGCGGCACAAGGATGAGCCACTTGGGAATTCTCTCCAGAAAAGCTTACTTTCACGGCTCGAGCACTTCCGCACCCCCGTTTCTGGGCATTGGGCCCTGCGATATGTCACCAGGCTTCCTGAATGCCATGCTACTGCGTACGCTGCTCATAAATTTGCTCCTTTGAGTGGTCGATCAAGAGCAAACAAATATCGGACGGCCCGTTCCATGCACCTTGGCGTTACCACTAGTAATACTTTGTGAATCCCGACTCCTTCGCCAAGGCTTTTGTATGCGGTTTTGCAGCTTTTGCCAGCTTGACGAGCATCCTTTTTCAATGCACGGCAGCAATCGTGTCTGCAGGCTGATGGGTCCAACACAGCATGTCTAAGACAATGCAACGTCAGTTTTGGTCTGGCGCCATCGCACAATCCTGATCGTCCCAGCCACCGAACCAGTTTAGTCCAATATCTCATCCCAAGACATGGCGGAAAAGCTCGATAGTATCTTACCGGGGTGTCTGGTCGTCAGCCTGCTAGGACCGTACATAATTCGTTCGTCCTGTTTTGGTTTCACGTCTCGGGGGAGGCTACTACCCTCAGGCTTCCCCGCCCGTCCATTTGCATGTTCTTTCGTCCTTGAATAGCGTGTCTATTTCGTAACATTGACAGTCTTCGTGACTCGCGAGCTTGCAAACGCAGTCTGTTGCGCCTCATTCGGCATTGAACAGACATTTTCCTAGAATCGAGGACCCAGAATGAGAGGAACGATACCGTGGAGCAGAGTTGCCGAGTCGGCCTTCACCTCCGACGACGAAACAGTTGTCGCGGTTCAAGATGGCGTAGCGTTGAACGCTGCCGGCCACAAGGATCAGCTCAAACGTCAATATGGGTTTCTTGGGCTCGCCAGTATGGCCCTTACGGTAGACAATGCCTGGGTAGCCCTGGGTTCTTCCATCTCCGTGTCCATTCGTAAGTTCAGACTGGGTCTTGTAAGATGAGCCTTGTAACGAGCCGGAACTGTTCTAGTCAATGGTGGCCCCCCCGGCATCATTTACGGCCTCCTTGTCGCCGTCTTCTACTACACTCTCATCGGTCTGAGTCTATCAGAGGTACGTCTACTACTATTCTTCCCCTCGTTGTACGGAAGAGGCGAGCGCGCGTTTCTAATGCGTCTTTAAGCTTGCCTCGTCAGTGCCCACAGCCGGGGGTGTCTATCACTGGGCGACCATCGCCGGAGGTCCTCGGTGGGGCCGAGCGCTCGGCTTCTTCACCGGCTGGATCAATTTCTACGGCTGGCTGTTCTCTTTGGCATCTCTACTTCAGATCTCAAGCAACGTCGCTGTGAGTATGTACGCCGTCTGGAATTGGGATCGCTATGTCAGCCAGCCATTCCATGTTTACATCGGGTATCTCATTATTCTATGGGGATCGGCGGGCTTCGTCGTCTTTGCCAACAAGTACGCCCCTTACACTCAACATGCGGGGACCTTTTTTGTCTTGATTGGCGGCGTCATCGTTATCATTGTACTGGCCACTATGCCCAAGCAACATGCGAGCAACCACTTTGTATGGGCGTCCTTCGACGAGAACAACGCTACAGGATGGTCTGGTGGCGTCGCTTTCCTCCTGGGTGTTCTCAACGGTGCCTTCACGATTGGCACCCCCGACTCTGTCACTCACATGGCTGAGGAGATGCCCCATCCTAAGAAGGACCTTCCCAAAGCCATACTTCTCCAGATCTTTCTAGGCTTTGCCTGTGAGTGAAACAACGTCGATATGTTGACCCAAACTGATTTGCGGCAGACGCTTTTTGTTTCGCAATCGCGCTCTCATATGCCATCACTGACATTACGGCTCTCCAAGGCGGATTCAACTCTTTTCCGCTGACCAATATCTATGTACAGGCCACTACAAATTCGGCTGGCGCTCGAAACCCTGGTGCAGCCTTTGGGCTTCTGTTCATCATGCTCGGTTGCACTCTGACATGTTGTGTAGGCCTCACGTTGACGGTGAGCAAGCCCTTTCAAAGCTGACTACACTGTCTTGATTGCATCAAGTCCTAAACGCTTTTCAGGTCTCGAGGACATATTGGGCTCTTGCTAGAGACAACGCAGTTCCCTTATCAAAAGTATTCGGGCAAGTCAATGAAAGTCTGAGCTGCCCCGTCTGGGCTACCTTGTTCGTTTGTAAGTCACTCTCACATCTCCCGCGAATCTTGTTTCTAACTACCTACCACCAAGGTATCATTGCGACTGGCCTGGGTGCCATACCACTCGGAAGCTCAGCCGCTTTCCTGGCACTGGCAGGCTCGTTCATCATCCTGACATCGGTATCCTACGCAATCCCATTTGCCGCCAATATGCTTTCAGGTCGACGATATTTCCCACCAGGTCCTTTTCACTTGGGAAAGGCCGGGAACATCATCAACGGACTCGCCGTGCTCTTCATCATACTATTTGACATCCTTTTCTGCTTCCGTGGGTCTTCTCTCATCACAAGCTATCGTTAGGCTCAAGTACTAACGAAACAATCAGCTTTTGTGTTGCCAACGACAGAAGCGACTATGAACTGGAGCAGTGTCATTTTGGTAGGAACGGTGGCTATCACCGCCCTTTGGTGGGTGGTGCATGCGGTTAAGCACTACCCCGGTCCGAAGGTGATGGGCCTGTACATTGAAACGGACTGCATGGCACCAGTGACTACAGAGAAAGACAAGACGGGGCATGCTGCAACGGAAGTAAAGGCCTCAGAAGTTATCTAGTATGGCAATCAGTTTTCCATGGATAAGAATGCCATGGATTGAATTGATGATGCCATCTGGCTGGCTATGCCATGAGAAGCTACGCCGAGTGCTCAAAACGATAGATCCCTTATGACACAACATGATGATGTTGTCCAGGTAAAAGGGCTGACGAACAGGTGAGCTGTTGATTTAATCCAAATTATATGCGACCCTCTGGAGAAACACATAGCAAAGTAGATTGATTTAACTCGTCTACTTATAGGCCACGACTTTTATTGCTCCACCCGTCTCAGAACTAATTCCCACCATGGAAGCTTGCTGCAACCATCATGTGACCATAGCTGATTCATCTTGTATTCCATCGAACAAGCTCTATCCTTAGGTTTGCTTCTCACCGGAACCTCCAGACACAAGTCCGGTCTCGTTATGATGTACACTGGTCTTGTGAGTTCCATCATGGTGGGGGTCGTCTTCGGCCAGTTCATATAGAGCGGGGAAAGGCTGCACGTCGCGGCGCAGCAAGTATTTGTTGGCGTACCATGGGATCTTTGATGAGTAGTACTCGGCGTGGTCGCGGCTACGGACGGAGAAGACACTGTCCAGCTCCTCCAGCGTTAGGTTCTTGGTCTCCGGCAGCCAGAAGTAGGCGACGATGAAGCCGACGATGTTCCAGCAGGCGTACCACACGAAGGCACCCGTTGGGCCAAAGCTGTTTATCATCGACGGCCACGTAAAGCTGATGATGAAGTTGAATCCCCAGGTAACGGCTGTGGCGCTGCTCATTCCGATGTCACGGATGTGCAGCGGGAACGCCTCGGCACTATAGGTGAACGGAACAGGGCCAGCACCCGGAGAGTACACCGCTGCAAAGAGGTAGATGCCGGTTGCAATACAAGCAAGTCTTGCGGTACCATCAGGCATGTAGAAACTGAACCCAGTAAAAAACAGGCAGAGTGACATCAGAGGAAACGTGACCAAAAGGAGGTTCCTCCGGCCGAACGTATCGATGGTATAAAAGGCTGGGAGAGCGAAAATCCAGTTGATCAGTCCCATTCCCATTGAAGTGAGAAGAGCTGTACTGCGATCAAAATTGGCCATCTCGAAAATATTTGTCGAGTAGTACATCCTGCGTCAGTAGTTAGCACCAACACATATAATCTCAAGTCGAATAGTCGGTCACTTGCATAGCATTGATACCTGGATAATTATCACAAGTCAGCAATCTTGGTTAGATTTGGTATCTGCGAAGCAGTATTGAGAAGCACGAACCGCAAAACTGCTGCATGAACATGACGAAGTAGGAAGCCATCGCCGCACGTCTGTTTCTTCGGACGGTGAAGAAGTCCTTCCAGTTGCGACCACTCCGGGCCTGGGTCTCGATCTCGAGGAGCTTGTATGCGTAATACATATCCCTTGCCGCCTGGATAGGATGATGTCGAAGTCGCAAGGTTGACTGGAAGGCCTTTTGATACTTGCCCTTTTCCATGTACCATCGGGGGCTCTCGGGACAAAAGTAGACCTGCTCAGAGGTTAGGGTGTTATTTTACAGCGACATGAGGAGCAAAGAGCAACGAAAGCGTGGAAAAATGAAAGCAAACAGTGAAGGACACAACCAAGTCTTACTTGTAGCATAACAACCAAGGGTGGTATGGATGTACTAGCAAGCATCCATCGCCACTGAGTGTCTTCTCCTAGGAAATCGGTATTTCTAAAGGCAACAGAGACGATGAAGCCCAGGGCTATTCCGAAGGCAGTCCACATCTAGGCGCATGTTAGTTGGAAGGTTTTTGGTTGCTCTGTCAGTGCCCTCTTACCTGCCACATCATCGTCAAAGCACCACGAATAGTCTTGGGTGTACTCTCTGCCGAATAGACAGGCGTAGTGCTGCTCTTTGCGCCAACGGCAAACCCGAGGAAAAAGCGAGCGATTAGTAGGTTGTACCAGCTATCAACGGATCAGGTCTGCTCGGTTCGGGAAACTGGCATCGTATCTTACCTGTCGGCTGCAGCCATCCAAAAGCCAGTTACGACGGAGAAGAAGCATGAGATGAAGATGGTTCCTCGTCGGCCAGTATACTTGTTCAGTAGAGGAGAACTCCAACATCCGACAAGCGCAGAGCAGAGATATGGGGCTCCATTGACCAAGCCCTGCATTCTCGGGTCCCATAGATCAAATGTTGCGTAGTAGTACTCCTGTATCGCCGTTAGCACCACTCATCGACCATTTCGGCGGAAACAAGTGTACCTGAGCCCCATTAACGGCTGTTTGATCCATACCCTGCACTGTAAGAAAGTGGCATTAGCTTCTTCACTGGACTCAACGTGGTCTTGATGGGCCGAAAGACTACCTACCGATAGCACTGCCTGCACAAAGCGCGCAGAGAAAGTAAAGAGACTTCGGTTGACTCCAACGATGGGTCACTTCTTTTCTAAGTACTGCCTTCTCCTCCTCGTTGAGTGCGGCGATGGCTTCGAACCCGTCGGGCCTGTTGATGACCTGGGCAACCATTGCACCCTTGCGGAAGATGTCTCGGTGCTCCTGTAATCCTTTCGACTCGGTGAAGCTGTCAGCACCCGCAATAAGCTCATCGGGAGTGAGTCCGACGAGCGGGTTGCGGAGTAAGGCGGCGGTGGATGCGCGTGCCGCCTTGTCCGCGGTCCCAATACTGCCAGAGCTGCGAGAGCCAGCATGGGTCTCCGCGACAGGAGGGGATTCTGCGTCCGCCTTAGGCAGAGGCATGATTGATGACAATGGTTGTATCAGGCTCGAGCTTTCTGGTTTGAAACCGTACACCACTTTGCCTGAACAGCGAAGTATCAGTTGCAGATATTCCGGACTGTTGGGAAAACGTGGAGAGAAAGATGGATCCGGGGGTCAGGAGCAGATTGCTTGTGTCGGTGGACCTTAAATAGTCTGCGGGCATCAACGTTTCCCCAGAGTCTGGTACAGGACATTCAGCAGACCCTGATAACCCCCAGAAAGAGGGGGGTTTGCTCAACCTGGGATGGCACATTGCTTCGGGCCAATGTGCGCACAAGGTGAACATGGAGGAGTGGAACGACCAAGGAAAAAAAAAGTATGGAGAGAAAGGCTCGGCCACAGCCTGGCAGCGCCGTCTGGCCACCGCGACCACCTGTCCCAGCTTTTGCGAACCTCTGTCCAAGCCGAATAGTCTTCGGTGGAGAAAAACTCGCCAGTACCAAAGTCCCCAGGCCGTGTAATAGACCCAACCGACCAAAGAGGTCGCGGAGGACCATGGGGGTGGGCCGGTGGTGAACGCGGAGGGTGGATACAAGATCGCCTCAAATCCGGAGAACCGCAGCGGTTGCTTGCGATTTCACGTTCCACTTGGATGCATGCTGCACTTGCAGAGACGCCACAAAGTGCAGTGTCTATGAAACTGCCTTCGGTGCGACCATGCCTCAGTGTTGTCATCGTCGTCCTTCACCTCCTTCTTCTCCCCCCTCCTTGCCTGGCCTCGTAAAAGTTGTAGCCTCATGAATAGCGATTTCCGAATGAGAACTGTTATCGAGCATAGACCACTAGAATCACTCGGCGAGGCGTTCAGGAGCGCACTGTGCCTCTAGAAGCAATAGGAAGGTGATGCTTCGGAGGTGTAAGATGGGATAGGCGGAATGTCAGCCGTGTCACAGGCAGCACGTCGGCGACCGGTCGTGGCCGGTCAGCCGCCAGGATTGCGGCCAAGTAGCCGAAGGTGGTAGTCGGATTATGATCGGCAAGGCAGCCAAGCGATTCTCGTGCTCGGCGGTGGGGGGCTCTGGCCGTGGCCCGCAGCAGCGCGGACCCATGAGAGGCAGGCAACGTTGGACTCTTTCGGCACCAGTCTCAACGGGCGGCGCGGCATTCGTCATCTCCACCGAGTGAACCTAGTGAGCCTCGGAGAGTCTTCGGCTGGAAGATATTTGTGAGGGAAAAAGCCGTTCTCTTGGCGCTGTATGACTTCATACCAAGCCTTGGTCAGGGTCTGGGCCATTTTGCCGGCTTTCGAGCACTCGAACATGTGCCTGTTTGGTTGCCATTTCAGAAACCGCCTGCACGAATACACGGCAATATACGGTAGCCTGACCGCCGTCTCGGCCGGCATGTGGAGCTAGCTTCGTTCGCGTCTGCAATCTTGACCAACGTGCATCTACGACGGTCTCGAGAAGCGGCTGCCATCGCGATCCTTCTGTCGTCATCGCTTGGGCAATAAGACGGTAATTAGAATGTAATGATGCACATCTTCCGCGGTGGTAATTTTCGCTTCAATCTCAATGTTGCCGTTGGATTCACTTGCTGGGACTGCGCGATTCTGTGCCGGAGATGCCAAAAGGTTAGCGAAAGTGAGCAGCCATGGCAGACTGGAGGACAAGACGCGACCCCCACGCGTTCTGTTTGGCATTCTCCTCACAATTTCTGTTATCTATCGCCACCAAGCAGGATCAGTGAAAGAAAGCTCGGGAGAGATGCATGCCTTGATCTGTGGTTCACACCCAAGGCAACATCACTGGGTTGGACGAGAATAACCATGATGCGGTATGCGTGTTGCAGAAATACCAGGGAACCCGGAGGACCACATTTTCAAGTACCTATGCCTCCTTATATCTTTCCCTGACACACTTGACGGTTCTGTCGATTCCTTCATTGTCCCTCTTAGTCCCTCTGAATGCTAGGGAGGCATACGTCAGGTACGATACTGGGATAGTAGCAATACTTACTCCAAAGAAACCAAGACGAACAACAGTCTGTCGTGTTTCAGTCAACCAAAATTCGCGAATAAATACTAGATGGTACCTATCTATCGAGATGGTCGAGTTGTTTCCTGTAGTCAGGACCCACTAGACTGACTCCCTTTCGTCGACTGACACATGCCTAGCAACCTAGTTGAGCCAGGGGAACCATGTTTCCATCCTGTCAGTGGATAGCGAGCAGAGAGCGAATGTCGAGAAACAGAGTCGACCACTTGTCTTCTTGATGATTCCAACAAGCAGGATCTCAAGAGTATGGCTTGGTTTCCTCACAGGATCCCCGCCGGAGTACGAAGATTCCACGAATATGTCTTTGCTCCACGCCATTGAAGCCACTTCGTAAGTTTTTGTAACATCAAGTTGTGGTGGATTACCAGTCTGCTAGCGTTTCGATGCTTATTATAGTTGTTCAGATGTAATCAGGAAGGAAGTACGAGGAGCTTCTGCCTTTAAGAATACCCAAAATAAGACTGAGCTTCTTTAGCTATAGACTTGATGTTTCGAGCTGATCGATTTCTTATACACTTGAAGTACTTTTTTTTTGGGAACCGTTGGCCTGTTTTCTAATGCGTGTTTTCCGAAAGAACGCTGTATGAGTGTATCTGAAACTATTTCCTTGCTTTATACGAAGCGGCAACCGAGCTCTGCGGCAGCGGTCCTCAGCTTGCGTTCTTCACTGGTTTCTCAAATGACATCACGGCATACCGGAATGTCCCGTTTGCGTATCCCCGCCTCATCGCACGGAAAGATTGCAAAAAGGCGATGCCGTCCCGTCCCTGGCTGAAGGCGAAGGCCCAGAGAGATGGGTTCTGGATGAGAGACCAGGTGATATCCCTAGAAGGAGGGTTAGTCTAGGCGTGGAACTTGATTCTGTACGGCAACTTACCATGTCCTGCTCACATCCTTGCTGATATCCTTTGGCCCCGCAAGAGAGGAAAGGCCGGCGCCTTTGGCTAGGTTGACATATCCTTGTTGAGTGCACATCGGCGGTAGGAGCATGCCATCTAGTATTAGGAAATGTCAGCAGCAATTCATGCGACGGAATATGAGTAGAGAATCGCCCACCTTCAATAGGCTTGATATCGTTTGCAAATTCCGTTTCGCTGATGCCCTCAGCCTTGAACCAGTCCGCCAGCGCCAACTTCCCACCCGTCTTGAGCACCTTGAACGAGTTCTCAAAGAACAGAGCCTTGTTGGGGAAGTGGCTCAGGGCCTCGCTGATCCAAACCGCGTCAAAGGAACCCCCCTCGGCGGCGAAAAACTCGCCCATCTTCTCCGCGTCGAGCTCGATGAAGCGGACCTTGCCCCGGCCGAGACGGAAGAAGCCATCGCTGTCCGCTTCAACCTCGGGCTTCTCCGACTCCTTCGATGCCTCAGCCTTGGTCAGTCGTTTGGCGATCTCAACCTGTTTGGTCGAGATGGTGATACCGGTGACCGAGCAGCCCAGGGTCGAGGCGAGGTAGCGGGAGGTACCGCCGATACCGCAGCCGACGTCGAGGACTTTGCTGTTCTCCCCCACGTTGGAGAGCTTCAGCAGCAGCTGAATGAGATTGACTTGGGCTTGTTCCTTGGTCTCGGAGCCCTCTTCCCAGTAGCCGTGGTGTATATGTTCACCCCTAGAATAGTCAAGTCAGCCACGCACTTGTTTGGACGCATAAGAGCCGACAGATGACTGTGCACAGTTTTAATACTGTGCACAACGTAGAACCTCCAGAAGCTGGCACAAGGGGAAGGGGGTGAACTCCAAGCTGAGACTAAAAAAGGGTGTCACAACGGGCGGAGGGAGAGAAAGACGCGGAACAGCCTACCAGAGGCTCAGGTAATAGTCACTGGCGAGATCGTAATGGAGCTTGATCCTATCCTTCAGGGCCTGCATGGTTGAGTGAGCCAGGCCGAGAGGAGTGTCATATTGTTGGCTGAGCTCCGTATTGGAGCTGTCTACGGCAGCAGTCATCGTGAGAAGCGGAAAGGGGTTGATTTGATGGAGGCGATGTGAGGAGAGGTCGTTTCTGAGGGAGAAAGGCGTTTTTGTTCTTCAATTGGCTACTGTTGTGCATTCAGGACTGGTTGTCGAATGGGACGAAAGTGCACATGAGATCAATAGAGATGGGCAAGAGATAGCTTTGAGCTTGCTTTGAGCTTTCGGATACCGGATGAGCGTTCTACAAGCCAATAGGAGCACTAGGCACAGGCCACCTTCCAGCTAACTCATCCGGTTGGGAACCCCGCGGCAAATTCAGGACGTAAGGGCATAGGCAGTCGGCCCAAGGTAGGTACAGGTACCAGTAAGCAACGAGTTGGAGAACACGTTGAGTGGTGGTGAGGGAACATGGACGTCATGTTTCCGTTGGGTGAAACGGGAAAGCTAAAACGCCCACCTGCATGAGAATCCACCAGGTTGAGCGAGGCACGTCGAGTTCTTATGTAATATGGAGCAAGCCACACGCACCAGCCACTCACAGATAAGCTGATGTAATCAAAAAGCCACATCTACCAAAAATAGCCCGGGCGATAGCAAGACCGGTCCCCCAGCCACCACCACCACCTCAAACTAACCAGCGGCACATGCTGCAGTGTGGCAGTGCTAGTGCCCAGTGCCGGCTGCCGTGTGGGGCCGTGTGGGACCCCTTTCATCTGCCTGACCCTTTCAGAGTTCCAGATCAGTGGGTGTTGGTTGACTTGTGAGCAACCGTCTGTGCTGTCTGTGGTTGTCAGTTCAGATCAAGGAAGGAAAAAAAAAAAGGGGAGAAACAGGGGGAATGCAGCCCAGCCTCAGCCCAGCCCACGTCCGCGTAAGCCCTTCACCTTGCTTGTTGACGTGGATGCCGTGCTACCATACGTACGCAAGAAAATAAGGATTGGCTGCCAATGTGCACGTACGGTAGGATCTGCTTTCTGCAACAAAGATACTGCAGCCATTCATAAGATCCCCTGGTCCTCCCCGAAAAGTCGTCAATAGGACTGCCTTTTCTCGTGTGTTTACCCACTCACCCACGCCCCCCGTCTGTCGCTATCGATTTTTATCACCAACTATACAAACACTGCCATGGCTCCCGTCCCCCCAACGACGGCCAGACAGAGCCTTGCCCGAGCCGGCGCCGTCGCGTCCCACCTCTGGAAGCGCGCCGCCGTCGTCGTCCTCCCCGAAGTGGCCCGCGCAACTACCTCTCACGCTCTCGCGCGCCGCAGCCTCACCGTCAACCATACCCAGGGTGTCACCCTGGGTATCATCGGCGCATATGCAGTCATCATCGCCATCCTGTGGAACGTCCCTTTCCTCCGCCAGGTCCTCTGGCCCTTCAAGATGCTCGTCATCGCTTTCCACGAGTTCGGCCATGCCATCACCGCCTGCTGCACCGGAGGCAAAGTGCTGTCCATTACCCTCGATCCCAACGAGGGCGGCGCCACGCTCATGAAGGGCGGCAAGCAGGCCATCACCCTCCCGGCTGGGTACTTGGGCTCCTCGCTTATTGGCGGTCTCCTCATCTTTTGCGGCTTCAACATCAACGCTTCCAAGGTCGCCTCCATGGTCCTGGGCGTCTGCTTTCTGTTGACTCTTTGGTGGGGTAAGAAGGACTGGCTTACAATTCTCACCGTGCTCCTCGCTGTCGGCCTGCTGATTGCCGCCTGGTTCATCTCACACGCTCAAGCATTGAGATTTGTCGTTGTAAGTTATATCCCACTCCGGCTGTCATTTTTTTCTCTCGCGCTAACGCCATCGCCAGCTCTTCATCGGTGTCATGAGCTCCCTCTACTCGGTGTGGGATATCTGCGACGACCTTATCATGCGCAAGGTCAACAGCTCCGACGCCAGCGTCTTCGCTCAACGCTACGGCGGCTCCTCCCGCTGCTGGGGTCTTATCTGGTCCATCATCAGCATCTGCCTCATGGCTGTCGCCATTGTCGCGGGTCTCGCCGCCTTCCCGCAGTCCTTCACCGAGCAGGAAAACGACTCCAAAAACTTTCTGCCCACCAGATGATTCTACTTGGTGCGGGGAGGGGACCTTCTGTCCACCAACGCACGATTTATGTTGCCGCACATTCATCGCGGTCACTCATCTTGATTCAATTCTGAACGGACGATGTGAAAACATCTATCCTCTATTACGAAAAACGATGGCGAACGATTCTCACGGCCTGCGCAACGCCGGGATCTCATGACGACGGGTTCATTCCGTTTTTTTTAAACGATCTGTCGGCGATTTCGAATCGGTTACGAGCGAGGCCTAGCTGTGGAAAACGCAGTGCCACTCCCCCACATCCCGATACACGGGGCGCGGGGTCGTGGGTGGAGACGCGACAGCGATGCCGCGCAACACTGAAGGTCGCCCAGGCAGTTCATGGCAACGATTGCTCTTGGAAACAGAGCTGTTTGCTGTTTGATGGATTCTGTGGCTGAATAACAGTACAATGTCGTCTATGCATTGCATATCGCGAACAAGGAAGCGGCATAATGGAGGTTGTCTGCATCCTACGGCCCTCCATTTTCACGGCCATGCCAGTGATGGAAGCGGATCAAAAGCCACCCTCGTGTTGGTGGCTTTCGGGGAGTCTGTGTACAGACTACGATGGTTGAATCTGCCGAGATGGTTTCGTACATAGGAGTTCTTCCTTTCTCATCATCAAGAGTAGGTGCGGTGCCTCTGCGGTTCAGTCCCACAAGTCAGATACAAGCATGAAAGCTAGGTCTTTAGTCATAAAATAATCAAACAAAAGTGAATAACATGGGCGTACAGCCAGCTTGGTTTCAAACCTCGCACTACCGGCATTTTGATAAGTCTCTCGTGACCCTTGCCTATAGAAGCTCATCTGGGATGGCGTCTGACTTGATCACACAGGACAAGCAAACAACAAGACGTAAGGATGTGATGAGAGACGGGGGGAGGGATGGGAGGACACCGGGCGGGTTACATCAGAGTACGACGAGAACTTATACTTGATACCAGACGAACCGGTGATCTACTGGTACCTCACTGCAAGGTTTCGGGCTGGCACTCCATACAATGATGTTGACGTTGCCCCCCTGCAATAGAAGGGAGCTTACAGAGCCTAGCACGCCGCCACCTCCCTGATCAGGCCGTCGATTGGATGACGCAAACCCTTATGATTCGGTCGCAGGAAAACACCCATCATGTTTGGTAAAATAAGCTTGTTTATTTATGCCAGTGGTAGCCATGCCCTCTAAAATATGTGGAGTAAGTAAGAATGGTATCTCGCTCGCGTGAATCAATCCCAAACTGTCATCTACAGTCTCACCCGCCCACCGTTGAGCTCATCCCAGTCCCGGTTCGAGAAAGGCACATATGTGTCGTCCTTCAGCCAGTACACAGTCCCAGCACCACTGCTGCCTGGCTTGACACCTTGTGCCCGTAACCCGTGCTTTTGCTGCTTGTTGGTACCGGTCGTCTGCATAGCATTGGGAGGCATGATGCGCAGGAAGATCGGCAGAGCGTACTTGGGTAGTGACTTCTTCACATGTTGAGCGATGCTCTTCATCAAATCTTCCGATGGCTGGTCGTGGAGGACGACCGCGGCACATCCAGCACGACCGTCGTGATTCGGCAACTCCACGCCGTATACGTTGGCTTCTTGAACTGACGGATGCGAACCCACCGCTTCACCGACCTCTTGTGTCGACACGTTCTCGCTCTTCCAACGGAACGTGTCGCCTATACGATCGGAGAAATAGAGTCGTCCTTCGCAATCCCACCGTACCACGTCGCCTGTCCTAAACCATACATCTCCTTTCGAAAAGACGTCGCGCATAATCTTGGCCTGTGTAGCATCGGGGTTGCCGTAATAGCCCTGGAAGCGGCGCTCTAGGTCGTTCGGAGAGAGCCTGAACATGAGTTCTCCTGGCTCCCCAGATTTGGCGGGCTTACACAAGCCAGTCTTCTTGTCTCTCAGTGGTGCTTCGTTATTCTCGTCCATTTGGGCAAGCGCGACGTCAAGACCCAGCACGAGACTGTAGAGCATGCCGTTTCTCCCAACAGCGCCCTTGGCGAAGTCGTTCCGGCTCAGGTTCCAGGTTCCAAAGGAGCCCTCAGTCGCGGCATAGAACTCGGCAATGGTGTCGATCCCGAATCTGTCTTTGAACCTGTTCCACACGTCTGGTCTAAGCCCATTGCCGAAGGCCACGCGCACGTTGTGCTTTTGGTCGAGGTTTTCGCCCGTGACAGGATCGAGCTGAGGCGGCGCAGCCAGAAGATATCGACACGTCTCGCCGACATACTGGATAATGGTGGCCTTAGAGGAGCGAACCTCTTCCCAGAACAGTTTTGTCGAGAACTTTCGCCCAATACAGATAGTTCCGTTTGCCTCAAGGGAGTTGAGGAACCCCAGAAGGGCGGCAGAGCTGTGATACAGTGGCATAGACTATTGATGATTAGAAAAGCAGAGCGCAGACGCTGGGGAGCAACATACGGTGTAGAAAACCTCGCTTGAAGAGTTGCCAGTAAACCTTGATGTGAAAACACCTCCGACAACGCACTTTGCCCAGGATACAATGGCCGGCTTGGGCATGCCAGTCGTCCCGGATGTGTAGATGAGGACGGCCAAGTTCTGGTACTGGCTTTCGGATCGGTCAGAATCGGGCGCACGCCTGGGCTTAATAGCGTCGATTTCTCGATGCAAAGCATCATCGAGCACGACAAACTGCACGGTATCCAACTCGCTCCTCACGTCGTCACCGACATTGGCGACGACGTTGGGGTCAATGAGCATTAGTTTTGTCTTCGCAGCCTTGGCGCAGTGTGCCAACGGCTTGCCCGTCAAGTTGTAGTTGATGAACGCCGGCTTAGCTCCAATGGACCAGAGGCCGAGCCACAAGAAAATGAAGACGTCGGAGTTTTGGAAGTTTATGGCGACAATGTCTTTGGGCTTGACGCCGAAGCGTTCCCGTAGCCAGGTACCATATTTCAGGACCTGGTCATACGTCTCCCGGTAGGTGTATGTCTTGCCCTCGAAAATAATCAATGTGCGATTGGCCGAGGATTTGTTTAGTGCAGCGCGTTCGAGGACGTAGAACCCGTTCAATCGATCGGTTCGTTCGCGCCAGAGAGCGGAAAGAGTCGCGGGTAGTGCGCAGGTTAGTAATTGTCTGTCGTACCACAAGGAGGTTCGAGCATTGACGTAGGAATAAGCTGCGACCGCAGCCGGGACTGCAAGGGCGAGCGGAACTAAACGGTTGGAAGACGCTTCGGGTCAGCATGATCCGATCAAGAATGTGACAGGTCCCAAGCCCAGCTGCAGCTAGGCTGAGGTAATGAATGCGTGATTGTGGTGTAGGAGACGAGCGACAGGGATTTTTTTTTCTTATCGAACAAAACTTTGGGGGGCGGAGTGGCAGGAACGAGCAATATGACGACACGAGCAAACACCCTCCAGAAAACCAATTTGATATCACCTACCAGGCATTGCTTGTGTCTTGTTGAGTAAAGCCCGCGGGATCTTGGCGTAGGAAGACGAAAGACGATTGTTTGTTCTGCACCACCACTACTGTGCAGACGCCGCGGGAGAGCAAACAAAGGGATTGTCAGGCTACTGGGAGACAAAACGGCGTGGCAGTGCGAGGCGAGAAGTGGCCAGGCGTCTTGGTGAGTGGCTGGTGGTCCGGTAAAGGCGGCGCTGGTGTTGGTGCCTCTCAGGTGAGCTTGCTGGCCGTCCCGGTTGTGAGAGAAGGAAAAGCAGTGGAAGCTTCGGTGTCGACGGCGGACCAATTGCGCGAGGGTGAGGACGAGGGCAGGTATTTGTAACGGCTCGTCGAGGCTGTCACAAGATGGGAAAGGAACTCAAACTCTCAAAGCCTGTGTTGCAGTCGGCATTGGTATGTGTCGTCCCTGGTTTGAGGGACCCATACGGGGGGGGGGGGGGGGGGCAAAGATGGGACAAAACCAGTCGTCGGTCCTATCATGCACTGCACGACACGACACGACACGATGCGAGGCCGCACGACGCAACACTTGTTCTTGAGCCCCCCAAGTCTCGCCAAATGGGATCCGTTCTCGATCCTGGTCAACCCGAAGGAGCCGTGACCTTGGCATCCGGCTGATGGTACGTGGGAGCTCAAGTACCCGGTCAACTAGTTTACTTAGGTAGACGCAACTTGGCAACCAGAAGGGCGGGACGATGGGGAACCTCTCGCTTGATACATACATATGGGGCCCTGGACCTAGGTCAGGGTGGCGGAGAAGCTCCACGTTGACGATGGTTGACAGAGCCGTGGACACATGGGGCATGCCATCGCCGCCGATTGCCTGCTAACAGCCGAGGAACATGACTTGCCGTTGCCGCTGGTGTTGGTGTTGGCGCGTGGAGCTTGTCCGCGGTGCTGCAGCTGCACACGCTTGTGTACTGCGTGCGAGGTCGACTTTGGCCTCGGTGTCAGTGAGATGGCGGGAGAGGAGAGGAGATCTAGGCGCAGATGACATGCTATGCCATGCCATGCCATGCCACGCCATGCGTGGCCGTATCAGGCAACGGGCAGGGATGTAGGGATAGATGGGGTGTTGGCATTGCCGGCCTCTGTCGGGTTGCGGCGCCGTGCTGTGCGAGTGCGGTATCACGTCCTTCCTAGGCCTGCATATAGGTACAGGATGCTTGCTGCAGGAAATCATCCGTCGCCGCCGCCGCCGATCGAAGACGGATGTTCGTTGTGCGTTGCGTTTGTGTTGCGTCGCTAAGCTTGGCCTACCTGCCACTATGGACTAGCTCAAAGCGACGGGAAGCAGGAGCCTCGGCATCTGGCAAAGCTCGTGCGCTTCGCGTCTACGTCTAGCACTCGTTTGAGTATTCGGTTCGGGGTGGATGGGTGGGAATCGCAGGCGACGTGCATAGCGGACCAATGCTTTTGATGGATGCTTCAGCAACGGCGAGTTGCGATTTGCTGGTTCCTGCGGGGCTGGTCCTTGCTCTGCGTTCCTGCTTCTCTGTCGTCTTCAATGCCTGTCCTTGTCCCTACCTAGGTAATCCCACCGCCGCCGTTCACGTCCATCCCATACATCTAGACGGCCCAGTTTTGATGGCGACGAACCTACCGCTCGCTTTCTCTCCATCTCACTTCTCTGCATCCTGCCCCTTCGCAACTACGGACCGTATCGCATCGCGTCCCCTCAGATGAAAATAAACCATGTGTTTCCGATAGACTCCATGGCCACAACAGATTGCCGAGGTGCTGAAGGCGGGCCTGTGTAAGTTGCCCCAATATAAACTCGTATGATGTCGCAACTCATGTTGGGTACGACAAGTGCAACTCTTGGCGGGCGGACTTTTGCTTGAATAATCCAGCAACCTTGATAAGCGACCTGGCACATCAGGGTCCATCGTTTCTCGTGAGCCGTTCCAAAGTCGAAAAGAAAAGAAACGACAACCTCAAAACTTCAGGCCAGCCGTCTTTGGGCCCGTGTTGTGTCGAGGACTTGACTCGGACGATCGAACTGGAGATCGGGAACGAGTGCCGAATTGCCAAACTGCATATGTACGTACGCACTGTCGCAGCACTACAGCTGCATCGATAGATGTAATCAAATCGATGACCCGCATCAAACTCTTCTGTATTCCCTTGATGATGAACCCTTCACGTGTTCGCTTGCATACAGTCACAAAGGGTCCCGAGACAGATGGTCTCGGGCTCGGCGAATTTGGGGACTATCGGAGGCAGCTCATGCGGCTGATAGGAAGCCAACTCCTTACTCCCTGGATCGTGGGAGGTCCAGGAATGAATGGCGAAGCCTATTGCGTTCCTGTACGGCAGTAGAGAGGTGGATGGGAAAAGGGACTCGGACTTCATCTGCTGATGGTTTGCTGGCAGACCCTGCGACGCCTGCCACTCGTTGCGCGTCAGTCTTGTTCCGGCGGCATGTAGCGCCGTCTCTTGGCCTGTGAGGTGCAGGTAGAAAGCTTGCAAGCTGCATCGCACTCGCATAGGTCGGTTTGTAACATGTTACTGCGAAGTGTAGAAACCAGGTTGCGAGCGGTAATACAGACAATTGCGAGATGCTTTCAGAGGTCACAATGATTGGTAGAGAGGCATCCCCAGTAGACACTCGGATGTGTGCACTAATTGATCTTTGCTAGATTTTTGGAGATGAAGAAAGGGTCGAAGCCGACGGCGACGTGGACAATAGAGTTGTGGCTGAGCGATGCGGCACCGATTGAAGCTCAATTCGATCAAGCTGCTTAACCCCAGGTCCTCATTGGGTGTGCTCTAAAGTGCACAGCTTACACGTGACCGCGCGCAAGCAATTAAGGTTTGTTGCTATCTTATCTCAGAGCTCTCAGCGCGATTGCGATTATGTCAGCACACTGTGTGCTGGACATGTGGGTTCCGTACCGAACACGACGTTCCAACACGCATAGCTTCCCCGTTGCGCCTCTCGTCCTCACGATCGCTGCGCAGCCCGAATTAAATGTCGTCGCACATGGCGATGGCTGCCTCAATGCCCGGTACCGACGACCCAAGCAGCGCGGCAGCAGGTCTTGACCTCGCCTCTGACCAGACAAAGACCACGATCGTCACGCCGCCGCAGCCCGAGTCCCGCAAGGCTCCTCCCCCTGAGAAGCCATCCGACGTGCGCCGCCGTTCCTTCGTCATCCTTGCCTTCTGGGCCGTTGTGCTTTTTCTGGGCTTGCCAATATGGTGGATGACCACGAGCATTTATCGTGCTAACCTGCCATTGAGTGGTATGGAACAGTGGGCAGATGGAAAGGTATAAGAAGGGCCTCCGACTTCCCCGCCAGCAACACATTCAAAGCCGAGAGAGTCCGCTGACCACTATACTCTCCTTCAGGCCTGTCGTCCTGTCTTCCCTCTCCGCATCTCAGTGCAGGCCAACAAGCTTCAGGAGCAAGAGGCGCAGAACCTTCTACGTCTCACCCAGCACGCACTCGACGACCTCAACGACTTCTCAGGACACCACTTGCGTCTCCAGCTTGCGCCCCAAGATGATCCTATCCCCGTTACGGAAGATGATTCGCAGGTCGCCCTGACAATTCGGCTCAGTCCCGGAGAGTCTACGACAGCGTCTCTGAACCCGCATTCCCCGGTCCTTGACATCACCTACCCGCCGAACTCGATTCCCTCGCCAACGTCGTCGTCATCCGCGCTGGCTTCGTACATTGCCAACGAGTTGCGTTCCACCTACGCTGAGGAGCAAGCCATCATATCATACCTTCTGTCAGCTGCATCAGGGGCTACCGATGCGAGACCTCAAGGCATGTCGCCCGAGGCCGCCGAGACCTTGGCCAAGCGGACCACTCGCTCTTTGCGGTACTCGCCGACGTACCACTTGAGCTTCTCGCTCTTCACCAGTGGCTCTGCGCCCAACACTTGGGACGTCGACGCAGCCATCCAGGCGTACATGAAGCCCATGCTTGACGTACTGAGCCCCATCCACAACTTCACGATTGACACTCAGGTGCAGTTATACGCTACACCCGGTGCGCAGGCTCAAGTCCTGAGCAAGGACGACCTTGCGTCATTCATCAACGCGGCTGAATGGCCTCTCTCTCCGTCTATTGGCGGCGCCCCGACGGTGAACTTTCTTCTCTTTGTCGGAAACCAAACGATTGGATTAGATTCGGGATCAGAGACATCCCAGTCTTGGCTGATCCCGCAGTGGGGAACGGTGTATCTTCTCTCGCTGCCGCCGACGACATCGCACGTACCGTCTGCTACGCTCAAGCAGCCGATGCTTACTTTTGCTGGCCATCTGTTGTCCCTTCTCGGAACTCCCCAGTCTGGATCTCTTCCCTTGCGACTGTCGACTCTTACCCGAATTCGCTCAGCAGACCTCTTGCTACGGGCATCGTCTACTCTGGGCTCTCTGGCGAGACTATCACTGGCGTTGCCATCCATCTCCATCCCCCGCAACGTTGCGGATGGTGTTGCTAAAACTATGCATCACCTGGAGCTTGCATGTGCAAGCTTGGGCGGACCGGAGGGGCTGGAACATGCTAGGATTGCCGAGGCGGAGGCGGAGCGAGCTTTCTTCGAGAAGAGCATGGTTGGTCAGCTATACTTCCCTGATGAGCACAAGATCGCAGTGTATCTACCGCTTCTTGGGCCGGTGGGTGTGCCGCTGGTCATGGGCCTCTTGAACGAGATCAAGGCCTGGAGGAAACGAAGACGTGAAAGAGCCGAGGCCGAGGCGAAGAAAAAGCTTTAGGATGTGACGGGTTGGTATCAAGTCACACTATAGGAATTCTAATGAAATTGAAGTTTCTAGCACCTTGTGTTCTAGACTAACCTGCGAGGCTAGCAATGGCGTTGGATGTATTGTCTGAAGCTTTGGATAGACATCTGATCCCCTTTCCAGCTCAAAGAGAAGCAGAGGGGATATACCACGATACGCAGTTGGAGTATCGTTACTAGACCCTGATTGGTGACGATGTAAGGCGCGCGTTGTCAGGAAATCTCCATGGTGGCCCTTGTCCCCTGTCATTGTTGAAGCAACGGCTCCACGCTCAGAATGGATCGGGACGTCGGTGAGGCTAAGTCTTCGGTGAGAGAAGGCGCTGTCATGGTCCGCCAACCCAAGGTGAGTCCAGGTGAAAGCGTACGTAAGCTGTGGGGCACGTCCCGCACGTCGGTGGGCAACCGTCCACCCGTCACATCCGTATCTTAGCGCGTTACAATCCCTGCACTGTTACGCCACCACGAAGCTTGCTTGCTTGCTTGCGCCTGCTTGCTTTGCATGCGAAGGGGGTCTTGCAGCCTGAGAACCTGACGTCTTCCGCAACCGCCGACCTTCCACACATTCCGCGCATCCCTCACTTCTCCTCTTCGGCGGTTATCTCTCTGATACAAAGCTTGGAGACTTAGCTGTCGTCGCGGACCAACAGGCGCAGGGCTACAATTGGAAGTTTTGGCTTGTCCTTTGTAAAACTGCCCCTCTTTACCTCATCGACGCTATCCCGCCCATTCTCGCAGACTTTCTACTTCCGTTCAAAACGTCCAACCCCCAAGCCTACCATAGTCGTCTTGCGTTTCCCAACACCCTCGACGGTCCGAGCAATGGCTCCACTATGAAGAGCAGAAAATGCTTCCTGAACCGACGTTGAGCTTCACGCTCCCCAGCCTCCACGATGACACCGTTCTGGACTGTCGTGTGTATCACTGCCACGCATTGAGCCCTACTGCCTCAAACCCTTCACCATGGAAGCGACACGCCGCTGTCATCGCCCACCCATATGCGCCCTTGGGCGGATCTTATGATGATCCCATTGTTGACATCGTTGCCGCCACCCTGTTACGACAAGGCTTTCTTGTAGGCACCTTCAATTTCAGGTAAGGAAGAAACACGCCCCGGGTGGTCGCCAGTGTAGCATGTTGGGGTTAGCGGTTTGATTCCGTCACTAACACGATTACTCGCGACAGAGGCGCCTCCGGCTCGGCTGGCCGGACCTCCTGGACAGCAAAGCCAGAACGCAGCGACTACATGTCGTTTGTCGGCTTCATGGTATACTATATGCACTTCCTCGATCCATTCGGCCCCTCTGCCGCACGGTCTCCAACAACAACCCGCACACCTTCACCTCCCGATGCACAACCCAAACCCTCTTCATCGGAGCATCCACTGCTCCTTCTCGGCGGCTATTCGTACGGTGCCATGATAACGACGCAGATCCCACCGTTGGCACAAATCCTCGCGCAGTTCAAATTGCCTTCTGCTGGTTCCGCAGCCGCCGATATTCGCCTACGTGCACAGCATCTGGCCGAACAACAGAACTTGATTTTGGCGAGCGCCCGCGCGGCGAGCTCAATGTCGCCCCGGAAGAAGTACTTTGGCATGCGGGTAGGAGGCGACGAGGATACACAACGCAAGAGCTACGAGGCGCGGCGGTCAGTCTCGGAAACACGAAGGTCGTTCTCCTTGGATGCCGAGGACAAGATCCGGCGGGGCGTCAACGAGTTGCTTGCAAAAACAAAGCGGCATCACCACAGAGGCGTAGCTGTGACTCAGGAAAAGTTGGAGACCATACCGTCGAACCAGGAGATTTCGGTCGTGGTGGAAGAAGTGGCCAATTTGACGCAAGTACGGCCGGCATATCTCCTTATATCTCCATTGCAAGGGGTAATCACGCATTTGGCGACAATGTCGTTCCTCCCAGCTGCGCCTGGGCGAGGACTGTTCTCGCGACCGAGTAAGCCTCGAGATCAAGGAGCGCCAGCCTTTACAACTGATCACAGACAAGTGAGCGAGAGCAAACTAGTCGAGAACGAGAGTCTGGCAATATTCGGTGACCGAGATGTTTTCGTTCCTGTTGCCAAACTGCGGACGTGGGTGGGACGGCTCGAGAGCATTGAGGGATCGCACTTTCACAGCGAGGAGGTCTCCTCTGCAGGACACTTTTGGACAGAAGGCAAAGTAGCTCAAATTCTTCGGGACAAAGTTTGTGACTTTGCGGCGAGGCTGTTGCAAGAGGACGGCGAAGATGTGGTCAACGGCGAACCATGATAGAACCGCGACGAAACTCTGTGTGCGTTGCGTTGGCACGCGTACGTAGACCACCATCTGTAGTGCCCCTGTGGCCAGGGAAAACACGGCACCAAGACCAAGAGCAAGGCCCCTAAGCCCAGCGGAACGACACATACGACTGAAGTCGTTGATGAAGACCCCGTCGTCGATTCAACTTGATAGAGTGGGCCACTGACGATGTATGACGTTGGATCAAAACTCGCTGAAGGTTATGGTGGTAGCGAAAATGAAAGCAGCACATGAAGCTGAACGAACGAGTCAGGATCTTAGCAGGTATGGTTAAGCGTGGTCGCAGGCTTTCGGGTTTAGGTCCCAGCACGACGGGGAATGCTTGGCTAGGTTCGGGATCTGACTGTTGTAGGGAATCGACCGACTGATGAGTAATGGGCACGGCGGGCAAACACCAATTCCCACAAGTACGTAAAGGAGTGAGATGGAAGCGTCCGGTGTGAGACACGGCGGTGGAGACGAAATAGAGTCTGAATCATGAGAAGAGTGAAGAGAAGGGTTCTTGCCCGAGTACGGCCAGAGTCAGATGAAAATTAAATGGGGCAGATTATACCACTTTGGGCATGACAAGTTTCCTCCCGCGCATCTCAAAGGTGGCCAAATTCTCTGTTGCTGTAGGTCAAACGGTGACGGGTAACGGTTGAAGAGTGAGGGGCGGCAGGTTGGCCGTTGGAGCGGCGTTTCGTGCGCCTTTCCCGTCATTGACAGGTTTCTTATCCGCCTTGTTGGTATACACTGTAGAACAGACACGTCCCGGCGGGCTCAATTCTTGGTATTTGAGCACCCCAACAACGAGAATAAGCCTTTGCAGGTCGATGCGGTGTGCACGGTAATGGTACGGAGGGGCAGAGGGGGTTAAGTTGGCGGGGTACTCTCTCGAGGTCCGACTTCTTTAGCAGGGCATCGTTCGCTTGCTTTTCTCCGAGGACACTATGCACACCCACTCCAAAGTTGGAGCTCACCTCAGCCTGGAGTCCTTCGACCTGTCTGCTTGATGCTGACAGGTAGGGCAAGGGCGGGTGATGACCGGGAGTGGGAGGATGTGGGCGAGAGATATGAGATGGACGGACAGTTCACCGAGCGGCCTGTCCCGGGTCTTGTCTTGGTCCTGGTCTTGATCTTGTGGCTTGTTGCCCTCGGGCTTGAGCTAGGTGGTTAGGGTTGTGTGTGGGTGAGTGTGTGTGTGTGTGCGAGAGGGAAGTACATGACCGGTACACACAAGTGTCCGTTACAAAAACAATGTGAGACAACGTGTAAACGTTGACGACAGCATAACACGGAGGTGTTTCCCGAGCCGGTAGGATGGGTTCGTATTAGGGCATGAAGAAGTAGAGTCAGGTGAGACTCTCGGCGGGAAGCAGCGGATGACACTTGACTTTCAGATGCTTGGGAGCAACAGCAGAAAGGGGAGTGAACGGGTGAGCGGGAGGAAGAGAGAGCGAAGAGCGTGTGGAGAGGAGTTTGGGCGAGAGGGTGTGTTGCGGCAGGGCTTGATTGGCTGGGAAGTTGACGATGCAGTGCTTGGTGTTCCCCCCAGGATCCCCAAATCTGGGGTGGGCCACTCAGAGTCTGAAGGAGGATGGATCAACGGAGGGAGCAAGGGGCCACGCAGGGGCCCTAGGGAAGGTCATCTGGCCAAAATGAGCCCAGAGTCCCAGCCCGGCTGTGTCGTTTTGTGACGTTCCCACGGTGCGTGTGCTGCTTGTGCTGCTTGTGCTCCCTCACGGCGCGCAGTCCCGTCTATCCCACAATACGGCCAGTATCCATCCGCATGTGCGTTTACAAGTAGGGAGGTAGGCTGGGAAAAGATGTCACAAACGCTCCAGTGTGCGGGGAGATAGGGATGGGTAGAAGCAGGCCAGTCGGTTGGCGCTAAATCGAATCGCCCATTACGTCTGCTGTGACACGGTGACACTGGCACGTGGTCCCAAGGAGGCAGTACGTACCGTTTTCTCACGATTTCTTCTCCTTCTTTGTTTTCCGTCTCGTCCGTTTTGAACTAAGTGAAGTGCAGCGTGCCTCAGATAGCCTCAGCGAGCTCGGGTCTCGACTCTCGAGGGTTCTGGCGTCCACGTCCCGTGTCTGGAGGGGCATCTGGCCCCCCGCCTCCACCCCGCCCCTATGTGGAGGCAATCTGTGGGGGAGGCCTGCACTGAAGTCAGCTGGTGGGGTTGTGCATTTGCTTCCCTGCCCGGGGGCCCTGGGGTGCCTGCGATTGTCATCACTGTCCACTTTTTTTCTTCCACTGTCCATGTTCCATCAAGGCCGGGTCGTTGACGAGCGTGTGTGTCGTGTGCAATGTCACCGCCAGTATCCATCTTTCTCGCATCTCCAGCTGCCATCTCTACCCAGTACTGTATAGACCCAGGGCACGCATCCTGCCAAACTCCAACCAATTCCTTCGCGACATTCCTCCTTGCTCTTCATCTATTTTACCCGTCTACTCCTCTACCTGCTCCTGGATTCCCTAGGTAACCAGCCGTTCCTCGACCTCCCAGCACCCTACGACTCGAGTCCTCCGATCCGTCGCTTCACCTTCCAACCACCACCCGCCGTCTAGCCAACCATCTCGTCCCGCTTGCGCCCGCCTGTTCCTCTTTACCTTTCTCGTCATCGCTCGTTGCCAACCACCACGGGGGGGGTACTTTGCTCCCTTGTTTTTCCAACGCCTCTTTCGCTCTGTACAACGTCTCTTGCGACAAGTCACCCTCTCTCTCTCTTTGTGGCGCCGGCTTGTGCGGTCATCTGCGCCCAACGTCGGCAGATCTGCATCACTTCCCTGTCTGCCTCGACTCCGTGTCACCCAAACCACGACTCTCACAACACTGCTCCAGCTACAATCATCTGACGCCCGCGAATCTTTCTCGCCTGCCACGACACGCTTCTTCCACGCACGATTCCTCTGATCAACGCTCGTCTCTCTCTTTTCCTCATAGACTAGACCCGCCGCCCTCCCGCCCTCACTCGCCTTTCTCCGCATCGCCCGACGCTACTCTGCCCTTAATCGCCGTCGTCGCGACGATACACGGACGCGCGCATGCTTTGACTGCCCTCAATCCTCCACTCCCGCAGAGGCACATGTCAGGAATCTGTTGCTGCACCACCACAATTTCAGGCTGTGATGCGAAACGCACGGCACTGCAGCAGCCTCTTGTTCACCAGCTCCTCCTCTCCTCGACTTTCCATCTAGCCCCGACCACGACGATCCTTACTCTCGACTCGAACTCCTCTCCGCCATCATGAACGACGTCCTCCTCAACTCCGTCCACCCTCTCCCCTCCATTCGGGTCAAGCCCTCCAACGTCCCCTCGGCGTCACTCAAGCCCGGCCGCTCCTCGTCCATTAAGAAGCAACAACAGCAACAGCCACAACCACCTCTTAATGCCGCTTTCGACTCCGTATCCCGTGCAATCAAAGGCGCCAACAACCTCGTCCTGTCGTTGCGCGATGGATTGTCCGAGCTGGAACGGGAGAATAGGAGGAAAAAGGAAGAACGGAGGCTAGTCCTCTCTGTTCACATGAAGAATGTATGTCGACCTTGAGTTTTGGCTCTGGAGAACATGTCGTGTTTGTCCTTGCGCCGTCGCAACACTGCTGACAGACCATCTTTACACAGGCCCAGACCAGGAAACAGTGGCAGGACGCCGCTGAAGAACTCGACACCCTCGAGGAGAACGACTTGTGGAAACTGGATCCATACAGCGGGGACTATAACTATGCGCTGATCGAGGCGCGGCTGAAAGAATTAGACGATGCGCGCATAAACTGCGACACTCGTGCCATGATGCACCTTGTACGGACCGCCCTCTGTCGCGATCTCGGGGGCATGGGAAACGTCGACTTGTACAGGCACTCCTACGTGGGCACCAAGAGCCTCATCGAGAGGTACGTCGACTCGGCCATGCAGACCATCGACGCCCTCGTGGAAAAGAGCCAATTCGCGTTGCCCGAGGGCATGGGACAGAGGGACATACTCGAGAGCGTCTTGTACGCTCGTCAGAGCTTCGGCCGGAGCGCGCTGTTGCTCAGCGGCGGCGGGACATTGGGTATGTCCCATATTGGAGTCCTCAAGGCTCTCTTCGAGGTCAAGCTGCTGCCGCGCATCATATCGGGTGCCTCAGCAGGCTCCATCGTCTCGGCCGTTATTTGCACAAGAACAGACGAGGAAATCCCCCGTCTTGTAAAGGAGTTTCCCTACGGTGACCTGGCCGTCTTCGATGCCGAGGAGAACCCGGACGGTGTGTTTGACCACATGCGGAGGCTGCTCACCGAGGGAAGCTGGTCCGATATAAAGCATCTGACCCGCGTAATGCGAGGTTTGGTAGGAGACCTCACTTTCCAGGAGGCGTACAACCGAACGCGACGGGTACTCAACATCTGCGTTTCGACCGAGTCCATGTACGAGCTCCCGCGTCTCCTAAACTACATCACGGCGCCCAACGTCATGATTTGGTCTGCTGTGGCTGCTTCATGCTCCGTCCCGCTGGTCTTTAGTGCCGCCCCCTTATTAGTAAAGAACCCAGATACCGGCGAGCACATGCCTTGGAACCCGACACCGCAGCGATGGATCGACGGCTCCGTCGACAACGACCTGCCCATGACGAGGCTCGCCGAGATGTTCAACGTGAACCATTTCATCGTCTCCCAGGTGAATCCTCACGTTGTCCCGTTCCTGGCGCGTGATGATCAGCTTGATCCCGACGACACTGCGGCGCGCCGGTCGAGTCTGTCGCCCAGCAAGCAGGAGCTTGATTGGGTTTATACCCTGACAGCTCTCGCCAAAGAGGAGGCCTTGCACCGGTTGCACTTCCTGGCTGAGATTGGGGTTTTTCCGAACCTCGTCACCAAGATTAGGAGCATTCTCAGCCAGAAGTATTCCGGCGACATCAATATCCTCCCCGAGGTCAACGTGCACGATATCCCAAAGATCTTGAGCAACCCCAGTCCCGACTTCATGCTGCGGGCCTGTCTGATGGGCGAGCGCGCAACATGGCCGAAGCTCAGCCGAATCCGCGACCGTTGTGCCATCGAGCTCGCACTGGATCGTGCCGTCCATCGCCTGCGTGCTCGTGTCGTCTTCTCCGATAGCCAGGTGGACTTACGGAGGCTTACTACGGGTATCGTCCTGCCGCCGCCCTGGCCCAAGTCCTCCGCAGCTGCGAAGCAGACGTCTAACGGTGCTCCGGCTCTTACTCTGGACACTGAAGTCGTCAGGAACCGACAGCGCAGGTGTTCCGGCAGCAGCGTGCAGCTCATGGCGCACCACCGACGTCTGATGGAAAATGTCCTCACGGATGAAGAAACGGAAGAGGAAGAGCGGTTGGAGATGCGTGCGAGACATGGTCACGGAAGTGCCTCGCCGGTCATCGTCCGCAAGCCCCGTCTCAAGAGAGCGGCAAAGAGCCACTACAACGTTTCACTGGTGAGAGGCCCGATGACTAGCCCGATAAACCCGGCGCAGCTCGAGGCCGTCGAGTTCGACTTTGGGAAGCCTGTGACACCCCCGTTGCCGCGATCACGTCACTCGGAAGGCTCACTGTCTCAGAACAGAAGACCGAGTTACCTTGACATGACACCGGCCAAGGATGTCGCGGCGCCTGGATCGAGAGGAGAGGCGACTTCGCACACGGACGAGATGGAGACCTCGGACCTGCATTCTTCTGACGGGGACGTGGAGTCGCACACCGAGGACACAATGTCCGACCCTGACCCGTACGAGCGGAACTGGATGCACGATGGAACGGGCGAGCTGGAGACGACTCCCAAAAGCGGTAAGGACTTGCTCGAGATCAGCAGCCGCGAGCTCGTGCCTGTAGGTGAATCGTTGGGTGGACTTTGGGATTGACTCGTAGACGGGAGGGTGAGCTCCTCAGACGAGGAAAAGAAGACAGAGAAGGGCAAAGAACTGGCCGAAGATACGCCTGGGGAGGAAGATGATGTCCTCAGGTCCAACTGGATGAGCTGGGACTAGAACTGCAAAGATTACTAAAGGGCTTGCGGACAATGGCTGCATGGATCGATTGCATGGACCGAGAATGGTTTGGGAAATACATGAGCATTACACGGAGTTTGGCTCAGCATTACAACAGCGCATAGGGGCATAGTAGAAGTGTGGAGGGGGATTGGAAGAGTTAGGGTAGCATCGTACAAGAAAATGCAACAGTCATACTTTACGGTTTCGAGAGCAGATTCCGCGCTCTTGCTTTGCACCTCATTGCCGTCCTCGTCCACCGCGTCTTTGGCAAGCTCGAATTCGTCCTCCATCTTCTCACCTAGGAGCATTGAGTATGCAGAGTTCGGTGTTTCGTCAACAGCAGTGTTCCAGGAATATGCATTCATTACTCGCCGGTGTGTCTCCAAGGCTGGACAGTGGCCCCTGGGTGTAGATACGCAATATGTCTGCATTGTGACCATGGCCGACGAGCCTCCGAAGAACCTCAATCGAGATGTTCTTTTAGCGGAAGCGAATCCGGCATGGACAGACAGCAGGACGCTAGGGACCATACTGATCCACGGTTCTAGCTTATCGACGTTACATGGGTTGATTAACAGCTGAAAACTTCAAAGTGTGGCGAGAGCCTCGCCGTGGAAACGTCCCGGAAGATACAAGGTGCTATTCGACCATTGATGATACCACGCGTCCAATTGGCTCCTGAGGTCTACATTGACCAGTACCAAGACATCCGAGGGGACCTGTATTGCGCCTTTCGGCAGGGTTCCAGACCCTGTGTATTTTCCCCAGAGTTTGGGACGTCGCATCAGGGACGCGGGTATTCATTTGCTGGGTATATCGCTAATTACCCGATGCCTCTCGGGCGCGTCGCCACGATATTAAGCGGTCTCGACCTCTCCAGGCGTGCGTTGTGTTCCAAGAATTGGAAACATGGCTAGCTACATGAGATTGGAAACACTTTTTGTGGACGTTCAGCGACCGACATGGTGCGAGTTCTGAAGTGGTCTATAAAAAGGGGGACTGTGATCCGACATGCCATCGACGAAGTCGCTTCCCCTTATAATGGCCGATGACAAGCTCCAGACAACAGTATCAACGATTGCAATCTCCAGTTACACATCCCGAACAAAATGGTCCGCTTCGCCCCCGTCCTCCTTTCCCTAGCCACCGCCGCCTCCGCCCTCCGCATCAACTCCGTCTCCCACAGCGGTCCGGCTTGCCCTCAGGACGCCAGAGTGACCTGGTCCGGCGGCCTCGACGACCTCACCATCACGCTGTCCGACTTCAGCGAGACTCTGGCGGCGGGCCAGATGACGAGCTGCCAGGTCCACCTGCTGGTCGACGGCGGCGAGGCCGGGCGAGCGCTGGTCCTGCAGGACGTCGTCGTCCGCGGCGGGCTGTACCTCAGCTCTAACGCCAAGGTGGACTTTTACACGACGGCATATTGGTCCGAGGCGGCTTCTGACACGGTGCGCCTTCCCGCCTCCTCTCTGACCCCTTTTCTTTTCTTTCCCTTCTTCGGGAACGAAAGCTGACTGGCTTTGAGCGGCAGGTTACCAAGTCCACGAGCACCTCGTCGGGCGCCGGCGCCGTTGCGCGGAACGTGGCTGTGGCCCAACGCGTGGATACGGCGTCGACTTGCGTTGGCGGTGACGGGTACGTGGGGATCCTCAACGTCACGTTCCGCATCATCTCGCAGGCTGGCAGCCGGGTTGTCTTTGGTAGGGAGCGCAAGGACGGCGGGACGTCTCCTGTCACGGAGGCGCTCACGTTCAAGTGGCAGGGCTGTTGAGTTGGACTCAGGGGAGGGTCACGGGGTGTGCAGCAGGCGTTGTGGTATAGGATATCAGGTTGAAGTAGTGTTGTCATCAAAAGTGTTTTCTCCCCCCTTCTCCTGCTCTCAATCATGCGTGGTGATTATGCGATTCATCGTAAACAACCTTGGCTTCAACCACTTCACTGCCTCCAATGATGATTCACTGGCATGATACCGGACAGTACATAAGCTTAACAGACCTCGGCCGTTGAATCCATTTCCGAGCCATACTAATACAGACAACATAGTAGAAGAAACAAAGCCCACCTGCCCCCCGTTCAAGAATCACTCAACTCTCTTACCAAACCAAACATGCCCGACAACAACCCCCCTTCCCCCAGCACCGACCCTCCTACTCCCCCCGCGTCTCCCCCTGCATCTCCTTAAGCCAGAAGGACTCGATGATGGCGGCGTCGACAGAGATGGCGGCGCCCGAACCCCTGATGCCCGCACACGATACAGAGCCAATGGCCTAAGTTAGCCTGCGCACGTCAAACAGACACGTACTCTTAGCACGGATAATAAAATAGTAACCAGATACTTTGCATGCCTCACAGTTCCCGCCGTGTGAAACCTGGTAACTTCCTGTGTTCGGCTGGGTCTCCGCAGTCAACCCGGCAATGTAGATATGATCACATCCACCTTGTCGACCACAAGACCGACATGACCGTTACCCTCCGACACCATGAGCTCAGAACCAGGGATCTCTACCATGGTCGTGAGCACTATGATAGTCTCACTTCCATGCCACTGTGTTTTTTCCCCTTTCTCTACTCCAAGCCCTCGACCTTGAACCCTCAATGGCTGCCCGCAAGCTTAGCATCGTGAACCAGTCCAAGGCTCTAGGCTTCATAGCCTCTCGTACGCTATCCAGCATGGAAGATATGACCCTACCCACATCGACATTCAAGGCCCCCTTATCGACTGTACGGTTCTGGTTGGTGGACGAAGAGGCAGAGAATCCCTGGGCTGCGATTCCGAAGACCCCGAAGCCTACGATGCGACCGTCTGGTAGAGGGGGAAGTTCTTTTTGTCTGCCCTTGCGTAGTTTGGGACTATCTTTCATGATCAGCCGGCGGGCATGCTGAGACTGCCCAACAGAGAGCGCACGACATTTGGTGGCTTTCATGGATGAGTAAACCGCACAAATAAGGATGAAGTCACCAACAGACAAAGGGTTGCCTGGTAGACGAGCCGTGAAGTCAAATGAGAGGGAAACACCTGGCTTGATGGGTCTGAGGATATATCTGCAGTAGCGCTGTGATGGAGACAATCGTTCCCATGTTTCTCGAGCAATCTTAATACCCATCAAGGCAGAATGTCTCCTTATTAACGCGGGCTTCAATCCATAGGCTCCGCTTCGCTTCCCCTGGAAAGTACTGGGCAAGACGCACAGAACCAAAAGAATTGTCGGGATAATGACCCTATTGAAGAAGGACGTTCACTCGAAAGCAGGCAACACGCAGCCTGTCATGCTATGAATCAAAAAGGCTGGACAGGTGTAGCACACTCTTCTGCCTTTTCTCCGTTCTTCCCCCAAACGCCCATAGCTTTCCATGATATCCGGGGAGACCAAGGAAAACAACAAAAGGGCTAGGAACGAAAGGGAAATGATTGACAAATGAGATTAGAGAAATGGATGCATAAACAAAACGAGTATGGGAAAGGAAGGAAAGAGTAAAGATCTGCGATCCCGTCGCTTTCTTTCAACTCTCTGCCACCTGTATACGCTTGTCAATGGCCGAAAGAGCAGTTCCTTAGCCATAATGACAAGTAATGACTTGGTTGGCATTCTAGGACGTGTATTGATATATCCAAGGTGGTTCTAGTGCACACCTTATGCCAACGTTGGAAAATGGACCGGCGTCTGTCGCTCGCACCAACTTGTTGAGGACAGGGTGGTTGACTCGGCGCTTGTAGTCAATTGGCTATAATATTGGAAAGTGGCCGGCCCCGGTTTGAGGGCATGACACGAGGACAAAGACTCGGCCGGATACTAACGCCTAAGCCGGACAGCTTCGTAGTTTTCAAGAGCGGTAGTTCATGCTGCGGGAGGACCTTGATGAACCGGTCACGGCATCACAGTAAAAAGCGATTGTCAAAACTGAGCGGAGCGAGCCTGCGCTCCATTGTATTTGTAAGTCATTTCAAGTGCCCGGGCACCCTTCTTCCCAATCCCCGGGGATCGGCGGCCGGCAGTCGGCGTGGGACGGAGGGGGTCGGTGACTAGATGGGGCGGGAAGACGGTTATCGGCGATGGCGTGCGAGGAGCTACCGGGGGCTAGATGGGGAAGCATCACGCTTCATGGCGTGGCAGCGTGGGTTGATTTGAAGCCTCGAGGACAAATGGCGCCCCCCGGGAGCACGATGACATGGATTTTGTGGGCGAGGAAGTAGTGGGGGTCATGGAGGATATTGGAAGCCGCATTGGGTAACTCTTGTTCGAATTGCCTCAAATGATCGTCAGTGACATGTCCTTATGATCACGAAGCGTGTCTGACTGATTAAGAGCGTCGGTCTTGGAGATATTCTCGGGGTTGCTGTGCTGCCTGCATGTGCTGAAGAAGCACCAAGACGGCGGGATGTGATGTGACGGATGGAGTGGATCCTGGAGCTCCCCGAAAGAACGAAGGCAGATAAGGGCCAATTCTAGCACGTTAGGCGGATAGCTTGGGCGAATAGTGCTTTCAAGGTGCCCTTCAGGCGTCTTCTGTAGGCGGTTTCCCTCCATGATGTGCCCTGGGCCAAGGATGATGTAATCGAGCACGCCATCGGGCCTTAACCCGAACGGGACTTGGAGGGGTAGTGGCACCTGCGAAAAAAAGCCCCTCCAACGCGGGGCAGTTGGAGAGAGCTCCCTCCCGCTCGTCTCGTCGGGGGAACGACGTGCCAGTCTGGAGAGACACCATTTTCGTTGCCGAGGAGATTCCACCACTTTCGATGGGATACCAGCGCCAATCTTTGTCGACGGGGCTATTGTTGGGCAGGCTTGATTATTCAATACGCTATGCGGTAATTGGCAATGCGATCGTCGTCGGTCATCATGGGTATTAGTGGGAGGGGTAAAGGTCGGCGACCGTCTCATATCAAGCAACAATAAAGCAGTATGCCAGAGCAAACAAGCACCGAACGATTTCAATCCTGCGTCCGGCTTCACGTTGCTCCCCATCAGACAAGTTCAGGGGGGGTTGGCATGCTACACAGTCAAATGGAAGAAGGCTGGCACGCGCCGGGATTTGCCTCTGAGCTCTGCCGGGGGATGGATCGTGGAACTCAGATGGAGCTGTTGTGGGAAAAGACGGGCGAATAGACAAGGCTAGACGACATCGTCTCCAGGACCCCTACCGCACCAAGACCCAAAGGATAAGACAAGTGTGCCACACGAAGGTGAGATGGGCTGTTGACGGGACAAAACAAAGGAGGGGGGAGAAGGAGGAGGAGTAGGTACGAAGGTACGGCCGGGCTTTGTCTTCCACTTTGCGGTAGCCAGTGCCTGAGGCGTGGCTTCGAGCTATTTATTACACGTCGAGTCCCGCGCCTTCGTTGGGCCTTTCCACCTGCTCTCTCTTCCTCTCTCCATTGTTGTTTCCATCTCACATACCATCGGATCTTTGCCATATATACCCAATCTCTCCCGCACCTCTTCGCATCACAGACACAATGGCTGACCAGCGCCCTGCACCGTAAGTTACAAACCCCGTGCCGTGTTACCCCGCCGTCGCTGTCGACATCGCCAAATCCGCCGATGCCTGCAGCTTCGCCGCGCTCGTCTTGTCTCTGCGCGTCCAAAGCAATGCTGACTCGCCCTCCCACAGCCTCCGCCTCGGCACCGTTGCCCCCAACTTCAAGGCCGAGACCACCAACGGCCCCATCGACTTCCACGAGTTCATCGGCGACAGCTGGGTCGTCCTCTTCTCCCACCCCGAGGACTACACCCCCGTCTGCACCACCGAGCTCGGCGCCTTCGCCAAGCTCGAGCCCGAGTTCTCCAAGCGCGGCGTCAAGCTCATCGGCCTGTCCGCCAACACCCTCGGCAGCCACGAGGGCTGGATCAAGGACATTGACGAGGTCACCGGCTCCAAGGTCTCCTTCCCCATCATCGCCGACAAGGAGCGCAAGGTCGCCTACGCCTACGACATGCTCGACTACCAGGACACCACCAACGTCGACGAGAAGGGCATCGCCTTCACCATCCGCTCCGTCTTCATCATTGACCCCAAGAAGACCATCCGCACCATCCTCTCCTACCCGGCCTCCACCGGCCGCAACTCTGCCGAGGTTCTCCGCATCGTCGACTCCCTTCAGACTGGCGACAAGCACAAGATCACAACCCCCATCAACTGGGTTCCCGGTGACGACGTCATCGTCCACCCCTCCATCAAGACCGAGCAGGCCAAGGAGATCTTCCCCGAGGTCCGCATCGTCAAGCCCTACCTGCGCTTCACCCCTTTGCCCAAGGACAAGGCCACCGTCGCGTAAGTGGCCGCGCTTGGAACGAGGTGTGGGGGCGTTTTGTTGCATGAGAGATTCTCCAGGTAGTTGCTTGGAGGAGCCTGGCCTGCATGAACTGCAGGTCATGGTGAGTGGATGAGCCCAAAGAAGAAAAAAAGTTGAAAATGCCGATGCTCTCCAAGCGTAGGAGACTACGTACGGAGGTCAAACTCTTCCTCTGAATACCCCGCGTAGCGTTGGCAATGGTAGCATGGCCCAAGGTAAAGTCCTCACTGGAACGTCTGCACCTGGGCAGCAGCGCCTTAGCCTTTACCATAGAAAGTACGAAATAATGAGAAACGTCCCAATATCACAGGCTGCCCTTTGGCGTGCGCTTCGTGACACTAAGCGTGACTTTTTCTGGCACCTTTCGAGTCTATCCGCATCGCGAACGAGATCTCCGGTCCGCTGTCTCGTCCTTTGCATGGGCTCCGCCAAACGAGTGCTGAGGATGGGAGAGCGTCACCAGGGTGGTCGCGATTCGGAAGCTGGTTTCCGACAACTGCACCAGTTGACTGGCGGGGCAAGTAGTATCGGACATGTCTGGTCATGACTTATTGACTTTATGGCAGCATCATCGATGGGCCGTTCCACCGCAGGTCCTGGCTGAGGCGTGACTGTGTAAGAGGAATAAATAGGAACATATATAGCCCCGGCGAGGCGTTTGGCCGAAACGCGACGGGGAGACGTGGTTCAAGCCAGACGTCTTTTTTTCCTCCCCTCGCTTCTTGTAGTCGTATCAAGCGTGCCCGGCGGCACAAAGGCATGATAAGCAAATGGAAGCTTCGTCAAGCACACAGCGCCTGAAGCGTTTCTCCCAGGCGTCTGGAGATGGGTCACCGTACAGCCCATATCGTGGGCCGTGGGATATGGGCCGCGGATAAGTTGGTCGGCCGCCCGACGTGGAGGCACGCACACCGTGGGACACTCCCGCACTCCCCGGGGGCTTGTTGCGCCCGGGCTACCTACCTCGTGCTCTTTAGCTCTTTGACCTTTCTCAACCAGACCGATGGTGATCCATCACATTATCACTCTCCAGTACATGACTCGGCCGAACAGGCACGGACCAGTCGGGAGGAGAAGGCCGTCATGTCGTTCTTTATCTTATTTTAATCTGGTTGGACAGCTAGACTGCGCTTGCTAGCTGATTCATCCACAAAAGCATCCTAGGTTGTCCTTATTGCCCAAGCGTCGTAGCGTTCCTCAGCTAGAGTGAACCGGCCGGTTGGCTAGGTGGCTTTCGGGCGTGATCGAGCGGAAGCCTTTCGTCCAAGACAGGCACGATCCCGGCCGGATACGAGGCAGAGTCCCCAATCGCTGGTGCGAGTGAGGAAAAAGTGAGGCTGGAACAATTCCAGAACCAGGGGACAGCCGGGGAAAGTTGAAACATCCGCATCCACCAAAAGTGACAAGTGGCCGGGTTCCCACGTTTTCCCACGTCTCTTGCACGGGATGGGCAGAAGGGCCAGCGTCCGCAACCTGCGGTGTTCCAGAGCCCCAAAAGTCGTCCGTCGGGTCGGCAGGATGCCTGTCCCGGGATTGCTCGCCTGAGACACGACAGGGCATGCCGAATTTGTTTCCCACAACGACGGGCGGTGTATCCGTACCGCGCCCTGAGTAACGTGTAAAGTCTTTTTTCTGGGGAAGATGGGAATACGGCTTGTCAGTAATGCCGCTCCTTTGTCATGGCACCCTGTATCCTCCGTGCTCGTCTTTGGCAGCGTCAGCTGCGCCGGGCGAGGTCGACAGAGCATCCGCTGCGGTGGGGAAAGCTTCCCAAACGACAGGCAGCAAAAGACGGCAGGACGTGGTACCTATGTACAACACATGTAGAAAAACCGAGAGCGGCACAGCGGGCAGGGAGGCGTGGATGAAAGGCCCAGAGGAGCGGTGTCGACAAGGGGGCCAGGACAGGGACCAGCGTCCCCCAACATGATTGTTGCTTCGCCTGGTACCCGTATCCCGCTCCCCTGAAAGAGAAAGAGAGAGACCCCAACTAGCCCTCCAATGGTTAAGATCCCAGTCCGGATTGATTTGCCACCAGATTCACTCGACCGTGTCTGCAAGCAACTGCCCAATCCTCTCGGCGTCGCTCTCCCCTCTGTTTTTTGCATGGGTGGGAGACAGGGGATATCATGAGTGTGTGGCATGTTGGATGTTGGCACGCACACACCCACCTGCACATACTCGCTGCCACCGGTGACCTACTTACTGCGTGTGCCGCGTGTTCTGCAAGTGCACTATGTAGAGGGCCAAGGGGAAAAAAGACAGGGTCCTCTTGCAGCGCGATCGTCTGATGTTTCCCCCCCTTCTCCTGCCCTTGCCGCAGGATTCCGATTGATGGTGCATGGTCCGGCCAGCGGGAAAGAGGAACCGGCGCGTAGGTGAGGCGGGGGGGCTGTCTGCGGGTTCGTGGTATTGGCCAAAGTCAATAATAATAATAATGAAAATGATTTTTGAACATGATGAAAAGGGCTCTTCAGAGGCGAGTAGGTTTCTTGGTTCCTCGTGCTCTGGTGCTCTGGTGCGACAGGTAAGGGCCGGTCGTGGGGAGTTGGTATCCGTAATTGCCGTTGCTTCTTTTCTTCTTTGGATATTCCCTCGTTTGCTCCCGCGGGTGGAGGGGCCGAATGGTAAGTGTGCTAAGGGGGCTGGTAGGCTAGGGGTCGACATGCCTGGGCGAGAGAAGAGTAAAAAGACACATGTCGAGAGAAAAAAAGTCATCTAAGGGGGGGGGACCGAGGTCAATGCGCGCACGCGTAATCCAATAGCACATGTACCTTCCACAACTTTATGCGGCATTCTCCGCTGAGGTACCTCGACGGGCCGCTTACATAAGTATAAGTATCACCACCCACCCAGCTCGCTAGTTCGTGGACACTCGCTCGAGGGAGTATTTCTGGCTATGTCTTCTTGTTTAGTACCCTCTCGTCTGGCTCGAGTTACATGGGTTCGACGTGAAATTCGTTCGGCATTGCTCTGCTTGTACCTTGGAGAAGCTGCCTGGTATCGACATGCGAGATATACGGAGGTTGGGTTTGCACAAGGCACGGGGAGGTGAGACGGCGCAAAGCTCACCTAGGCCGACCGGAGACGCGGAATTCGACAGGGAAGACAAGGCACCAGGTGCCTGCCTGCCTACCTTGCCTGTCTACATACATACGGTACCTGCTTACCTACCCGGTTTGGCACAAGACAGCAAGGCGGGACGGGAGGAGGCTGGGCAGGGAAGGAAGTTGGGATGCTGGGATGAAGCACCTTGCCTTCTGCTTCTGGGCCTTCCTTCCCCTGGGCTCTGCATCGCACCTGCATCGACTTGAACTTCGTCCTCGTCATCGTCCTCGTCCTCGTGCTCCCCCTTTCTAGGTTCTCCCGAGTTCCCCTATTCAATGGATACCGCAGCATGTACTGTAATTGAACAATTTGACACCAGCCAACCCTTCTCCCCCTTTCGGGCTCCCGGGTCAGTGACCAAAAACACCTCTTCCAAGGCACGCAGTACATACGGGGGCTCCTCTGTCACCGTGCCTGTCAGAGGTACCGGGACTCCCTCACTCACGCGACGTCGAATGGCCACACCTGGTCCGGGTTGGTGGTGCCGTCGAACAAACGAAACGCTGCGACATGTAAAAAAAATACTCATGGGAAAAGCGGACGGTTTAAGGTACGTTGGCGTACGGGCCTTCACAGATGGGTCTATGCCCAACGCGGCAATAATCGCCCATCCCTCTTCACCTTCTCCCCCCTTCCCCTTTCACAAAGTTCGCGCACTCCACTCTCATCCTCATCCTCCCGTCACTCTCACTCGCATTCGCAGTCTTTCCACCCACCCCTGGCCCCCTCTCGTCCTAATCGCTCCAAATCCCCATCACCACCACCGGCGGCAGCCCCGTTATCCCATGCTCAATCAGTTGTGCCATTTGACGGACCTTCTCCCTATACCGCCCGTTCTCTACTGTGTCCAGTCCATACGGTACCCAGCCTTACTTGGCTACCTAACACTGCAGGCTGCAGACACATATTGAAACATCACCGTCCAGTAGCTGTATGGATACGGATACTGCAGTTACAACCACGAATACCTGCTCATCCTGCTCATCCTGCTCATCCTGCTCATCCAGCTGGTCGCTTGTCTCTGCTTCGGTTTGGTTTCGTAACATATCGCATCGCATCACATCGCATTGCCTGGCGCGCGCTTTCCTCTGCAACTCACGCTGTGGGGGAACGCCCATCTTATCCTCGCCCTCGCCCTCGCCCACAAGTTCTGTTCTCCCATCTTCATCCGCCTCAACTTGCATATCCCACCACCACCACCACCATCAACCCACACACCCTTCGTCAGTCACATTTGTCGCATCCAGTCATTCGCATTCCCCTGCCGCCATCTACACCGTCCACTTTCGTTTCCTGGAACGTCGGATACCAAAAGCCTTTCGAATGCGGGGCTTCCAGTCCAGTACCTTACAGACCGTATCTGGCTCTCCCCCCTCAACCTAACCCACTTCTTCCCTCGCGTCCGCCTCGGAGCTCAAGCTGCTTTTCAACACCTTGTCCGACTGGTCGGCCCAACCACGAGGCAAGTCTGTGCGCCTAAACCAAACGAACGCCCCTCCAGTGCAGAGAGGAAAATCCAAGACGCCTACGCTTTCTCAGCCTCGACAGTTTCCATCTGCCAAAGGAGCAGGCATTTGGAAATTAACGACTGCAACCTTGCTGGTGGTTTCCGGCCGCTGCCGCCGCCGCTGGACAAGCCTCAAGCGCACTCGGAGTCCCAGGTCCCCCCATTGTCGCCAGACTTCGACTCCATTCTTGCGCGGATCCCTCTTCGAACTTTGCCTTGCCTGGTCCCCGCCCGCAACCACGACTTGCTGGGTACCTACATACACACGTCCCTTTTCTGCAATTACCCTACCCGTACCCTACCGACCCGACCCCCAATTACTGGACGCCGCACCTGAATCGTCTTCGAGACCGCTGTCGCCGTCGCCGTCGCTGCCTCCGTCGCCGTCGTCTTCGTCCTCGACATCCTCTTCGCCGTCGATCTCTTTTCTACCCGCCGTGGCCCGCGGATACCTTGGGTAGGATAAGTCTCGCCTCGCTTCGCCTCTATTCGACTCAACTCTACTCGGCCTCGACCCATTTGATTCCCTGCGCCATCCCTGGTCCTAGGTGCGTAATGTTCATAGCTTTCAAGTCGTTGCTGTTCTGTTCGCTTGCCCCGTCTCCTCCCATCCCCATTCACGTCCTGTGCCAATTTGTCCTCCACACCCCAGCCCACATCCCACTCTATCTCTTGTGCGCCGCTTCCTGTCACCTGTGGGGAGAAACGCACAGAGAGAAACGCGCACAAAGTAAGGCGGGATAGCAAGGCCTGCCTCTCTCCGCCCCAGCCCAGTTCCCAGTTCCAGCCGTGCCTGGTCTAGCCCAAGAACCCACCCCGGAGACAGATGCACACACGCACAGAGAAGTAAGAGCGAGAGAGCCGCCAGAGACACCTCAGCCAGACCCGTCACAAGGTACTGGGGGCCTGGTAGAATCAGATGAACGAACGAACCCGGGTTTAAGTTGCCTTGAGCCGGGGTTTTCTTTCCCATTCATCATATCTTGTCTTTTCCACCTCCTCTTACCTCTGGCGGATGCCTATTGTGGCCTCAGCGTTGCCGTTGTCTTGCTTCCTACCTGGCCGCAACGACGTCGCGACATCCACTCTGTTCATATTTTATACTTCGTACCCTTCCCCCCCCCCTCTCCTTCTCTCCCGGGTTCCTTTTTTCCTTCTTCTTTTCTTTTCACTTCCTCTCCTCTTCTTCTCCTTGGAAGCTTCTCTAAGTTTGCCTGCTCTTGGTACCGTCGCCGACGAACCTTGGACGACCTGGTCCCGGAGTGAGCTCTACAGAAATCCTCCTTCTCCGAGCCCACCTTGCTTTATCGGCAGTTCTTCTTAAATCCCGCCCTGCATGAAAAACCACGCAGCCCTCATTTCGAGCCTTTGAGCAACTTTCTTTTTGCGTTATCGTCGAGACTGTTTTGCAACACAACGCTCCCCAGACTGTTGTGGACACAGCCTGGGGGCTGATTGTGTCGCAATGTCTGGCCCGGGACTAACCTCGAATCAGTCTTCTGTACAGGGCGATCTCTCGCGCTTTTCCGATTCGGAGCCCGAGCAAGATAGATCCCCCCCCGCAAAGTCTACCGCAGACATCCTTTCCGGCGTCTATCGTGGCTTCAAAAAGTTTGCTCCGAGCAGAGACGGCGAATCGAGGCTGACGAGACAGCCGTCTCTTTCTCGACTGGGTCTGCACAGCGTTTCCCCTAGCTTGACCTCAACTCCATCTCCGCCTCCTTCTTCGACGCCCACTCCCGTTCCGAATTCGTCCAAGAACCGGCCGCTTCAGCATGGGAGGAGTTTGAGTCTACAGAGTAGTCTTGCCAAGCCCCTACCCGAACCACCACCATCGATCCCCTCGCCCACAGGGCCTGACGCCCCTCCTACCACACACTACAATATCGGAAGCCTTGGTGCTATAGAGGAGGGACCGGCCGATGATATAGACAGTCGTACCAGCACGATGGATTCAAGCGTATCAGCGGACCGAGCTCAGATGTACGGCGGTGGCTCAGGATACAACGCCGATATGGCAAGCAGTCAGAGCAGCTTGGGAAGCTCTTCGAGACAAGATGGGAGTGAAGATATGAGGGAGAACCCGAGTTTGACGCCGCGGAGTAACGGGCCCTTATCGGCGGGTCCGTCTCCCTCTTCCAACCAAAACAGGAACCCTGCCTCGGCGGTCGGTACGCCGACCGCGTCCTCGTCCTCGGCTCATCTTTCCGGCCTCATGTGCAATGTCCATCGGACAACCGGTAGAGAGCCTCACCCGCTGGTTGGCGCCACGACCACCATACTAGGGGACAAGCTCTATGTCTTTGGTGGGAGAATACTGTCACGGAGTCGTCCGGCTCCGCTGACGTCCGATCTCTACGAGCTAGATCTTATTCGCAGACATTGGTCGAAGCTGGAAACCACAGGCGACATTCCACCCCCTCGATACTTCCACTCCATGTGCGCGCTAGGAGACACCAAGATGGTATGCTACGGAGGCATGTCCCCAACGCCGAACCAGTCCGCCGCCGGCCCGGATCAACAGCCCGAAGTTACGGTCATGTCGGACATTTACGTATACGACGTTCCATCCCGCAAATGGACCTATATCTCAACGCAGGATCCGCCCCAAGGCCGCTACGCGCATTGCGCCTGTATCCTGCCTTCCTCGGCCGCCTTTACATCACACAAGGCACCGTTGTCGGCTCTACAGCACAACCCATCATCCGGAAACCCGAACGAAGGAAGGATAGGAATCAATATTGACGGTACGGGTGGTGCTGAAATGGTCGTCGTCGGCGGCCAAGACGGCGCCAACCACTACATCGAGCAAATCAGCGTCTTCAATCTCCGCAGCCTCAAATGGACGGCGATCGAACCTCTCGATAAAAGTTGCGGCGCATACAGAAGCGTGGTGGCGCCTTTACCTCCCTCCGTATCAGCGCGGATTGGCAAGTCTAGTGTCAACGGCTTCCAGAGAGAGGGTGGGATCAGTCAGGAAGCCCGGGAACCCGGGTCCTCTATGCTCATTTACTCCAACTACAATTTCCTGGATGTCAAGCTCGAGTTACAAGTCAGATCATCGGACGGCACCCTTACGGAGAAACCCATGTCGGGGTCTTACTCGCCCCCAGGTTTGCGATTCCCTAACGGCGGCGTCATCGACACGTATTTTGTGGTGAGCGGCACGTATCTCACTTCTTCGAAGCAAGAGTATGCGCTATGGGCTTTGGATCTGAAGACCTTGACTTGGTCGCGAATCGACGCTGGAGGCGCTGTTTTCAGTCAGGGCAGTTGGAACCGCGGTGTACTTTGGAACCGCAGGAACACGTTTGTTATTCTCGGCAACAGAAAACGCAGTCTCGTCGATGACTATAATCATCGACGTATCAACTTTTCCAATGTTTGCATGGTTGAGTTGGAAGCATTTGGATTCTACGACAACCCGAGAAAGACGACCCCAATGTCTGGGTTCGTATCGGCCAGTAGCCCGTATACTGGACCTGGCCTGAGCCTGGCTAGAAAGGCCGGAACCACGGCAGGAGGACGTTCTCACTCGAGGGCCGCCGAGGAGTTGGGGGAGAAGGCGCTGGCCATGCGGGAGTTATCCGACATGGATATTCTTTGCTTACACGGAGAGAGGATTCCCATCAACTCGAGGATGGTGGCACGCCGATGGGGACCTTATTTTGTGCAGTTGCTGCGCGAGGGAACAGCGACTCAGGACGGCAGCGATGCTATGACGTTGCGTTCCAGTTCTGGGGTCAACAATCCCATAAGAAATTCCGCTTTAACCATCACGCCAGCCCGTAATACGGTCGAGAGCTCGGGGTCCATGACAAGCACCGTCTTGTCGTCGGGATCGTCTTCCAAAACCCCGAGTACGGCTCCAAGCAGCGCTTCAGCGGCCTCCTTCTCTCTCCCGGGCTCCAGTAGCACCGTTGACGCAAGCACCGTCAACTCGGCTCCGACGCCAAGGTCTCTGCCTCCCAACTCGCGGCCTCGTTGCCTGTACCTCCCGCACACCTATCTCACTGTACAGGCCCTCCTTCACTTTCTCTACACGTCCTCACTGCCGCCCCCGTCTTCGCCTCTATGCACACCCCCTATTTTGTGCTCGCTTCTTCAAATTGCTCGGCCATACCGGATCGATGGTCTTCTCGAGGCGGTAGTGGAGCGCCTGCACGCCCTGTTGGACTCGAGAAACGCAGCTGCCGTATTCAATGCAACCGCAATGGCTGCCGGCGGCGGCCGTGGTATAGACGGTTCCCTGAACCCCAACTTTTTCGTGCCCCTGGATGCCATGGGCTCGCCCATGTTTCCCCCCGAAGGGTCTCAGAATGGCGGCAGCAGTACAGACCTGCAGGGTCTCTCATCTCGCAAAGCTGCGTTGCGCATCAATACCGCCATGTCTTCGGGCCGGCCTTCCAGCGATGAGTTAAGCGCTACAACGAGCGTCAGCGGATCCGAATGGAGTTCAGAAATCGGCGACTCGGAGCGGGGGGGTATGCGCGAAGTCTGGGGCGGCGAGCTTAGCTCCGTCATTGGCCTGCAGAAGAGAGGCTTGCGGGGTCTTATGGAGGGCAGAAGAATGCGTGAGCGCACCGGGACGAACTCCGGCGCCAGCATGAGCGGAGGAGGTGTGGGGACCTACGGTGGTGGACAGGGCCGAGTAGGACTAGGCATCGCCGGCTCATGATCAAGTTGCAGGAGACTTTGGGAGAGGGGAAAGATGGAGCACGGGGCGCGGAGGTAATGAATTATGATAGCACGGCCGAGTGCAATTGATTCTCTCGGGCGAACGCAAGCTTAGATGAGCATTGGTGGTGTGTAGAGGTGTGAAAGAAGCCGGGCGTTTGACGCACGAGGAGACATGCCTTGGTCTACAAGCTTGTGTGTGCGAAGCTATATCCGCCTGACGTTGTGGCCTGAAATAAGTCTAAATAACACTTCTAAGCGTGCTTCTGCAGCATCCCTTCCTCGCCTCCATTTGTGCAACCAATCGCATTTTCCCGATATCGCTCGTCTCATGCGTGTCTATAACGAAAGCTGTTGCCATTCTTTCCGCAATACGTAAAGCCTTTCTTACTCGAATGAGGGTGTGAAAACAAACCCGATCCCGTTTAGTACACCGTTGTCAACAAATCAAGACGAACCACCAGTAAAGGGGCAGGCATCGCGGCGACGGCTCTTCAGTGCCTCAACACACTGTGTCATCTCAGCGGAGCCCTTGCCCATCTTCTCCCGGGGACCAATGTCTTCGAACAGGAAGCCTTGCGGCATCATCTTCTCCGGGCCAGGAACAGTACCCCCAAGGAGCCGGGTCGCCAGGCCGATGGGACCCCAGCGGTTCCAGACAGTGGCGGGGTTGTAGTACGGGTGGACAAGGTAGTCGTGGTGCAGGATGCGGCCTGTGTCGGGATCCGGGCCCGAGAAGTAGACGACGGGGGTGAAGCGTGGGAGCATGAGGTGGCGGACGACGAAGCGACGGGTGACGAGGGCTGCATAGGCGGCAAGAGATGCGACGATGCCGGGTTCGGGGAAGCTGTAGTTTGCTGTCAGATCAGCTTCTTCGACGGTACGGGCCCAGGGTCGGATTCTTCGTAAACATACCAGAAAGCAGCACGGACGCGGTCTCCCATAAGAACATACAGCACCTCCCGGGCGAACGACTTGGCAAAGCTCGGGACGTGAAAGAGCATCATTTCAGTCAGCTGGGAACTCGCCTGGAGGTTGACCTTGGCGGGCTTCATCTCATCAACCTCGTACTGGGCGGCCCAGGCGGTGATATCCTCGACGAACTCAATACCGTTGGCCCACGACTCCTGGCGGAGGAAGCCTTTGTATTGGATGTCCATAGCATCGCCAATGGCCTTCCAGTGGGTACCGATGGCGCAGACCTCCATGTCGGTAAGGGGCCTCCACTCGTATAGACGCATGAAGCGGATGGGCTCGGTGATGCAGACGGCCAGGGTGTAAAGGAAGTCAGCGTTAGAGATCTGTCCAGCGGCTACGTAGCGGCTGTGGAGGTAGTTCATGCGGGAGATGGCCTTGAGGGCGCGCTCTGAGGTGGGAGGATTGAGGGAGAATCTGGGATACGGGTTAAACTGAGTTGAAGGCAATGTAGAGGGGGTATGCCTTACTCGCCAAACAGAATAGTCGTATCTTCGTATCTGAAAAAGAACATGAGCCTCTTAGCCAATGCCTGCAACTATAGTGTGAAGATGGAGGAGGGCTTCACACAATGTGCCAGCATTGAGGAAACTTACCGCTTCTGTGCGTTGGCGGCATCAGCCAGGTTCTTGGTGGCGACGATGAGCTTGGACATAGTCTCAATGCCATATGTCTGGGTATCGAAGTTAGTGGATAGGCGTCTCACCTGGGAGTCCGAGGCAAATGGGCATACCTTGAAGATGGCGAACTGGAGAGAAAGAATGTACATCTTGGGGAACTCAAATTCGATAATGTTCTTGAGGATGAGCTGGGCCTGGTTGTTCGTCATGAGTGCCAAAGAATCACGATCGCTGAAGCCCATCTGCTTCTGGAAGTTGGTGATGCGTTTGAAGCGGAGTGAGGCGCACAAGGTAACCCAGGCTGCGATGAGAGCCATGGCCACTGTGGTGCTTCCCAGCGACTTGGGCACATGAATAACGTAGCTGAGGAAGCTTGAGGCTCCTGGGCGTTGGGTGAACCCCAGTGAGTGGTATTGGTCATCCCAGTGTCCATAGTCGACATAATTAGCGTTGCTTCTGTGTTGTCGTAAGCTAGCGATCGTATAACCCAGCGATCTTGTGATCATGCGATCCCAACGTGAGATTGATTGGATGGCCACAGAGTCACTGGTGATGGTACTATATGTTTTATTGCATGGACGACGTGTGAAGAGGGAAGAGGGCAAGGAGGTAGTCACTTGATGACACAGGCGATAATTGCCTGTGAGATATGAGGCAAGTCTTGCTTACTTTGTCTCAGCTACAATCTCCTCTGGCGGCTTATTGTTGCAGATGCGAAGGGAGAAAGATTGCCGGCTCTGTCAAGCTGGCGACGGACGAATGGAGCACACAACGGCAGCCACGTTAGGAATGGGTCCGGAAGATGAAGGGTGCAAAAAAGAAAGAGTAAGAAGAGAAAAGTGACCGCAGGTGCAAGTGAGGAGAGGTTAAAGTTTGCTGTGATAGACTAGACCCTGGGATGCCAAATTTCCTTTCTGCATTTGGCATGGTTGGGAGGTCATCTGCACAGGCGTGGAAGGACAGGCAAGGGCACTGGCCAACTATGTGGTATGGAAGGCTCGGCGGGCGCAGGGGTGATTTCCTTTATCGGGGTTTATCTGCCCAGGTGGCTCTGTGGATGACATCGGTCTATGTTCTTTGTTGTATTCAAGAATCGAAGCATTCTTGGAAGTAGGTTAATGTCTTGGTTACCCTTTCTACCACCTACTCAGATTGCATGAAGATGACTACCTAAACTCCATGCACTGGTCGCCAGTTCTCATGTTCACCCTTCGCCAGTGATGAAAATACACTGTTCATCTGATTTCGAAACTAGCGTTCTAGTGGAGAAGAGAAATGTGAGGGGAACAGGACCCTGAGCTGCCTATTTATGTGCCCGCCATCTTCGGCATTTGGCATTTGGAGACGCATCCCCCACCTCATCATTGGCCGACTCGCTAATCCTGATCAGAGCAGCCACGAAAGCTTACTGATTAGTACTTGCTCCATCTGATTCGCTCATCTGCATTTGATTGTACAGGCAACTCATTGCTTAGAGCAGGAAAGACGGTCGACCACAATGGCCATTAGCAATAGCCGGAGCATCTCTCCATGTTGGCTGGCAACCGGCAATCAGACGTCCAAACGCACTGGCCCGAAGCTGCGGCACGCAGATCTTTGTGGTGGTAGTCATGAAATGGTTTACACAGCCGGCATCCCGTCTTTCAGAGCTGATATGTCTGCATTTCCATGGGCAAACACCTCGTAGGGAGAATGCGAGCTGGCATGAAATCCACAATTCTAAGTAGGAACTCAATTGCACACGGAGCGGCCTATGCCAAGGACAACAACCACCTACTAAGTCTTGTTGTTTCTTGCTGCTTGGGCGCGTTCCAGCACTCGTGCTTCTGTTCAAATCAATCCCGTTTTTGCTTTGCCAGGGACAGTAGCTTCATCGCTCTTCGCAAGCCGCGTGCAACCAGTGGATATTGTTCTCGGGTATTCCGCCAAGGGCTCGTGTGCGGTGTTCGCTTCTGCTGCCATCCATCTTCCATAGCCGAGCGCTTGTTTCTAAGACGGTCGCCTCGGTGTTGCTTTGCAGCTGCTTCGCCTTCGGGAGGCCGTTTGGGATTGATGGAACGCATTGCTTCGATCCCTGCTATGCGTTGGTTCCGGGGACGACAGAAGCACGTAAAAATGGAGACCTGCGGATGAGGAGCAAGGGAGGCGGTGTACCCATTGGCAAGTTGTAGTTCAAGACATGTAGACACTTTAAGTTAAGGCATTGCTTGGGAAAAGCACTACGTAAGAAGGTGAAGTCAGGTCCATCGCCAGGACTTCTTGTGGAGAAAGACCGGCCCGCTGCGGGCCTTGACGACCTTCAAAGGGGCCTAGTGCTGGTCTATTTTCAGCCCTGGCCACTCAGAGATCCGGCCATCGCCCCCGATATCCACTGGTCATGAACGGCCCCACTCGCCTTCCAGGCGCGCGTCTAAATCAACCTTCAATTTCCAGCTTGTCGTTGTCCATGTCCACCTTCCCTCCATTCTACTAACATGGACACTCGCTACTGACAAACTCGTCCCTCGTCCTTCAGCCCCATGGGTTGCTCTGCTTTCCTCGATGCCAACTGGCTCATACCGACGCTGTTGTTATCCGCCTACCTTTACACGCGCCGTGCGAGGGAGTCTATGCAATTTCCCGCTGCTCGTGTTAGGTACCGGGACGCAATGAGTTCCCTCTACGATTTCGTTGCGCGTCTCCCGCTGCCCTCTTGGTCGATCAGAATGCAGATCGTCCCCCAGACAAAGCTGTCAACTGCTACGCAGCATCCACAACCGTACCGCACGGCAGGCCAGGTAAGGGTTCTTGACCCTCTGCACTTGGTTTAGCTAGCCTCTCTACCGCGCGCTCGTAGTCGTTGCTTGCCTCTAATGCGATGCGACTATCCTTCCTCATTTCCATCTGTCGGCCTCATTGGCTCATCCGCCGCGATCGTGGGGGCTCAGGTCCGCTCCAACAGGCTGGCGGTTCAACACTGGCGCCATCTGCTTGCTACCACTGCCCAGGGACTCGCTCGTCCGACTCCAGGGATGTCGTGGCATGATCCAGCCCTAATACTGCCGTTGAAGCTCTTCAGACGGGACACCGCAAGCGCGGCAAGGCTGGCGCCAACTCATACCCATCGTCTATGCCAGCTTAGACCCTCTTCTTGGCCCCATCCTCTTCCCGTTTAAGCTCTTGAGTCTCCTCTTCGGGACCCCGGCGACCCGTCCGATCATGCCAAGGGCATCGTAGCCGCCCTCCAGACCCGGCCAGTTCTACGCGCCCGACTTCAGACAGACGCCCATCCCGATGAGACGTCTAGCCAATGTCTGTAGCTCTAGGACTCGCTTCCTGTTCTTTTGGACACACGAGACGGGTTTCATGGCAGCTCTAGCAAGTCTGTTGGTCTTATTCAGTCAAGCTGCCTTGTTTCAGATTCCCATGACCCTAGTCTCATCGCAATCGCGCTTCTGCGCCTCTTTGTCTCCCTAACCGGCGGCGATATTGCTTAAAGTCAGGCCCCCATCTCAGGCTCCTCGACCTTCTCTCGATCTTGTATTCGCTCATCAACACTATTCTCTCCATCCCACAACGGTTTCTTTTTTTCCTCTTTCCGTCTCTTTTCCTTGTTTCCTTTTCCAGTCATAGTGGTCGCATTTCCTAAACCGGATTTCCATAGATTCCTTCGCACTATCTCATCTTCTTTCGTTCCATCTACTTGATCGTCCTATCACCAACGTCCACCTTTTCCTGAAAACCCTCCAGGCGAGGCACAGACACCAACAACATCGACACGAGACACTCGCTACAGATCCGTTTCCAGCAGTTTAACCAGTAATCTGCGCTCGTTTTACCCGTTAGGCAAGCTCTTCTAGTCGCCTTCTTTCCCGATATACACTCTCCAGAGTTATCATGCCCAAACATACACGGGCATCCAGTTCAGGCCACAACCACTACGGCAACCCGATGCCAGTTTCTCTTGCCCCTGCTGCAAACCCTATCGCCATGTACAACCAACGCATGACCATGCCGCAGTCGGCCTATTATACCATGCCTTCTTCTTCTGCCCCGATGCAGCAGCAGCCGCAGCCAACATACGAGAGCTACGCTCCGGTGTCTGCACCCCCCGTTGCTGTACCCCCTATGCAACACCGAGCCTCCTCCGGGGCCTGGACTCCCCAAGATGATCAACAGCTTCTTGCGGCTCGCGCCCAGGGCCTCAACTGGGGCCAAATCCAGATGTCCTACTTCCCTAGCAAGACCCCTAACGCCTGCAGAAAGCGCCATGAGCGTCTGATGGAACGCAAAGGGGCCGACGACTGGGACAACCGCAAGCTTGAACGCCTGGCCAAGGAGTACATGAGCATGAGAAAAGAGATATGGTCGGGCCTTGCGGCCCGCACCGGCGAGAAGTGGAATGTCGTCGAGGCCAAGGTAAGATGGACCTCTCAACGCACAATCTTACAAGACGGGTGCTAACTTTTTCTCCCATAAGTGCATGTCGAACGGTCTCAAGAATCTGCAAAGCGCGTCTCGCGCCGGAGCTAGACGGGAGCGCCTCGAATCGGGGCAGCCACTACCACCAGGGTATGACGATGACAGCGGCATCAGCGGCCTCGGGCTTACCCCAGTTGACGAGCTAGACGCGTCCTACAGTAGTCCAGAGACAGTGTCCTCCGGGCATTCTGCCAGCGGTAGCAGCACCTCGGCAGCGGGCTACGTCGCCTCCCTCCATCACCTACAACCCCTTCACGCCGGCCAGTACGGTTACGGTCATACCGGCGCCCATCATGGATATACTAGCTCGGTCTCCTCGAACGGCTCGGTCAACGGCGGATACGGCCACGGCCAGTCACAATCTCCCAGCCCCTACCTCCACCCCCACGGCCAGAGACTGCCCAGCGTGGATATGGGTATAGATGCCATTATCAACCGACCGGGTGGTGGTGGTGGTCAGCAGCAGATGTAACTGCATGACATGAGTAATGAGCCCTTTCAATGGCGTTAACTTGGAGTTTCGGGGGGCTTCTCTTTCTGTCCCTTTTCTTCCCTTTCTCTTTTCCACCTACTTCGTCATTTGGCAATGGGGTATGACACCGCCCTTGGGCAGCTCGAGGCGGTGTCTTAGGCGTTGCGGGGGTCGTTTCGAACATAGCCAGAAAACGGGCATGATAAGTGCCGACTTTTTGGCAGGCAAACCGGACACACTCTTTCAACAGTTTGGCTTTTTCTTTATTCCACTTTTTCTTACTTCTTCTTGCGAGACAGAACAGCACATGGATACCAGGCTTTTCCATCTAATGACGAATGGTCAGAATAGCAACTGGAGAGGTGGGGCATGATACTTGTGTATATTAGCATTTATAGATACCAGAGGACGCAGACCAGGTTGACAAAATGGGGCTTGGAGAATGCAAACGTATCGCTTTTTATCTTGTTCAAAGGAAGACAATGCGCAATCTCTATTCGAATACCCTGCCGTCTCCTGGCGGATAACATTGGAATATGTTACAGAGCAAGGTCGGTATCTTGAACCCGAAAATCTAGGCCAAGGCCATAATGGGACCGATCATTTTTTCCATGAGACAAAGGAGCACACTATCATACATTCAAATCCTACACCTTGTCAGGGCCGGCCGGCTTTAGCTGCCCCGTGGCGTCGGCATAGCGACAGGCATCTCATCTAGCTCATCTTCCCACTCATCCTCATCTTCGCCGAAGATGCTGTTCCACACACGGCTCCACATGCCCTTCTTCTGAAGCAGCGCCAACACCATAACGACAGGCAGATGCCAGACGCTGGCCCAAAACAGGCCCCTCGCCGAGCCCTTGTGGCCCTCGTACTTCCAGAACCGCACGGCTTCCCGCGTCAACCAGACGTTGACGGGCAAACTCGTCACGGCGAAGCTCCACTCCGTAACGCCCGCAGCGCAGAGCGCCACGCACAGAGGGATGAAGGCAATGCTGTAACGGAGAGCCACGCGCGCGTTGCGGGCCGGATTGGTCCAGGCAAGCATCCGGAGTCCCGCCGCCTTGTACTCTTCCCTAATGGGCCACGAAAGCGCCATGAAGTGGGGGAACTGCCAGGCGAAGAGAAGCCCGGCCATGAGCCAGCCGCCGATGGAGCTGCCGTCGCTGGCGAGGAGCAGCTCGCGCCAAGACCCATCTCCTGAAGCGGTCTCGCCTGCCGCGGCGGCCCAGCCCATGAGAGGGGGGATGCCGCCGATTACAGCGCCGATCCACGTGTTGGCGGCGCTGAAGGCCTTCATCGGAGTGTACATGCCGGCGTATAGGACAATGTTGGCACCTCCGAGGAAGGCGACAGTCGGGTTGACGCCGAAGTACAGCGCGCCCACGCCCGTCAGAGCCGTCGTGACGGCGAAGAGCACGGCTGCCCGCTTCGTGAGCAGTCCCCTGACCAAGGGGCGGTTTCGTGTGCGAGACATCTTGGCGTCGGTCGCGGGCTCGTAGAGCATGTTGAGGGAGTTGGCCGAGGCGGAGCACAGGGCGGTGCCGGTGGTCAGGAAGAGCAGCGTCAACGGGCTGAGCGAGGGTGACTCGGTGATAGCGGGCGTGAGGAAGCTAGGGACGGGATATAGGGCGTAGGATGCCATGGCCGTCAGGACCACGAGCGCCGAGAGTCGGGGCTTGGAGAGGGAGAGGAGGGTTGAGAAGATGCGGCGAGCGGAATGAGCGGGCTGCTGAGCGGCGACGGTCGTCAGGGCGGAGGATGCATCTTGAGGAAGAGGCACTTCGGAGGATGTGGCGGCGGCGGCGGCGGCGGCTTCGGCGGCTTTGCGCTTCGCGGCCTGTCGGCGACGGTGTGGGAGTTCGTGGTTCACGTCGAGGGGCGTCGTCGGCTCGGAACGCACGTTGGAGGAAGAGGAGGACGGCGCAACGGAAGCCGAGGAGCTCCGGCTGCCCAATGGTCGGGGTCGGACATTGGCGCGGTCGAGGACGCTGTTGGGGAGGAAGTAGCTGGCACTAAGACGGACGGCGGGCGCGGCCTTGGGTGCCGTCGTCGAGGCGGCGCGCCGCGGGATCAGAGGCAACGGGATGATGCCGCCTCGCGGGGCACTTGAGGCTTGACGGATGCATTGGCGACAGACGTTATCGAGTCGGGTGGGGCGCATGAGTGTATTGGGAGCTGGCCGCATTGTAATTGCTCTGCTCTGCGCTCATGTCGGCCTGGCTGGGGGAAATTGCTCAAGGTCGGCGGCGGCGGTGGCGGCAGATATTCGCTGGTAAACCTTCTCTTACTGTGCCATGCGGGTGGCGCGTTCGGGGGTTTGAGGCTGGAATATGGAGACGACAAACTGGGATGGCCGAGATAGGTCGCACCTAAAGAGAGGCCTGGGGTGTTCCTCCGAAGAATTGGCTTGTGGACCAAGACTGGATGTCGGCTCGAGCGTGAGGATAGGGGAGCCGCAAAGTGAAGGACGTAAGAGAAGAGAATCAGCCGGGTGACGGCCAGTGTCTTACGAATGGGCTCAGAAAATATTTGGCCAATCAGAGCAGGGCTGTTGGAGGAAGAAAGTGGCTCCACCGGGGAGCACGCCGGCCGTTGGTGATCTCGGCGACCGTCAACTTCCCGTTGACAGCTGTCCACCGAGCCCGGTGTATCTCGGTGGCTGATCCGTGAAGTTCCTCCATCCGGACATAGCAATCCCAGATTCCCCCATTGCTAAATGCTCCATGAGCTCCGAGCCTCGAAGACACATTACGAGGATCCCATGACCCCGCCCATGCACTCTAATCTCGTCACTAATCCCGTTACACAGCTGGCACTCCCTTAATTCAGCCGACCCAGACCTTTGCTTGACCGGCCACTTGCTAACCATTTCGGGTCGCATTAAATAAGCAGCAGCTACGAGCTTGGCCCATCCGTCCAGTCTGGGCCATATAGTCGGCTGTCTGGAAGCAATGATATGTGTCGATCTGTGGAAGCCGGCGGGGCAAGATGACGGCAGTTGACTTTGATGCAACGTCAAAGCCCTCGCGCCTTGATTGTATTTGTTCAATCTCGTCCGTTGGCATTACCGGCTAATTCGAGATTATGTCGAAGTTGTTCACGATTATCCAAATAACGTGATTCTGCCGGTTTGCAGTCGTCCAGATGCCTACTCACGCAAAGACATCCGTTTCTCCGACGAGTTGTGAGTATAAAGACGCGAAGTATTCAATAGACAGCCACTTTAAGTCAAGCTCGTCACCATCACCTCCTCACAAAGTAGCGTCATCTCTCAAACATTAAGCAACTCTTCGGAGCTCACGGCAAAACGATGAATATTCGCACGGCTGTTCTTCTTCTCGCAGGTACGGCTCTGGCTCTTCCCGCCGAGACCATCTTTGCGCGGCAGGTCACCGACTGCAGCAAGGCCAAGACCACTGCCCCAGCCATCAACGACGCCAAGCTGCCCGACCCCTTTACCTTCGTCGACGGTTCAAAAGTTACCACCAAGGACGACTGGGTATGCCGCGCAACCGAGATACAGAACGTTATGGAACAGTATGAGCTCGGAGACTTCCCTCCGCCTCCGGACAAAGTCGAGGCCACTCTGTCTGGCGGCAACCTGAACGTGAAGGTCACCGTTGGTAGTGCGAGCATCAGCATGAGTGCTGCCATCAAGAAGCCCTCCAGCAGCGGTCCGTTCCCCGCCATCATCGGCATCGGTGGCGCCAGTATACCCATCCCCGGTACCGTCGCGCAAATCACCTTTGGCAACGACGCGTTCGCCGCGCAGAACGGCCAGGGCAGCAGAGGCCAGGGCCTCTTCTACAATCTCTTTGGCCGGCAGCACAGCGCTGGCGCGCTGACGGCGTGGGCCTGGGGCGTGGGCAGGATCATCGACGGCCTTGAGCAGCTCGGCGCCGCGCAGACAGGCATCGACACCAAGAGGCTCGGCGTAACGGGGTGCTCGAGAAACGGAAAGGGCGCATTCGTTGTCGGTGCCCTGGAGAAGAGGATTGCTCTGACGATCCCGCAAGAGTCGGGCTCGGGCGGAGCCGCGTGCTGGCGCATTTCGGACAGCGAGAAGAACAAGGGCAAGAACATCCAGACGTCAGGGCAGATTGTCGGGGAGAACGTCTGGTTCTCGCCCAACTTCAACACGTGGGCCACCAAGTCTTCCCAGGTACCCGAGGACCACCATCTGTTGGCCGGGCTCGTGGCGCCGCGAGGCCTCTACGTGGCCGAGAACGACATTGACTGGCTGGGCCCCGTGTCGACGACGGGGTGTATGAAGGCCGGACGGCTCATCTACCAGGCTCTGGGAGTGCCGGAGAACATGGGATTTTCCTTGGTCGGCGGGCATAACCATTGCCAATTCCCGAGCGGGCAAAACGCCGAGTTGACGCAGTACATCAACTATTTCCTGCTCAACTCCGCAACGAAGCCGTCGCTTCTTGAGCGCAGCACTGTCAATGTCAACGTGCGGGACTATGCGTCCTGGACGGCGCCTACGCTTTCTTGATGAACGGGTCGATCGGTGATACGATGGGACGCTCGGCATAAGATCATAAGATGGTCAAGGGAGATGGGCAACTCGAATGTTGGGAACGGAGCGTCGGGGGGATTATGCTCGAACTAAGTCAGAATTACTCGATAACAGACAGACATATCCTTGTTCACTGCATGTGGTCTTGAAGTACTTGAAAATGAGAACCTACCAGCAGTCGCCACAACGAGCCGTCGAGTGGCCAGGAAATGCACCATTCGGATCCTAAGTCCGCGACAATATCATTGGGGTTTGCACGTTCGGACGGCAACACACGGAGAAGACACGGGGTGTATCGCAAGCATGTGAAAATGAGGCTCACCATGCCATGACATCAATTGCTCCTGCTCTCCAAGTGCCGAGGCACGGCAAGTTAATGTGCGTTTATTACACATTGGACCACGCAAGTCTGCATCGGGGTCAGATGCTTCAAGCGTTGGGAAGACATGGGTCGATTCAACGTCGAGGACGAATCCATACGCACTGGATAGAGCCTTAGACCAACCAATCAACAACGCCGTGGCGCCTGGGTTAGCTCAGGTACGTCCAATTACGCTCTAATGATGTGTCCAATGGACTGGGACCGGAACTGGCCCCGAGCCGTAGGCTGCGCCAGGGAGCAATCCACATGCTTGAGCGCTGCCTTTTCCCACCAAAACTTTTCGAGACATCTTCAAGATACCTGCAGTGACTTTTATCCCAATCACAAGCCTGCCATGATCCATCTCCGAACGTGTCAAAAAGACAGAGACGACGTCGGTACAATAAAAAAAAAGGAAAAAAGACAGGGGCCGTGGCAAGGGCCGATCCAGTGTTTGCAGTCAATATCGTCATCCAATCCATGTAGTTCCCTCCCTGCTTAGCCCTGCTTAAGTACCTTTGCTGTACCCCGTGCCGGACGATCTCAACAAAACACATCACATGAAGTCCGCCAACATCCGCTACGAACAATCATTCACGTACCCTCTGCACCGATAAGAATCGTCGGAAAAGGGTCCAAATCCTCTGTTCTCGTCATTCTCACGCCATGGGATTTAGAAACCCCCTACTTGTCTAAATAGTCACTCAGCACTCACTAAAGCTCTCGGCCGGGCTTATTGCTTCCTCTCACACAGACATACACAGACACATACACACCCACTTTCTTTTATACCGTCTCGTGGCTTCGTCAACTTACAACAACGCACGCGTCACCTAGCATCGCCTCAAAATGCTGAACCGCACTTTCCATGAGTGGGTGTTTATTCGTACCTGGATAATACTTATGCGCTACCCAATTGTCCCCTACACATCAATTCTCACAGCTTGTTACCTTGGCGCCAACTACAGCCAGTCACCGGCGCGATGGATAACAACCGCTCAAGTTATTGTCGGCATGATGCTGATTGAGGTGCTATACATCTTTTTCATCTGGATGCCATACACGCGGCGTCTTAAAGAGCCTGCCAAACACCCGCCGCCGTCGTCGCCGACAGAGCGCCGAGCTCTGTTTGAACGATGTATGGGCACAGTCCCAGATTACGAATACTATCTTCGCATGTGGTTTTTAGGCGCTGAGCCATCTGAAATACGCCACGACAATATGCGCGAATTCCTGCTTTGGGCCTTTTTTGACGTTGAAGAGGGAAGCGACAATAAGCTGAGCCCCGTGGAGAACTACGACGTCGAGGTGGACGAATACATTGCCTATATCGAAAAAGGCTTGGGCAGGGCGATCGAGCCGGGGCGGGGCCGTGCCAAGTGCTTGCGGCTCACCATCGACTCCATCGAGCCGGCATTCCGCACCGTCTGGTGGTACGCGACTATGGCCCTCCTAGACCACGCCACTCACGTCCTTCTCCTTCTCAACGGTTTTGAGTACTACGCGCAGCCACGAGAGAAGGCCATATTCCCGCCACGGCTACAACAGATGTTTGCCAGTCGCCGTACCTCGGCCGGGAACTTAAGTTACTGGCACCGTCCTCATCGTTCAGAGGGGCTACCTGTCGTCTTCCTCCACGGTATCGGCATTGGCTTGTGGCCGTATATCGATTTCCTCGCCGGGATCAGTGGTGCAAAGGGCAAGGGTCAGACTGGCGTCATTGCTCTCGAGATTCTGCCCGTTTGCTTCCGGCTGACAGAACCGCCGCTTGGGAAGGAGGTGTTCCTGGAACAGTTCAAGAAGATACTGGACCGTCACATGTGGGACAAGTTTGCCCTTGTGTCTCACTCGTACGGTTCCATCTTGTCGACCCACGCCATGCGATGCCCAGAATTACAAGCGAGGATGTCACGGGCGGTGCTCATTGACCCCGTCAGCATACTGCTCCATCTGCCTGACGTCGCTTACAACTTCACGCGTCGACAACCAACAACTGCCAACGAATGGCAACTGTGGTATTTCGCTAGCACGGATCCCGGAGTTGCGCATTGCCTTGGCAGATACTTCTTTTGGAGGGAGAATGCCATCTGGGCAGACGAACTGGTCGGTCGCACTGCAGAATCGGGGCGTGCGTGCGATGACCGGAAGGAAGCGAGGCAGGTTACTGTATGTTTATCAGGGCTGGACCTGATAGTCGATAGCCATGCTGTAGCCAAGTATTTGGCCGGGGAAGACCGGGCGCATCACCCCGCATGGTTGCAGGGCGAACATGGCCAGAGTAACGTTGCCGACCCAAAGACAGGACCCATGCCAGACGGGGATTTCGAGCATCACCGCTCCGCCGGGTTAGGCATCAACATCCTCTGGTTTCCGAACAAGGACCATGCGCAGGTGTTCGATTCCCCGCGGGGTAAAGCGCGGATCACGGCCGCTATAAGAGGCGAATCTTAAGTAAGGTAGACATTGGACGGATATCATAGCATCGGCATAGTCATCCATCGCAAGAGCCGAAAATACCACGACAAGGTGACATTTCAGTCTTGCATTTAGTTCGTTCGCCAGAGCTTTGCGCTTCCGCAGGTCGATCGGCCAGTCACCACCGGTTGTCGGCCATCCCCATGAAGGAGCGATGGCGTTATGGTTACTTCGCTTCATCACCTCCCCAATCCGTCAAGCCCACCTTGACCGGTTGAGAACCGCTGCGAGTAATGACCCACACGGTATCTTGGTCCGACTCGTTGAGCATCTGGTGCTCTGTCCAAGACGGGATGAAGGCAAAATCGCCCGTGGACATCTCATGCCGCTTGACGTCTTGTCCCGCACCGGGGCTGACAAGCAAAACACCGGTTCCGGAAGCCATATAAACGATGGTATCTTGGCACACATTAGAAACGCATCGCTGCTGCGGCGCGGTGAGAGGCTTCCAGCGTTGGAGATGGGGTAGATGGGAGGGGGTTTGGTTCTGACCTTGCTCGCCATGGTGGCGGATAGCCGATGTCGCGTGTGCGTTGAGAGTAAGGACTGCTTCCATTAGCCACAAAGAGCTTGTCGAACAGTGGGTAAGGGGCAATAGAAGTCAGTAGCAGCGTGAACGCCACCCTCAAATAGAGACGCTCTGGAAGCGCTTTGCGGCTATAACACTGCAGTTGGCAGACTAGCGACTCGGCTGGAACATGCCGGCTGATGTTGCACAGAGAGTGGTGCGTAATTCGAGGAGCAAGTCACGCAGAGGCCGAGGGGACAGTATCATGGGAGCAACGTTCACTTACCCGATGCGCAGAGCTTATCGCTTTTGCTGACAACGGCATCGGCTTCGTTGGCAGAACCGGGTTGCAGAGTTGCATCGGAAGCGCGGAGGGTGCTCGCTTTGGTGATGGATGCCGAGGAGGGAATAATCATGGGTAGCAAGTCGTTGATGAGAGGGATGAGAGAAGCCATGGTGTCCTGCAGGGCCCAGCCAGGGATCCAATAACCCACCGGTGGACTGGTTGGGGACGCTCTGTTCTGGTTTGGCCGGTCTCGGCTGAGTCGCCAACAGGGACCGAGGCTTGGAGCGAGTTCTTGTGTGCTCTGGAGTGACGAGTACGAACTGGGCTGTGTTGTTTTGCGTTGCGTTGTGTTTGTGGTGAAGACAACCTTCCACTGGCGGCCGGACGCTATGGCCCAAGTAGGAAGGAGACGTCGGGCGGACTGAGAGTCAAGTGGGAACTGAAGTGAGCTCCGGCAGTGGTTCGGGCGAATGACCCCGGGGTGATGGAGTATATGTGTTTGGGCGGTGTCGGTGTGGGCGTCTCTGGCTAATCCGAAGCTGTCGTTTCAAGACAAAGTTGATGAATGTCGTGTATCGAAGCCAGGGCGGCGCCTTTGTAGCGATGCAGATATCCGTCTGTGGGTGCGTTTGGTGTAGACGAGCAGCGGGACCCTCCAAGATGGTGAAGACGGATGATCTTGTACCCTGGGTGTTATTTTCTCAGGGTGTGACAAGCCAAGATGCGTCAGATGAAGAGGCTCGTTGTTGCATTGAGAGAGAGAAAGCAGAGGAAGAGGAAGGAGGAGAGAGACTAAAGCAACTGAGTGCCTACCTAATCGGGTAGGCGGGCTCGCTAAGCTGTATTGCGGGATATAATGCTTAGATCAGTATCACTGTCCCTGTTAACGAGGCCATCGACATTTGGATATATCCATACCTGTATACCTACCCAGCACCCATTGGAGAATGTCACATCCAACATGGGTTGACTTAACAGTGTACACCGACCCAGAACCAACGAGAACCAACGAGCACACCTTGCAAGCACCCCGTAGCAGTTCTCTTCCAACAAGTCTTGGCTGGTACTTTTTGAAGCTGTATGGATTCTAATGAGGCTAGGCTAGGGCCTTTTGAACTGTGGTGCGATGTAAAGGAGCAGGCACGGGTTTCTTGGCCAATGCAATGTATTGGCTGTCAGCGTTTTGAGTGAGAGGTGCGCCCAAGAGCTGAGGGTCCGGGCCCGGGGTATGCTTTGGTGTTTATTGATCTTCTCTGAAGCGAGGTGAGCTTGCCTCCTGCAAGTGGATGAAGGCTACTCCCTAATGCGAGGCGATGCTCGGTCAGCTGGCGCTCCGACTCATGGACCCCTTCAACCTCCGTTATCTCGCATCTTGCCTAGAGCACACCACAAGTAAGCGATGGTGTTATTGTGTTGGAGTCTGGCCGGCTACAACCCGGCGGAAGCGTGTCAATATCTATCGCAAGCCACCCGATAAGCGACCCCAAAGTTACTGACCTCATTGCTTTCTCAAACTTTTTAGTCAGCCGACTCCCCGCAGTCTGCTCCCGGCTCCGGTTCTCGGTACCTGACCCCTGGTTCGCGAAGTCGTCCCATCTGCGCAAGGATTAAGATGCGACGTGATGCCCAGCTCAGGGTAGCGGCATAGGTGTAACTTGCATGGCCTCCGTCGACCTGCACGACACCCTCTCTCTCTCTCTCTCTCTCTCTCTCTCTCTCTCTCTCTGCGTTGGATGAAATACTGCTGCATACCTTGCTGTGAACCTGCACCGTCGGCATGGCAGGCACACTAGCCCAACATCTACATCTATTCTTGGACACCCACCTTATAGTCAAGCAGCATCACATCACGTTCATCCCCATTGACCTTGACCTTGTCCTCGGAGTATACCGCATACTTTAGAAGACGAACAGCCTTCCTATTCCGAAGTCCAGGTCCCGTTCATCCTATCCCTCGTCCACTTGCCCAGCCACTGATTGGCATCTACATTAGTCGTGGCCCGACCGACAACGGCATATTGCCTTGCTTAAGTCAAGGCAGGCGTCCTCTGTCCGTTTCGGTCCTACTTCCGCCGGCTTCCCTGGGTCCCTAACCAACCTTACCGTAACGTCCTCTTTGCCGACACCACCACCATCCGCACGTTGCCCAGGACCAGAATCTAGATCCGTCGTCTGGCACGAGACTGTCTCTGGTTGGTGGTTCTCTATCTGATCCGCAAACCATTGCCGTCACCAACATTGCCAGACGCACCCCGGCCGCCTCGGCTCCCGCTGCCGCTGTTGCCGTTGCCCCCTGCCGCCAGTGTCATCGCTGCTTTCTCTCATTCTGGCCTAGCTCTGCGCCGTAACCGGGGTTTTGCAGGGACGAGCTTCTGGCCCGTCCGCGACCGCAACCAAAAGGCCTGACTGTCACTGTCACTGCGTACAGAACCCAGCTCATCCGACACACCCTCGCGCCGGCTGGTCGGAGACGTGGAGACTGGGACCTGGAGTCATGACCCCAACATCGCTCCCACTGACGACTCCCCCGTGCATCACCCTTGGCCGACTTCAACCTTCGTGGCATGCCACTTCTCGACTTAAGAAGACAGCAATTCCAGTCACGCTACGACCATCCCACAAACGACTGTCGCGGTCACTTCGCACTCAACCCAGATCGACGTCATTGATCACGAATCATCCCCCTACACCTCGACCAGCTACGATTACTGGTTGGCACCGCTCTCTGTATCACACTGGCATTTCAATCGAGCTACAACGACTCATCTCCCCTCACCTTCAGATCTTGGCAACATCCTACGCGGTCTGGTCTCTCATAAGGCATGGGCACGCCCAGCAGGATGGATACAACCCCCCCATCACCCGCCTCCTCTGTCGCCGGGTCGAATGAGCCAACCCACGATACTGCATCCACAGCGAGCAGCAATTACGGCGGCATCGACCCCGAGGTCGAGGAAAACCTTTACATACTACCATACGTCTCCGATGAGGGCCTGCGCAGCGACGCCAGAGATCGCCGCAAGATCATCGGATCCTCCCAGGACGACTATTATCCTCTTCCTGCCGATTTTAGTGCCGCTGCATCAGCTGGTATGTCACCCATCAACTCCTGGCCTCATCACTTGGGATCCCTCTGACCGCCTTGGACGCGCTAGAAGCGAATTCCCTGCCTCCGGACACCAGTTGTCGCCTCCTCTCGCTACCCTCCGAGCTAATCGATGCGATCCTTGCTTACCTGCCTCCTTGCGACCTGGCCATTGTCTCCGAGACGTGTCGAAGCCTTCACGCACATGCCACGTCTGACGTCCACTGGTATCAGAGGGTGCAGGCAAATGTCCCTGGCACAAAACTCGAAACTCCGTACCCGTGCCGTACGTACCGCGAACTATACGCAGCACACGATCCGAGATGGTTCCTACCAAAGTACAAGATCTGGTTTTGCGATCGCGACCTCATGGGGAAAATGATTGTCGTACGGTATGACCAGCGAAGGGGTTGCATCGAAGGGTACCAGTTGTTGGCCGTCAGCAACCGCACCACGTACCAACACTGGCCTGCCGACAACAGCGTGGTAATCCATGCTTTCGAGCCTCGTGTTAAGTTGCATTTGGACAAGCCGGTGCTTCAGTTCCATGCACGTAGCCTAGAAGATAACGAAGACTCAACTGGCATACTGGGAAATCGGTTCCTCCCAGAGATACCCATGGTGATTGACGACCGCTCCGACGCCATGTTCAGCAATTTCCTGATGGCCCGTCCCCTGGACACTGCAACTGCCACTTCTAGAATGGAGGCGCCGTTCCCCTACGGCAATGTTTGGCCTCCACCCGCCATACCTGCCCGCCACCGTGTGGCTGGCGTCGCTTCCGGCTTGGACGGCGATGATCTTGCCCCTGGCGATCTGCCTACTCGGCGAGCCGAGGCCTCAGATCAAGCCTTTCGCATTCGTCAGTGGATGGAGATGGCCGGGGGCCCAACGCCGGGGCTGTTTCTTGGGGCAGGGCCCGTTGGTTTGATCCAGGCGATTCAAGCTAACATGGGTATGGTAGGAGGAGGACGAGGTGTTCCTGGTGTGCACATTGGCGAAGAAGTGGTCACCTATTCGACCCTCGATCCTGTCGTATACACACCGACCCCGCTCAAACCATGGCGTGGCATCTGGGTTGGCGACTACAGCGGACACGGTTGCGAGTTCTTGCTGATCAATCAGCCCGACGAAGAAGAGGTTTCTGACGAGGAACTTGGCCTGGTCCGTGGCGTCGACGAGTGCGAGAAGGAATGGGCAAAGCGACGTACCGATGCGCGTGTGCACCGAGGTCGCTTAGAAGCAATCAAGCTCACTGGCGACCCAAACGTTCCCAGAGGAGAGTACACGTTTGTGGCAGACGACTTGGGCGAGGCCGGGTTTGTTGGACATGCTCAGGAACCGCCGTTCCAGGGCACGCGCGTGGTCAAGAGCAAAGGGCATGTCGCCGGAACGGGTTTCCTTGATGGTTTGTCATACCTGTCATACAACGCTTGTTTCAATCGTACTGACCAGTGATGTTCAGATAAGTACATCGAGTCACAGCTTATGCTGATTTCTCACGATCGGCTCGCCCAGTACTGGGTCGGTTTCGGGCATATCAGTTTCTTCGAGCGAGTGAACATTGAAGAGTTCATGTCGCCCTGAGTTCAATATGTTCAACCGCATTAAGAAGTGTGGAGACCACGTAGTTTTCAGGACAGCCACCTAGTTGAATGTTGAACCAAACGACGGGATGAAGATTCCCATCGCTTAGCGCCTGAACTCTGTTTGACAGGACATGAACTAGAGCTTTTCTTTCAAGTGCACGCCACTCCTCTCCTTCTATCATGACCATCCACCTCTGGGCATAATCCAATTTCTTCAGTCTACATCATCAGCGCTCGTCTCGGTCTCGTGGGAGGCTGGTCCCATCTTCTTCCTAGCCTCCTCGAGTGCTTTGGCTTCGTCGTGGCTCTCATGGTCGTCGTTGCTAGGCAGGGGCTGGCCACCCGATTTGGAGCTGTCCGCGCCGGCCTTGAGGGTGCCGTCCTCGTTGACATCGTCCTTGAGATAGAGGGTGAAGAGAACGACGAGGTAGACGTCGCCGGTGGCCTTGTTCCGGAGAACATATCTAAGCTGGTGTGAGCGCTTAGGCCCCTCTTCCCTGCTACGAGTAAGAATGACGCAAGGAAAATGGTTGAATGGAAGGAACTCTCTCTTGAGGTAGCTGTGTTGCTGCACATTTGGTCTCACGGTAAATAGCATACGCCTCGGACGTTGACCAGAAAGCGTTTGCGGACGATGAAGACAAACGACTCGCAGCAAAGCCAAACAGACTACAGACTCAATGGGAAGGAGGGCTACTTACCGCAGACCTTGTCCGTCCCAGTACTTCATGATGGCCAACTGGAATCCAGGCAGACGGAGCGCCAGGTTGGCGAAATCGAGATATGGGTTGAAAAAGTCCATGCCGTACGTCTTGCCGTACTCGAATATCCAGTTCTCCTTGCTCTCTTTGCGCAGGGCCCACTTCATGCGCTCCTTAGCCGTGGCCGGCGCGCCAATCTTCTTCCGCGCCTCTAAGCCGGCCTCATCGCCTCCCTCCTCGAACCACAGGCCGCCCTTCTCCTTGTCGTGGACACCGGCCCCTACATGAATGGTGTTGAAGGAGCTCAGTGCAGGGCCGTAGAGGTGCGGGACGTCGGCGTACGCGTCGCCGTCCAGGCCCGGGTCGATCCACCATTTGACGATGTTGAGTGCTGTGTTGAAGCCCGGGGGGAGACGGTCACGGATGGGATGGTCAAAGTCATTGCCAAACTGCAGGTCCTCGGCCGAGATGCCCTGCTCAGCCGAGGAAGACGATGCGTCCGCGGGCTTCTTAGGGTTGAAGCGGAAGGAGATGCTGTACTGGTCATTATTGGTGGAGTGGGGTTCCGTGGAGAAGTAGGGGGAGGTGGACGGCGAGTTGCGCGGCAAGCCGGCGTAGTTTTGTATACGAACGTTCAGCTCGATGTCGGCCAAGTCGCTGGTGATCTTTGTGGGCTGCGCCTGGTTGACGGGGACCTCGACTTGAGAATCGAGGTCGTAGCTAGGGCCGGCGGTCACCCGGAGGATGTACTTCTCCGCCATTGCACTCTGAACTTGCCTTGTGCCGTTTGCTGAATTGTGGTCTGGGAAGTTTCGGCTCCTGATGTTGGGAAAGTCTCGGCTGTCTGAGTGAGACTCGCTGCAGACTTTGGGTGATGTAAGTGAGTGGCTTTGTGAGCGCGAACTGTGCCAAAGTATGCTTCGTCGATAAAGAACGAGAAAACTTTGAATCCAGACGTTGACGAGGAATGAGTCAAGAATTGAGAGTGATGCCCTGATGAGTACGAGGTAAGTGAGTTACAGACCGACTGAGAGAACGGAACAGGAAGAGGTCATCTTGGAGTAGGAGTGAGGTTGAAGGAGTGCCTAACAGATATGCGTGAGAAGTGACACCAAGCGTTGCCAAAAAACGGGCTGAGATTGAGTCGAGAGATGTATCTTCGTTAAGGCCGCAAAAAAATTGGAGAGGGCACAGGGAGCAATGACGTTGACATGAGAGACTAGACACACGCACCTTGCCTTAGTGTCCTCTTTGACCTCAGCTAGCCGCTTTGAATCGGGCAAGCATGTGTGGGATGCTTTCAGATGCTGTTTTAATTCCCATTCGGTGTCGTACCGAGGGTCTAGAACAAGAGGCGGCCGGACAAGGAAAAAGTCTGTAAACAGGAATATGCACACGTGAGAAACTCCTCACAAAGTTATTCAACTATCGGGGTGTACAATCGGGGATCTTTGAGTGATCCGATTCTTAATTCTAGCAGTCTCCCGTTTACAAAGACATGCACAATGTCATTCTTCCGTAAACAATTCGATTGGCTTCTGATATGACTCCTATCCGGCAACCACAGTTGACGATAGATAAAGTTATCGATGGCTGCTAGCCGCCATCAAATACACCCCCTGCAAGTTGTCTACTTTACTGAAGGTAAACCAAGAGAGCTTCGCTGGCAGCAATGTTGAACGCCGCCTCACCTCCTGATACCGTCACCGTCTCAAAGGTCTCCGTCCCGCCAATGGTACACGTTCCATTGTTGAAGTACTGCTGGCCGAAAGAAGCATTGCCTCCACGGTCCTGCCTCGCCTCTGCGCTCGCAGCCGTTACGCGCTTGGATCGGACGCGCGCTGCAGTTAGCCCGCTAAGCACGAAGGTCTCGGAACCTCGGGTTCCAGATCCACTGTAGTAGTTGGAGTTGTACAGTAAAGCTCTCAGAGGTGCGCCAGCAGTGTCGAATGTGACGTACGCAGCAAATGCGGATTTGCCGTCATCGAGAGCGGCCACGTGCTTAGCGCTGGCCATGAAGGCCGTTGCCGCGTAGGCTCCGACATACGGATTTCCCATCGAGTAGCGCCCGAAGAAGCTGTAGGGGTTGTTGCCAATGGTACCGTGATGAAAGTAGATCCTACTGACGTTGGAGACTGCAAGACGCACAGAGTAGTCCATGACCCAAAGGGCCGCTCCAAAGGACGGGGACACATTGGCTGCACCGCCTCCCGAAACTATCATGATTCGTTAGCTATGTTCGTCCGGTGCTGGTATCGGGATTACCTGAGTTAGTCTCCCCGAAGACGTAAGGCTTCTTGACCGCGAGTGCACTGGCGATATCGGTATCAAATCTGGTCGTGTCAGCCAGCAGCCGGTTCGAGAGGAAGAACCTACTTACAGGTGGACATTGCTTGCAATGTTCGCGTGAGACATTAGATTTGTCACCGTGCCTCCGGGATAGTTGTGGTGCGAGTAAGTCCTGACATAGTCCCTGACTGTGGCATTGCCGCTCGCAATCAGCTCTTCGGCCCCCCATTGCGGCGGTAGGGAGTTGGAGTTCCCGGCCTGAATGATGTTCTTCCTGCCGATGGCGCTCCCAACGGTGATTGCCCAATTGTTTTGAGACGCGGCGTCCACGGCGGGGTTCCATGTTCCCGAAGCGATGGGCTGCACTCCGGACCAGTCTGGGCACCACTTGTCAGCTCGTTCGGAACGAGAGCCACTACGACGCTTCCCTCTTACATTCGGGCTCATTCCCAAGCTCAATGGCGTAAAGGTTGGCCATCTCCTGCACAGCGATCTTGGCAGCGACGATGGTGTTGTCGACGTTGTTCTTCCCTCTGTTGAGGCCGAGGGTGACGTCGCCGCCGTATGTTGCGGCCAGCTTCATGAAGTTGGGTCCAAACGTCAGCGTCGAGGGAGCATCCGCCGCGTTCGCAACCGAGTAGACGACATACGCCGACGTTGATGCATCATACGACGCTCTGTCTTGCGTCGTACCGCCGATCCGGATGGGAGGCCAAGTGCCAGTCAGCGTCCTCAAGTTGGACAGACACTGGTTTGTCGCCGTGACGTTTTGGAAGTACGATGGAAATGCAAAGAATTCGAACCTCGAATATCTCAGCACCAGGATGGATGTTCAGAACGGTGGAGAAACTCACGACAAGCCGACAGGGGCTGGCTCAAGAGGAGCATACGAGAGACCGCCTGTATTGACCTTGCTTGGTACGGTGAACGTAGCGGCGGCCGCAAGGTGAGGAGCTGCCACAAGACAAGCTAGTGGAGAGCTAGACAACATTTTTGTGACGCTATTTCTCGGATACTAGTGGAACGGTACATCTCATCAAGAAGCGTGTGGTGTCATGCGACTATTTATCAGGCTGAGGCTTCATCTTACTGACTCGGCACTGAGGAGACCGAAGGCTACGATCCTCGACCTGGAGAGTAGTAATTTATCCGTCGTTCATAGAGGTGGTCGTCAGACTAGCAAGGGACATTGCAACGAGTGTCAGTCACTGCCGGCGCCAGGCCCTAGCCGCTGCATAAGCTTTTGCGTCTCTCTGTTTTCGCCAGGGCTTCCTTGCGAACATTGGATGCTTTTATGCCCCTCAAACGTGATGACAGTGCTTTTGACCAATCCAATGTGTTCTCGTTCTCCAGTCCCCAGTCGTGGAAGCACAGCCGCCTAGGTAATCTTGGAAAGTCTACTTCTCAAGATCACCGGTAAAGACGAAGCCAATTTCCCTCCCGCCTTAACCGATGGCGTTTGTACTTCCCCGCATCTGCCCCGTCGATATAAGCAACGACATGCTTGAAGTGTGCGGCGTGTGATCCTTTGTGAGGTTACATCGTGGTTATGGTGACGGGGATCAGCCGAAAGAGGAAGGCTAGAGCCTGCGGCTGTCCCTACTTGGCTGGAAGGATGTTGAAGGTCTCTATTTCTTCCCTTGGACAGGGACGATCGAGTCACGCCGATATGCAAGCTGGTTTGTATGAAAAGATGGCGGTGTTTGCGGCATTTTCTTTTTGCCACTGGGCCACTGCAGACTTGCTATAAACTTAGAACTGAGAAGTATCCACGTACATTTCACCTGCCTTGTGCAACAGGTGATCATCTGGTCACTTCCACAAAGAGAACAATGAGCTTCTTCTCAAGTATTTTAATTGCAAAGCCTAGGACCGAGGTAGTTGTTTTCGACATGTATTATCGCCTAGTCCAGGGAAAAGAGTCGGGATTCGAGGATGCACTTAGAGTTGATCGAGTCTCAACAAGCAAGTAAAGAAGCGGAAGTTGAAGAGGTTGAACACTTGGCAACATCCACACGGCTGAAGGTCTAAAGGACACAAAGTCGAATGATTGCTACGAACATAATTACATTGTGAACGACAAGCTAAGCTTATTACTGGTCTTCTGCTTAACCTCAAACACACATGAGGAATAAAACAACAAATAAGCCCCCAAATACTGCCTAGCAAACCAGAGGCGCACCACCAGGCGCCTTGTAATTGGTAGGCACTGGGTAGTAAATGTTGACCAATAAACCGGGATCGTTTGGGCTGTATGCCCCGGGAAATGACATAAGGTTGGGCTTATATGTACCCGTGCCACCGCTGACACGAAGTTGCGCGCAGGAGATGTACAACTGCGCACCGCCGGGGCTGCTGGCGCTGTGCAGAGCGACGTGCTCAATGCGAAGGAAGTACTCGCCATCTGCGAGGCATCCTGGGATCTGGACGTTGAGAGTTGTCTTACCTGTAGAGGTGGACAGTTAGTCCGAGTCTCGCAATAGTTTATAGGACAGAGGGGACGAACCATTAGTCGGCCAAGTCAAACCCCCGGAGGCAACCGCCGGACCGTCATTGAATATCTTGAACCAATTCTTGCCCGAGCCGTCCCAGTTAGTAATGCTGGTACCGGCTGGCGCCTTGGCCATGTAGAAGTTGACCGGCCCAGGATGAGAGACAGAAGCTTTGGCATTGTAGCCTGGGAGTTTTGTTAAAGTGAGCAAGACTAGCGTATACTTAGCCAAAACGAACCGATAGTAGACCCGGCAGTAACATCTAGAACCTTGGCTCCTTGGCTACCAGGGGCTAGTTGGTAGCATGTCATCTGTGAACTGGTAACATCGGTGACAGGTCCGTTTGACTGGAAGTTTGCTGTCTTTCGGACAACTTCCCAATCTTGTGTGGTCTTGCCATTATAAGTGACAGACGGGAATACGTCTAGGCACAAGTCAGCTCCGCCCAAATTCTCGGATTAGTCGGGAAGGGCATTGTCATACAATGGGCTGAGGTGTAAGACACCATAGCAATCGCCGACATGAACTTCATCTTTGATATGCAACGTTTTCTTTCGAAACGTAGAGAGCTGTCGGGGTCTCTTGGTCAATTAGGTGAGAACGCGTGATTAAAATGTATTGTCACTTGAGGTAACAGCCTTCAAGCAGGCAAATAGGGGCAATTCACTGGGATCTTATACAGCCTTATCGTGAGCCTGGCTGCCATACATGGCAAAGGAAAATAATCGATTTTCTCGTGCCGTGTGTACCCATGCAATTTGGTGCGGATAAAGAGGGGGAGGGGGCTGTCCTGCTGACGTCTGAACAACCGACGGGTAAAAGTTGTACAGCCATTGAACAGCGACCTCTATATCACCCCAATATCTTGGTTCATATAGGAAAGAGACCCATTTTGCATCTGAACTGTAGTCCAATGTCACGCGTCCACTACGTTTAACACATGTGAACGAACCAAGCTCGAAATATTTGGACAAGGCAACGCCGATAGCCATCCGTGCCACAATCATGTCCACGCAAAGACCTACCGACAGAGAATGGAAGACCGCCAGGCGAACGCCAATTTCTTATTTTTCCATTTAAGCGGTGATTAAATTATATGACTGTTTAAACGACGATCAACGCCATCCTTCTGGCCCATGTTGGTAGCTAGGCTCACGCCAATACTGAATCATTGAATTCAACGCGCCAATTTTCAACTCCACCTTGGCTCAAAGAGCAGGCAGCTTCGACATCACATCATCTTCATGCAACGTATATTTATTGACTATGGAAGCAAGGAGTTTCCAAGTCGTGGTGTGTTGCAGACCATAAGACTGGAAACAATACATAGCTGTGCCTTCCCCGGAATCTAACCCCACGACTTCACTTGTAAGCTTTGCCGCCTCAGCCATGGCGAGTTCAAGACCTTGATGGTTACACATTCTGCTGGAATATTGTAATTCATACGTTGAGGACGATCAAAGAAGCAGATTGGCGGTGGAATGATATGATGGAGCCGCCCGAGCAAGTCCTTAGGGCATCTCCAGTTATATGCCTGGCTTTCGAGGGCTTTTCCACCCTCTGGTATGCTTCGCTTCCTTTTATCCAACGCCGTTAGTTCCGAACACCTTTTGGGCGTCCTTAGAAGTTGTGTCCTTAATTACTGGGAAGCAGACCAGGCTCTGGCGGATTCCTTTTGCAGCCCCTCAGCCCCTGCCTCCCGATTGCGAGCGAATTCGGTGGTCTCCAAGTGACATGGAACGATGTCGCAACGTTAATCTCAGTCTTTAACCGAGGAGTCCAGCTGTAAGGAGAGCTCCCCGCAGCTTCTTCAGACGTCCCACGATCGAATCCATTCTCTCCGAAACCAGGTCGCATTCCAGCAAAATCAAGCGGTCCTCCTTTCTGAGGTTTTGGTCGAGTTCCTTCAGCGCATAACTAAGCTTGGGAACGCAGCTGGCCAAAGACGACTAAAGATCTACCAAGACAAGCGTGACGGTGGACGGCGAAAAACGGGGCGAGGGGGTGAAAGAAATGATTTTGAGCTCAGGGATCTCGAACTGATGGAGCTGGTCGCCCTGCGGGTTCGCAGCGGCGACAAATTTGAAACGGACATGGCTAGGGCAGAGCAAAAGTTCCATCATGTCTGCGCATTTATAGTGGCAGGAAAGACCAGAATTCGGCATAGTGACAGGGCAGTGAGGGCACGCTCGAATCCCGCGCTCATTCAACAGTCCGCGCGGGAGACGCCGTGGGAAGGATGCAAAGCGGAGATGGACGATTCCCTCACAAAGCAAAGGTACCTACCCACCCTACTTACCTGTACCTGTTTGCCTGTCCAAAGCGAGGTACATGTGAGAAAACAGCCAATCAAACCGCTTCCAAGTGCCCCACACCTCGGGGCCGGGTCGCCGTGGGCGCCGATGGGGCGACCCCACTTTCAGTGCGCGCATCCGTACCTAGCGCCCGCAAGCTCGTAAGCACGCTAAATTTCATTTCAGCCTTTTTTCGATGGACACACTCTCATCTCCTTCCGACACGTACGTACCAGACTGGCCAGGCCAAACCAGTCAAGCTTACACCTAGGTACCTGCCTGCCCCGGATTGGCCATCAATGAGGGGAATTCCTGCAAAGATTTCGACCCAGCCTTGAGCACAGACGGTTCAGTCGCATTTGGTGTCGTCAAGGTGTCTTCAAGGCACCGTCCGAACCCATCAACCTAGCCTGCTTTTGACACAAATGACACGTCTGAACTATTCGAACTCCCTGTTGGTCGTTCTCGTCATTCAGATGAAACTTCAAAGATAATGTGGTCCAATAGAGGACCAGAAACTCTGAGTCTCTCCCTTTCTATTCTAGTCTTCTTACTTTATCTTCTTCGGGCCCGGGTGATCATTTGGGCAATTCGATAGGCACAGCACCTAGAACCACGAGTGGAGGATCCTTCGACTCGCCTCGATCTCGTTGGCCTTGCCCTGCAGCCTAGCCATCTGGATGGCACAGCGATGCCAAGAAAAACACTGTTGTGTTTGTTTATCCTGGCCATCGGTCTCCATGGATGATTTCGGCCTCTTCCGAAGACGTGCCAACATCTCATCATCTCATTCAATCCCGCTCTCTCCAGCATCATGCATTGATTCGCGATACTAGAACTCAGCATCATCGACGTGAGAGTTGATGGCTGAATGACGAGAAGACAATTCGATGACCGTCACACATGACTCTACCAACGGGGCTGACAGGCCTACATACACTTGTCCAGGTTGCCCATGCCAATCCCATGCCTCATGTCATGTCGGCTACCTGCCCCTCGAGTTCCCGTGCGCCCGTTCGGACGGGTTGCACGTCGAGTCGTGAGATTGGCGTCCACCAACCGACGCCACATTTCGCTCAAAACCTTGCCAACTCATCCCTCCGGCCTAGCCTACTAGTGTAGGTGCTCGCCGATGCCCCCCTCAACCCAACTCCCTCTCCCTGGGCTTCTCGTCGATCCAAGCCCAAGGTTGCACCAAACATCAAAGAAAGCAGAGAGACACGCACGCACGCACGTTTGTCTCCCCCCAAACAACTGGACATCTGGAACCCGCTCCCCATTTCTCCATCTCATCCAAAGCTTGTCCTGAGTCGTGTTTGGCAAGTACCGATAAGCACTTTGCTTGCTTTCGTGAAACACTCCCTCAGCTCGCCCCGATCTTTCAGCTCATGCCTGTCAGCCCACATTGCTTCCCCATCCCACCCTTCATTGGTTCGCATTCTTGACCCTCTCCCTCTAATAACCTTGCCTGCTTCTTGATTTCCATTACTTCCAATACGGCTGCTGTTACCTGCAATCACTCGACACCTCTTAACCATGTTGTTGAGTTGACAGACATGGACCCAACAACGGTTGTTGGAGCAGTGTCGGCTCTCGTCGACCTCTTCGCTGACGGAGCTGAGCATTACTCACACTGGAAGAGAAGGCGTGCCCTCGAGAACCACTATTGCCGGACAACGGATTCTGGTGTTCAGAGGGATGTTATCACTTGTGCTTTGAGTACATCTTTGACTGTCTCTGGCAACCAAATCAAGGAGACGTATGACATTGGATTTACTATACTCGGAGCCGAATTCTCCATGGGCGATGGTGAGTCCCTTCTCGATACCCTCTCCTCGTGTGGTGTGCTCCTCAGCTAGTGATCGTGTTGTCATCTCAGTTGTTGAGTTTTGCGCTGATGAAGACAACTTGTAGCAACATGTCGGGATACGCTCTGCAACCAGTTGTTCAATCTCAGTAGCCGGATGTCACACTTGCGCCGGGTTGCCGCCGACTCGAATTCAACCGGTCTTCTAAATCTCTCAGACATTATACAGACATCCGAGTCAGCGAGGATCGCTTCCGTTCGAGCCCTAGCAGAATTGTACCCTCGCGTCGCAGGCGGCCGGCCTGACATCCCAAAACATCTCCCCATCCCTAAACCTCGATCACGCCAAGATTGGTCGGCATCGCGATATCCGGCCAGCCTAGCAGAAGACGACAATGAAGACGACGACAAGATGACAACAGCCATGACTATGACCACAGACCAAACGGCATTCCAATCAGAACCTCCCTCGCCTCCTCCGACTCCGCCAGTACCAAAACTCACCGGCAGCGACGATGCGTCCCTATACGCGCCCTCCGAGGCAGGCGCCAGCAGCACCGGCACTGTTCTCCGTCCAAAAGTCAGCGTCTTCAGCATGTTCTGCCCCGAGGCCATGACCTTCCAGGTTGATCTCTCCAAGAAAATCCCAGAGATGCCCAAGAGGTGCAAGTGTGGCTACCGGTGGATGCCGCTGCTACCCGACAATAAGGATTACGTTGTCCTCAAAGAAGGATTCAGAATGTCCAGCCGCTTCTTGGCCAAGTCGCATTCCGACAGGAATGAGTTTGCCTGCTGTCTCTGCGTACCGGCAGGGAAGACGAATAAGTACGAATCGGCCGATGCATTGCGAGTACACATCAACGTCTCCCACACCAAATGGCAGATTCTCCACGACCGAGACATTTCCTAGTGTTCCCTCGCAATGACGGTCTGGCTGGAGCTGGATCATGGGTGCTATCTTGGGCCGGACACGCTGGGCGCCTTCTTATCGATTGGTGGCGTTTTTTTCTTTTTTCCATCGCGACAGTTTGTTCATCACACTATCTGTCGGACGGGCGCAAAAGGGGTTTCAGGAGCCACACACACAAACTTTTGTCGTTGTTTTTGGAAGGTATACTATGGGGTTCGCTGTCTGTAAATACAAGATACCCAGCGGGAGAGAATGTGCTCTTATTAAAAAACGTAATTGGCTAGGTATGCCAGTCCATATCATCTTAACAATACCTATCATCGGCCCGTCGATGTCGGCTTTTTCTGGTTGGACAACTCGTAACCGATGTCGAGCTTCCTCATCGGAGTTAGACCCTTGTGCACCTGAGCGTGATGAATCGCACTAACGCCCCAGAACGCCGCCAGACGTACAGGTCACTAATGCAAGGCACAGGCGGGCCTTGGAATCACTTTGCAAGCGCGATAGAGCTGTTCAGGGTTTCTACGCTCTCCAGAGTTGTTCCTGGAACCCAATCGGGGAACCAGAATTGTGTCTATAATTACGCATTCGGTACCGGAGGTTGGCATGAATTGGGTTTGCTGGACAGTTAGAAAATATGGAGTATGCCACCTATGATTCAGTGTAACAAGCAGTACAATACTTGCGAATCGCATGGGCAACCTTAGTAGTATCTTCATGTTACTGCCGCAATTCTACGAAATCATCTGAAGTATGTTTATATCGCCTCATAGGATTTGACGCCCCTGAACAGAAGAAGGCCAAAAGCCACTTAAGTTGAAGGCATGTAACCCTTGCTTGCGGAATGGGATGCACGAGCCTCCAACCCCCGCCTAATTGCAAACCGGATGCTATCACCAAGTTCATCTGCAGAAGAGACAAGCAGTGCCCCCTCTTTATAGATTCTCGGTGAGTGCGGTCTGAGATCTCAGGCCTCCAGGAGGTCAGCTCAGTCAATACTGTTTGGATTCAGCCTCACTTACACAGGTAGCCCGGCTCAGTAAACCAGCTCTCCGTACTCACAACTGCCCGTACCACATACAGCTGCGCACGATGCAGGTGTATCGATTGCTGATGACGGGGTTCTGAGTGATACCAGAGCATTCGAAATTGTCGCACTGCTCGACAAGCTCGGTGATCTTGTGACCACAGCGGTGGTGGATGAAGACCTTGCGTTGACACATCAACGCTTCTAGACGGGCGGGAAATAGGGAGTGATCCTGCGAGGCGGTTGATGAAATGGAGGCGGTGTGCGCTTGTTTCTGTATTTGTATGGATTCTGGCGGTTCGTTCGTTTGTTTCGAACCCCTGGGCCGGCCCGAGCAATGCGAATGTGACGGACAACTGCCCTGGTCAACATTTCTGCTGGGGTCATATGTCATGAGCGTAGGCTTATCTGAGATACGTAGAGGCGCGACTTTCAAAGGCCGTCTAGTCCTTCATGTTCGCCAGAATATCAATCTTAGTGACCGACAGGATTATAGAAGTAGAGATTGCGTTGGTGGTTTTCTCTGTCAACCTTGTGTAACGTTGTCGATATTCCAGGGTTGAGGCATGTAGCAACGGAGGCGGCGTACTCCTAAATTCTTAACGTTCACGAGCGATCGATCGCTAGAGCTCGATGAGTCTGGGGTACAAAATGCGTACACACTGTCGAATTGTTCTCGCATAGCAGATCCGGCGCACCTTTTCCTCCGGATCTCAATTAACCCGCCGTTACGACCATCATCGGTTTGGTCATGAAGACACTTGATCCCACAGCCGCCAAGCCTATTTGGACAAAGCCAGCGGACAAATGCCTTAGGTAGCCCTGTGCAACAACGGTTCAATTAAATAACTCAAACGATTTATAATAATAAAAAAGAGTTGGCGGTAGTCTCCAAAGATGGGCAAAGGTAGGCAGGCAGGAGTTAATAGTGTAAAGAGGGAGCTTACATTGTGAGAGCACAGTGTGGATTGATCGAGTTCACCGGCGACACACCGATTCATCGGCGCCCCACCGGACGGTTCAAACGCTCCGGGTGCGGGGCTACGTGGGGTACTTGGGAGCTTCATGGACAGTGTGAGGTCATAACAATCAACAAACACCCTCTCTTTTCCACTGGAAAGAGACACTCCCTGCCTTGCTCACCTGGCTCACCACCTTGCACTGAACTGGACCTCAGGCATTGCAGCTTGCTTACCTTGACCTTGCTCGCCCCAAGTACTATGTAAACACAGCACCAGCATCGGCGCGCCCAAAGCTTCAACAAGTCATCGCATCCCTCCACCACCGACGGACACCCCGCAACCATCGCCATCCGTGCTCTGTTGCTGCCCCAGACAGCAAAGAACGCACCGATCATCTGACCCGCGACAGCTCCGACCTCTGGCCAAACACACAAAACACACAAACGCCGCCGCCTCTCTTGCTGCCCTTGGCCATGACCCAAGATTCTCTGCTGGTCTGACGACCCCAGATCAACCAACCTACCCTGAGGCGTCATGTCGTTGATTCCATACCATCCGCGAGAAGGTCGCGAGATAGTCCTGTTTGTCGCCTTGATCCCCGTACTTTGCTACTTCTTTTCTAATGCTCTTCTTCCAGTCGGCACCGCAATGCAATTGTCGTCCGCGACCCCTCTTCCCAGCGCCTCGAGATTCGGGGCCTATCCGAGTGCCCGACTTGCCGTCAACCCTTGCGGTCGTCTTCCCCAGAGCGCCAATTCGACAGTGCTCGCCATCATGAGTCCTTCGTCGACCCCAACTACTTCCGCATGCTGCGAGCCAGCGGCCACGACGTTCGAGCCGATCATCCTCCGTCCAGTCCTATCCGCCGATTTGTACAACCAAGCTTACCCCACCCGCAAGCCGCCGTTATTGAGGATGCCGAGGATGCCGAGTTCGTTTCGAGTTCACCAGCTGTCCAGGAGGGCAGCCGCATTCGCCGCGACGCCTTCAGTCCCAACTACTTCAAGACATTCTTTGTCGAGGAAAAGGAGCTTGGTCGCGGGGGGAAAGGTGTCGTGCTACTCGTCCGTCATGAAATTGACGGCTGCCATCTCGGTATGTGCCCTCCGAAACAGATGTACCTGCAGGTTACTGACAGTTGTAAGGTCACTTTGCATGTAAGCGAGTGCCCGTAGGCAACGACCATGCATGGCTCGAGAAAGGTATGATAGAACAAGCCACACCGCGTTCCTTTAACGAACCTTTGCTGAAACCAAATCCTCTTAGTACTCGTCGAAGTCGAGTTGCTCGCCAAACTGTCGCACCCGAATCTGGTCTCCTACCGCCACGTCTGGCTTGAGGACGTCTCGTTGACTCGGTTCGGCCCGAGTGTGGCATGTGCCTTTATTCTACAACAATACTGCAATGGCGGCGACTTGCTTCAATACATTATTGGTGACCAACCCAAGGAATCCACGAAGGAGCAGCTCAAGGCGCAGATGCGACGCAAGTCCAAAGGCCAACTCGAACTGCCTCGCGACCATTTCGCTTCACAGAGATTGTTGTCTTTTGAGGAAATATTCTCTCTCTTCAAAGACATCACCTCTGGACTCGCATACCTCCACGCTGCCAGTTACATCCACCGTGACCTCAAACCGAGTAACTGTCTTTTACATCGCGAAGGCAGTGGGCTGCTCTGTCTAATCAGTGATTTCGGCGAGGTCCAGTCTGAAAACATGGTCCGCAAGTCAACCGGATCGACCGGAACTATTTCCTATTGTGCCCCAGAAGTTTTGAAGAAAGACTTGACGGGTCGCTACGGCAACTTCACCGTCAAGTCTGATATCTTCTCTCTTGGAATGATTCTTTACTTCATGTGCTTCGGCCGTTTGCCTTACCGCAGTGCAAACACGATCAACGAAGAACTGGAAGACATCGATGAACTGCGCGCGGAAATTACCGACTGGCAGGGCTTCCAAGACGAACGCAGAGAGCGCCCAGATCTTCCATCAAAGCTTTACCAGCTTCTTAAGAAGTTGCTCGCCCTCGACCCCTCGCAACGCCCAAGCGCAAGCGAGGTACTGGCCGCTATGAAGACAGAATCGAGCCTTGATGGTGTCCCTCGTGGTAGAAGCTCCAGCCCGCCAATGGGTCTTAATGGACGCCGCATCCAGAGTCTGGACTCTCCGATGCCCCGAGTACCCCTATTTCAGGTATGTGACCTATCAACTTTTAGGGGTTGCGCTATCTATCAAACTGACTTTGTCGCAGATCCCCATAAGCAAGCGAGGTACCCATTGTCCCAAGAAGGATACAACATTCCTAGCAGGGCAGCCGATGACGATTCACCGCGGGCCAGTTCGCGGGGACAGTCGAGCTCTAGCTCACCACGGCTTCGGCCCCAGGCTCACGCGATGGTTTCGTCACGCAGTCAAGATAGCTTCCTCCGCTTGTCTCCCGAACGGGAAGAGAGTGTGGATTCCAGCAAAGACGAGCCGCCTCTGAACTCCCCGCCGCTGTTGATGCCGCCTACTGCGACACCTTTCGAAGCCTTGCAGCACAAACTTATGATAGGAAGCATGCGAGCTAACCAGCTTATACGCTACAACGCCGGTCCTCTGCTGGCGGTCCTCCGGCTCGGCTTCTTCCTGAGCAAGATGCTTAGTTTGACGCGCCCATGTTGGCCATTCATGGTCAGTCCAAACATCGCAGCACCCCTGGTGATACTGGCTGCGCTCGATCTTGGTCTCGCCAATGCCGGTACAAGACCGCTCACCCGATATGGGCAAGAGACCAGTAGACGCATATCCAATGGTCTACCATGGGCATGGGGCTTGCGAGGGAGCATCGTTCTTGTCGTTCTGCATGCGGTTGTTCTTTGGGTCGGCGGCCGCTGGAACACTCTGTGCACAACAGGGCCCAATACGTGGCATTTGTGATGATCTAAGTATTCAGCAACCAAAGCGGATGCATTGGTATCTTCGGGAATTAAGTATAAAGGAAAAGCCGAACTGTGCACTGGCTGAACATGCTAGCCATTGAAATTATCTGGTCAGGTTTGATTTGTGTTGAGGAGCAGCCGATGAGTGTCGGCAATGAAACTCGATGGGAGGTATGATCAACATCGCTCTCTTTCGGGCGATTCTATGTCCTGTTTTTATTATTAGTCACATGGGTGGGCTTCTTTTGGAACACGTACTCTATCACACAACAGCGGCCGCCTCTGCAAAGACGCATGCGGTCTGGTACCAATAAGTAGGTAGTGTCTGGTAGGTCGCTGCGTTCTCAGACTTCAACATTCCAGTTTTGGAGTGATATTTGTGCTGTCCAGTAGCTTCAAGATGATTTTCACATGCAAACTTCTTATATCAGATCGATCGTCTACAACTTGAAACGGAGAGCGATGGGTTTCGCCGTTTGTCCCGTTCTTATCCCATACAAATCTCATCTCATTCCACCCCCTCATGTGGTCGTGGGGCAGAACTCATAAGTGATCCAGACCTGCTTCCAAACATGGCGTCACTGCTTCGAGGCACTGCGTTCATCACTGGCGCTGCTTCAGGTCAATCTCCCATGCAAACCACCATACGTCCTACAAAGCTGACGAAAAGGTAACGCCAAGGCATCGGCAAGCAAACAGCCCTAGCCTTCGCAAAGAACGGCATCACGCGCCTCGCCCTCGCCGACGTTAACCGCGAGGCTCTCCAGGCAACGTCAAACCTCCTACGGCGTCAGTACCGTGCTGTCGAAGTCCTTGACCTCCCGATCGACGTCCGCAACGCCTCGGAAGTGACAATCGGCATTGCCGAGGCCGTGTCGTGCTTCGGGCGCCTCGACGTGGCCGTGAACAATGCCGGAATTGGAGGCAGCGGCCGGTCTACGCATGAGACTGATGAAGATGAATTTGTCAGAGTGGTCGATATCGACCTATACGGTGTGCTAAGGTGCCAGCGTGAGGAGATCAAGGTCATGCTGCGTCAAGAGTACGCACAACGGGTCCCAAAAGTCTCGGTCAAAGTCGCAGCGTTGATGTGAGTGTCCAGAGATCTAGGATTCCGGCGGGGCCGCGGGGCCATCATCAACGTCGCGTCCGTTCTCGGCGTCGTGTCGCCGGCGCCGTTCATGTTCCAAACGGCGTACTCAACCGCGAAGCACGGTGAGTCAAAGACATGACCAACTGTTGGGGGGGCGATCTTCATTAAAGGTTTGTGCTAGGAGTGATGGGTCTGACAAAGAGCGACGCCAACACATACGGCCCTCGCGGCATTCGAATCAACGCCGTCTGTCCGGGGTTCATTTCGACACCAATTAACCTTGCTCAAGCACAAGAGTCCGGGGGTGCGCTGGATCGTTATATCGAAAATACGCCGCTCAAACGTCTGGGCACGGTCGAAGAGGTTGCTGATTGTGAGGCTTCATATTCCTTCCATCATGTGTTTCTTCTCGGCAGGTTAACTGAGCTGACCCGGACTACAGGCATCGTTTTTCTTGCATCTGACATGAGTAGTTTTATGCAAGGGACCGGTCTTGTTGCTGATGGTGGGCTCACGGCGCATTAACACCAGGGTTAGGTGCGTTGTGTCATGTAGCTCGAAGCGACGAGTTGAAGAGCTTGTTTCCCCAGCATGTCTGAGAAGTTGAGTACTGATATTAGACCAGTTGCACCTGGTAGATGTTGCCTCGATTGGGCGAGTACGAGCTTGTGTCGAGTCCAACGCAAGACCACGATGAATGATAATGATCCGACCATGGCGGGGCATCATCTTAGTCCTCATCCGCCCTCTCTTTTGAAATTCTACAGGTTCTACTAGGTTGGTGCAGTCTCAAAAACTCAGAAAGTCCAGCTCATGGTTTCTTGGGGCTTCGTGCCTCCTATCCCTGACCACCGTATCCGCGATTGAATTTTGCACCAGCTCGCCAAGACTCACAGAGCCCATTGTGTGAAGAGAATCCTTGTTACCTATCCATTCCATATCTTCCTGGCAGGAAACCTTGACGACTGGTGATGCGCTCAAGTTGTTTATCTCGTTCTTGGTATGGCCTATCTGATCATCTATGATCTTTCGCGATGTAGTCTGAGTCTCCATAACAGTACCTTCAACTGCCTGCGTGGTGTCATGAGAGATCAATGGCGAGTTAAATCTAACACTTGACATTCTTGAGCCGTACTCACTCATTAGCTCATCGTACCCGAAGTCCCCCTTCTGTGACGTAGACATGGCATTCCCATCATGTGTGCTGATTGGCCAACTGTCAGATGGCGGTGTGACGAAGATAGAATCTTCAGGAGGCTTGATCTTGGTTTCTGAGGGCTCTTCTAATTCGCGGTCTGGTTCATTGATAAAGTTCAAGTTGAAGTTCTGACGATCGCTGCTACTTGTGATGAATTCAATCGCGTCGAATGAAGGGCGATTGCCCACATAAAATTGGCTTGGTGAGGACTTGCGAGGTGGCTCTCGTGACTGATCAGTGGAGAATGACAAAAGCGGGCGACCGAGCTCCAATGCCATTTGACCCGTAGCAGATGAACGCCGTTTCTTGCACGGTTGGTCGTTGCCAGGATCTGCTTCGCGCCTTGCTGGGAGAACCGGGTTCCCATTGTCCATGCTACGTCTCGAGCCCGAGATCGAAAGCGGAACTTTTCCACTGCCGGTCAATGGGACTGGTGGCTGACAAAAACCACTAGGATTGCTGATGTCGGTTCGGAGCTGCACAAGAACCGTCTGCAGAAGATTCTTCATGCGTGCCGCTGGTTCGTATGCTTGCCTCATGTCGCCAATGACGGTGGCCAATATCTCGAGGTATCCGAGGTATGTTCGTCTGTCAGATTCGCTGCGGTGATATGCCGTTGCCGCGATCAAGGCAATAGCCGCTGTTCCGGCGTGTTGGACGGCTGTGATGAAGGTTTTGGTACCGTCAAATCGCTGACGATGGTGCCAGAATATCTTTGCTACGCGTATTGCGTGAAAGCTGCAGATTTTACGAGACGCCGCCGTTTTACTAGGCTCCAGTTTCATGTGCGGCGTTCTAGTTTCTGGAGACTGTTTGCAATTCTGATTTGATGGCTCTCTTGAGTCCGAACTTGAGTTTGGAGTACAATACGAACCGTCATTTTTGTCGTCGCGCTCGATCTCCTCGTACTTCGCCCATGGACGATGAAGCAATATCATAGAAACATGGTACTGTTGGTGTAGAAGGAAGTAGCTGGAAGGAGCATGCTTGATGTTGGCAGGTTTCCATTGCAGACGTTCCGGTAATCGCTTGTACCAGTTTTGGAGCTGACGATCAAGGGCGATGGCGTGGAGGTACGCGGTGTCTTCTCTCTCTTCATTTCCATCGTGCTTGTCTCCACCTCTTACATTGTGTGTATCCCGGTTCTGAACTTTGTCTCCCCTTTCAACGATGCGACCGCCGAGCACCATCAACTCGACGAGATGGTCGTATATCTCTGCAGTAGTGTTCGCTTGATCAGCATGTCCGGGTCGTCCCATAAGTGATGTCAGCTGCGAGCACCCTCTAGAGAGCAGGTCCATGCTGATGTCCTGATTCTTGATACTAGGTGGCCGACCAAAAAATAGTACCCAGTACTTGTCGTATATTCCGCAAGCCCTCATCACCATGTGGCGGATCTGGGCCTCATGTTCGCTAATTCCGCTAATACGAACGTCAATGTGAAGTCCAATATCGAAAGCCAGTCTGTTGGCCATTCCTTTGACATTTGTTAGGAGGTACTTGAAAATAGGCAGCCTGCTTTGAACTCACCAGCATACATCCATCCAGTGTTACCTCTGCCAACACCGCATTCCAGGTCGCCAAGAATTAGCAGAGCCTGTACGCTAGGAATACTGCCAGGGCTCTCAATCACGGCGCTGAGCATGTGCTTGGCCTCTCTATGTAGGCTGCTCTCCCAATTTCCCAGTGCAATTCGCTTGGCATCTTCCCGACCAGAGTCGGCGAAGCGGAAACCCATGGCTAACATCGAAATGTGCAAGAATGACGAGTAGCAACTTGGGTCTTTCGATTCGCGGTTAGACTCAAACGTCTCTCTGTGAACGATTTGGATCACACTGTTGTAATGCATCCAAAAGTTGCTCATGAGATAGTCGTGAGTCGCGCTTGATAGAGACCGGATAACGCGCTCGGCTCGACGATCCTGTTCCGGAGGCTCACGACATGTGGGAATGTCCGTGGGCTCGGTGTGGCACACGTGAGAGTCGGTTCTAGGCCAGAGAAACCGTAGCCGTTCAGATAGTTGATCAAGTGAAAGGTTTCCCCTGATTGATAGAAGACAGTGGACAACATCCTCCACGCCCAGTTCGAGCAGGTGAGAAAGAGAATGGTCTTTCGACAAAGGCTCAAATCTCGGGTACGTAACCGACGCCGTGTCGGCGCAGTCCCCTCCTTGCGCCATGCAGTATTCGTTGCCAGAGTCAGGTGGAGAGGGGACTCCTCGAGCGAGCGATCGCTTAGACTGTGTCTCTTGCTGTTCAAGTGGCATTTCTGACTGCTTTGGGGCTTCATGTCTCGATTTCGGAGGATGTACTGCCGGAGGAGGTTGAACGCCTTTCTCCAGCAGCATGCCCTCGAGCATGGCGATGCGATTCGACAAAGAGGACATGTATGCCTTGGAGATTGGCCTTTCCTCGGAGCGTCAGTGTTACCGAATCCATGGTAGATTTGAGTTCACCGTCGTGTTTACATACCGTCTCCGCTCGTCGTCATTCTTAATAACACACTCACTGCCGGCTTTCTTGCACTGAACGCACTCGGACTCGCCCTTTGGAACCACGCACCTAATCCTCCTGTCCCGGCACGAAGCACATGCAACAGAGGCTCTATGTCTGACTTGCTGCTTGCCTTGGTGGGTTGTTTGCGTGCCAAAAGTAATGTTTGCCTGAGTGGAAGTTCCGGCAACCTCCTCCGAGGCTGACCTATCCTCTCCCTTTATGGCAATCATGTTCATACACTTTACTTGCGGAACCAAGTGTGTTCGGACATCGACAGGAATTGAATGCAGATATGTGTGACGAGTGATGGCGACACGACGACAGGGATTATGTATATTTCAGAAGGAAGGGGGTGTACAGAAACATGATAAGCCTTGGAAGAAGGCAGGTCAACTTCAAAGGCATGGACGCCGAAGAAGTAGAAGCTTAAGAAGATCAAGATGAGAAGGTTAGGAACCCACTGTGACGACAAACCAACGGGGCCGTGGAAGTACTACGCAGGCCACCCCTCTTCCACCTCTCGCTGCAAGTTTTTGGCTAGAACAAGACTCCCGGCTTGGTAGGGACCGCCGGAAAGACTGTGGATCCTAACAAGCTAAAGATGTGGTGGGATGCGGCGGTGCGGGTGGAGGCATAGGCGCGTAGATAGGAAACATACGAGACAGCTCGCTTCCCCAAAACAGGACTTGCAGCAAGCTCTCTGGATTCTAATTCGAGGCTTGTCTGTGTGGGGGATTGTCAGTGCCCTGACCTTTGGGGCAATACTGTAGCCCTGCCAAGAGACACATTGATGGTGCAGCACTTGTCGGCCTGTAGCTTTTTTGTTCGACAAATCCTCATACTACCTCGAGTAGAGTGATGGAACTGGTGACCAACTATCTTTAGGCTATCTTTAGGCTACCCACTACCCCAGACAAGACCCAGTTGCGGGATCATTTGCGACGAACCCCACAGTCAATGGTCTGGGGATAGTGGATCAAGAAGTGAGGGCTTGCAGCTTGGGCACTGGCAGGACAATCATCGGTATGAGGAGATGAAGAGCGGGGAAACATGGGAAGATGACAAGGTCCAAGTCGGCAATGGATTGTCCGACGTGAGAACGGGTGAGCTTCTGTTGCCTCAACACCGCGTGTATGCATATTGGATGCGGGGAGTTTGCGAGGCCCGCCGATTACCGCAGATGGATGGCGTAGCTGACCTTCAGTGTTGGCACCCAAGGTCGAATGAGAAGAGGCTGGCTAATTGCCGATGGGTATTCCGCGCGGAAAGTAAGGCCCTGACCTGGCCGGCTCCTTTCTCCTTTCCTTTTCCCCTCGGCTTACGGCCTATACGCGTCCAAGAGGGAGCTGAGAACCGCAGGTCTATCGTTTCGTGGGGTAAGAGCGGCGGAGTTTGGAGATTCGTGAATTGTGGAAATATGAACGTAGGGTGGTCTGTGAAGACGGGTTCGACAGACACTTTTTGACGTCGAATCGACTGCTGAGCGAGGTTGGAAGTCGGAACATGAACGTGAAAAGTGTATGAATCGGGCGAGATGCAAGCCAACCAAAAGGCAGTGACGCAACCCCGCGTTATCTCCGCTCCCGCAAACCTAGTCGGTTAGCGCAGTCTAATGTACTTCCGCTGGCTCGCCGGGATGATGCGCTCAGATGGTGTGATGTCGTGAGCCAATGAGACCGCGCCAAGCACGACTATGACTGCTTCACGTCTGTCTTCATACTCCATCTCACCCGCACCACATCCCAAAGAGATCCAGATACGAACACCGACATCGAGGAGACAGCCGGCCGCTTGTTCCATGCACCCACCTATCAGCTTGTATGTCCATGCGTTGATACTGCGACTTACCTCCGCTCCCAAGTCTGCATTACTCCTTTCGGTAGTCGGTATACCTGCGTTTTACGTGACTTTTGATCGGACATGGAAAAGAGTACATGCTCGGCTCAGCCCATCCTCATGACAGCCATTTCCTTTCCTGTCCGGAAGCACAAACATCATCTAAGCGTATTGGACAAGCACCTGGCTCTCCCACGCAGCTACGCCAGCTACCTCTACGGCCGTGCCACATGCTTTGTATGGTACATTCATCTGGCCTCTGACTGGCTTGCTTCCTCCCAATCATCACTTGGCCGACCTACAGGTTTAGTCCTCGGTCACCGCAACCTGCAGCTCGGATGACGTTTCGCCCCTGCCCATCTAACTCCATGACTACACTGTCTTTGGATGTCCTTGCTGTGCGGAAGGATTGGTGAGCAGGCAGAACATCAACATCAAGCTAAGTAAGGTAAAGAGAGTGACAGTCTTTACCCGCTGCTCCTCAATTTCTCGGCCACTCAGAAGGGTTGATCGTAGACAATCCTGAATCACGACAATCGACTGAAGAATGGTTCATCTCGCCCCGCCATATTTCATGACGCTAGCTGATCGTGAAAACTTATAATGGAAGTTGCTCTATGGTTTCGCATGGATCATTGGACTGGTTCCTCAATACCGCAAGCGCGGAGACGGTAGAGTGGAGATCACCGGGTCCCGCTCGGGATAGGTGGACCTAACATCCTGGGATCCTTCCAGCAACATCTCTCGCTATAACTTACTAAGTAGGAGACAAGGCACAGTGAAAAGGGAACGGACGGCCTATCATGGGAATTACGAGTTCAACCGTTTCTAGTCTGTAGTCTTCATCTACTGTCATCTAGGTTTCGTCTACTCTTGCCCACTTCTTCTTGCTTTTTCTTAGTCTATCCTTTTTCTACTTCCGTATCTTGTTTGGTATACTCTTCGCCGTCCACTATTCGTCTATGCTCTTAGGCAATACCAACTTCGTCAAGTACTTGTTCTAGTCAAGTTCGGCGTCCGTGTCAAATGCACCGATGATATCCAGTTGCAGGCCTTGATCTCTGCATGCTTCCTTAATCTCTGGAGAAACTCCGTTGTCGCCCTCGACCACCACGAATGTTTTCCAGGTCTTGGCGACAATGTCCTTGGTCTGAACCGTGTATAGCAGGAGGTCCGCCACCTCTGCATCCGTGCCCATTTCGTTGAAGAACTCCAAGGTTTCCATCTCGGGTGGGAGGCCCACCGAGTGCATGCGTGGCTTCTTGGACGTTTTCCCGAAAAGCTGGTAGTCCCAGTTCATCCGTATCGTCTTGAGAGCCTCAAACTCTCTCATTCTCAACGGTTTTCGGCAACTGAGCGTCGGTGAGTCGACAATCAACGTCTTGAGAGAGTGTGCTTGCGATGTGAGCGCGAGGACGTAATCGGCGAAGTTGTCAGAACTCTCCTGCAGCTCTGGCCTCGGTTCCAGTGTTTGCGTCATGACAAATTCCTCTAGCCCCTCGGGAAATTCGAGAAGATCCGACAACCCATCGTCATTGATATCGCATTCAATGAAATGTAGCTTTTTCAACGCTGTCTCATGTGGGCGCTCCATGAAGTCGAATCCTTTCTCGTCAAGCTTTGCCCTTTTGATAGTGAGAGTTTCCAATGTCGGATGGGCAAAAATGTGGATGTTCTCCCGCAGGTCCCAATATGCATCATCGGGGCATTGGTAGAAGAGGGTACACTCCTTGAGGTAGGCCAAGTCGAAGGGCCCGTTGAACAACGTGCCTATACCGTGCAACAGGACGTTCGGCACAGCAATGTCAAGTTTCTCCAAATTGGACATGACAGAGAGTGTGCGCGAAAGCGTGTCGGAGCGCGAGGGGTCGTAATGAGAGTTGTGAACAGGGCCATCCAAAGCCAGGCGCGACAGCTCCTCATTAGGGTAAACAAGTTTCACCTCGTTAATGGCCGAGCCGCGGCGTGGCCGACGGCCTAGTGACTCGCTGAATGTGAGATGAAGCTCCGGGCTCTGGAAGTGAACGCTTTTATACAGAACAGCATCGGCCAGTCTGTGGTACCGTTTGTTCAACCGCGACACATTGCAGAGGTCTTTTTGAGATAGCTGGCTGAGCGTTTCAAAGAGAAGCTCCTCCGGCAGGGCGGCAAGGCGGTCTCGTTTGGCGTCGTCGCCGTTAGTGTCGCCATCAGGAAAGAGTAGCATACTCGTCGCCGAATATGAACCCAGGGGCCTGGTCCCGGTGGAGTGGTCTTATCTTCGTATCGTGGAGATCCTCACCTGACGGGGCCTTGCGGGAACAGCGGGGCAATTTGCCGTAGTGTTGACCAGAGAATATAAAAAGAGGGGCAAACAAGTGATTAAGCTCAAAAAAAGACTGCCAAAAAGACAAGAAGAAGGTTTCTATAAGCAACCAATGGTCCAAGTGTTTGCCTTGTGCGGCGGATTGGTGATGAGGGTGCGTGGAATGTTGGAACTTTGGAAGTTGAATTCCAGCTGCAACCATCGTAAGGTGGCCACTGTGACGCACGGCCACTGTGGCTGGTGTGTATGTGTCATCCTCCCTGTTTCCAGGGGAGGAACGTATTCTTGCGGAAGGTGGGACCACATCGCCGGGGACGGCCCCGGCGTGGTCTCCCCATCGACCCGGATCTGACCTGTGCTCGAAATGACATCGACACTACACCATTTGAATAGCCAATAAGACAAGTGGAGAATTTCAGGAGAAGTTCCAACTCAATGCTGAAAGACAAGTCCATATTGCTTCTATGCTCTGGCACCCGTTTTAAAACTGCTCGAGAATTAAAGCAATGACAAGAACTTTAAGGTTGTTCTAGAAGGACCTGGCGCGAACACACGAGCCCATACTAAGTAACAGTTATTCCTTGGGAAAATCCTCTGTATCTGAGGGACGCATTGCGAATGCTCAATCAAACAGGTAAGTTCTCTGAGCAGCCACGCGGCATTTAAAATGTCCGACTGATTGATGCACCACGGTACAAGTTCAGACTGCCTGCTCCAATGTCAACCGACATATTGGAGTCGATACCCCGCGTGAACCCCGCACCGGTTCCGCATGAGGCCGAGGTCAAACAGCTTCCCGGTCATCAAGGATCCGGAGCTCCTACTAACATTACCGCACTGAATCATTAGTGTCTAGGCTTGGACAGGGATTGTTTCTCATGCGGATCTTACATCTGAAATGGTTATGATACGCAGCTGGAAAAAACTGGCAGCCTGCATTATCTTATGTGATCTTGTTGTACTTGTTGTGCAAATGCCCATATGAATTGCTGAGTGCCGGAGCAGCGGAACAAGACGGCATTACGCACTATCAAGACAACTCATCTAGCAACTCGCGATATCATGAGCAATCCAGCCCTGCATAGCCCTGCCTTTGTTCACCTTCCACCGTGGGTGAAGGCAAAATTTTCACCTCTGGCCATCGGTAAAATAAAATCTGTGTATGACTGGGTCGAGAATGAGTGTATTCCAAGAGAGCAAGTTTACAAGGCCCAGGTAGACTTCTGCCGTTGGACAACACCGCCGCTAGTGCACGAGCTCCGTAAGCAAGCTAAGGAGATGGGACTCTTCAATTTATTTCTGCCAGGTCACTTTAAAGAAAGCCCTGGCCACACGAATCTAGAGTATTCGTGTTGCGCTGAAATTATGGGCCGGTGTTACTGGGCAGCCCAGGCACGTCCGACCTCTTCGTCGCATAAAGCGTGTGGTTAGCATGCTGACTGCTACTAGACCATGAACTGCCACGCCCCCGAGACCGGAAACATTGAGCTCTTGGCTAAATACTGCAACGAAGAGCAGAAGAAAAAATGGCTCCAGCCTCTTCTCGACGGGACTGCCTCCTCTGCCTATTCCATGACCGAGCCAGACGTGGCAAGTTCAGATGCTACACAAACTAGCATCAGCATCAAGCGTGATGGAGATTCATATGTCATCAATCGTAGGAAACTGTACGGAAATTGCCTATGGAACAACGACCTCTCGTTCTACATATTCATGTGCTGCACCAATCCAAACAACCCCAAGTGGTCGCGTCACTCCATGACCATAGTGCCTTGCAATACCCACGGAATCAGCCAAGCACGCAACCTAACCATCATGGGCTATGATCACGCACCGGAGGGTCACGGAGAGTACCGGTATGAGGATGTCCGTGTACCGACAGAGAACATCATTCTCGGAGAAGGCCGAGCATTTGAGATTGCCCAGGGACGACTAGGCCCTGAACGGATTCATCACTGCATGCGCTTGATTTGACAGTGTGAGAGGGCATATGAGCTGGCTCTGATTCGATGTAATGGCGCTTGAAAGAAGCCGCGCGGAAAACTCATTGGCGAATTCGACTCCAACATCGAGCGCATCGCCCAGATGCGTCTCGAGTTAGACACTGCACGACAGGTCGTGCTGAATGCTGCGGATACCACGGACCTCCTGGGAAACAGGGCCGGAAAGAGGGCCATTGCGCAGTGTAAGATCTTGGTTCCCATGGTGGCCACTAAGATCATCGATGAATGCATGCAAATGTATGGGGGCCAGGGCTTGACGCAACATACGCCATTCCCCGAGATGTGGACGTACGCGAGATTTGTAAGGATTGCCGACGGTCCCGATGCGTCTCATCGACATCAGTAGGAAGGGAAGAAATGAAGAAGGCAGATGAGGTCATAAGAAGGCATCAAGCATACCAGGAACGATGTAAGAAGTTTGCATAGCAGTACGGCGAAAAATATGTATCGCTCGAGTGAGATGATGGAACCGCACTTTCCGCCAATGGCTTCACACAATAAGTCTTTGTATTCGTCCTTGTGGCAGACATACAGAATATACCAAGGCTTGGATTTGGAGGAACTCGTAACATGATTAGGAAGACACATTTGACGAAGCATTGGTGTACATCGCGACAGTCTTGACACTCCATCTATCAGTTTCTTGACATGCCTCTGACTTAGAGCTGTATTGCTGTCAGGCCGTTGATACAGAAGCAGAAGTGGTCTCAAGTCATCGTATTGAAGCGCATATAACACGAATTCAACACTGAGATCTTTGGTGGGTTTTCTCTCCAAATCCATCTCTTTCTCTCTCTGGAAGCGCCAGGCTAAATTCTCTATAGGAATCCCCACTGCGATTGAGATTGTTGAGGGGGTTATTACATGAGAACAACCCGTATGATGCCAGACCCGAAAGTTGCACTCAATACTAACTCGAAATAATGCCAACCGTTATGGAACGAAGTCACCCCGCAGTATGCGGGAGCTAATGCGCGGAGCAGAGCTGATCGTCTCGGGAAGTTAATCGGCATTCCTCACGAGTCAGAAAGACTTCGTCGCCATTAGCTCCTTGACTCGGCATGCAGACACCTGGCGGGGTTCGTATTGGAATAGCTGTTTGTCTCCACCCGTGGCCAACCAACGACACCCCGCAGGTAAGTGACGTTTTCTGTGGACTGTCACGAAACCCTCAACAACATTCTGTTGGTGGTAAGTGCTGCGCCAAGTTTGGCTTGCATGAATATCATGCCAAAAGAGAAAAGAACCCCTCTCCAAGGGTGCAACCCGAGTGTCCGAGGCTTTATGCCTGTAGACAATGCAAACCCAAACTCAGGTGCCTCACAGCCCTCTCGTATGATATATGACAAGAATGGTCGACTATCACCGTGTAGTAAAAGGGCCTATAGAGCTTGACGGTTAGGCCACCTTGTTTGACTTCTGCTCTTAAAACCAGGTTTTGGACGGTTAACTAATTCATTGATCCCGCCAAACCGATAACTGATCAAGTGCGTCGGTCCCAGTTCATCATGGCCTTTCCCATCCCGTCCCCGAAGATCACCAATGGCGGAAGCGGAAATTTTCCCTGGCACAGGGACAACCTTCCCAAGCAACTGTTCATCAAAAACGAGGTAAGTGGCCAAATAAGTTGGGAAAAGGAGTGTGATATGTATTAAGAGATAAACGCAGTATGTCGCCTCGAAAAACAGCAAGAAGCTGGAGGTTTTCAACCCAAAGGACGAATCCGCTGTTGCCAACGACGTCGCGTTGGGCGGACAAGAGGACGTTGATGCCGCAGTGGCTGCAGCAGAAGATGCCTTCCCCAAGTGGAAGAAGACGCCCCCAAACGTGAGGCGAGATATCATGCTGAAATTTGCCAACTTACTCGAGCAGAACAGCAAGGCCCTGGCAGACCTGACACGGGTCACACTTGGAGCTCCCTGGGGCTCGATGGGCTCGATGGAGATGAACCTTGCCTGCGAGAGCTTCAAGTACTTTGCGGGCTGGACCGATAAATTCCCCGGCGAGACTTATCCTCAAGAAGATGGTGAGACCACATCTGCCAATTTATATTTCCCCCGAAGCACATAAAAGAAGGCTGCCTGTGAGGGGGGGGGACGCGAGGCTGTTCAGCTCACTGATCGCAACATCAAGGCTTCTTGAAGATCGTCCGTAATGAGCCACTGGGCGTCTGTTGCGGGATCGTCCCCTGGAACGGCCCTGTCGCCAATATTGGCATGAAGGTACTGTGTCAGGCCGTGTAGCTACGCGAACCCCGACTGACGTCGAATACAGGCAGGTCCTGCACTTGCGACTGGTAACTGCTTCATCCTAAAGCCGTCAGAGAAGACGCCCTTCGCTGCGCTGGCTTTAGGTACGCTTATCAAGGAGGCTGGGTTCCCTCCTGGTGTGTTCCAAATCGTGTCGGGCGACGGAAGCACAGGAGCCATTTTTGCCGGTCACATGAAGGTCCGCAAGGTTAGCTTCACAGGATCCACAGCCACTGGGCGCAAGATCCAAGAGATGGCCGCAAAGAGCAACCTCAAGCGGGTGACGCTCGAACTTGGCGGGAAATCCCCTGCGGTAGTGTTCAAGGATTGCAATCTCGAAAATGCCATCACTTGGTGCGCCAACGCAATTACGGCGAACACGGGCCAGATCTGCTTTGCTGCCAGTCGAGTCTATGTTGAGGCTCCCATCTACGACGAGTTCATTGCCGGGTACAAGAAGGCGATCGAAGAGAAGATCAAGGGCGTCGGCGACCCGGATGCTGAAGAGACCTCCATCGGCCCGTTGGTTGACAAGACCCAGTTCGAGAGAGTCCGAGGCTTCATTGAGCGTGGTCAGCAAGGACAGGGAACTTTGCTGGTTGGCGGAGGCCGTGTCGGCGACAAGGTGAGAGCGGCCTGGCGTGATCTTACAGGGATAGGATTCGCATGACGGGATCGGCCCGCTGACAGCCTCCTTCCAGGGATACTACGTCCAGCCAACCGTGTTCGAGGGCGTGTCGCAAGACGCCGAGATCTGTAGACAAGAGATTTTTGGGCCCGTGTCGGTGGTCAACAAGTTCGAGACCGAGGAGGAGATCATCGACAAGGCCAATGACACCAACTTCGGGCTGATGGCTGGTATTTTCAGCCAGGACATCAACCGATGTTTGAGGGTTGCGGCCGAGATCGACAGCGGCATGGTGGGCATCAACTGCATCAGCCTCTGTTTCCTGACGGCGCCTTTCGGCGGCAGCAAGGAGAGCGGCCAGGGTCGGGAGAATGCCATCAACGCGCTGAGAATGTTCACGGAACCGAAGACTGTCATGGTTAACTTGACGTATTGAGATGTGAATCAACGGGTAGAAGAATAGTGATCAGACATGATGGATCGATGATGGTGTTGCCTCCCCCCTGGTGGCGATATAATGCACACCTGTTGAGGATTTGATGTTGTACGTGGATGCAGAAGGATGGTGACCATCACCCCTGGATGCGCTAAAAGAATATTACCCAAGTACGCTGGGGCTGGCGAGTTGGTGCACACGCTCCACCCCCACCATACCATGAGTGACCAGGTATTGTATTCTCTCGCCTGTCACCTCAGTTTGTCGCCCCCATCAATTACAGAGAGAGAGAGAGAGAGAGACCCCTTGGCTCCAGACCTGGAACAAAACGACACCTTCGGCCTCGATTTATACTCACTTCTTATAACTTTGTCATTCTTCCCGGTGTCGAACGCGCCCCTCCGTCAACTTCGATGACAACGCCGTTTCTGCCAATGAATGTCAGCGTCAATTTCTCACGTCAGCCGTCGTTCAAGACAGCCACTCACAAGTATTTCGCCGCTGGGGAACAGAGGAACACTGCTACACCAGCGATATCTTCAGGCTCACCAAGTCGACCCAATGGATTGCCTCTACTTAGCTCCTTGACACCACCCAGGTTGCCGATCAACCCCTGCGCCAACTTGGATGGGAAGAAGCCCGGAGCGATAATGTTGGATGTGATGTTTTTCGGACCGAGCTCGACTGCAAGGTTGCGCTCCAAGTGCTGATAAGAAAACAATATGAGCTCTCAGTCATGATGTCGGCGTCAAATCACCGGGGGAAAGAACAACTTACGTTAGCAGCCGCCTTGGATGCCGAGTACATTATTGTCTCATGTTCGCCTACGTGCGGCACGTTCTCTCCTGCAGTTGAACTGACAATAAGCACCCGAGATGGGTCTTTCCTTGAGGCTGCCGACTCCAGCAAGGGCAGGAAGCTGCGTCCATGTTGGCGCAAATCTCATTTCCTCATCACACATTCCTTACTTTTGCGCCAGCTCAAACACGCCTCTCACATTCAAGTCCAGAATCTTAATTGAGCCGCTTGGCGGAGCTTCTTCGAATCTCGAACCCCAAGCTGCACCAGCATTGCACAGCAGGATATCGAGGCCTTTCTCTCCGACGATTGCCTTGACATCCTCAACCAATCGCACAATGTCTCTGGACTCGGCGACATTTGCAGCAATCCCGATAGCTCTTCCTCGTATGCCGGAGAGACAATTGAGCTTGGCGACAGCCTGATCGATGCCATGCTCGCCGTCCAACCTCCTGGCCGTGATGACTACGTGAGAGCATCCCGAGAGAAGGAAGCCAGTGGCCACATGTAAGCCCAACCCGCGAGAGCCTCCAGTTACGAGTGCACTCTTCCCTTCGAGGGAGAAAGCGGATCTGAAATCTTGGAGTTCTGACATGGTTACAGTCGGGTGTTTCGACTTAGTCCACGGCGTTCGGTTAACAACCCGATAAAAACCTTCGGCCTTCAAATGAAAATAGAGAGTCCCGGCTGCCAGAAGCTTTCCGGGGGTGTTCTCGGCCCCTTCGGCCTAGTTTCAACCTAGGGAGGTCTGGTTAGTAGCTACATAACTTACGGCTCGAACTCTGCTCCGCTACCCCGCATAATGCCCGCTACCGAGACGATCCCGAGGGAAAACACGGTCAACCTGGCGAATCTAACTTATCTGAAGGATCCGAGTAAGCTGACGGATCCAACCAAACCGACAAGATAGTCTGTTGTACCTTTGTTGATTGATACGACGATGATTATCATCTAGTCTAAGACCGCAATTCTTCTGACTCTTAACTTGCACACCCTCATATACGTCAACCAGCTTCCCACGCCGGATCCTCTCTTCTTCGAGCCACAGCTTCAAATATACACTATCTTCATCTCATTACAACGGACGAGATCTCCGAAAGTTATTGTCAAAATGATCTTCACATCACCTTACCCATCCGTGGAAATACCAAAGACGAATCTCCTTTCTTACATGTTCCCTGAGAACTCAGTACCATCTGACGATCCTATTTGGATCGACTGTAGAGATGACCGCATCAACCTTTCCCCACGACAAATGTTGCAGTGGGTGAAGAGAGTTGGCTTGGGCCTCCAGAACTTAGGTCTTCAAAGGGGGGATGTTGTTATGATATGCACACCGAACCAGATCTTTGTGCCGGTGGCCTATCTTGGCATTGTGTCTGTTGGATGCATATTCAGTGGCGTCAACCCGGCTTACACCGTTCCTGGTTGGTCATCTCCACTCAATGATTGATGCTGTTCAAACGTGTGAGCTGACCGTCCGTAGAGCTCGTCCACCAAATGACCAATACCGCAGCCAAAGTAGTACTTACTCACCCGAATCACCTCGAACAGGTTTTGGAGGCGGTCGATAAATCCAACATCTCCAGAAGCCGGGTATTCCAGTTCTCGGAAGAGGAAAATGAAACAAAGCACGGAGTCCCGGACTGGAGAAATATGATTGCCACTCCAACACAAGTGGATTCGTATCGATGGCCAGAACTCAGCGCGGAAGAGTCAATAAGAACGGTTGCGACAATCAACTATTCCTCGGGCACAACCGGTCTTCCAAAAGGGGTGTGCGTCTCTCATCATAACCTCATCGCCAACGTCCAGCAAACGATCCTTATGCGCTACGCAGGCAAGCCTTACAGTTTTGAAAGTCGGCCGCAGGAGAGGTGGATTGGTTTCTTACCCCTTTATCACGCATACGGTCAGCTTTACGCCGTGCTCATGACTGTGAAGCTGAATATCCCCATATACATTATGAAAGAGTTCCGATACGAGGACTTCCTCTTCGCCATTGGCAAGTACCAAATCACTACCTTGCAGGTGGCGCCGCCAATATTGGTCATGCTCTCGAAGCGCCCAGAGACTGCCCGCTACGACTTGTCAAGCGTAAAAGAAATGCTCTGTGGGGCTGCTCCCTTGTCGCGCAAACTACAGAACGAGTGCCAGAGGAAGTTTTCGGTGCAGATTGGCCAGGGCTGGGGGATGACAGAAGTGACTTGCGGAGGTTTCCTGGTCCCCGGCGGCACCAAGGATGACAAGGGAAGTATCGGCAGATTGTTTCCGAACTGCGACTGTAAGCTGCTCAATGATGAGGGCAACGAGGTCGGCTTTGGTCAACCTGGTGAGTTGTGCATACGAGGGCCCAACATCTGCCTCGGGTACTGGCGCAATGAAGCTGCTACTCGAGATGCGCTGGACAAAGATGGGTGGCTAAAGACAGGGGATATCGCCATCTGTAATGAGGATAGCTATTTCTGGATTGTGGATCGGAAGAAGGTAAGCATCGTGACTCAACAGGTGATCTCGGATCTCCGACTGACAGCATCAAGGAGCTCATCAAAGTCAACGCTCTGCAAGTCGCACCCGCCGAGCTGGAGGCTGTGTTACTGGAGAATGAGCACATTGCAGACGCCGCCGTGGTTGGAATTACCATGTAAGTCCCAGAAAGGTTTCAGAAAAGCGACACCTGCAGAAACTAACACACGCGTTCGTCAGTGATGGGAATGAGTGGCCCAGAGCTTACGTCGCCATTCAAGACGTCTCCAAAGGGAAAGTTACGCCCGAAGACATTCAGAAATGGGTTAAGCCGCGAGTCGCTAAACACAAGGCGCTTGTTGGTGGGGTTGTGTTTGTTGACGTGGTGCCAAAGCTGGCCAGTGGCAAGATTCAGAGGAAAGTGATGCGGGAGTGGTCCAAGAGGGATGCTGCGGCGTTGGCCAAGGGCGAAAGCGTAAAACCGCGTTTATGAAGTACGGTCCGCAATTACATACACGACTAGGCCAGGAGCCCATACTATGTATAGTGTTTAGCAGAGCCTTCGAGATCTCGGTTGGGGCATTGATGCGTCACCTCCAGAAAGTTTTCGCAGCCGTTTCTATCAGCCGAACAATGAGATGTGAGAGATGTTTGTATGTAGAGACTCGTCACACAATAGTGCAAATTCTAGACAGAGTTATCCACCGTCTCGATGGCGATCTTGACGAAATGCTGACTTCATCAAGGCAAGCCTTCTCGCCCTCCCTCCCGAGTGACACTTGGCCCGATACTATATCCACGCACAAAGCCAAAGAGGACCAAGAAGCCTATATGAACCAATTCGGAAAAGCTGACGATGCTCAAGGCTGCACTGTGTATTCTGCATCGTCCCGCACCCTGGTCCATGCTCTATCGAGCGGGCGCCCAACTGCCCGCATCTTCCTTGTGATGGCAATATCCCGGAGTATTTCCCCGCATAGCCACATCTGCCTCACTAATTCAACTCCGTCACTGAACCTCGTCAGATGAAACCTCACCATGCAACCATATGAGCCACATCCGCCGTATCCTACCTTGGTTTCCCCAAGCTTACTACGTCACTGACCACGGAAGAATCAATCTATTCGCGTCGCCGTTGTGTTCATACTCTATAGTCAACTGCCGAGTATTGTCTGCTTCTTGGTATATGTGGCATTGTCTTAGCCTTACTGTGCGGTATCAGACCGGCGGCGTTTGAACAGAGGCTACATGCATGCCCTCCAACAGAGAGAAGTCTAGAAACGGCCAAACGATCAGTTTGAAGTTTGGGTGAATAGGCCCGAAGTTGTCCGTCCGATCTTCTGGAACCCTGGTCCAAGCGGGTGCTGCCTCACGAACATGATTTGGTTTCGTTCCAATTGCCGTCCCTCGTTGAGTCAGTCGAGTATACAACCTGACAAAGGGCTTTCCCTCTCTTCTCAGAACCCTGACTCAAGACCTGCAAACGCCAATGGGAACTGCCCCTAGGCGGCAAAAACGTTGATGCCGCCCGCATATCTGCGGCAAAGAATGACATTTATGTGGCCGCCATCTGTGCCAGCCTGGTTCAACCCCTGACGAGGTTGTCCACATCACTCGTGTCGGGAAGCGTTTGTAAGTTTCATTCTAATGTGATCTCCGGTCATCCCTACCATCCTGGCTGGTTAAAATAGGACCTGGCCGAGCAGTGTCCGTGGTTGCTACAAGTCTAGGAACCTCCTGTTGTACCAATCGAGACGTGGGAGCGTACGATGCCCAGTAACGCATCGTTCTGTTCAGCTGGAAATATTCAGTTTCCCATTGGTCTGTGTTTTACTTTATACTCCATACTCTTTTCCCTCACCTCTTAGCTCTGAATTGAGCATGGTCATCCGCGTTGGGTATTCCTTGTCGTCTATTTAAGGCTCCGCTGAGCCATCTATGTCGGCTACAACTGGACCATGGGTAAAGTTTTGCTGTCAGAGACGACACGACCTGGCGACCGAGATGCTGCAACAAGATTTTCGGCCCCGATCCATAGCGAAAGACATGTCCGGATCATATGTATAGGTGCCGGTGCCTCGGGGTTGTTGATGGCATACAAGTTCCAGAAACATTTCCGGAGATACTCACTTCAGTGCTACGAGAAGAACCCCTCAGTCGCCGGAACTTGGTTCGAAAACAGATACCCTGGGTACGTAACCTCCTTGCGGAAGCCTTCTAACGTTGATCATTGATCCCCTATGCGCTGACATGTGCCACTTTCATCAGCTGTGCTTGCGATGTTCCGTCACACAACTACACGTGGAGCTTTGAGCCAAAGATGGACTGGTCTGCAGTATACCCTCCAGCTTCGGAAATCCTCGACTACTTCGAAAACTTTGCGAGGAAATATTCATTGTACCAATACATCAAGCTTCAGCACCAGGTCACAGGAGCGTACTGGAACTCTCAGAGCGACGGCTACGATGTCCACGTCAAGGATACAACAACCGGAGAGACAATTGTTGACCACTGCGATATCCTTATTAACGCCGGCGGCATCCTCAACAATTGGAAGTGGCCCACAATTCCCGGTCTTTCAAAGTACAAGGGTACCCTCCTCCATACAGCGAACTGGGACGACTCTATCTCTCTCGAGGGCAAAAACGTCGGTCTCATAGGCAACGGCAGCTCAGGCATCCAGGTTCTGCCTGCAATCCGCAGTAAGTGTAAGAAAATTACAACCTTTATCCGCGAGCCGACGTGGGTATCTCCTGTCCAGGGCCTAGAACAACACAAGTTCAGCAGCGAGGAGAGGAGGGAGTTCGCCGACAAGCCAGGCGCGTTGCTCGAGTACCGCAAAAGCATCGAGTCTGGTCTCAACGGTCAGTTCGGCATTTTCCTCAAAGACAGCAAGATCAACGAGGAAACCCATGCCTACTTTACCGAGCAGATGAGGGAGAAGCTTAAAAACCCCTACCTCGAGTCGAAGCTCATCCCCGAATGGAGGGTAGGTTGTCGCCGCCTGACACCTGGAGTCGATTACCTCGAGTCGCTCACCAAACCCAACGTCGAGGCTGTCTTTGGCGAGATCAACGAGGTTACGGAGCGGGGGTGCTTATGCGACAACGGCAAAGAATATCCTGTCGACGTCCTTATCTGCGCAACCGGCTTCGACACATCCTTCAAACCTCGCTTCCCCGTCGTCGCGCCCTCGGGCGAAAACCTCCAAGACAAATGGGCCGTCAACCCCGAGTCTTACTTCGGCGTTGCGGCGGCTGGTTTCCCCAACTACTTCTTTATGCTCGGCCCCAATTGCCCCATTGGTAACGGGCCAGTCTTGTCTGCCATAGAGGCACAGGCCGATTGGATGCTCAAGGTCATCGACCGATATCAAACCACCAATATTGCCGAGTTCGCTCCCAAAGAGGATGCCGTCCGCGACTTTGTTAGTTACAAGGAATGGTTCATGAAAAAGACCGTCTGGTCGGATCCTTGCCGGTCGTGGTACAAGTCCCGTGTCGATGGGCCTGTCATAGCCTTGTGGCCAGGTTCGACATTACACTATATCGAGGCCATCAAGGAGGTCAGGTGGGACGATCTGGAAGTCAAGTATGCCGGCAACCGGTTCGCGTGGTTGGGCAACGGGTATTCACAGACGGAGCTTGATGACACCGCCGACTGGGCGTACTACATCCGGGATGAGGATGACGATCCGCCCCTGACGACAGCCGGGAAGCGAATGTTGCGCACCAAGAGTGGCACTGTCAAAGGTAGGAATGTTGTAGCTTACAGTGGCAAACCTAGTGAGATCAAAAAGCATGAACAGTGCAAGGATATAGCTAGGCTATAATGGATTGTTTAGCCACTTCATCTTCTTTTGCCATGCGCATAGTCGCTGCATAGATTTCAATGCGTAGGAACCAGTATGATAATTTGTCTGGCTTAAACATTCAAGCAGAGCTTTCGCCGTGTTGATGCTAGCTAATTCGGTGAGAATAATGCCCAACATCTCGGTGTATTTATGCTTGTCCCTAACGCTCATGGCATGGGATTAGACAAGGTGATTCAAACTGCGGCTTGTGCATTTAGTGGTTTGGGTGACATGGAATGCGATTTGAAGGACCACCCGTGGCCCCATTAAGGATTGGTCCTAGGATTTCCTGAAGGTCTTGACGATATGCGGATGTCGTAATACGCGATTTACTGAGTGACACGGACGGGGATTGGCCTTACGTGCTCAGCCGCCATCCTCTCCTCAACTAGAACGATGACAGTTCCAGTTTGGCAGACACTGATTGTAAGGCTCAATACATGGGCTTTGCAGCGAGGCCAAGGAATGGACACAGTAGCAGTATTGAGTTGAGGAGTAAACAATCAATCAGAGCGTTTACACGTTGAGTTGCATATCAATCGTGCTTAGCTGAGTAGATTGAATGTTCTATATCGGCGAGAAGAGTTTATGAGCAGGCTGAACCAGAAATGACGAGCTCAATGATTGGCAACCAGCAATCGATTGGTCCTAGAACGCCGTAGACAGGGCGGCTTCTTGAGCCATGACTTTTCTTTATTCGAGACGACTCAACGTGCAGGACACATGGAACCTGGAAAATGTCGGCAGAGAAAGACAAAAACCAGCAACGGCCCTGCAACTTTCAATTCGTGGGAATGGGAGTGGGTATTTCATCAAGATCATTACAATGTTATTAGGCATTAGGCCACTTTGGCTTGTGTCGCTGCTTCGGCTTCTACTTCGGCATGTTTTCTGGTTCCTTCGAGATCCGGCATTACTTTTGGCTTATTCCCCAGGGCCACTATGAGTTTATTAGTGACAGTTTCCAGAAGACAGGTCGGGGTAGTACTCACATCTGTCAAAGAGATAGTAGGAGGTGACGAGCAAGATGGGCATGGCGACCATGGCTGAGGTCCACTTCCTTGCCGCTGTGCCATAGGCCTTACGGTACTCCTTGCTATTCGGGTTCAGCTTTGGACGGTCCTCCGGCTCCGGCGCACGGGGCGGGGGAGGGGATGAAGGAACGGCAGGTCGAGTGGGGGCAGGTGTCGGGATTGGCGTCGAAGTGGGTTTCGGTGCGCTCGCTGTGATCGCTGTCGCTGTCGCAGGGCTTGTGGTGGGCGCGGCAGGCCTTGGAACGGGGGCGGGTGTCTTCGAAGCAGCGGAAGAGGGAGCGGGAGCGGCGGCGGCCTTGTTCGTAGCCGCCTGTTTGGCCGCAGCCGCGGTGGTAGTCTTCGCGGCGGTTGCAGAAGTAGTTGTCTTCTTGACAGTCTTTGTGGCTTTGGGGATTGTATTCGAAGCGGCAGCGGCGGTCGTCTTCGCAGTTGCGGAGGTGGCCTTGGTCGAGCTCGTCTTGGGAGCTGCAGCCGCGGTCGTAGTCTTCTTCTTGCTTGCAGCGGTAGCTGTGCTTACGTTCTTCTTCGTGGTGGTGGTGGTTGTCTTCTTCGCGGCCGCGGTGGCTTTCGGGGTGGTGGCAGTCGCAGTAGTAGTCGTCTTTGCAGTGCGAGTCGCATAGCATCGCAAGGCGAGGAAGCCCGCGCGACTGGGCGCCGCCGTCGAAGTGGCTGACACAACTCGCCAGCTAGTGCTCGCGAGAGCTCGAGGAAGAGCCATTGAGTTCATGGCTGGTCGTGGAGATCTGTAGGTAAAGATACCGAGATTGAGAGATGGTTTGATGCAACAACGACCGTCGGAATCGTGGGCGAAGCTCGTGAAAGTATGGGTTTTTTCGCCTCAACAAACATAGAGTCATATCGCCTTTTGCGGAAAGCGGCGACAGGGATGTCTGTCGATGTGCGCCGTCAACAGATGCGCATTCAGCGGCAGAATGCGACTTGTCCCAGCCAACAACAGCGCGTTCGCGTCGTGATGGTTCATGCACTGGAAATTGCCATGTGGGTTCTGACGATCCGTTGGTCGAACACAGCTGTCGGCTTCTTCTCTCATCTGGTGCCAGGTGGTCTAGCAATTTTGACAATTCAGTCACCCGCTTTTTCTCATGTTCGTTAAGCTCCAGGCTTATGAGCTCAACTGAAACTGTCGTCATCCTCTGCCATTGTCATCCGAAAGTTCTATCTCGAGAGAGAATCCCGGCCACAAGCTGGCTAGAGCATTGTCGCGACAGCCCGAATGCTATAACAAGCGAATCAACTCCAATGTCTTTTCGAGACAGAGCAACAAGACGGCTGGTTTACAAGATTGAGAGCATGCCAATGAACACTGGATAGTTCGTATCACTACTTGGGCGATTCGTTCGAACACCCGTTTACTCTGTTCAAGGGGTTCGGCGAGCTGCCTTGAGGTGTGTACGCATTGTCCCAGAAGAAATCCCACGTTCGACGCGGAACAAAACGCGGAACCAGGATCACTGCATATGCCTGGCCTGGCCCAGGGCACTTGCGACATCCGAAGCGTGTGAGCTGGCAGCGACGGCCAGTACAGCAGCCGTGGCAATGCCCGAATCGTCGTCGGTCAATCTGGGCCAATGCGAGCTGCGAGAATGCCTGTCTGACCAGGAACTAAGTGGCTCTCCATGGGTGTTTCTGTTCGGGCCCACCAAGTCGAATACGCGTCCACCGTCCAGTCTTCAATTGCCATCATCGATCAGGGCACCGGGCACGGGTAGGAAATCTTAGGTGCGTGGGGAACCCATGATCATCTTAAACGAGTGTGGTCTGATGTCGTCCCCTCGAATTCGAACGCATTCAAAAACGACAGTTGCAACAATCAAGTTTGACTTAGGATGCCAGAGTTGGCTGTGCTGCCAAGTATATGGTCGGCTTTGCCATTGGGTGTCATTACAGCTCCCTGGAGTTGACCTTCAAGAGGAGATGCACGCTGGGATGCAGCAAAGTCGAGTGCATTGCAGGAATCCCGAGAGGAAGCGACAGAGGAAGAAATCGAACAGGGTCGTTCCCGCTCGGCTGAGCTTCTCAGGGCCATTCCAAGTGGAAGTTGTATGGGTTGGTTGCTGCAGAATCGAAATGTCTCTTTACAATTGTGCAGGTGTGGTTGCTCGTTGGACGAGGTGAGGATGAGGCCACAAACGGGACGATGGCATTTCGCGTCAGCGGCTAAATCGTGTTCACCAACGCCATTGGTGGTGCTTTGGACGCTGCAGGGCCTCACCCTCTCTGTTCTGCACGACTGGACGTTGTATCGGCTACTAAGCAGTAACGAAAAGAATTGGAGAACACAAAGCGGGAAGTGGCTTGGGTTATTGCTTTGGACAACCCCGCTCGCTCAAGTGAGACATTACGTCGTCAGGGTCGTTCATAATGGCCTGACTATCTGCAGATTGAGGTAGCAGCGAGATGCAAGCATCCATGCCAGCAAGCAATCGCTGAAACCGCCCTATTCGCACGACGGCATATGGTGCTGAACTCGCAGCGAGTATTGTGAGTTGATCGGAATACACGGCACAAGAGCGGGGAAATTGAAGAGATGATGGAAGTTTAACTGCTTTGTTGGTTTGGTTGCTGTGTCTTCTAAGAGATATCTGATACATCTTCTACTGTATCTCTAGAGCCAGATGTGGTATCATCCCTCCGTCATCTCCCTCTCATGTATACAAGGCCAACACTCCCCTTTCAAGCGTTGATCAAAGATTTACTTGGGGACGTTGAAGCGGTCGATGCCGTTCTTGATACGCTTGTCGAGACCCTTGGCCATGCGTTCGAGAGGTAGCCGGTTGTCGATACGGCGAACCATGTTAGAGACAGGGGGCTCGACGCGCTTGATGCCCCTCTCGGCGGCCGGAGTGAAGTAAGAGAGGTTCCTCTCCCAGCGAGGCGCCCACTTTGTTGTCTGAGAGGCGAGGCGCTGCTCGGCACCAGGAAGCATAAGGTAGATGGGAAGGAAGGCGCCGACGGTGGCGACGCCGTAGCAGAGGGTCTCTGTGGACCGGGCGGCGGGAATACGGGGGGCCATTTTGGAAGTTCTGAAGGGGCCACAGGATGTTAGTATCATAAAGAGATATGAGCGGTGCTGCTGTACAAGTGCTTTGATGGAGGATGGCTGTGAGTTGATGGCTGGGCGATGGTGGAGAGTAGACTAAGTCGTACCTTTTGTTACGAGATGTTTGACGGTAGAAGTAAGAAGGACGCCGACGTGGTTTATCGACGTATGAGAGTTGGTGTTGTTGGATTTGAGTGTCTGACCTTTCTATATAGATGCGCGGTTCGACCTGATGAAGCAGGCGGCTGAAAGGGCTTGATGAGAGATGAGATGATTCGATGAAGAAAGAGAAGACAAGTCACTCAACTCCAAAAGCCACGGAAGAGTAGGCAGACGGCCTCTTCTTAAAGGGGTCTCTGGTTCAGGGGCAGTGCCTCGACATTGTTGCTGTCTTGAGCGTGCGGGGTAAGACAGATCATCACGCGGAAGGGCATCCAATACGTCGCAGCCCAGAGCCAGGAGGGCGACTTGACTGGAAAGGGACAGGAGAGGAGAGGCGGGAAGAGTGGGGAGGGGGTTATGTACAGCACGGGAGGCGAGGGAGACCAGACCAAGGGAAGGCGCACGAACACGCACGACTTGCACGCAAAAGCAATAGCAACATTGAAGGAAGCGGGAGGCGCGAGAGACGGGGGGTTTGATGGGAGGCCAGCCGCCTGGTGCAACGCTACAACATGAAGGGTGGGCAGATACGTGACGCAAGCATGGGCAGATATGCTATCGATCGGGGACTGTGAAGACGTTAGAGCAATAGTGTTTCTCAGGACAACATGCCACATCTGAAGCCAATGAAGCCAGTTGTATCTGGTTGTCTACAGAGACTTCGCGGCGGAGCGAGTCAATCCAGATTCGACAGGTAAAGAGAAGAGGAGCAAACACACGCAAAAGGGACGAGTGGAGACCCTGACCGACTGTGCCGCGTTTCCCTAGGTCAACGTACAACAAACCTCGAACTTGCTGAGGGTGAAGAGGGCATGAGGCCACCCCACACGAACCATCAGGGTCATGCCATGTATTATCCTTCTTGCTCACATTCGGCACTGTTTTTGCATGAACTGCAGACAAGCAGACTGGCAGGCAGTGGGTGGTCTCTCCGTTGTGAAGTGAGTCGACGTGTCGGTGTGTCGAGGTGAGCAGGGACAATGCTCGCCGAGAGAGAGAGAGAGAGAGAGAGGGACTGAGCTTGCAGCAGAGTGTGGGGCGATTCGCGGGGGCCCGCCATGAAACCCACTTCCCCAGACGCTGTAATTCTGGGGAAACCCAACGCTAGACCTTGCCCGCCTGCACAGGACCTGGAAACCCCCAGCGCAGGGCCCCTCAGTGGGCACGATACCCGCGCCCGACACCAGCACATCGCCAAGGGCAGTCAGGTCGACCACCACCGCCCCTGACGACTAGTCGTCTTCAAAGCTGGATTGTTGGCTTCCTTAGAATTGCGGTAATGAGATGCAAAAGTTGCAGTGCATTTTATAGCATTAGTGATTGTAGTATTTGCAATGACTTTGGCCAGGATTTTGCCCGTCAACGAGGACTAAAGAGCTGACACGACGAGGCACACGACCAACGCATTTCTCCCACCGCCCGCCCAGTACCTGATCAAGGGACGCGACGGGAATGTCTTGTCTAGGCGGGGGGAGGGGGAAGGGGGGGATGATACCTGGCGCAAGGTACCCGCTGGTGGGCCCGGGTGCACGCCGGTACTTCCGACCATGTACATAGCTCGCTTGTCGCCGTCTTAGGATCAGCCCGCGCTCAGCACTCGTCGCCGAATGGGGTCAAGCGGCACCGTGGCCCCTCCTCTTCAGCCTGGAGAAAAGCTCCGCTCACGATGTCCAAAAGAGGCTTGGGGCCATCTGTCAATGTACGTTGTTCTCTGAATCCCTGGCATGTGATTGATGGCTTATCAAGTCCTACAATCAGACGACATGCCACTCTGTAAGTCAGTCTCGATTAAAGACCTGACAACGACGACCGGACCTCTTGAACTCACCATTACTAACTGACAATGTACCTCTGTAACCAAACGACTTGCAGATACTCTATGGCTCTTCAGTCGCCATCTGTCCAATCGTTTGATAACCTTCGACTCCCAGATACCAGCAGCGGGGCCGCGTCGTGCCTGTCCGTTCCAAAATCTGCTAACAAACACACACAAGGCAACGTACAGTAGAAAATGAACCCGCAAAAATCCCTCCAGGGTATCCAGCAACAGCAGCACTCGGTATTGCGCCATGCAGACGCACCTTCACCGTATCCTCATGCCGCCTCCCGGACAGTAGGCACGCAGATGAAGCTCCCGACCTGCAATTTATCACAGTCCAGCCCCTCGTTCGCCTTGATCAACTCCTCGGTGCTAATCTTCTGCCCCGTCGCGATGGCCCAGCACGTGTTGCCCTGCTCAATCTTATACGGCACAGCCTGCTGACCGCACTCCGGCGCAACTTCGGTTTCGCTGGGCGTTCGGTACAGCCACCAAGTCAGCACGAGCAGGAACAGTCCGATGATGACGAAGAAGTTGAGAAGCGGCCTCATCTCCTGCCTCCACGACCTCTTCTCCGTCCAAAGTTGTTGCTGTCGACTGCCGCCGCCCGGGCCGGAGCCCGGGATGAAGGGGTCGTGTTCGGCTTCCTCGGCCAGCCCGGACGATGCTCCGGACACCTGCGTCAGCTGCCCGTACTGCTGGCCCGGTGCGCCCTCCCAGTAGCTGCCGTCGATGTCCTGGTACGTATAGACCTGTGTGTCGGCGTCGTATCCCACGCGCTGCATGCCGTGCGGGAGGCGTTCCTCGTCCGTGTCGAGGTGGGAGAAGCGAGACATATTGGTGGTTGGAGTGCCTGGTCGGGACAATGCTTTGGTCAAGGAACAAATACGGAATGCAAATTGATATCGGGAGAAGGTCAGATGCGTTTCCGCGTTGGAAAAATAAATCAGAGTTGAACAAACACGGCAGCAAGCACCGGATGGATGGCAAACGCAGACCACAGCCCCTGAGGCTGTGCATTGCACACCACGTCATCTCCCACCAGCTTATGTCATCACGGTCCACCTGTAATGAGTACCTAACGCCCAAAGCTGTCACGCATCCTGGATTGTGTCTTTCCCTCCCCCAATGGTCTTACTTACGTCGAGGTTTACCGAGTGTGCCAATAAGAAACTAATGGAGAATAGCATCGCGTCTTCCCAAGTCGAAGAAGCAAATGAGCCCCAAGGGTATGTTGCAGATCGCATCCGTCGGCACAAAAGCAGAATCTGCTGAATATTCTGTGAAGGCGGCGCACCCGACGGATTCAATCCAAGGATCTTTGGGAATCTGTGACAGCTTCGGGTCTTGCTTTTACTTCGTTTTCGGCAGTATGGGTCCCCTGTCCGCGGAGGCGCCGCTTGACTGGATCGACGCCGGAGAGGACGGCCAGACGAATGGCGGGCGGATCATCTGAGCCGCCTTACCGAAGCTCGGGACGACCTCGCTGTCAGCTCAACCCAACCGTGTTGGTGGGACGCAATCTTCGCCGAGTACAGTCTCAACTGCCTCAAGGCGCGAACCAAAGGAATAAGTTTTTACTTTTGGACGAAGCACGTAATGGTCCTATAAACTCGCCGTCATAGGGAAAGGGAACCACTACGAGCAAGATGAAGCGTACATGTTTTCATACCCGGTGTTCGCCTTATTCGCCTTTCAGGTTCCTGTCAAATCCTGGTTCAGCCTCCTCCCACCGCGGCGTGCTCATATGCTAGTGTATTCATTTCGATCACCTTACATCTCAACTGGTATCCAACTTGGGTGGTATATCATGGTCCATCTGAGTTCATGAAAGCAGCAGAGAACAGCCTAGTGCGGTTGTTGGCCGTTGGCGGGGTTGGCGGCGACCGTGTTCGAATGCGGGAAGCGGCGGACCATGCTCCGTCGTTACAGCCCCATACGTCGAGGCGGAACTTACACCAAGTAAGGCAACCGGTTTTGAACACCATTCGCGCTGGAAACGTTTCGCCACTGACCTCGTTCTCGCTGTACACATCTTGGCATGTTGTCAAAAATTGATGTGGTGGCTGCTAAAGGGGGCTTCGTTCGGTCAACGGCTTACACGGTACAACGAGACAAGCGAGAAATGGTGGGCCAACGGGATGCGCAACCGTAGATCATGATTGCTTGTAGTCCGGAAAAGCCATCAAAACAGACAAGATCCCATCCAAAACATGCAATACGACACAGAAAGCAGGTCGCGCCGGACTGCCGGCCCACCAATCGCCAGAGCTCAACGTCTTACCAATGCATGCTCATGAGCCTGCAGCCTCTACACGTACCTTCTCGGATATCTCCTGTTCGCGATCCTAAAGCAACCCTAGTCAGTCGATCCAAGGGTCCAGCCCGTTGGCCCTGGCGTGGGGAAACACGACTCCGTAGGACGCCATTGATGGAATTTCGGAGTTGGAAGGAAGGAGGCTTTCGAGGGGTAAGGAAGACGACGATCCGGCGTGGCTGTTCAGGTCAAGGCGGCTTTGAGAAGCGGAGTCTGGGTTGGAATACAAAATAGCTACCGTCCCACCGGTATTGTGACATTGGGACTCATCCTGACAAGACAAAATCGCAAAACTCAATATGAAGTCTATGATTGCTGGTGCGCTCGCCTTTGCGGCCGCTGCCTCTGCGCAGGCGCCGTTGTATGGACAATGTGGTGGTCAAGGATGGACTGGGCCTACGACCTGCGTGGCTGGTTCGGTTTGCACGTTCAGCAACACCTGGTATTCACAGTGTCTCCCTGGTATGTCCACCACTAGCACGCTGCAATATTCCTCGACTCATCGATTCCAGGTAATGCCGTCACAACTGTCCGGTCAAGCACCCTCACAACCTCTACCCGCCCCGCGACGGTCTCATCCGTCCAAACCACGTCATCCCGGACCTCGTCGGCTGCACCTCCCCCTAGTACCGGCTTCCCCTCGGTCAGCGGTACCAAGTTTACCATCGACGGCGTAACGAAGTACTACCCCGGCACCAACTGCTACTGGTGCAGCTTCCTGACCAACGCCGCCGACGTCGAACTTGTTCTTGGTCACCTCAAAACATCAGGTTTGAAGATCCTCCGCATCTGGGGGTTTAGCGATGTCAACACTGTCCCGCAATATGATAACTGTAAGTCTGTAAATTCCCGCCTTGGTCTCATCGATTTGACATTTCTAGGGTTTCAACACCTAACGGCCTCTGGCTCTACCATCAACACTGGTGCCAATGGTCTCGGGCGCCTGGACACCGTCGTCGCATCGGCCGAGAAGAACGGCATCAAGCTCATCATCAACTTCGTCAACAACTGGTAAGTACAATCGAGCCCTTGCCGGCGAACTACGTCTAACGACTTTCAGGGACGATTACGGCGGAATCAAGGCGTACACCAACGCTTTTGGCGGTGACCACAACGGATGGTACACCAACACGGCGGCCCAGGCGCAGTACCGCAAGTACATCGACGCTGTTGTCAGTCGGTACAAGAATTCCAACGCCATTTTCGCCTGGGAGCTGGCCAATGAGCCCCGCTGTCAAGGGTGTGCCACCTCTGTTATCTATAACTGGGCCAAGTCTACCTCGGAATATGTCAAGTCTCTGGACCCCAACCACCTGGTGACTCTCGGGGACGAGGGTATGGGACTTCCAGGCGACACGACGTATCCCTACCAATACGGGGAAGGCACGGATTGGCCGGCGCTGCTTAACATTTCGACCTTGTGAGACGCTGTTCTTTATCCCGCGAACGAGTATGTGGTATTAACGTGCGTCGCACCTTCAGGGACTTTGGAACCTTCCACTTCTACCCCAACTCTTGTAAGGCTTCCCACTACACGCAAAGGGAGCAGCTGCTAAAGCAATAGATAGGGGGAGTTGGCTATACTGCCGGCGATAAGTGGGTGACTGACCATGCCAAGGCATGCGTTGCGGCGAACAAGCCTTGCTTCTTTGAAGAATGTAAGCTGTTACACCACAGGTCTAAACGCAACAAAAGGAAGAACAGTGCTGATCAGAATCGAAACCTAGACGGCACGCCCACAAACCACTGCGAGCTGGAGAGACCCTGGCAGCTTACCTCGGTGGCCACTCCCGGCATGGCCGGCGATGCCTTCTGGCAACTGGGCGACACCATCAGCACCGGGCAGACGCATAACGACGGCAACACAATCTACTACGGTACTGATGAGTGGACGTGCTTGGTAACCAATCACGTCAGAGCTATCGGCTAGACAACATTATCCAACTCACATCACGTTGGAGGGCTGAGCAAGGGTTGCCAGGACGTGGCAGGAGTGTTGCCAGAATATGAAAGCCGTGAATAGTCTTCTCTTCGCTGTACATATTTAATCAAGTAGTCCAAGAGATTGTGTCTCTGCGTGGACAAATAATGGGCCACTCCGTATCCTGACTCCTGCTTTTGGAGGATTCTCGTGTTAGCATATAGCGAGAGGCCAATAAAAGACTAGTAGATGGGTAATCAGTAGGATCATGGCAACTCGACCCCAATTGGCATCCCTGCTCATTACACAGAACTCACTTGCGATCTCTGGGATTATGCTACCAATATGGTTCCGCTTGAAGCATTCTCACCCAAGTGCAAGGAAACATAACCCAGAGGAGAAGCCCGGGTCTAATCAATACTGTATACTTCCTAGCCGCGAAATATGTTTAGTTATGAAGATGAAGATCAAAGGTTGTAACTTATGGCGGAAACACAATTGAGCGTCGACACTTGACTGGCCAATCAAGGGCCTGGTGGATCCGTCTGACATTGGAGATGGTACGTACATAGTAATTACAGCGCTCCTGCTGAGGGAGCAGGAATCATGGATGCGTCATGCCCGCGATGTGGCCCTGTGGAAAGCATCTTATCGATAAGACGTTGCCCGCTGCAAAGAATCTCGGAGCTCCCCTGGTTGCGTTCCCTCTTCCTCGTCAAAGCTCAATCCCTTCGTTTGGCCAACACCACAACGCGATTAATCACTACTCATATCATGGGTTCCGCGTCATCAAAGGCCGCACAAGGCACAGCGCGCAAGTTCCCAACCCGTGCGCCCGGCGCGGTGCCGCCCACCTCCGCCGCCGGGAGAGCAGCTCCAGCTCCTCCTCTGTCACAGCCCGCGCAAGGCCGGCCGCAGGCAAAAGCCGCAACGTCCAAGACGGATGGTTAGTCAATGCCAGGTCTTCTTCCTCTCCATCACATTCTCTAACTGCCACCCATGACTCAGACATCTCTGCCGATTCTGTCAACCCTGACAACGTCACAGCCGAATTCTCCTCTCGACTTCGGCAGATGGGAGTTGTCCAACCAAACCCGACTTTCTCCCCTACTTCTACAGCTGGCCCAAGCCCTCACGCCGACTTGATCCAGAATCCCGGCCCTTTGTTCCCCTCGACGTCACGGAATGCGACGTTAGGCACGCTTGAAGCGAGGAGTCGGTTCCAGAAGCAGGCCGACGACGAGTTTGACGGCTTAGGCCGGAGTACCAGCGAGGGAAGAGAGTTCCTGGACCTCAAGACTATTGTGCAGATGCACCTGATGCGGGACAAGGGATATTCTCCAGCGGAGATTGAGCAAAGGCTGAACTTGAAGAAGGGTGTTGTAGCCAGGCTAGGACGGCCAGGCATCACATCCCCGGCCTGAGCTTTCCACATCGGGAATGAAATTTTGAGAAGAAAATGTAAGAATGTATTATAGGTATATTGCTCTACAAAAGCGAAACCGCCAGACGCCCGAAGTCTGGATGTATCATGACTAATCACATAACGCCGACGCTCCCTTTCCCAGCACTCACCACGCGCAGTGTCCGCCGTCGATGCGCAAGTCGCTACCTGTCATGAAGCTGCTGGCATCACTCAGCAGGAACACGGCGGCCCCACGGTACTCGTTGGGCTGGCTTAGTCTTCCGAGCATGTTGTGCTTCGGCCACTCGACCTTGCGCTCAGGGTATGTCTCAAAGAGCGCCTCGACCATGGCAGTGACGATGTAACCGGGCGAGATGGTGTTGACGCGGATGCCGTGCGCGCCCCATTCAGCTGCCAGGTTGCGGGCGAGTTGCAGAACTGCCGCCTTGGAGGCGTTGTATGCACTGCGCAAGCATGTAATTAGCCTTCTTTGCTCTACCCAAACAATAATCATGCACTCACGGGCAAATCAACCCCCTGTTGGCAACTGTGCCACTCATGCTGGCAATCAAGACGATGCTACCGCTCGTGTTGAGCCTCACCATCTGCCGTGCGACCGCCTGCGCCGTCATGAAAGCGCCGGTGACGTTGACGCCCATCATCTTATCGACATCCTCGGCCTTGTACTCGAGTGCGGGCGTCTCCTGCTGAATGCCAGCGGCGGCAATGAGGCCGTCCAGACGGCCATGCTTGTTGGCGATGCCTTCGACAATCTCGTTGAGGGACGGGACGTCACGCACGTCGACTTGGTGGTATGTCAACGAGGTTGCAAGCTCGGTGTTGGCGCGGAGGGCAACCTTCTCAAAGTCCGGGTCTGGCTTAGGGAGGCGGTCGATTGCGTGGACTGGTGTATGATTGTTAGCTTCATTCTTGGGCGACTTGACATGAGACAGCTTCAAAAGCCCGTGCGGGGAGACAGAGATATTGGTTAGTACCTATCGCGCCGGCTTCGAGGAGAGCTTCGGCTTGTGTGAGACCCAATCCACGCGCACCGCCGGAGACGACAATGACCTTGCCCTGGAGGCTGAACTCGGGAAGGACGCGAGTGAGGGTTGGCGATGTGAGGTGAGGTCCGAGAGGCTTGGGGCTTGCGTGGAAGGATTTGGGTTGGTGTGCGACGATGGGAGCCACGGGGGCGGCGATGGGCTGCACTGCGAGTCTGAATGGTTTCCCTGGGGTCAATTGAGGTCCTAGATGGAGTGGCCGGAGGCGGGTAAGGTACCGTGACATCCTTGCGGCTTCAAAGAGATATGGATGCGAGAGAAGAAGACTTTTGGTCGTACAGTTGTGTGTACGACGAAGGGAGGCTGGGCGGAAGAGATATTCTCCAAGTCCAGGATATGTGGTTTCGATCGTAAAGGTCGATGACGGAGGTGGTTGATCCTAAGTGGCCAAGGCACAGAGACTGTAAGGGAGGAGGGATACGGGTCCAGAGGCGTGTAGCTAAGAGTCAATCGGAAACTGGTAAAGAGCTAGTTGTATATGAGCTGAGTGAGGAAGAGTGTGGAATGATGAGAAGAGTTTCTCAGAGGCAGAGGGCATCGTCAACTGCTTCTTATATCTCATCGACTCGAGCTTTTTCGGACTGAGGTTCCCCGCACCCGCCTCCCACCTCCTTGCTCCCTTCCTCTTCCCCTTCCTGCTCTCATGCGATATCCCAATTGCAAGACCAGCATCCCGAGCTCAATGGCAGTGCCAGTCACACATCGGCTGCACCAGCTACTAGCGCCGGTGCGGCAAGGGGTGATTGGATTGATCACCTGGTATGGTGTGGTGTCAAGGGCTTGGTTCGGTTTGGTTCGATTTGGTTGTTGGGCGCCGATGTATCACTGCTGGTCCCGGAAGTGGACTGGTGACAAGATGCTGGGCTCGTGTCTGTCTGGCTAACGGCAAAGCTTCTCCAACCCTCGCCTCGTCTTTTCTTAGAAACCATTGGTATCCTGGGAGCTTTTTCCGATGCAACATGCAACATGCAACCTGCGCCCGCGTCGGTGTCTGGGTTTTGCGTATGGTTCTACACCAAACGGAGAGGCTAGAACATTCAAGAATATGGGTCGAGGACTGTCCGAGACAGGTCATGCGGGTTGTCAGATTTCGGATGAGAGATTGGAGCCCCGCATGGCCCCCGTGTTCCAGTGTCTCCCAAACCGCGTCCAAAGGCTCCGGGAGAGCAGTTAGAGGCGTCTGATGGGGGTTTGGAGGTTGTGGGGGAGCGGACGTTAACCTCCTTGTTGGACCCCTCGCGGCGGAAACTTGACCGGTGCCGCGGTGCGGAAAATCGGTTGGTTTACCGAAGGCTATGGAGTCTTTGAAACGGAAACGTGATTCGTTGGGCAACATGTCTGAAAGAGGTAGCTCATGGGGTAGCTCGCGAGAGAGGCAAGGGTCATGCAACTTTCTCTACACCGATTCAGATTAATCTCACCGTTGGGTCGGACGCATTATTGGAACAAGCTGCGGGTTCGCTCCAAGAGCTGCAAGGTTAACTATTGCGAATAGAAAGAGACCCTGCTGTGTCTCTGCGTCCGAGGGTCCAGAACTAACTTCCACCCCATTATCATCCTTGTCCCAGAGTCCAGACCAACAGAGCCAACAGGGGGCGGAGAAAGGCTACGTCCGGGGCAGTGGCAGAGAGAATGCGGAGTGCAGAATTGTTTTGCGCATGCGCACACGGTCCACCGGCATCCCCTTTTGGGCAATCCGAGATGCTCATCCCTTCTCCACGCCGATGAAGCTCCAGCCAACAACTCAGCGGAAAAGAAAGGTGAAGAAAAAGGTCGGTACAGTCCGGTCGTGAAGTGATGCAGTTGTGACGCCGCAAAATCTTCTCCTGACCTTCCCGTGGCCCCCCGGAGCACGCAACGCGCAAGCCTACGAGGGTCTGATGTTCTCGTGATTCTTATGATTCGACCGAGCCTCCCGGCCAAGACCCGAAGACCACTTGTCCTCCAGCCTCTGTACCCCCGCGTCGCCTTCCTTGGCGATCCACTGTTGGACGCTCCAGAAGGCCTTGAGATACGATATCCCGAGCGCGAAGTCCTCGAACCCGATCGACAGCCCCGTGACGGCCATTTTCCTCCTAATGAACCTCCCCTTGGCGTCCGGTGCCGCGTTCGGGGCCGCCACCAACATGATCCAGAGAAAAACCCCCGGGATCCGCTTCCATGTTGTCATGCTTACGCTCGTCAGCGCCAGGTACGCAGCCTCGAGCGTCTCGTTGTCGTAGAATCGAGATATCTGGCGCATCGACTTGATGGACCAGCTGTAGATCAGAGCAGCAATCCGGACGGTCTCGAGAATCCATTCCTCTTCCGATTTGATGATGGTGGGGCCGACTGCGCCTCTATCTCGCAGTTTGTCATACAGCCACGATGCGGTGGTGCGAATCTTCGATTTGCCGCTCGCCGAGGCCGATGCCGACGTGACGGAAACCGTGAGAAACCGTACGTCGTCCAGAATCTTGGCCGTTGATGCACATAGCCCAAGCTTCCCTGCGATGCTCTCGAATCGAGATGAGGACGCCAGCAATGGGCTGTCGTAGCAGTTGGGCCATGTCATTGGGACTGGGATTTCCTCATTCCGAGCCGGATCATTCTCCAGCCAGTAGAGGTCCGTCTCGAAGGCGCACGCAATCTCGTAGTCTGTACTGGTAATTTCACGATGAGTTCACTGTCATTTCTGGGTGTCGATCCGTACTTACAGAATTATGATAGACTCGCCCACAATATCCCCTAGTCCTCGCATGCCTTTACGAAGCTTAATCATGCGTTTGATGCCTCTCATATGAGCAAACATGCTTTCATCAGCGCCCCAGAACCACTTGAGAAGGATGTCAGTGTGACGAAAACAGCCCACGTAAGCTGGTAGCTTACCTCCATAACAACGAGATTTATGATGGAGCGGACCATCTCAACTGCGATGGCGTCAAAGGGTCGCTGCATGTAGTCTGCTACAATGGATAGCACCCGAGCCTTGAGAGCGAGAGACTCTGGGTTCTTTGAGATTTCGACACCTTGCTCAAGCGATTGAGTCGTCGACGACATAAGAATGCCGATGTTAGGAAACAGAGGGGATTGAAGCATCCACGGTAAAACCTCTGTGAGAAAGACAGGCGGTTGGCTCTGGCCATCGATCGACACCATATTAGGTGCGACAACCTCGATATCTGCGTTGGACAGTCAGACTTGACTGCCGAACATAGCGCTCAATACCTCACTTACAAAAGTGCAGAAGCTCTGCTGTTCTAGGGCCTTCAGGAAGCGGCATTCCATGGAGAGTCGTCACCTCTGTGAGTATCCCACCAATGGTAGCGGGACTGTTGTGGTAGAATGCCATCGGGTCGCCGTTTCCATCGAGGAAGAGGCTGGCACGGGCTTTCCCGTGCGCCAGGGCCTTGTCTTGATCTTTGAGGTCGGTGAAACAGTGCGATTCTGATTCTTCAAGGCTATAATCAGCGATATGTTTTGATCTGGTCTCTGCTCTGCGGCGACTCCGTACGACCAGAGTCTCCGGTAGGTTCAGGGACGTGGTTTCTGGTAAGGCTGTTGAATGACGGCCATGTAACGAAACCTCTAGTTGCTTCCCCGACCCCCTGCAAAGCGAGGACAAGTCAAAGGTTAGAACCTGGTCCTCGTACGCCGGCTTAGGGTTACACGAGCCGACCTGGATGATAGCACACTCCACGGGTGGGAAGCGCCTCGAGCAGTTCACGCATGGCGCGTCCGACTGCCGGATTATGCACTGCGGCCCCCTTAGTTTGCATCCGCCAGTGACGGGAAGACCTGAACAGGTCTAATCCGGGGATGTGGAACAGGTGTTCTCGTTGCTCACCTTCTGCTTCCGTCTCTGGCACTCGGTGCACGACTTCTGCACTCTCATCCGCCGCTTCGACGGGGGCTTCGACGACTCAGCGGCCATGGTGTTTGAAGATGCTCATTGGCATTATGAGGGAAACAAAACGTTCTCATGTTGGCGGTGTCTTTGGTGACGAGAGCTGAAAGAGAGTGTCTAGGCCGGTCCTTCAACCACTGATATGCCAGTGATTCAGCCACGGCTGGGCCATGGTGAGATAGCATCAACTCGGTTGGGGGATAGTACGGTGTAGCTGAGGTTATGATTGTGATATTCTAGTAAGCGTGCGCAATCGAGTAGGTACTTTAAACTTGGTGTTTCCCGCTTCGGATTGACGCATTCATCCTATTTGCCCCCCACCCTCGCTCACGGCTGCTCCAATCCCGCAGGGATTGATAGGCCGGTCATGCTGCCGGTGCCTGCCTGCTCGAGAAGGATTGGCTGCCTGCTCAGGTCGGCAGAGACGTAGCGCAAATCTTTCGGCGTAACTTCGAGAATCTACTAGACGACATTCAGATTCCGCCAAATCCTTCATCGCTTCGTTCGCCCTGTCCACTCGCTTATTTGTCTCAAAAAGTTTTGTCACTTATAAGGTCGAAATCCACACCGTGTCAACCAACACTCCTTTCTCCATCGTGTGATGCTTTAGACAACGTCGCCATGGCTGACGCCGTACCTCCTCCTCTCATCAATGGAAGCTGCCTCTGCGGTGCAGTCAAGTACACCGTCGCAGGAGGGCATCCTCTCACGGTACTCTGTCACTGCAACAGCTGCCGAAAATTCACTGGCTCATCATTTGGGGCCAACAGCCTGGTCGATAGAAAGGTACGTTCATTTGATGCCTTCAGCCGCAACTTGCCGACCGTTACTCATGCTGACGTCTTCGTTAAACAGAACCTCATCGTGCAAGACCCCGAGTCCAAGATCTCGGTGTACAGGGCCCAGACTGCCGACTCTGGTACTTCGCTGGCCCGCTCCTTCTGCAGCGCCTGCGGCTCTTCACTCTTCGTTGCCCATGAGAAGGATTTTCCAAACCAAGTCGCCGTTACTTCGGGGACCATGGATGGCGTGCAGGGTATCGAGGGCGCCAGCAGCGAGAGACTGTGGATGCCCAAGCTGGAATTCTTCTGTAAAAGGAAAGCAACGTGGTTATCAACCAAAGGTACGACGCAGAGAGAGACCATGTAACTATATGACGATGTCACCAATGGTCTTGAGATTACAGCGGTCTGTGTAGGAGCAATGTGGCTGACAAGGAAACCATTTTTTTTTGGCTATACCAACCGCTCTTCACTGGTAATGCGACAGCCGAGTTCTGTGAGCTTTGAACGAGTGTTTCCGCATCAAACGTACCTCTCGTGTGTGTCAATAAACACACGGCTAAGATCCCGACCAAGATCACCGGCAGGTCCCAACTCTCGGCATCATCCGTCTTCTGGGGCGGCGGCCCCATCTTTCACCAAGTGGGGAACGCATCTTCCGGTCGGAGACGGGCTCTGATTGCTGGAGAAACTTGTGCCGAAGTCAAACGCTGACTTACATCAAGCTAGCAGCCGACTGAGAGCCTACATTATCAACGATCTTCTAGAATAACATCCTTCACGAGTTCAACCTGCCCATTTGAGAAAAACAGCAGCGTAAAGTAATCATTTGGTGCCGTTACAATGACGACCCAGGAGGACGAAGCAGTTTTCCTCAATCCCGTCATTCCAGGCTTCAACCCGGACCCAACCGTCTGTATCGTTCCTGCAACCGAGTCAAGCCCTGCGACGTACTTCCTATCGACTTCGACATTTGAATATTTCCCAGGATGCGCCATTTACACCTCGACGGACCTCATCAACTGGAAACTCATCGGTCATGCACTTACACGCAAGAGCCAGATTGAGCTGAGAACTGTTGAGCCGGGAGCCGGAAGCTGGGCAAGCACGCTTCGATACCGGCCACGAGAAAAACGTTGGTATCTCGCAAACGGGCTTTTCCAAAGGTATCGGCCGACAAACGATGTAGGATTTCCTCCATGTTCCAGGAATGGCACAAGAGAGCAGCGCTCATGATGCGACCTAGGAACGCATCTTTCCGCGAGGGTTCTACGTATGGACTGACAACATCTGGGATGAAAACGCCTGGTCAGACCCTGTTTACTTTGATAACCCTGGATTTGATCAAGATGTACGTGTACATCTCTGACCAATCGTTTGGGTAGCTAACGCGTCATCCATCTCTTCTGGGACGACGATGGAAAAGTCTACCTGTCCACAACAATGCGGATGGGAACGCGTACCCCGGGGATGAAGTTGAAGGACTTCGCTATTCACATTTCAGAGATTGACATCGCTACAGGGAGAACCATCACCCCGCCTCAAGTGATCCGCGAATCCCCCTTCGGCATCGCCGAAGGCTCACACATCATTCGCAAAGGGAAGTATTATTATCTTTTCACTGCCGAAGGCGGTACGGAGGCTGGCCATCAGGAATGGGTTCTTAGAAGCGAAACGGGACCATACGGTCCGTGGGAGGGGCAAGGTAGGGCATTGTGGTACAACCGACCCGATGAGGAGGTCCAGAGGACTGGCCACTGCGACGTTTTTGAGGACTATCAAGGACGGTGGTGGTCTGTAATGCTTGGTGTTCGTCCTGTCAAGTTTGGGGACAAGTACATCGAGCCTCAAATGGGTCGAGAGACCTTCTTGGTTCGAGTCGACTGGCAGGACGACTGGCCCGTCTTTAACCAAGGCCGCAACATTACGCTTCAAACCGTTGGTAGGGAGCCAATCCAGAAGGTCGCTGTGGCAGACGAGAACAGAGTCAAGTGGAAGGCAGATCTGGCCAAGCCCTCTCTTGATATTGGATGGTACCACAAAAGTCAGTCTCCTTCCAGGTTTACCCTCGAAAAATTGCATTTAACTCTTTCAAGACACTCCAATCAAGACCTGTTACAGTCTTACAGAGCGTCCGGGCCACCTTAGACTTTACGGCAACTGCTTCGATCTCGACAGTCCTGAGTCACCAGCGATGCTGTTGAGGAAGCAGTCATCCTACAATGAGACACTAAGGGCGAAGATGCTGTTCAAACCCAGCAGAGCAGGATACGAGTCCGGTGTCACCGTTTGGTGGAGCCAGTATTCTTACGCTACCATTGGCATTGGTGCAGTTCAACCAGGAGGCGGAAGACCGGCTGTCCCAACCATCGTTAGGAGAGAGCCAACAGGCAAGATTAACGAACTCAGGGTAACAAATCTTCCAATCGGGGCTGGATACTTTACTGACTATGACAGCTCACGTACCCACTACTGGTGTCTGGCGATTCTTCGGGATCCTCTCTGGATCTGAACAAGCCCGTTCAACTTACGATCACAGCCAAGCCCACCGAGTACGAGATGAGCCTCTCTGTTGGTGAGGTAGAGACGAGACTTTCTTTCCCATCAGAGGCTTTGACCGTATTCCCTCCCGTCGGCGGGGCCTTTTGTGGCGTCATGTATGGCGTGTATTCAATCGGCCGAAGCGAACCAGTACTAGATCCCTCGGACTTCACCGATATTGAAATCTTGGAGACGTAGACTTAGACTATGTAGAATAAATACGTAGGTACAAAAAATCTTTGCATGCAAGCTAGATAATTTAGCTCCTAGACGAAGCAACGCCAAGGTCTAAAAGCAGATATTATCTTCAATCCTGGCCACAGAGCATTAGGAGAGTTGACCTCAATACGAGCTTTTATGTTTCCTGACGATCTGTACGCCTTCAATTTGATGAGGTGACTATCCTCGGTCCCCTCTAACCCAGTGTTGACTTCCAATTCTCTCCCTGGGTTACGAATGCTACGTTGGTTGTTAAATCTTGGCCTTGTCAAGTCCGATGGTGGCTTCGAGCTCTGATCAATAAATTCCAACCCAATTGCGATATCATGTTATTGTACAGACTCAAAGTAATTTCGTGTTCAGTTTAGAATGTCGGATACATCTTTCATAGGTATTCTGCCCCGGTGCGTGGGGAATACAAGATCTGCCTTGTCGACGACGGCTTGAACTTGGGAGCCCGCAAACATATCTCTTATTTTGAACCCAGTCGAAACATCTTGAGACCCCCCTAAGCTTTCTTCAACATTACTCTGCAAATATTTCTCCTGCTCGTCCTTCTCACAGTTAAATGCCCAGGAATAAGTACTGCTATTTCCCGTTCATTTGCTGAAGCCGATGTCTTCAAGCTCATCTCACAGACCGCACCGAATCTGCTGCTAGACACCTCAGCGGCCCTATTCTCTGGACTTTCCCAGCTAGATATGTGTTACCACTTCGTTAGCGTATCATCCCCAGAACAGCCTGTTATCGCCTTTGCTGCCGTAGGCCACTCCCCAGGTGTCATCGTCAACAGTTCCGGCTATTGCCCTAAGTCGGTAGGCTTCGTTGATGCAGACTTTAGGAACCGGTGTCACGGCTTTAGGTAAAACGGCTTCGAAACGGCTACAATGACATGGGGCTGCCTCCGCCGTCGTCGCTGCTGCGGCACTGACAACCCAGCGGTTATCGTTAACATCAACAGGAATGCCGTCTACAACATGCATGTACCTGGCCTGAGCGGCTACGGTGTGAACAAGGCGGCGATACTGGGTTTTTATTGTGTGTGTATGTGTGTGTGTGTGTGTATGTGTGTGTGTGTGTTGAACGACGACGTATTTATATCGGAGACGCGATGCAGTCAGCCATTGTTGGGGAAGTTGAGACCCAGGCCACAACCGACGATTTTGCCGCCTGAAGCGCCTCCGAGGAGGGTTGTTTCTCTGAGATGCCGGTCTTCTTGGGTCAATTGGAACGTGGAGAGGTTGTGTTTTTAGTAAGGTGTGATATTTGACGAGGATCTCTAGGGAAGCAGTAACAAAGGGGCCTGAAACTAGAGAAGTGTCATGAAGAACGTAGCTCGACGTTGATGGGTGTTGCTTTGAACCTCACGGAATTTTCTTCCGAGTTAAGAACAATTGGTGGAAGAAGATAAGGCCGCAATGTCCAAGGTGCAAGATCAAATTCATTGCTTAGTCTAGCATCGTGGGAAATACGAAAGCTTTACACGTGCACAGAAGGAGAATTCAGTGGTGGATCTTCCCGAGTCCCTGGAATTGGCACCATCCGCGTGACCAAGTGGCAGCAATCTCTTTGAGTCGTGTTTGAACATATGAAGTAGCGGCGTGCCGCGTCTCTGGGTCCTCTCGCCTAGGCCGGAGATAAGAAAAGGACTTGTCCAACCCACCTATGGGGGTCTATCAAGGCAACATCTGCACAATGCACTGCCCTCGGAAAGTCCCAGCGGTGGCCGGGCATCTAACTGGGCCAGCCCCAAACCCGACGAGCCCTAGACCCTGGAACTGGACTAGAGTAGGTGTTCCACCCCTTTCTTTACGCCGTCCCCCTACCCCTGTTGAACTTGTTCACCACCTCGTCGGTTTACCCCACGTTTCTCCACGTTTGTCGGGGGAAGGGATGTTGAAGCCAAGACACAGGCGAGGGGCCGTCTCTCAGATGTCCCAAAATGGTGACGATGCTAACGGCCGAGGAGCCCCCACTCATCGGGCACCGCCAATATTGGAGGCGGACGTCTATTGGTCTGGTTCTCGACACAGGTGTTAGATGATTGGCTTTTACATGGATATGGATGGAAACACCTAGCTTCATGGTTTGGGTCTTGAAATCTGGTCCGCTATGCATATGGCCCATAGATTTTCGAGTGAGTGACGATGAAACTTAGCCTAGCTTGCAGTATTTCGTATTTTCAGACTAGACCAGTATCACGTACTCACGTAAATATGATTATCTTACGTTCACGTAATTTATTACAAACTGCAAATAACTATAATTGGGTGTCTTTGATATGAGATAAGTTCAACAGGTGTGATCAAGAATAATCGGGGTTATCCCCTTCCTGCTCTGTTCCCTTCTCTATGGCAGTTGCCCCTGACGCAGCTGTGCTCCTTCACGTATGAGACCCCAATCAAATCAAGAACTGAAAATGCTCCAAATTTCATAAGTCCATTAGACGGTGTATCGGAAAAAGGTAGCATTGTCACCCTTGTGGCGTTCAGCGGCTCTCTCCTCGGCAGTGTACTGAGCAGGGTCCTTGTACTCGCGGTCTCGGCGGGCGTTCTCGCGACGCAAGTAAAGGGTCATAAAGATAGAGAGGCACATGGACATGGTCAATGTCGATAATAGCGTGCCATGGCCGGGGTAGTAGTGGGGTTTGTCCTTGGCCTGGTAGAGGAAACCAGCGATGGCACCACCAAGGTTACCGAAACCTGCACCATGTTAGTGGTCGACCTCCGCAAAAGAAGAGGTTGGTGCTGAATTTTACATACCGACATGCATAGCAATACCAACGCCCCGCTTGACTGAACCCCCAATGTTGTTGCCGTTCCAGGCGACTCCTTGAGGGACGTTGGGGTAGATGCCGGAGGCAGCAAAGAAACAACCAGCATATTTGACACCATTGCTCTGGGAAGATAGAAGCATGATGAAGCCAGCCATACTGAAGAGACGGATTAGTCGCTGATTTCTCATCACGTAGGGGCGGAACAAAGGACGTACCCAACAAGACAGAAGAAGATCATGTAGATACCGCGTTGGCGGTGACGATCAGCCAACCACCCGCCGCCGATACAGCAGGCGCAGGCCACGATATAAGGGGGTACAGTCATCAACTGGGCCGTCTCATTGGTGTAACCCAATCCGCTGACGATCGTGGGGAGGAAGAGGGAGTAGGAGTACAGAGGAGTATAGACTCCGATGGTGATGAACTAAAAGATTGTTAGTACAACACCCTGGTACAGCAAGTTCTGGCACGTTCTACACTGACCATATGTACCCAAATCTTCCAGTCTTTCAGAGCGTCCTTGAAGTAAACCATGCTAAACTCGTCGGCAAGCGCAGAACGGTCCTGCTCAAGGCGACGAGTGACTTCCTCCTTCTCGGCAACAGTGAGGAACTTAGCAGTAGCAGGGTAGTCATTCATGATGAAGAAGGCGGCGATAGCTTTGAGAAAAGGAACGCTTATAGTTAGTGTTCAGTTGTTAAGCGGATTATCTGCCCTCCAGTCCCAACTTACCAACGGCGAGAGTGAGGATACCCTCAAGGATGAAAATCCAAGCCCAACCGGGCCTGCCTCCAACTCCATCCATCTCAACAATACCCCGAGCAAGAAGACCTCCGAAAGCACCGGCAGCGGTGGCAGCAGAGAAGAAGATGGCCATGCGGAGACCACACTCATGGCGTCGGTACCACATAGTAATGCTGTGGACAAGAGAGTCAGATGGTGAGGGATAATGAGATAGTCCAGGATGAGGAATACTTACTAGTAGGTGATACCGGGGAACAAACCACCCTCGGCGAGACCGAGAGCCATGCGAGAGGCCAATAGTCCCGGGTAGTTGTGGACAAGACCCATAAGGGTGCAGCAGACACCCCAAGCGACCATAATGGAGGGTATCCAGATGGAAGGGCGGAAGCGCTTCATGGCCAAGTTGGAGGGAATTTCGGCAGCGACATACCAGGGGAAAAAGACGGACAGAGCCACGTTGTAATCAAGACCCTTCATGCCGAGGTCCGCTTCCAGACCAGCGAGACGAGCATTGCCAATGTTGGTGCGGTCCAAGAAGGACAGCAGATACAAGAGGGCAAGGAAAGGAATCAGGGTCCAGTCGATTTTGCGGATGAGTCTCTTAGTGGCGGCTTGGTCAAATCCGCCTCTATCAGGGTCGCTCGCATACTCGACCTCGATGGATGGGTTGGCAGTAACGTCCGCCTTGACGTCTTTCTCAGAGGTGGACATCTTGGGTCTATAGTGACTTGCGGGTCGGCTTCAGGACGTAGTTGTTATGAATATCAAGTCCGGCAAGAGAGACGGCGGAGAGAAAAGCTGAGGCGAGGTGGAAAATAAATAACACTCCCAAACACCGGCGCTTTTGTTTTGGAGAGAGATGGTTAACTGGCGGGTGAATGAGGCTTTTAAGACAGCCGGCGCCAAAGAAACCAAACGTCGATGATTGTCTCGGAAGACAGTTAATTGAGTGAGACTCTGAAGCCGATAGAGGCGACACAAGGTGAAATTGGCGAAGACGAAGCTAATCAGTATTACGGCAAGTAACCGGTGTCGATGCCGGAAGAAAAGCGTCGCACGTGGGGTTGGAGTATTGTCGTGGTTGGCCAAAGACTGAGGCCCAAGGCGTGTGTTGTTAGTCTATCACACAGAGCCAGATGAGTCCGGGTGGGTGAAATATGGCAAGAGTAACCAGTCGCAAATGCAGGTGCGAGAGCAAGTGCAAGAGCAAGTGAGGCAGGAGCCGAGTATGGCAAGAGAAAAGAACGAAGGGGGAGAGGAAGGAGGTGAGACCGGCGACGTGAAGAACCCCGGGGAAGAAGCTGTCCTCTTTAAATGACTACAAGTAATGGGCGAAGGAACCCGGCCACCTCGAGCGGGTATATTAGCACCCTGTCTGGTGTACCCAGCCAGGTGGGCAAGGCAGTTAGTTGGAAGACACATAAGACTCAACCCCGGAGACTTAGTCTCTTGGCAATCTGTGTAATATCCATGGGGTTTCGAGAAAGGATTGAAAAAAATGAAAACCCCCTGTCCAAAGTCCGGATGTCTCGCTGGTGCTATTTTGGCTGGGGTTGCGATATGAGGAGTACGTACCCCCCTACGTTGCCTTACATTACACTACTTTGATTTGCACCGCGTCAATGGTCAAAAGCTACCTTAACTACTTGGTAGCAAGAGATACATGCTGGCTGCAGAGGCAGGCCATTGGTACCGCTGCAAACCACACATCTAAAGCAGCTACATTCTCACTGTATGGCGGCATTGGTGTCGTCGTGTCGCAGATGCAACTCTACCGCTTCTCAGGATCCAGATCCTGTCAGCTTATACCGTTCTTGATCAATACCTGCTGCCTCCGGTCCAGCCATAGGCTGCTCGCTATCGCATATCACCCGTCCTTCTATGCACATCTTGCTTTAGCGCAGCTGAGGGACAGATGATCCGTTGGGGCCAGATGTTCCTGTCCTCCTCTTCTCTTGCCGCAATATACTTAGAATAAGCCAAGGTAGCAACGAAGGAATATTCCATCGACAAACATAGAGTGGCCGTGTGCGGGTGAGCCAGACCTGAGAAATCATCGCAGGACACGACAACCATACTCCAACTCCTCATGCCAAAAAAGAAAAGAAAATCACGTCTACATTGCATTTTTCCTTCATAATAGAGAGACAGAGTGCTTACCGAAACACACACACACACACACACACACACACAAAAGCCCAAGAAAGGCATGGAAAAATCAAGCTACACCAAGCCAACGGCTGCATCATCATCACCACCCCATCTCAGGACGCTCCGTCCTTATCCCCCCGGGAAACCAACTCTAGGTGCTTGCTTCCTCAGCGATCAATCTTTCCCCCGCACGCCAATGTCACAGTCATCTCAGTTACTCCGTCTGGCCTCAAGTACCCTCCCCTCCCCCCTGTGCTTGGTGATATTGCCAAGAAGCGCCAAGCTGGGGGCCCCCAACCTCAACCATGTCAGCCAGTCCCCCAGTGAGTGGAAATCGGGCTTTTCTGTGGCTTTGTATCTCCAATTAACCGTCTAAACAACATCAAAGGTCCCAACGTGCCAGCGTTGGCGCCACCTCTACGGATAATCAGTAACTGTGGTGTGCATACCTCAGGCACTATCGCAACCAGAGGATTTGCGCACACAAACCATCCGTATCCATAGTACACTCATTGACAAATTCAGAGCAGATCATCCTCGCCAACTGTAGGTACGTGTGTCAAACGCCGTGAGTGTGTACTTGTGCATGCAAGTCAGAGCCCTAGGCCGCCGGTTTGCGACTCAGGTTGCCCTAGCTAACAAGGAATGTAGCAGTCCAACTATGCAATTCTATGAATGCGTCCACTGCATTGGGTTGCTATATTGGACGAACCTGGCATTTCATCTACGAACCTGATGACCAGGGGCTCTCTGTCTCAAACCACACCAGCCTAAATGGGCTGGGTGGAATGGCGGCTAGCCAGGCCGTCGCCCCGCGCATAATCCGTGAATTGCGTCGCACCGGACCGAAGCCATGGTTGAGACACTGAAAGAGGTTTCCGAATCTTGAGGACGAGATACGAGGAACTTCTGGGTCCCTGCCACAGTCGCACTGGGTGTGCAAGCATCCAAACTCTGTTCTGCCGACCAACGTCGCTCTTGAAAAGCTTCCTAGAGGCTATATCTTCGGGCCCTGTCGTGGTTCCGGATATACAAGCAACGCAATGCCAACCCGGCCAGGTTTTCGGAACACGGTGCACAAAAAGGAAGTCAATCTTCGTGTTGAAGAAGGCGGCTCTTTCTCTGCTTCCTATGACTCTGCCGTGCCATGGCGTGGCATACGGCAGCCAAGAAAACGAGTGCCCTGCTGCCATGTGCCTTTACACCGAGACGAGAGATGTTCCCTCCCATCCTTGAAGCCACAAAGACAATACACAAGTAACATGGACAGTCGAGCGTCTGGCGATCCTCGATGCTCAATTGAGGGCGACATGACGAGAGTTCTTGGCTTACTTGGCGGCCACGTGTAGGGAAGGGTTAAATCATGATTAGCGCCGGTCGAACGGAATATCTTTCTCGATGGGCTACTGCTCGAGCGGGCGAGGAAGTGGCGACAAGTCTGGAGGCGCAGTATGGTAGGGAGGTTAACGGGAGTTAGGGCGAGTCTTGTGGTGAGAGGGGAGAGAGGGCGCCGCGATAGGAGACCATGCGGTTGCGGTCAAGACGGGATGGGATGCGGACGGGGGGAGGAAGGAAGGGAGGGAGTGAAGAGATCGGCCAGGAGGGGGTGCAGTACTGAATAAACAGTCGCGGGACGCTTCAGAAGGTTGAAGAGAGACTAGGAAGGCTTGTGAAGGGGCGTCTAAAGAGAATCAACTGTTGGTCCGGTACGCAAGGAGGATGGCGACGGATAGTCTCTGAGACACTCATTCTCACTTTTCACTCACTCACGACAGGGGACCTTGAGGCGAGTGGTGGCCAAGTAAGGCTAGTGAGTAGTGTAAGAGAGGGAGGGACGTACTCCTTACCCGCAACCTTGACATTGGCCTCAGTTTTCGCGTCTTTTTGACTCTTGAAAGCTGAGAGAATGATGTGGGGGAGATGGGAAAGATGGGAAAAGTGCGGGAGGTCCAGAACAGGACTAACAGGGGTTCCCGGGCACCCGAACCGAATAAGGCAAGAGAGCCGAACGTCGATTGAGTATCCGACAGCTTGGCACGCGCTAGCAGCTCCGCCACTCATCTGAGTGCAGCCCGAATGGCCAATCAACTGACACGCGTATCTTCCCCGCTGATTCCGACTACCTATGTGAAAGAGACAGGGTGATTGACCAAGGGCTAAGACGAGGGACGCCCTGGCTTTTCCAGGACTGCGTCCGAAGGTCGCTGGTCGGGCGTTTGTGTGTACACGTACGGGACTGCGGACTGGAGACTGGGGAAGAATGGAGAAGGACGGGGACGGGTAACGGTACTGGAAAAGATGGGGGAGGGGCCGCCAAACATCCACCCTCGCTGTCCTCTCTGTTAGTCTCCCTGGCCATCGGGTGACCAAAAAACGGGCCGCTTCACTAGTTAGGTACTACTCGCTATCTATCCTATCCTAGATACCCCTCGTGCCCTCCTTGTTTGCTTTTCACCGACGAATTAAAAAACGAGGAAGATGAGAAATACAAAGAAAACATTCTACAGTGTTGAATTGCGTTTGTTTCACCCTTTCGGAGGGTGTCTTGCGGTGGCTTTGGTGCCAGCGTCTGGAGAGTAATGAGTTTGAGGATGGCATATTATCTTGCACCCCCTTACCTAAGGTAGGTAGGTATCTTTGGCGTACCCTGGCCCTCTGGGCGCTGGACGTTGGGAACGGGGACGGGGATCATGCCGAGACCATCAGGCGGACGAAACAAGACGAGATGGGAGGTGATCGGCACACGCTGGATAACAGTCAAAAGATGGATGGAGGTTGGGTTCTTGCCAGTGTAATAATGACACGGCGCCCGTAAACGGTGCATCTCAATGTCAAAATTCGTATCAAGAGTCTGGTAAGTACCGAGGCAGGTTGCCGCGCGAATAGGTACGCCTACTGGTACGAACCCATTGGGCAAAGTTAAAGAGGCTAAAGTGAGGAGAGAGAAGTTCCCTCGGCCCTAGTGGCCACCGGTCTAGGCTGTGTACTTGGGGGCATCTTGGCAATCGGGGAAAGCAGTGAAAGCTGGCAGTTGTACAAGATCGTCCGAATGATGGAGCGTTCAAGCCGTACCAAGCAATACCGACAAAGGCAATCATGTTCACATGACTCACCCACCTCTCTCAGCGCAGGGGTAATGTGGGCTTGCAAGTCAAAGGAATTGGTATAGGTAGGCACAAGGCGATAAATGCATGAGAGAGAGAGGGGGGGGAAGGCGCTCTCCAACCGTTGCTTACCCCATGATTTCGATTTTAACAGCGCGTCGCGACGACCCCGCCAGATTAGGTTTAAGTTTAGGCACGTTGGGTGAGAAAATGGCAATGGTCTCCCCACTTTATGCGTCCAGGCCTCGATTGGATCAGGTTGCCTGGCCGCTGGAACGGCCTGGTCTGGGCTGGGGACAGTAACCCCACTTGGTGCATCGCTAGGTACCTTCCCCAACGTCCCACACCCGAGTCTGGTTCAGTGCAAGCTGTCGTCGCAATTGGCAGGGGTGGGGTCATGTTCATCCAGTGATATGACCCTGAGGGGAACCTGCCTTCCCTTTCTTCCTGTGAAGTGCAGTCGGACTAGAGTTCGGACCACTTGCTCACTCACCAGCTACTGACTAGGTATGCTTTCCCTCGGTTCTCTCTCTCTCTCTCTCTCCCTCCCCCAACGACGTGACAAAGGATGGAGACGAACCTTGTCATGGAACGCAGCAGACACTAATTACACCTCACCACTGGCCCAAGTACCCTCCTGGTTCTTAGCCAGGACGAAGGAACTGAATCGAGCCAGGATGAAGCTTATGCTTAGAAGCAAACCACCACAGCCCGCCAATTTCAAGCCTCTCCTGTGTTTGGCTCCCAGCACAGCAATGTTGACAAATTCCATCTCGCTCCGCTTCTGACTGAAATCGCCGACGACCAACTCCCTTCTTCTCTAGCCCCCCAACCCCGTTCGCTTCCACATCCGCAGCCGCAGCCGCAGCCGCAGCCGCATCCTTCTTCTTTCCCATTCTAGATATGCCACATCTCTCTCATCTCGCCTGCAGCCTGCGGTACCCAACTTGCAGAATACCACCCTGGTTCTCGCCGCCTCGCCTTACCATCCACCCTTGATACGCACTATCCCAACTCCCATGGTCCTGCGCCAGCCCTAGCAAAGGTCCCTTGCCTCGGTCTACAGAGAACCGGTTGGCATTGGTGGACGACGCCGCCGCATCATGCCCGTTGTTGCAGCGCGCTGCCATTAACTTCTATGCCATCATACTGACAGTCTCTGTCTGCATCTTTGTCGGTCGCCTGCGGAGCGCTATCCGTGGGTGCTGACTAGGCTTGCACACATGATGAATACATCGCCGAGTGATGAATACGACGCTGACGGACGACAGGGACTCTTCCGTCTGCTCCTGCATGCGAACCAGCCAAGCAAAGTCAACAACCACCATTTGCATATCAGCCCCCCGGTTTGTTCCATGTCACAGCTGCGCGTCGTCCAATGACCAGGATTACGAGGAAGGGGAAAGTGAGAAGGGGGGGGAGGGTTTTGGTCAAGGGCTTCCTCGGATCCTCCCTACTCAATCTTCTGCATTGGCCGAGACCTGTGCCGCATCTACAACAGCCCAGGCTCAACAACATGAAAAAGTTCTCGGCAACCCTTGGCAGCAGGATATGCTTTTGCTTTTGCTTTCTCTGCTTCCCCGGACTCCGATACCGTCCCCGTTGTCCCGGATTTCCAGTCTCAGAGCCGGAGGCCAATCACCGCCGCCTTCGTGATGTTCTTCACCTTACTGCAAAACATGTTTCCTCGTGGTGTCTTCTCGCTGTATGCTGAGTCTATTTCAACGGCGTCTTGAATGAACCGAAATGTCTTGCGTGCGTTCCGGTTGCACGGGGCTGACCCGAGCTCAAAGAGAGAAGCGAACCCTTTGGAAACACAATCTACCAAGACAACCTTGCTCTCTACACCTGTCACAAATGTCGTGGGCATGGAAAAAGTGCTTCGTCTGCGACCAAAGGTGTGCCGTTGGTGATTAATCTCAGTTACTGGCTCGATAGCTTGCGGCAGCTTAACATTGTCTTCAGGTAGACTGGGGTAGGCAACCCCAATGTGCGCCACTGGTGCACGAATGGACGGAACCACGCGTCCTTGGCATTTCATCAAGTTTTTCCGGTGACGTCCACGCCATTTGGTTTCTCAATCACATTCGTAACGTCTCATTGGATCATGACCCAGTCCATGGGTCGGACGAAAGTCTGTCTGGGAGCCGAGCTTCCTTCAGAATCACATGGTAGTCTTGACAGAGATCCAAAGTCTATCAAGGATACCATGGTTTCCCATAACTTGATGTCCTTCGATTCCAATACCGCGTGTCAGCCCACTTGGACCCAACCTTAGAGCATTCCGCAACCCCCTTGCCCCCCCGATGCCTCGCCAACTGGCTGAGATATGGTGCGATACTGTATGTAGTGGTTGTCTGCTTATCGAAAATACCGATCTCCCTCACTTGTGATTGTTAGCAGAACTACCCACGCGCTTTTAATAAAAGAAGCACCAATCAAGTAGGGCATAGACAGGAAGCGCATCTCAACACTTGCTTCTCGGGGTTCGATGTGAACAGTAACTGGTGTCAGCAGAAAACCCACTTTATGGAAATTTATAAGATATGAAGCACGACAACGCCTAATGCTGCCTTGGGCCTCGTGCCCTTCGCAGTCTGGAAGGCTGCTTCCCGAGTGCATATCGATGGTAGTTAGCCTCAAGGTCCCTCCAGATGTCACCTATAGGTGTCGATACTGTTCATTGACACAAAAACAGCGTCCTAAATAGCAGCGGAGTCCCAATGTCAAGATATACAACCCTAACTCGGGACAGGCTCAGAACAAGTGCAAGATCCCCGCCACAAGCTGTGAGACCCTCGTACGCTTCGTCCGTAATCCAACGTAACTTGCCCATTGACTTTCCTGCACGAGGTGCTTCTGTCAGGAGTGAATCGATAGTGTGGTGTTTCACGTAAGCTGTCTATATGATATCAACTGGTCATCTCCATGATCGCTTACTCCTTCTGCACAGCATTCATACCTCAACAAAGGCTTCCTTGACATGCCATCTCGAGACCAAGGGGCATCAGGGAGCAACATCAATGAGATAGAGTAGCGAGCAGACATTTCGGGACTTCAGCCACTATTGTTTAAGGAGATACCGAAGCAGCTATGGCGATCTAGACCCGAGTCCGTGGGTGATAAATAAAAACCAACTGCTCAGTCCAGACCAGCCCCAAGAGCCAATCTCCTGCCTCACCGAACTCACGGACGAGCCCATATCAAAGTTCACGCCTTGAAGGGACAATGAGCATCAGTCATTCTCGTCTCTATTATAAATATTCTCGTTATCTGGAGCCATGCCCAAGACATGGAGTCTCTCGTGTTTTCGTGCCTTCTCAGTCTGGCTGACTCCACGGGGAGCTGCACAAGCTGGCAGGGTCCCATATTAGGGTTGAATTGAAGACTCATGCATGCTTTGAAAGCCGCCACGTTCGTTCCCGGATCTATCTCCGTCCTCGCTGCCGGCCAATGTTTTTCTCTCGGAATATGCTAACCGGCTGCTCCAAGAAAGCCTTCACCTACAGGTCAATCATTATTTTTCGAAGCAATATACTCTATCTGCCTTGACGACTGTTCCACAAGGAGCTGAGCTACGGAACTACTCTATGTATGTGGTTCTGAGCAAGCGAGCTGGTTGAGGAAGATTGGACTCAAATCGGATGAGTGCCGACATGACCTGGTTGGAGATGGGCACGAGATGACACACGCACAGCTGATCAATCCCAGAATAAATGTTGTCGGGCCCAAAGAGTCTTTCTTCCTTTTCCATTGGACGAACCCATTCGTCTAGAGGGCACTGATGGTATACCAGTGCCACACAAGGGCTCCCCTCGGCCAGGTGCGTGTGCGATGCCGCATCAACCCATCGTTATCCGGGAGAGGGTCCGCATCGATGATTGTAACCTTACTGGCACCTCGATGGAAGAGTCCAAGAAGTACAGGATACAGTGTATATCAATTACTGGCCAGTGGGGGAACCAGCAGCATGCGATAATGCGCGCATCACTTGTTGGGTAATCTAAATTCATCGCGGCCTTACGATCGCATCATTCGACAACGGTCCAGTGGTATCAGCAGCTAACACGATGGAGCCCCCGTGGATGAACGGAGAACGATCCATAATTCCCGAAGACTGGCATCGGAGGTATAGGGTTCACCGAAGTGGGAGCGCGACTACGTACCTGTACAGTGCTGGCGAAAGGCACAGTGTGGCTGGTAACCGAGGAAAGGTTAGCGACGACTTACTCCCGTGGCCCCTGCGTCATCACCACCACCGGCAGATACCTACTGGGTCTCCAACCCCAGTCGTTCAATTAAAGGCAGAACGCGGCCCCGCCACTCCAGACGCGCTCCTGACGCGACTTTTCACGAGTCTCTTTACTCCTGGCGCGTCACCCTGGCACCAGCTCTTCTACCTCAAGGCAAAGCAAAGCAGGGCCCTCCGACTCTAGCTTCAACAAACCCAATTAATTCCTACACCACTAGACAACCGTGGGATTTATTTCGCACTGGGCCATACATGCCGAATTCATTTCATTGAGCACGCCGACTTTCCTCCTTCTGCCCGTCAACCAACTGCAACCTGTCAAGCTGTTTCTGAAAAGCCCACCAGCTTCACCACCGTTATTTCCTTCGCCTTCTCTTCTGTTGTCTTTTCAGTCAATTCCCCCTCTAGCCAGTAACAAGAGATTCCCTCCATTGAACGCCATCATGGGAGAGAGATCCTCCTCGGTGGCCCGCACACCAGCCAAAACCCCCTCGACACTCAAGCGCCAACCATCGTCATCGGCCGGAACCCAAAAGACTATTGTCCAGTTCTTCTCCAAGTCTGCCAATGCCTCCTCTCGCTCTACCCCTAAGCCCACGGCTTCGGCCCCCGATTCGTCTCCATGCTTGAGAGAGTCGACCCGAACGAATACTCTTTCTAGAGCTCCGCAACCTTCGAGCATGACCCCCGTGCCGAGCAGTGATGCATTTGAACCCGCGAGCTCTCAGGAGAACATGGTCACTTCCGCTGTCAAGGTAGCTGCTGATGACGCCCTACCATCTCCATCTACCCCGGCTGAGACTGTCGATCTGCAGGTTGACACTTTCCGGCCACCTCTGCCCTCTTCGAGCCCGACTCGAAAGGTACGGTTCCAATGCTCTCTTGCACGGCTTATTCGTACTAACCCATCAATCATTTAGTCCAGGAAGCCGATCAACTACGCCGAGCCTTCCGACGAAGAGGATGATGATCCTTTTGTTCGTATCCGAGCATCAGGCACCCGCCGCCGTACCAAGACACCGGCTGCCATTGCTGACGACGGTGACGACTATGAGGACGCTGGGAGCAATGGCGCAGCCGATGAGGACGATGGTTAGTCCTCGATAAGCTTTTTGAAACTCAATCTAATGTTCCATCCAGACCTGCTTGATTTCGTCGTTAGCGACGAGTCAGATGCACCTTCGCAGTCGAAAAAGCGCAAGCGCCGCGAATCGACAAAGGCAACGCAGTCCCGAAAGAAATCGAATGTCTCGTCCCCGATCAACGAAGATCAATATGACGACGACGACATTGATGAGGCTATGCTAGATATCCCCACTACCTCAACCGCTCAGCAGTGGCGTTACGACCCGAACAGCGTTGTTGCTGCCAAAAGCCGGACAGCTATTGCATCAACAGCCCGCCGTGCTACGGTGCCCAAGGGCAAAGAGAAAGCACACACTAGGGAGCCAGAGGACCGTTATCCTTGGCTCGCCAACATCGTTGACATGAACAAGAAAGCTCCAGGCGACCCAGACCATGATCCGTCCACTGTCTATATCCCGCCCATGGCATGGAACAAGTTTTCCCCTTTCGAGAAGCAGTATTGGGAGATTAAGCAAAAGCTGTGGGACACTGTCGTCTTCTTCAAGAAGGGCAAGTTCTATGAGCTTTACGAGAATGACGCCACCATTGGTCATCAGCTTTTCGATTTGAAGCTTACGGATCGCGTCAATATGCGCATGGTTGGCGTTCCAGAGAGCTCTCTTGATATGTGGGTCAATCAGTTCGTCGCCAAAGGGTACAAAGTTGCCCGGGTTGACCAGATGGAGTCCGCCCTTGGTAAAGAAATGAGAGAGAGGGACGACACTTTGGCAAAGAGCAAGAAAACCGACAAAATCATCCGCCGGGAGCTGGCATGTATTTTGACCGGCGGTACCCTCGTCGACGGAAGCATGTTGCAGGACGACCTCGCCACATACTGTGCCTCCATCAAGGAGTCGACCATTGACGACAAGCCTGCATTTGGCATCACGTTTGTGGATTGCGCAACTGGTCAATTCTTCATCTCGGAATTTGAGGACGATGCTGATCTGACAAAATTCGAGACATTTGTCGCCCAGACCAGCCCGAGAGAGCTGATATTGGAGAAGTCCCGGATTTCGACAAAGGCTCTTCGGATTCTGAAGAACAACACGTCGCCTATGACCATTTGGAATTACCTCAAACCAAGCAGCGAGTTCTGGGACGCCGATGTCAGTCGCCGGGAGCTGGACAATAGCGGCTACTTCGCCAAAGAGGATGGCGGCGAAGAAGCCTGGCCCGAGACATTGGCTCAAGCTAGAAACAAGGATTTGCTCATGTCTGCTTTTGGCGCCTTGGTCCAATACCTCAGAGTATTGAAACTGGAGGGCGATCTACTGTCTCAGGGTAACTTTGAGTGGTACACACCCATTCGGCGCAATGGTACACTCATCCTGGACGGCCAGACTCTTATTAACTTGGAGGTCTTCTCCAACACCGTGAATGGCGGACCTGAAGGCTCACTGTTCACTCTTCTCAACCGATGCGTTACCCCGTTTGGCAAACGGCTGTTCCGCCAGTGGGTGTGCCATCCTCTTTGCGACATCAAGAAGATCAACGAGCGGCTCGATGCCGTCGACATGCTTAACTCTGACAGAGGCGTGCGAGAGCAGTTTACATCTCAAATGACAAAGATGCCAGACCTGGAGCGCCTCATCTCTAGGATACACGCTGCGTCGTGCAAGCCGGAAGACTTTGTGCGTGTTCTGGAAGGTTTCGAACAGATTGAGTACACCATGAGTCTTCTGAGTGCATTTGGTGGCGGCAACGGTCTCGTTGACCGGCTTCTGGCTTCCATGCCCAATCTTAGCGAACCTCTTTCCTACTGGAAGACCGCTTTTGATCGGAAGAAGGCTAAGGATGAGAGAATTTTCATCCCAGAACGGAGCATCGAGCAAGATTTCGACAACAGCCAAGATCGCATCGAGGAAATCAAACAGGAGCTCCAGACGCTACTCGGAAAGAAGAAGTCAGAGTTGAAGTGCAAGACACTAAAGTTCACCGACGTGGGCAAGGAGATTTACCAGATTGAGGCCCCCAAGGCTGTGAAGGTGCCGAGCAACTGGCGCCAAATGTCAGCAACTTCAAGTGTCAAGCGGTATTACTTCGAAGAACTTACAGAACTGGTGCGCGAACTGCAGGAAGCGGAGGAAACGCATTCACAGATCGTCAAAGAGGTTGCCCAGCGGTTCTTCCGGCGTTTCGATGCAGACTACGAGACGTGGTCACAGTCAATCAGAATCATATCGCAGCTCGACTGTCTCATTAGTCTTGCCAAGGCGTCGTCCTCGCTGGGCGAACCAAGCTGCCGCCCACAGTTTGTCGACCAGGAACGCAGCGTTGTCGAGTTCGAAGAGCTGCGCCATCCCTGTATGCTGAACGCCGTCGCCGATTTCATCCCCAACGATGTACAGCTCGGTGGCGACTCTGCAAAGATAAACCTTTTGACAGGTGCGAACGCCGCGGGCAAATCCACCGTATTGCGAATGGTTGGTAGAATCATGACATCCCCCTAAAATCACTGCTAACCGGAACAGTCTTGCATCGCCGTCATCATGGCACAAATTGGGTGCTATGTACCAGCTAAATTCGCTCGACTGACACCTGTCGACCGAATCATGTCACGATTGGGAGCTAACGACAATATTTTTGCTTCTCAGTCGACTTTCTTTGTGGAGTTGTCGGAAACCAAAAAGATCCTGTCAGAGGCCACACCTCGGTCGTTGGTCATCCTGGACGAACTGGGACGTGGAACCAGTTCCTACGACGGTGTAGCAGTTGCACAGGCTGTCTTGCATCATGTGGCGACACATGTGGGCTGCGTGGGCTTCTTCGCGACTCACTACCATTCTCTCGCCACGGAGTTTGAGAATCACCCCGAGATCCGGCCTCGCCGCATGCAAATCCACGTCGACGAGGAGCAGCGGCGTGTGACGTTCCTCTACAAGCTGGAGGATGGTGTCGCTGAGGGCAGTTTTGGAATGCACTGCGCAGCCATGTGCGGCATCTCCAATCGTGTCATTGAGCGTGCCGAGGTAGCAGCCAGGGAATGGGAACACACCAGCAGGCTCAAGGAGAGCTTGGAGAAGGCCAAATCAGGCTGCTATATCCCCCTCGGCATTTTAAGCGACGTATCGTCTCTGCTCAATGGTGGCGATGAGATCGAAAAAAGTGGTATCGAAGTATTGCTTAGGGCTGTCGAGGCACTTTAGAGTGTGTTGAACTGCTTGTACAGGCGTAATTGCTGGGTTAAATTGTGCTCGTAATGGCTGCTTTTCTTTGTAGCAGGATAAGGTCGTTAAGTGTATTAGGAGTTTTAGTAGAACCAATGTGAAGTAAACTAAGTTTAACGTAGTCTATAAGTAAGTAAGCTACTTTTCTGAACTTTTGTATAACGTACATGCATAGCAAGTGGCCCATCACAGCAAGTGGCCCACCTTCTCCTTATTTCCAGACTCTTTACCTTTACATCTACTTTGCTCTACGTACAATAATGCATTCTTTTAAAATAAAAGCTATATTTTCCTTACACTTAAAGGTATTAAAAATAACCTAAAACTAACGTACATGCATATTGAGCGGCCTATTATAACAAGCAGCCTATTCCTTTTTCCTTCTACACTCTCTCTTTTTATATCTACTTTCTTTTACGTATAACTATAAGTTCTTTTTTAAATAAAAGTTATATCCTCTTTATACTTAAGCTATTTAAAAAGACCTGAAATTATCTATATAAAAAGCTACTTTTATCTATAACATCCTAAAAATAATATTTTAGTTTTATTTCTAAACAACTATTATAATAAGATATAGTTATATACTAATTATATAAAAATAACTTTAATAAAAAAAACTATAATTCTTAAATACGTTATTAACTTAGTTAATTAAGGATTTTTGTTATAACTTAACGATATATAAGATAATATAGTCTATAAGTAAGTAAGCTACTTTTCTAGACTTTTATATATACTACCGTTCTTTTTCTTTTTTTCTACTTATAACTATAATAAACATTTAATTAAAAGCAATTTAATTCTAGCGCTTAATACGCTTTATTTAAACCTAAAATTAAGCGTATAAAAGGCTATATTAATCTATAGTATATCCTATATAACTTTTTAACAATAATATAATAGCTAACTTGTAAAACAAAATATATAACTACTTTACTAGAATTTAACCTTATATAAGAAGAATAATATTATATAATATATATAAAGTAATAATATTTTATTTTTTATAGTATTTATTAAAGTTAATTAATTTATAGCTATTATAGCTAGTAAAGATTAAAAGGAAATAAGAACCTTTTTATAAGACTTTATATACTAATTAAAGTAATTTTATTAATTTAGGCTAATATTAACTATTTATTATTTATCTATTTTTGCTTAAATAGATATATTATAGAGTTAAAAGTTAGCTATTAATATATTAAAAGAAAAGGTAATATTTGTTTTTTATAATAAAATATAAAGGTATTACTTAGTTATTTATATATATACCTTATATAATAAAAACTTATTTATAATTACTAAGCTATTTTATATAATATACATGTATAGTGAGTTGCCTATTATAGTAAGTTACCTACTTCTACTTACCTTCTAGCTATTTATATAAGTTAATTAAGTAGTATTATATGAAATCAATTAAAACTACTTATTATCCTCTTCTTTAGAGGTCTTTTATATTACTTAATATATTTATATATACTAAGAATTAAGAAGTAAAATTCTTATAATTCTTATATATAAATCTCTTTATAACTCTATAACTAAAAGTCCTATAAATATATAGTTATTTTTTCTAAATTCTTCTTGAAAAATAACCTATAAAAGTATATATTACTATATATAACTATACTAATGCAAACTACTGGAAACTAATGCAGTCTACTGCATATAAACGCATATACTTCTAAGCATTACATATGCCGGCGCTTATGCCTATCTACGGGCATATACAGGCATATATATACATATACGAGAAACATATAAGTACCTCTCGGCGCTTAGATATACGCTTAGATATACGCTTAGATACTATACGTATCTAAGGGACTTTCTATATAACTAAGAGATATTCCTTTTACTTAGACAGTTTTTAATAATAATGAAGTATAACGAAACCTTAACGGTTAATATATATATACCTTTTCTGTTTACCTTTATTCTTCTCTACTTTTCCTTGTGACTATTATGAATAACCCCTGTTATTCTTACTTATATTATATCTAGTCTTTCTATAATTACTATATTACTAACTATATAATTCACTTTTCTCTATACAAGCCTCCTCTTAATATATATTTTTACTTTTAGTATTAATAATCTTTTTTTTTACTTGAATTACTTTAGCTTTAGTTATATTAAGTAACCCTTTAAAACGTAATTAGGTTTTTTTAGCTCTTTAGCGTTTACTTAATACCTTATTTATTATATAAAGCCTATAGTTTTTAGCTTTAAGAAAAACTAATTAATATATTAATTTAGTAATACTTTTAGTTTATAAGTTAATTATTTTATATAAGTATATTAATAAATTATATTAATAACTATAAATCTTTTTTTTTAAGTAATATAAAGCTTTATATAATATTATATACTATAGTTAATATCTTTAGGTCCTAAGAGCTTTAGTTATTTAAATATAAATTAAATAATATTAATATTTTTAGCTTAAAATCTAAACAAAAAATAACTACTTTTAGGTTAAAAGGTATAAAGTTAGCTTATTTAAAATTAGCTTATATATTTTTTTTATTTATTAAAGTAAAAAGAATTACTTTAAAAATAAAAAAAAAAGTTATTTTTAGTAATATATATAATTTATATTTATATTATTTTTTTAATTTTTTTATTATATAATACTTTTAATAAATTAAAATAACTAATATTAAAAGGCTAAAGCTTATATAATAAATAAAAAGGTATATAAAAAGTAATAATAGTATATTTTTTATAATAATTATTAAACTTAATAAACTTATAGCTATTATAGCTATTAAAAATTAAAAGTTACTTAATATCTTTTATATAAGATTTTATATACTTTTTAAAATACTATAACTAATTTAAGCTAATTTTATTTATAGTTTATTTATTTTTATTAAAATAAATATATTATTAAAATAAAAATTAGTTATTAATATATTTAAAAAAAAAGTAATATTTATTTTTAATAATAATATATAAAAATAATACTTAGTTATTTATATATATACTTTAAATAATAAAAACTTATTTATAATTATTAAGCTACTTTATATAAGGCTTTTTTTATAGTTAAAAGTTATAATAACCTTTATATATAATAATATTTCTATTAAAAAGCTTATTTTATTAAAATTATAAATATTATTATTATAAATTTTATATTTTATAATTATATTTTATATAAAAGTAAACTAAGTTTATATAATTATAAGATTTTTAGTTAATATTTTTTAATAATTAATTTTATATTAAAAATATATTTTTAGTTATAATTAGCGTTATATAAAGTTCTTTACTTATTAAAGTTTAATATATATTATATTATATTTATTAAAGAAATAATTAGTTATATTTTATATATTATTAAGTTATAATAAAATTTTTTAATTAATTAAGTTAATAACTTATTTAAGAATTACTATTTTTTTTAGTTTAGTTATCTTTATGAATTTTAATTATATTTTTTGTTATAATAGTTATTTAATACATTAGTTATAAAGTATTATTTTTAGGACGTTATAGATAAAAGTAGCCTTTTATATAGATAATTTTAGGTCTTTTTTAATAGCTTAGAGTATAAAGAAAATATAGCTTTTATTTAAAGTAAAACTTATTATTATATATAAAGTAAAGCTAAGAGGAAAAGAGAAGGTATAGAAGGAAGGGGAAGTGGGTAACTTACTATGATGGGTGACTTACTATACATGTACATTAAGGCCTTTTTTATAGTTAAATATTATAATAACTTTTATATATAATAACATTCTTATTAAAACCTTAGTTTTATTAAAATTATAAATATTATTATTTTATACTTTATATTTTATAATTATATTTTATATAAGTATAAACTAGCCTTATATAATTATAGGATCCTTAGATAACGTCTTTTAATAGTTAATTTAATATTAAAATCGTATTTTTAATTAAAGAATATATTTTATAAAGTTCTTAGTTTGTTAAGGTCTTATATATATCCTGTCATATACGTTTAAGAGTTAGTTAGCTATTTCTTATATATCTTTTTATTGTAGAGAGAACTTTTGATTAATTAGGTTAATAATTTATTTAAGAATATTTTTTTAGTTATAGTTATTTCTTTTAAATTTAGTTATATTTTGCTTTATATAATATGTCTTATGTTTTATATATAAAGGGTTAATTTAATGACCTTAAAGGTAAAAGTAGCTCTTTATATAGGTATTCTTAAGTGTTTTTTAAGAGCTTGAATAGTAAGAATAATATGACTTTTAATTAAGGTAAAATATATATTTATACATAGAGAAAACTAAGTGTAAAGGTTAAAGAGGTAGAAAGGAAGTAGACATGTGCGACTCGCTATAATCTGCGACTCGCTATATAAGTACGTTAACCTTTATATAAGTTCTTTTTAAGATACCTATTAAGCGTTTTATTTTTTATTTTTATAAGATATAAAAGCAAATGAATACTTATTGTTATAATATAATTAACTTAAATAGATAATATCACCTTAATAGGTAGTATTACTATAATAAGTAGTACCTAAAAAGTTTAAAAAAGAGACTAAAACCCTTTAAAATACCTAAAAGAAGGTATTTATTAATAAGGTTAAAAGATAAAACCGGATAATAAGTATCCGTATAATAAGGTTAAAATAAAACCGGACTACCTAAATACCGGTTTTAGGGTAGTTTCTAGTTAAACTAAAGGAAAATTCCCTATTAGAGTATTTCTTACGTCTAAAGGAATATAGTTATATAAGAAAGCCTTTTTTCCTACCTAAGGGCAAGATTTTAAAATATTATTAATTATAGCAATAAAAATAACTATTAATAAAACCACCTTTTAACCTACTATCTACCTCTTTATTACCCTATTTCTACTAATCTTACAATATATAGTAAGTAACGTATATATACTTACTCTTTTACTAATTAAATAATTTAAATAAGCTATAACATATAAAATTAATTAAATCTACTTTCTTTTAGTATTATTTTAAACTACTTAATAAATTTATATATTATATCTAGTCCTTTTATATTTACTATATTATTATTTATATAATTTATTACTGTTTATATAAGTATTCTCTTTACCTATATTCTTACTTTTAGTGATAATAATCCCTTTTTAACCTATAATACTTTTAATTTTATAGTATTAAATAACCTTCTAAGAAATAGTTATCTTATTTTTAGCCTTTTAGTATTTATTTAATACCTTATTTACTAAATAAAGCTTATAGTTCTTAGCTTTAATAAGAGCTAGTTTATAAGTTAACTTACTAATACTTTTTACTTATAGGTTAATTACCTTATATAAAGGTATTAGTAAGTTACTTTAATAGTCTTTAATCCTTTTTTTAATAAAATAGAGTTTTATATACCTTTTATTATTATATTTAATGTCTTTAGGTCTTAAAGACCTTAGCTACTTAGTTAAAAGTTAATTAATATAAGCCTTTTTAGCTTAAAATCTAAGTAATAAATACTAAATTTTAGATTAAAAGGTATAAGGCTAGTTTATTAAAATCCTACTTCTACATTTATTTTATTTACTAAAATAAGAAATATTACTTTAAAAATAAAGAAAGCTATTTTTGAAGATATATAATAAAGGAATTAAAAAAATAAATTATATAAGTATTTTAAAGGATTAAAATAACTCATATTAAGAGGCTAAAGCTTATATAATAAATAAAAAGTTATAAATAAAGTAATAATAATTTATTCTTTATAGTAATTATTAAAAGTAATTAATTTATAGCTATTATAGCTATTCAGGATTAAAAGGTAATAAAAAGCCTTTGTATAAGACTTTATATAGTAGTTAAAATGATTTAGCTGATTTAAGCTAATCTTATTTATAGTTTATTTGTTTTTACTTAAGTAAATATATTATTTAGCTAAATATTAGCTATTAATATACTAAAAAAAAGTTTTAATTTTTATAATGATATATAAAAGTATTACTTAGCTATTTATATAAATACCTTAAGTAATAGAAACTTATTTAAAATTACTAAGTTACTTTATATAAGGCTTTTTATATTAATTAAAAGTTATAATAACCTTTATATATAGTAATTCTTTTATTAAAAAGCTAAGCTTATTAAAATTATAAATATTATTATTTTAGATTTTAGATTCTATAATTATTTTTTATATAAGTATAAATTAGCTATAAGTAAATATAAATCTTTAGGTAATACTTTTTAGTAATTAATCTAATACTAAAACTATCTATTATTATCTAGTTAATATTATATAAAGTTTCTTACTTATTATAGTTTAATATATATTATATTATGTATATTAAAGAAGTTATTATTTATATCTTATATACTTATAGGTTACTATAAAAACCTTTAATAAATTAAGTTAATAGTTTACTTATAAATTCTTTTTTTTTAGATAATTATTCTTATTAATTATAAGTATATCTTATTTTATATAACGCGTTTAATACGTTAAAAGTAAAAGGTAACTTTAAAGACTAAGTAAATAAAGTATATCTTTTATATAGATTATTTTAGGTCTTTTTAGATAATTATAATTATAAGGATTATATAGCTTTTATTTAAAATAAAACTTATTATTATATATAAAGTAAAGCTAAAAGGAAAAGGAAAAGTATAGAAGGAAAGGGAAGTAGGCGACTTACTATAATAAGCGACTTACTATACATATACGTTAACTAAAAACATATTTTTAATATAAATTATTTATTAAAAGGTATTAGTTAAAGATCTTATAATTATATAAGCTTAGTTTACTTTTATATAAAATATAGTTATAAAATATAAAATCTATAATAATAGTATTTATAATTTTAATAAAATAAGCTTTTTAATAAAAATACTATTATATATAAAAGTTATTATAACTTCTAATTATAAAAAAGAGCCTTATATAAAATAGCTTAATAATTATAAATAAGTTTTTATTATTTAAGGTATATATATAAATAACTAAATATTACTTTTATATATTATTATTAAAAGCAATTTTCTTTTTTTAATATACTAATAACTAATTTTTACTTTAATAATATATTTATTTTAATAAAAATAAATAAACTATAAATAAAATTAACTTAAATTAATTATAGTATTTTAAAAAATATATAAAGTCTTATATACAAAGTATTAAATAACTTTTAATTCTTAATAGCTATAATAGCTATAAGTCTATTAAGTTTAATAATTATTAAAAAGAATATAATATTATTACTTTTTATATATTTTTTTATTTATTATATAAGCTTTAGCTTTTTAATATTAGTTATTTTAATTTACTAAAAATATTATATAATAAAAAAATTAAAAAAATAATATAAATATAAATTATATATATTACTAAAAATACTTTTTTTTTTTACTTTTAAAATAACTTTTTTTATTTTAATAAATAAAAAAAATATATAAATTAATTTTAAATAAGTTAACTTTATACTTTTTAACCTAAAAGTAATTATTTTTTATTTAAATTTTAAACTAAAAATACTAATATTATTTAACTTATATTTAAATAACTAAGGCTTTTAGGACCTAAAAATATTAATTATAATATATAATATTATATAAAGCTTTATATTACTTAAAAAAAAGATTTATAGTTATTAATATAATTTATTAATATACTTATATAAAGTAATTAACTTATAAGCTAAAAGTATTACTAAATTAATATATTAATTAACTTTTCTTAAAGCTAAGAACTATAGGCTTTATATAATAAATAAAGTATTAAGTAAACGCTAAAGGGCTAAAAAAACCTAACTATATCTTAAAAAGTTACTTAATATAGCTAAAGCTAAAGTAATTTAAAAAAAAAAAGGTTATTAATACTAAAAGCAAAAATATATATTAAAAGAGGGCTTATATAAAGAAAAGTGAATTATGTAGTTAGTAATATAGTAATTATAGAAAGACTAGATATAATATATAAATATATTAAGTAGTATAAGAGACCTCTAAAGAAGAGGATAATAAGTAGTTTTAATTAATTTTATATAATACTACTTAATTAACTTATATAAATAGCTAGAGGGTAAGTGAAAGTAGGCAACTCACTATGATAGGCGACTCACTATGTATATACGTTAATTACCTTTTTAATAAATATGATATAATATATATTAGACCCTAATAGTTAGAGAACTTTATATAATGCTAATTACAGCTAAAGATACGATTTTAATAACAAATTAATTATTAAAAGGTATTAGCTAAGGATCCTATAATTATATAGGCCTAGTTTACTTTTATATAAAATATAATTATAAAATATAAAATTTATAATAATAATATCTATAATTTTAATAAAATAAGCTTTTTAATAAAAATACTATTATATATAAAGGTTATTATAACCTCTAATTACTATAGAAGGCCTTATATAAAGTAGCTTAGTAATTATAGATAGGTTTTTATTATTTAAGTCGTATATATAAGTAGCTAGGCGTTACCTTTATATGTTACTATTAGAAGTAAAGATTACCTTTTTTTTATAATATACTAACAACTAATTTTTATATTAATAATATATTTACTTTATTAAAAATAAATAAACTATAAATAAGATTAGCTTAAATTAGCTTTAGTATTTTAGAAATAAGCAAAAAGTGTTATATAAAAAGTATTAAGTAGCTCTTAATCCTTAATAACATACATATATAGTAAGCAACACATTATAGTAAGTAGCGTGTATATATTTACCCTCTCACTATTTAAATAAATCAACAAGCTATAACACACAAAATTAATTAATACTACTTATTATCCTTTTCCTAAGTATTATTTTAAACTAGTTAAAATATTTTTATATTATATCTAGTCTTTTTATAACTACTATATTATTACTTATATAATTTATTACACTCTATATAAGTACCCTCTTAACCTATATTCTTACTTTTAGTATTAATAATCCTCTTTTTAACCTATAAAGCTTTTACTTTTATAGCATTAAGTAACCCTTTAAGATATAATTAACTTTTTTTTAGCCCTTTAGCGTTTACTTAATACCTTATTTACTATATAAAGCTTATAGCTCTTAGCTTTAATAAATACTAATTAATAAGTTAATTTACTAATACCTTTTACTTATAAATTACCCGGGGGTGTTAGTTAGCGCCGCGCAGAGCTAAACACCCCTCCTCACAGAGGGGGCGAAAAAAGGGGGGTTGCAGCAGGAAAAGGGGGGTTACAGCCTGTCCCCACTTTGTCCTGACTTTTGTTATATTCTCACCAAAACAATCAATTATTCAGACATTTCATCAACAAATATCAACACTATTTAAACCAACTATCCTTATCTAACACAATCAATATGCCCCACCAATATAACAAGAATATAACTACTGCCAAAAAGGCCACCAAAGTAGTATTTGCCACCCAGCAACAGGCTAGCCACTTTGATCAGGCTGGCAAGCAGATATCTGCTATATCTATCCACAAGGTTGCCCAGCAGTATAGCATATCTGATACATCTATTCACCGGCATCTCCAGGCCCTTCAGGCTAGCCATAACCTCCAGGCAAGCCCACCAGCTACCCTTAGCCAGCCCCAGGCGTTAACAGACACCAAAGACACAGCTCTTGCAGCCTTCGTCATATAACTTGCCAAAGCTGGCTTCCTAGCCTTACCAATACAGGTCAAAGAAACAGCCAACTACCTCCATAACCTCCAAGGTATCCGCCCCATCTCAGAGCACTTTATCCACACCTAGCTCACCAACCACCCAGAACTTCAAAAGAAGTCCACTATTAAGCCGGTTAAGCTATACCAGAAAGGAGCAGAGCTAGATCCAGCCCCAATAAAGGACTTCTTTACCTAGTACTAAGCAATCATACAAGAGTATAACCTTAGCCCTTCTAATATCTAAAACACTAATAAGTCCAGGTACTAAATCAGCTACCTTAGTAGCCAGATATACGTAATACTGCTTCAGCAACCACCAAAATATAACCACCTACTAGAAGTTATTAATCCTACAAATCAAGAATTATGTACGCTTATTAAATATAATAATACTACTAGTAACAATATACTAGGATATTTGATTTTTAAAACGTAGCTAGTCACTACTTAAATAGATTATTAGGTCTAAAAAAGTATCTACTTTATATATTTGTTAACTAACTTTTTAAACTAAGAGGTTATAATAAACTATATATAATACTTTAATATTAAGTTATATATAAAGTTAATAAAATATTACTATATAGGCTATTTACTTAGAGACTATTTTAGTGTTAACATATACAGCTATTATAACTATAACTTATATCTACTTAATAAAAAGCTAAACAAAATACACTAATAATACTATAACTATTAAAATACTATTAAAAAGTTAAAGTAATTATATTATTTGCTTTTATTAAATAAGTTTATTAACTATATTAGTATAAAGCTTATAAAATATTATATTAACTTTAACATTATCCTAGGTTTTTTTTTTACCTTATATAACGTATTTTCTTTAACTAATAGATATTAAAGTCTTCTAGCTATTTAAGAATACTTAGCAAAAAGTACTTTATAACCATATATAAAATAATAACTTTATATTTATAAAAAGTAACTTTATTACTACTTTTACTAATATAACTAATATTACCTTTATAGCTATAAATATTATAAAAAGGTTTAAAAAATCAGGTATTTAGCTTATTAGAGATAATATTATATTAGCCTAATTAATAAAAAAAATATAATAAAATAAAACTAATATATTATCTTACTTTATATATATTTTATTATATAATAATTGCTTTAATAAGGCTATACTTACTATTAACTATATAAAGAAGAAATATAGTAGCTTATAGAATACTCCTTTAAAAAAGAGATTTAAAGTAATTAAGAAAATAATTAATAAGAGAGCTCTTAGCTATAAGTACTAATAAGGTTATATTAAAGACTATAATAAGAAGCTAGTAATATAATAACAAAAAAGCTAGGCCTAGCAAGCCATCAAGCTAAGCTACTTATTTATATTAAGTATTACTTTTAATAATATAAAAGAAATATATAAGAAATAAATAACTAAAACTATATAAATAAAATAATAACAACAATAAATAATAATTAAAAAGATAGCTTATAGCTAAAAAAAAGAGGTCTATTAATAATATAATACTTTAAAGTATTAGATAATAAATAGGTAGATAAGGTAATTAACCTTTAAATAGTAGCTATATTATACTAAAGAAATTAATACTTATATTTTGTTTAATACTTTAGATTTTTGTTAATATAATAAGCTAAAAGAAAAATTTACTATTAATATTAACTTTACTTTTTTATTATAGCATATACTTGATTAATTTAAGTATATAGTAAGGCCTCTTAGTTAAGACAATATTAACTAAGTATTAGCTAATACTATTATAGAGGTAGCTAGGCTAGACTTTAATCCTAAGATATTTGTAGACATAGATGATTCTATTAATAAAGACGTTAATAAGGCTATATCTAGCAAAGAATTAGTTGGTATAGCTAGGGATAAAAATAATGACCTTAAAATAGCATTAGTATTATTACTACTAGTAACATTAATACTAATAATAATATTATAAGCATTATTATAATATAAGTTATAATACTATATAATTAAAAATAGTATAGATACTTAATAAAGTAGAAGCATAATAGAAAATAACTTACTTATTTTTTTATTAATGTAGGTTAAAAAGAAATAGTAATATATAATTAATAATAATACTAGTAATAGTATTATTATAGTAGTAGTTTGAATTTTTAATTATTATATAAAAAGGAAAGAAAAAGTATCTTCTTAAAGCCTTAGATTAAAGCTATTAATTAATACTACTCTTATTATTATAAAACATTGTAGTTATTGTGACCTTTTAAATTAAAAAGTAGAGGTTTTTGTGTATAATAGGCAAAAGTAATGCTATTTGTGATACAAGGTGCAACCCCCCTTTTGCTGCTACAACCCCCCTTTTTTCGCCCCTTACGTGAGTAAGGGGTTTTTAGCGCAGCAGCCTGATAACTAAAACCCCTGGGTAATTACTTTAGATAAAAGTATTAATAAGTTACTTTAATAGTCTTTAATTTCTTTCTAATAAAATAGAGCTATATATACCTCTAATTACTATAGTTAATATCCTGAGGTCTTAAAAGCCTTAGTTATTTAGTTATCAGCTAAATAATATAAATGTCTTTAGCTTAAATCTAAATGAAAAGCAATAACTTTTAGATTAAAAGGTATAGAGCTAGGCTATTGAAAATTTACTTATACGTTTATTCTATTTATTAAAATAAAAAAAACTACTTTAAAAGTAGAAAAAGAGGTATCCTTTATAATGTATATAACTTATATTTTTAGTAAAGTTTCTTTTTTATTGTATAAATATTTTGAAGAACTTAAATAACTAACATTAAGATAATAAAACTTATTTAGTAAATAAAGAAATATATATAAAGCAAAAAGAATTGAATCTTAATGGTATTTATTTAAAACCAGTTAATTTATAGCTATTTTAACTGTTAAAGATTAAAAAGTAATAAAAAGCCTTTATATAAGACTTTATATATTTATAAGATATAAAATAAAATAAATACTTATTATTATAATATAATTGACTTAAATAGGTAATATTACCTTAATAGGTAGTATTACTATAATAAGTAACACCTAAAAAGTTAAAAGGACTAAACCCTTAAAAATACCGAAAAGAAGGTATTTATTAATAAGGTTAAAAGATAAAACCGGGTCTAAAAATAAGGTTAAAATAAAACCGGACTACCTAAATACCGATTTTAGGATAGTTTCTAGTTAAACTAAAGGAAAATTCCCTATTAGAGTATTTCTTACGTCTAAGGGAATATAGTTATATAAGGGAGCCCTTTTTCCTACCTAAGGGTAAGATTTTTATATTATTAATCACATAAAAACAGCAATCTAAGCAACTATTAATAAAGCCACCTTTTAACCTACTATCTACCTCTTTATTACCCTATTTTTATTAGTCTTATAATATTAGTTAAAATGATTTAGCTAATTTAAACTAATCTTATTTATAGTTTATCTATTTTTATTTAAGTAAATATACTATTAAGTTAAGAATTAGCTATTAATATACTAAAAGTAAAAGTAATATTTATTTTTTATAATAACGTATAAAGGTATTACTTAGTTATTTATATAAATACCTTAAATAATAAAAACCTATTTATAATTACTAGGCTATTTTATATAAAACTTCTTATACTAATTAAAAGTTATTATAACTTTTATATTTGGTATTATTTCTATTAAAAAGCTAATCCTATTAAAATTATAAATTTTATTATCTTATATTTTATATTTTATAACTATATTGTATATAAATATAAACTAGCTAAAAATAATAATAAGATCTCTACTTAATTACTTTAATAATTAATTTAATAATAAAATTATACATTAGGTTTAGTTAGTATTATATAAAGTCTTTTATATATTATAGTCTATTATATATTACGTTATATATATTAAAGAGGTTATTAGTTATATTATATATATCTTTAGGTTATAGTAAAAGCCTTTAATTAACTAAGTTAATAACTTACTTATAAATCACTTCTTCTTTTAAAATAGTTATTTTTACTAATTAATAATATATTTAGCATATTAATAGTCAAATATCGCTTTAGGGACTAAGTAGATTAAGGATACTTTTTATATAAATAGTTTTAAGTGTTTTTAGATAGCTATAATTATAAAGATTATATAGTTATCTTCTAAAGAAAAATCTATTATTATATATAGAAAAAAGATATTTAAAAGAAAACTAGTATAAAGTTAAGTATATATATATACTATATACTATAATACGTTGCTTACTATATATATACTTTAGCTATAATAGCTATAAGTTTATTAAGTTTAATAATTATTATAAAAAAATAGTAATATATCTATATAGTAAGTTAGCTATTATAGTAAGTCAGTCACCTTCTCTTACCCTCTAGCTGTTTATATAAGTTAATTCAGTAGTATTATATAAAATTAATTAAAACTACTTATTATCCTTTTCTTTAGAGGTCTCTTAAAATACTTAATATATTTATGCGTTATATCTAGTCTTTCTATAATTATTATATTATTACTTATATATTTTACTCCCCTTTATATAAGCCTTTTCTTAATATATATTTTTGCCTTTAGTATTAATAACCTTTTTTTTTACTTAGATTACCTTTACTTTAGCTATATTAAAAGACCCTTTAAGACATAGTTAGGTTTTTTTAGCCCTTTAACGTTTACTTAGTATCTTATTTATTATATAAGGCTTATAGTACTTAGCTTTAATAAAAGCTAATTTATATATTAATTTTCTAATACTTTTAGCTTATAAGTTAATTACTTTATATAAATAAGTTAATAAGCTATATTAATAACTAATAATCTTTTTTTAAAATAATATAAAGCTTTATATAGCGTTATATACTATAGTTAATATTTTAAGGTCTTGAGAGCTTTAGCTATTTAAATATAAATTAAATAGTATTAGTATTTTTAGCTTAAAATTTAAATAAAAAATAATTACTTTTAAATTAAAAGGGATAATATTAGCTTATTTAAAACAAACTTATATAGTTTTTTTACTTATTAAAGTAAAAAAAGCTATTTTAAAAATAAAATAAAAATTATTTTTAGTAATATATATAATTTATATTTATGTTTTTTTTTTAATTTTTTTATTATATAACACTTTTAATAAACTAAAATAGTTAATATTAAAAAGCTAAAGCTTATATAATAAATAAAGAGGTATATAAAAAATAATAATTATATTTTTTATAATAATTATTAAACTTAGTAGACTTATAGCTATTATAGTTATTAAGGATTAAAAGCTACTTAATATCTTTTATATAAGACTTTATATACTTTTTAAAATACTATAGCTAATTTAAGCTAATTTTATTTATAGTTTATTTATTTTTATTAAAGTAAATATATTATTAAAATAAAAATTAGTTATTAGTATACTATAAGAAAAAGTAATATTTATTTTTAATAATAATATATAAAGGTAACACTTAGTTATTTATATATATACCTTAAATAATAAAAATTTATTTATAATTACTAAGCTACTTTATATAAGGCTTTTTATAACAATTAAAGGTTATAATAACCTTTATATATAATAATATTTTTATTAAAAAGCCTATTTTATTAAAATTATAAATATTATTATTATAGATTTTATACTTTATAATTATATTTTATATAAAAATAAATTAAGCTTATAAAACTATAGGATTTTTAGCTAATATCTTTTAATAGTTAATTTTATATTAAAATATATCTTTAGTTATAGTTAATATTATATAAAGTTCTTTGCTTATTAAGGTCTAATATATATTATATTACATTTATTAAAAAGACAATTAGCTATATCTTATATATTATTAAGTTATAAAAAGAATCTTTAATTAATAAGATTAATAACTTATTTAAGAATCACTATTTCTTTTAGCTTAGTTATCTTTATTAATTTTAATTATATTTCTTGTTATAGTAGTTATATAATATATTAATCCTAAAGTATTATTCTTAAGATATTATAAATAATAGCTACTTTTTATATAGAAAGATTTAAGTCTTTATTAATAGCTTAAAGTATAAGTATAATATAGCTTTCTTTTAAAAAGTATTCTATAATTATATATACCCGGGGGTGTTAGTTAGCGCCGCGCAGAGCTAAACACCCTCTCCTCACGGAGAGGGCAAAAAAGAGGGGTTATAGTAGGAAAAAGGGGGTTATAGTTTATCCCTACTTTATTTTAACTTTTATTATATTCTTACTAAAATAATTAATTATTTAGATATTTTATTAATAGATATTAATACTATTTAAACTAATTATTCTTATTTAATATAGTTAATATATTTTACTAATATAATAAGAATATAACTATTACTAAAAAGGCTATTAAAGTAATATTTATTACTTAGTAATAGGCTAGTTACTTTAATTAGGCTAATAAGTAGATATCTGTTATATCTATTTATAAGGTTACTTAGTAGTATAGTGTATCTAATATGTCTATTTATTAGTATCTCTAGGCCTTTTAGGCTAGCTGTAACCTCTAGGTAAGCCTACTAGTTGCTTTTGGTTAGCCCTAGGCGTTAATGGACGCTAAAGACGTAGCTCTTATGGCCTTTGTTATATAGCTTACTAAAGCTAGCTTCTTGGCTTTACTGATATAGGTCAAAGAAACGGCTAATTACCTCTATGACCTCTAAGGTATTTGCCTTATCTTAGAGTATTTTGTTTATACTTAGCTTATTAACTACTTAGAGCTTCAAAAGAAGTTTATTATTAAGCTGGTTAAGTTATACTAGAAAGGATTAGAGCTAGATTTAGCTTTAATAGAGGACTTTTTTGTTTAGTACTAGGTAATTATATAGGAGTATAACCTTAGCTTTTCTAATATCTAGAACGTTAATGAGTCTAGGTGTTAGATTAGTTGTCTTAGTAGCTAGATATATATAATATTACTTTAGTAGTTATTAAAATATAACTATTTATTAGAGTTTATTAATCTTATAAATTAAGAGTTATATATACTTATTAAATATAGTAATATTATTAGTAATAATATATTAAGATATCTAATCTTTAAAATATAGCTAGTTATTACTTAAATAGATTATTAGGTTAAAAAAAGTATTTATTTTATATATTTATTAATTAGCTTTTTAAACTAAAAAGTTATAATAGACTATATATAGTATTTTAATACTAAGTTATATATAAGGTTAGTAAAGTATTATTATATAAGTTATTTACTTAAAGATTATTTTAGTGTTAATATATATAGCTATTATAACTATAACTTATATTTACTTGATAAGAAGCTAAGTAGAATATACTAAAAATACTATAACTATTAAAATACTATTAAGAAATTAAGGTAGTTATATTATTTTTTTCTATTAAATAAGTTTATTAGCTATATAAATATAAAGCTTATAAAGTATTATATTAACTTTAATATTATTTTAGGTTTTTTTTTTACTTTATATAATATATTTTTTTAGCTAATAAATATTAGAGTCTTTTAGTTATTTAAGAGTACTTAGTAAAAGGTACTTTATAACTATATATAAGATAGTAACCTTATATTTATAAAAAGTAACTTTATTAACATACATGCATAGCAAGTGGCCCATCATAGCAAGTGGCCCACTTCCTCCTTCCTCCTCAAACTTTAACTTTACATCAATATTCCTCTATATACAATAATAAGTTCTTTTTTAAACAAAAGTCATATTATCCTTGTAATTAAAGCTATCAAAAAAGACCTAAAACTATCTATACAAAAAGCAGCCTCTATCTATAACGTCCTAAGAATAATACTTTAACATTAATATACTAGATAATTATTATACTATAAGACTTATATAAAATCAATAAAGATAACTAAGCTAAAAGAAATAGTAATTCTTAAATGAGTTATTAACTTAATTAATTAAGGATTTCTATTATAATTTAATAATATATAAGATATAGCTAATTACCTTTTTAATAAATATAATATAATATATGTTAAACTTTAACAGGTAAAGAACTTTATATAACGCTAACTATAATTAAAGATGTATTTTTAATATAAAATTAATTATTAAAGGGTATTAACTAAGAATCTTATAATTATATAAGCTTAGTTTACTTTTATATAAAATATAATTATAAAATATAAAATCTATAATAATAATATCTATAATTTTAATAAAATAAGCTTTTTAATAGAAATACTATTATATATAAAAGTTATTATAACTTCTAACTATAAAAAAAAGCCTTATATAAAATAGCCTAATAATTATAAATAGGTTTCTATTATTTAAGGTATATATATAAATAGTTAAATATTACTTCTATATATTATTATTAAAAGTAAATATTACTTTTTTTTTTAGTATACTAATAGCTAATTTTTACTTTAATAATATATTTACTTTAATAAAAATAAATAAACTATAAATAAAATTAGCCTAAATTAATTATAATATTTTAAAAAATATATAAAGTCTTATATAAAAGGTATTAAATAGCTTTTAATCTTTAATAGCTATAATAGCTATAAGTTTACTAAGTTTAATAATTACTATAAAGAATATAGTATTATTACTTTTTATATACCTCCTTATTTATTATATAAGCTTTAGCTTTTTAATATTAGCTATTTTAGTTTATTAAAAGTATTATATAACAAGAAAATTAAAAAAATAATATAAATATAAATTATATATATTACTAAAAATAACTTTTTTTTTATTTTTAAAGTAATTCTTTTTACTTTAATAAATAAATAAAATATATAAGCTAATTTTAAATAAGCTAACTTTATACCTTTTAACCTAAAAGTAGTTATTTTTTATTTAGATTTTAAGCTAAAAATATTAATATTATTTAATTTATATTTAAATAACTAAAGCTCTTAGGACCTAAAGATATTAACTATAGTATATAATATTATATAAAGCTTTATATTACTTGAAAAAAAAGATTTATAGTTATTAATATAATTTATTAATATACTTATATAAAATAATTAACTTATAAACTAAAAGTATTACTAAATTAATATATTAATTAGTTTTTCTTAAAGCTAAAAACTATAGGCTTTATATAATAAATAAGGTATTAAGTAAACGCTAAAGAGCTAAAAAAACCTAACTATATCTTAAAAGGTCCCTTAATATAACTAAAGCAGAAGCAATCTAGGTAAAAAAAGGGGTTATTAATACTAGAGGCAAAAATACACGTTAAAAAGGGGCTTATACAAAAAGAAGTGAATTGCGCAGTTAGCAATATAGCAATTACAGAAAGACTAGATATAACATACAAATATATCAAGTAGTATAAAAGACCTCTAAAAAAGAGGATAATAAGTAGTTTTAATTAATTTTGTATAATACTACTTAATTAACTTATATAAATAGCTAGAGGGTAGGTAGAGGTAGGCCACTTACTATGATAGGCCACTTGCTATGCATGTACGTTACTGCTTTTAGTAATATAACTAGTATTACTTTTATAGCTTTAAATATTATAAGAGAGTTTAAAAAGTTAAGTATTTAGCCTATTAGAGATAACGTTATATTAGTTTAGCTAATAAAAAGGATAACATATATACATAGTAAGTTACCTATTATAGTAAGTCGCCTACTTCCCTTTCCTTTTACACCTTTCTTTTTCCTTTTAGCTTTATTTTATATATAATAATAAGTTTTACTTTAAATAAAAGCTATATTCTCTTTACACTCTAAGCTATTAAAAAAGACCTAAAATTATCTATATAGAAGGCTATTTTTATTTATAACGTCCTAAGAATAACATTTTATAATTAATATATTAAATAACTACTATAATAAGAAACGTAATTAAAATTAATAAAAATAACTAAGCTAAAAGAAATAGTAATTCTTAAATAAGTTATTAACTTAATTAATTAAAGATTTTTATTATAACTTAATAATATATAAGATATAGCTAATTACTTCTTTAATAAATATAATATAATATATATTAAACTTTAATAAGTAGAGAACTTTATATAATATTAATTATAACTAAAGATATATTTTTAATATAGAATTAATTATTAGAGGGTATTAAGTAAAGATCTTATAATTATATAGGCCTAGTTTATTTTTATATAAAATATAATTATAAAGTATAAAATTTATAATAATAATATTTATAATTTTAATAAAATAAGCTTTTTAATAAAAATATTATTATATATAAAAGTTATTATAACTTTTAATTATAAAAAAAAAGGCCTTATATAAAGTAGCTTAATAATTATAAATAAGTTTCTATTATTTAAAGTATATATATAAATAACTAAGTATTACTTTTATATATTATTATTAAAAGTAAATATTATTATTTTTTTTAGTATACTAATAGCTAATTCTTATTTTAATAATATATTTATTTTAATAAAAATAAATAAACTATAAATAAGATTAGTTTAAATTAGTTATAATATTTTAAAAAATATATAAAGTCTTATATAAAAGGTATTAAGTAGCTTTTAATCCTTAATAGTTATAATAGCTATAAGTTTATTAAATTTAATAATTATTATAAAAAACATAATATTATTACTTTTTATATACTTTTTTATTTATTATATAAGCTTTAGCCTTTTAATATTAGTTATTTTAGTTTATTAAAAGCATTATATAATAAAATAATTAAAAAAAAAAATATAAATATAAATTATATGTATTACTAAAAATACTTTTTTTTTTACTTTTAAAATAACTTTTTTTATTTTAATAAATAAAAAAAATATATAAGTTAATTTTAAATAAGTTAACTTTATACTTTTTAATTTAAAAGTAATTATTTTTTATTTAAATTTTAAGCTAAAAATACTAATACTATTTAACTTATATTTAAATAACTAAAGTTTTTAAGACCTAAAAATATTAATTATAATATATAATATTATATAAAGCTTTATATTACTTAAAAAAAGGATTTATAGTTATTAATATAATTTATTAATATACTTATATAAAGTAATTAATTTATAAGTTAAAGGTATTACTAAGTTAATATATTAATTAGCTTTTTTTAAGGCTAAGAACTATAGGCTTTATATAATAAATAAGGTATTAAGTAAATACTAAAAAGCTAAAAAAAACTTAATTACGTTTTAAAGGGTTACTTAATATAGCTAAAGCTAAAGTAATTTAAATAAAAAAAGGGGTTATTAATACTAAAAGCAAAAATATGTATTAAGAGGAGGCTTATATAGAGGGGAATAAATTATATAATTAGTAATATAGTAATTATAAAAAGACTAGATATAATATATAAATATATTAAGTAGTATAAGAGACCTCTAAAGAAGAGGATAATAAGTAGTTTTAATTGATTTTATATAATACTACTTAATTAACTTATATAAATAGCTAGAGGGTAGGTAGAAGTAGGTAACTTACTATGATAAGCGACTTACTATGTATGTATGTTATAGTAAAGTAATACTAATATATTATTTTACTTTATATATTTTTTACTATATAATAATTACTTTAATAAGATTATACTTACTATTAACTATATAAAAGAAAAATATAATAGTTTATAAAGTACTTCTTTAAAGAGAGGATTTAAGGTAATTAAGGAAATAATTAGTAAAAGAGCTCTTAGCTATAAGTACTAATAAGGTTATATTAAAGACTATAATAAGAGGCTAGTAACATAATAATAAAAAAGCTAGGCCTAGTAAGCTATTAAGCTAAGCTACTTATTTATATTAAGTATTACTTTTAATAATATAAAAGAGGTATATGAAAAGTAAGTGATTAAGGCTATATAAGCGGAGTAATAGTAGTAGTGAGTAGTAGTTAAGAGGATAGCTTATAGCTAAAAAAAAAGAGGTCTATTAATAATATAGTGCTTTAAAGTATTAGATAGTAGATAGGTAAATAAGGTAACTAACCTTTAAATAATAGCTGTATTATACTAGAGAAGTTAATGCTTATATTCTATTTAATACCTTAGATCTTTATTAGTATAATAAGCTAAGAGAAAAATTTACTATTAATATTAATTTTACTTTTTTATTATACTATATACTTAATTAATTTAAGTATATAGTAAGGCCTTTTAGTTAAGGTAATATTAACTAAGTATTAGCTAATACTGTTATAGAGGTAACTAGGCTAGACTTTAATCTTAAGATATTTATAGACATAGATGATCCTATTGATAAAGACGTTAATAAGGCTATATCTAGTAAAAAATCAGTTAGTATAGCTAAGGATAAAGATAATAACCTTAAAATAGTATTAGTACTATTACTATTAGTAATATTAATGTTAATAATAATATTATAAGTACTATTATTATATAAGTTATAATACTATATAATTAAAGATAATATAAATACCTAGTAAAGTAAAGGTATAATAGAAAATAACTTATTTATTTCTTTATTAATATAAATTAAAAAAAGTAGTAATATATAATAAATAATAATACTAGTAATAGTATTATTATAGTAATAGTTTAAATTTTCAATTATTATATAAAAAGAGAAGAAAAGGTATCTTCTTAAAGCCTTAGATTAAGGCTATTAATTAATACTACTCTTATTATTGTATAACGTTGTGGTTACTATGACCTTTTGAATTAAAAAGTAGAGGTTTCTATGTATAATAAGTAAAAGTAATACTATTTGTGATGCGAGGTGTAACTCCCCTTTTGCTGCTGGAACCCCCTTTTTTTTGCCCTTTACGTGAGTAAGGGGTTTTTAGCGTAGTAGCCTAATGACTAAAACCCCTGGGTAGAGGAAACTTAGTATAAAAAGGAAAGGTGTAGAAGTAGAAAGGAGTAGCTAACTTACTATGATAGCTAACTCACTATATATGTACATTATTATTACTTTTTATATACCTTTTTATTTATTATATAAGCTTAGCCTCTTAATACTAGTTATTTTAGTCTATTAAAAGCATTATATTACAAAAATTAAAAAAATAATATAAATATAGATTATATATAGTAGTAAAAATAACTTTTTTTTGCTTTTAAGGTAACTTTTTTATTTTAATAAATAAAGAAAGTATATAAGTTAGCTTTAAATAAGCTAACCTTATCCCTTTTAACCTAAAAGTAGTTATTTCTTATTTAGATTTTAAGCTAAAGACATTAACACTATTTAACTTATACCTAAGTAGCTAAGGCTCTTAGTACCTAAAGACATTAACTATAATATATAACGCTATATAAAGCTTTATATTACTTAAAAAAGAACTACTAGTTATTAATTTAGTTTACTAACCTATTTATATAAAGTAATTAAGTTATAAGCTAAAAGTATTTGTAAATTAATATATAAACTAGCTCTTATTAAAGCTAAATATTATAAGCTTTATATAATAACTAAGATACTAAGTAAACGTTAAAAGGCTAAAAAAACATAATTATAACTTAAAGGGTCCTTTAATATAACTAAAATCAAAGTAATTTAGGTAAAAAAGAAGGTTATTAATACTAAGAATAAAAATATATATTAAAAAAGGGCTTATATAAAAGGAATTAAAATATATAAGTAATAGTATAATAAGTATAAAAAGACTTAATATATTATATAAATATATTAAGTAGTAAATTAAAAGATCTTTAAAAAAAGATAATAAGTAGTTTTATTTAATTTTATATAATACAGCTTAGTTAACTTATATAAATAGTAGAAAGGTAAAAGAAAGTATTCTACTTACTATATTAATCCGCTTACTATATATATATGTCACCTTTAGCCTAGAAGTTAATTATTTTATATGTTAGTATTAATAAACTACTTTAATATACTTAGATCCTTTTTTAAGGGAAAAAATACTTAATATACCTTTTATTATTATAGTTAGTATCTTTAGGTCTTAAGAGCCTTAGCTATTTAGCTATAAGGTTAAAGGTATTAGTGTTTTTAGCTTAAAATCTAACTAAACAAATACTACTTTAAAGGTTTAAAAAAGCTGTTTTTAATAATATATAAAATCTATATTTATATTATTTTTTAGTTTCTTTATTATATAAATACTTTAATAAGCTAAAATACTTTATATTAAAAGACTAACGTATATACATAGTGAGCTGCGCATCATAGTGAGCTGCGCATAGGCTTATCGTACCTTAAAGGGCACTTTTTCAACTATTTTTTCAAAATCTAATTCTTATCTAAAATAGATATAGCTTTGTAGAGAGATTTTGATAAGGGTTAAAACTTAATTAAAAATCTACTAGAAATTATTGTTATACTATAACCCTTAGAAACCTTATCGTTTACTCTAATAAGGAAGGTTAAGTAGATCTAAGGGTTATAGTATAATAATAATTTCTAATAGATTTTTAACTAACTTTTAACCCTTATCAAAATCTCTCTACAAAGCTATCTATATCTATTTTAGATAAGAATTAGATTTTTAAAAAATAGTTGAAAAAGTGCCCTTTAAGGTACGATAAGCCTATACGCAGCTCACTATGATGCGCAGCTCACTATGCATATACGTTAAAGCTTATGTAATAAATAAATAAGTATATATAAAGTCACAATTTTTACTTTTATAGTATTAATAAAAGTTAATTAATTTATAGCTATTATAACTATTAAGGATTAAGAGGGAATAAGAACCTTTTATATAAGACTTTATAGATTAATTAAAGTAATTTAATTAATTTAAGCTAATTTTACTTATTACTTACTTATTCTTATTTAAATAGATATATTATATAGCTAAGAATTGGCTATTAATATATATATATACATATAAAGATAATATTTACTTTTTATAATAATATATAAATATATTACTTAGCTATTTATATATAACGTAGTACATAAATAAACGGTCTATTTTCTTATTACACCTTAAAGACTAATGTTTTTAACGTTTTATATGTTTATAAAAATAAAGCTATTATAAGTAAGATCTTATATAATATATTCGATAAGATATTTAAAAACTAAATAAAATCTTTAAAATTCTAGGAAATTTCTAATAGAGGTAGATTAGAAATATAGCTTATTAAAAGACCTACTTTTCCTAAATCCTTAGGCATAGCTTACTATTAATCTTAGTAGATTTAATTTATAGTTTATAATTTACTTTTATATAATACTATAGAGTTTTATCTTTTTATATTTACTATTTATAAAGATAAAAATAACTAAAATATTAGTCTTTAAGGTACAATAAGGAAATAGACCGTTCACTTATATAGACCGTTCACTTATATACTACGTTATACCTTAAGTAATAAAAACTTATTTTTAATTATTAAGCTATTTTATAAAAGGCTTTTTTTATAGTTAAACGTTATAATAACCTTTATCTATAATAGCATTTTTATTAAGACCTTAGTTCTATTAAAATTATAAATATTATTATTAAGCATTTTATACTTTATAGTTATATTTTATATAAGTATAAACTAGCTTTATATAATTATAAGATCCTTAGCTAAGGCCTTTTAATAGTTAATTTAATATTAAAATCACATTTTTAATTAAGAGATATATTATAAAAAGTTCTTTACTTATTAAGGTCTAATATATATTATATTACATTTAAAAAAAGTTAGTTAGCTATATCTTATATGTCTTCTTATTATAAAAGAAAACTTTAATTAATTATGTTAATAACTTATTTAAGAATTAACGTAGTTTATAAGTAAGTGAGCCACTTTCCAGTACCTATATAACAAAGTGTAAGAGAAATCAACCACAACACCTTAAATCAATTCAAACTATTCAGAATCCTCTTCTTCAGAAGTAAATTCAACTTTTTAACATATACAAGCATTATATCCAGTCTCTCCACAAATACCACATCATTACACACATATTTCTATTCTCCTCACATAACTACTACTCTAACCTATTTTTACCTATAGCTACTCTATTATATTAATTTAAGACTTTATATTCTTTACCTAATCAATTATAAATATTCTATTTTTCTAAAACTAATTTTTTATATACTAATAGTAGCTTATACACTTATTTACCTTTTAATACTTAGTTATTTATATATATATTAAAACCTAGTTATAAGCTATTACTATAATTCTTTTTTTAATTATTATATATACCTAATAATTAACGTTAAAAACTTATTTTAATATTACATAATATAATTTATAATAAAATTAAAATATAAATTAAATTAAATTAAGTTATTTAGCGTCTTTAGGACCTAAACTACTAGTAAACTAGTAAAAGAACCTAAAAGTAATAATATATAAAGCTTTGTATTTAGCTATAAAATTATATATTCTGGATTATATAAGACAAAGCTAGTTACTCTAAGGCCTACTTAAATATTTAATATTATTATTACTTTATTATATACCTTATAAAAGGCTAAAAGGAAGTCTTTTTTTATAATATATATAATATATACTTATATAAGGGCTTTAATATTTTAGCTATACACTTATTTTAAAAGACTAAAGTACTTAATATTAAGAAGCTAAAGCTTATATAATAAATAAAAAAGTATATAAAGTACAATAATATTCTACTTTTTATAATATAGCTTAAAATTAATAAAATAATAGCTTTTATAGCTATTAAGAATAAAAAGAATTACTTTTTATATAACTCCTTATATAGAAATTAAAGTATTATATTTATTTTAAGCCTTTTTTATTTCTTATTTAACTATTTTTTATAAATATAATTACCTAGTTAAATAAAAAAAAGCTATTATATGTCTAAGAGTTAAAATAAACTTTATTTATAAAAATAATATATAGCAAAATAAAATAACTATATAACTTAATACTTTAAATTACTATAACTTATTCTTAATTCCTATATTATACTCCTTTTAACTTATTATATTATTTAAAAACTATAATAACTATTTTGAAATATATTTTACTTATTATAAACCTAATCTTATTAAAGTTATAAGTATTAGTATTATATATCTTATACTTTATAATTATATTTTATATAAGAAAAACTATATATAATATATATTTAAATCTTTATAAAGGACTCTCTAATAGTTAATTCTTTAATTAAAACGTATTTAAAGCTTAAGTTCTTATTATATAAAGTTTAAAGCCTAATTTATTTTAATATGTTATATACTATAATTATAAAATAATTAATTAACTATTTCTTAAATAATACTAAGATATAATAAGAATACTTATAAATCTAAGTTAATAATATATTAACGAACATACATAGTGAGTTGCTTATCATAGTGAATTACCTACTTCCACCTACCCTCTAGCTATTTATATAAGTTAATCAAGTAGCATTATACAAAATCAATTAAAACTACTTATTATCCTCTTCTTTAGAGGTCTCTTATACTACCTAACATATTTATACGTTATATCTAGTCTTTCTATAATTACTATATCACTAACTATACAATTTGCCCCCTTCTATATAAGCCTTTTCTTAACGCATATTTTTGCCTCTAGTATTAATAACCCCTTTTTTTACTTAAATTACTTTAGCTTTAGTTATATTAAGTAATTTTTTAAAATATAGTTAAGTTTTTTTAGCCTTTTAGCGTTTACTTAATACTTTATTTATTATATAAAGCTTATAGTTCTTAGCCTTAAAAAGAACTAGTTAATATATTAATTTAGTAATACTTTTAGCTTATAAGTTAATTATTTTATATAAGTATATTAATAAACTATATTAATAACTATAAATATTTTTTTTAAGTAATATAAAGCTTTATATAATATTATATACTATAGTTAATATCTTTAGGTCTTAAGAGCTTTAGTTATTTAAGTATAAGTTAAATAGTATTAGCGTTTTTAGCTTAAAATCTAAATAAAAAATAATTACTTTTAGGTTAAAAAGTATAAAGATAGCTTATTTAAAACTAGCTTATATATTTTTTTTATTTATTAAAATAAAAAAAGTTACCTTAAAAGTAAAAAAGAAGTTATTTTTAGTAATATATATAATTTATATTTATATTTTTTTTTTAATTATTTTATTATATAACGCTTTTAATAAACTAAAATAACTAATATTAAGAGGCTAAAGCTTATATAATAAATAAAAAGATATATAAAAAGTAATAATATTATATTCTTTATAATAATTATTAAACTTAATAAACTTATAGCTATTATAACTATTAAGGATTAAAAGCTACTTAATACTTTTTATATAAGACTTTATATATTTTTTAAAATATTATAACTAATTTAAACTAATCTTATTTATAGTTTATTTATTTTTATTAAAATAAATATACTATTAAAATAAGAATTAGCTATTAGTATACTAAAAAAAATAATAATATTTACTTTTAATAATAATATATAAAAGTAATACTTAGCTATTTATATATATACCTTAAATAATAAAAACTTATTTATAATTACTAAGCTATTTTATATAAAGCTTTTTTTTATAATTAGAAGTTATAATAACCTTTATATATAATAGTATTTTTATTAAAAAACCTATTTTATTAAAATTATAGATATTATTATTATAAATTCTATATTTTATAATTATATTTTATATAAAAGTAAACTAAACCTATATAATTATAAGATCCTTAGCTAATACCCTCTAATAATTAATTCTATATTAAAAATATATCTTTAGTTATAGTTAATGTTATATAAAGTTCTCTACTTATTAAAATCTAATATATATTATATTATATTTATTAAAAAAGTAATTAGCTATATTTTATATATTATTAAATTATAATAGAAATCCTTAATTAATTAAGTTAATAACTTATTTAAGAATTACTATTTCTTTTAGCTTAGTTATCTTTATTAATTTTAAGTATATTTCTTATTATAGTAATTATCTAATATATTAATTATAAAGTATTATTCTTAAGACGTTATAAATAAAAATAGCCTTCTATATAGATAATTTTAGGTCTTTTTTAATAGCTTAAAGTATAAAAAGAATATAGCTTTTATTTAAAATAAAACTTATTATTATACATAAAGTAAAGCTAAGAGGAAAAGGGAAGGTGTAGAAGGAAGGGGAAATAGACGACTTACTATGATAGGCAACTTACTATACATATACGTTATATAATAGTCTCTTTTTTATATAAAGTTAAATTCTAGTTATATAATTATATATTATATTTAGTAGGTTAATTAGCTTATTATTATTAATAAATAATATAAAATATATTATACTATAATATAGCCTTTTATATACTTAGTTTTAGATTTAATTTAAGCGTATTAAGTACTAAAACTAAATTACTTTTACTTAATTATTATACTATAGTTTTAAGTAAAGAAAACTAAAGAGAAAAGTAAGTCCTATAAAATTCTAGAAAAGTAGCTTACTTACTTATAAACTACGTTACTTTTTCTTTAACGTACATGCATAGCAAGTGGCCCATTATAGCAAGTAGCCTACTTCCTCCTTCCTCCTCAAACTTCAACTTTACATTAATATTCCTCTACATATAATAATAAGTTCTTTTTTAAACAAAAATCATATTATCTTTATAATTAAAGCTATCAAAAAAGACCTAAAACTATCTATATAAAAAACAACCTTTATCTATAATATCTTAAGAATAACACTTTAACATTAACGCACTAGATAATTACTATACTATAAGACTTATATAAAATCAATAAAAATAACTAAACTAATAAAAATAATAATTCTTAAATAAGTTATTAACTTAATTAATTAAAGATTTTTATTATAACTTAATAATATATAAAATATAGCTAATTACCTTTTTAATAAATATAACGTAATATGTATTAGACCTTAATAAGTAGAGAACTTTATATAACGTTAACTATAACTAAAGATATGTTTTTAATATAAAATTAACTATTAAAAAGTATTAGCTAAGGATCCTATAATTATATAAGCTTAATTTACTTTTATATAAAATATAATTATAAAATATAAAATCTATAATAATAATATTTATAATTTTAATAAAATAAGCTTTTTAATAAAAATACTATTATATGTAAAAGTTATTATAACTTTTAACTATAAAAAAAAGCCTTATTTAAAGTAACTAAAAATTATAAATAAGTTTCTATTATTTAGAGTATATATATATATAACTAAATATTACTTTTATATATTATTATTAAAAGTAAATATTACTTTTTTTTTAGTATACTAATAGCTAATTTTTATTTTAATAATATATTTATTTTAATAAAAATAAATAAACTATAAATAAAATTAGTTTAAATTAATTATAGTATTTTAAAAAGTATATAAAGTTTTATATAAAAAATATTAAATAGCTTTTAATCTTTAATAGCTATAATAACTATAAGTCTACTAAGTTTAATAATTACTATAAAAAATATAGTATTATTACTCTTTATATACTTTTTTATTTATTATATAAGCTTTAGCCTTTTAATATTAATTATTTTAGTCTACTAAAAGCGTTATATAATAAAAAAATTAAAAAAATAATATAAATATAAATTATATATATTACTAAAAATAACTTTTTTTTTACTTTTAAAATAGTCTTTTTTACTTTAATAAATAAAAAAAATATATAAGTTAGCTTTAAATAAGCTAACTTTATTTCTTTTAATTTAAAAGTAGTTATTTTTTACTTAGATTTTAAGCTAAAAATATTAATACTATTTAACTTATACTTAAATAGCTAAGGCTCTTAAGACCTAAAAATATTAACTATAGTATATAACGTTATATAAAGCTTTATATTACTTAAAAAAAAAATTATTAGTTATTAATATAACTTATTAACTTATTTATATAAAATAATTAATTTATAAGCTAAAAGTATTAGTAAGTTAATATATAAATTAGCTTTTATTAAAGCTAAATACTATAAGCTTTATATAGTAAATAAGATACTAAATAAATATTAAAGGGCTAAAAAAACCTAATTATGTCTTAGAGGGTCTTTTAATATAGCTAAAGTAGAGGTAATTTAGGTAAAAAAAGGGGTTATTAATACTAAAGGTAAAAATATATGTTAAGAAGAGGCTTATATAAAGGGGAATGAATTGTGTAGTTAGCGATATAGTAATTATAGAAAGACTAGATATAATATATAAATATGTTAGGTAATATAAGAGACCTTTGAAGAAGAGGATAATAAGTAGTTTTAATTAATTTTATATAATGCTGCTTGATTAACTTATATAAATAGCTAGAGGGTAGGTAGAGGTAGGCTACTTGCTATGATAGGCTACTTGCTATGTATGTACGTTAAATATAGTTAACTTTATTAATTTTAATTATATTTTAGCTTATAAGAGTATACTAGTATATTACGTATAAAGAGTTAATTTAAGAACCTTAAAGGTGAAAATAACTCTTTATATAGATATTTTTAGGTCTTTTTAGATAGCTTAGAGGGTAAAGATAATATAGCTTTTTTAGAAAAAGAATTTATGTTTATATATAACTAAAGAAAAGTAGATATAAAGGTTAAAGAGGTAAAAAGGTAGTAGATATGCGTAGCTTACTATGATACGTAGCTTACTATATATATACGTTAATTATATTTTTAATATAATAAAGTTATAATAAAAATCTTTAATTAATTAACTAAGTTAATAAAATCTTTAAGAATTATAGTTGTATTTATTAAAGTTATTTTTATATAATTAGTATATATATCTTATTATAGTAGTTGTTTAGTATGTTAATACTAAACTATTATTTTTAAGATATTATAGATAAAAGTAACCTTTTATATAAATAGTTTTAGGTCTTTTTAGATAACTTTAAGTATAAAAAGGATATAACTTTTATTTAAAAAAGAACTTATAGTTATATATATAAGAAAGTAGATATAAAGAGAAAAAGTATAAGAGGAGAAAGAAATAGGCCGCTTATTACAATAGGCCACTTGATATAAGTATACGTTAAGGATATTTATTTTATACTAAATAAAAACCTTTTATAGCTCTTTAGTAATTAACTTTATAATTTACTTTATTATAAGTATTTCTTAGATGATTCTTCTATTATAAAGCTATATAAGCTACCTATGCCCTAAACGGATCACTAGACGCCTATGAACTAGCAAGATTACTAATAAACTTAACTTACTGTTATTAAGTATTGGCTTTAGTTATTTATTAGTAGAAAATACTATTGTCAGATATTTGACTATAATACTGTGGGAGTAAGGGGCTTTGGATTATCTTTAGGAGAAAAGAACAGGATTATTATCGATTATGTTGATTGGTACGCTAGGTCTAAGATGTGTTAATATAGGAATTAAAGCAAAAGAAGCTGATAATAGAAGCTATACTAAGAATAACCATCTTCTGCCTAGAAGAAGATTCTCTTAGATTTATGATTACTACTAACACGCTCCTTATATAGACTTTATACTCTACTAAGTAATCCAACAAATATTATTGAATTTAAAATTATAACATATATAGCTAAGCCTATAGTTTCAGATCCTGTGATTGAAACTTGTTAGATTGCGTGTCCAGATTACGGGCGGGCAGTAAGTAGCAGAACCTAGAGATTCCACCTCTGGACTAGTAGCAGCTATATCTACGCTTCTGTTACTGCTACTACTAACCCCCTAGTTTCTCTTCTACATACCGATTTTATAGCTTTTAAGTATACTATATTGATATTTGGCGAGCTTAAGCCTATATAGGTAGTCCTGTTGTATACAACGTATACCTTATAAATCTAAAAAAACTCTTAAAAGAATATAGCTAGCTATTTACGTATTTAACTACAACTTAGCTATTCTCTATGCTTTGTCTACATTGACGTTATAATATTCTCTCTAGGGGCTTATATCAACATGAATTATCCTATAAGCGTAATTAACAGATATATGTGCTTTGCGGTTCCTATACCATATTTTTCTAGTTAATTCCAAAATTCCTATAACTATAATAACAATACCATAAATCACCAAAGGAAGGTTTATTACGTATGCTAGTAAAATTAGCCACAGACCTAAGCAACTCGTCTCCCTTGTCCAGCCTTTATAGAATAAAACCTTGTTCTATATCATTATAATAGTATCTAAACCTATTACAAAAGACAGAGCTATAAAGAACATTAACAAAAGTAAACCTTAGTTTAGGTCTGTCTGGTTGTAATTATAGTCTTGAGCGCTAAATATCCTTGTGGTGTTACAAATCTCTATAGGAGAGTAATGAGAAATGCTGGGAGCTGCAGGGATCATTTCTGCTAAACATTCGTAACCTCCTAAAGTGCTTCTGTTGCCAAGAAGAGGTTTTTTAGGGAGGAGAATAAGGGCACTAGCAAACCATTGAGCTATACCTAGTATACATAGAAAAAACAAAAGGCCTCTCCTTAATTTAGGCTAATTACTAAATACGCATTTAACTAGGTGATAGTGGAGAGTCTTTATAATTCCCTATATTACTAGCTACACAAATACGTTACTAGGTTTAGTGTCCTTATAAGAAGTTGTGATTATATGAAAGTTTCTTTACTATGAAATGCAAGAGACTAGACCCTAGACACATAAATGCGTGTTTAAATTTAAAATGGACCTGCTTTGACATTGTTTGGGGTAATGTGGCTCAAAAAAAAGTTCTGTATTCAAGAATAAAAAAGTAGTAACAGCGCCCTCGTTAATGGCTGCCCAGGTGTCAAAGCTTTTTTGCCTGAAGGCCAAGCCTTGCAGTAAGGAGGGAACAACTTTAAAGTCCCAAAGGCAGTAGACGGCTTTGCACCAACCTTCAAGGTTTAGTGAGTGACAAGGCATGAAGGTTCTAACGGGATCAAATTCGATAAGGGTATTATTATACCACTTGTTACAGTTGACTCCTTTTATTCCCTCAGTAGCGCTGGCGTATAACTAGAAACATGTATTTTTATATAGTAGGAAGCTCATATTATTAATCTCGTAACCTTTATCGTTGGTGAGTGCGAATTTGGCTTGGAACCTAGTAACCACTACCAGGCCAGTCCAAAAAATGCCCTGAAAGAACCAGATTAACATTTTAAGGTTCTTGGTTGCTTGTAAGGAATTTGTAAACCTTTCCGGACGTATTAGTCGGTTAGTTTCGTTCTACTCTGTCTCTCAGACCCTTATAAGCAAAATCGTCTTTTAGGTTTTAACCCGGGGTTTTTTTCACCTTTGTTATTACCTGTAGACCAATCCTGTCTATCTTCACAGTCTCGAGTAATATTGGTTAAACGGACTTGTTCATAGTCTACACCACTCGCGTAGTGACCTAACGCAGCGAGACCAGGATTCATTGTGTAGGTCTGGAAATATGTAGTAGAATCGTTCTTGATAAAAACGAAGTTATTATTACCTATACGGAGATCTAATTAGAAATAACAATATGGAGAGAAGAAGAAGAGAAAAATCTAGGACATTATAAGGGTCTTATATCTAGTATGGCCAGCCTGATCCTGCACTTTTACCAGAGCCTGATCCTGCACTTTTATCATAGCCTGATCCTGCACTTTTACTAGAGCCTGATCCTGCACTTTTACCAGAGCCTGATCTTGTACTTTTACTAGAGCCTAATCCTGCACTTTTATTAGAGCCTGATCTTATACTTTTATTAGAGCTTGATTTTATAACTGCTTAGCTATACTTGAACTAATTGTTTTATATTAGTTAAAGTAATACTATAAAGCTATAGCTCTTAGCTAAAAGCGAAACTATTACTTTTTATTTATAGTAATTAATAAGACTAATAAAAAGAAATAAGTTATAGGGAAAGATTTTATAGCTAATACTGTTGCTGCTTAACTAAAAGGGTAAGTAGATAGGTGGATATGGAGGTTTGATGGTGTTTTGTTAGCTTTTACTAAACTGCTAGATTAAAGAATTTGTTTAAAACCTCCTTATATAGTAATAATTAGCAATAAGGCTATGCGCTCCTAGGCCTCTAGATCTCGCAAAGGTTTACTGCTGTGACCATTGCCCCTGTTCTTGTGTAGCAATCTTGCCTATAAGAACGATTAAAAAAATCAAAAAAGGAACATGCTAGGATAACGTTAGCATCTAATATGTCTTTACTATACTAATAACTTGGTTAATAGTTGCAAAGAGTTGTACCAAGGAAAGTACCATGGCTCTTAGCGTTACTGCTTGTTTCTTTGAGGGTTCGGTATACAACAATTTGGCTCCAAGTTATCCTCCTACTTAGTATTACTTAACAATAGCTTATTACAGCCTAACCAGTTAGGGTACTGGCTAGTGTAACTATATAGTGTAGAACAGGGGATAATGATGCAGGCGTATCATTACTGAAGCTTTTTGCTTTGTGGTGTAGTTAGTTGCCTTGACCTGCTTATAATATAGCTGTTTAGTTTAACAATCAAGAGCTTGCCGCTAATAAGTAGCTTCTTAGATTTCTTTGATTTCTTTGTTCTAGTAAAGCCCTTAAATAGCCTTAACCCCATTGGGTTAAAGCCAGGTTAAGGCCTAGCTAGGAAAAAGAAAAAGAAAGGAAAAGAGAAAAGAAAAGAGGCTAGTTAGACGGTAAGTAGTTAGTTATATAAGATATAAGGTTCTAAAGGTTTAAGGAAAAAAAAACTAGGTAGTATATAGTATAAAAAAGTAAAATATAACTATAAGGTAAGTAGGTATAAATAAAAAGGTAAAAGATAAGTAAATAAGTTAGGTTAAGTATTATAGTTAAAGTAATGTTAAATAGGGTAATAGTAGTAGTAGTAGTAGTAGTAGTAGTAGTAGTATATTATAACTTAGAAAGCGTTAGTTAATATAACTACCTAGATGTTACGACCTAAATCCGGTTGGTGACTAGTGTAGCCTGAAGCGAACCCCTGAGCGGCCAACAGGGCAGCTAGACATTCAAGTATACAGGCCAACGGCACGAACTAGGCTTAGAATAGAAGAACTAGGGAAGGTCACGTAACGGATCAGTTAAATCACTAGTAATCTAGTATAATCCTCCAGCAAAAATCACTAACTAGCAAGACTAATCCCTCACCTAGGATCATAAGTAACAAAAATAATTTAAAAAAGAAAACTTAAAATATAAAGATATTTATTTTAAAAAAAATAGAAACCTTTTATAGCTTTTTAATAATTAACTTTATAATTTATTTTTTTATAAGTAACTTAAAATTTTTTTTTATAAAGCTATAAGCTATTTATACCTAGAAATACTTAACTAATTACTAAACACTAATAGACTATTAAGATTACTAATAAGACTTACTTTACTATTACTAAGTATTAACTTTAGTTACCTATTAGTAAAAAATACTACTATTAGATATTTAACTATAATACTTTAATTACTCCTATTTAATAAATTAACCTTAATACTTACTAAACAGTAAATATATCTACTAAAGGTACCTTAGCTTTATCTTTAGCTAGTTCTAAAAGAAAAACACCTATGCCTTTTACCTCTAAGAACCTAGACAATAAAATAAAAAATATTAAAGGATTAAATAATAAAATCAAATTTACTAGAAAGATATATAAAGACTAGTAAAAGCGTATAAAGTAGAACAATAATAATATTATATAACTATAAGTAATAGTAAATAAAACTACTAATGCTCTTTAAGCAAAGACTCTAAAGACTAATAAACTTAAATAATAAGTCTAAACTTTATAAAAACCTACTAATATTATCTTAACTTTACTAGAAGAACAAAAGAAACTTAAGCTTAACTCTTTTACTACTTATAATAAGACTTCTAGAATATTAAAAGGATTCTTAATTTAAATTAAAACCTATTAAATATTTTATATAAATAACTTCTATATAAAAACAAAAAAAAATTTATATAAATACTTTCTTTAAAAAATAAGTCCTTTTTTAGTTTAAACTTTACTTAAAGGACTATTTAGATAATAAAACACTAAAATACTATAACCTAGAGACCTAGTAAATCTTTAAAAGATTTATAAGATTTAAGTATACCTTAAAATCTTTATTCTAGGACCTAAATAAGAAATAATAAGCTAAATAAGACTTAATAAATCTTAAATAAACTAAGTTAATTACTAACTATACTATAAAGTTCTAAAGAATCTATGTATAACTTAATTATATTAATAACACTAAGATCTTTATGTTCTACTAAGGACTTAAAAGAAATTTAAAAAACAAGCTATTTAAGCTAATTAACTAAATTACTTCTTATAATATATAGAAATTATAATTAAAATTAATACTAAGCTATATAAATAGTAAACGAAAATAAAAAATATATTATTTTTAGCTAAATACTAATAAAAAGTATATACTATAAGGACCTAAGAACTTATAGCTTAGTTTATCCTAGTAAAACAGTAAGAATAACAGGGGGTTATTCATAAATAGTCATAAGGAAAAGTAGAGAAGAATAAAGGTAGACAGAAAAGGTATATATATATTAACCGTTAAGGTTTCGTTATATCTTCCGTTGTTCATATATAACTGTCTAAGTAGAGGGGATATCTCTTAGTTATATAGAAAGTCCCTTAGATACGTATAGTATCTAAGCGTATATCTAAGCGTATATCTAAGCGCCGAGAGGTACTTATAGTTTCTCGTATATGTATATATATGCCCGTATATGCCTGTAGATAAGCATAAGCGCCGGCATATGTAATGCTTAGAAGTATATGCGTTTATATGCAGTAGACTGCATTAGTTTGCAGTAGTTTGCATTAGTATAGTTATATATAGTAATATATACTTTTATAGGTTATTTTTCAAGAAGAATTTAGAAAAAATAACTATATATTTATAGGACTTTTAGTTATAGAGTTATAAAGAGATTTATATATAAGAATTATAAGAATTTTACTTCTTAATTCTTAGTTTTCTTTTTAAGTTATATCTAAGTTATAGATATAACTTACTTATATAAAAACTTATAAAACCTTATATAAGGAAAATTATAAGAAAAATAGTTATAGTTATAGTTATAGTTAAAAACCTTTAAAGGAAAAAAAAAATTTTATAAAGGGGAAACCTTAGTATTTAAGCTGTATTACTTTCTTTTTAGAAAGTATTTCTTTATTATCTATAGTTTCTTTAGGTAAAAACCCCTTTTTATTAAGATTTATAGTCTCTATAAAGTATTTAAATACTTCTTTATTAACAGATTTAGTAAATATATCTGCTATATTATTCTTTGTATGGATATGGTATAAAGAGACTTGATTATTATAAACAGCTTGTTTAGAAAAGTGATATTTTATATTTATATGTTTAGATTTCTTATGAAGCTCTGGGTTTTCTGTTATACGTTATACTGCCTCGTTATCTATTAAAATAATAGGCTTATTTAACGTTATATTTAACCCTAAGTTATTATATATATAGGAAAAAGAGTTATATAGGTATATAGATTCCTTTATAGCTTCACATAAAGCCATATATTTAGCTTCACAAGTAGATAAAGTAATAGTCTTCTGTTTTATACTATTCCAGCTTATTATATTATAGTACCCTAGGGTACTTATATATCCAGTAGTAGACATTCTATTATCTAAGTCTTTAGCCTAGTTAGAGTCTGAAAATATAACTAACTGTAAATTAATATTGTAGTTATATATTAATCCTAGATTAGGATATTTATTTATATATCCCTATATCCTATTAAGTGTAATAAAATGCTCTTTAGATAGGTTACTTATATAACGAGTATATATATTTACTGGATATATTATATCTAGCCTAGTCTTAAGACTTAAGAAGAGTAGAGATCCTATTTCTTGTTAATATTAAGTTATTTCTTCTTTTATTATTTACTTTGTATTTTTCTTAAGCTTAATAGCAGGATTTATAGGCGTATTATAAGGATAAGTATCCTTTTTATTATACTTTTCTAGTATTTTATTTATATATTTAGTTTAATGAATATATAAGATCTTATTTATTTTATCTATACATATTTTGTTCTCTAAAAACGTATATAGAATTCCTAAGTCTTATATCTATAAATCTTTATTTACATTATTATAGAAATATTCTATATTTTTATTTATAAAAGCTACTATTATTATATCGTTTATATAATAAGCTATTATAGCTCTTATATTATTATTATTAGCTATAAAGATACCTTCATTATAAGAGGATTCTTTAAAGCCTAGTTTTATAATTATAGATCTTAACTACTTATACTAGAGTCTAGGGCTCTATTTTAGACTATATAAAGCCTTTTTAAGCTTATAATATAAAGCTTTTTTTGTTATATTATTTATATATTTTAGGGTATTTATTTTATAGTTATAAGAGAAACTTATAAGTAATTTTACCTATATTTCTTTATCTATATCAGTATAGCAGAAGGCATTAGAGATATTAAATTGCCTAAAAAACTAGCCTAGCTTTATTCTTATTATAAATATAGCTTTATAATTCTTAAGTTTATAGGTAATACTAAAGGTTTCTAGATAATTAATACCTATATATTAATTAAAACCTTGTACTACTTACCTAGCTTTATATTTTAACGGGTTATTATTTATATCCGTTTTTAATTTATATACCTATCTTTCTCCTAAGGGCTTAATTCCTTTAAGTAAAGGAAGTATTATCTAAGTATATATATTATGTAAGTTATTAACCTCTAAAACTATTGCTTAAATCCATTTATCTCTAAAAGTAGAGATTATAGCCTTTTTATAGGTAATAAAATCTTTATCTATTATTATAATAAGAATATATATAGCTTTATTAAACCTATTTATTTTATTATTTTGATTATTTATAATAAAAAGTATTGGTTTAATTATAGAGCAGTCTTTTATAGTATATAAAGCGCTTTCTTAGTCTACTACCCATTTATAGTTTTTAAGCTTATTATTATCCTACTTAGGAATTTCTACTATTATCTTAGATTTATTATTATTATTATAATTATTACAATTATAATTATTACAATTATTATTATTTATTATATTATTATTATTTATCGGCTTTATATTTATACCTCTAAGATTCAAGTCTTCCCTTCCACTTTTATAATCACATAAAAATATCTTATTATTACTACTATTTTCTTTATTATTTATATTTATATTATTATTTATATTTATATTATTATTATTAATAGTAAAAGGTATAAACTAATTTTCTAGAATAACTATATCTCTAGTCCAAAAGGAAGTTTTCTTTTAAAAATCATATACTTTATATATATTATTTCTATAGTTAAGTACTATAGCTTTTATAGCTTTATTATCTAGCTTTTTTATCTTAAGATCTTTATTCTTATAATAATATATAAATCCAAAAGTTACTATATTATTAATATTAAGTTTTATATTATTACCTATTTCATAAGAGGTCTTATAGTTAAGAGCTTTATAAGGAGTTATATTATATAAATCTACTACTATTAACGCAGCTTCTCCTTATAAATATAAAGGCAAATTTGCCTATAAAAGCATAGCTCTTATTTTATTAGTTATAGTCCTTATTACTCTTTCTATTATACCGTTAGGCTTATAAATATAAGGTACTTTTATATTATAATTTATCCCTTTAATTATATAGGTATAATTTATAGTATTATTATTAAATTCTAGACTACTATCTATATTAAAGTCTTTTATTTTATTCTTATTTATATTATTTTTATTTATATATTCTAGAACAACAGTATTAACTTCTTCTACTTCTTTAGTTCTAAGTAGTTTTATAGATATAAGTCTAGATTTTCTTTCTAAGAAAATAATAAACCATTAATATTTATTATAAGTAAAAGGTATTATAGGTCCACAGAAATCAAAAGAAACTTTTTCTATATATTTATAATCCTTATTATAGTTATTAAAATACTTATTAACTTTAATAGTAAAGTTTACTTTTATATAGGTATTATAAATATAATCTTCTTTTATTATATTATTAGTTATATTTATATTATCTTTAAGTTACATTAAGACTTTTTTATTTATATATCCTAGTCTATTATACCACTTTTTATAGTTATTAATCTCTTTATTATATATAACCTTTTTATATTTATAAGGTTTTCTTCTTATATTTATAGTATTTATATATTCTTTATAGTTATTAAAATCCTTTTTATTTAAAACCTTTATATTTAAGTAATATAAATTGTCTTTTATATCCCCTTTACAAAAGGTTCTTTTATTATTTATATTTATTAAAGATACCTTTATATCCTAGAAAAAAGAGGCTATCTTAAGTCTTTTTAGTTAATTTTAACTTAGAAGATTAATACCTATTTCAGGCATATAATAACAGTCTTTAAGGATATATATATTATTATTATTAAAAAAAAAATTACTATATCTTCTTATAGAGAAATTTTCTTTCTTTTTATATCTCCTTAGTTAATATACCTATTTATATAAGTAGTCTTTATAAATAAGGATTTATTACTTATAATATTAATAGTAGCAGTAATATCTAGGTAAAATATAATATATTTATTATTTTTAGTTATATATATAGGTTTATTTATATTACTTATTTTATTATTAATTATAGTTATTATAAAGGAGATTATATAACTTATATCTTTAAAATCTAAGTCTATTTTACTCTTTTCCTTTTGTTAAGGGTTATCTATAACCATATTATCTATAACTATAATATACGTATTTTCTGCGTCTGATTTATCTAATTCTTTAGAATCTTTTTCCTTTATTATAACTTTTTTAGCTATTAAAGCCTTTTAGGCCTTATAAAGCTTATTTCTCTTTATATTAGTCTTTTGTTACTTTAGGACTTTTTTTTTAGTATTATCCTTATTTTTCTAGCCTTTAGGGGCCTTAATAGGATATAAAAAGTTACAGTCTTTAACTATATGGTTTTTTAACTTATAGTATATATAGTAAACACCCTTTGTCTTTTTCTAAGGCTTTTTAATTCCTTTTTTAAAAGTAAAAGTAGTATATAATATTATAAAAGAACCTTTTCTTTTTACTTTATCTATAAGATTTATAAAAAAAAATTCTATAATATAGGAATTTATATCCTTTCTAAGGGCTTAAGTTATGTTAGTTATAAAACCTTTATAACTATTATCTAGACTATTTAATACCTAAGCTATAATAACTTGTTTTAGTAAAGTTATATCTTTAGAAGATAAGTTGTCTATAAGCTCTTTTACCTTATTAAGGTATTCTTTTATAGATCTAAAGGATTCTAAGGAGATATTAAAGAACTCTTTATAAGTAAGATATTCGTTAATAAAACCAGTAGGTTTATATAGATCTTTTAGTTTCTTTTAGGCCTTATATCTTGTTATAGAGTCTTTTATAACCCTTAAAAAAGAATTTTTATAAAATAGCTTTATAAAAGCTAATACTTTTATATTACTTTTTTGTTAAAAAGGTATAGTTAAAGGAGTTATAAGACTAAAGTTAATATCTTTATTAATAAGTAAAGCCTCAAATCTAGTTACTTAAATATTATAGTTAAGGCTACTAAAAAGGCATAATATATAGATTTTTTTTATAGTATTGATTTGGTTTGAATTTAATTAGAATATAAGGATTTTAGTTGATTTTGGTTGATTAGAGAGAGATATTGGTATTCTGATAGTATTGTTGAATTTGTCTTGAAAAATAGGCCTTAAAAGTGGTTAGGTTGTTATTAATAGTATGGTGTTATGTGGTTGCTATGGGTTAAAGATATATATGGGCCTTTAATTAAAGAAGCTTTCACTAGACGGCAAAGCAGTTAGTCTAGTGGTTTAGCTATCCTTTAGATTAACTAATTAAATTAGTAACTTAATTAGAGCTTTTGGGTTTAATTTTAGCTTAAGGTATATAGTCTTTATTAAATATAGACTAGAAATAACCTTTAACTAGTAAGGTAGGATTATGATTTGCCTGGAGCTATAGTAGCGTAAAATATAGCGATAGGTGTAGTGCTTGCCTGGTAAGCTGGTCCTTCTATTCTGCTGAATATAGACTGCTAAGTGTAAGGTGTAGCTGCCTTAGAGCTATATTCCTTAAAATTCTCTTAGCTAATGTAGTATGTCCCTTAGCAAAGTTGAATTTTTATTGTATAGAATAAGGGTATAAGTATAAAAAAAGGTAATAGTATAAAGGTTACTTTTTTTACTAAGCTGGGCTTATAACTAGTAAGAATAATAAAAGGTTATTCATAAATAGTTATAAGGAAAAATAGAGAAGAATAAAAGTAAATAAAAAAGGTATATATATATTAATTGTTAAGGTTTTATTATATCTTTTATTGTTTATATATAACTATCTAAGTAGAAAAAATATCTCTTAGTTATATAGAAAGTCCCTTAGATATGTATAGTATCTAAGCGTATATCTAAGCGTATATCTAAGCGCTAAGAGGTACTTATAGTTTCTTGTATATATATATATATACCTATATATGCCTATAAATAAGCATAAGCGCTAATATATATAATGCTTAGAAGTATATGCATTTATATATAGTAGACTGTATTAGTTTACAGTAGTTTATATTAGTATAGTTATATATAGTAATATATACTTTTATAGGTTATTTTTTAAAAAGAATCTAAAAAAAATAACTATATATTTATAGGACTTTTAGTTATAGAGTTATAAAGAGATTTATATATAAGAATTATAAGAATTTTACTTCTTAATTCTTAGTAAAACAACTAATAGCATAATAAGCTAAGTACCTCTTATAAGTAACATAATAGACTTATAGATATTAGTATTATAACTAAAAAGCCTTATTAGAACTACTAAGATCTAAAAGACTTTAAATACTATAATTATAAGAAGCTTAGCTATATAACTAAAAATTATAAATAGCCTAAGTAACTTTAGAATTAACTTATACTTAAAAGCACTAGGAAAGCTAATATAATAAAAAAAGAAGTTCTTTATAAATAAAAAAACTAAACTATTTATTTTAATAATAACTATTTAGTTTATTAAAAATAGAAGAAATAAGCTACATAATACCTATAATAGCTTAAACTTAGAACTATAGTAATCTCTTAATAAACCTAGAAAAAAAGCTACTTAAACTAAACTATAGTTCAATAACTAAAGTAATAAAATTAATAGCTAATTACTAAGCTTATTTAAGCTAAAAAACTAAATAAAGTAAAAAAAATAACTTTTATATACTTAATACCTTAAAAGTTATTAAAAAATAACTTTAACTATATATCTAAGCCTGAAAGAACTTCTAGAAATAATAAGCACTTAAAAAAGACTTTAAGAATACTTTTAAAGAAAAAAAAAGCATTAAACCTAAAAAGCTTACTAAGATAATAGCTATAAGACAAAAGCAACTACAATAACCTAGATTTTTTTTTCTAAGACTTAGGTTCAAAGAACCTATACCTTAAGAATTAATTAAAGTACTTAATAAAAAAAAAGCTTTAAAAAAGAATATAAAGAATTACTTAATAAATTTAAACTTTTAAGTAAGCTTAAGAAAAAAGCTACTAAGTAACTTATAAATCTTAGAAGATTAAACTAAACTTCTATATAATTAATATTTTATAAAAATATTGAAAAAAAAACTAAAATAATTATATTTATATTATTTTTAAAAAAAGAAATTCTTTTAATAAAATTAGACCTTAAATAAAAAGTCTTTTATAAAAAAAATTTATAGCTTTATAAGGCTAACTAAAGCTTAACTTATTATAACCTAAATAAACTAATAGCTATATAAATATATATTAACTTTAGTAATAACTAAATAGTTAAAAGGGCTTAGCTTAGTAAAAAGAACTACTTTAAGTACTAACTATAATATAAAAAAAATAAGAATAATTAAAAAGTCTAGTTTTATAAAATAAATAATACTAGAATTAATAAGAAACTAGTAGTATTTATCCTAAAAGAACTTATATTTAGAGACTATAAGTACCTTAGCTAAAAACATATATACTACACTAAAGTATTCTAAGCTAATTATATCTATAATAAATACTAGTTTTACCTCTAAAATAGAAAACTTAATAACTTCTTTCTTTAATAAAAGAAGTAGTAGCTAATCCTTATAATCTACCTCTACTATTAACTTAGCACATAAATAATCAAAGAATTCAAAATAAACTAATTACACATATAACCTAGTCTAGAACACCTAGTTCTATACTATAATAAACTAATTAAACATTAGTCTAAATATATATAACATACATGCATAGTAAGTCGCCTATCATAGTAAGTCGCCCACTTCCACCTACCCTCCAGCCATTTATATAAGTTAATTAAGCAGCATTATATAAAATCAATTAAAACTACTTATTATCCTCTTCTTCAGAGGTCTCCCATACTACTTGACATGTTTATACGTTATGTCCAGTTTTTCCGCAATTGCCATATCGCTGACCGCGCAATTCACCCCCCTCTATACAAGCCCCCTCTTAACACATATTTTTGCCTCTAGTATTAATAACCCTTTTTTTTACTTAAATAACCTTAGCTTTAGCTATATTAAGTAACCTTTTAAAATATAATTAGGTTTTTTTAGCCTTTTAGCGTTTACTTAATACTTTATTTACTATATAAAGCTTATAGTTTTTAGCTTTAAAAAAAACTAATTAATATATTAACTTAGTAATACTTTTAGCTTATAAGTTAACTACTTTATATAAGTATATTAGTAAACTATATTAATAACTATAAATCTTTTTTTTAAGTAATATAAAGCTTTATATAACGTTATATATTATAGTTAATATCTTTAAGTCTTAAGAGTTTTAGCTATTTAAGTATAAGTTAAATAGTGTTAATGTTTTTAGCTTAAAATCTAAATAAAAAATAACTACTTTTAGGTTAAAAAGTATAAAGCTAGTTTATTTAAAATTAGCTTATATATTTTTTTTTTATTAAAATAAAAAAAGTTACTTTAAAGGTAAAAAAAAAGTTATTTTTAGTAATATATATAATTTATATTTATATTATTTTTTTAATTTTTTTATTATATAATACTTTTAATAAACTAAAATAACTAATATTAAAAAGTTAAAGCTTATATAATAAATAAAAAAATATATAAAAAGTAATAATACTATATTCTTTATAATAATTATTAAATTTAATAAACTTATAGCTATTATAACTATTAAAGATTAAGAGCTACTTAATACTTTTTATATAAGACTTTATATATTTTTTAAAATACTATAACTAATCTAAACTAATTTTATTTATAGTTTATTTATTTTAATTAAAGTAAATATATTATTAAAGTAAAAATTAGCTATTAATATATTAAAAAAAAATTATTTACTTTTAATAATAATATATAAAAGTAATACTTAACTATTTATATATATACTTTAAATAATAAAAACTTATTTATAATTACTAGGCTACTTTATATAAAGCTTTTTTTTATAGTTAAAAGTTATAATAACCTTTATATATAATAATATTTTTATTAAAAAGCTTATTTTATTAAAATTATAGATATTATTATTATAAATTTTATACTTTATAATTATATTTTATATAAAAGTAAACTAAACTTATATAATTATAAGATCCTTAGCTAATACCCTCTAATAATTAATTTTATATTAAAAACGTGTCTTTAGTTATAGTTAGCGTTATATAAAGTTCTTTACCTATTAAGGTCTAATACGTATTATATTATATTTATTAAAGAGGTAATTAGCTATATCTTATATATTATTAAGTTATAATAGAAATCCTTAATTAATTAAGTTAATAACTTATTTAAGAATTACTTTTTCTTTTAGCTTAATTATCTTTATTAATTTTAATTATATTTCTTGTTATAGTAGTCGTCTAATATGTTAATCACAAAATATTATTCTTAGGACGTTATAGATAAAAGTAGCTTTCTATATAGATAATTTTAGGTCTTTTTTAATAGCTTAAAGTATAAAAAGAATACAGCTTTTATTTAAAGTAAAACTTATTATTGTATATAAAGTAAAGCTAAGAGGAAGAGGGAAGGTGTAGAAGGAAGGGGAAATAGGCGACTCACTATGATAAGCGACTCACTATGTATGTACGTTATAACAAATATATAATATATTATATAAATAAAATAAAAACCTAAAGAACCTAAATCAAAGGACAAACACCTCTTAAAATAAAACTAATAAACATAAAAGAAAAACAAGCCTATTAATACTACTTAAAAAACTAAGAACACTAACTATATAAGAATAACAAAAAGCAACACTAAGAAAATCCCTATACTTTACTATAATAATAAACACCTTATACCTTGTTCTAAGCGTCTATATTAAAAGACAACTTACTTAGGTTATAATTAATAATAGAGTATAAGTAAACTTAATATTACTTTAACTAATAAATTAACAAAGAATTACATAGAGATTTAAAAAGGATCCTTATACCCTATAAAATATAAAAACAAAAACAATTAAGTATAATAGAAGTATTATTAACAAAAAAACTATATAACTCTCTATAGTTACCTATAACTATTAAGAATATCTAATCTTTAACATAGTATAAATTAAAGATATAAATATTATCCTTAAAATCCTATAGTTATAATAATATAACCTAAGCATAGATTAAAGAATAAGCTAACTTTAATAAAGAAATTTAACTATAAGATAATATTATAAGCTATAACCTCTAAGTAAATTAAAATAATATAAATATATTATATATATTAAAAAAATTAAGCCTATAAAAAATAAATAATTTAAATAATTTATTAATAATTAATAAAAAAAAGGAATACCTTTTTTTAATCCTAGAATAATACTATAAGTATACTAAACTCTTTACTAAAGAATTAGAAACTAGCTTACCTAAACATAACTTATATAATTATAAGATCTTACTTAAAGAAGAAGTATACCTAAAGTTTCATAAAATCTATAGACTTAATAAAATAAAACATAAGATACTTAATAAATACTTTAAAAAAAACTTATATAAAGATTATATTTAACTATTAATATCCTTTATAAAATACCTAATATTATTTATATTAAAAATAATAATAAACTATAACTTTATATAGATTATTAATAACTTAATAATATTATAATTAAGAACTACTATCTATTACCTCTTATCTTAGAATTACAAGACTAGCTATACTACACTAAATAGTTTATAGCTATTAACCTTAAAGGAGCCTATAACCTAATTAAAATAAAAAAAAGTAAAGAATAAAAGACATATTTTTACACTAAGAAAAACAACTTTAAGTATCTAGTTATACCTTTTAGACTTACTAATATACCTATTACTTTCTAAACAATAATTAACTATATCCTAAAAGAATTTCTAGATATATTTATTATTATTTACCTAAATAATATACTTATCTACTTGTATACCCTTAAAGAACATAAAAAGTATATTTATACTATACTTTAATAACTATAAAAAGCTAAACTACTAATTAAACCTAAGAAAAGCATATTTTATAGCTAATAAATTAACTTTTTAAGATTTACTATTATACTAAAAAAATCTAAATAAAAAATAAAAAAATCATAACTATTAAAAACTAACCTTAACCTCAAAATATCAAAAATATCTAATCTTTTTTAAGATTTATTAACTTTTATTAATAATTCCTTAAAAAATATTTTAGTAAAATTAACTCTCTTTTTAAGCTTACTAAAAAAGATATATCCTTTAAATAAACTAAAGAATAAAAAAAAGCCTTTAAAAAAGTCAAATAATGAGTTTATTCTAAACCAGTTTTAACTATCTTAGACCTAAAAAAACCTTTAAAATTAGAAATTAATACCTTAAATTATACTATTAGTAAATAACTTAGTTAACATAATAATAATAAAAAACTACTGTTTTACGCTTTTTTTTCTTGAAAGCTTAATAAAACTAAGCTTAACTACTAAATCTATAACAAAGAACTTATAGTAATTATTAAAGCTTTCTAAAAATAAAAACCTTAGTTATCTAGAACTAAACATAAAGTTAAGGTTTATACTAACTATAAGAACTTTATTTACTTTACTACTTCTAAGGTCCTTAACAAATAATAAATTAAATAATCTAAATTCCTATTAAAATTTAACTTTAGAATCATTTACGTTAAAGGATCTAAGAACAAGAAAGCTAATACCCTAAACTAAAGACTAGACTATAAAACCCTAGTACTAAAAGAAACTTAAGTTATCCTTAAAAAGAATAAGAACAATAACTTTATCCTAGAACAAAAACTTATTATAATTAATACTTATATTAATACTAATATAACTAGTAGAATAACACTTAAATAAATCATAAAGATTTATAATACTAAGGTTTATAAACACTAAAGAGTTACTAAGACATTTAAACAAATTTAATAATATTATAATATATAAGTCACTTAAATAGAAATAGCTTTAATAATTAAAAATTATAATATATATAAAAAGAGTAAAAATAGCCTATATAAACCATATAAATAATTATAACCCTTACTAATACTACTTAAGGCATAGTACTTAATTTCTCTAGACTTTATAGTTAAACTACCTAAGTTAAAAGAGCCTCTTAATAAAATCTATTATAATAATATACTTATTATTATAAATTAACTAATAAAATATACTTACTTTATTTCTTACCTAGAAGCAAATACAGTAAAAGAATTAGTATATACATTTCTTAAGTACATTATTAGTAACTATAAGCTACTAAAAGAAATTATTTTAAATAAAAATAAACTATTTACTTCTAAATTTTAAAAATCTCTAGTTTTATCATTAAAAACTAACTATAAGCTATTAATTACCTTTTACCCTTAAACTAATAAACAAATAGAATAAGTTAATTAAATACTAAAAAATATCTATAATATTATATTAATTATAATTAAGATAATTAGGTATTACTATTACTAATAGCCTAATTTATATATAACAGTACTATCAAAAAAAAACACTATAAACTCCTTATTTTATTTTAATTATAGATTTTAATTAACTACTTATAAAGAACTATAATAAGGCCTATAAGCAAATAAAGCTATAACTAATTATAATAAATTATAAAAAATCTAAGAGAATACTATAAAAGATTTAGAATTTATTAAGATATAAATAGCTAAGTACACTAATACTTTAAGGATAATAAGACTATTCTTTAAAGAGGGAAATAATATATACTTATTATACTAAAACATTAAGACAAAACAACCAAGCAACAAACTTAACTACAAAAAACTTAAACCCTTTAAAATTACTTTAAAAAAATCTTAAACATTAACTATAAACTTGATTTACTAGAAATAATAAAAATCTACCTAGTCTTTTATATTATACTACTATAACTAATACTATAAAAATTAAATACTAATAACTATATTATTATAAAATCAAACAAGCTAAAATATAAAGTTAAAAAAATTATAAGTAAATAACATAAGAACAAAAAAAGATAATACTTTATAAAATAAAAGAACTATAGAAATAAAAATAATATATAAAAACTAGTTAAGAACCTCTAATATTACTAAGAAATAATCTAATAATATTACAAGAAGAACTTAGAAGCCTTAGATCAGTAAACTCTAAACTAACCCCTAGTAAGCTCTAGTCTAAGACATTACCTACACCCTAAGAAACAAAGTTATATTTAACCTTAGCCTTTATCTTAGCTACCTCCTAATTCTTTGCCTTTAACTTATTTAAAGACTATATACTCTATTAAATTAATTCAGAACTATAATCTTTTAAGAAATATTTTTATTTTTATAAGTAAAAAAATAACTTAAAGTAATAGCTCATTAAGTCTAAAAAATCTTTATATCTTCTTTAGCCTTTTACTTATTTTCTTTAATTTTTTACTATTTTATTAAATAATAATTTAATATAAAATTAATATTAACTTTATATATAATAACTAAAAAACTTACAAGTATTTATAATATTATTTTTATTATACTAAGTATAATTAATATAAATATATTTACTATAACGTAATAACTTTTTAGCTATTTTATAGACCTTATTAGACTTAAAACAATAAGTATAAAGTATTATATTAACTCTATAATACTTAACTATTTTAGTAAAAGAACAATATTTACAGGTTTTCTAAGAAATTTCAGAATCTACTTTTTATTTATTTATATAACTAAATATAATATTAATATTATTAAAAGAAATATAATTAATATTCCTTAACCTAAGAAAAATAATATACTTATAATAGTCTTAAGGGTAAGACCTTTAAAGAGGAGACTTAATGTTATAACCTAAATCCAGTTAGTAACTAGTATAGCTTAAAGTAAACCCCTAAGCAGCTAACAAGACAGCTAGACATTTAAGTATACAGGCTAACGGCATAAACTAGGCTTAGAACAAAAGAACTAAAGAAGGTTATATAATAGATTAGTTAGATTACTAATAATCTAGTATAATCTTTTAATAAAGATCACTAACTAGTAAAACTAATTCCTTACCTAGGATTATAAATAATAAAAATAATCTAAAAAAAAAAGAATTAAGATATAAAGATATTTATTTTAAAAAAAATAAAAACCTTTTATAGCTCTTTAATAATTAACTTTATAATTTATTTTTTTACAAATAACTTTTAGATTATTTTTTTATTATAAAGCTATAAGCTATTTATACCTAGATATACCTAACTAATCACTAGACACTAATAGACCATTAAAATTACTATCAAGACTCACTTTACTGTTACTGAGTATCGACCTTAGCTGCCTATTAGCAGAAAACACCACTGTCGGATATCTGACCGTAACACTAGAACGAACCCACAAGAGGACCAAAGGGACAATTAGGCTTATGTATATATAACCACGGCGCTTACAGAAAAAGGTAAGAGTAAAAGAACTATAAACAGGTTATATAATAATAAGAAAAGTGATTAAAAAACAAGGTAATTACTTTAAGTAATTACTAAGTAAGTAGCTTATTTTAGGCCTACTTTAGTTAATTACTTTTCTTAGTATTATAATAAACAAAAATAATATATAAATAAGACTTAAGCCTAGGGCTTAAAGACTTTTTATCGCTTTTTAGTAATTAACTTTATAATTTACTTTATTATAAGTAACTTTTTTATTTTTTTTATTATAAAGCTATATAAGCTATTTATACTTTAAATAACTAACTAATTACTGGATATTTATAATTTAGCTAGATTACTTATAAGACCTAAGTTATTATTACTAAGTATTAACTTTAGTTATTTATTAACAAATAATACTATTATAAATATTTAATTTTAATACTTTACTTATATTTATTTACTAAATTAACTTTGATATTTAATAAATAATAAAAATATATTTATAGTTAAGACATTTTTTATTATATTTACTAACAGCTTTGATAAAAATATAAATACCTTTATATCTTTTAGCACTAAAAAGAAAACCTAGTAAAGCCTAGCTTAAGAATTAGCTAAAGCTAAAAACAAAAAGATATTACATATTTATTATAACTTTAATAAAGTTCTTATTATTACTAAATAATTTTATAATAAGCTTTAAGATCAAGTCTAAAAAAAAAAGTATAATTAAAAACTTATAGAACTTTTTAACTAAAATACTATAAAACCATAATAACTAAAAAATAGTATTATAAAAGACTTTAAGCTTATTAAGCTATAATAACTTTAAAAAAGATTAACATACTTAAAGCTATTATAAATATTATTAATACCTTATTAAAAATACATAATAAACTTAAGCTTAATAACTCTTAAAGCTTTAATAAAACTCCAAGTTAACTTAAGGATTCTTTACTTAAGTCTAAGCTTACTATTACTTTTAAAATATAAGCTTTAAGGATAAACTAAAGAAAATTATTATATTATTTTGCTTTTTAAAAGTAACGTATCAACTTAGTTTAAATTTACCTAACTGGCTATATAACTAATAATTAATGAAACTTAAAAAGAAAACTTAAAAAATATTTTATAGCTATATAAGATTTAAAAAAGCATTTTTATCATTATTCTAGGATATAGATAAAAAGCAATAAGCTAAAAAGAAGATTACTAGCCTTATATAGATTTAAGTAGTTTTGCTTTATATAGCTAAATTCTAATAGCTAGCTATAAGACTTAATATTACTAATAAATCCTTAAGTTTTATATTTTACTAAGGACTTAAAAAAGAAGTTAAAGATAAGATAATAAAAATTATATAACCCTTTAAAGAATTCTTTTAGTATATTAAACTTATTATAAGAATTAATATATACTTATATAAAAGATATAAAGAAAAAAGTAGTAATTAAGAGCTATAAGCTAATATAGTAAGAAAGTATATTCCTTAAGGATTATAGTTATAAACCTTTAATAATTAAAAAAAAAATAACTAGTAAAGTATTTCTTATAAATATTATTATAGACTTATAAACTTAAGTATAACTAATAAAGATTAACTTAAGTAAAACAATACGACTATTAAACATTATAACTATAATAAAATAAGATATTGTACTAATAAGTACTAAAACCTAAAGAAAAAAAGGTTTTAACAAGTTCTTAAAAAACTAAAAACCTAAATATAGCTTATAAAATATTTTATAAGTAACTTATATAAACTAATTAGTATAAGAATAAGTATACTACTTACTAAGAATATAAAAATAAATAAGATAATACCTTAAGAAATATAAGTATAAGATGTAGAAGAAAATAAGATAAATACTTACTATTAGTATATAATTAACTTACTTAAGTAATATTAGTATAATAAGTAATATATAAAAGATCTAAGAAGACTAAGAACCCTTTTAAATACTTAAAAGAAAGTATTTATTATATTTTAGTATAAGTAAGATAAGTATAAAGATTAGTAATTCTTATTTTACTTAGTTAGCTAGGAATTAGTTATAAAATACTAAGGGGTTCTTATCTAGAGCTATTTAAAGTATAAAGAAATTACTAGGAATCTATTAAGGATTTCTTAGTAGATTCCTAGTAGTTATAAAAGTAGGTCTTACTAGGAATTTATAGTAAATTCTTAGCGAATATACAGTTACTATATAGGTAGATCTGTTACTATAGTATAGTAGATCTACTATGATTTCTTAGTGATTTTCTAAGGCTATTTTTACTTATGTAAAGAAACTTTTATTTATAGATTTATTATTTTTATTTATAACTATTATATAATAGTTACTTATATAAAAGATATTTTTATTGTAAGGACTTTTTTATTAATTAATAATAATATATATAATATAAATAACTATAAAGACCTAAAATAACTATAAAGTAATAACAAATAAAATCTAATTAATTAAACTAAATATAATTATAATTTTTAGTATAAGACTATTTATTATATAATATAACTAAAAGTGCTTATATTATTATTTATATATTTATATAAATATATTAGTTAATTAAAAAGTATTATAAAACTATTAGTTATTTTAAGTATATATAATCCTTTATAAACTATTTAATTAGTTTATTTAGTATCTAGACTTTTTTTATAGTTATTTAATTATTTCTTTAAGTTATTAGTAGCCTTATTATAGTTACTAAGCTTATTTATAAGGCCTATATTAATATCCTTTAATTACTTAAATTAATCCTTAGTTATTCTTAGTTCTTTAAGCTACTCCTTTAATACTTTAATATATTCTTTTTGCTATAATTTATTTATTTACTATATTATAATAATTTTTTATTATAAATATAAAAAGTATATATACTACTATATAATATAACTTTAATAAAAGTTATTTTTTAGTATTACTTAATAAGCTTTACTTATTAATTATTATTTATTATAAAGGCTATATAATTATTAGTAACTATTATAGTTATAATAAAAATAAAAAACTAAAGCTAAATTATTTAGAATAAATTATAAAAAAATAATTAACTATACTTAATATATTTTATAAAATATTTATTAATAAAGTTTCTTATTATTAATATAAGGTATAAGTAAAAAATAATAAAAAAATTATTTTAATATAAGTTAATATATAAATTAACTTTTTTTTAAGTAATAATATATAAAAGACTTATTATAAGTTAATTAATAAAGTCTTTAATAATAATACTATTAAATACTATTTTAGTATTTAAAGTAAACTTATTTTTAGTAATAGCTAGTTATTTAAAGGTTGGTTATATAATTAATAAAAGGTTTATTTTGAAGTTTATTTTTTTATAATATAAAATATTAGTATAAATTAATAAAAAAACTTTACTTTATTTTTTACTTTAATTATTACTTAAGTCTAAACTTAAAAGTTATTTTTTATAGTTAAGCTTTTATTAATTATTTTAGTAGCTAAAGACTTAGACATAATTAATACTTATAGTATTAATACTTAGAGAGCTTATATAAAAGTAATAGTTTATTAATTATTAGTTTTATTATTTTTTTATTTAATTAAAACTAAATAAAAATTTTTAATAATATTAATTATATTATTTGTTTACTTTTTAATAAAATTATTATTAAGAATAATTAAGGTCTTAGTAGTTTTTTTTATTTACTAAGCTATAACTAAAAGATTATAACTAAAGGTTTTACTAAACTTATTAAAAGGTATATAATATTATTAATTACTTATAGTTTTTTAAAAGAGCTTAAAATTATTATTAAAAGAGTTATAAATACTTAATATATTTATAATAGTTTGATTAGTATTTATTAATATAATTATAAAAACTTAAATAAAAAATAGTTAAATTTAATTATATTAAAAGCTAAAAGTATTAAATTATTTAATAAAAAGTAATTAAACGTTTACTTTAAAGACTTATTTAGCTTTTATTTAATTATATATAAAAATAACTAAATAGTTAATATAAAAAATAATATAATTAAAGAAGTTAACTTTAATATTATTTAGGCTAAAGTTATAAGTTTACTTATAGTAAAAAGTAGAAATAATAGAGTTATCAATATAAAGCTTTTTAAAAGTAATAATATAAATCTTAGTTTTATTAATTAGTTAAGACTTTTTATTATAAAGTATAACTATATAAAGATATCTTTTAGAAAAAATAAAATACTATTTTATAACTTAATAAAATAAGTATAGAAATTATACTTATAGTAAAAGTTATAAAATAAATTCTTATTAGTTAGTTAAAGGATTAAAAAGAATCTTATAATATAGAATTAATAAGGGATTAATATATAAGCCTCTAGGTATATAAAGGTTAATATATATATTGTGCTAAATAGTTACTAAAGAATAAAGGAATTATAAAGAAAATAATATAAATAAACAAAAAGTAAGTAACTTTTATGTAAGATTAATAGAAATAGGGTCGTAAAGAGGTAGATAATAGGTTAAAAGGTAGCTTTATTAATAGTTACTTAGATTACTATGATTAATAATATAGACAATCTTACCCTTAGGTAGGTAAAAGGGCTTCCTTATATAACTAAATTCCCTTAGACATAAGAAATACTTTAATAGGGAATTTTCCTTTAGTTTAACTAGAAACTATCCTAAAACCGGTTTTTAGGTAGTCCGGTTTTATTTTAACCTTATTTTACGGATATCTTAGACCCGGTTTTATCTTTTAACCTTATTAATAAATACCTTCTTTTAGGTATTTTCAAGGGTTTAGTCCCTTTTTAACTTTTTTAGGTGTTACTTATTATAGTAATACTACCTATTAAGGTAATATTACCTATTTAAGTTAATTATATTATAATAATAAGTTTTGATTTTCTTTTATATCTTATACTTAATAATATATAAAATATAACTAATTACCTTCTTAATAAACATAATATAACGCGTATTAGACATTAATAAGTAAAGAACTTTATATAATATTCATTATAACTAAAGACGTGTTTTTAACGTAAAATTAATTATTAGAGGGAAATAGGTAAAGATCCTATAATTATATAAGCCTAGTTTACTTTTATATAAAATATAATTATAAAGTATAAAATCTATAATAATAATATCTATAATTTTAATAAAATAAGCTTTTTAATAAGAATATTATTATATATAAAGGTTATTATAACCTTTAATTACTATAAAAGGCCTAATATAAAGTAGTCTAGTAATTATAAATAAGTTTTTATTATTTAAGCTATATATATAAATAGTTAAGTATTACCTTTATATATTATTATTAAAAATAAATATTACTTTTTTTTATAGTATATTAATAATTAATTTTTATTTTAATAATATATTTATTTTAATAATATATTTATTTTAATAAAAATAAATAAACTATAAATTAAATTAATTTAAATTAATTATAATATTTTAAAAAGTATATAAAGTCTTATATAAAAGGTATTAAGTAGCTTTTAATTCTTAATAGCTATAATAACTATAAATCTATTAAGTTTAATAGCTATTATAAAAAATATAATATTATTATTTTTTATATACCTTTTTATTTATTATATAAGCTTTAGCTTTTTAATATTAGTTATTTTAGTTTATTAAAATTATTATATAATAAAAAGATTAAAAAAGTAATATAAATATAATATATATATATAATTAAAAATAACTTTTTTTTACTTTTAAAATAATTCTTTTTTATTTTAATAAATAAAAAAAATATATAAACTAGTTTTAAATAAATTAATTTTATTTCTTTTAATCTAAAAGTAGTTATTTTTTATTTAACTTTTAAGCTAAAAATATTAATATTATTTAACTTATATTTAAGTAATTAAAGCTTTTAAGACCTAAAAATATTAACTATAATATATAATATTATATAAGCTTTATATTATTTAAAAAATAAATTACTAATTATTAATATAACTTATTAACTTATTTATATAAAGTAATTAACTTATTAGCTAAAAGTATTAATAAGTTAATATATAAATTAGCTTTTATTAAAGCTAAGTATTATAAACTTTATATAATAAATAAAATACTAAATAAGTATTAAAGGGCTAAAAAAACCTAATTATGTTTTAAAAGGTCTTTTAATATAATTAAAGTAAAAGTAATTTAAGTAAAAAAAAAGGTTATTAATACTAAAAGTAAAAATATATATTAAAAAGAGGCTTATATAAAAGGGAATAAAGTATATAAGTAATAATATAGTAATTATAAAAAGACTAAATATAATATATAAATATATTAAGTAGTTTAAGAGACTTTTAAAGAAAAGGATAATAAGTAGTTTTAATTAATTTTTTATAATACTACTAAATTAACTTTTTTTTATAAGTTAATTATTTAATATAAAAGTATTAATAAATTACTTTAATAATTCTTAATCCTTTTTTTAGTAAAATAGCTTTATATACCTTTAATTACTATAGTTAATATCTTTAGGTTCTAAAAGCCTTAGTTATTTAGTTATAAGTTAAATAGTATAAGCATCTTTAGCTTAAATTCTAAGTAAAAAATAATGAGTTTTAAATTAAAAAGTATAAAGCTAGCTTATTAAAAATCTATTTATATATTATTTTTTTTTAAAATAAAAAAAACTAGTTTAAAAGTAAAAAAACTATTATTTTTTATAATTTATATAATTTATATTTATATTATTTATTTAATATATATGTATAGTAAGTAGCCTATTATAGTAAGTAGTTTACCTTTATTTACTCTCTAGCTATTTATATAAGTTAATTAAGTAGTATTATATAAAATTAATTAAAACTACTTATTATCTTTTTCTTTAAAAGTCTTTTAAACTACTTGATATATTTATATATTATATCTAGTCTTTTTATAATTACTATATTATTACTTATATACTTTATTCCCTTTTATATAAGCCTCTTTTTAATATATATATTTTACTTTTAATATTAATAACCCTTTTTTTACCTAAATTACTTTTACTTTAGCTATATTAAGAGACCTTTTAAAACATAGTTAGGTTTTTTTAGCCCTTTAATACTTATTTAGTATCTTATTTATTATATAAAGCTTATAATACTTAGTTTTAATAAAGGCTAATTTATATATTAACTTATTAATAGTTTTAGTTTATAAATTTATTACTTTATATAAATAAATTAATAAACTATATTAATAACTAGTAAATTTTTTATTAAATAATATAAAGCTTATATAATATTATATATTATAGTTAATATTTTTAGGTCTTAAAAGCTTTAGTTATTTAAATATAAGTTAAATAATATTAACATTTTTAGCTTAAAAGCTAAATAAAAAATAACTACTTTTAGGTTAAAAGAGATAAAGTTAACTAATATTTTTTTTTTATTAAAATAAAAAAGATTATTTTAAAAATAAGAAAAAAGTTATTTTTAATAATATATATATATTATATTTTTATTATTTTTTTAATCTTTTTATTATATAATTCTTATAATAAATTAAAATAACTAATATTAAAAAGCTAAAGCTTATATAATAAATAAAAAAGTATATAAAAAGTAATAATATTATATTTTTTATAGTAATTATTAAACTTAATAGACTTATAGTTATTATAGCTATTAAACATAAAAGCTATTTAATATTTTTTTTATAAAACTTTATATACTTTTTAAAATATTATAATTAATTTAAGCTAATTTTATATATAATCTATTTATTTTTATCAAAATAAATATATTATTAAAATAAAAATTAACTATTAATATAAAAAATCTTTTTATTTAATAATAACATATAAAAGTAATATTTAATTATTTATATATATATTTTAAATAATAAAACCTTATTTATAATTACTAGACTACTTTATATGAGGCCTTTTATAGTAATTAAAAGTTATAATAACCTTTATATATAATAATATTCTTATTAAAAAGCTTATTTTATTAAAATTATAGATATTATTATTATAGATTTTATATTTTATAATTATATTTTATATAAAAGTAAACTAAGCCTATATAATTATAAGATCTTTAGCTAATACCTTTTAATAATTAATTTTATATTAAAAATATAATTTTAGTTATAGTTAGTATTATATAAAGTTCTTTATTTATTAAAGTCTAATATATATTATATTATATTTATTAAAGAAGTAATTAACTATATTTTATATATTATTAAGTTATAATAGAAATCTTTAATTAGTTAAGTTAATAACTTATTTAAGAATTATTCTTTTTTTAGCTTAGTTATTTTTATTAATTTTATATGAGTTTTATAGTATAATAATTATTTAGTGTATTAGTGTTAAAGTATTATTTTTAGGATATTATAGATAAAGGCTATTTTTTAAATAGATAGTTTTAGGTCTTTTTTGATAGCTTTAATTATAAGGATAATATGATTTTTATTTAAAGAAGAACTTATTATTATATATAGAAGAATATTGATGTAAAGTTAAAGTTTAAGAAGGAAGGAGAAAGTAGGCTACTTGCTATGTATGTACGTTAATTTCTTTATTATATAAGTATTTTAAATAACTATAATAACTAATATTAAAAGGCTAAAGTAGATATAATAAATAAATAGATATATATAATGTACTAATTTTTAATTTTTATAATAATTATTAAAACTAATTAATTCTTAGCTATTATAGCTATTAATGATTAAAAAGTAATAAGAAGTTTTTATACAAGACTTTATACATTAGTTAAAATAATTTAGTTAATTTAAGCTAATTTTAGTTATAGTCTATTCATTCTTATTTAAGTAAACATATTATTTGATTAAGATTTAACTACTAATATATTAAAAAAAGTATAATGTGCTTTTTATAATAATATATAAAAGTATTACTTAGTTATTTATTTAAACATTTTAAATAATAAAAACTTATTTATAATTTCTAAGCTATTTTATATAAAGCCTTTTATATTAATTAAAAGTTAAAATAACTTTTATATATAATAGTATTTTTATTAAAAAACTACTTTTATTAAAATTATAAATGGTTATTATTATTCTATATTTTATAGTTCATAATTATATTTTATTTAAGTATAAATTAACTAAAAATAGTTATAAATTTTAAGTAATACTTTTTAATAATTAGTTTAATATTAAAATTAACGTAGTTTATAAGCAAGTGAGCTATATAAACGAGTAAGCTACTTTTCTAGAATTTTATAGGACCTACCTTTCCCTTTAGTTTTCTTTATTTATAACTATAGTACAATAATCAAACATCAGCAATTTAGTTCTAGCGCTTAATACACTTAAATTAAATCTAAAATTAAGTATATAAAAGGCTATATTATAGTATAATATATCTTATACTACTTTTTAATAATACTAAGCTAATTAACCTATTAGATATAATATATAACTATATAACTAAAATTTAACTTTATATAAAGAAAAGACTATTATATAATATATTATTAACTTAGATTTATAAGTATTCATATTATACTTTAATACTATTAAAGAAATAACTAATTAACTACTTTATAACTATAACACATAATATATTAGAATAAACTAAGCCTTAAACTTTATATAATAATAACCTAAGCTCTAGACACATTTTAATTAAAAGATTAACTATTAAAGAATCCTTTATAAAGATCTAAATATATATTATATATAGTTCTTCTATATATAAAATATAGTTATAAAGTATAAAATATATAATACTAATATCTATAACTTTAATAAAACTAAGTTTATAATAAATAAAATACCTTTTAAAATAGTTATTATAGCCTCTAAATAACATAATAAGCTAAAAAGAGTATAATAAAAGAATTAAAAATAGGTTATAGTAATCTAAGGTATTAAGCTATATAGCTATTTTATTCTACTATATATTATCTTTATAAATAAAGTTTATCTTAACTCCTAGACATATAATAGCCTCTTTTTACCTAATTAAATAATTATACTTATAAAAAATAGTTAAATAATAAATAAAAAAAGCCTAAAATAAGTATAATACTTTAATTTCTATATAAAGAGTTACATAAAAGGTACTTATTATCTCTTGATTTTTAATAGCTATAAAAGCTGTTATTTTATTAATTTTAAGCTATACTATAAAGAATAGAATATTATTATACTTTATATACCCTTTTATTTATTATATAAGCTTTAGCTTCTTAATACTAAGTACTTTAATTCCTTAAAATAAGTATATAGCTAAAACATTAAAGCCCTTATATAAGTATATATTATATGTATTATAAAAAAAGACTTCCTTTTAGCCTTTTGTAAAGTATATAATAAAGTAATAATAGTATTAAATATTTAAGTAGGCTTTAAAGTAATTAGCTTTGTCTTATATAGTCTAGAATATATAATTTTATAGCTAAATATAAAGCTTTATATACAATTACCTCTAAGTTCTTTTATTAGCTTATTAGTGGCTTAAGTCCTAAAGACACTAAATAACCTAATTCAATTTAATTTATATTCTAATTTTATTATAAATTATATTACTTAACATTAAAATAGCTCCTTAACGTTAACTATTAGGTATATATAGTAGTTAAAAAAAGAATCAAAGTAATAGCCTATAACCAAGTTTTAATATAAACATAAACAACGTATATACATAGTAAGTTACCTATTATAGTAAGTTGCCTACTTCTCCTTCCTTTTACACCTTCCCTTTTCCTTTTAGTTTTATTCTATACATAATAATAAGTTTTACTTTAAATAAAAACTATATTCTTTTTATACTTTAAGCTATTAAATAAGACCTAAAACTATCTATATAAAAGGCTACTTTTGTATATAACGTCCTAAAAATAATACTTTATAATTAACATATTAAATTACTATTATAATAAGAAATATAATTAAAATTAATAAAAATAACTAAACTAAAAGAAATAATAATTCTTAAATAAGTTATTAACTTAATTAATTAAAGATTTTTATTATAACTTAATAATATAAAAAATATAACTAATTATTTCTTTAATAAATATAATATAATATATATTAGACCTTAATAAGTAAAGAACCTTATGTAATAATAACTATAACTTAAGATATGTTTTTAATATAAAATTAACTATTAAAGGGTATTAGCTAAAGATCTTATAATTATTTAGGCTTAGTTTATTTTTATAAAAAATATAGTTATATAATATAAAGTCTATAATAATAATATTTATAATTTTAATAAAATAAGCTTTTTAATAAAATATTATTATATATAAAGGTTATTATAACTTTTAACTATAAATAAAAGCTTTATATAAAGTAGCTTAGTAATTATAAATAAGTTTCTATTATTTAAAGTATATATATAAATAACTAAGTATTACTTTTATAAATTATTATTAAAAGTAAATATTACTTTTTTTTAATATACTAATAGCTAATTTTTACTTTAATAATATATTTACTTTAATAAAAATAAATAAACTATAAATAAAATTAGCTTAAATTAGTTATAGTATTTTAAAAGGTATATAAAGTCTTATATAAAAGGTATTAAGTAGCTTTAAACCCTTAATAGCTATAATAGCTATAAGTCTATTAAGTTTAATAATTACTATAAAAAATATAATATTATTACTTTTTATATATTTTTTTATTTTTTAATAATCTTTTAGCCTCTTAATATTAGCTATTTTAGTCTATTAAAAGTATTATATAATTAAAAAAATTAAGAAAATAGTATAAATATAAATTATATATATTATTAAATATATTTTATTTTAATTTTTAAAATAGCTTTTTTTATTTTAATAAATAAAAATATATATAAATTAGTTTTAAATAAATTAACTTTATACCTTTTAACTTAAAAATATTTATTTTTTATTCAGATTTTAAGCTAAAAATATTAACACTATTTAACTTATACTTAAATAGCTAAGGCTTTTAAGACCTAAAAATACTAATTATAGTATATAACGCTATATAAAGCTTTATATTACTTAAAAAAAGATTATTAGTTATTAATATAGCTTATTAATTTATTTATATAAAGTAATTAATTTATAAACTAAAACTATTAATAAGTTAATATACAAATTAGCTTTTCTTAAAGCTAAATATTATAGGCTTTATATAGTAAATAAAATATTAACTAAACGTTAAAAGGCTAAAAAAACCTAACTATGTCTTAGAGAGTTACTTAATATAGCTAAAGCTAAAGTATTTTAAATAAAAAAAGGGGTTATTAATACTAAAAGTAAAAGTATATATTAAAAAAAGGCTTATATAAAAAAGAATAAATTATATAGTTAATAATATAGTAATTATAAAAAAACTAAATATAATATATAAATATATTAAGTAGTATAAAAGACCTTTAAAAAAAAAGATAATAAGTAGTTCTAATTAATTTTATATAATATTACTTAATTAATTTATATAAATAGCTGGAGAGTAAGTAGAAGTAGGTGACTTACTATAATAGGTAACTTACTATGTATATACGTTAACTAAGTATTAAGAAATAAATAAGTATATAAGCTATTATTACTATATAAAAAAAAACAGCTTTAGAAAAATACAACACTTATAATTAATTAGGTAAAAAATATAAAGTCTTAAATTAATATAATAAAGTAGTTATAGGTAAAAATAGGTCAAAGTAGTAGTTATATAAAAAGAATAGAAACATATATATAATATTATAGTATCTATTAAGAGACTAGATATAATGCTTATATATATTAGAAAGTTAAATCTACCTCTGAAGAAGAGGATTCTGAATAGTTTAAATTGATTTAAGGCGTTATATTTAATTTCTTTTACACTTTATTATACAGGTACTAGAGAGTAGCTTACTTGCTTATATAGCTTACTTACTTATAAGCTATGTTATATATTAAAGCTTAGTTAATATTTTATAAGGTTTTTTATATATTATAGTTTAATATATATTATATTATATATATTAAAAAAGCTATTAGTTATATCTTATATATCTTTAAGTTATAATAAAAACTTTTAATTAATTAAGTTAATAACTTACTTATAAATTAGGTTTTTTTTTAAATAACGTATATATATAGTAAGTAATACATTATAGTAAGTAATATACTCTTTCTTACCTTTTCACCTTTTATATAAGTAAATTTAACTATAATATATAAATTTAATTAAAACTACTTATTATCCTTTTCCTTATTACTATCCTAAACTACTTTATAGGCTTATAAATTATATCTAGTTTTTTTATAATTACTATATTATTATATATATAGTTTAATACCTTCTATATAACCCTTTTTTTAATAGTTATTTTTCCCTTTAGCATTAACACTATTTTTTTCTACTTATAGTATCTTTGTTTTAGTAATATTAAGTAACCCTTTAAGATATAGCTAAGTCTTTTTTGCTTTTTAATGTTTACTTAATACCTTTATTTCTATATAAAGCCTATTATTATTAGCCTTAAGAATAGTAACCTTATAAGTTAACTTATTAATACTTTTTGCTTATAAGTTAATTATTTTATATAAAAATATTAATAAATTATTTTAATATACTTAGATCTTTTTTTTTTAAAAAAAGTACTTTATATACCTTTTTTTATTATAGTTAGTATTTTTAGGTCTTAAGAGCTATTATTATTTAAAGGTAAGCTTAATAGTATAAGCGTTTTTAGCTTAAAATTTAAGTAAAAAATAACTATTTTAAGGTTAAAAGGTATAAAGTTTATTTATTTAAAACTAGCTTATATATTATTTTTTTAAATTTTTTATTATATAAGTATTTTAATAAGCTAAAATATTTTATATTAAAAAGTTAAAGCTTATATAATAAATAAAGAGATAATATATATACATAGCAAGTAGCCCATTATAGCAAGTAGCCCACCTCTACCTACCTTCTAGCTATTTATATAAGTTAATTAAGTAGTATTATACAAAATCAATTAAAACTACTTATTATCCTTTTCTTTAATGGTCTCCTATACTACTTAACATATTTTTACATTATATCTAGTCTTTTTATAATTACTATATTACTAACCGTGTAATTCACCCCTCTCTATATAAGCCCCCTCCTAACACGTATTTTTGCCTCTAGTATTAATAACCCCTTTTTTTACCTAGATTACCTCTACTTCAGCTATATTAAGGGACCCTCTAAGACGTAGTTAGGTTTTTTTAGCTCTCTAATGTTTACTTAGTATCTTATTTACTATATAAAGCCTATAGTACTTAGCTTTAATAAAAGCTAATTTATATATTAACTTACTAATACTTTTAGCTTATAAGTTAATTACTTTATATAAATAAATTAATAAGCTATATTAATAACTAGTAATCCTTTTTTTAAGTAATATAAAGCTTTATATAGTGTTATATACTATAGTTAGTATCTTTAGGTCTTAAGAGCCTTAGCTACTTAAGCGTAAGTTAAATAGTGTTAACGTCTTTAGCTTAAAATCTAAGTAAAAAATAACTACTTTTAGGTTAAAAGGGATAAAGCTAGTTTATTTAAAGCTAGCTTATACGTTTTTTTTATTTATTAAAATAAAAAAAACTACTTTAAAGGTAAAAAAAAAGTTATTTTTAGTAATATATATAATCTATATTTATATTAATTTTTTAATTTTTTTATTATATAACGCTTTTAATAAACTAAAATAGTTAATATTAAGAGGCTAAAGCTTATATAATAAATAAAAAAATATATAAAAAGTAATAATATTATATTCTTTATAGTAATTATTAAACTTAGTAGACTTATAGCTATTATAGCTATTAAAGATTAAGAGCTCTTTTATACCTTATATATAAAACTTTATATATTTTTTAAAATACTATAATTAATTTAAATTAATTTTATTTATAGTTTACTTATTTTTATTAAAGTAAATATACTATTAAAGTAAAAATTAACTATTAGTATACTATAAGAGGAAATAATATTTGCTTTTAATAATAACATATAAAAGTAATGCTTAGCTATTTATATATATACCTTAAATAATAAAAACTTATTTATAATTACTAGGCTATTTTATATAAGGCCTTTTATAGTAATTAGAGGTTATAATAACTTTTATATATAATAGTATTCTTATTAAAAAGCTTATTTTATTAAAATTATAGATATTATTATTATAAATTCTATATTTTATAATTATATTTTATATAAAAGTAAATTAAGCTTATATAATTATAGGATTCTTAGCTAATACCTTTTAATAATTAATTTTATATTAAAAACGCGTCTTTAGTTATAGTTAGCGTTATATAAAGTTCTTTACTTATTAAAATCTAATATATATTATATTATATTTATTAAAGAGATAATTAGCTATATCTTATATATTATTAAGTTATAGTAAAAATCTTTAATTAATTAGGTTAATAACCTATTTAAGAATTACTATTTCTTTTAGCTTAGTTATCTTTATTAATTTTATATAAGTCTTATAGTATAGTAATTACTTAGTATATTAGTATTAAAGTATTATTCTTAAGATACTATAGATAAAAGCTACTTTTTATATAGATAGTTTTAGGTCTTTTTTAATAGCTTTAATTATAAAGATAATATAACTTTTATTTAAAAAAGAACTTATTATTTTATATAAAGAAATATTAATATAAAGTTGAAGTTTAAGGAGAAAGAAGGAAGTAGGCTACTTGCTATAATAGGCCACTTGCTATACATATACGTTATTTATTAAAGTTAATTAATTTATAGCTATTATAACTATTAAAATTTAAAAAGTAATAAATGTTTTTTATATAATGCTTTATATATTAATTAAAGTATTTTAATTAATTTAGGTTAATATTATTTATTATTTATTTATTTTTATTTAAATAAATATATTATATAGCTAAGAATTAGTTATTAATATATTAAAAAAAATTTACTTTTTATAATAATATATAAAGGTATTATTTAGTTATTTATATATATACTTTAAATAATAAAAACTTATTTATAATTACTAAGCTACTTTATATAAGGTTTTTCTTATAATTAAATATTATAATAACTTTTATATATAATAATATTTTTATTAAAAAACTAGTTTTATTAAAATTATAAATTTTATAATTTATATTATATATTTTATAATTATATTTTATATAAATATAAATTAGCTTTATATAATTATAAGATCTTTAGCTAAAGCCTATTACTAATTCATTTAATATTAAACTTATACTTTTAGTTAAAGTTATTATTATATAAAGTTCTTTACTTATTAAAGTCTAATATATATTATATTATATTTAAAAAAAAGTTAATTAGTTATATTTTATATATCTACTTGTTATAAAAAAACCTTAATTAATTAAGTTAATAACTTATTTAAGAATTACCTTTTTTCTAATATAATTATCTTTATTCATTTTAAACGTATTTTAGTTTATAGTAGTTATTTAGTATATTAATAATAAAAGGTTATTTTAGAGACCTTAAAGTTTAAAGTAGTGCTTTATATAAATATTTTTAGGTTTTTTTTAAGAGCCTATATAATAAAAATAATATAAGTTTTATTTAAAGAGGATTATATGTTTATACGTAGAATAAAGTTAGTATAAAGGTTAAAGAGGTAAAAAGGGTATAGATATATATCACTCACTATGATACGTCACTTACTATACATATACATTAATCATTTTTATTAATTTTAAATATATTTTATTTCATATAATGTATTTAATATATTAATAATAAAAAATAGCTTTAAGGACTAAGTAAATAAAAAATACTTTTTATAAAGATAACTTTAGGTATCTTTAAATAGCTATAATTATAAGAATTATATAGCTTTCTTTTTTAAAAAAAATCTATTATTATATATAGAAGAAAGGTGTTCAAAAGACAACTAGTTTACAGTTAGATATATATGTGTTGCTTACTATGTATATACGTTATATATATACATTTAGCTAATACTATAATAACTTAAGACAAAACTTTAACTAAAAAACCTTTTCAAATATTATTAATATAAGACTATAGCCTAGGTTTTATTAGTATGAAAGAATTAATAATAAATAATACAGCTTTATACTAAGAACTATAATTCTAATACCTATTATAGTTAGTATAAGTTAGTAAAGGCTTAATATTTAATGTTAAGAAAGGATTAAGAAGAACCTACTATAGTAACCTTACTTCTGGCACGAATTCTTTGGCCGAAGAAGACGAGCGCCCATGGAATGACTGTTAACCCAGTGGCAATACCACCCAAAAGCGAACCCGCCCGCTCCTCTCCCAAGTTCCTGAACAAGGCACCTGTGACAAGTGGAAAAACGCCACCTAGCATGTTCCTGCAGCACGACTGCGCAGCGAGTGCCGAAGATGCGTACCTATGGTAAATATCGGCGAAATAGTTGAAGGTGGCCAAATACACCGAGTAAATGCCCCAAGTTGCTAGACCGATGCCAAAGGCAGGAGCAATCCAATGGAACTCTTGCTTCGCAGTGAAGCCAAAGAGGAAGAGACCGGCAGGCAGCAATGTAGCCGAGATGCAGGTGAAGTAGAGACGCGATTCGGGGGCCTCGGCAGGAAAGCGGCGCCGCATGAAGTGCCAGAACCGCGATGAGTCGCCAACGGGGTTATTGGCCTGCCACTGAGGCAGTCGAAGCAGCTTGTCTTGCAGGACACCGACGATGGTCGCCACCACGGACCCAACAATCATAGCAATGAAGAAATATCCCGACTGTTCGATGTCTAGGCTTCTTGTGCGCGACAGGACCAATGGGATGCTCCCAAATGTACAGTAGAGGACTGCCCAGGCAAAAGCACACCAAACAGAGAAGAAAAAGACAACCGGCTCTGTGAACAGCAGCTGGAACGGGCGCGAGACGGAAACAGACACAAGCTTAGCCAGAGATGCTCGTTGCTCGTCTTCTTTGACCAACCATCGCAGTCTCTGGGGCTTGGCTTGGGCGGAACACGACCGACTCAAGCGGCAGTTGGCACATGGCTTTTCCGGTCCAGAACAAGAACATCGCTGGGTATCGCCAGAGTTTGAAGTCGTGTCTGTGTCCCCGTTGTTGGCTGCCTTGTCTTCACGCCACACTCCATAATGACCTGATTCTTCCCTTGCCTGGTACCAGTGGTTCAGAGCTTCGGCCTTCCTCGAGAGTATCACCGATCCTCGACTCTCCTTGAAGAAAACAGCAAGAGCAACCACAAGCACAGTGTCGATGATGACCTGGTGCCAGAAGATCCACTTCCACGCCATCGTTCCGTTCTCGGCACCCATACGCTTCACCATAAGAGACGCAACCAAAGGACCGGCTCCCGTGCCGGCGAGTACTGCGCCACTGAAAAGGGCCATAGGTGTGTTTCTTTCGTCCTTTGCCCATAAATCTGCGATGACGCCGCCAATGACGGAGCTAAAGACAGAACCGCCGACGCCGACAAGGAATCTCGCGATGAGCATGGTTGCCAGGTTTGGTGCAACAGAACAAACGGCCTGGAAGATGACATAAACCACACCAGAAATAATGAAAACTGGATACCGGCCATAGATCTCAGAGAGTGGTGCCAAGACCATGGGCGAGAGAGCAAACCCAACGCAAAAGGTTGTAATTCCCACCAAGACCAAGAGCTGAGAAGTGCCGAGGTCATCAGCCATGATGTACGATGGTGGAGAGTATGAGCCGGCCGTGTAGGCAGTAAGGAAGGTGGCGATACACGAAAGCGCCAGCATCACGTATTTACGTGCTTGAGGCCACTGTAAAGGAGACATGTACTGGGCCAGATCAGGGACCGTCGGTTTTGAATGTCCTTCAACTGACTGGTGAGAGAGAACGTCTACCGGCTCGGGAAGAAGTGTGTCGAAAGTCAAATATCGATAAGTGATGGGACTATTGTCGTCAAGACAAGGGAAGCCGCTGGCTACATCAGAGAAGCCATGTGGAATCGAAAAGATGTCGGTTGGCCTTGAACCTTGAGGTGTCTTTTCAATGTCCTGGTGTACGTCCATCATGACTGAGACATCAAGGCAGAGGGTCAAAAATGTTGATGACGTTTGCGACCTCGAACAGGAACCTGGGAGTTGAGTTCATATGGGAGTCGATGCAGAATCCATGGCTTTCACCTTATGGGCGCGCAGAGGTAAGAGAAGAGAACGAGACTTGCAGAAGCTGGCATCAAGGGAGTTGCAGGATCTTATTGTATTAGTTGCCCCGAAAGCATTGTGTCAACAACTGAGGTATATCCGTACAAGCGCCGGGGATGTGAACGGGAATAATGATGCAGGTTTTAGGACCCACAGGGTTGCATTCGTAGCGGCTGCGTCCTACTCATCCGTGACTGGTCATGACGGCCATCGTTCTAGGCTAAGCCCAGGGGTCTGGATGAAGAGACGAGGAGCTAGGATGCGATGTGACACGACACGGTGCCATACGATGCTCGGCCCGATGGTCGTGTGAGAGAGGGTTATAGACCGTTGCTATATCTCGTATGTCTTCGTCCTTCTGTGTAGGAACTTGACGAACTTGAGAAGAAATCTTGCTGATCCACTGTGCCTGATTGGTGCAGTAAGACAGGGATTTGGGGTGAATCTATGATTCCCCGCCTGCGGATCTGTGACTCGAGTTGAGTGGAACAGATCTCGACACGACATGGAGTGATGACTGATATGCTCTCCCTTGCCAGGCCGAGTTTACCAGCGAAATACTAGAAGTAGGAGAGACCCAGCAGGCCAACTGGGTACAAGTTGGTATAAACCTCGTTCTCGTCATCCGGCCGGAAGCAGGGGATGACAAACGTAAGCGCGGGCATCGATTTGGTAGCTGATCGCCAACGGTCCCAAGATCTGTGAGGCGCAGTCGCAGACCCTGACATCGATATCCTCTCCATCCCTTGATGGGGTGGTTAGCCTGTTGCAGATTGCCTCGCCTAAACTGCCATTCGTCGATGGAGTCTTGAAGTCGTGTCGGAGAAACTCGGGGATTATTTACGATTCCGAAAATATTTGTAGAGACACCCGAATTCCATCAAGTCCCTGAATCCTGAACCGTCCACCCACATTGTTGGTAACCTTCAGCTCGCTCGCTTCGCCACACCCTTGCTGGTAGGAGACTTGGTACCATGCCTTTTACAGCGTTAGCCCAGCTCGCTCGAGCTACCCCATAGTATCGAGTGCCTATCTGGGGTCGAACCGGCATATGAAATGCGCTTTCTTTTCCTTTCCCATTCTATTCCCGGCGAATCGCCAAAACCGGCCTTCAGTTATCAGTGTGCAGCACTGTCGTCTTGGCCAGGAAGGATCGGTCATCGGCCAATCTTGACATCAACGTGTACTTGTCAAAATTGTGGTGAGTGATGGATCCAGTCGACCCAAGTGCTGAGACGCAGGAGTATGAGTTGCTCAAGACATAGTACGAATTGCTCACTTGCAGCGCATCGCTGAAAGACAGACCCTACAAATAACCACGCTGCCAGCACAAGAACGTATCTTTAATATTGTCTGCGTGGCTCTATACAATTATGCCGCAACTTGCGGAGAGCGGAGGGACGAAGAATGGATCAAGACGGGTGTAATACGGGTGGGCCGTGGTGGCTCCAAACTCATTACCGTTCAATTCCCGTTAGCCCTTGACTCGTCGCCAGTAACCCCGTTGGTGTCTGTATGATTCTATGCCGGTTTTGTCTTGACCGCCATTCAAGCCTTTCTTCTTCCACATGGACTGCCATGTCTGATCGAATGTCGCAATACATACTAAAAACCGTCGACAATCCAAACTTGGGGTTGCCCGATTGGCCCCACATGCTATAGGAGTAAAGGTATCGCGACTCATCGTACCTAGGTAGGTTGGTCATGAGTCAATGGTGCAGCCCAACGCAATGGTTCAAGTAAAACCAGATTTCTGTTCCTTTCCCTGTCCGACCCTCGGCCTAATTATTTCATCGATGGTTTCCTTATATATCCCTTTCCAAGTCAACTCATCCACGATAACCGTGTTGCGAGTGTTCGGCGTAGGACTCGGCGGGAAGCTCCGCAACGACATGTCCTGGATGCGTGTCGTGCGCGGCAGGCCAGGTGGGGAAATCGGGATCGGACATGAAGTTTGCCGCCTGGTATTGCTGAGATATGCCGAGCTCCGAGTGGGCACTCGGTGAGGGGTGGGTGATGCCGATGCTGCCGACATTGCTTTTCTTCGCGTGGTGTTGTTCCTGTCCGCCAGGAGGACTTCCCTTCTCGAGAGTGCTGCCAACACCGCCGGCACTGTGGGTTTCGTCGTAGATGATATGTCTTCGGCGTAGGAAAGCTTGAACGACAGCAATGACGAAAATAAGGAGGAGGATGCCGCCAACAGTGCCGGCAATGACGGCAATAAGGGTGTTGACTGGCACTGAGACACGGGCATCGCAGCGACTGAATCGGTCGATGTAGGCTGGGGAGTGATCTCTTTGGGGATGAAGCCGTCAGCATCGCGGTAATGGATGTTGGCGTGGCGGATGATATGGACGAGGTGATAATGGTAGAGGTGTCCATGAGCGACGACATCCACGACGAGGTGGTCATGAAGGTTGTCGTCTGGCTTTTCTCGGTGGCAGTGATGGTTACTAAGGTGTCGTGTAAGTAAAATGGCTGTTCAGAAACGACGGTGGAGTGGCGGCAGACTCACCAGTCGCTGTCTTGACACGGGAGACGCGAGAGATGACTGGGCCTCCGGTCTCGAAAGCTCCACCAGACCGAGAAAGACGGAAAACAGCGTTAGATACAGGAAACGCAGTGTCGTCGCTGCTGTCATCGTAGTGGTCGTATGGAGCGGCGTGTAGCTGCATGGTTGTGACTAGCAAGGTGGGAATAGAGAGAGAGAGAGGTTTGGGTTTATCAAGTGGAGGGAGGGGATGTGTGAAGATGCTAATAATGTCGGCTTGCGCCTTGGTGGTGATGAAGCGCAAATGGGTTCTTAAGTTGTGGGAAAGTTCAACTCGAGCGAGAGTGGTGTGTGCAGTAAAGAATGCGACAGCCGAAGTAGGTGACAATCGAGCCAAAGCCGAGGACAGCCAGAAAAGAAGAGTAAGAAGAATAATACAGATTTGGCCGAAGGATCAAGGGGAGATCCTAGGAACACCGACGGATGAACAGAGGCAAGAAGTCTGAAGAGGAAAAAGCTATAACTGAGCTTTGGGCAGGATTCGCAAGATTGAAAGGACGAAGAGGAAGGTACGTCGGGGTCGGATGAAAAGTGGCAACACCCACGATTGAGGCAGTCACAAACATCATTGGAAGGTGGGCGATGAATACAACGTCCACCCAACAGGGCCTTACTTCACTTTTGAAGTTGCAACGGTTTCATTCAGAGCACGTTTACATGATTCACTAGGAAAACCTACCTCACAATATTCGCCTGAAACTCTTGAAGTTGAACTCATTTCCAACCCCAGAGAGCTATCTTATTCCGTAAGGAAAGGTATTACAACCTAGACTACTCCCACTTCGTCCCCACTCTCTATCAGTAAGTTTACTGCGAATTGTTTGCCTCGGATTCCGAATTTCTTTATGTGACCTGCCCCAACTACCCGTATCCCATGGCCGACACCGACGATGCCTGGTCTTTCCCTCCTCCGTGTGGGTTTAACAGTGACGAGCTTGGTTTACTCTTGTTTTGAATACCTATTAGTGGTGTGGTCATGAAGGAATTGTCTTGGCTAGCTGGGCGGCATAGTTGCAACGAGCTCTTTTCGCCTGTGTGCCACTCCCCCAGTCTCATCAGCCTCCCTCTCCTGACGTGTGACCGACTTTGACCGACCTACGCGCTTAGGATTCCGGCGAATGTGTCTCATCCACGAAAGATGCCACTAGTCCAGTTATCTTTTCTACTTCGACTTGCTGGGCTCTCTTGTTAACCATCAGCTATTCGTAGACAATAGCTTCAAGTACTGACCTCTGTGGTAGCGCCGCGTAAGGGAAACCAGGCTGTCGCAAGCATACATGAACGGAAAACAAGAATTTAGTGTCGGATGCCATGTAGGCCTTCTTGCAGGCGGTGTGGCCGCATCAGAAACCTAGCATCGACTCAAAGGAGTTGGTCAACGTCGACCTCTGGCCCACCTAGATTGCCTTACCCTTCGTTACATTTGGGTCCGCCTTCTTCTTTGTGTGCCTAACTTAACAAGACATGCTAGCTATCCGAGCTCAGCGCCTGTAAAAATGTCACAATACATCCGCAACCGCAAGATTTGATTGGACTTGCCAGCCCTTCCGGCTTGTTAAGCATCGCTAGTCCCACCGGGTGCATTCTGATACCGTCCGCCGCTCTATGCTACATGTCAAAGCATACTTGATGAGATAAAGAAGCACTGTCTCTTCGCACTTGGTAACATTCGTATGGAGATGGAGTCGATATCTTCCGTTTTGTTGTTGTCGCCTTGATCGTTGAAGTCTTTGAACACTTGTCCCATGTCTCCTTCGCCCTCATATTGCCTCATACCACTCCTTCAAGACACGCTTCTCAGGTCCAGAGTCAGTGGCTTCTACTGCTTAATCGCCTAACCACCGCCAATTCCTTGTAGCGTTGTATCTCCCGAGTTTCCCGTAACCATGAATACTCGAGGGCCAAACCAGGTCGCTGACAAGGCAAACCATCAAGGATACATCCTTCTAAGTTCTCGAATGGACATCGTCTCCCGGTCATCACCAACGGAATCTTAGCCACTTGTATCTGTGCTACGTTTCGCACAGCGTTCGCCCCGGCCCTCGGTCATATGTTCCATAGCATTCAAGCCACGGAAGTGTAGTGTTGGAAGCACTAGGCACCATCGCTCAGGCATCGTGGTCGAGTAGTATTATCTGCTGCCTCGGATACATCAGGTCGGGAGACGGTTCGCACACTATGTCGGGCAACTAGTCCACTGAATCTCTGAGGAGGCCAACCCTCGAAGCTGTCCAGGCTGCAGGGCATACGGTACAGAGCGCCAGACTAAACGTTCACATATGCCCCTCTGTAGATGCCCTATCTTTTGATAGTGACATGAACGAGGAAGTCTATCAGTGCAAGTCATTGAAGAAGAGGACAGTGTATGAACCACAGGCTGTGGCGTTAGGTCAGTACGGGCTATCATTCAGATTGTATAGCCTCCCGTGCGCATCTCGTCAACCACCAACATCAGCAACGCTGGCTAAACATTCAAGCAACCTTGACCGCTCGATTTGGGGTACGGCAGTAATCTAGAGTTCGCATTACCCCCATAGCACCCTTCGGCCGTTGGCTTCATCTGCCAATGATAGCCCGGTGAATCTTTTTCACTTCCCGTCTTGCGATCCCGGCTCCCTTACCAACGCATCAATGGTCCAAGGGGAGTTAGGAAATATCGAGGCGTCCGCGCCCTCACCCCATTGTTCTGGCTTGCACAAACAGAATCAGGTTCACTGTGGGCTTCGTATTTCGCGCCATCGCTGCTGCCTGCACGCCGGTATTCCATTTTTGCTTCGTCCAACTTCTTGCTGCGTTCTGGGATCCTGAAGACTAGCCCACCGCCGGATGAGAATGGGTCATCTGTCTGGTAATGGTAAATATACTCGGCGGGGCATCTGTGCTTATCGGACGATACCTCACGAAATATGCCGGCCAAGCTTGGGCAAACACTCTTCGCGTGGAAGGTATGAAAGGGATTCTTCGACAGCCTAACTTGTATTTCGAAGAGCCTGACTACTCAGCAAGCCATTTCGGCGATTGCTTGGGCGGACATGCAGAAGAGATGATAAATCTAGCATCGCGCTTCATACCCATCATCAATATGGTCGTGGTAGATGATCACTCCATCAACAACCTGGATACTGTTAATTTGGTGGAAGTCGGAGCATTTTGCAAACAGAAGGTAATGGATACGGTGTCGGTCATGCATTAGATATTCACCAAAATCCAAGTAGTATAACCTTTCACACTAGAAAATCACTTTACTGACTGGCATCCCCAGTTGGTCAACGGAATCATGCGTAATCGGGCTGCAAAAGGAGCGGTATCGGAGGGCCAACGTCGTTATTCCCAACCACGATGCGGAGTGTAGTCTTGGCCTACCCTTCACAACCCATACGCCAAGTCCTGCGAAGTATCAACTTGACTATTGGTAGCGGAAAGTATGTACCGATGGTGGGACCAAGCGGGTGCAGCAAAAGCACCGTCATTCCCCTTCTCGTTTTCCTTCTTACAGGGTTGTACGGACCTTACCAGCTGGATTTAACAGGCGGAACCAAGCCGTGCCAGCTTACCTATGGAGATATAACATCTGACCAGACGGATAGAGAGCACTTCCACTCTCACATTTCTTCGTGCTACGGACGCCCTACCTCTTCTCTGTGAAGGTGGCAGATAGCATCGCATGCGGACTAGCAGAAGCTTCGCCATTGTGCCATAGCAGTAACGTGAGAAGGGCTGCGCGGGGGGTCGAGAATCTACGAAACTCATCATGTCGCTTCGCCAGGATCATGACACGCTCGTTAGAGAAGACGGACAGGATATTTCTGCAGGCCAGTCACGGCGAACTTGTATAACCAGGGCACTGGCCCGACAGCCGTGGCTCATGATCTTGGACGAGCCAATGAGTGCCCTGGACAGCTTATCAGCAGAAAGTATTCGACAGACGATCACTAGTATCATAGCAAACGCGGGGGACCGCGAGACAAGCACTGTGGCCGTAACTCATAGCAGGGAAACAATGCGTATAGCTCGGCATGGCATCGGGTTGGAAGCTGGCCGCATGATATGTGAGGGTATCTCCTACGAGCAGCAGTTTGACAGCAATGTCTTTCCAACTCTCATCAACCGTGATCTATAAACTCAGAGGTACACGGTGCCCACAGTGGCCGTCTTTGTCATGGTTCTCTCATCAGTGGTTGGTCAAACTAGGCAAGTACTTTTTTTTGTTACTTGAAACGAAGCTCATTGCATCGTAAAAAGGTCATCATCCAAGCCCAAGTGTTCTCACTCGGCATGTGCTATACATCAGCAGTCTAGAAGAGTACTAGGTGAATGGCGAGACCAAAGGGTCGTACCACGCAGTAGACAGGGCAGCCTTGCCCGAACACCCCGTCCTTTCGAACCCTGTTGTCGAAACCGTGGGCCGCTTCATTCGGTCAATCAAGAGCCGGCTCTATCTACTGCTCACAATCCGTCGACCTCGGGTGAAGCACTTTCTAACCGAGGGTTGCAGGGTGCATGTATATGACATCGTAGTCGGTTTTTTGTTTCGGCCATCGTCGTACGAACTCAAGGTATGAACTGAGCTGCACAGTTTAGCTAGAGGTCTTGGATGCCTGTGCCTTCTCGTAGATCCAGTCGTTCAGGCCCTTGCGGTTTCTGGCGATCTCGATGGCGTAGAACTGCATGCGAGGCGCTGGGCAAGGGTTATTTAGTTGACGCTTCCCTACAATATTAAAACCGAGGAGAGTGCGAGAACGACTCACCAAAGATGACCTCGTTCTGTCCGTACTCGAACTTGGGGTTGGCGCGGACCATGGTGCCGAAGTTGTAGTCGTCAACTTTTTTCTCGTAGGCCATCATGAACTTGCGCCAGCGCTCCTTGCCGTCCTTGCTTTTCATCTCGTCCTCGTTGATGGTGGCGGCGGGGTCGAATTCGGGGAAGTCCCTTTGCAGGTGCTCGTAGATCTCGTCATCAATTTTGGTCAGGCGCAGAGAGGAGCCCTTGACCTTCTCCAAGATATTCCAGTAGGTCTCCATATGCTGGACGACTGCGAAAAGGCGAGGCTGATTAGCACCTGGTTGTACTATAGAACACGCACTCGGCGAGCGGCAGCGTGGTATACACACCCTTGACGGCGAACTGCTTCTCAATCTAGATGCAAGACGGGTCAGCGCGTTGTGTTGGCGGCGCATAGCTAGAAGGCAAAAATGGGAAGGGTGGAGCTTACATCCTCGAGGTTGTCCGCATCCTGGGCGTTGAAGTTGGTGGGAACGGGGGCCGCCATTTTGACTGATAGTCAGACTATGTTCGGTGAAAATTAAAGCCAGGTACACCAACTAAGTAATAGACAGGCTCAACCGGTTGCGTATCCGTGATTATAAACGTTGGACGTGGACGTGTGCCGCGGGGTTGAGAGAGAGAGAGAACAAAGCTTTCAGAAATTCATAGTGGGGCAATGCGACGATAAGATCAGCACTGTGCGATGGGGCCATCGCGGGTTTCTTTTTTCTTTTTTTCTTTTTTCTCCCACGTTTCCCCCTCTTCCATTTCCTTCTTTGTCCGCTGCAAGGTGAGTTCCAGTTGTCGAAACACTGTGTCTCCACACAGTGAGATACGTCACTGTTCCACCCGGTTCCTCTCACTAAAGGGTCTCCAACATCTTACCTGTGCGCTGACCTAGATACACCGAGTGCAGCTCGGTGAGCAGTAACCAAACATAGGCCTTAATCCAACATCGAACCTTAACTTTCATCCCATCATCCGCCTTAATGCAATCCGTCCATCATTCCACCTGAAAACCTCCCACTCTCCCATACCCGCAAATGTCTGATCTTGGTTCGAACTGTCTCTCTGAAACATCGATCACTAGTCCAACAAGCTTCTGCCGTCCGAATCCTACGACGTCCCACTCGACGATGCCCTGTCGGATCAAGTTCAGGGTTGAGCGTTAGTCTCACGCCTCAGTGTGCTTTTTTTCAGTCCGTGTATTAGGCTCTGCATCTTTTTCACGAGTCCCTCGAAGCCGGAGTCCGTGAATTCCTTAGCCTCAAATCCGAGTCGCTGCTTTCTGCTGGCTGGTTGTCCGCACATGCTGCTATCCATAGGCGCTCCCTTCACAGATTCCTTCACGTGAGAGGATAAGATCTCGATGGCTACCGGCCTATTCGGTGGTCTCTCATGACTTCATGGCAGCATAGTCATCACATCGAGGCAGTGGGGTTAGCGGACATACTTTTGACAGTGGTATTTGATAGCATTTCACTCTTCGAGAAAGACCTGGGCCGACTGTGAGTTTGTGTTACCGCTGCTAGAGCCACATAGGCACAACAGGTTTGAAAATTGCCGAGAACTTAGGGTTATTGGGAAGTAGAAGAAGCCTGTGTCCATATATTGGGTTACCTGCTTGGCCGTCCCGCCTAAAGCTGGGTCGACTATGTCGCCTCTTGGGGATATCGGATGGAAGAAGCGGACCGTAAAATTCCCGGCGATAACGTCAAAGATTATCGGGGATGATAAGTCCTTCTGGTTCAAACAAGCCTTGGAAAATGCCGCGATGAACTTATCTATGTTAGCAATTCTTGCGTACTAATTGCATGCCTGCTTTCTCAGCCCAAACCCAAGTTGAGTCGAGTCAATCTCAATAACGGGTTGCTGCACGAAGTGTTTGTACCTGGCACATAAATTTTTACCAGCGTATTCAAGCATGTTCCAGAAAACAGTAAAATGGCGACGTAGAAGCGCCCCGCATGAGGGTGGTGACCAACATCGCGGCACGCAACGCAAACCAGGCGTCGAGGCAAGGCTGCAGTCACCCTAATGGGCAGCGAGGGAAGTGTCGGTGATTGATATTTCCACAGTTCTCCAAATGTACCAGCCACAGGTCAGGCAGATGGACATGCTGATGTTGGCTTTGTGATCGGCAACGATATACGAACGCAGGTAGTCTGAAGCATGGAGGCGTCGGAGCCGACTCTTGGATTTCTTTACATTCGCTGAAGAGCACGATGCCAACCATCACAATTGGTGACCTCGTATTCGGGTAACGTCAGATCACAGCGGTGATTTTGGTACACCCCAACTTTAGCAAAGCGATACCACAATGGGAGGGTCTCGTCATGAAGTGGCTGATTATCTAGATTCGAGCCTTCCCATTGACTTCCTGGCTGCCTCGGGGAGCACAAAAGAGGTCTATTGTTATTCTCCCCTTGGTTGCTAATTGCCACCATGTTCTCCTAGTTGCTTTTGCGCTCACCTCTAATGAACCTACAGGCGTATACTGTAACCGATAGGTAACAAGTAAATGGGGCACCTGCAATTCTTATTCTGAGTGTTCTTTACTATTGTCTATCCTGATTCTCTTGCTACTACCCCCTCTGTCCTTGCTAGCACTGTTACCCCCTTCCTTGTCCCCCGTCGTGTCTATAGATACCAGAGGCATAGAAAGGGCTACGAGGACGAGAAGGAGAGAGAAGAGAACGGGAGAATGTGAAGATGGTGGAGACGACCGGCCGCAAACCCACTACTACATCGCCCTTCGAACTCATCCAGCTCGGAAAGCTGCAGAGATTAGCGGACTGTTCAGGCCATGTCATCTAGCAATTCTTTCGTCTTCGAAACTCTTTCCGCCTTCAGAGTGAACTGTCCTGCCGTTGGGACGTCGTAACATGTCGGTGTTGAATGCGTCAGCGCGCTTAAAGCCTATGAGTTCACTCCCTGGTTGTTATAATTAGACCATGCTCTTCTGTATTGAAAGGTGACTGGCACCAAGAAGGCCGAAACGTCTTCATTCTCTCGTTGACATTTCGCGATATCTTGCGAAGCCTGTGCCAGCGAAACAGATAGCCGTCATTGTCTGCCCTCAAAAAAGTATAGCAAAGTCGACGTCAATGAGTAGAGGCTTGCTGATGTGGGCCAATGCAACCCACGTGTACGTAGAAATGGTGGCGTTGACGCCAGATCATCCCACACACCCCGCTCCTCCTTTTCTATCGGGGTTCCAAATGCACCACCCGGTCCAGGCCAGACGAGGCCCCGGATCCCCGACCCACTCGGCTCCGACCAGAACGTCACCGGCTTCATGAGCCGGCGAAATCTGCATAGTTTGGCCGTTTGAAATTATGGAGGATTACGTGCGCTACCAATGTGTTAGCTGGGGATTCACAAAACTCTCTCCAAAGACGAGCAAAGTGAGTACTGTTGAGGTAGATCAACCATCCTCGTGGACAGGTTCCCAGAGCGGTATTCAATGAGGTCGAAAGAAGCTGAATAGGAATTGTTGTCCTATTACTGTCCTCACCACCTGTCCGTCTGTTTTTGTTCTGTCCCGAGCTCAAAGAGCGATCTGATGACCCTTTTGCTGTGCATTATGGCGGAAGATTACCCATCATCCGAAGACGGTGCTCCCATCTCCACTTCAGACAGAAGAACAGAATAGTACCGCAATGCATAGGAGAGAAAGTCTTTGGCAAGGTGATATCAACTTTATTCATGTGTGCAAATCATACTCGTGTCCTGGGCAAAGGGCCCTTCATCGTCTATCACGGTTTAACTAGGTACTTTGGTATCTCCCACACGCCGGCGGGCAGCCTCCTTTTCTCTCCCTTCCACCAACACCGAATCAATTACAACTTTCCGATGCCGAGGTGCTCAGGGTCAGCCTTGACAATACGCAGGGTGTTGGTGTTACCCATGCCACCCTTCCAGCCCTGGACGACCACGAGAGTATCACCCTTGCTGACGACGTTGAGCTCCAATGCGTGCTCGACACCCCACTTGATGCGGCGATCGACATCCTCCTGCCAGTTGACCTTGGTGAAGTCAGGCTTGGCCTCGGGAACAGGAAGGGGTAGACGCCGCGGTACAAGTGACCGTAGCGAGATGCCGGGGCGTTTCTTGTGACCATGAAGATGGGGCAGACGGGGCGGTACTTGGACAACAGGCGGGCAGACTCTCCAGAGGTGGAGAGGACAATGATACCGCCAGCGTTGAGGTCGAGGGAAGCTCTGACGGCGGCCATGGCGCAGGACTCGACGACGCTAACAGGGCGCTTGACGAGGGTGCACATCTCCTCGAAGTGAGAGACGTAGGGAATGGTGTTCTCGGCCTTGAGGCAGGCCTCGTGCATCTCGGAAACGGCCTCATTGGGGTAGCTACCCTTGGCGGTCTCACCAGACAACATGACACAGTCGGCGCCATCAGTGATGGCGTTGCCGACGTCGCTGATCTCGGCGCGGGTAGGGCGGGGTTCTTGATCATGGACTCGAGCATCTGGGTGGCGCAGATAACGGGCTTGCCGGCTCTGTTGCACAGGGCAATCATCTTCTTCTGGGCAGCGAAGACCTCGGCGGCGGGAATCTCGATACCGAGATCGCCACGAGCAACCATGACACCGTCAGTCTCGGCAAGGATCTCCTCGAAGTTGTTCAGACCCTGACGGTTCTCGATCTTGGCAATGATCTGGATGTGCTTGCCCTCCTCGCCAAGAATGGTGCGGATGTCCTTGATGTCCTGACCGCGACGGATAAACGAGGCGAAGACCATGTCGACGTTGTTCTTGACGCCGAAGCGGAGGTCGTTCTGGTCCTTCTCGGACAAGGCAGGAAGGTCAACATCAGTGTTAGGCAGGTTGACACCCTTCTTGGAGGAGATGAAGCCGTTGTTGCGGGCGCGGACCTCAACGGTCTTGTCATCCTTGACCTTGAGGACATCGAAGGCAAGGACACCGTCGTCGACGTAGATGATGCGGCCGGGCTCAATGACCTTGGTGATGTTCTTATAGTCGACATACCTGCAAACGAGGGGCGATAAGCGTACTGAGGGGCAAACAGCGAGGAGGCATAAGAGAGGGGGTTAATTACATGTTGTCGGTGTCGCAAGCCGTGGCGTACTTCTCGTCGGTGGTGAAGTTCAGGACCTTGCCGGCAGAGATGGGGAGATCTTCATCGTTCTTCGTGTTTCCGGTGCGGATCTCAGGGCCCTTGGTGTCGAGGGCAATGGCAACCTGGCGGCCAGGCTGGGCCTTCTCGGCGGCGCGGGCATTGTCGATGACGGACTGGTGGTACTCGTAGCCACCGTGCTATACGAGGGAGGAAGGGTTAGCAAGGTGCGGGATTTTGGGAGGTATCTAGGTCGGGACGAAGTGGTAGGCCTTACCGAGAAGTTCATGCGCACGACGTTCAAACCAGCCTTGCGCAGGGCGTTGATGGCCTCAACAGAGTTTGTCTTGGGGCCAATGGTGCAGATGATGGAAGAACGGCGGTAGTTCTTCTCGGGCTGGTAGGCGGTGTCGAGGCTAGAGAGCCAGGCGATCTTGCCGCCGACATCGAGGTGGTCCTTGGCAGTGGCAGCCATTGCGAGTCTATGGGAAGTGTCTGTGGTTTGGCGGGGTTGTTGAGGGAGGAAGGAGAGAAAAACGTCGTCGTCGGGAGGGAGAAGATGAAGCTGGGAGGTTTTGGCTGCTGGAGACGAGAGAGACGAGGCGAGGAGGAGGGGTCTGCTGCAGTTGTTAAATCCTGCTGGGAGTGGGGTGGCCGAGAAGAGATGGAGGGATAGGGAGGGAGGGAAAGAGGCAAGGTTGTTTAAGCTGGGTGCTGGGTAGATCGGAGGAATCAATATAGGTGGATGAGAGATACACTAATAGAAACAAAAGCGAGAGACCAACGGGGTTGTCGGGTGTCAAGGTCACCAATGCAGGGTTTATGCAGAAACACAGCAAGCCTCAGATAGGTATTTGTTGAAGACCAAGACAGGAGAGACGAGAGAGACACGAGGGGAGAGGGCGAGAAACAATTTGCTCCTGGTCCAAACGAACGAAGCTGTGCCCGCCGCCGGTGCTGGCGGTGGTGCAGTAGCAGCTGTTGCTGACCTGGACTGGCTGGTGGTACTTCTCAGTCCTCGGCGGTGGTGTCGGTGCTTCTTTTTTTTTCTTTTCTTTCCCCCTCTCTCCCCTTCTGGTGGCCGCCGCGCTTTGCCCCTCGTTGAACTTCCCTGCTCTGGTGGGAAAGCTGCTGAGGGGACCACAACGCGGACGTGGTTGCCCCTCAATTCAACGCAATGGTCCGTGCATCGAGGTGAGAGTCTCCACAGTGTGGTGATTGAGTTCTCAATCCTAGTCCGTGGGCAGGTACCTACGAACATGGGCCCCCACCAACATGAGGTGAGCGTGGTGAGGTGCTTCTGACAGCACCCTCGTCCGCTCCTCACCGCGCACCTCGTCTCATATCTAACAACGGCTGGCAGAGAGAAGAGGGAGAGTGAAAGAGAGAGGCATGGACCGCCCCATCTTGTTCTTACCTCGCCTTCCCGCCAAGCACATCCGCCAGCTGGAACGGACGACCAATAAGGCAAAAAGTACGGCTGTGACTACACGGGGCCGCACAAGGTGTACCTAAATAGAATAAGATACATACCAAGGCTGCCAGGAGCATGGTGAGGCAATGCAGGGTGAGACGAGGTGAGGCGAGGAGAGATGAAGTGAGGTTTGACAAGGCCAGGGCAATGGCAGCAGAATAAATAGAAGCTGTCGAGGAAACAGAAACAGCAACAGAAACAGCAAGGGGCAAACACCGCAACGCAGCGGAACGGAACGCAACCTGACAATGAGTTTGATCCACTCGCTGAAGCCAAGCTATTTGTTGGTTTCTTCAACGCCCGAGCGTGTCGAGTAAGTGACTGAGTGAGAGAGCGAGAGTGTGGGTACGCAAAAAGTCGATAGAGTTATGTGGTTTGTGATAGCAATAGGTCGAGAAAGTGAGAGAGATGGAAGGGATATTGGCTGGATGAAAGGGGGTGGATGATGAGGGATTCCGATCGGTCAATCAATCAATCAATCAATGGCCTCGTGAAGATTATTCGGCCTTTTGGCCTTCCTCTCTTTTCATCCTCTCTCTCTATTCCTCTCTCTCTCTCTCTCTCTCTCTCGCGCGCGCGCGTCCCGCCGTACGAATATACTTGCGTTTGCATTCGCACTTGCACTTGCACTCCGACTCTGACACGGAGCTCCGGGCCTGGTCCAGCGTTCCTCGGGCTGGGCGGGTTTTAAAGCCTCAAACACTCAACAAACTGGACCTCATGCTTTGGGCACACACAACCTTTACCCTCTTTTTTTTTGGACCTCGCCAACGCGAATGGAATGGCAACGCCAGCCCGGACCGCCGACCCCTCAAAAAAATGCCCCTCCTTCCGCTAAAAAAAGAGAGGGGGAAAAAAAAAGAGGACAAAAAGGCGTTTGCTGCTGGGCGGAGAAACACCCTGATCCACTCGACATGCCTGCTCTCGTGAAAATCGCAATTGGTAACAATGCATTTGTCCGTGGCTCCCGTCCACAGAATCGGGTAACCTTGATCTGACATGGCCGGGAAATGGAAATGCTGATGAGGCAGAGGTGGACCACCGCCGGTAAACCGTCGGGCCTTTTCACTTCACACTTGTGCCGCGGAGGAGCAAAAGCCCAGCCAGCACTGAGGTTCCAACTAACCCGGTGTGGGTGGTGTGGTCCACCGTCCCTTGGACATGACGATGGTGCAAGCCAATCCGAGCTGGTGGTGACGCGAATCAAACTGTCTCGATAACTCGGGGTCCGAGTCGTGTTCCCCCATTTCGCCCTCTTTCCCCCGTGTCTTATCAGTCGCAGGGGTGGCGGGAGGGAATAATGGGAAAGGCACTAGGTATCGTGGGGGAAGGGGCGGTCGTAACTCCAAGAAAACCAAAACACTCCCCAAAAAATATGAAGAAAAAAAAGGGAGCTTCAGGCTTGCATTAGCTAAGCGCTTTCCCTCTCCACTTGGACCTGGAGCTTCGAGCATGGCCCCCCGACACGACTCGGAGCTCGGTTCCCATTAAACACAAAGCTGCTGCTCCAGACAGGTGAGGAGGTACTTCAACCACTGGGAGAGGTACCTGCCACAGCTGCTCACCAATGTCCCTTATCGCGCCCCCTTATCAGAAAGACCCCACCCGCATGTGTCGCGGCCCGGTAGCCTGAGGCCGATCGGATACGCACAGTCCACTTGAACCGCCGCCGCCGCTGCTGCACACTTGCTGCACCTGACGCTTCCAGTCAGCCGTGGCCCGTGGGGTCTCCAACCTTGAGTGCCCACACCTCCCGCGTCAGGCAAGCTTGTCCCATGACAATCACCCGACCGACCCTCCGACCGTAGCCTTCTCCTGCGAGACCGACCGCCTCTTCAATACCGTTGCAACCTCGAAACGCTCATCAAAAAAATCGCTTCCACCCCACAAAGGGACGACCAAAAACAGAAAAGAAGAAACCATCGGAACAGACCTTTTCCCCTTACGACTTCCACAATGGTTGGTTCAGCCTCCTTGCCTGGCTGTTGGCGAGCCCGCCCTCGTGCTTCGCTCGCCTGCTGCCTAGCTTCGACATTGCTTTGCGCAGTCTTAACCTCCTCCTAGCTCCTTAACTTGCTGACTCTGGGCCTGTGGTCGAAGATTGGACGTTTGACACACTACGCATTCGATGCAGTGCTCTGTTGGTTCACCCCCTCTTTCTCCCATTATGTTGTGTCGTGTGCATATCGATCCGTGGGCTAACACTCAGCTCCCTCTTCAGTCTCTGCCTTCCTCGCTGGCATGAAGCGATCAACCGGCCTGACGTGAGTTTGGGTGCCCTCCGATGCGAATATTGATCTCGGACACACAAGGCAGATAGAGGCAGCGCAGCTAACGTGTGCCCATTCTGGGAACCGCCAGACCCAGTTTCAAGACGGACAGAGCCGCCGGCGAGAACAAGGACGTTTCGAAGTGGATCGACAAGTACCTGGGTGTTGGCGAGTGGGTGATGGATCAGTCGGTCGCTATCGCCGGTTCCAGTGGCTGGTTCGAACGCACGCGGTAAATCGACATGAACACCAACAGACCCTCGCCCCTGATTGACGAATTTATCCGCCTCTTTTTCGCGAATATTTGCTGGAGCCAAACCCTACTTTCCTACCCCCATATGTCAACCTCATCTTCTCTCGCTTCAATACGATGCTGAAATGCTCGGCGACTGCTCGGAAGAATGTGGCATGAGAGTACCGCTCGGTGGTGTGATGGAGGGTTTTTGTATGTTGGGAGGCCTGGCCCTCGTTGGCTGATCCGTTGATGCGGTTTTCTCGGTATCTTTCTTCGTATCTCTCTATATGGGCGTTATGACTGAGAACCGGGCTTTCTGGAGCTGCATTCAAAGGGGAAGAAACCAGAGTCCTCGGTTGGCGAGCTCTTGGTTTTTATCATTATAAGCAGCCTTTTTGGGCACAAGCTATTGCTGCGGTCTCCTCCGTGTGCCTTATCCTTACAACCGGGCTTCTGAACCCCACTTTCGGGATCGTCCTCGTCGCGAGACGCAGATATAGCCGAGGTTACCAACCAATCTAGTGCGCCACATTTGCAGTTCCCTTTGCGCGCCCACTAAGAGGATACTCGTGACTTGCTTGCCTCGTGACGACAGGAGTTACCACGACGTGGGGAAACAAGCATGCTGTGGAGGACAATGATCCCTTGAACATTCCGATTAACGCCGGCTTGAATCATAAGTTGCGGGGTATCCTGTGCCTGTGCCTGTGCTTGACCCTTTCCCATCCTATCCCCTATCCAAATCCTTGATCGTTAAACACAGGAAGTCCATACACAAGTGCAGTAGTCGTCGCAACTTGTTCGTATCCGCATGCAGGACCAAAAACGTACAGATACTCTCACCTACACTAGAGCCACGCCAACGGTACCTTGTCGCCCACAAAATTGCATGTGTGCAGACCGCAACAGCACATAGTGTATTCATCAGTCTATGCCCACGCCGTGCTCGTTGCTGTGCTCCGCTAGGAACTCCGGCGGCACCTCGTTGTCGCTATCCCGCCTTGATGATGATGTTTGCAGAGATCCGACGTGGGAATGTCCGTCGTCATGCTCCTCCAGCCGTGACACCAGCAAATCTGGCGGGACTTCATTGTCACTCTCGTCGTGGTGGCTCCCCGCTGTGCGTCCACTGCCAGGGGTCGTTTGCGTCGCCGGCTGCGGTTCACCATCACCGTTGTGCCAGGGTTCCTCAACATCCTCAACCGTAGGAGCTGCCTGTGACTGAGGCAGACTGGCTCGAAGCAGGCTCTCGGCTTCTCGGAAAGCCTCGAGCTCGGCGCCGATGGCACAGATCAAGAGATTCCAGCTATTGCGCTCGGCAGTCCTCATGTGTTCTTCCAGCTCCAAGATAACTTTTCCCATTCTCGGCAGCAGTGCCTCTATGCCTTCTTGCTCTGCCCGCTGAGGCTGTTTGCCCTTAGTCGTGGTACTGCCGCCGTTTCTCAAAGAATGGCGCAAATCCGCTTCGAAATTGGTGACAAGCTCGATCGTTTCCTGCCACAGCTCCGTACCTTGGTTGAGCGCATCGCGATCCTTGTCGACTTGCATCTTACGCTTATGCAGTATGTCCGTTTCGCTTTCCCACCAGTCTTTTGCCATGGCCAAAGTCCGTCGCGCCGGTATCATACGGAAGAAATCAGCTCCTCCAGGTGGGTCCTGGACACCGTCGGCGCTTCCAAATTCGCTGCGCGACACAGCTTCGACAACTTCGAGATCTAGAGGCTCGATAGGAGGCTGGCGCAGGAGGGATGCAACCTCTCCTTCAACCTCCTTCAAAGCGCCCCTGTAGCCGCTTAAGCCGGCTTCTCGGCGGTTACGAACGTCTTCCATCTTGCGCTCGAGCCACCTTTGACGGTTTCGCATACCAACCAGCTTCTCCTCTATCTCGCGAATCTCCTGGCCGAGGGTGTCGTGCTGCTCCCCAAGGCCCCGGAGCTCCTTTGCCAGGGGCTCCTCTTTGTCATCCGCCAAACTGTGTAGTTCGGCCGAGATGCTGGTCCTGCGCGTATCCAATTTGTCCAGGTACGCAAGCGCCCTCTTCCGCTGGGAGAGGGACGACTCGATGTACTCGTTCTCCTCGGCTTTGAGGCCGGTCAGAGCTGCCAACGCTCGTCGGAGCCCATTGCGCGCAGCTCGAAGGCCTTGCGGCCCCGACGTCTTGGGCTGTCGCACAGGTATGATGTCGCCTCGAGGAGTGGCGCGCACCGGCGGGTCCAGGGATGCCATCATGCGTGACTTGGATGTCGCTGTAGAGTAAAACGTGCCCGTTGGCGTGCTGCTCCCAGAATCGCTCCATGTTTCGAGCCCCCCGGTACTGGGGTCGAGGGGTTCACTGCCGGAGACCAGTCCAGTGGCCTGCATGTCAAGCAAACGCTGCACTTCTTTCTGAAGAGACCGTTCTCGATGCTGCAAGTTGCGCCAAACCGAGTCCACGCGAGATATGCTTGGGTCGCGAGGGCCGTGGTCGAACAAGATGCTTCCAAACGCCATCCGGCTCGCCTCCATTCCCTTTGTGCTGCTATCCATATCTACTGTTCGTTCTCGAGAACCGCGCCTAGCCTGTGAGACAGGCGATTGTAGCAGCACAGAGGCAGCTATGGGAGGAGGCGGCCCGGCAAACATGGCCTTGGGCTTTATCTTGGAGATGGAGCCTACTGGACTCAGCGGGTCGTCATGCCATGGGTCTGCGGGGGAGGGAGAGCGCCTTCTGGACATGGTAATGGGCGACCGCGGCGACTCTGGCAGGAGGGCTTCATCAGGTCTCGGGGACAAGTCGTTAAGATCGTATTCGTCAGAGCGTCTCGCGCGGGACGTGAACAACGGCAAGATGGGGGATTTCTGTCGCGTCGGCGAGAGTCGATCGAGAAAGCTAGGGGAACCGGGTGCCATCGAGACGCATCGGTGCTGCTGTTGTAGCAGATGGATGTAAACAAGTGGTTATGGTAGGTTGAGGATGGTATTTGTGTAAGCCGGCTTAACAAGTTGTGAGCGCCAGGAAGAGTGTATGATGTGGATAGAGCTGAAGAGCGTCAACGACAAGACCGCATAGACATGTGTGATGGGCATAAAGATTCGTAATGCGGCCGGGTGCTATGGGAAACGGGTGGGATTTCGTTGCAGACTTGGTGGGAAATGCAAAGCTGGCAACCAGAGCTCACGAGCTTTGAGCATGTGCCGCAGCCGGCACGGGGCGGTCGGTACCTCTTGGTAAGGGTCTCACAGCTGGGACCTTTGGAACCTCACACTGATGCTGGACGGCGGCGAGAGAGACAAACGTCACCAGGCGGGCCTTGGACGCTGGGGAGCTTATCGGGACATGCCGATAAGCCAGTACCCGCGCATCTCATGGCTTGCGCCTTGTAGTGCATACATATATATTCCTACCGTTGAATTCCATATCATGCCTGATGCTAGCTTCAAGAACATGATCTCTATGTCTCCCCTCCGTTTGACTACCTACCTAACAGTGATTTACCAACATGTCGGCTCAGTCCCCAGTCTTTATCTTCCGCACGAACGGCTCCCACCCACAGTCGGCCGGATCCAGACGCAAGCAAACCGTGACGTTTCCCTTGTCTGCTCGGTTACTGTTGGGCGCTACCACAACCAAAGTGGGCTGGCCTAGTCTTTGTACTACCCTGACGTGCGTCGCAGTAGATTCCAGGCCCAGGCAGTATTCTGTCTTAATCGGGCATCTACCAAGCATCCCGTGTTAGTCGGGCACCTACCCAGCATCCTGTACACGGTGATGATACCGTCCGCCCACAACGGGAACGCGCTGTGTAGATACTAATTAGTATCGAGTGAGTTTGGTGAGTAAGGTGGTGATGCATTGTGTCGAGGTTAACGCCGGGTTGTTTGTCGTGAAGACAACAGAGACAACAGAGACAGGCATCGGCAGCAACAACCAACAATCCTCGTCCCTCCCCCCTCGTCGATTCTCCCTCTCCATTTTTCCCACATGCCTCATCCCCGGCCGCGTTTGCACCCGCGCTTCCGTCTCGGCCCAAGCCCAGATCCATGCCCACGCGTGTCCCATCTCCCCTCGCCCAGTCCCGGGTCCCAGTCCTGGTCACAGTCCCCATCCCCATCCCCATCAACTAGTTTGCATCTCATTAGTCAGGGCGATGCCGTGGAGTGATTTTTCTCTGCCGTGACCACAACGCAGACCACAGACAACAGACAGAAAGACCATACGAGAGAGCCCGAGAGACAAAGACAGAGACAGAGAGGGAGAGAGAAAGAGAAAAAAAATCCGCATCACACACGAGCCTCTTCCTTTCTCTTCCGCGTCATTGTCCATCTATCGTATTGGGTGACTCTATCCGGAGGACACGACGTCGTCCACTCTTCCTCGGCGGCACCGCTGCTCGTTCTCCTTGGCCTCTCCGTAGGACTGTGAGATCAGCAGCCATTGTCTCCAACGCGCTCGTTCTCGTCTCGTCCCGTCTCATTCCGCCTCTCCCCTCCCCCCCCTCTCTTCTCTCTTCTCTCTTCGTGTTACGTTTGTTGATTTTGACGTCGTCTCATTGTTTGTCTGTCGCTACCCAACTCATCTTGTCCGCGAAGTGCCACTGTCTTGTCTCGTCACGCCGTGATCCGGCCATTACAACTCATCTCGAAGAATGATGCACTTCCTGGGCCATCGGCGGTCAGCCTCGCAGCAGAGCATTGACCCAGAGACACAGCAACAGCCACAGCAACAATGGCGGCCGCATCACCAGCACCGGCTAAGCGCGTCCTCGGCTCTGTACCAGGCGGCACAGGCATTGGGCTCCATTGGCGTCCCTACCGCTGCCGCCACTGCCAACGCCGCCTCTGGCAGTGTCACGCCTGCGGCGGATGCTGCCAACGCTAATAATTCCCGCCCGCCGCTGCCCAATCCGGTGCCTTCTTCATTGGCCGTGTCATCCCACTCTCAGCGGCCGTCGGTGTCGTCGCAGCATTCGTCGTACGGGCAGTACTCGCCCTATTCTCCCCAGCAGCAGCAGCAACAGCGCCAATCTGGGTACTTCCAGCTTGACCACAACCGCCACGACCAACCTCCTGCTGCTTCCGGTCCCGTTTCTTCTCCTCCAACCTCGTCTCTCCAATACACTCCAGGAGCCGCGAGTGCGACAACACCCGCGATTGGGCTACCGCTGCCCAAAGAACCCCCCGTCGCCAACTTCCGCTGGGACGACGAGTACTACAACACTAAGAACGACACCAGTAGCATCAACAGCAGCAACACCAACACCAAGACCAATAATACCAGAGACAGCAACACGGCCACACTCACGCCCGCCGCCACGACCGACTCCGCTTCCGCCCGCTCTCTCCAGCCTCATCATTCCCATTTCCATTTCCATTCCCATTCCCATTCCCAGTCGCACTCGTCCTCCCACTCGCTTTCTCATTCCTCCTCCAACAACCCGCGCACCCACTCCCGCGCTCAGTCATACTCGCAGCAGCAACAACAGCGTGCCCCCATCCCCGCCGCTCTGCTTCCGGCCCATGGCCTGCAGCCGCACCGAGACTCAACCTACTCACTGCCCGCCCACTCCACTGCGACTGAGACATCAGGGCCGCCGGGCCTTACCCCTCCATTGCCTTGTTCCCGGATCTCTCTTCCTCACCCTCCTCCTCCGTCGCTGTCATGAATCAGCAACAACAACAACAGCAACAGCAGCAGCAGCAGCAGCCGCAGTCGCCGCCGCAATTTCAGCAGTCTGGCACCCCGCGACGCACCGGCACCTACAGCTCCCAGCACGAAGAATTGCACATGTCAGCGGGCATGATGCAGCACGGCCAGCTGTCACCCCGCGAATACTCATCCTCGTCCGCCGCCCCCGCCGCTCCTCATATCAAGCTGGACCAGGCATCTCCAAACGCCCCCCAGTACCAAAATACCTCGTCGGTGCCCAACGTTTTGCAGCCTGGCGGTCCTGGTAACCGGCCGCCCGCCGTCACCACCAACACGGCGCCCGCCCTGTCCACGATGCAGCCCCAGCAGTCGCAAGATTACCAGACGCCTTCGAAGCCCCCGAGCCTGAGCTTGTCCCATAGCTACTCCCGCTCCTCCCCCGCTGCCGGCTACGAAGGTGCCTCGACCTTTGCTCCCTACACTCCCACCACCCCGAGCGGTTCAGGATCGCAATTCATGTCCCCCCCGACCAAAAGTACAATGCTCCCGGTTCCCAGCGCAACATATCCAACACGCCCTTGGGCCTGGCTGATATCCGTCCCCGCGCTGATTCAAGCATGTCCGACGGCGTGCCTGGGAGTGTCGCCTACGAGCTCGCCAATGCCCAGCCTGGTACCAGCAACTACCTCGCCCCTTGGGCTCTCTACGCGTTCGACTGGTGCAAATGGCCTCCTCAGGGCAACGGTGCAGGGAAACTTGCCGTCGGCAGCTACCTAGAGGACGGTCACAATTATGTATGACTCCGTTTTCGTGCCATTGGCCATTGGACCGCGCTAACCTCTCTGCTCTCAGATCCAAATCCTCGATACCCAGATGGTGCCGACGCCCAACGATGTCTACCAACCAGGCACCCCCAAGTTCAACCTCGAATTTTCAAAGGTCGCCGAAGCCACACACTCTTATCCCGTGACGCGCCTGCTCTGGGAACCACCCTCGTCTCAGAAACAGTCAACCGATCTCCTCGCGACGTCTGGCGACCACCTTCGTCTGTGGTCTCTCCCCTCCGAGAGCCCCGTATCGCAGAGCAACTCGATTACGCGGCAGGGCAGAGACCCGGCTATCACGAAATTGACGCCTCTCGCGCTGCTTTCCAACTCAAAGACTCCCGATCACACAGCGCCCCTGACTTCGCTGGACTGGAACACAGTCTCTCCGAGCTTAATAATCACGTCTAGTATCGACACCACTTGCACGATCTGGGATATTCCGTCATTGACGGCCAAGACGCAACTGATTGCCCATGATAAAGAGGTGTATGATGTGCGCTTCTGCGCCAACAGTGTCGACGTGTTCGTGAGCTGTGGACAAGACGGAAGCGTCCGCATGTTCGACCTGCGCAGTCTCGAGCATAGCACCATCATTTACGAGCCCACCGGCAAGGATGAACGAGGTATGCCCCGCCGATTGCTACCATCCCTGATTTGTGAGACTAACCTGCGATTACAAGACGCCAATGGCGGACGCATCAGCCCCACGCTCGCGCAACAAACCATGTCGAACCCTCCCCCTCTGCTGAGACTGGCAACCTCTCCTCACGATACCCATTTGCTGGCTACGTTTGCGCAAGACTCCAACGTTATTCGGATCCTCGACGTAAGGCATCCTGGACAAGCTCTTCTCGAGTTGCGGGGTCACGAGGGCTCTCTCAACTCCATTGAGTGGTCGCCCACAAGGCGAGGAGTCCTGGCCTCGGGAGCAGACGACTGCCAGGTGCTGCTTTGGGATGTCTACAACAACAACAACCACTCGCTCAGCAGTGGCCCTCCTGCCAATGGTGCCGCCCAACCGGACAACACGCGAAGCCCGTATGCCAGCTGGCAGTGCGACTACGAGGTTGGGAACCTTGCATGGGTCCCGCACCTCTCAACCAACGATCAGGGGGAGTGGCTGGGAGTGAGTGCCGGCAGAGGCCTATGGGGCGTCAAGACGTGTGGACGGACCGGTGCCTGAAGGAGCTGAGGACGACGAGCAGCATTCATCTGACCGTCTTGCTGCCCTGTTCATAGATCTGGCTGGTCAATTGTGGTATATGCATCGCGAAGCCTGGCGTTTAGGGATGGGCTCTTGAGCCGGCTGTAGGAGGAAACCATTGGTGAGTCATGTTTCAATGGAGTCCATTGGAACAGTTAAGGCGGGTGATTCGACGCCCTCGCAGGTTCAGTATGGCCCCTCAGTCGGTGATCAGGAACAAAATTATGGGATGATGGATGGCTATATACCGGCAGGGGTAGTAAGGAGGGAAGAGTAACGGAATGTCATAATCATCGTGCGGTATTCGCCTCGCACCCAATTTAACCGGCTGGCTCTATCGTCCCGAACGTGTTGAGTACACTGTACCTCGTTACGGCGTGGTCGCCCTAGATCCTGGCCCGAGACGTGTCCGTCGTGGTGTCATTCAGGGTGACTACTGCTTTGCCCCATACCTTTCGGTTCGTCAGATCTTTGAGTGCCCGAGGGACTTGTTCGAGCCCGTTATATTCAGTCTCGTACACGACAGGCCGTATTGCGTTTCTCTCTATGAGAGGTTGCAAGCCATCCCAAATGACCTTTTCTTCGTCAGGGTATCGTCGCAAGCTCTCCCCGTACCGCTGCAGAAGCCAAACTAGTCAATCGGAAGGATTCTGAATCCAGCAAGGTCACATTATCACTCACATAGCCGATCAGCGAGACTTGCTTCAAAAGCAATCGGTTCATGGCGATTTGCTCCATCCCATCTGTTATGCCGGCAAAACCCACAATCAGAATCTTGCCTCGGTGAGCAATGCACTTCAAACTTCGATCGACGAGGCCAACAGGATCGAAGACGACGTCGACCCCGTTATGGTTGGTCAGTTCCAAAACACGTTCCCACCATGCCGCTTCCTGTGTGTAATCCACACACAGTTGGGCCCCAGCCTTTGCAGCAATGGCGCATTTTTCGGAGGAGCCTGCGGTCCCGATAACTCGGCATCCAATGGCTGTCGCAACTTGTACAGCCATGAGGCCGAGACCGCCTGCAGCCGCGTGCACAAGAACGGTCTGTCCAGGCTTGACTTCAGCTTGTAATAGCGCTGCGTAAGAGACGGGGAGTGTGGCGGCTATCCCAGCAGCTTCGGAAAAGCTCCATTTTGCTGGGATGCGGTGCAAAGGCGTCGACGCGGGAAGAGATATCACTTCGCTATACGAACCCGTGCAACCGCCAAAGACTCTATCGCCAGGACGGAGATACGAGCCCGCCGGAGCGGAGAGAATGATGCCGGCAAACTCCAGACCTAGAGTGAAGGGCGGCCGCACCAGAGACCGATTGTTCTGATGGTTCCCTTTGGCCTACGTCCAAGTGTTAGCAAAATTAGGGTATACAAGCATGGCCTGCCGTCTCGTACGTAGAGAGTATCTACAAAGTTTACTCCCGCAGCCTTCACTCGGACTAGGTATTCGTCTGGCTTAGGAAGTGGTCGATCGACTTCGGAGACTTTTATTTCATCGAACTCCTAGTGCCATTGGTAAGTACGCGGTTAATGGACAAAGCTGAACGGGTGTGTTCCTCATCCTGTCGTCCTGCTCGTATCATGGGACTCGGAAAGACCGACAAAGTCTACGACGAGGCTGAAGAATCAGGGAAACCAGGACTGGGAGATATGAGAGAGAGATGGGATAAACAGTAGAGACGAGGGGTGTGTGGTTGACTTTGGCTGGATCGACTTACATTGACGAATTCGGTTATGACGACTGCCCTTGTCTTCTGTTCGGACGGCATTCTAAAGCCCAGAGATTGCGGTGGAGCAAAGAGTTACAAAAAGTTGAAAGAGATCGAGTCAACGCGGGGTCTAAGATTTTGGACGTCACAACTAGACTGGTCATATCGGGTACTGAAGAAGAACGCAGGTGACGCATGTCTTTAATGATGCAGCTGGAATAAGCCGAGGCATTCGTCGGTTGCACGTTCGAGACTTGATTTAGCAGCAGACGCAACAGAACGGGCCAGTGGGTAGCGATTGGGCAGCTTGGGAGGTTGATCGTGTCACCAAGTCGGCTAGTATTGCCAGGGAACTAGTGTCCTTGAACGATAAACGAAATGCTTCTTCGCTGCAATGCTTTCCATCATCTTTTGGTCCCATTGACCTGTCTCCGTTGAGTACAGTCTTTTCAAGCTAGTGTGTTTGTTGGAATGATCAATAGCTAGCTGACATGACACCCAGTGTCATCTATATTCCCCGTCTCATTCTCCATGAACAGATGGATCAGCTTTGGTTGTAGCAAGCGTCGAAAGGGGTTATTCAAGCCTGGCACCTTGGCTGGAAGAGTAAAAGAATAGTTGAAGATGGGATGGGAGTGCATCCTCTCAATAAAGCGCTCCATTCCGACAGCTTAAAAGAGACCCATCATAAAATGGATGCAGCAGCTGCTGCTGCAAGTGTTCCTGCCTAAGTATAGCACCTAATGGTCCCGTCCCCCGTGGCGTAGCTACCGAACCATGATTTGCCTCAGGTGTCAGTCAGGGCCCATGACCACTAGTCCCAATTCGGACGCGGACGTCTTTCGCGTTAACCTTGGCTTTCTGGACGTGGCTTTGGCTTTGGCTATGCTGAGCTTTCTACTATTCTCTGTCGCCTCACCTCCCCTGGCTCCAGCTCATTTCAAAAGTCCTCCAACCCGGAAGCTCAGATTCACCGTGGCTCCTTCCATCTTCGCGCCTCTCTACTTATTGGATTCGATCTGACCTTCAGTCGGGGAAGACTAGAGAGGAATCGCTTCCCCTTGCTGTTCTGCTCTCTGGTAGGTTCACCTCGAACCAATCTCACTTCGGTACCTCCTGCAAAACCAACTGCCAACACATCTTCAACCGAACCTCCCTCGTCTTCGAGATGGCTTCCAGCGACCACAACCGGTACGACGAGTCGGAGGAGGAGGATGACTTCAACCCCGCGCCCGCCGATTTATCCGATGAGGAACCCGATCACGACAACAGCAACAAGCACGCACGCGAAAGTAGCCCCGTTGCCGACGACGATGCCCCTGCCCCTTCCAAGTCAAGGATTCCAGACGATGATGACGAGGATGAGGAACAAGATGAAGATGACGTGCAAAACGACGATGAGGAAGAAGAGGAAGAGGAAGAAGAGGATGACGAGGACGAGGACGATGTACAACAGGTAAGCCTCCTGCTTGCGCCGCCTCGCAGCATCTGCGTTCACCTGCGGACTACGCCAGATAGTTGTCCACGCTTGCCACAAAATCCTGATCCCCCACATGACTTCAATACGGACCGACCTTGACACTGCAATTACTAGGGACATCGCCGCAAGCGCAGAAAGGATCGCCGCGCCGCCTTCTTCGATATCGAAGCCGAGGTTGACGACGAAGAGGACGGTGAGGACGAGGAGAAAGATGGTGAGGAGATAGAGGACTTCATCGACAACGCCCATCCCGACGACATTGCCGAAAGTGGAGGCCTCGACGACGACAGACGCCATAGAGAACTCGACCGTCGCCGCGAGATGGAGGCGAGCATGGATGCTGAGAAACAGGCCGAGATCCTTCGCCAGCGTTACGGCAATCGCCGTCCGAACAAGGGCTTTGGAGACTCCGCCGTCGTCCCTAAGCGCCTGTTGATGCCCAGTGTCGATGATCCCACCATCTGGGCTGTCAGATGCAAGGAAGGCAAAGAGCGAGAGGTCGTCTTTTCCATCATGAAGCGTATTGAGGAGAGGATGGGAACCAAGGACGAACTGGCCATCATCTCGGCCTTTGAACGCGGCGGCCCGACCTCCGTCATGAAGGGCTACATCTACGTCGAAGCCAACCGTTCCACCGATATCATGGTTGCTCTTGATGGCATGTTCAACGTCTATCCTCGATCCAAGATGATCCTGGTCGACATAAAGGACATGCCTGACCTCCTTCGCGTTACAAAGACACCCACTCTGGAGCCTGGCGCCTGGGTCAGACTTCGCAAGCCTGCCAAGCACGCCGGTGATCTTGCCCAGGTCATCGATGTTACTGAGAACGGACTCGAAGCCAGAGTCCGTTTCATCCCCCGCCTTGACTACGGAATGCGAGACGACGCCCTCGCTTCCGCCCTCACCCCTGATGGCAAGCGGAAAAGGCCCATTGGCATGGCCGGACCGCGCCCTCCTCAACGTCTGTTCAACGAGACTGAAGCTCGCAAGCGACACCCCCGGCATATCCAGGGTAACCCAACCACCAAGGTTTGGAACTACATGGGCGACGAGTTCGAAAACGGCTTCCAGGTTAAGGATATCAAGATCCAGCAGTTGGTCGTTACAGACGTCAATCCGACCCTGGAGGAAGTCACCAGATTCGCCTCCGGTGCCGAGGACGGCACCGAGAACCTTGACCTGAAGGCCCTCGCTTCTAGTCTTAAGGACAGCAACATCAATGTCACTTACCTGCCCGGCGATATCATTGAGGTCTACGAAGGCGAGCAGAAGGGCGTTGTTGGAAAGGCTACCAATGTTCAGGGCGACATTGTTACAATGCAGGTCACCGAGGGAGTGCTAGCGGGCCAAGTCATTGAAGTCCCCACCAAGGGCCTAAGGAAGCGGTTCAGAGTCGGAGACCACGTCAAGGTGACCAGTGGCAGCCGATTCCGTGACGAGGTCGGTATGGTGGTCAAAATTTCCGAAGACAGGGTCACCTTCTTGACAGACCAGACCAACACTGAAGTCACGGTCTTCAGCAAGGACTTGCGTGAAGCAAGTGACATTGGCGGCCAGGGCTCGCTGGGCCAGTACGAGCTTTTTGACCTGGTCCAGTTGGACCCGACCACCGTTGGTTGCATCGTTAAGGTTGATCGCGAGTCGGTGGTTGTTCTCGACCAAAACGGAGACACGCGGCAAGTCATGCCGTCGCAGATTGCCAACAAACTCCCCAAGCGGAAAATCGCCGTGGCTGCGGACCGGAACGGCTCCGAGATCAGGCTCGACGATGTCGTGCGAGAGTATGGTGGTCAACAGCGCCAGGGCAAGATCATTCACATTCATCGTGCTTATGTGTTCTTGCACAACAATGACAGTAACGAGAACGCCGGTGTCTTCGTCACCAAGGCCGGTAATGTTAACACCATTGCCGCCAAGGGTGGGCGTGTGCTTTCGGCCGGCCCCAACCTGGATCAGATGAATCCTGCCATGAAGCGCAACCCTAACGGCTCTGAGAGCAAGATGGCGCCACCCAAGAGCTTTGGAGGACGCGATCGAGCGATCGACAAGACCGTCATCATCAGAAAGGGCGGTTACAAGGGTCTTTTGGGCATTGTCAAAGACGCCACGGATACCCATGCCCGAGTGGAGTTACACACGAAGAGCAAGACCATTACCGTGCCCAAGGATCACCTGAGCTTCAAGGACAAGGTCACCGGCGCCAAGATCGAAATCAACGGTCGGGGCCGCGGTGGCCACAGTGGCCCTCCGGGTGGCGGTCGTGGTGGACATGGGGATTGGCAGGGAGGCAGAACACCAGTCGCCTCCAGCGGTCCAGAGAGAACGCCTGCTTGGGGTTCCAGAAGTAAGCAAATTCCCAATGCCACTTCTGTAATTGAATGTGTCGCTAACATAGACAAGCTCCCGCGCCGACTAGTGGACGTACACCGGCTTGGAAGTCGAGCGGCCCAGACTATTCCGGGTCCCGTACACCAGCCTGGGCCGACGGTTCACGAACTGCCTACGGCGACGGCAGCCGCACCGCGTACGGCGGAGGATCGAGAACGCCAGCATGGCAATCGGGTGCCAAGACACCAGCTCATGATGCCTTTGGATTGGGGTCGAAGACACCGGCATACGGAGGGGGGGATGCCTGGGGCTCTGGCTCCAAGACACCCGCATATGGTGGTGGCTCTGCACCGACGCCCGGTGCCAGCGGAGGCGACTCGTGGGGATACACTCCCGGTCAATCTGGATATGATGCGCCGACGCCCGGTGCCCTTCTCGGTGCACCAACACCAGGTGCTCTCAATGCTCCTACGCCCGGTGCCTACTCGGCGCCCACTCCAGCCGCTGCGAGTGCCCCGACGCCCGGCGGCGGATGGCAAGGCGGCTGGGGTGCCGACTCGGCTCCAACGCCAGCTGCGGGTGCGCCTACACCTGCTGCTAGCGGCTTCGCCTCATCATCTGCCTACTACGGCGCACCTACACCTGCAGCATATGGTGCTCCTGAGACGCCGGCGGCTAGCGGACCCAGATACACCGATGATGACTAGACGCATGCGTTGGAACAAGGTTATTGATGCTCGGGCGATGGCCTGGACTTGTGTTAGGCGAAGGGAGGTGAGCAAGGCTGTATATTACCCGGCGTTTATGTAGACGGGGGACGCGCAATAAGCTAAGCGCACTTAAAAAAACGTAGAATTTCATTGGACTGACAGCTTCATATGCTTTCCATGCTCGGAGTGAGAAGAGCGAATTTTGCACAATCATGAGCACATAATCAGGTGAAACAGCTACAATTTACATGTTGGATTTTCGTCCAAGGGAATTTGAAGGACAATACCCCTTCCCTCGAGACTTCCAACCGTCTAGAACCGGCTCTCTTCTTTCTGCTTCACTGTTGTCAAGTTTTCGAACCAGGTGCTGCAAAACCCAAGTCTCTAATTCCCTAGCCAAGAGCGTAGAAAACACCATATCTCTTGGCATTCAACAATCTGTCCACGTTGTAGGCGCACAGAGAACGCTGGAAACGATGATTGTACCTCAGAACATGCAGTTTCCCCATCACCGTTAAGCTTTTGATCTTGACCAAAGACTACATCCTGGGTTTGCTTTATGAATTTACGTGGCGTCTCCTCCATAAGGGAGAACGTTGTACTGCCCCGTCATCGGTTCGGTCCATTACCGATCGCATGGATGAGGGCCACGAAATGACAGAGTACTACTCAGAGACATTTGAGAGGTGAAGAGAATTATGAATGAGATGGATGGAGCATAGGGGATCTTGCAACCTGTTCCTCGGAATCTGGTGGCTTGCCTACCGTTTCCGGTCCCCTTGGCCTGTCCCGCGGGGCACTGCGGCATGTTTGCTGCGGCCGGACATGAAACCATTGCATTCATTCCGTTGACCATTTTGTTGAAAATGAAGCACGTCTGGGATTCATCATATTGCTTTCTTGCCCCCCAGTTCAGCGTGGCGAGTCGCCATTACACTGACAGTTATGGTCTATGACACAATCACGAATGCCAGTTCAAAACGAGCAAAAAAAAAAATTTGTATTCAACTGCGTGGCAGTCTTAGCCTGCTACTATAGAAATGCTAGCAAAGTAAAGCTTGGGTTCATGATGGAGATGCCCGGCCGCAGCCATGGGCTCTGGGAAAAACTAAAGAAATAAAGAGGAATTTGGAAAGAAAATGTAGAAAGCCCCCTTCAGCCATGCTGTTCGCTTCGTAACTCCTCGGTACGCCTCTGCTTCTTCAAACATACTTTGCTCAAGAGGGAGGAAATCCCAAGAAATGAACTATCACTCTTGATGGAACTTTGCCCCCACCTCAGTCTTTCACGCATCTCTCTTTCAAGATCGCGCCACCTTCTCATTTGGCAGCAACTGCAGGTTGGCTGGCACACTCGGAGCAAACCTTGAGGCGATGCCAGGCGTTGGCCAGGTTACCTCGCTGGTTATAAATGGCCTCATAGCTCTCGGGCTGTGAGTTGTAGGCCTCGTCCGTCGCCTTGACCAGAAGAGTAGAGCATCGCTTGCTTTCTTCACCAGGCTCGCCAAGGGGCACAATACCCTCATACCTCCAGCGCTTCCAGGCCCATGACTTATGGCCGGCCTTTGGCGGAGCGGCTCCGTATTCGTCGAGCAGCTCAGCCTGGTCCCACGTTTTGCCGTTGTCGAGGCTCACGTCGACGCGTACTATTCTGCGGCCGCCGCCTGAGTAAGCATACCCCATAAGAGAAGCCTCGCGACCATCGCTGGTCTTCGCGTCCGATGTGGAGTCCTTCTTCAAGGTCTTCCAGTCGCCTAGCCTGACGGTTGTAATGGCGCTAGTAATGGGCATCTCTTGAATGGGCGCAGCGCGATCCCAGTCGGGACTTGTCTCGTTGGGGCCAAAACACTTGTAGTCCTTGCGCTGCCACTGACTATGACTCTCCTCGTCTGAGATGGTGATCTGGCTCAACCACTTGACGGATCGAGCTGCGACGTGACCAGGCACAAGAGCACGGAGCGGGTAGCCATGGTCTCGCGGTAGGGGTTTGCCGTTCATTGAGTAGGCCAGCAGAACATCGCCGCGGGGATCCAGGGCAGACTCGATGGGAATGGATGCACCGTAAGCCTCAAGAGCTGAGAACTGAACGTGTTTTGCTTCCGAATCGCCCGTCATGGCTTGCTGAACAGGGAGGCCGGCATCGGCAAGGACGTCCGAGAGCTTGACTCCCTGCCATTCAGCACAGGAGATGGCACCGACGTTCCACTGGAGCCCATTGGTCTTCCGAGCATTTCGCGTCATGTCACTTCGGCGGTTTCCGGAGCACTGGAGCACCGCCACGACCGTTGCAGGCTTGAACTTGGTCTTGAGGTCATCGATGGTGTACTCCTTGATGGATCCATCGAGGAGCTCAATCTTGAGGGTGTAGTCGGAAGTGTCTTCGACCTGAGGAACCCACATATGGTTGCGCACGTAGAAGAGCTCATTGGGAGTAAGATAGCTGTCAGCCAGACCTTCCAGTGGCGTTTCTGCATTGCGAGGCTTAGGAGTGAGGGTAATGAGCCTAGAGTCACGGGCTGGGTCGTGCTTGAAGGGGTCCTCTATCTCCTGAGTGACGGGCTTGCCGTCGACTAGGTCGTTTGAATGGATGAAACCAATGAGGTACTGGTTCAGAATCTCGTAGACGTGAGGGGACTTGTGAATGGTGAAGATGTCCCAGTAGGGGTCAATGCTTCCTCCGGCAGCGCGGAGGATGACATCACCTCCAGGATGAGCTCCAACCCATTCGGTTATGTCGTAGACCTTGTCACCCTGTGTAACCCACGGGCTCTTGGACTTGGCATCGTGCTTGCGGACCTCGGAGAGGGTGAACCGGGGGAGGGTCGGGTCGCGGTCGTCGGCGATGGCTGCCGGGCCGGAAGCATCCACCACTTCGTCTTCGTGGGGGAGGTGGAAGGGCTCCGAGAGGCCGACGAAGAGGGAGAGGAGCCCGCCACTGGCGAGCAATGTGCGAACGGTGGCCGGACCCTTGCGGCGTGGGGGCTCGCGTCCGCTGCCTCGCGGGGTACTTGTGTGATGCTGGCGGTGTCCTTGGCCCTCACGGCCACCGGTCGAGCGCGTCGAGGAGGAGGAGGGCGACGACGCGGATGTCGGTCGGGGGTGTCTCGAGCAAGCAGAGGCGTGCAAGAGGCGGCATCCCGGCCGAGGAGGGCCTGGAGGGACGGGCCGCCGGGTCGAGAGCTGTAAGAGCTCGCTAAATAGACGCCGCGGCGCTTGCATTGGGGACATTTACAAGATGAATGGCTGAATCGGGCAAGATGGTTCTTCGTTTGGTGGACGACGAGGTCGAAGGCGCGGCTCTGGTGTGGAGCTCGGACGATGATGTGACTGACCGGGGCGATGGCGTGATTGCGCCTTTTTGACCTTGTGGCCTTTTTAATGAGGGAAGCAGAAAAACTCGGAGGGTGGGGACACCGTCTTCATAAGTCAGGTGAGCTGCATAGACCGACAAGCACAATTTTGTGCAGGCACGGTACGTACTGGTCGATGTCGCCAACAAACGGTCCGTGCTTGCTACAGGGTAGCACACTTGGGCCGGGAGAACAAGAAAGAGAGACAGAGAGTGATACCAGTTGTTTTTTTCAATTGCATCCTTCGGGATCCCCTCGCTCATATCGACTGGGAACTCGACTCGGCCCTCACGGTACTTATGTCTCGCTTTAGATCATCCTACCTACGCTATCAAACTCTCAACCGATGAAAAACCCGAAACCAATGGCCTTCGTGCGTCGTCACACGTCGTTTCCCCGCCGCAACTCACTGCCCGGATGAGACCGATGAAAGCCGCGAGCCCGCCCACGTGGACGCCGAAGACCCGTTGTAGCCCGACCCCGACACGTCTCAACTCAACCATCGTCCGGGTCCCTGTGAGTCGCCGAAGCGATGGACACGGCAGACCATTCTGTCTCGTTCTCATTTGCTAATTACTCACTGCACTGCGGTACTTCCCCGCAACTTCAACTGAACCTCCCGTGATATCGAGTCGGATCCCTCGAGCTGGATGATATCCATCGACTACATCGGCCTCTCAAGATGATGTTGAATATGTTAAACAAGTAACAAGTACACTATCAACCAGCCCAAATTTTGGCAAGTTTAATTGGCGGTAGCAGACTGATAGGATTAAACAAAAATACCTATCAAGAGGTCGCATCAACCATCCAAATCGATGGCGACGCCGATCTCCATGCACGGTATCTACGTACAATTGTCCTCGCCAAGGCGCCACCTGCAACTGACGCTCGACTCTCTAGAGCCTGTTGCTCTGGCCTCCCTCAGACACCCTAGCCTTCTTCCGCTCCCTTTCTTGCGTCTTGCCCTTCTTGCTGGCCTGCCGCTCTCCCCTTGATGCCGTGGCATGACGCTTCCGCTTCCCGCCGCCAGACTCAGCGTTACCGTCTCCATCGCTTCTGCTCTCCGGCACCAACTCGCGTGGATCCTCTTCACTCAGGCTGTCATCGTCCCCGCGATCCCGGTATGTCGGATCGTGAGGTTGAATCCCCCGGAACATTTTATGTTTCCTCTTGTGACGGTTCTCCGGGTTGTCCTTGGCCCCATCACCGCCACCATCTAAGCCCCCTTGCTCCTCCTGCTCTTCCCCTTGCCCTGCCCCTTCTTCTTCTTTATCCTCCTCTCCCTCCTCCTCCTCCTCCTCCTCCTCCTCTTCGCTCATTTCTTCATATTCATCCTCGTCGCCCTCCTCTTCGTCCCCCTCCTCTTCGTCTCCCTCCACATAATCTTCCTCCCCGTCATCCTCTTCGCTGTCTTCCTCCTTCTGGTCTTTCTTGGGTCGGTAAGGCAGCCCCCAAACGTCTTGATTGTTTTCATTGTTCGGATCGTGCACCCATTTCGAATATGTACGCTTCCAGTTCGAATCTGTTGGACACATGGTTCTTTCGAGGTTGGGGTTGTCTCGAGCAAAGGCATCTCTGATGTCCTTGAAATTCAAATTATCCTTTCGAATCCACCCAACTCTACTCGGCAGAATAGGCTCTTCATCGTGATTGAACCTGACGCGGCCTTCTTGCGGTCGAATTCGACAGCTTCTCTTTGGATCCGAGTGAGCCTACGAAGTTGGGAGGAAAAGAGTTCGATCAGCTGCTCGTTAACCACAACGGTAGTTGAGGATCATGGGGTACTCACATCTATCTGCTCCTGTCTGGTGGGATCACCTTCAGGAATATGTGCCTTTGATCCTCTCTTGGGTGCCTTGCGGAAGCAACGCGAGCAGTACATGTCATCGTCTGCATCGAAGCTCTGTGCTGGGGCCGCGGCCATTGGCTTCGTGCCCAATGCAGACTTGCTAGGCGTTTTCCCCGTCTGCTTCCCTGTCGGCCTCGGGGGCTTGTTCGTTTTGGCTGTGGACTTTCCACTCTTTTTCGCATGATTTCTGGGCTTTGCGGCTGTACCACCCTCGTGCCTTGGATGATCGGTCGCTTGCGTCTCGGGTTTCTTGTGTGGTCGAGCCCCCTCCGGACGGTTACCCCGAGGAACATTTTCTTCGGGGCGAGTTTGCTTAGGTACGACGGTCTGTGGATGAATGATCGCGGGCATCTCGCCTCCAGCTTGAGTTTTGCTAGCTCCCAGCTGCCCCTGAGACTGAACGGCAGGACCCGTAGCCATGAGTTTTCGTCCTGAATCCCTTTTCGCTCTCTTTTCCGGCCCCTTCGGCTGAGGTACTGGGCGCACTTGTCCTGCCATGGGCGGCTTTCCTTCACGGATTCTCTGCAGTCTCCGGTCATCAAATACAGTCTGTATGTCGGTCGTCCTGTCGTGCGTCACCCGTAACTCAAAGTCTTCAGCAGCGTGCGCTGTTTCCATGTGGCGATTCCATTGCTTCTGGTTCATGAAGCCTACCATGGCGCCGCACTTGTCGAAGTGCGGGCACCGTTTGTCTCGTCGGTCCAGGGCTCTCTCATTGTCGGGATCCCAAAGGCTGTGGCCTGCGTAGAAGGGCTCGCGGTTTGTAGTGTGTGGCGGGGGGCCCCTTGCAGCTAAAATATCCCAAAGCTGGTAGACGTGGCATTCCATATGGGCGACTTGGTCTTTCCTATCTTCCCATTCCTCGAGCTCAGGCTTGCCTTCAAGCTCATCCCTGGACCTCTTGAATGAGAGGTGACACAGCGGACACTTCTTCTGCGGCTGACCGCCATGGTTCGTCTCGAAATGCCCCAGAACCTCTGACGGCGTCAAGCCAAAAAGAGGTTCGCGACAGCCAGGTAGTTTGCATTCGGACGGAGGATCGTGCGTTGGCATCGGGCCAGACTTCTCATACCACATCAGGGGAAAGCTCAGGTAACGAGTAGGCCCATTGGGACGGCGTTGTTTTCTCACGAGCGTTGCTGACGCAGACCGTCCCAAGTACAGAGGGTCTGCAGGCACGTCTTGGTCTTTCCAGTATGCCTCTGGATAGATTTCGTAAGGAGTGGTCTTCCTAGGTTCCCTCTCACTGCATCCTGAAATGTGCTTTTTGATGTCTTCGATGTGATGTTGGGTCTTATCTTTGACGAAGTGGTGCTGGCAGTACGGGCAGAAACAGCCCATGGTGCCGTAATAACCCGCACAATACTTGCGATGTTTGTCGATAACCTCGTCTGTCATTTCATTCATGGAGAGGCCACATTTGGTGCAATGCGGCTTGTTTCGATGAACGTTGCCGCGGCACTTGTGTGGGTATTCGTCAAACGGCGCAAACTCCTTTGCATCTCGCTCCGTCTTCCATTCACAATCTCCGCATACCTCACAAAAGGTGCACAAGCCACCTCCCTCAGCCAGTGGCACGCAAACGCGATCATGATGCTCCCGCTCGGCTCGTCCCCTGAGCTCTGTGTGATCGCGGCCACAGCGATCGCAGTAGCGGTAGTCAGCCTCCTTCTCGCTGGCTCTGGGTGGTGGTACTGGCCGAGGCAAAGGTCCAGCTGGTAGACGAGCCCGCTCCATGATTTTGAATGAAGACAGAGGTGATGCTAATGAGCCAATGGCATCTCGTGGCCTTTCAGTGACGGAGGTCTGGGACGTTGGTGGACGTGGAACTGGTGTCTGTGGCTGCTCCAACATCCTTTGGAGTTCGTCCGCGTGAGCACTCTTGTAGTGCGCTTCCTTTTGTTTCCGAGACCAGAATGAGAATAACCGATTGTCACACCAGGGGCACTTCTGACCATTGTGTTTCTCTTCCAAATGTCTCACAAGCTTCTTGTCTTCGTCCACGCGGTAGGTGAAGTTGCACCCCTCATACGGACATTCCAAAATTCGATCCAACACCATGCCGCGGGCGTTCCATAGCGCCCCCTGTATCTCATGTTGTTCGGTGACTGTGAGCGCGTTCTTAGTGATCATAGGCACGCGGCTTCCCCCCGTCCGCATGACTGACTCGACAGGAGGTGCATTGATCGGGAAGGATGGGTGATATATGCCGTTGTCGTAGACGCTCGGCTGTGTTTCCCAGCTAGATTCTCGCGGATGCTGTTCAGGCGGCCTTGGAGTCTCTTGACTCACTTCTCCCGGCTGCTTCTGAGTGGCGAAATACCGGTTCTCGACAGGCTGGACAATCACGGGCAGAGACAACTCTGGACGCAGACACGTTACTTGACCGTACCTAGGCCCCCATTGGTTCTGCTCGTCCCTTTCTTTGGCCACACATTTAACTATATTTCAACGTCAGTGATTAGCTTACGAGGCTCCGATGCATGTTATATATACCAAAGTCAAGCTCGTCGTTTTTCAGGACTGTGATACGCATGGTTTGCGCAACAGAAAGGCGCCGGACCATGACCAGTTCGTAGTCAGCGGCATCCGACCGCAAGATGAAATGAACTGGGTTCCATTGCCCAGAGCCGCCATACTTAAAGATGGGCTCTATGAGCATACTGTCTTGCTGGGGGTCATACTGCACTTTTGGGTCATCCCTGTACAATCTCTCGACCTTGGCCTTGAGCGTCTCCATTGTGTCTGAGTCCGCTTGGTATTCAGCGGAGCCATTGTTCTCCCTCGGCGTCTCTATGGTACACAAATCGTTGCGCCCATAAAAGGGCTGGATAACGAAAAACCGGCAAGGCTCCCTCTTGTTGTCGACAGCATTGACGATGAACTTGGAAAGCTTCTCTTGATATTGGTCTTGCTTCTGGGCCTCGCTATCCTGGGGTTCCACGAAACTGGCTTATAATCTCTCGATGGATCCTTGGTCAGGGGGTTGAAGTAGTCGATTCCGCGCAAAATTCGGTATGAGACATCTTTGGGCATTTCCAGATCCATAGTCATCGCCTGCAACTTCTTCAGTGCATCGGGGTATGGGTCTTCAGAGGTTGTCTGGCGATGGCATTGTCGGTTCTCCAACGCGGTAACGGATTTTGCGACGCCTCTCGGTAAGTAAAAGACGATGGATTCCTCAGGCAAGGAACGAGTTTCAACCACGAATGGCTTTCCCTTGGCGAAGCAAGGATGCATCGCATCCAACAGCCCACGGTGCATCTCAATGCCACCATACCAACACGTTGAATATGTCCCCGTCCGTAAATATTCAGCGGAGATGACAATATCACAATGACTTGCTCCAGGCCTATCTGGTGCTCCTGTCAGGACTTGTTGCGCCGTAGTGACAAAAGGCATGTACTGGTTGGCACCCCAGGGCTTTGGCGGAGGTCGCGTGCTGATTGCGAATTTGGGGCCGTCAAAGTACTGGTTGCGAGACGGAACGTTGCAATACGAGAAATTTTCGTACCCCTTATCGTCGACGTGACTGAACTTGATCAGCGAGGACGAGAATAGGGTCCTTTGAGGCTCCCATTCCTTGGGGATCGCCTCGCCTCGACGAAGCACGAACCAGACGCAGTTGACGTCGGACCTGACATTTTTTCTCAGGTGGTTCGCCATAGCACCGTATTGGTTGATGGGAATATTGTCATGAAAGCTTTTCATAACCTGTTTAGAGATTCGATCAAACTCGACGAGCACTAGATCGCATCCGTCGTGCCTTCGAAGAGACAAGAGCTTCCTGGAAGCTGCTTCAAACGCAGATAAGTCGTGGGGCATGAACATAATCCGGCCCTGGTAGCCATAGAGAGGAACACAGTCGTGCACCTGGGAGGCTTCATCTGGTTGTTCTTTGAATTTGACATTTATCGTGGGCCTGCTCGCAGCAGTCAGAGAGGCACCAGCGACGTTCGACCTTGAGGCTGAAGCCTGCCGTATAGGGCTCGCCAACGGGTGTCCAACATCAAACCTACTGGGCTGAATCGGCCTGATTGGGTTTCCCAGCCCCGTCATGATAGGCTCGCCATCGACGTCGTCCTGCTCATAATCGTCGTTAAGTTCCGGAACAACGGCGCATTGGCGTCCTTGTCCGGCATCGACAGAAAAACGACTATTTGCCAGGGACCTCACGTCTTCCATCTCAAAGTCTTCATCGTCGTAGCCTCCGCCTCGGAGGCTCAGTCCCTGGTAAGCGGTGGGATCTGGCATTTGAGAAGCTGGCACTGGGATGGTGCTGAAGCGAGCTTCGATTCCTGCAGAAACTGTGAGCCATTTGTATAAAACGCATAATCTGGCCAAGAACCTCTCATATGATCACGCCCGTAGTTTCTCTGGTCATGAGCTGTGAGAAAATGTAACGGAGGGCGAACCTCAACATCGTATAGTACATCCCAATCATCTACATCAAAGTCTGGCTTTGCGCTCTCAACCAGCTCGGACAGAATCGGCTCAACGGGAAGACCAAAGTAGAGCATTGCAAATTTTGTCGCCATTGAGAGATGGCAGCTTTTGAACCTGCCAGATATCAAGCTCCGATATCGTCTGGAGTTGTCTTCCTGGCAGTTCCTCAAGCTCAGAGGTTCCGTGGCAGGCATGAAGAGTTTCCGCTCATGCGCTGTGAAACATGACTTCAATATCTGCTCTGTCCGCAGGGTGGGCTGGGCAAGCAGGTCCTTGAACTTGTCGTGAACCGTTATCCAGTCATCATCGGTTGGCTTGATGAGAGCGTTGTATCTTTCCCGGGGCTCAGGCGAACCCTTTTCAGATTCTGTCATTGCGTGATAGTGATTTCCAAAGGGTTATTGAAGCTAGCTGCAGTTTGATATTCTTAAAAGCTCCAGGAGTGTGAGTGGAGGAGCAAAGAAAATATTGAGATGAGATGTATGCTGTGTTTGATGGAAGGGTGTTCAAAAATGAGTACTTAATATTAATGAGATGGCAACAAAGAGTCAATCGAAGTTTCACGAGACCGAAGCAAGGGATGTTATTTGTTTTGGGAGATTCTTTGAACTTTTTCGGAAGTAGACACAGCGCTCTTTCTTTGGTGACCAAGCCCATGTCACCCATTGTCCATTGATGTAATGCTATTGGAACAGCCACGCCCAAGGGAGAATAGAGAGAACAGTCAGATACACAGTTTTCGGAGAATTTCACGAGGCCTGAGCGAGCACAGAGCCAAGGAATGAGGTTCGAGAAGCGTGGAATGCTGCTCTTCATCCGCGGTGTTGCGCCTGCTGGTCGTCGACTTATGTTGGCGGCACTCAGGAGCCAAGGGAGGTGGCCGATAGCATAAGAAAAGCTGTCAAACCATGCTTGATTTGGATTGAAAACAACGGCATTCTTAGGGCATTGCGTGCTGATGTTGTCCGCGAATTATCGCGGAGCTTGACGTCAGGCTGGGGGCCGTTGAGGCTAGCCGCTGCACATGGCCATCTGGCTGAACAAGGGAAAGACAAAATCCTTCGAGTTGACGAGACGGTTGGCATGGAAGCCATTTCTAGCGTCTCGGTTAATAAAAGAACGACTAGCAAGGGAATTGTGGCCGGGATCCTGGCCCTGGACAAGTCGCACGAACAGTTCACTGATTAATTAATTTGTTCTCAGTTCAGAAACGCCAAGATTCTCAGGGCGTGTCTTTGAAAAAGAACAAAGAATAAACTATGTTTCCCTGGTGAATGCGATTGGACTTGGAGTTGGAAAAGGAAAGGAATCGGAGATGGTCGACGGGTGATGGGGTCGGCTGCACAGAGGAACGGAGTGCGATGTTAATGAGCGACAGGCATGGTGCTAGTCTTCGCATCCTCTCTGGCAATATGAACTCAACCTACGACCTAGTCTGTCACATACGACCATAACTACTCACTGGAAAATCGGAATCCCCTCCATTCTCCCATTGATAAGCCAGTGAGGGCAGGTATCAAAGTCGGGTTGTAAACAGGCACCGAGAAACATTAGATGCGTTTTCCACAGATACAATCCCACAATCAACCGAGTCGCGTTCGGCCATTTCCCAGCGTATCTTTGATGGTCCAGGTTTTCAAGTCCCAGCATCGCCGAAAGGGGTTGCCTAGTGTTCATGTGTTAGTATATATCTGAAAACCATTGGATAAGGTTTATATGTCTCTATGATAAAGTTAGAAATTGAGCAACCCCAACCATCCTGACTAAGGATGTGATCGGCAGCTTCCAGATCAGTTAGGTAAGGCTTGTACTCTAGTGTAGCAGCACTACGATTAGGAATAGTGCCGTCGAGAACTTAGGTCCGGTGTTGAACAGAAGCTGCTCTTGGCCCCCCCAATCTCTAGCTCCTCGCTCCTCGAAGGGGTTCAGCAGGGTGACAAGAACCTAAGCTCTAAGCCAGTCTATGGTACCGACCCTTGGCCCGCACGCTGCGTGGTCGTTGCCGTCTCCATTGGCCTGTCACATCTAGTAAGAAATAATTCGTGCTGAAGAATCAACTCATATAAGCATGAAGTTAACGTAGGGGTAAAACTCTATAGTAGTCGCTGTGGCTGTGATTATTGTTGTTACCTCAGCAACTTGGATAGCGCGCTAATAGTCCAAAATCGGACCATTGGCGTTACTTTAGTTTTGCATGGGGAAAAAAGGGATGGAGAAGGCAGAAATTAACTATCCAAGTAGGCAAAATATAGATTTCAACCAGGTACGATACATGGGCCAATATTCGGATTATGCAAGGATGAATTGAAATCGTGTTGTACCCAACCGTTGTTACGAGGGTTGCGACGGTATCGGACTATCCTACGGTCATAAGACAGCATACGAGTCAGCTGATCTCACAGGCACGCCTATCCCTAGAGACGGCAATTAACTAGAATAAATTGATTGCAGTCATAATGCCAATCCACGCATGCCGATAAGTTCACGACAACTGTTTTAGGCCTGGTGTAACACGGACAGAGTTTCGCGGTATGTCTACTTGTAGCTGTCACTAGGTGGCTGAAATCCAGCCATTATCCGATCCTTGCTAGAGTTGCCGATCATATCCTAGTACATCATAACATCTACTACATCATAATGCCTAATATATTATGATACTTAATGTATTATGATACTTAATGTATTATGATACTTAATGTATTATGATACCTAAGATATCATGATATTTTAGGAGCAATCTAGTCAAATTCCCTGCATCAGAGTAGTGATCAAACAGCCCGGAAAACTTACACTAGTGTCTCTGCGACACTGCCATTCTCTTGTGACAGATTCTCTCAATCTCTCAATTCAGGCTTGTTTAACCCCTGTTGGTGGGTCAACACGCGGCCATGTGTTAGAACCTGCCAATTATACGTCCGTATGTTAAGCAGAATAAGACCATACATAAAGGAAAGGATGGAACCTCCAAGCAATTGTCCCTAAGGTCTGCTTCTCTACAATCATCCTACTACACAGAAACGCTTTATCAAGCTCTCTCTTTCAACCTACAGACAACAATCTTCATCAACTCCAAAAATGCAGTTCCCTACCACCGCCCTTCTTACTAGCATGATGGTTGCTACAGCCTCTGCTGTTACCTACAAGACAAACAGCGTCTCCGCCGTCTGTGTAACCGGCAACACTCTCTTCTGTAGCCTTGGAGATGGTAACGGAGGTACATGTGGGGTTGGCATAGCGGACAGTTTTGATGCAAAGGCTACTGAAGCCAACGAAGCGGCATGCAAGGGGAAAAAGCTAGCTGATCGATGCACACAAACTGTTGCTTGTCCCTAGATGTCACGTGCTCGTCGTCCGGAGTGCGTAGGGGACTAAGGGGTTTCGTAAACTTGGGTAATAGAAGAAGTATCTAGACGCAAGGGAGTTAGGAGGTTGGATTCAATTATTCTTCACAATTGCAGCACAACACACCCATCTTCGATATTGGTCCCTATACGTCCTTTCCTCCGATCCAACAACCTCAACACCTACACTCTTCCATCAGGTTCTTACATGACGAGCCCGTGTAATTCCACGGTCACGCCCATAGTCCGTTCCCCCTTAGTGTCATGCTTTACCTTCTATAGTAGAGCCCATTTAGCGGCCGCCGTTTTTGGTTGCTAAACACAGCACTTGTTGGTTGTTTCTAACATTAAAGAGAGAGCACTAGGGAAGCCTCCATAAGTCTCCTCTCGCTCACAAACTAGTACCTACGACCACACCCATTGGAAAACTCAGGGTCCCGGATGACTCAGCACGTCAGACGGTGCCTAGCGGTGATCCCACTCTTGCGCCGCCGCACCGTCCTCCCTCCGTAACTACTTCAATCCGCCGACCCCGCCATATTTCTCCCTGGACTTCTCGACCTCGCTTCACTGCCACCTCTTGCGTCGCCGCTCCGCGGCCTTCTCGTTATGCTCGATTTTCTGCGAGGGATGGCTAGGCGTGTTGGACCCCCGGGCCTCTGCGAGCCTTCTCTTCCCTCGCCCCTCCTCTGCCTGTCCTCTGCGTCTTCTATCTCTATTTCAAATACTCTTGGTTCGCTCCCGCTCTCCCCTAAATCGCCCTTCTTTCCTCCCTAAACCCACTTATTTACGGTCACATGTGCAGCCTTTCAGCTCCTGTATTGTCTTTGCTATAGTGGATCTATTATCTATTCCTAATAAGGCTTTTTCTGTAAGCCTAAACCCAAAGGTGATTAAGATGACTTATATGAGGTGTTTCAAAAGGAGGTTTTAAGCCTTATAAGGAAGCTAAGCTCTTATTATGGAATTTTCCCTCTATGACTTCGAGAGAACTAACCTACAGCTATTGTTTCCACAAGATGAGTACACCAGAATTATAGGGCCACATAATGACGAAGATTTGGAACTTAACATTTCCTACACCGCCACTCAGGCCATAACGGCCGCCTTCCTGGACTTTGCACAACCGAGTGGCATGGCAGGCCTAGACTACATCAAGTCTGGGTTTGGCGACGGCCAGTTCGGCTTCCCAACAATCTACATCTATAGAATCGCGGATGGAAAGACGTAGCCGCCTACTGCCCTCGCCCTCGGCGCGTGGCTAAATCTCACGGCCACGTTTGAAGTGGTGGCAGCTAGCTTGACGAAGTGGATCCGCGATCTCGGGCTGGGCGCTACCTCGTTCGAGGCACGACGAATCAACGGGTCGTCCACATTTAAGTAAGATGGGCCTACCTGGCTTTCCCGATCGTCGCGCCCCTAGGAGGCGGCGTCTTCTACGTGCTCTTCATGCTTGAGACGTGTTGGCTGAAGCTTCAGTCGTGGAAGGGGAGCATGCTGACGGGCCTCGTGCACAGCCTCGAGCCCGACACCAGAGACAGACTCAGGGTTGCGGAACTGGTCGAGCAGATGGACGAGCACGCGAAGGCTACCATGGTCAGGCTTGCAGGCTTCAGGGATGGGCCCGAGCCGGCTTCGGTTGACGTCGAGGGTCAGGAAAGGGTCTCCCGAGAAGAGTGAGAGTGCGTATCAAGTATCGGACGGCGACTGGTCGTGGTCGGAGGGATGATCGAGGTCAACCGAGTTAATTATGTTGGCTTCCATAGAAAGTAATATTACTTATATGAGATCCGTTTCTTCGTAAAGTGAAGATAAAACATGCGGATCTGATCACTATTCTATCTCAACCTATTCCATTCCGAATGTCATACCGAAACTCCGTCATGACTGCAGTGTGTTAAATGTGATTATATAGTAAGCTTAGGAAAGTCTGCTGCCGCAGGGTATATACACAATATTCTCAACAAATAAATTAAAGCCCACGTTAACCTTTGTTAACGGAATGCAACAAAGTGAATGTCTCAAAATGCATGTTGCCACGCCGGCAACACCTTCAAAATACCCGTCAACGCATCGATACTGTCAATCAGCCTATGTTTCCTCGCTTTAATATCAGCCTCGGTTTGCGAGTCGTGTTCGTCGGCCTTGGCCGCGAGAGACGCGGCCAGGCCCGCCCACATCGTCTGCACCCGAGGCAGTATGTCATTCAGCACCTTGTTCGACTTGGCTATCGCCAGCAGTTCCTTGCCCTTCATGAACTCGTCCCACCGCTCTTTGAGCCCCAGCGGCGCCCAGGGTCTCCAGCTCGCCTGCTTGGGGTTGGCGGGCAGGATCTCCGTATCGAGCCGCCGCAGCACCTTGCCGACGCGCTCCTTCTGTTTCCGCAGGATGGACATGACGAGCGGGTCGCTGTGGTACAGGTACGAGGCGACGATGGCGCGCAGGGACTTCATGATCTTCTCAGCGCCGTCGATCTCGGTGATCAAGCCCGAATAGTTGGGGTTGTCCCCGTTGACGCCGCTGTTGGGGCCGCCGCCGATCCATTTCTTGAAATCGGCGGTTTGGACTTGCTTGAACTTTCCAGTCAAACCGGCCCAGGCGCTTGACTTGGGCGGCGCGTTGATGGTGTTGTCAAGACGGACGTATTCCTCCTGCTTCCATGTTTTGGTGGGGAACTGGTTGGCGATGTGGTTGGCGAGGGTGAGGGCGGCGCCGACCCCTGAGGCGGTATCGAGGCTCGGGGTTGCAACGGGCTGGATGTTCCACGCCTACTTGACGAGCTCGCAGCTGCCCTGTTGATTCTTTCATCAGATATTCTCCAGCTCCCTATTCTCCACAAGATCAAACGCTTCCCACTCCATGTTCTCCCCGCCCACAAGATCCTCAAACGCCTTAATGATTTCGCCGCCAGGCCTCCAGTCCTCACCGACCTGCCACGTCACGTTTCCTTTCCCTACTCCGTCAGGAGCATCGTATCTCACCCCCCATCGGCACATGACGGTCGAAATCTCACCCGAAGGAGAAGGGGGCGCGTCATCACTCCCTTCATACTCTTGAGCCCGCTCCTCGGAGGGCCGCCACAGAAGCCATGTGAACATCTCGGCGTCTTGAAGAGAGGGCATGGTTTGCCGCTGTAGAGACGAGGTAAACGTCAGGAGCAGAGGGTCGATGCGCTCTGCAATAGGGAGGATACGGAACATGTCAGGCCGGCGTTCAAAGTCCATCTGGTCGTCGCCCGTAAACTCCTCCTCCTCGCGGTACAGCAAGGCGTGCGTCTCGTCGGCATCTTCCAGGCCAGGCGGGTAGTGCTCCTCTCTTGTAATAGCAAAACCCGTGGGGTAGGGATCTTCGCCTCTCGGGCCAGAAAAGTATCACCTACCGTCAGGCGCGCACGGGTGGAATTCCACTTTGAGGTGCCGCATGTGTGGCCATGACAAGGAACGGAAAAGGTCGAGGGTGATGAGTGCGCGGATGCTCAGGTCCTCCAGGCGACTCCCTAGGTCCCGTAGACCAAGAGACACAGGGTCCATGCCTTCAAACTCAGAGGGGGACGACGACAACGACGACGCACCGACAAGGGCAGGCATATGCACTGCTTGATCCGTGTCGCCCCCGTAGGGGTTGAGCTTCCAGAACCAAAGACGGGCCTTGGTGAGGGAGGATTGCAGCAAGGACACGAGCTGGCGCACACCGCGCCCGAACTCAACGCGGGCATCCCGCCAAGGACCTTCCCAGGGGCGGGAGAATATGCGCAGCGCCTGAGACGAGAAGGCCAGGGGGAGGCGCTCCCATAGCCAGGGGCAGTCAAGCTCGCGAAGGTGGGGGAGGCGGGCGGCGAGCGCGAGGGGTACGCGCGGAGAGACGGGCCGCACGTGGATGAAGTGCATGTCCAACCCGCCCAAGCGACTCAAATCAGATAAAACGCAAAGCTGGGTGACTCGTTTGGGAAAGGCAGGCTGTCCGGGTTCTGGACGGTAAGGCGGCGGATGTGAAAGGTGCGGTGCCAGCAGTCTGGGTAGATGTCGTAGGACTGGTTGCCGATGCGGACGGCGGGCTGCAGGCCGCCGTCTTTCCAGATGAGACCCGGCTCGTTGGGGGACTGCCTTGCTGCCATATCCTCGAGGGCGTGCAGGGCGTTGAAGAAGGCGTGCACTTAGGCCGAAAAGTGGGCGTTGACGGCCTCGAACTCTTCGGGCGGCTCCATGCAAGGGACGGGCGCGCCAGTCGGGTTGAGAAGCAGAGGCATTTCCGCTTCGAGATTGTAATAGCCCAGGCCGACGTAGGGGCCATCGCGGCGGCGAGTGGCGAGGAAGCCATCGAGCATGGCGTCCTGGGAGGGCGGCGTAGCCATGGGGCGGTAGGACGCCATCGTGATGACCTCTGCAATGGCTTACAGGTGTCGTGTGATGGAGTTAAGTTACCTAGGCAGTTGAGAGGAAGATCCAGTGACAGTAATTAACAACTAACATGACCGTGGGTGCCTGAGATATCGGCCGACTATCAATGTTTTGATTCCTCCATGGCGCCGAGGTCACACGATAAGGAGAAAGTGATTGGCTCATGATTGCAACGCCGTTGGGGTCGGGATTCTTGCGGCATCTCTACACAACAGCGTAAGCAGCCAGGAAGAGATATGTAAGCGCGGAACCAGCTGAGGCCCCCTTACGCTGCGTCTTCCGGGGCTCCCAGCAGCAGCAGCAGAAGCAACAGCAGCAGCTGGATGTTTGCTTCCTTGGCGTCGAGGTTGGTGGTCAGGCTGTGTGCCTTGACCGAACGTCAACCGACCCTTGGGCGAACACCCCGGTATGTATGTATTCTGCCCAGAGACACCGCCTGATAGCTACCAAAGTGTTGGCGTAAACAGGCGTCTCTAGAAGCGCTACTGCAAGAGGATAGCACTACTTGCGGGGCGCGATATTCGCGGTTCGCCGAGACCGAGACGCACGTCTGTGGGCGCCGTACGTTCACTCGGGTGCTTAATAATATCTGGTAACACGATTGCCGCTCTCCAGGAGTACCTAAGTAGTGCGTGTGGCTTCATGAGGCGCCACTGCCTGGGTGACGGGTTGTGTGTGACATAGGTAGATGTAGAAGAGGCGGGGGGACTAGGCGACGGAATCAAGCTCTGACGTTTGCTGCTCTGCGGCTCGATCCGGGCCGAGGTTTCTTTCTAGAAGGATGCAGAATGCTGAAACGCCCCGGTGGAAATACTATTACTTTGGTCGCTGTTGGGTTCTGCTCGGAAGGTCTGGCCAACGCCGTTACTGTCAAGAATAATTAGGTAGGCAGGAGGTGCCGCGCTTGTTCGCGCCAAGAACTAGGTAGGCACGAGATTTTGACAGGAAAGCAGTGGATCCAGTCAAGCCTCGCCGCTGGCAAGCATGGTAGGTACTGTATGTACATAGTGTAGATGGCGGCGTAGGCGACCTGAAGCATCGTGTGATTGGTCAACGGACAGTGAGTGTATGTATGGATGGTCAGAGTGCGAAGACCGGTACAGGTAGGCACATTGCGCTTCGCCCTTCCTAATCAAGCAAAGCAATGGGAACTGGAGGAGGAAACAAAAGAGGAGATGCAGCAAGGATGATGCCCGCCCTCCAAGCAATTGATCGTGGGCCACCTCGCCACGACCGGGCGATGCGAGACGGAGCCTTCTTAACGGGGACCCCACGTTTCTCCTCCGGGGCAGACACCAGACAGAGTCCACTTCTTTCGTCGGCGCAAGCAAGCGACAACTGTCCGTGGTGTTTCGAGCGACTGGACAGGTTCGCTCTGGGACGCGCACAAATTTCTCGAGGTCACGGGCGGGCGTGCAGTTGCGCTTGCGTTTGCCCGCATTGGCAGACGCGCATGCTGGACGCCGGAGGGAAGTCCTACGCCGGTCCGTCTCTCTCTCAACCCTTTCTTGTTGGCGTACCTATATAGTAGACATGGCCTGCGGACCGTAGTCCGGCTTCTAGTTCTGTGCGGCTTGACATGCTCCTTCCCCTCCTCCCGAGCCGCTTAGGTAGGTAACTAGAGAAGGAAAGTGCGGGGTGCTAGTGTACATAGTACCGGCAGGTCTAGCCAACTGATGTGATTCCCTTTGTTGGTCGACGATCCTGGCTCCTGGCTCCTTCCTCCATTCCATGTACTATACCGTGTAATTAAAACCGGCACTCGCACCGCACCGCACCGCACCGCACCTCAAGTCGCCGAGGAGCGTCTTTCCATACCTGACTCCCGCCTCCTGTCTTCACAACGTCATCTCCAACTCCAACTCCAACTGCATCTCTGCCGCCTTCCAACTGATATTTCCAAGCAACTCTGCACCTGAGCACATCTTTTTCTTCTTACATTGCACTGCATTACATTGAACCAGTCCCCCCGGTGAAGCTGCCCTCTGTTCCCGTCACTCACTCTCTGTGCCTGCACTGAGAACACCACCATCGACCCGTACACGATGGCTTCGCAAGACGGTTCTCTGTTGGACACGCTGAGGTCCGTAAGCCAAGTTGACTGTGACACCCTCGACGTTGATGGTACCGTGCTCTCCTTCCGCGTCAGGCCCCCGTTTCCTTGGGTGCCCGTCCCAGCCCAATCTGACATTGCCATAATTAGTCGCCGCAGAGCTCGGCCCTTCAACGACCACACGTCCAACCAAGCCATTGCCTACAACGAGCTCACCAAGACCACCCCTGATGGCAAGCTGTACCACGAGCAACTTATCCGAGACTCGGTGAAGGACGCCAATGGCTGGGCTCGTGCAGCCTGGCCAGACGTAGATCCCATTCTCCTAGCAGTCGACATCATGGTAATTCATTCGGAATTCATAATCACGAGACCGGCCCTGCCGTTGTGTAACTACAGCCTCGCTAATGCTCTCAACTCCCATAGATGGTCAGGCTGTCACTTCAATTCATTCCCTATCTGACGGGATACTTCCACATCCAGACCAACACCAAGTGGTCGTACTCGGTTGAAAAGACGTGCCAAAACGCAGAGAGTAAGTTGCTGTTTTGTATCGCAAGCTTCGTCAGCTTTGAGCGTGACTGATGGCACCGTCCCGCCTGCTAGGAATTGTCAAAACGTTCAAGAAGCTGGAACCCAACTTCGACACCGGAAGAATCTGCATCAAGATCCCTGCGAGCTGGGAGGGAATTGCTGCCTGCCGCATCCTCGAGAAGAAGGGCATCCACACACTTGCAACCACCATGTTCTGTATGGAACAGGCTGCATTGGCTGCTGACGCCGGGTGCACCTACATTGCTCCCTACGTCAACGAGCTCAAGGTTCACTTTGTTCCCGGGTAAGCTAAGCAACCTAAGCCGCAACCTAAGCCGCAACCTTGCATCTGGCTGAACCTGACTGTGCGAATGACCTCCAGCTACGTCGACGAGCACAAGGCATTCGACTTCTGCAGGCAGGCGCAACTTCACTATGCCGAGACCAAGGCCAAGACGCAAGTCCTTGCTGCCAGTCTGACGTCTGTCGCTGAGGTGATGCAGCTGGCCGGTATTCAGCACGTTACCGTGTCGCCGCCTCTTCTCCGGGGCCTTGCTGCGCAGCCGGCATCGACTTGGACGGAGCAAGTGGGTGCATACTTTTCGGCCGGGCCGGACAAGCCTTGGAATCAGGACTTTAAGGCGGCTTTGAAGGATGAGAGTGAGTGGCGCATTGCCTTCACTCGAAGCGGCGATGGAAAGTATGAGGAGAAGCTCATCCAAGCAATCAACATCTTCTCAGACAAGCAGGATGCCCTTGAGGACCTCGCGCGTCGCTTCTTGTAGTTAAGTAGAGTGGAGGCACTTAAGCCCGTGTTGTACTCGAATCAGAAGGACCGTTCTTGACTGAATATCAATATCTCTGCTTTTGCACCGGATTCTCGGTCCTATCTTAGCCTGTACCCTGACACTTGTTCGTGGCACGTCAAGACGGTGAGCCATCTCTTGTCAATGGCTGTCATGTTTTCTTCTTCTTCTTTTTTTTCGGGGGGTTTTTTTTTTCTCTTCGTTTATTGACATCAACTTTGTCTCCATCCATCAGTTAACTGTCAGCTGCGAAATCTTTATCAAGATCCAATCTGTCCCTCTCCTGCCAGTTTGGCCAGATAACCACTCAACAACACCCCGTCTCAACTTTATTTACACAAATTGAACGTCGAGTCTCACCAGTTACGCCGAATGGTTTCCGATCCAACGTTACTGAGCATCTTACGGCGGATATCAACCTCGGCCGACTCTCTTCGAAAGAACTGCTTACTATTCCCGGCTTTGGAGAATTCACCGTGGCCATAATGGAGACCTATCGCAGTACCGACAGCACACCGACAGCCAAGCCATCCGGGACAACCCTTACCGTGCTTGTGTCAACCATAGCATTGAGAAGCCGACTGGTTGCCTCGCTGCCCATGGCGTTGCCAATACGTTTGGCATGAAAGAACCAGCGGTTGCAGCAAACGGGGGAGAATCGCTCGCGATGACGGGGTTTTCTGTCGAGGACTGGGAAACCATGGAAAGCAACGACGGCATAGCGAAAGATCGCAGCAAGGACCAGGAAGCTGCGGAGCAGAATCACTAGGCGGACGCGACCATGGCGTATGAATGAGTAAAAAAGGTTCACCAAAGTTCCTCTTGTACACAATTCCTGATGCTTCTCCTTTGGCCGAAGAGCGCATCATGAGTCCTCGGCACGACGACATTTTCTCCGCTATGCACTTGCGCAGCAAATAGTTGTAGAGCCGAATATGTGTTTCTCGTCTCACGGCACGTAGCGACGTCGGCCTAATAACGCCACAGTCTCTCCAACCCTCACACAAGTGGAAGAGGAATAAGACGAGTTGATAAGGTGGCTGACTGCGATTGGGTGTATCGCCCACTTTGGTGCGTCAACACCCCTGCACTCTCTCTCTCCTTTCTCTGTTAGATACCCGATAAGCCAACCTCCACGGCCAACCAACTCCTCTCGTTATCAGCTTTCGCCATTGCTTAGGGCTCGTTATCTCTACGGGTGCTTACTTGCCTACCCCGAACAGTAAGAGTTGAGATATTCGAATGGCTGGGACGGCCGAACTGATACAGGCAACTGTCGATTATGACCAAGTTGCCGGCTGCAGACTGCGGACCTCGCCGGACCCAATTCCGCATGGGTAGCGTCCAATCTGGGGGAGAATTGATGGTAGCAGATGGGTTACACTGTACCAAGCCGTCTGTTTGCGGACGAATACATAATGTCTTAACCCTCCCCCGACTTGGTGTGGCTTGAACCTCCGCAACAGAGCCCAGCAGGGTCGTCGGCACACTGATTCCAAGGACGTTTTTCAACGACACTTCCTCTGAAGCCAAGGGATCGCCAGCAAGAAACCTGCAAAAGGACAAAACGTCTCTTGAATTTCTTCTTAAAGATGAAGGGTTTCAGCAGGGAGGAGCTGAGGCTACGATGCACCTCGATCAAGGCCTGGGAGCTCCCCCGGCATTCTAGCAGTGCCCTCGCACCTGAGGGAGTATGGGTAAGGACCGAACCCCCTTCAATGGGATAGAAGAAGCTCTGGGCTTAATCTTGTGTGTTCCAGACGAATGAGGACATGGATCCCGTCAAACCGGAGCATCAAACTTGGAGCATCTGGACCATTCTCGCCTACTGGAGCAGCGACCTCATGAACCTCTCAACGCTGCAGACGGCAGGTTCGATCCTGGCGGTGGGCCTTTCGTGGAGAGAAAGCATCCCCATCATGTTTGTGGGAACGACCTGCATTGCCGTGGCCATGGTCCTGAACGGCGCCATAGGCAGTAGACTGCATGTGCCGTTCAGTGTCATTGCCGCGGGATCCTTTGGCTACTGGTTCCGGTATTTTGCGATTGTGAGCCGGGCTGTTCTTGCCATGTTCTGGCTCGGCGTCCAGTGTGCAAACGGTTCATACTGCATCACCATCATGCTGAGCTCCTGGGCTCCGTCGTACGCAAAGATCCCCAACACCCTGCCCGAATCGGCCGGCATCACCTCCATGGGAATGTGCTCGTAAGTCGGCTTGCCCAAAAAGGATACGAGCTTTCGTGCCGTTCGTCTTCATTGTGCTTACCAAAACCACCCAGCTTCTTCCTCTTCTGGATCCTCCAGCTGCCCATGTTGCTCATTCACCCCACGAAGCTCCGGCCGCTGTTCTACGTGAAACTTGTCGCCACCCCGGCTGTCGTGCTTGGCACTCTGGGCTGGGCGGTCAGGAAGGCCGGCGGCGGCGGCGAGATCTTCAAGCTGCAGCCCGAGGTCCCCAAGGGGACGGCGCAATACGCCTGGCTCTGGCTGAGCTGCATGTCCAGCGTCACCGGACAATGGGCAACCATGGGGGTAAACATCCCCGACTTCCTGCGGTACAGCAAGAGCCCCAACGGGCAGCTGGTGCAGCTTCCGTTCGTCCCCTTCGTGTTCACCTTGTGCGGCACCATGGGCATCATCACAACATCGGCGACTAAGACGTTTCACGGAGAATATCTCTGGAACCCCCTTGATATCATCAGTCTCTGGTTGGAAAACGGTTCTGGCGGTCGCTGTGCCGCTTTCTTTGCGGCGCTCGCATGGTTCATCGCGACGGTGAGTAGACAGTGTGCACACGAGCATGGTCTGGTGGTTCAACGCTGACGTGCATCTCCTACGCCTTTAGGTAGGAACCAACGTCACAGCCAACTCCATTAGCGCGGCCAACGACTTGACCATCATGTTCCCGCGCTACATCAACATCAAGCGGGGGTCGTTGGTTGCAGCGGTGATTGGCGGCTGGGTCCTTGTTCCTTGGAAGATCTTGGCCAGCGCGGCCACCTTTCTCAACTTCATGGGCGCCTATGCCGTCTTCCTTGCACCCATCAGTGGAATCCTCGCAGCGGACTTCTGGATTACCAAGCGCCAGCGATACGACCTGCCCGGTGAGTCCCCTTCGCTCTCGGACTGAGCCCTTTGTACCGCAACCGTATGCTTATGACTCTTCTCGCGAACAGGCCTGTACGATCCTCATGGTCGTTATAGATACGTAGCAGGGTGCAACTGGCGGGCCTTTGTTGCCTTCATCGTCCCTGTGGCTCCTAGCCTGCCCGGCATGGCGTTGGCTATCAGTGGTTACCCAGCGGTCAAGATTTCTGCCGGTGCACAACACCTGTACACCTTTGACTGGCTCTTTGGCTTCGTGGTGTCCATCTTCCTGTACACCACTCTGAGCTGGCTCGTCCCTGCAAAGGATACGTTGGTTGAGCGGACAATCTGGACCAAAGATGGAGCCGACATTGAAGGGACCAGCCATGGCAGCGACGTCGAGAACCCCAAGTTGCCGGAGAAGGTGCACATGACAGCGAAAGATGAGCCAGACGCTCCTGATAGCAAGGTCTTGTAAGGCCAGAGATGTGATATACACCAGGTAGAATGTAGTTCCATGGCGGCACATCCACTGCATAATGAACGAGACACGCACAAGTATCTATTGTTTATCAGCTATACCTCATTCGCCGCTTCCACTACCGTAGTATCTTTCAGGAGTAAATATCCTTCTTTGCCCAAACGTAACAGTCGAAAGATGGCTACAGGTACTAGCTCCGACCAGGTTCCCTCCTCTTCGCTCCTCTTCCCAGACTCTTCGACTTAGCTACCGGAAAATCTAAGCAAACGAGGCAAACAACGACGCCAGTGACAATGCCGGGGACGATCCAGGGTGCGGGATGTCATCGGCCCGTCCCTAACTTTGTCTAGCTGCCCACGGTGTGGGTCTAGCAGGCAGGACATTACAAGTCAACAGCTTATAGGCTCGCCTCTTGGACAGGAAATCCGGCACACCACGTTCCTCATACATGTCCGACTTGAATCAGCAGACCATCAAACTGTTACCGCGTGGAACCGTATTGAATTCGTAACCGAGGACTCAATTGCTACACTACTGTACAGCCCGGCAAGTCCTCTTGCCCGCCCACTGTCTCTGGCAAAGTGGCAGTCCGCCATCTCTACGCCGCCCCGTCTATGCTCTAAAAGCGGCCTCGACTCCGTGGTAGATGGGTTAGTAGCCCGCTTGTGAGAACCCCTATTCCTCGTCTTCATCCTCCTCATTATCTGTGAAGTACTCAAACTCTCTCGGCACTTCAGCTTCCTCGTCTCCTTCGCCGTCCTCATCGACAGCAGTGAGGACACCAGCAGCAGCAGCAGCACCACTTTCATCGGTCGCGCCACCAAGGTCACCCCTTCTTTGACGACCGAGCAACTCGCTGAGCTCGTTCAATGAGCGGAGATCACCACCCGTACCGGCTCTAAGGGCCTGGGAGATGAGGTTCTGCTGCTGGCGCGGCGTCAACCCTGCTGACGAGCCAGCAGCGTTACTCTGGCCGGCGACGGGGGCCTTCTCCGTTGTCACCTTCTTCAGCTTCTCCTCGATGAGAGACTTCTCTTCTTCCGGCTGAGTGTCCTGCAGGAGAAGAGGTCCTCCGGTAGGCTAATAACTGTTAGCGTATTCTTGGGCCATCACCAGGATCGTAGTGACTTTACCTTCTTGACCGGCTTGTAACGCCCAGTGGGGAAGCTGATGAATTTGAGCTGGCCGGGGAGCACACGCGACAGGTTCTCCATCTCGTAGCCGACCTTCTCCTTTTCGCCCTTCTTCTTGGTGTCGGCCGGAGCAACAGACGCCTCCTTCTCGCCGGCGTCGCCCTCCTTCTTGTCCTTGCTCTCCTCCTTCTTCTCATCCACCTCCATCTTGTCGGAGACGGTAGGCTTAGCAGACGAGTCGATGTCCATGCTCTCGCGGCGCTGAGCACGCTCCTTCTTCTGGGCTCTCCGCTTGGCCTGGGCGGTTGTCGACAGAACGGCCGTGGCGACCATGGTAGGACCCTCCTCGGCCTTGACTTCTTGCTCGGGGGGGTAGTCGAACAGGCTGGGACGGGTGGCGCAGTGGAACTTGAAGCTGGGGATCTCGAGATCATGATCGAGGCCAATGATGGAGGTAGGGGAGAACGCGAGCGAAAGGAAGTGGGTGAAGGGGAACCAGTACCAGTACTGGGTGAAGACGGCCATACCAACAATGCCGGCCATGTTGAGATTACCTGTCTGGGTCTGGAGGCCAATAGTGCAGTTGCGGCCACCAGCATCAATGATACCGAGAGCGAGCGAAGCACCGAACTTGGTCATGGCATCCTCGTGGCGATCGCCAACAACCTTCTTCAAGGTCTTGCGAATCGCAGCGACCTTGGGGTTCATAACCTCGTTCTGCTGGATCATGATCATGGCCAAGGAGATGAGAGCACCCTGGCGGACGAAGTCGGTGGGGTCCTTCATCATGGGCTCGAGCAGGTCGATAGCCTCGTCCAAACCAGTGCCGGCGCAAGAGATACCCAAGGCCATGGCAGAACCGTAACGCACGTGAGGGTTGTATGACTCGGAAAGTAGCTCAACCATGCGCGGAACACTGCCGGGCTTTCGGAAGAGAATGAAGCCCAAGCTCATGACCGCGACACGGCGAACGTCGTCGTTGACATCGCTGACAGCAATGTGCAGCAGCTTGCGAATAGCCTTGTTGCTGCCAGTACCGCAGTAGGCGAGAGCGACGGTCATGATACCACCGTATCTCAGGGTCGGATCGGGGTCGTTGAGGAGGCCTTCAATCATGGCGTCGGCGCCCTCTTGGCGGCCAAACATGATCAATGCCATACCGATGGCCAATCCACGGACAATCTTCTCGTGGGTCGTCTCGTGGGCGTAGGTAATCATGTCCTCCAGCGCTCGCACGTTGCCAGTGCCAAGCATGATGAGACCCATGGCAAGACCGACAGCCTCACCGTTGAGGGCAGAGTCGGTGAATAGAACGGTCCGGAGGTTGTCAAAGATCTCTTCGGAACCAGTGCCCATGCCGGCAATACCGAGGCCCAGAGCACCACCGTGCTGAATGACCTCTTCCTCGGCAGATGTGAATTGGGTCTTGAGGTATTCGAGAGCATCAGCGCCGTGGTTGGCATGGATCAAGCCATAGGCGTAGAGCGCACCGCCCTGGCTGAAGATGGAGCCGCTGCTCAAGCCGCTCTGACGCGGCAGATAGGGCTCGAGCAGCTTCCGGGACTGCGTCAGGTTGCCACGGTGGATGACACCAAGGGCGGCTGTCGCAGTAAACTTGGACCAGTTGACGGCCTTTCCAAGCCACTCAAGGTTGTCGCGGAAGAACTTGTCGTTGGTGGTACCCTGGTTCATGAAGGCGTTGCAGAAGGTGACGGCAGTGTGGAAGATGGAGTTGCGGCCTTCCAAGCTGTCCCGGACTTTGTTCAGGATGCTCAAATCGGTACGGTTGTTCCGGTAGAGGAATTCGAGGTTCAGCTGGATGGTCTTGCTACCGTCCAGGATGGATCGGATGTTCTTGTAGACCTTGGAGAGCTCATCCGAGAGCTCCTCCTCGGATGACTGCTGGTTCTCAAGCAGAGGCTCCTCCTCGGTAGCATCGCTCGCCGGTGCCTTGGCAGGCTCACCTGACGGCAATGAGTTGATGATCTTACCCAGAAACTCCTGGGTTCCGTTATCGTACAGGTCGAAGGCGATCTGGTAGGCGTTGGCAATCGAGTTGCGGTCGCCGCTCGTGATCAATTGCTTGAGCATGTGGGATGCCTCCTCGTCGGAGCTCAAGTAAACGACACACTTGGCAATGGCAAAGTAGTCGGGGTTCGGAATCTCATTGAGGAGGTCCAGGATCAAGCGCAGGATCTCGGTACGGAAACTCCGCTCCTGAACGATGTCCATGCAGATGCTCAGGGCATACTCCATGAGCTCCTCGGCGGGGCCCTGTCCGTCTGTGGACTTGGTCTTGGAGCGCTTCTCGTCATCGCTGGCGCGCTTAATAACACGACGGAGAACCTCGAGGTTTTTGGCCTCGACGGCAATACCAACCACCTGACGATATCTGCCATCCTTGAGGCAAGCCTCAAAGAGACGCTCAATGACGCGTTGGAGGGCAGCCTGCGTTGCTTGGTCATTGATGGGGGCAATGGATCCGGAGCGACCCTCCTTCACGGGCTGGAATGTAGGATCGAGGATTGCGTTTTCGGTCGAGACGCGGGAGAGGAGGGACTTGGACGGGAGGGTCGTCTGGGAAAACGGCGTCGTCGGGGAGATCAGGGCGGATCCATCAGCGGCGCCGCTCGCGAAGGTGGTGGCCAGAGCGGGCAGAGAGTTGTCGTTCTGGGGCGACTTGGGAGCGGTGTGCTTGGCCGAAGAGACGGCAATGTACTGGTCGATGCACTTGGAAATGATGGTGTCCTCGAATTCGCCGGGGGCATCGAGCTTGAAGAGATCGCCGGCGGCGAGAGCAAAGGTCATGCTCTCGTTGTAAGCCTGGAGATGGTAGTAGACCTTGGCAAGGACGAGGGCGGCCAGCTGCCGTTGGGGGAAAGATTCGTCTTCGTAGAGAGCCTCGCTAGTGTGGTTGTCAATATCCAAGCAGACCGACCGGCAAACAAACAGCAGTGGGAGGAGAGCGAGCTTACATCTGGCTCAGAGCGCCGGCAACCTCGGTCCAGACTGTGTCGATGTCATCGTTGAGAGTCTGGAGGGCAAAGACCTTGAGGTCATGTTCCTCATCGGCCAGGAAGCCCAGGACTCCGGTAGCTGAGACCAGGCCAGGCATTGTCGGAGGTGGCCACGGAGACGGGAGCTGAGCTTAACTGCGGGGGATGAGGAGACGTTGGCGCAACCGGGATAGAAAGGATGACGTTCGATCGAGTTCAGTGAGATGAAGCCGCGCGGGACGAGGTAGTGGGATGAAAATGGTGATTGGGGTGTTTGTGGTGGTGATGAGAGCTCCGAAGAGGCGTTGATGATGGAAGAAGGACGTCGAAAGCAAAGGCGCGAATGCAGCACAAGAGGCCAGGGCACGCTTCAGTATCCACGTCAGGCAAGTCTGCCTGCCTCGTCTTGTCGTGCCGACTCAGTGCTCGAGGTACGTACCTCACTTTGCCTTCCTTCCTTAAGCAAACGTGTGTGGCCCCCTTGCAGCGGCAAGCACAGACCAAGCAGCCGCCGGAGCGATGAGTCAGCAGAGCGAAGTTGGAGCAGGGCCCTGGGAGCCGCACCCGGATTTTTCTGGAGGTTTGGCTGTACTGGACGCTTTCAGAAACCAGAGCTGCAATGCAATGCTGACATAACCAATCGAAGCTTGGACAAGCTCGCCAGCTCCAACAGCTCCCGGGTGAATGCCGGGCGTGTCTCTCATAACGATTGGCTGCTTTTTGCCCTGTAATTCTGCTAGGCTCTCGCCGGGGCTTACAGCTTTGCTGCATACCTCACTGCAGAGCTCAGCAGCAATTGGTCCCCGCTCCGTGCTTCCTAGGTACCAATGCCGAGGGGGGGTACCGCAAGTCACCTTATCTCAGCTCATTCATTCAACCGCCTAGCCTTGATGTGAAGCACTTTTGTCTTGTTCGAATCCTAGCTCTATCTCGCGCATGCTCACTCCTCGCAACACGACCACGAAACGCTCGAACAGATAAAGATGGCTTCGGAACAGTACCCGAGCCTGCTCCTCTTGCCGTTCCCACCCCGGCCGCCGTCGCGCGCTTCACTCAGCGCCGCCTACCGTCCGTCACTGCTGGCGGTTCTTTCAAAAATCAAGAACCCGAACCGGTCATCCGTTCTCATAGTGTCCGTTGTGTGTCCGCTTCTTCGCGGTGCATCGCCGAAAACCAAATCGCTGTCGTGGGCAGCTGCACAGTCCCTCGTCGCTGGCCTCTACAGCCTCATCGCCGTTGCATGCGCCGAAGAGGGTATCGCCACAGACGTCGATGGAGGCCCTGGTTCCGTTGATGCTCGCGTTGTCCTGGTCGACCATGATGCTAACAGAAGGTTCGCTCCCGATTTCGTTGCCGCCATCGAACCCAATAACACTACCGTCGTGGACCTTCCAACCTTCGCCTCGGCCTACCATCCGTGGGGCTTCATCTTCCATGTCAACAGCGAGCAAGGCTACCGCACTCTTTCCACGTATCTCAAGTTCGCCGAGGGCAGGCAGACCATCCTACAGTCACAGCTGATAGTCGTTGAGGCGGGGATAAGTCTCAACGTCGGCAGCCCAGGGGCTGAGAATGCAGAGGATACCCCGGGATACTCCATCGTGTGTCTTGGTGGCACCTTTGACCACTTACACCCGGGCCACAAACTACTTCTGACGGCTGCGGCGCTTCTCCTTCGGGTGCCGGTAAAGGACTCGACGTCAACTTGTCGTCTGATTGTGGGCATCACAGGGGACCAGCTATTGACGAACAAGAAATACGCAGAGCTCGTGCAGTCCTGGGACGACAGGGCCCGCTACGTTGTCGACTTCCTCTCGTCCCTGCTAGAGCTGGGCAAGGGGGGTGGAAAAAGAAGGCCGGGCCGGCGGCAGCGGTCACAGCGCAGCCGGGCCGCGTTGAGGCGACGTTCCGCGACGGCGCCATCACGGTGGAGTGCGTCGAGATCCAGGATCCTTTCGGCCCGACAATCACACAGGAAGAGATGGACGTCTTGGTGTTTTCGGGAGAGACGCGGTCGGGCGGACAGGCCGTCAACGACCGACGGACTGCGCTTGGATGGAAGCCGTTGGAGACGTACGAAGTCGAGGTGCTCGACGCCAACGACCTCGGCGACGAGGCAAGCAGGACAGAGAACTTTGCGACCAAGATAAGCAGCACGGCCATCCGGCAGCAAAAGGCCGAAGCCACGGCAAGGCTGGGGAGCAAAAGCCGGCTATCCTAGAACATTTCGACCGCTTCGATGCCGGCATTCCAGTCACGTTGACTTGCACCATACCTTTTGCATGATGACATTGCGACCATTGGTGGTGAAAACGCTGCGAGACTGTTGATCTGTTGACTTGCCTTGGCAATACGCCTTTGCAATTTTTTAAAAACCTTTTTTGAGCGAACAAGGCAACACGGCGTTGTAGACAGGGGAAAGGCCTCCAGTGGTGTGCTTTGGTGAGGCTAGCCCCAAGGCTAGTCGCTTCGACTGCTGTTGTAGGTATCGTATCGCACCCGCCCGGAGCAACAGGGTCTATCAGGACAGCATCATGATCAGTAATGATGCATTGCATGCCGCGGCAGTTGAGGTGCATGGATGAAGCCCACGCACACCCGAAGTTGCGGATGAGCGGGCGGAGAGAGATACCGTGTGACGACGACGTATGCATGTCCAAGGGGTGGGTAGGTAGGTGGGCGAGTGAGATGGATGGAGGTGCTGTTCCAGCAAGTAGTGTCGAGGTGCGTGCAAGGTTGGGGGAGAGAATACTTGCGATGAAAGAGCAGCGTGTGGTTCCATGATGGTGTCTGCCTGTGCCTGATGCATTTCCCGTTCATTGGGATAGAATCAAGGCGTTTCCCCCGTCCATCCTGTTCTGTTTTACATAGATTTGTTTTTGAGAAAACCAACCGGGAAATGCCGACAGTCCTGGCCTGGCCCGGCATGGCATGGCATAGCACCTACACTAACACCTACCTGGACTTGGATGCTGGTTAAATTCGAGCGTGTGGGCAAGGGGGGGCAGCAAATGTGAAAGTAGCGTAGGCACGATCAGACTGTATCGCTGGCGCAATCGATTTGGTGGTAGGGGGGGGGAGGAGAAGGGGGATCCGTAGGAGTGGCAGCACAGCCCCAATGGGTATCGTGGATGCTCTTTAGATGTATCTCCAAGCCCACACAGACAGGTGAGGGATACATTGCAAGTACTCTGACGGCCGGATCATCGTGTCTTCCGGGCGTGCTCAACCCGCCGGCATCCACCGTTTCAACAAAGACAGGGTGGATGGAACTGGCTGGTCGACCGGAAAAGACAGGGGGCACAGAAAATAAAATAAAATCCCCGACAGGTCGATAAAGGCTGGGCTCGAGCGACGCACGCACCGTGGGACGCGCTGGGCAAGGCTGTGCTCTGCTCAGTTATGCTGCCCCCCCAGTCGGGGGCGCAAAACACTGAAGCAACAGCATCCGTAGCTGCTGGAGCTTTACTAGAAGGACGGTTGGATTGGGGGAGTGCGCAGTTGGATGATATCGCGGCCGACTTTGAGTGTGCGTTAAGCCATGGATATATAGATATATAGATAGATAGATAGATAGATAGAAAGACCTGACCTGCCCGACTTACACGCTGGCTACAACGTACGTTGCTGGCTTACACGCGAGGACATTCTACCTCGTCTGCCTTACAGACTCTGGTGCCCCGTCCATATAGATTCATGGCATTGCTGGCCAGAAGCTACGTTGAAGCAGGCAATGTGTCCAGCACGAGCACCTTGAACCAAGCACCACCACACCACACCTCCATCCAGAGCACCACCACCACCACCAGCCACCTAGCAGCATCAAGCATCAAGCATCGGCACCGGGGCCCTGGAGGTGCAGTGTGTGTGTGTGTGTGTGTGCGATCGGCGCGCGACCAATCCATTTCCATCCTTTCTTTTTGGCTCCAAATTTCCCACCCTCTCTTCCTCCCACGTCCCCCAGCCGCAACAGAGGACAAGATGTTTTCTTCCTGAGATAATACCTTACCTTCAGCTTCGTACTCGTGTGCTTCGCCCGTCATTCGGTGCTACCTACACCCACCCATTCGTCCGCTTCCGCATCGCATCCACAACTCCAACGTTTCGTCGCACGCAGCAACTCCGACGACAGCCTCCGACATTTCGAGATCGACCGTTCCGCTGCTTTCCTCCCATTCCTCACCAACGCTGCCATTCGCACTTTGCGACGCCATTCCCGCCCATCGCATCTGTCAACCGCTTGCCTCACAGCTCCTCCACCTCCCTCGCCCCCACGATCACGACGTTTCGAATCGCGACGACTCCCTCTCTGCTCCACCACCACCGATCGAGCAAACGAGCTCTTGACCGACAACCCCTCGCTCGATTCGTCTCCGTCGCCCCCGTTCGCACAGGCTGTTGTCGCACGCCTCCTTTTAAACCTTGAGGATACCGCACCGTACCTCAATCCAACTCGATTCCGTCCAAACCAATCTAGGCCTTCCGCCGCCTTTGCGCTCCAGCTCCCTCTCCTCCGACCACTTCGGACAACCGCCCTGCCGTGCCGCGCATGCTTTGCTTCGCCTGGTCGTAGCTTTCCAGCCAGTCCAGTCTAGTACAGTCCTTCCCGTCTCTCCGAACCCCGATACCACCGACGACGAGACCGATACCGACCACTTGCCATCAACTCGACCTGCTCTTCCTCCTGACCATGACGACGTAATGATTGCCTATTGCGCATCCATCCCAAACCACTAGAACCGCGTCGAACTTGTACATCAAACCCTTCGTCGCGATTGACACTTACTCCGACGCCGTATTGCCCTCTGTTTCCCATTTCGTCGCACACATGAGCCGTTGGAATTGAAAGGGCGAAGCTGAAACTTTGCATCGGAGCTGAAGCTGGGCGGACCGCTGGTCCAGACAGGAACGCAAAAAGCAAAGGAACTTTGGCCGACCGCCGTACCCCTGGGGTCATCACGATGGATCTGAGAAGTTTGATGAACACAGCCGACGACGGGGATCGGCCTCGAGCCGCCGCCGCCGCCGCCGCCGCCGCCGCCGCTGCTGCTGCCGCTGCCGCTGGTCCTCCTCCAGGCCATCCTGCTCACGCCTCTTCTCAACCCCTTGCGCCAAAGCATCTGCAGCAGCAGCAGCACCCGCACCCGCACCCGCACCCGCATCCACATCCGCAGCATCAACCACCACCGCAGCTGCCCTACCAGCAGCAGACTCCGACGACGCCTTCCCAGGCCACGACCGCGTACGCTTTCAGAGAATCAGCGTACAGCCACGCCTTACATTCGTCCCCTGGAAAGCCGCCAGCTCCTCAAGAATACGCTGTGCACCCCCAGGCCTCAACTCCGTCGTACCCTCCACAGTCGCCTTATCAGACTCCCGGGCCCTATCCCGGCCGACCGGTACCACCGCCGCTCCAGGCAGGCGTTCCTGCTCCGTATGCCGACCCGCGATCTCCTCAAAGTGCATCCATGTCCGGACCGTCGCCGTATCGTCACACGCCCACGTCTTCCGTGAGCGGCCCCAGCGGAGGCTATCCTTTCCCTCCCACTGGCCCGCCTCAGGAAGTCGCCAGCCCTGTGCAACGACACCAATATCCACCAACAAATGCGTACCCCCTAAGAGACAGCTATTCTCATCCATCCGGTGCAACGGCGCCTTCTCCATACACTCAGCAGCAACAGCAACAGCAACAACAACAACACCAGCAGCAGCAACAACAGCAACACCAGCAGCAAGCGCCGCCGCCGCCGCTTCCGCCCCAGCACATGCCCCAAACGCCGCCCATCGGCACCCCTGTCGGCGCGCATCCGTACCTTCACCAGCGCTCTCAATCGACGCATTCAACTCCTACTCCCACGTCTGCCCATAGCCAGCATCCGCAGCAACTCCACGGTCAAGCATATCCTCACGGTAGTCCTGTGGCGACGGCGCATCCGCCGCCCGAGTACAACCGACAGCTCTCGCAGCCTCCTACCCCACTGGGCCCGCCCCAGACCGGGCCTCGACAATCTTCCACTGCACCGAGCTTTGCGCAACCACACAGTCCCTATCAACAGAGACTCTCCGCTTCACACCTTGCCCAAGTCACACCACCACCACCACCACCTCGCATGCCCAGCTCCCACAGCGGTCACGAACGCAGATCATTGTCCCAAAGTGAACGCGACAGAACCGTTAGTGTCAGTCCCAAGACCCGAATTCCGAGTCTGCCGAGCAGCACCGGTGGACACACAGAACCCGAGGCGCGACCGCACCCGAGTGTCACCAACATGGTGGAAACCGAACGCGAACGCGCCGCGACACCCGCCAAGAGAAAGCTTGCCGACAGAGATTTGAGCCCGCGGGAACTCGAGCGGAAGGAGCCGAGGCCTCCACCGGCAGAGGTCAATGGCGGACCTAGACTCTCCCGATCGCCCGTGATGCAGCGAAAGAGGAAAATCCACACGACGCCTCCCATCTGGGCTCAGACATGGAACGCTCGCGAGAACAAGAGGCTCAAGCTGGCCAATTTCGAGCTACAAAAACGAGGACCACCCAGCATCAATGGCAAGCCCGAGCCTATCAAGCAGGACAGCTCCAGCCGTCATACGTCGCCAGAGGTCGCGCGATCTACGGCGCCGCCAGTTCAGGAACCGCCAAAGCCCGACAGCCTTCTCGGTCCGTGGGAGGAAAGCATTCTCGGAACGCGACCCTACGAGGAATTGTCAAAGACGATTGCCGATTTTCTCTTCAAGAACGTGACGCTCCATCCCGACTCTGGAGAGATCATTGGGCGAGGCGTGCAGTTCGAGATCGAGGCCAAGATGGGCCAGCTCATCGACAGAGACACGAACGATCGCGTCGAGAGGGCAATTGGCTCGGAATGTGTTTTGCACGACACCGGCCGTCTTGCCTTCAGGAGCAGCATGACAGAGGTATGGCCCCCTCGCCTTGCCCCAGAAAGTCGCTTTTGCTAATGTCCCTCTCTCCCAGGCCCAACACAAAGGTCTAAACGAATTTCTGAACAACATGGTTGTTCAGACAGATCCGCGGAACCCCAATGCCCGAGGCCGAGTCCAGATACAATACAAACACCGACGGGAGATTGACAAGTTCTACGAGCTGCCCAACGCTCTGCAAGCTCGCCTCCCGGGGTGCGTTCGAGCCCTGCTGTCTGGCAGGCGGTCGATCAAAGTTCGCGTCACATATGACCAGAAGACGCAGCAGGTCCTGGCCAAGATCGTCAAGGCCCGAGTAGCCGACATCCACCTCCATCTGCCGACGTGTCCGCTCGACTGTCGTATCAGCATCAACCTCGAAATGGCATGGGACGGATCTGTCGAGGAGCTGGAAAGCATGGCTGTGGGGCATGCAGACAAGTTCCCCGACCGGAACAAGGATCGCCTGAGTTATAAGCAGAACCACTATCAGATCGATTTGACACAGGTGACGCAGATGATGCCTGGTCCTGGAGTAAGTTGATACCTGCAGCAGCAGACCGCGATTGAGGTAGTTGCTAACTTGCCAAAGAATACCCACCGGATCGACAAAGAGCACGAGCTCGAGATTGAGTTATCGCCAGACATTGTCATTGACCAACAACGCCGAGCCATGAGGAACGAGCCACATCAGTACACACAACTCGTCGAGGCGTTCGTCGACAACATACGCGTTCTGGCCAGGAAGAGTCGCGAATTCGTGTAATACTTGCTTCAGGAGCAACTCAAAAAAAGACATTCTTGGTTTCAAGTGGCTTTGGGTGGTTTTGATACCAAAAGAGAATAGGGCTACGTTTTGGGCGTCGCGGGCTGAAGCGGTGCGCATTTTGGGGAGCAAATCATTTCTTCATACCTAAGCTACGTTGGGGTATTTTGTTTCTAGCATCTGGGCGTATTCCCCGTCAGATAATATTTACACTCGCCGGCCTGGTCAAAATTATAACTTTGGTTCCCGCCATCAAACACTGCCCGGCGCTTTCTTGGGGCCATTGTTTCCGCGACTGACTTGTGTGTGGTGGTCCTCGTAGTAAAACTGTCGCCTGCCACCAGCGTTGTCCCTGCTCGAGAGCCTTGGCCGAATGCTGGGCATGTTGCTTTTGAGAAGTCAGAAAACTATAGGCGCTTCTCCTGGTTCTGTGCACGACAAGGTAAAGCAGCAAAAGGCACCGGGGTAGAGGAGACAAGAAAGCTTATCGCAGCATCGTTTCCATGTTGATTGTTGTGAGACTGTCTTGTTCCATGAGATCCATGACGTCCAACAAGGAGCTAACATCAAAGCAAGCGGAGGCGTAGAGGACATGGACAATAAACTAGCAGAGGGTATTCATACACCATACATATCGGAGAATTTGTAAATCCAAACGCTTTTCATCAAACCTGTCAAACCCACCACAACACCCAGCGATCTACCCGGACCATCAAGACAGCTTCTCGTCGCCCTTGGCACCGCCACTGTGTCCAACGGGTTGGATATCCTCCGAGTCGGCACCGCGGGCACTGTCTCCGCCGTTGACGTCCTTGGAAGGGACAGGACCAGTGGCAGGGACGACGTCGTGGCCTTCCGTGTCCTCAATCTCCTCGTCGAGGACAAAGTTGAGAAGCATGCTCACGAACGCCGTGATGGCGAAGCCCGTCTCCATGATGAGCACGATGGCGTCGAGGAACCCCCGGAGACCGCGGTTGTCGCCGGCGTAGGTGAAGACGTTGTCAAAGTAGGTCGGGACCAGTGTGGCACCGTAGCCGAGCGTCAGGCCGGCCGTGAGGATGAACCGGTTGCGGCGGTTGAAGGGCACGCCCTTTGTGATGATGGCCATGCCGGAGACGGCGACGGCGGTGAAGAGGAAGGAGGTCATGCCGCCCAAGACCGAGGAGGGGATGGCGACAAGCGAGGCGGCGAACTTGGCAAAGATGCCCATGATGATGAGGAAGAAGCAGCTTTTTGGAGGGGGTCCTTTTGTTAGTCGGGAAGACGGAGATATCGTGACTTAAGAAACGTACCAGCAGTAGCCAGCGCTGCGGTTGGCGCAACGGGTGAGAGCAATGACACCGTTGTTTTGGGCAAACTATCATCATCCGTGTAAGTCTTGGTCCATATTTCGGGGGCGCGTCAGAGGCTTACCGTCGTCATGGGGGTGATGGTCATGAGTGCGGCGAGAACACCATTGATGCCGTCGGCAAGCACACCGCCCTGGATACGGGACTCGAACAGGCGGCCCTCGACCTCGAGGCGAGACACATCGCAGGTCGCCGTGATGTCTCCGATGGCCTCGGTGGCGCAGATGATGTACACAGCTAGCAAGGGCCTGTTCACGCGCGTCAACTCGACAGCTCTGCGAAACGATGGAACTCGTGACCTCAGGGGGCAGGCTTACAAGATGAGGGGTCCGTAGAGGGTGAGCTTAAAGGTGTGCACCCAGATGAAGGAAGCGGCAGGGGCACTGTCGATGCCGGAGCGGTCAAAGTAGCCGCAGGCGGCGGCGATGATACATCCTGTGTTATGGACCGTCAGAGACATTTTTCGGGCAATCATTGACGGCCTGAGGCAGGACTTACCAACGAGCAGACCGATGACGACGGAGGTGGACTTCATGATTGGGGCGCCGAACCGCTCACAGAGGATGATGGTGATGAAGACGGAGAACCCCAGACCCAGGTACTCGGCAGAGCCCCAGGGGAGAGCGTGAGGTGCGTCGATGTTGGGGCACCGGGCAAAGAAGTCGGAGGTCGGGTTCGCGCAGCCGCCGGAGCCTCCCATCCAGTTCTGGAAACCAGACTTGATCAGGTTGATGCCGATGAGCATGACTGGACGAATGTCAGGAAACCACGGCCATCACGTTGAGAATGTCACTCCGGAAGCCTACCTGTTGGGCCTGTCACAATGGGCGGGAAGACGCGCATCATCATCTTGGGCGGCATGAAGGAGATGACGATTTCGATGAGGGCGCAGAGAGCACTAGAGCCGATGATGGCTTCCAAAACATGTCAGCATTGGGCGATGTCCCCGCAGAAGAAGGGGGGAAAGTAGACGAGGCTCACCTCCATAGCCATCGGGGCAAGGGAGCTTGTTCCCCGCGGCGTCCGTTGGGCAGAAGCCGTTGGCGTACATCTGCGAGAGGGCGCCCTGGGCGACGGGGATGATGGCAAAGGAGATGCCGACCACGGAGATCAAGCCCGTGCCGACGTAGTAGCTGCGGGGGACGTGTGAGCTGCAGGAACCCAGCAACGGTAGAACAAGGACACTTCATCTTACGGAGTCTTGAGGATGTGGAACCTGGTGATCTGGATCATGGACAGGAGGCCGGAGACGATCAAGGCGGTCGAGACGAGGTATTGCTGCATCTCGCCCGTGAGGTTGGCGCCGGCGGAGCCACCCAGCAGGATGGGCGGCGTGATGATGCCGGCCAGCATGGCGAGGGCATGCTGGAAGCCCAGCAGCAGGGCCAGCAGCGTGGGCATGCGGTCGTTCAGGCCGAAGAAGGGGGCGGCCCTCTGGCTCTTCCTCATGAAGGGCAGGTTGGGCCGGAACAGAAAGGCGTAGTCGTAGTCGCCAACAAGGCCGTCCTTGGTGAAGAACCTGTTCTTGGCGCCGCGGAGGCGGTCTCCCATGGTCCTCTTGGGAGCCGTCCCGGGGACGATTTGCGACGGGCCTTGATCTTCATCCATGGTGTGCAGTCGTCTTGAGCCGCGTCGCGAACGAGCCCCTCCTCGATAACCGGGCGAGTAAGTGGTGACTGACTGGAACAAGCGGCGGCGGTCCACAAGTATTAATGACGACTGCCAGAGCAAACGACAGGCTCGAGTTACTGTTGACTGCGATGCAGAGCAAGGCAAGAGAGGCGAGAAGGAGCTTGATCCGAGGGTATCGACGAAGCAACGACCATCAGAGCAGCGGCTGTGGATATCTCTTTATATATCGATCTGACTCAAGCATCTCGTCTGCATGGGGGTGAGATTCCTTTTAGTTGATGGTTTCGAGCAACTAGCTCGAGCCGCTATCAGTAGGATAAGCGGCTCGGGGCGATGTGAATGGCTGGCGATAGTGGAATAAAAAAAATAAAAAATTTAAAGAATGAATAAACCCGCGAATGTATCCAGAGGGGCGGGCCCGGTTCTAGCGTAGCTGAGAGTGCCCAACGCCGTCTCCGGGGGGGGGAGAAGTACACGATTGACGATCAAGTACACTCACTACACAGTTGCACTACAATGGACCACTCCCTTGCCGACGGTATCACCACCATCCAGGATCAGGGCGAGTTGGGGGTGGGAAGGGGGACCAGAGGCATGAGAGTGGATTGCTTTCTCTTTGGGGGGACCGGGGGTGGCGAGATTTGGATACAACCAACTTCTGTCAGGACACCAGCAACACCACATGTAGCTGAGCACATCTAGCAAGACAGTGGCAGATTCTGGCATGCTTGGCCGTGACATGACGAAGAACATGTCGATGCACATGCACATGCAGAAGCAGCCGCAGCAACCAACACACACACACACACACATCCGCTTGAGTCCCAGAGAGTGTGTGGGGGAACTCCCCGCCGTCGCTCCCGCGTGGCACACCAGGAGCATCCCGCCGTCCGTCGGCTCTCCTAGTGTACACTCTTCGGGCACATCCTGGTGGCTTGGGCTACAACTGGCCTGGGAAGATGCGGCGACTTGCGAAAAGGGCCATGCGGCGGAGCGAACCCGGGTTCAGTGCCGGAGCTGCGGTCGGTGCACCTGTACTGTACGTATGTACCAGTTGAGACATTGGAGCTTCAGCTTACAGCAAGCAACGCGTTGCATCCCTGCTGGTTATCCCGTCTTTTCCAGCGGGAAGTCTGGCCGGGACTTTGTTTGCTCGGACACAATGCGAGCTTCTCCGATGCCACGGCCGCCGGCCACGCGGGTTGGCGAGCCTTGCAACTTACTTACGGACTTTGAAGCAAACCTACTGGCTCCGATGGCCAGGCAAAACGCGAGGGAAACTGCTCAGAGAAGCCGATCATGCCATCGAGAGAGATTGGAGGGATTGCCAACTTTGATGACCTCGATAAGAGTTACCAGCCACCTTGAACATGGGACGTGCGCCAATGCTACGATCCTGTGCTCCCCCAAGATCAAGACGGATGGGTACTGTAACTCATCGTCGAATATCAACATTTCTGCTCTTCGCCTCGAGTCCATCCATGCTGATGCCACTTTCACGGCCGTCTGCTCTACACACTGAAAGGTCGTGGGCAGATGTTGTCTGCAACGCCGTCTGGCGAATAGCCTTCAAGAAATCCCCCCCTCTACAAAGAATCCAAGAGGAGCCCTGCTTGCTCCCGATCCGAGATGGTCCAAAGATAAGACAAAAGACAGGGCCACCCAGAAACGCACGCCGGCGCCGCGCAGAGATAAGGAAGCATCCCAAAATGGCAGAGAAGGGGGGCCCCTGGGAGATAGAGGCGTCGATTTCCGCGACACTGCGCCCGTCTCATTGGCCCAGCCCGCGCTGCCGAGACTCGGAGATGCAGCACTTGGGCATGGCTGGACGGAGTGATTGCAATGCCATTTTGCGCGCGCGCGTTCCTCTCTCCCGTCCCGCATACTTACCGACGAGCCTCTGCCTGCCATCGGCGAACTCCGCCCACGAGGGAGAGCTCTTCGTCGAGGGACTCACCGGGAGACGTCATGGGGGTCTGCGGACGAGGGAGACGGCATCTCCGGCTCGGACGGTGGGAAAATCAACCAGCAAAGTGCCGGCGCACCTGTCCTGTCTCACATCGTTGATGACTACTCGAGAGCCGTACAAGACAAGAACATTTAGGGACAAAGCTAGATATCATTGCATCTTGTGAACATGGTGCATTCGGTTACATACAGCTACGTATCACGCTCAGATTGGTCTGTCTCTACACTCGCCCGCCAGCTCTGCCGCTTTCCACCGCCGTCCCGCTTGTGTCTATTCCACCTCAAACGATGTTTCCTCTGTCTTCGCTGTAACCCAGTCAGCTCTAGCTGATGATTCGATCCGCCCATCCGGCAACTCCTTACGCCGCAACATCAAGTTCCCTAATATGTACACCGCTGGCTCAATGCCCGAACCGTCTACGCGTTGCCCCGACACTCACGTAGACGCACCGCATGCCGCGCCACTAGTCGTCTCTCATCCCGCGGACGACATCGTGCTGCGATCCGAATCTGGCCCGATGGTACTCGTTAAGTTGTTGCCGGCCGGATTCCCTGACGAGCCCCAGGAAGCCTTTGTGCCGTCTCTTGAGGCACTGGCCCAGCTCAGCCTCTGTCCTCGCACTGCACTGACAGATGTTGGGCGTGCCTCCGAACTTGGCTCTGTCCTCGGGAGTCGGGAACATGATGCTAATACGCCTGACGTCCTTCCAAACAGCGGCAGCGTACTCCTTCTCCCCTCGCCGGCCGAGAGCCAGCTTGGCCAGGTTCCAGTCCATGTCGCCATCGCGACTTTCAAACCGTCGCACCGACATGTCCACATTGCCCCGGTTCTGTTCGATGGCGGCAATCAGACATGATGACCCATCACGTCCTGACCGCCGGCAGTTGCACCGGTCCGGGTTGACCTCGGTGTCCTCGTCAATATCTATCGTCACCATCGCCAGCTTTCCCGTCTGCGGATGCTGCGTGAACAAAACCAACATGGGTTTGGGCGGACGCCGGTGGACAGTCCCGGTTGTGAATCCGCCAATGCTAACAGTCGCCGTACGCGCTTCGCTACCGCTCGAGCTGTTGTTAGAAGGAGACGTGGCTGCCGACATGTTGCTCGACATGCTGAACGTTCTGTCGGGGCGGGTGTTTACTGTAGACACCGACGGCGCCCTCGACTGCCACGAGCCCGGGAACAAGCTGGAGGACCGAGGGCTAACTGGCGATGTCGACATCGTCGGTTGTTGGTAGCCACGGGGTGGCGATGCTGCTGTCGTCTGCCTGCTCCCCGATCCCACTGGCCGGCGTGGTATAGCCATAGGAGACCGCACCCCCGCCGGGTTGTTGATCGTTGGCGGCGACGGTATCGATGGGCTTCGCGCTGTAGGCCCCGTTGGCGGACTCATGTTGTTCCACATCGACACGGTCTCGGTAGGGCTGGTCGTAATTGGGTTGGTCGTGTCCCAAAGGCCACGGAGGGTGCTCTGTCTCGACGCCGTCTCAGTCGCTGAAGATGCTACCGATGCGGACCGTGACGCAGCGTTTTGCCCGACTGAAGACTCGTTGTTTGTCACGAGTTGCCCATCCAGCTGCTTTGGAACCCACAGCTGGATGCAAGCGCTCTCGACGATCGGTTCTCCCCTGCCTGAGACGACGAAGCTAACCATGGCCTTGTACCTGACGACACTGATTAGTTTCTAAATACCGATGCTGGGCTAGGAGGTCCTTACTGGCTGTAGTTGTCAAATGCCTTAAAGCCAGTGATCGCTTGCTGGAACCTGACCGCGTCCTTGAGCTGCGTAAATGCGAGCTTGGCGACCCGCTCGTCTTTCCGCAAGATCATATCCCATGCTCCCGTGGTGGATGGGACGGCATATAACGGGTTAATAATGACGGAAGTGATGTCGAAGTCGATGGTCTCGGCTGCCGACGTTGTCAGCGGATTCATAGATCACTTCCACTACGCGTTGCAAACGTACCTTGACGACGCGCATTCCTGCTCGTGCTTCCTTGTTCTACACCGGAGATGTTGATGCGGAAGCGCTTTCCGTCTGCGCCCATCCGTCGAAGCAGCTGGAGCTTCCTTTGGACGTTGGCGGCAGCTCCTTGCATTGGTCTAAGAGTCTCGTGTAAGCGATTGCTTATAAGCCCGGTATCTCTGCGGCCGTGTCGCACTCACATGTCCAAGACTTGCTCCATAAGTGCGTCTCTTGTCACTACATCTACCAGCTGCGCAAGCTCTTTCTCAGGCCAGATGTCCAGCATTTCGGGCAGTAGGCCTGTTAGGCTTGGTGGCACGAGGTCTTGCCTGAATCGATCGCATTGGAAGGCAAGGTCCTAGATATATTAGCTTCCCCGAGCCACTCGCATGAAAGGTGTCGTTGGCCACTTACATCCTCAAGCTCTTGGATATACGAAGGCCAGTGTGATAGGCTCGTCGTCGACTGTTGTAGTTCGGCCGATTCGCGAATGCGCCGCATCACCCAGATGCACTTCAAGAGACTCACATACTGCTCGATTTCGGGGATCCTGTTTTCTACCAGGATGCCGGCGGTGAAGTTGACTGTAGACTTGTGGTAGTGAAGAACGAAAACATCCGCCATCTCCTGAAGGCTAGGGCCCAAGTCATCCTCTCGCCTCTCCGCGTCCCATGCTTTCTGGAAGCCCTCGGCGACTACTCGCGGTATTTCGAGTTGAATGAGCTCTCGATGGCCCTGCCGCGCAAGAGCTTGCTCGAGATCTGGGACCAGAACTCCAATGAGGCGGTGCAAGTCGAGGTGTACGGCACTTATACGGTGGGCAAGATCCTCGTGCACAAGGCGAATGTCTTCCCTGACACGGCACAGCAAATCGCTGGTTTGGTGAGTGTTACGAACCGACTGGTCACGAACGGCAACGTACTTACATTTCAAACGGCTTCAGCACGTGGAGAACCTTGGAGTTGTGCAATGCTATCCGCGCTCGCAGCCGGTCTGCGGCCGGTGCCACAAGGACATTCCACTCGATGTTCCTGAGCGGGCCACTGCTAAGACGATAGCGATGGTTGTTCTCAATCAGATTGCAGCATTCAGTGAGAGTTTCCTCGTAGTCTCCGATGATCTCGTCAAGGGACGAACGATCCCAGCGCAACGGTTTGAATGCCCCTTCTTGGCGTAGTGATTGGTCCGCTTTGTTTACCACGCGGCTGAGGATGTCAAGATTCTCGGCCAGCCCTCTTACATCGCGCCCAAATTCTGCATATTGCCGTGCTGGGGTGTTGTCAGTTCATGTTGCCGCCAACAGCTTTGGAATTCTCCCCCACTGGCTGTCATTCAGCCCTACGGCGCCGTTTATCGTGGAGAGGGCTGAGCCTAAGCTCCAAAGAGGAGAAGCATAGGCTGATCAGCCTGCTAAGAGCTGATTTACAAGACGCCCGAAACAACAATGGTGATCATGAGGGATTTCAGAAACGAAGACAGTGAAACGTGGCGCTCCTGTAAAGAGTAACTCACTTGCGTTGAAGTCGTTATCCCAACCGAACCTGTAGACGTCCCACGCAAGCTTGCTGAAGTTGATGACATCCCCCAGCTGGATGGGTCCTGCCATTGGGGGAAGCGGGTAAACAGACAACGAAACCCTTTGTCGAAGGCGCCTTATGAGGTGATTGGCATTGGGTGCGCGGTGGTATCAAAGGGCGTGAGCGAAGTCGAGCGCGATGACAGACGGAAACTTCCAAAAGTGGGCTCCAAGTCGATGGCTGCGACGCAGGTGAGGGGAACGAGGTCAGATTTCAAGTAAAGCCTGACCGCAGGATGAGAGCACACGGCAGAGGTGTGGGAGACGTTGCCCCGAGTTGTGGCGGCGTGTGACTTAGAGACAGGTGTGGCCGCCACGGGGAACGCAGGGTCGGCACGTACGATGGGGGGGGCATGGAATACGTAGCCGGAATACTGCAGACGGAGAAATGTTCTGACCGAGCAGTGAAAAGAGGCAAGGGGAGCGCAGAAGACGGGCGCAGAGGGAACGGAAGTGAGGCTGATGGGCATGGTCACCTTGGAAGCTTGTTCCTTCGGACCAGCTTGGGTGACTCTGCCGGGCCCAGGCAGTTCCAAGTCGACACCGAGAGGCAGGATGGTGTGGGAAGCCATGCAGTTAGACAGCAGGGGCGCAAGACATGCTGCCTGCTGCATGCACCCTGTTTATCCAGATATCTTGACTGGTCTTGCCTGGTTCCATACATGTACACGAAAGTAAGGGTTGAGCTACGAATGTGGCACTCCTGGGCAGCTGAGAATGATACACAGGGAGTTGCTCTTGGCGAGTTGAGAGAGATGTGATGTGATCATGATGGATGACGTTACTGTCGAACCTTGCGGTAGCCCGTACTGAACGTCTTGCCTTGCTGCAATAAACTCTTACAGCTCTACTCCTGGAGAGCTGGAGCTAATTGCCTCGGTCTCGAGTCTTGGGTACAGCCGACAACGCGCGGATTCACTCCGCCCATGGGTTCCAGGGTTCCGTCAAGCGGGGGTGAGGGGGAGGAGGAGGAGGCTGTCACGCGGTCTCGGTTACCCGAGACACCCTCATGAACGCATCCAATCCCGTTGAGTGTGTCTTGATCCTCCGGTTGATGGTATGCAGGTGTGCGGCACGATATTTGCAAGATAAGCTATTGACACCACCACAATTGAGTTGGTTGCCAAACACATGAGATGAACTAGCCGGATATGTGCTTACGTACGTTAGATACATGTAGATCCAAGATCAGGGTATTTGTGGACAGCTTCTCGCAGATCGCAATTCTCATTTCTATTGATTGCGCCTTATTTTCCTTGGGGATTTCCGTTGACGTCAAATAGCCTCGCTGCGTCCCAAGATTCGAAGCACAAGACGAAAACAGACGAGCTGAACAACAACCACCAATACAAGCATGATGGACCTACCTGCGAGAGGATTTGACAAGCCTCTAAGTGCATAAGCGTCTACACCGTGGGCGCTGTCGTTGATCTTTGCTCAGCCCAGCTGCGAAATGAATGCTGGTGGCGGTGGCAGTGAACTGGGCAAAACGACGGCAGCCCGCCATTCCCAAATCCCCAACCTCGAAGTGGGAAACGGACAAGTGTCACCCCCAATCTTCCGGGGACTCTTCCCATTCGTGCTCGCTTGACCAGGCCTATCAACACTCGTCTACTGAGACCAGCCCATAGCCAGATCGGGCACATCTCAACTGCTGCCTGCAGGGCACTAGATTCTCGCCAACGCGTCCTCAGTTCCCTCTCAAGAAAGCGCGCAAGCGTGATGCCTAGCGCATCTCGCTGGATCACCTCGTGCCCTTGTTGCAGTAACGTCCAAATTGCCCTCGCAAGGCATACTTCAAGACGAGGCTGTCGAGGAGCGAGTGACTCGACCACCACCCGTCCCGGAGTAGTGGCTGTCTCGGCATGCATGCTTGCAGCTGCCAGCCCATGGCCAAGTTTGCATGTCCTCTGTTCTGGATATTGCCATGCAGTGGTGCGCGCTCCAGCTGGAGGTTTGTGTCTGAGCCGCTCCGACATGCATGGCATCCCGACGCACGCGGGCCTGTAGAGACACGCCATACATAACCATGAAGCCACCCGTTGCAGCCTGGTTTGCTATGTCAGTTTTCAGCATTGGAAATAACACTGCGCTGTATCTCCTCCTCCTGCGGGGCACCCGCAAATCCCACTTCCGCCATCCTCCTCTTCTCAGGTCGACCTCGTCCATAAGATGAACGATTTTCCAAGCTCGACGGGCCTCTACCAGGAACCCCGTGGTGTCGACGGTGATTCGGTTCACAGTGACATTGATAGTGTCATTGGTGGTATTGGCAATGGCATTGTCACGCATGCGCCCAAAGAGGGCTTTCGGCTGGGCTACTTCGATGTCAGCTGCCTCGTCATCAACCGCATGATTGGTAAGTGTATCGTCTCCTTCAACGTGCTAGCAGGCTCCTCGAAGATAAAGAAGGTATGAGACGATGAATGATGGATTGCGAACGTGGACATGCTGGATACAGATTTTCAAGTTGATACCCTTAGTAGTTTAGTTGCCGCCTCTTCCACTTGTGCGCTCGCTGCATTTTAGGCGCTTTTTTGGATGCATGGCCAAATGGAGAAGAAATACATCTAGAGGACCTTGTCACTCGGGGCCTTGTTTTGGCCACTCAATTGTCTGGGTGGACGAAGATACTAATCGGCTGGCATAGGTACCGGCATCTTCATGTCTCCCCAGCGAGTGATGCGCGGCACCAGAAGCGTCGGCGCGAGCCTTTTGTTTTGGTTTGCGGGCATCATATACTGCCTCTGTGGCACCCACGTATACATCGAGTATGGTATGAATGTTCCTCGATACATAATTGACGGAGTTGAGAGTTCGGTACCGCGATCCGGGGGTGACCTTGTTTACCTACAATACGTCTTCCGCAAGCCGGCCTATCGTAAGAACACCATTCTCTTGTCAACCTGTATCTTCGGCATAAGCTTCATTGTCCTCGGCAACATGGCCGGCAACAGCATTCATTTTGCGCTCCGAGTATTAGAAGCGGCTGGCGTTGAGAAACCCGAGAATGGCCCAGTCCGCGGCATTGCCCTCGCAGCCGCTACTTTTGCGTGCAGTGTTCATGCTCTTAGCCGTCGTTTCGGTATTCTGCTTAACAACACCCTGGCTATGATGAAAATCATGATTATGCTGCTGATCATCATTGCTGCCATTGTTGTGGGAGCCGGGGGGTTTTCGGAAACCGAAAACGTCTTCAGCAGTAACACGTCTCCAAAGAACTCATTCAAGGACGCCTCGAAAGAAGCCAACAGTTACGCACAAGCTTTTCTTGCAATAATCTTCACATTTTCCGGATTCGAGCAGCCGAACTACGTCCTCGGGGAGATCAGTCGACCCAGAAAGAAGTTTCCGATTGCTATGGGAGCTGGTGTGGGTGTCGTTGTGATGCTATACCTCGCCGTCAACATCTGCTATGTAAGTGTGAAGGAATTGCCCTTCTGACAATTGGGAAAAGTCACTGACCCCAAGGCAGTTGGTAGTGGTTCCCAAAGACGAGCAGATCCAGCACAATGTTGCTCGAAAGTTCTTCGAGCTTACCTTTGGAACCCTGGGCTCAGGCAGCGACACGGGTTTTCGCATCTTCAACGCTTTTCTAGCCGTCTCCTCCATGGGCAACATCATTGTCATGGTAAGTCATCTCGGTTGTGTACCAGCTTGAGCCAGCACTCAGTATTTCGCAGACGTATACAGCCGCCCGAGTAAAGCAAGAGATTGCGAAGGAGGTAAGTTGAACCCACAAACGAGGATCTACAGACATGGTTTCTCAACTGACTCTCGAAAGGGAATCCTACCATGGCCAAAGTTCTTCGCCCAAAATACAGACATGAGCATCGGCCGACTGATTAGATGGTTCCAGAAGAAAGGCTGGTTCGTGTCGCTTCATCGAGTCCGATGGCTCTCTCCGGAACATCATAGCGAGAGGACGCCTGTTGGCGCTCTAGTTCTCCATTTCGTCAGCTGCGTCATACTCATCTTCGCGACATACGGTATAGAGCCGACAGCGGCCTACAATTTGCTTACGTCGTTGAGCGCGTATGTTATCAACGCATTCATAGGGACTTTCCTGGGCCTGGGTATACTTATCCTGCGATTCCGAGGACCACCTAGGACCGTGGCCGAAGACGATACTTCGACCCACGGACGAGACTCACAGCCGCTTACCTGGGCTGAAATGACAGGAAAGCGATTTCACCCCTTCTTGTCTGTCTTCTCCGCCCTCGTGTACATGTGCGGAGGTCTTTACCCGGTAATCACCAACTGGGTTCCCCCTTCAGGAATGCTGCTTTCGACAGTCAAGCCATGGTACTTGGTCCCTACCGTTTCATGGGTCATCATTGGCATTGGTATTGCTTGGTTTTTTGGTTTCGTACTTGTTGCACGCTATATTGAAAGAAAAGACCACAGCGTGTTCGTGGTGGAGAAGAAACCAGAATTCGAGCCGGCCGAAGGCAGCAGCCGAAGTTCCGAGGCCGGCGGCACTGGAACCGATCTCATCCAGGTGCATGAGACGGTATATCTGAGTTGGGTCGGGAAAGAAGCGCTACGCTCGAGGCGGCCGGTCTTCGAAGACCCCAAACAAGTCGATGGGAATGTGAGAGAGGTTCCGATCTCTACTTACGCGGGCACTGACTTTGCTGCCTTCATGTCGAGTCAAGCGGCGCCCGAAAGAGCGGGCTATCGCTGATGGTACAGTGTTATCAAAACGTCACTGTAAATTCACGTTTAGGGGTGCGCGGAGCAGGTGTTCCAAATTGTTAATAAGTTTACTCATTGATTAGTCGTGTATGCTGTGGTATCCAGGCTAGCAAAGAAAAGAAAAAAAAGCCAGTTCCCATCATAGTCTTCTAGCATCATTAACCCTACACCAACTCTGATCATGGCTCCTGCTCGACAATATTGTTCAGTCGTGGCTGTAGTTGTGCCTGTGCAGAGCGGTCTTGTCCATCAGGATAAGCGCGGAAAACCTCTCCACGCATCAGCCTGCGTGGTGCTCGTCTTCCGGTGAAGAGTTCGAACTGAGCGAAGCCTTGTTCAGGCAATAGGTCCAGACCATCCATCGTCACCCAGCCTTGATGTGATACCTGTCGTGCTTGGTTCAGGATCGGTGTGTCAAGTGTCTTGTAGCCCAACTCGACGAGACAGCCACCAGTTGGACTGCCGAGCCAGGCCTGTGGAGCTATGAAGTTGGGCGCCGGAACGTCGCCAATGCTATGCGTTGGGATGCAGGAAACGATCATCGTCGGTAGCCTGAATTCCTCTGGCCATGTTTCATCCAGTGATCTGATGATGTGGAATCTCGTCTCCACGTCCGAAGTTGCGCTGAGGAGTGGCAGGTCGTGCCGTTTCAATAGGCGTGTGAAGTGACTGACCATCTTCTCCGCGTTTGCTATTGTCCGATTGTAGACCACAATGTTCTTGACGCCAAGCTGCAGCATGCTGTACGTCGCAGCGCGGGCCATGCCACCAGCGCCAATGATGAGGCCACAGCTTGTTGTTCGGACGGCGTTTGCAGGGGACAGTCCTCTTCTTAGACAAGCTCGGATGCCAATCCAATCCGTGTTCTCTCCGTACAGAGCTCTCACCGGCCCAGCACGGTTCCTGCAGTTGAAAAGCTTCTCGTCCTCTGGGATAGTCCCATCTGGGTTCAACCGACGAACCGGAACAAGGGTGTTGACGGCGCCGATGGCTTGGGCATGTCGACTGAGAGAATGCGTGAGGGTGATGATTTCCACTTTGAAAGGCAAGCCGACACTGGCGCCTGCGAAGTAGGGATCCTCGATCAGCTCTCGAAGCCCATTGAGTGAAGGAGTCGAGAATGGTCGGTAGATATGTGGGATACCACACGCCTTGAGAGCGGCGTTGTGCATAGCTGGCGATAAGCTGTAAGAGACGTGGGCACCAAAGACGTAAATCTTCATTGGGTCAAAGAGGAACGAGTTGTAGAGCGCTTGCGTAGCTTGGACCGCCGTCAAGCACGGTTGGTTGGGGTTATATGTTGATGCCATCGGTTCCGGCACTACGCTGGTTAGAATGTGGTTCATGGCTGCTGAATGTCTGCCGCGTGGGCCGGAGTTGTATGCGATGAGGGGAATCTTGTGCCCAGTTGAAGCATCAACAAGGGCCTTGAGGTGGTTGATATCGAAATTGTCTTTGATCGAGGTTACCGGCTTGATGAGTCGAACAAGGTCGCACCCCAAGCGTCGGGCCCGGTGGTATTGCGACATCCAGAACGGGTCTCCCCAAGCAGGAGAGTCAACAGCTGGTGTTAAATGACCAATAATCTTGGAGCGCCTCTTCATCGAGATTATGTGCAATAGTTGATAGTCATTCAGTCGAAGGTCGACAGTCAGGTATTCAGGCGAGAGTCGTAGGCCGTGTAGGATGTAGTCCATGTACACCGACTCGGACGAATCTGGAAGGACGGCATGGTACATCAGAGGGATGACCGTACTCCTTCTTATTGACCCAATGATTCTTGCAATGTCTGCCGCTTTCTCGGAATCCAGTGATGTCGCGCCCGCAATGCTGTCAACAACAATCTCGATGGCATCGGCACCAGTTTCTAGCTCCTCAATGGCAAGCTCGTTGTTCAGAAGGCTAGACAAGGAAACCGAGATGGCGTAGGTAAATCGTCGGTCTTCCGTGGGAATGGACGCTAGCGGGAAGGCAGACTCAATGAAGGGGATCGAACCCTTGGGCATGATGAGACTAAGGAACTTCAGGAAGTGCCTCTCTGCCCGCTTGAGGGTCAAATATGGGGCAGGCGGCTTCTGGCCGCCAGCCTGCGCCTCGATTCTCGCAGCCTCGGTCTCTACCCAAGGGCCTGCAGTCTCGGAGACGTTGAAGAACTCGACGTTGCTGCATGTCCGGAAGATGGTGCTACTCGCCGCCAACAAATTCCTTGCCTTCTCTTCGTCGTCGATCTTCAGATGCTCCTGAATGGCTTTGACGTCCCGTACGATATGTATGACTGGGTGCGTACGGCAGAAGTCTCTCAAGAGCGTCTGCACCCCACGTTCCATCCAGCTACAGACGATTATGGTATTTTTGGAGCTTTGTTCGAGCAAGTCTCGAAGAACGTCTGTTTGTCGCCGGTGGCATTCGACAGGACCGTGTGCTCTTTTGTACGCGAAGCTGGTCAGACCAGTGACTTGTTGGAAAGCCTTCTCGCAATCGACAGCCCTTCGCTCCATAGCCGTAGAGGCAATGATGGCGAGTGTGGACTTTCCAGCTCCCCGAATGCCAGCGAGGACAATGGAGGCATCGGCAGGGAACGGCGGCACTTCGCCAGGTAGATGCGATATTGGAGTCGCTGGTCTTGTGATTGGTGTTTGGGGTCGAGAACAAGCAGCCATCGAGTATCTGCTGCTGTTGGTCCTCGGGCTCTGAGGCTGGCTCGGCGATGCAGAGTGGCCATTCCGAGTGTCAACACGAATGAACTTTGCAGGATTCTCGACTTGATGGTGGTGATCCTCATCGTCGTTCATGGCCGTGGCCACATATGACCGCTTTACTCCAGCCGTCGCCATTGCGCCTCAACCCGGCTTTAACAGTCGCAGGCGAGTTGGAGACGAAGCCAAGCCCAGGATGCATTCGCATACGCTGGTGTCGAGTTGAGAGGGCGTGCCTGCTTGTGTTTGTCGTCCAGCCGTGTTTCGTGGAAAGCCGAGCAGTAGTGGTTCAACAAGGTCAAGCTCTCTCCGAAAGAAAGAGTCAAGCCAGTCAGTCAGTCAGTCAGTCCACTTCGAACCGCGCGGTCTACCCTACCGATGCGGCAGAATTGCCAGTCAGGTGGGAGGAACATCGGAACCGTTCCCCAGCTCTGACGCTTAGTGCTAAACTCATGCCCCTCTCCCTTGATCGGCGCTAAGCCGGATACTCTGGTGAATGTTTATCCTTTAAGCATGAGTTAGTAGGCTACTTTGTCAGCCGGGGAAGTGATCGGGAATCCCAAGTCCCCAACGCGTGGCCTATGTGTGCCCTTGGCTCGGGACGCAGAACAACCCAAGATCTTTGGCGATCTCAACCCCAAACTTTATACAGTTGAGTGAAATGCATTCTTTGATGAAAGGCCCGTCGTCCCAGCTGTCGTAGCCATCTCCAGCTAAACTGGACATCCCCCAATATCAGCCTGAGCCTAGGCCCAGGCCACGGATCCCTGCCTCGCTCTCCACATCAAAGTATCTCACTAACACCCCGCATGTCGAGTCAGTCGTACTTGTTCATAAGTGGCCAATTAATGCCACGGAGATGCCAGCTGACCAGCCTGCCCTTTGTGCTCGAGGCCTGAGATCCAGCAACTACCCCGTGAGGCGACGTTGTGTCCGTCCGACTGTGAGAGGTTACCCCAGGATTTCCCCACCTCCATTGAGCAGAGAGCGCGCGGGAAATCTTGGAGAAGCAAATACGTCAATCCCATCGTTGACTCTTGCTACCGCCGCCGCTGCCGCTGCCGCTTCTGCTGCTCATCGCTGTCATCATACCTTGTCTCTCTCCTCCGGCGCAACATCCACTCGCAAACCCCCCGGTCAGCCGCTTCAACCACCGTCCGCAGCGCACGCTCTTCGCATCTCAGCTCTCATCGACGTCTCCGCGCTTCTTGCACACGCCCTCATGCAGTCCTCAACGGCGTGAGCCATTGGAGCCGCCCTGCCGCCCGAGGCAACGACAAGTATGCCCTCTAAGAGGAAGGCCCACGATGCCGAAAACACTGCCGCCGCCCCGACTGCTGTCCCAAAGCGACAACGGGTGTCTCGAGCGTGCGACCAATGTAGAAGGCAAGCAACCATACACAGTTATTGTTCGCTTTGAGTTCTCTGATGGCAACATGTGGATGCCGGTCACCTTGTTTCTGTACCGCGCGCCTCGGGATGACCAGCGTCATGCCAACTGCGTGCTGCTCCGTTGACTGCAACACCCAGCCATCTACGCTCTATTGTTGCCATTGCTTCTTTGAAATATGCCCGACCCGACATTCGCTGACTGAACATACAGTGCCCGAGAGAAATGCGACGGTGTCCAGCCTCAATGCTTCTCCTGCGTGACTCTGTCGCGGCAGTGCACCTATAATGTCGCCCCAAAGAAGCGCGGCGTCCAGACCGGTCTGATTCGAACTCTGGAGCTTGCTCTCGTCTGGTTGTTTGACCAGGTTCCTGGAACAGAAGAGAAGCTGGCTAGCCTGCTGGCCCAGGAAGGTGGCAGTGGGCAGTCTCTTCTGTTGGACAAGGACAGCGAGGCTGGGAATCGTCTGCACAAGAGGTGGAGGAGATGTCGAGTCCACAAAGACATCGACCGCCTTCTGTCTGGTAAAGACGGCGTGAGCCCTCGTCAGGACACTTCCGGGGACGACTCGGATGCAGAAGCCGACGGCCGTAACAAACGCAACGGCGAGACTCCCCAAGGCGGCGCCGAACCCTCCCCGCAACCAACTACTACCGAACGAAAACCCGACACCACTCCAATAGAACCTCGCCCGAGGCAACGTCACGGATCGACATCTCGGCGAAGATTCAAGTTACCAAGAAACTTTCCTCGATTACTCGAGGTATACTACTCTTATACCCATAGCTGGCTTCCAATATTGAATTCAAAGGAAACGCTCGACAACGCCGCAGCTTCCTACCCACCAGACGGTCTTGATATTGACCCAGAGGACTCAAGCACCAGCGCGGCACATGCTGAACTCTGGTGTGCTCTTGCTGTTGGAGCTTTTCAGGATTCAACCTCGTTGCGCAACGCAGGGGGTCGGAAGCTCTAGACCGACCCAGCCTGATACTGGGAGCTGCACGCAGTCTTATACCAGTTGAAACCGAGATGGCTCTAGGCCATGTTAAGGCTCTGCTTGTGTTGTCTCTGATCAGGTTAGGCCAGGACAGTGCGGGAGCAGCCTCTCTACTTATAGGTTTGGCCGTTCGGGGTGCCATGGCTTTGACAGATGGACAAGCACGGGACAGGCACCGGAACTCAATCTCGGGGCAGTCAACATCGTCCATGCAAGACTCGTACTCAAACGCTCTGGACCGTGTGTTAAAAGCCTGTCTTATGCTCGATACGATAGTATCTCTAAGGCTCGGTCAAACACCGCACATGAGGACAAACGATATGAAGGAGAAGCCAACAGAAGAGAGTGGATCGGAGGAATGGGCTCCTTGGGTGCCCAGAGCTGGGTTCGGCTCCGAGAATGTTGGCGGTGCCGTGCAGCCCGCTCAGTCATTGAGTTCCTTCAACCAGCTTTACCAGTTCTTCCGCACTCTGAACCAAAGCGTCGAATCTGGGAGTGCGGGACCCAAAGTCGGCGCCGCGAACCTTGTTCAGGCGCTTGATCCTCGTTTCTCATTTTGCAATTCCGTAGTCTTCGGAGCCTCGACGATACCCATACTGCCCTCGGCCTTTCTGATACAGGCCACCTTCTTAGGTGCGACTCTGACTCTGATGGCCGATGCTCGAGTTTCTCTTATATGGAGCCTTATGGAGGTTCTAGAGAGCTCGATATCTTATTTTGGCGCAGCTGGTGTCTCGCCGCTCCTTGTCACCTACATGAGCATCGCTAGTACCAAAAGCTGCGTCCAGGCTCTCCGGGACGATGACAAAACCCGATGGAACTCACTGATGGGAGATCTCATGTCCGTATGGCAAGATCGGTCGCCAAATACGGAGTATTCTCCCATGGATGCGGAATCGAGCGATCAAACGCCAACTCGCGTTGAGTCTGCAGCTCCGCAGTCTTCGCGGCAGGCTTCTGTCCGCCAAAATTCACATTATCCGTTTCCAATGAATTCGGAGTCTTACGCCTCCAACGGCAGTGGCTTTCTACAGACAGCCTCCTCCGCTAGCCCTTCAACAGCGAGGACAATGCCCTTCACTCCTGGGAGCCAGTTGGATACGTTCCCTTCAGGTTTCATGGGACAGTTATCGTCTGCTCAGGCCCCTATTTAATGGGACAAGGGGCTCACGGCGTTGATTACGACGCCATTATGGATGAACTCGCTTCCATCGACTGCACAGATAGCATGGAGGCTGACCCACAGTTTATGGCCAATCTCGGCTTTGCTCCTGGATCAGAACTGACAGATATGCTCCGAGGAGAATATGGTGGGATGTGACAAGTTTAATGTATCATGGCCTTTAGTCGAAAAAATAAACACCAATTCCATAGAACGGAAACATTATTTGCATCAAAGTGCTATCTAGCCTTATTCCTCTGTCGAGCGGACCAATACAACTGAACGACCCTTGCCATTAAAGATTGTTCATCCATGCCAAGGGCAATGATACGACAATTCGGGTTGTCTAGCCCTTTTCGTCAGCTGTCCCTGGCCGCTCCAGCACGCTTATCTTCTTGTTTCTAACCAGACTCCTTTGCAGGCAATAGCATGGGGTCTAACGTCGAATGCGTCTCGGGATTTGGGGTCTAACTCCGGTAGAGCCAAGAGGAAGGGATGGTGTCGGAATTACAATCACCAGGAACAGATCGCAGCATGCAACGAAAGGGTGACGTCTCAACCAAAACCTCAGGTGTGTCATGGGTTGGTTCTGCCGAGAACGTGTCTCCGGGCGATACTGAAGCCGCAGAACAGGCGGCTGCGCATGTGCCTGCGTTCACCCTAATTGCTTAATGTAACTCTTTAATGAAAGCTATTATTGTGGCAACGAGCAGTGCCGCGTGTAGCTTGAACTCCGGCGCTGAGAGTCATGCAATCCAAAATCTATTAGAATTCGCATGTGTTGGCCAACCCAAGAGAGCACTTGTCGGCTTCTTTTGCGATTTGGGGCACCCGCCATAGCAACCACAAATGGCAAAGAAATCGAAGACAGCCATCACTGGACAATAACATTTGGTTCGGCTTCCCCGTAGACCCAGGAATGTTCTTCAACTAGTTCGATTCAACAAGTGTGTAAAGTTACGAGTCTTTTTTAGGTCATACGGTGAAGCCTCAAAGGGCGGCGCAGCGGTTTAGTTGGCATGTCTCGACCGGATATATTCAACTCCAGTCACTCAAAATTCCAAGAAACCAACCTGCTTTTGGCCCCTGTCCTCTGACAGCACCGCCCTCCTGGGCCAACCCCATCCCCCACATGAACCGACAGGTAGAGAAAGTTGGGGAACTCGTCCTTCACGAATTACCGTCGTTCTGTTTGGTTGGGATGCATTAAGCTAGGAAGCCACCGAGTTCCACGTGCCATGTAAGACAGTCGAATGCCAATAGACAAGCGCTAAAAGGATAAATATTCAACCCTTAACCCCGGTCTGGACGGGGGTTCTCCAGAATTTGGGGGTCTACGAGATTGGATCTAGCCCGGAACGAAATAGGTCACTATCCATCGGTGCGGAGAAGAACCTGTCTGCCGGGCTCCACGCGATATGGGGACGAGTCAGTCACAGGATGCAGAATTTGCTCCGGTTCGGAGACGACGCAAGACCGCAAAATTAGCTCAAGGGAGAAGCGTTCACCCCAGAGTCAACACTCCGGATTGCCGTACGTGTGTGAGGGCGTCGTGTGGTCTACCCCGGATCCCATTCGTTCAGCCGAACGATCCCTCCCCTATCTGTGTGGCCTGGCCGTACTCCGCATCCAAACCCCCAGACTTTACCCCAGACGCACCGATACGCCACTTGTCAGTTCCTTTTACCAACCTGGAGACTGGAGTGAGCTCTGACCCGTTCATATAACAAAGGCAACCCTGGACTGTCCAATTTTTGAGTCTGCCTTCCTTAAGACTCTTCTTCAACCCCAGCCTTGCCTTGGAGTTCAGAGTTCAGACTGTCACACGCACAACTCGAACATTACCAACCCAAGACAGCAGCGACAGCTATCATCATCATGGCTATCCTCGCACTTGTAGAGGACCGCCCTACGCCCAAGGAGGTGTACAACTGGCGCGTCTACTTCTGCGCAATCATCGCGTCTTTTGCCAGTTGCACCATCGGTTACGACTCTGCCTTCATCGGAACTACCCTCGCTTTGCAATCCTTTACTGAGGAATTCCAATTTAGTACCTACAGCAAGGATGGCTTGGCTCTCCTCAAGTCCAACATTGTCTCCGTCTACCAGGCTGGCGCCTTCTTCGGAAGTTTGTTTGCCTACGTCAGCAGTTACTTCCTCGGCCGCAAGAAGAGCTTGATGGTCTTCACAACGATCTTCCTCCTGGGCGCCGGCATGATGCTTGGCGCCAACCGTGAGCGAGGCCTTGGTCTTATCCTCGCTGGCAGAGTCCTCGCGGGTATCGGTGTGGGCGGCTGCTCCAACATGACACCCATCTACATTTCTGAGCTTTCGCCCCCTGCGGTTCGTGGACGTCTTGTTGGAATCTACGAGTTGGGCTGGCAGATCGGCGGTCTCGTCGGCTTCTGGATCAACTACGGTGTCGATTCTACCATGGCGCCTAGTCACTCCCAGTGGCTCATTCCTTTTGCTGTCCAGCTGATCCCCGCTGGCTTGTTGCTCGTTGGAGCCCTCTTCATTCCCGAGTCGCCCCGCTGGCTCTTCTCCAAGGACAGGAGAGAGGAGGGATTGAAAGCACTGTGTTGGATGAGGTACGTTCCTATTTCTGCGTTGGCAATCTCGTAGGTGAACTCACAAACTAACCCTTCAACCCTCGCAGAAACCTGTCTCCCGACGACCAGTACATCGTTGAGGAGTTGAGCTATGTTGACGCCGAACTCGAGCGATACCGCACAGAAGTTGGCGCTGGTTTCTGGAAGCCCTTCGCGTCGCTCAAGAACCGCAAGGTCCAGTGGCGCTTCTTCCTTGGCAGCATGCTTTTCTTGTGGCAAAACGGCTCTGGGTAAGTACTTTACTCCTTCTGCAAATAGACATTTCGGACGTCTCTTCGTTTCTTGTCACTAACTTTGCACTTTGATAGTATCAACGCCATCAACTACTACAGCCCAACGGTCTTCAAGAGCATCGGCATTACTGGCGCCAACACTAGCTTCCTCACAACTGGCATCTTCGGCGTTGTCAAGACTGTTGTTACGTTCGTGTGGCTTCTATGGCTTATTGACCAGCTCGGTCGTCGCAACCTTCTCATGATCGGCGCCATTGGCGGATCCCTGTGCATGTGGTACATTGGTGGCTACCTTGCTCTTAACCCGGCCTCTGCCAACACCGGCGGCGGTCTCTCCGGTGGCGGCATCTCTGCTATGGTTTTCTTCTACCTCTGGACAGTGTAAGTTTTTTGTCAACCCAGAGCAAAATTGAGAACAACCCAGCTAACCTGTCTTCACAGATTCTACACTCCTTCGTATGATAGCCCTTGAAACGCATAGTTTATTTGAGATCTGTACTAACACCAAATCCAGATGGAACGGTACTCCTTGGGTCATCAACTCCGAGATGTTTGACCAAAACACGAGGTACGTTGAAATCAAGATACTATGCAGCGTGTAGCCACTGACGTTTTTCAGATCGCTCGGACAAGCAAGTGCAGCTGCCAGCAACTGGTTCTGGAACTTCATCATCTCGCGTTTTACTCCGCAGATGTTTAACGCCTGGGATTATGGAGTCTACTTCTTCTTCGCCTCCCTCATGCTTTGCTCGGCCATCTTTATCTTTTTCCTCGTGCCCGAGACAAAGTCTGTGCCTTTGGAGATGATGGACCGTCTGTTCGAGATCAAGCCCGTCTGGAGAGCAAACAAGACTATTATGGCCCAGTTGGCGGATGACCCGAACTTCAGAGAGTACTCTGATGCAAGGCTCGCAGAGAAGTCTGACGATACGGAGTTCAACCAGGTAGAGAGGAAGGAGAGCGCTTAACGAATGGGTTTACGGTTCACTAATACGATTGAAGGACGTTTGAATGGATGGAACACTTAGATGTATGTTCCCAAGAGTTCAGTCTTTAGGAATTCACATACGTCCACACGCAACCGTTCCATCAAGTGATTAAAAAATAAACGCCTTATCACGATTGAGAGACAAACAAGAGCATGAGCCGAGAGAGCATGAGCCGAGAGAGCATGAGGGAGTGGAGAAAATAAAACTAAAGAGAGGAGGACGATGGTTACAAAGCCCAGGCCGGGGTGGGAGGATCCTGCTTTGGGTAAGCCGAAGGCACCAGCGGCGTGTTGACAGCCTTCCACACCAGGACAGTACATCACCACTGCGGCCCTGTCAACTTCTCCAGGTTGTCGTGGAAGGCAGCGGTTGGGGGGGGGGGGGGGGGGGGGGGGGGGGGGGGGGGGGTCCAAAGCCATGTCAAGATGATGTGCTCAGAGTACTTGCAGCTGCTCCAGCCAGTCTAATGATCTGCGCACTGAAATTGGACGCGATCGTGGCATGGAGTCGTGTGACCGTACATAATTAGCTGAAACATGATGGTATTTCGTAAGCATTGCAAAGAGACAAGGTATTTCCTAGGGTCTGACACGAGTCTGGTTTGGGTACCAAACGATGGTACTCTCAGGGGCTAACTATGTTGTGGCTAGCAATCCGAAGCACTCCTACTGGGTAAACATTCTTGCAAAAAGAGGTTAATTATATGGTTAGTGGAGACGTTCTTGTGTGAGCGTAATGTCCTAGCAGCAACAATGCAACCGTCTCAGTGTCATGCAGCTACAAAACATCCCCAGTCAGCACCTACATTACCTGAGTATGAACCAAGATCCATTACAATATTATTCTTGGCCTTTCCTAAGTACGTTGCATACATATCATAGGAATCCAGTTTGACAGCAAAAAATCGCAGGGTAGACACAGGCTGTGTGGGTAACGAGTTGTCGCCCAATGTGCGAATGAGTTCCATAAGGTCCGCAACTTGGCTTGAAGAAAACGCGAAACATTCTATCCCCACAAGCTTCAACCTGAAGGCTAGAATGACTTGGGATAAATCAGATATGTCCCAGGTTAGCTTCCCGCCCGCGATGAAGTTGAAAGAAGGAACCAAGACTCCATACTTGATAAGACGAACAAAAATAAGAACACGATTTATGCGAAAATGATTTGAGTGAGAAACCTGTTGTATCTCCTGAGACATTGTTACCATCGCACTTTTCATCCATAATCCAGGATGGCTCAAGTAAGGCAACTTTACTTTATTTCACGTCGACTTATACTTGGGTAATTGAATGAGAGCTATGCTCCTTTTTTTCAAAATTGAAGTCGAGAAAAAGTTGTACGTTAGTCTCACTTCAGTAGTCCTAATCATGTTGTCAAATATTGAATCTCAGCTGATAAACTTCAAGTGTTCCTAAAGTTCCCGAGGTTCACATTGTTGGCCTGCTGCTACCTTCGTAAAAAGTAACTAGCATCCCAAAATGGACTCGTGGCCTTAAATGTATGTAATTCGATAAAAAGCCAAGTATCGTAACAAATACTTATAAGTGGAATTAAACGAGCTCAAATGAGTTCTTTGCGTTCGCCGAGATGAAGGTTGATCTGAGATTCCAGGCCTTATTCATCAACTACGCCAGTAATGCTACGATATGAGTAGATCAAGATTGTTTAGGTCCAGCCATCGCAAGCCTATATCAACGCATTCCGCCCAAATAATCCCACTGTTATCTGACGCCGTCATGACAGGGAGCCAAGGGCGTGATGGACGCTGAGTCTCACTAGGGCTCCGGATGGATGTGTTTGGGTCGAAACAGCTCCAAATCACACTCATTTTTACGGTGAAAGGGGCTGTCTCCATACTGAATTGTCAAAACAGACGCTTGTCATGCAGCTATGCAAGTCATTTACAGGTCATTAAATCTTATAATTTTGAGTGTTGCGACAGCCTCGCTGCAATCACTTCCTTCACTTGTTGCACGGGCAACTCATCAACCTCTTTGCCTGTCCAGTAACGGTCCTGCACGTGTGTTAGATATGCCCTGAAAGGTTACTCGGATCTTGTGCCTCTGTTGACTCACCTGTTCCAACCCTTGGTAAATCATAGCCTCCGTGCCCAAGATGAGTTGCCAGCCAGCATCCTCTGCCAGGGCGGCGATCTCCGTGAAAGGCGTGGGGTTGTAGCACATTTCCAGAATGGCACCCTTGCGATCCTTGTTCAAGAACTCGACGATGATCTCACGCGCCACAATCTCTTCGGGCGTCTTGGGGGGAAAGTTGGGCACGCACGCCACAATGGCGCCGGGGGCCTCGAGCTCTCGCGCTTCCTCGACGGTGGAGACGTGGTACATCCTGTCTCCGTAACCCCGCGCCGAGCACTCTGTGATGACGGCGTCGACCTCGCTCTTGTCGCGGTTGACGAGGTAGATGTCGGTCGCCTTCATCCACTTGCGCAAGGCGTAGACTGCGCTGCGTGCCGCACCGCCGCCGCCGATGACAAGCGCCGGCTTGTTGTGGTAGACGGTGTCGGGGTCGGCGACGTTCTGGACAAACGACTCTCGCACGCCAATGACGTCCGTGTTGGTGCCGCAGAATATCCGCTTGCCGTCGCGTTCTCTGATGAAGAGCGTGTTGCACGCGCCGACATCGCGGCACTCGTCCGTCAGCTCATCGAGGTGCGGGATGATGGCGACCTTGTTGGGCATGGTCACTGAGCTGCCGTAGAACTTGGGGTGCTTGATGAGTTCGAGAAACAGCGACATGTCTGCTGAGTCGAGTCTCATTTGCTCCCAGTTCAGGCCGATACCCTCGTAAATGGTGGTGTGCAAAAGGGGTGACAAGGAATGTGTGATTTTCTGGCCGAACAGGTATCCGTGGCGGTCAAGCTGCTCAATCTTGGCCGCAATGGACTCGTCCAATTGCTGGACGGGAGCTGCACTGGCCATGGTGGTGGTGGTGTTGACTTGGGTTTCTGTGGGAACCGAAGAAGAGAGGATTTCCAGTTTCCGTGTTGTTTGTCTTGGTTGGTTGACTCGAATGTTATCAGCACGAGTTCTATACGACTCAGAAGGACGGTTGGAGATGGCGTTATGGTGGGATGCAACAAGCAAATGGAGGGAAAAGAGTCCTCTTTTGTCTAAAAGCGGTGGCTAATGGCTAGTAATAACAGAAATGGGGAAAATGTCTCTTCAGGGCCACTTTTTGTTCTTCGGTCTGGTCGCCTTTTTACTCCGGCTTTTTTCTTGCCTCCAACTGGAGTTCCTCGGGCCCAATAATGCTGCACTTATTTGTTCTTGCGGAAACATGGGGAAAAAGTCCGGGGGTTAGGGGATGCGCTTCATCAGATCGGCTCATAGCCGCATCAGGGCTTTTCCCATCGGTGGCTCGCAGCACTTGCGACGAGGGCCTACCGGCAAAGCACTCTCCAGCACGGTAACCAGTGAGAAGTGCCGGATAGTCTGGACTTCGGAATGGTGGGCATACCACACACAAAGACGGCCGACCTACCCCGGTACATTTACCTGAGGGGTATCCCACCACACCTCCGAGGCCCAAGTCTGGAGAACGTTTATCCCCCCTCCACCGCAGGAGAAGCGTTCTTCCAGGGAACGAGGTACGTGCTAGCGCTTGTAAGTCGAACGTCACCGGCCGCCAAGCTAACGAACATCAACCACCGGCTTTGGCGATGGGCGTTGCACGCCTCCCACCACACCCTCGCGGGGCATGACCGTGCTGGAAGAGCGTCTTCCAGACTGGCCCGGCTACCTTCGGGCGCCCCAGAATCCCCCAGATCAACATGCTTGCCGAACGTTTGATGCTGATAAGACGGAGTAGGTGGCGGGTGAATGATTTGCTCCCCCCTCACCTCCCCTCGGGCGTTCGGTGCATCCCGGTGGTAGGACGGCAGCATATGAGACCAATGGGCAAGCTGTTTGCGTTTGTCTGTGACAGAACTGTTGGTTGTATGGGTCCGACATGACCTTTCTGGTAGATCCGGGAAACGAGCTGCTGCAAATAATCTTCCAGGCCTCCATAGTTGCCGAAGGCAAACGTATACGAGTAAACGTCCACCGCCCTCTTTGACTTGTAATACCTCCTTAGTCTCTCTTCTATCTCAACCGTCTCCCGCTGTCACACGATATACTGCTAGCAACCAGCCACACCTTGCTCCTCTGCTGTCTTCGCGTTTGATACCCCGATATTCCCTTCATCGACACACATCACATCTCATCCAACATGCCTTCTCGTTTAGCCATCAGCACCATGTCGCTCGGGCGATGCTGGGCAGGCCACAGTTTTGAACACAAGATGGACATGGCAGCCAAGTATGGCTACCAAGGCATTGAGCTCTGGCACGAAGACATGATGGACGTGGCCGAGCAGCTGCCCGGGGGCGCCGCCCTGCTCGAGAACCAACTCGCCGCAGCCGGCATCGTCAAGAGAATGTGCGACGTCCGCAACATCGAGATCCTTTGCCTGCAGCCTTTTCAGCATTTCGAAGGTCTCATTGACCGTGAACAGCATGCTCGCCGCATCGAAGAGCTGCGTGTCTGGATCCAACTCGCCCACGTGCTTGGCACAGACTTGATCCAAATCCCCAGCAACGTCTTGCCGGCGGACCAGGTTTCCGAGGATCTTGAGCTCCACGTTGCCGACCTTGCCGAAGTTGCAGACATTGGCGCCGCATCCAACCCTCCCATCCGTTTCTCATACGAGTCCCTCTCATGGGGGACGAGAGTCGATGTTTGGGAGCGCTGCTGGGAGGTTATCCAGCGGGTCGACCGGCCCAACTTTGGCATGTGCCTCGACACCTTCAACATCGCCGGCCGCATCTTTGCCGACCCTACAGCGGCGTCTGGAAAGGTCCCTGATGCCGAGCAAGCCGTCAAGGAGTCCATCCAGCGGCTGCTCTCGACCGTTGACGTCTCCAAGATCATCTACGTGCAAGTCGTCGACGCAGAACGCCTGGCCGAACCCATTTGCGAAACACACCCTTACTACAACGCCGAGCAGCCGTCGCGCATGTCGTGGTCGAGAAACTGCCGCCTATTCTACGGCGAATACTCAAGAGGGGCATACCTCCCCGTCCGGGAGATTTGCGCCGCTATTTTCCAAGGCCTTGGGTTCGAAGGCTGGGTCAGCTTCGAGCTTTTCAACCGGAGGATGTCCGAGGAGGACCACGATGTCCCCGAGGAGTTGGCAAGGAGAGGAGCCATCGCCTGGGCCAAGCTTGTGAGGGATATGAAGTTGAAAGTAGACGAGCCGTCGAAGGCGGTAACAGCGTCACTATAGTTCCTGGCACCGGATGGTGTGGACGAGCAAGATAAGCAACAGCGACTGTACATTATATACATCTTTTCTGATGAGCCATTTAATTCTATTCACAATCCCAGCATCCCCGCCATTCGTCAAGTGTCTCGCCGCGAACTCGACGGCTACCGTGTGACTGCAAACCTCGCGGGCTGCAGATGGCGGTCGCCGCCTTGTCGCTCATGTAGCTGTGGTTTTCAAACGCCTCCCTCGCGGGGATGTCGATAATGTGGATTTCGACAAAGGGAGCGTCTACAGCCGAGACTGCATCGCGAATGGCGATACTTAGTCTGAGTAGAGGCACTGGGACGATGGAGCTAGCATCGATATTGCCCCTGGCATCGTGAATCCTGTCAACGATTGCCCCCTCGTGGTTGGCTGGGAGTCCTCAAAGTGTATGTGAAGATTGGTGGCCTGCTTCTCGGCCTAAAAGACTACGTCACTGAGAGTTGTCGATTCATGGACTTGGGGTTCACGGGTGCCCAATTATTTTGAGTTGGCACTGTTGATGAGTAGAACTCTGGAGGTCGTGTTGATAGCCAGTGGTTGAGATGAGATTTGCGGATGTATTTTTTGCAATGTTCCTCGTTCAGTCTGGATCAACAACAGCTTCAAACAATGAGGCCATAAACTCCCCTAGATCCGATTCAGTGGGCGAGTCTTGTTCCGCGCATGATGGAAACGCTCAGTCGGTGATGGGTTGAGAATTGGCGCAAGCCGAGATGGCTGGAGATGGTCTTCTCACTTCGCCAACACTCTCTCTTTACATAGTTGAGTCGTTTCCAAAACTCTGCGCCTCACAGTCGAGCGCCAGACACTCAGAAGCTCGGCCAACAAGCTCCGAGCTGCAAGCTCCCACCTCCTGACTCGGAGTTCCACAAGCGTTACTAAGGGACCTTTTGACGATGTCCCCCCTGTCTCTAGGGCCCGTCCTCAGGCTCTTTGGGGCGGGGTGCCATGCGGGGACTCCCCGCTGATAGGGGACTGGACGTCATTCACAGGGCTTCCGCGGCCGCTATTCTTCGGCTGGCGGCGGCCCAGCCGTCGAGTCACCGTGTTTCTCTGATAAACCAGACTGAACCCGGCCCCGACAGCGGACAGGTTCACGTTTATGCGGTTTCAGTCGTCTCTCTTCCCGACTCTGCTCTCATTCTCTCTCTCTCTCTCTCTCCCTCTCTTCTCCCCCTCTCTCTTACACAACTCTCTCTGACTCGCAACTCTCCCAAGAAAGTCGCTGCAAGGAACGTCAAAATGGCGGACATCAGCGACGCCGAGCTCCGCGAAATCTACGACTTTGCTGTCCAATTGGGCAAGGAGGCCGGGGACCTGCTCATGACGGCGGCCAAGTCGAGATGGGGAACCGGAGGCCAGCAGCAGGCCTTCACAGAGAAGGACAACTCGGTCGACCTGGTGACCAAGACAGACACAGGTCCGTGGATGGGAATCCGAGTTTCAGTGCGGAGTTTGACGTGCTGACGAGTTGTTCTCGACTGCAGAGGTTGAAGCCTTCATCCGCACATCTGTCGCAAACAAGTACCCTAGCCACAAGTAGGTCGACTCACCCGGCCACCGGCCTCGATGCGCAATTATTTTTTCCCCCAGTGTCAATCCTGACCCAACGTCAGCTTCCTCGGCGAAGAAACGTACTCGGCCGGCGCATCCCGCGACTACCTCGTCGACGACAGCCCGACATGGATCGTTGACCCCTCGACGGCACCGTCAACTTCACCCACCTCTTCCCCATGTTCTGCGTCTCCATCGGCTTCGCAGTAAAAGGGAAGCCCGTCATCGGCGTCATTAACGCCCCCTTTCTGAACCAGACATTCTCCTCGTGCAAGGGGCACGGCGCGTGGATGAACGAGACGCAGAGGCTGCCCCTCGTCCTGAGCCCGCTGCCGGCCAACGCGCCCAGCGGATGCGTCTTCTCGTGCGAGTGGGGCAAGGATCGCCGGGACACGCCCGACGGCAACATGCATCGAAAGGTCGAGAGCTTCATGAACATGGCTGCTGAGCGTGGGGGAAGAGGCGGAAAGGGCGGCATGGTGCACGGTATGAGGAGCTTGGGAAGGTAAGTCTTGACGCCGTCCGACATTGGGGTTATTCATGGTTGTTAACGGGATAGTGCGACTTTGGATCTGGCATACACAGCAATGGGGTCGTTCGACATCTGGTGGGAAGGCGGGTGCTGGGAGTGGTAAGTTGACCTCCTCGTTCGTTGGGGGAGATTAGGTGCTAACTGCAGTCCTGTAGGGACGTCGCCGCAGGATTCGCCATCCTCGAGGAGGCCGGAGGGTTGGTGACGGTGGCGAACCCGCCCGAAGATACGAGCATTATCCCCGAGGCGAAGCTAGGCGGCAGACTTTACCTGGCCATCCGGTACGTAGTTGAGTCACCGAAATTGCATCGTCACACACCGCTGACCAAACCCAGACCCGCGGCACCAACCGAGACGGAGACGGGACGCCAAGCACAGGAGAGAGTCGTGCGGGAGACGTGGAAGCGAGTGAGACACCTGGAATACTCGAGACCCGGAGCGTAGATTCTACAAACAGAGATAGAATAAGCACATGCCCCAAAGAAATATGTGGATTCCAATTAGAGATCAGCTCTAGCTTGTTCCCCCGCCCACGCTCTGCGGACGATTTCGCGGATCTTTGCCTTTTCGAGCGGACGAGGGTTCCAGTAAGGCGTGTCTGAAGCGACGTTTGTGACTCGATCGATGTCCGTCTCTTGCATCCCGATGTCTTTGAGCCCGCGGGGTATCTCCAGGAGCCGGAGCAGCTCATTCAGACCGGCCACGATGCCTTCGACCGAGTTCTCGGTGCTCTGCGCGAGGGCGGAGCACAGCCTAGTCCTGACGTCCTCGGAGAAGGACGGCGCGTTGTAAGCGATGCTGTGGGGAAGAAAGATGGAGTGCGTCTCGGCGTGAGGGAGGTTCAATGAACCGCCCGCCGCGTGAGCCAGCTTATGCTGCAACGCAATGCCCGTTGCTGTTGCCATCAAACCGGCCAGAAAGGCGCCGTAGAGGGCCGACGTGCGCGCCTCGACCGACGACGGGCTGGAGACAATGACGGGCAAGGCGCTGGACAGTGCCTTGATGGACTCCAGAGCAAAATGGTCTGTCAGCGGACTGGCTTGCCGCGAGTAGAGCGCCTCGACTAGACTCGTTGTCAGTCATGTGTATCAGTTGCTTGAGCGCCGCAGACTTACACGAATGCGCCATGGCGTTGATGCCGCTCGGGGCGCTGACTTTTACGGGCAGGTCCATGGTCAAATCCACGTCGTATATGACAACCTTGGGCAGAATCTTGGGGTCCGTCGTCGACGTCTTCTTGCCATCCTTGGTCTCACCGACGATGGGCGTCATCTCCGAACCAGAATATGTTGTCGGAATGGCCACCTGCGGCATCCCGGTACGAAGTGCAACCGCCTTGCCCAGGCCGACTGCGCTGCCGCCTCCCACTGACACGAGCACATCCCGGCCCTTGGCGTGGTCGACAGCAGGCCCGATGATGTCGCTGGGGTTGTGGACCTTGGCGGTGTCGAGTATCTCAATGTCTGAGAAGCCTGCTTTGCTCAGATTGTCCCGGATCTTGTGAGCCAGAGAAGCACGGGACGGCGAGCAGATGATGAGAGGCTTGGAGAGGCCTCGGGACTGAAGCTCGCCACTCAACTCGTTGACGGTGCCCGGTCCGAAAAAGACTTTGGGCGTGGTAATGCCAAAGACAAAAGGATGAATGGTGTCCATGATGGGCAAACTGGCAGCGAGAATGTCTTTCTCAGATTAGGGTGCTGAACAAACAGAAAGAGACAAGAAATAGATTTCCGCCTCTGGGTGTAGAGAGAGCCGTTGATAAGTCAATGTTGTCAGTCGTTTGTCATCGGCGGGGGCGGGGTCCGACCGCCCTGCTGTGGAAGGTTTCCAAGTCCCGGGCGCGGCGGCAGAGCTCGGCAGTCAACAATACAGACGGGAAGTGGACGGCGAACTCATCAACCACCACCCGCAACTCCATTGTCAAGTGGGACGGCACATACCCCCTTGCTCGATCGTGTAGGCGCATGAACCCTCAACTTTGTGATGACCGCGGACTCTCAAGAATAGAGTAGGTAGCTTGAGTAACCCCGAATGAAGAAAGAAAAATAAATCCAAGAGTTGAATCGGTTCCATTGGCTGCTCATCCTTTCTTCAGATGGCCCTGGAGGGTATCACTAGTTATGTACATCTACTTAGTCCAAACCGTCAAAACCGAGGATGCCGTGAGCACCCATCGGGCCGAGTTTCGCGGCAGCCCCCGTGTTCTGGCGCTTGCTCCGCCTCTTTCCATCATCGTCGCTATCGCTGTCGTCCTCGTCGTCCTCGCTGTCGCTATCTTCCGCGCGACGCTTGCCGGTAGGCGCATCATCGCTGTCGCTGTCGCTGCCGTCGTCGCTACCCTCGGCCTCTCCTTGGAGCTCCGACAGCTCCTCCCACACCTTGACCGTCTTGCCGCCGGCCGTTATCAGGCGGTTCTGCGAGTCAAACAGAACAGAGATGACGCCCTCGACTTCGTCGTGTCGGAGGTTCAGCGACTTGTCGACTTCCCTGGTGACCAAGTCGACGACGCGCAGACTGCCGTCGCCAAGACCAACCACCAGCTTCTTGCCCAGCCCCAGCTCTTGGGGGACGAGGGCCATGGTGTCCAGACTCTCGCCGCCTCCCTTGCCGCCGTCGACGATGATGCGCTCCTGCTGGTCATCCCATGCACCCCTGTCCCAGACGGTCACGACTCCGGAGCCGGATCCGACGGCGACGATGCCGTTGTTGCGGTTGTTCCTGGGGCCGAGGCCGGGGACGTAGCAGGCGGACAACAGCTCGTCTTCTTGGTCGTCGGATCGGACAAGCACGCCTCTCCGCACATCGGTGACGGCGAGAGTGGTGCCGCCGGTGGAGACCCATTGCTTCGAAAAGCCAGACGTGCTCTCGGCGGAGGGCGGGAGGGGACGATGGCAGAGACGTAGTCGGAGTGAGGGAAGTGCGTTTGTGCGGGCTTCGCCGAGGGGACGCCGTCCCGCAGGTCAAAGATGTGCACGGCGCCCGAGTCGCAGGCAATCAGCAGGCTCTGGGGGTTGAGGACGTGCATGAGTGTCGGAGCGTCGGTCTGCTTGTTCGAAGAGGGGACGACGGCCTTGGAGATGACCTTGCCGGTCTCGGGGAGAAGTGCTTGATCAAGCCATCGGTGCCGGCGGAGTAGAGGGCTGACGAGTCCTCGAGGTTAGCCGTGGCTCTCGGCAGCGGTTGCTGCGCGTCGCAAGACTACTCACCAGATCCATCGTGGTTGTAGGCCAGGGCTCTGCAGCTTCCCTTGTGCCGCCTGGTGCGCCAGACGCTGTCAATGGTTCCCCGGCCGTTCGATGCGATGCTGGTATCGGCGTCCCCCGAAGCATCCGAGGTGTCCTCGACGGGAGGGGCAGGCGGAAGGTTTCGACATGACCGGTGGACAGCCCAACGGTCAATAGCGGCTCGGTGGGATGGAGGACTTGAGTAAAGACCTCGGCGGACAGAGGCAGGGTGCAGAGGTTCTCGAACATGGTTGCTGCACCAATCAGGTTCCCTAACTCTTGGAATGGAAGGCTAAAGAGTACTGAATTGTTGGACTACCAAAAAAGAAAGGTGTCTAGGGGATTCCAATCGAAGCTGGCTAGGAAGCAGTCGGGACAGAAACTGACCGAAGCCAGTTGGAAGCCGGCCGTGGAGGAAATTAATTTTTAAGGTGAGCAGCTCACCGAGGTGTGGATGCCCCACCCGAGCTCTCACCGAGCGGCGTGGTTAGGTACCAAGGTACCCGTCCCAGGTGAGCACGCGAGGAAGAACTGGGAAGGGCCCGGGTCAGATGTTTTGGAAGATGCAAACACGGCTCGGGAGCCAGATCTAGAAACATCAGAGCGTGGGATGACCCAGATGTTTTCACAAAGACGACTGAGCCAGAAAACCACAATGTCTCCTCTCGAATTGGCCAATAAACGCTGTCTAGCTACCCAATGCTGATGCGCAGTTTGTTTAGTACCTTGGACGATTCGTACAAAGAACAGAGTAGTCGCCGTGTAAGTCGCGAACGCGCACAATGTGCCTAGTACGGTGTATTGCCCATTCAATAACTCGGTCGAAGCTTCGACACACCGAGCCAGCTATTCACAACGTCACGCTTTTGCCTCGGGCGAACTCATTCATGGCTTTCCAGGTCTCTCGCTTGTTTCTCTGCGTTAGGTTCCTGACTGTACGGTATCGTGGGTATCTCGTTTTCGGAACATGGTTCTGTAGGATCGGCGCATCTTATTGGCAAAGACGATACGTACCGCACCTGTGCGACGAGGGCTGCAAAAGGGAGGAAGGAGATACCGTACACTAGGGAGGCACGGTGCGGAGGAAAGGAAAGAGCTTACCTTAAGGCTCAAGGTTAATTGGTGCGGGGTTCTTCCTTCCCCGTGCCAACAGCTTCCTGTTTGGTGCGCACTAGTCAGCCAGTGTTGGCTGTCCGACGTCGCATTGCAGCGCCATTGCAGGGCTGTTGCAGACCGGGCAGGCACATACCAAGGCGCATCTACACTGCTGAGAGAGCTCCCGCCACAGCGGGGTTGCTGCACCGAGACGATCCCGGGCGCAAAGAGAAAGTTGTTGGTTGAGGAAACATGCGACGTTCGGCATCTGATTCACTGGATTTCCGGTCCCGAGTTCACCGAATCGACCGCGTCTCCCACCATTTCCCCGTTTCGCCGTTTCGCGTCGTCTCGGCCTCTTCGCTCTCTTCTTTTACAGTCACCTCGTCGACTGTCCTCGTTTGAACAAGGCTAGACTCCTGCTCTCCGCCGTCGCGACTCCCGAACGCCCTCCGCAGGAGCCCTTCCTCCCTTCCTCTCCCGCCTCCAACGTCGACACACCATGAAGCTGCTTCCCGTGGCCTTGGGCGGTCTGGTAACCCTTCTGCAGTCCGCCGCCATGGCCTCTGCCCAAGAGTTTGCCGAGCGATCGGGATCCGGCCTCAAATGCGTCATGTATCTTACTGGGTATGTCTTGTTGCGCTGGCATCGGCACTATCCGTATCCTTGCCATGCCCTACCATCACCTTACTGACGCTCCGTAGACAGCATCCCAACGTCCCCTCCAAGGAGCTTGTGTCTCACATCACCCACGTGGAGCTGGCCTTCATGAACTCGGACACCTTCAATAAGGACGTCGCTGAGTGGCCCCTCTTCACCACCGTCGACAAGGTCCGCACCCAGTTCATGCCTGGCACCAAGGTCATGGTCGCCATCGGCGGCTGGGGCGACACCAAAGGCTTCGACACGGCCGCCCGCACCCCGGAGTCGCGCAAGAAGTGGGCCCAGAACGTCGCCGATATGGTTAAGGCTACCGGCGCTGATGGTAGGACGACTCTGAGCAAACAGCGCAGAAATGGAGATGTTGCTGATATATCACAGGCATCGATATGGACTGGGAGTACCCCGCGTAAGCGCCCACAAGACACAACAGTCATGCATACGGATTTCCGCTGACAGATGGTCCAGTGGCAATGGCGAGGACTACAAGGTCATCACCAACGAGGAAAAGAAGTGGGAGATGGAGGGCTACCCCCTGCTGCTGGAGGAGGTCCGCAAGCAGCTCCCCGAGGATAAGCTCATATCCGCCGCGACGCCCGGCCTCGAACGCGACATGATTGCCTTTACCAAGGAGACGGTCCCACGCATCGTGCGCAACCTCGACTTCGTCAACGTCATGACGTACGACATGATGAACCGCCGAGACAACGTCACGAAGCACCACACGGGCATGGAGTTGTCGAGAACCGCCGTTAGAAACTACATGGACAGAGGCGTTCCGGCTCACAAGATCAACCTCGGCTTCGCCTTCTACACCAAGTGGTTCAAGACCACTGATTGTCCCGAGGACAAGGAGGTCGGATGCCCAACGCCTCTGATGGAGGACCCTGTAACCGGCGGGGACCTGGGCCAGACGGGAGGCTTCAGCTGGAACGACGGCATTCCGGACGACGTGAAGGCCTCTTTTGAGAGGGCCCAAAAGGACGGCAAGTATGACAAGGAGGGCGGTGGCTACTACTACCTTGACAGGGCCGAGAAGCGGTTCTGGACATACGACACCCCCGATGCCATCCTCCGCAAGTTCCCCGCCATTGTCGACGACGAGAGGCTCGGCGGAGTCTTTGCCTGGGGCCTGGGTGAGGACGGACCCGAGTACAACAACCTCAAGGCCGTCAACGAAGGGTTGGCAGAGCGCAAGGGCAGAGGTGGTGGTGGCGGTGGTGGCCCTTGGGGCCCTTGGGGTCCCTGGGGTCCTGGCCCTCATGAGGCCGACGAGCTGTAGGTGAGCCCCTGGGCAGAGCCAAGAAAGCTTTGCCATTTCTCCTTGGGTGAAACATGAATAATCGACTCACTGTCGGGTTGCGCCTAGTGTCAACCGTGCACCGTCGCACGTGGACTGAAGGGTTGAGAGGGATGATAAGTTGACAAGTTGGCAGAAGATGGAGGATGTGGAGCCGTCATGGCATAGAAAGATGACTGTGACGTGGATATGTTTAAGCTCAATTCGATATTCAAGTTGCATATCGCTTCTTCCCTTTGCGTGGTGATCGGCTCCAGGGATTTAGGTCAAGGCTTCGCGCCAGGATCGCCTCGGCGGCCTTCAATCTGTTGGCACTGTCTGTGCTCCGGCTCATGACTTGGCATGTCGTGGTGGGCAAGAGACCATCGTAGCTCAGACGTTGACAGCTCGACCATGTGGTGCCGAGGCGAGACACTAGAGATGTGGTGGCTTCCGCCGAGCCTGGATTCTGCAGGTTTTATGAAGTGTGACCTGACCACGGACTTGCGCCATCGCCCTGCAACTAATGCACACTTTGTCGGGCAAAGACGTAGATGCTAGGCGCAGTGCTAGCTAGCTTGATCCATAGGGCGGCATCCAAGGACACTAGCGCAGGCTCGACGAACCTACTCGTCGCGAAGCCGTTGTCGTCCTTGTCCCAACGTCGGTCTTGATTCACCATCAGGGCGTGCTCCGCAGCAGCAGCATCAGGCGTGTTTGCCTGCGCGGTTGCCCCTCGATCCCATCAGCCCAGTCGTGTCGAGATGCCTTGGTGCGATCTCATCCGGCTGGAATGATACGCGCTTGCGTCATGCGGAATGATGGACGCCACCATAGGTCCGGACAAGAGGGCCCGGCGTCGGCCGTCGCTGGCGTTGCGGTCCAGACCCACAATCGAGAATGGAACACGCTCGGCGGGGTGATGCGGTGGGGGCGAGGGACGGGGCACGACAAGACCTCAGGGCTCCTCAGGGTTCAACAGGACACCCCCCTCCTCGTCACAGGAAGGGTCTTGGACGAGACGACGTTGCTTCGAGACGACGACTCGGGAAGAGAGAGGCGGAAACCCAAAAAGGAAAGACGCGTACAAAGGCCGGCTTAGGCGAGGGCTGAGTAGGACGGGGGATAGTGCGGAAATGGAATGAAACGAAAAATCGCAAGAGATGGGGGCTGGTTGACTGAACGAGAACGTTTTCGAGCATGACGGGATGCAGGCGGCGATGGGGCGGCGATGGGCAAACTTGGCGGTCTGCGACGAAGTTGGGCACACGTCATCTGGGTTTTCCGCGATTCCCGGTCGCTTTGCATTGGACCCTTGACCGTCCCAGAGGGCGACAGACGACGGTTGTACATACGCATCCATGCAGCCTCCACGTCCCAAGTCTTGGTGTTGGGTGCCGGAGCCGAGACGGGGCGTGGGACCCACTGTTTGCCGGCGCTGGGCCCGCCTCATTCTTGCAAATGCCCTTTTTTTCCTTCTTTTTTTCTTGCTCCGTCTGTCGACGAGTTGTGTGTTGCCAGCGCCGGTAGTTGGGCGGCTGGGACGCAGCATGCACTGTATTATTATGCGGATGGGTGTTGATGCATGGGCCCGTCATCCATGCCTTTGCATACGGGCCAAGAATGCAGGGTCGCGAAAGAGGTGCGGTGAAGGATTGGATGCCAGTGGCTGGTTTGGGTCGAGTGTATTGAGTGTGGACGACAGAGGCCAATGGCTGACCGCGGTGGCACGTATTGGGCGCTGAGGCGTATGAGTGAAAGTGTCAAAGTGTGTGTGTGCCAGTACAGGCCTCGAGAGTGATTGTTTCACCGCAATGTCTCTGAGGACGAGTTGGGTCGAGCTGGGGAATCTTGAGCTGTCATCCCAGTCGGACAGGTACATGGCACGTCGAGAGCGAGTAGTTCGCAGAGGCTGATGCAGCCATTTCTTGGGGGTCCTCCCAGGTAATAATGTCCTGGGGTAACGATGAAGTCGGCATATCATCAAGAGAGTCCTGGGCCTACATAGTAGGGGTATGGCTTCTGTTGAGGCGGGGTTGTTGACACCCAACGTCCGTTGGCTTTCCGCCCAGGTTGCGTCGGCCAGCAACGGCGTCATGGTCGACGAGACACTCTAAAAATCCGCAAATCCCCTTCGTTTGATCGCTGGGACGAGGACTGGAATGACAATACAGATGATGGAAGATGCGAGGTGCCTCTGGCGTGCGAAGAAGGCGGCGCTTACCTAAGTCGGGAACCAAGAGAAGCGGGGCAGCCAAAGCACCTAGGTACCCAAGTACCTAGGCACGTACCTAGTACAGTATCTACCTTACAGTCCACGAGCAAAAGAATGCCATAGTACATGGCTCAGTGGATCTTGAAGCCTTGAAGAGTCACACGCCACGCCGAGTGGTCTGGAGTGGCTGAAGATTGGCGGCAACTCTGCCGCTAGCGCGTCGTCTCATTGGCCCAGATCCCTGTCTGCCCTGGCCCGGAGCCATCGCCAATGAGGTCATACCCCGGCAGGCGACCCTGTGCAAGCTGGACACCACGTCATTTTCTGCTGCGCGGTGACCCCCAGCCTCGAAGCCATTACGCATCGCCAATTCGCACTCAACCACTCATTGCATGCTCTGGAGAATGTGATGCGACGCGCCGGGCAGGTAGCGTGCGTACCAAGCGGCGCGCAGAATACATACGTGGAGAGAAAGAGGGAACCTTAGCTGTACCGACCCGCTTGTCCACCCATACGGTAGGACGCCATGCATCAAGGAGGACTGTCGAGGTAGCCCCAGGTACCGCCAAAGAAAAAAAAGACTCTTTCCATCCTTACCTTTGGGCCGTGCTTCCTTCTTTTTTTCTTTTTTTTTTCTCTTCCTTTCCGACGTTGGCATGAAAGCATCTCTCTCTGCGACCTGCCTAGGCACTACGCCCATCTGCCATTTGCCCATCTGACGCCATTTGCCAAACAAGAAACTGGTCTTGCGCCCCCGTGAATCACTCGCCCACTACTTATTCAACCTGGCCGCCTCTTTCCATATCTGCCTCCCTCCTTCTCCTCTCCCATCACTTACATCACTCAGTAACTGCCACTGCCAGCCACTTCCTATCACCTCCTCATCAACCCCACGCCACACCCACCGCCTAACAACTCCCTGAATCAACCACACAAACCAACATCATGGTTGCCCTCGTCCCTATCGCCCACATCGTGGCGGCCGTCTTCTCCATCATCGAGCTTGGTCTGAGCTCCTATGGTAAGATCCCCTTCACATTGCCGCAACAAACTCTTCACACGCTAACCCGTCACAGTTGCGAGCGGCTACAATGGCTACAACGGCTTCAGCGGCTGGTGGTCGCGCTCCCCCGACATTGTCAACTTCATCATCTTCAACTCGGTTTGGTCCCTGTTGGTCCTCGCCTACGTCGGCATCACCCCTCTGTACATGACCCGCCTGTTCCACAAGCTCGTCTCCCTCGCTCTGCTTGTCATCACCACCATCTTCTGGTTCGCTGGCGCCATTGCTCTCGCCGTCTTCGTGGGTGCTCCTCGCTGCGGCGCCAACACCTACTGCGGCTCTGCCCAGGCCGCCGTCGCCTTTGCCTTCTTCATCTGGGCCATCTTTACGTTCCTTGCCGTCCTCGACACCCTCGAGGCTATGCGCTCGCGCGGCCACAGCGCCAAGGCCAACCACACCTACCCCGGTGCCTAAATCGGGACACTGTGCGCCAGAGGAATGAGGACGAAGAATAGGCATGGATATAAGAGCGATTCGATTTGCTAGTTCGACGGCCTTGGGAATGACGTGGAAATACCCCTCGAGTATGAAACGGTGTTAGGGCTTTGTTTTTCGTGTTATGGGAATACCTGGCGTCAGGCGGAGAAGCTGGATTCTTTTCGGTTGGTACCTGGTGTGCTGAGAAGCTACCTTTGATAGTCAGTATTAATACCACTGTTTATTTGACTTTTACTTTTTCGCAAATGGGCCATCATTCGCAAGCTGTTTCAATTATCCTTTGACGTAACATAATGATTGTTGTCCAGACTGGATTGTTGTCTAAGTGCATGTAAGCACTCTGAGGATCTCATCTTGGCTCTGACAATGACTGAAACATGTTGTCACATTTCCCATTTGACCGAGTGTGACGGTCGGGTAGTCGCATAAAGTGTAGAAGTGAACTGTACAAACTTCCGTCTTTTTTACAGTGGATAGAGTATCACACCAGCGAGTAGGCTTGGAGGGTGTGCAATGCAGCAGAGGCTTGCTAGCCGTAGCCCAATCTGTGCCAGGGACGGCCCGTCTCATCGCGACAGGAGTCTGATACAGGAGCTTTCCGGAACACATTTCTGATATGGTCCGGCCTCGGATGTTGCGTTTCAAACTTGAAAATGGCACTGTCGGTATACACACGTTCAGGTGTTTGCGCGGGCAGGCTACAGCAGCAAGAAACCTGCATCTCAAAGTTAAAGGCTTATATCCGCCGAAGCAGGTAGAAAGGCGGCCCACTGTGCAGTGGTTCTGTCTCTGGATGTGTGGAACGAATAGAACGCCATCAACCTATGCGTCTCACGTAGTTGGACCTGGGCTGACGGGGAATTGGAGGAACATTACGCTCCCCGACCTCACCTCGCCGTTTGGGGAGCTCTTTCGATTGACCTACTGGCCACCAGATATGCGTATTGGTGAAAACCCCACGGCGAGCATGCGGGCCATCATGGACTGCGATGATGCCGTTGCCTATTTCTATGTTTCGCAGGCCTCAACCCCAGGCGAGTGCTAGCCAGACATACCAATGAACCTGTTGGAGGATATCATACCACTACTGACTCGCGGGGCTGATATGAGAGTCTTGGCGGGCATCCGCTTTGTCTGCGGCGCTGCAGTTGGTTTAAAATTGTAAGGGTCGATCCGTCCTTGGAGCCGGAGACGCCGGGCCCGCTGGCCGGCTCGGAGGACCTGGCAGCCGCCGAGGGGCGGCCACCGGGAGGGCTTCTACTTGCCGTGTCAAGAGAACGGGGCCCGAGGCGCAAGAGGGAAGGGAGAAGGAAACAATAAACGGAAGAAAGATCGGTCTGGTCCGTCGAGCACGTGCGTCGGATGCAACCAAGCAAAGAGTCGCGATGCATGGCAGGAAGGAACGCGTGGGTGGCCCAGGGCGCGGAAAGTGACTGACTGACTGACTGACTGACATCAACACCACCTTCCCTATCAGTTGAGCTGTGCTCGAAGCTCGGGACCGTCAATTGGCAAATCAGGAGACGCTCCGACGGCACGCAGCTCTACTCCGCAGAACGGGCGGGACCGCCAAGGCCCGCCAAGGCCCGCTAGCCGATACGTATCGCCGGTGGATCCTAACTCCCCAGCGAGAAATTTACTTTAATTGGGAAACAAAGTTGCGATAAGTGGGGACAGGGCGGGAGGAGCTCCGCATCATCGTTGGACTGAACCCCACGCTCCCAATCGTTCGTTTGCTCGGTTTTTTTTTTTGCATGTTATTCTGGCCGTCACCGATCCCGTTCATCCATCTATTCTTCAATGCGTCCGTACTCGATGGCCGACCCAACACGAGGTCCTTTGGGATTCCCATCCCTACATGGCGTCCAATATCCCCTCCCCTGTCCTCCCAGAGTTGTTGACTTGCTTCAAATGCAACCCAGCACCAACAACACGTGCTGCCAACTTGCGCATTCTACGGCCCGTCGTCCGTTGCCCACTGTCGCTCTCACTTGTGCCCGTCCGCCCCAGCCCGGCGATTCCAACCTTTCATGCCCGTCTTCACATAGCCAGGGGGTTAGAGCACGGCCATGCCGAATACAAGCATACTGCCCGAAGCCGCCCTGGGGGATCGTCCAATCTGAGTCCGTCTGCGAATTTGCTCAACACCATCCCGCTAGACCAGCTACACATCGGTTATCTCAAGTTACGTATTCCATACTGGGGCTCCCAGAGCTACTGCAGCTGGTGGTAATCTTGGCGAAACAAAACCACCTTGGTTCCCGCGGAGAGCTACATAAGATAAGGAGCCCTCGGCCTGTCTCTTCTTGTGCTGCCAGCCTTCCGTTCTCTGCTCCTCTAGCCTCATCTCCAGCTCCAGCTCCTGCACCCCTCGGTCCTCCCCCTTCTTTCGGCGACTCCTTCGCTGATCGCCGCGTCCCTTCGTTGCGCGACCATTGCCTGCTCTCCCGTTGACCATCAGCCACCCTCTGGCCGCCAACATGCACTTCAACTCTGTCGTTGTCTCTGGCCTCGTGGCCGCCGCCGCGCAGCAGGCCGGTGCATCGCCGTGCCCCAAGCCGCCGACGACGTACAAGCCCATCACCAGCATCCAGTTGGGCCCCAGACCCTACTGGCTGGTCGACGACATGGACGAGGGCCCTCTCAAGGACAAGCTGCAGTCGTGCTCTGAGCAGCCCATCAAGCCCACCAAGTGGAGCATTGGTCACCGTGGCGGCGGTACCATGTTGATCCCCGAGGAGTCGGTCGAGTCCAACCTCGCCGGTGCCCGCATGGGTGCTGGTATTCTCGAGTGCGACGTCGCCTTCACCAAGGACCGCGAGCTCGTCTGCCGTCACTCGCAGTGCGACCTGCACACGACGACCAACATCGTTGCCATCCCCGAGCTCAACGCCAAGTGCACCACCCCCTTCAAGCCGGCCGCCAACGGCACCGCGGCCACCGCCAAGTGCTGTACTTCGGACATCACCGTGGCCGAGTACAAGACGCTCTGCAGCAAGATGGACGGCTTCAACGCCTCCGCCACCAACCCCCAGGACTTCTTGCTCGGCACCCCGAGATACCGCACCGACCTGTACTCCACCTGCGGCACCGTCATGACCCTCAAGGAGCACATCGCCATGACCGACGACCTGGGCCTGCAGTTCACCCCCGAGCTCAAGCTCCCCGAGGTCGAGATGCCTTTCGAAGGCGACTACACCCAGGAGAAGTACGCCCAGCAGCTCATCGACACGTACAAGGAGGCCGGCATCGCCCCGAGCGCGTCTGGACACAGTCCTTCCACTACCCCGACGTCCTCTACTGGCTCAAGGCCGAGCCCGAGTTCGGCAAGCAGGCCGTCCTCCTCGACGAGAGCGGCGACACGCCCGAGACCTTCCCCCTCGCCGTTGCCAACCTGACCGAGTACGCCGCCGCCGGCGTCAAGATCATGGCGCCCCCTCTGTACTACCTCGTCGCCGTCGAGGACGGCGAGATCGTTCCCAGCAGCTACGCCATCAAGGCCAAGGAGCTGGGTTTCAAGATCGTCTCGTGGTCCCTCGAGCGCTCCGGCTTCCTGGGCGATGGCACCAAGGGTGGATACTACTACACCTCCATCGCCAACGTCACCAACAACGACGGCGACGTCTACAACCTGCTCAATGTCCTGGCCCAGGATGTCGGTGTTTTGGGCGTCTTCTCCGACTGGAGTGCCACCGTCACCTACTACGCCAACTGCTTTGGTCTGTTCTAAGTGGTTGGAGGGTTCGTGCTAGAGGATAATAAAAGAAGATAATGACCACGGCCATGATGACGGATGATGATCAATGTGGACGTCGACTTAAATACAGTATATAGATATGTATGGTAAAATAATGTTATAAACATAAACCTGGGCATTCGTCTCGAAACGAGACGACCCGAAGATTATTCACAGCAACCCATCTCCTGTTCGTTGCGTGACCGTAGAACCCTGGAGCCGGTCCACGACATACTCAATTGCTTAGTGGCCCGTTCAACACCATGAGCGGCCAGTCAGTATCGCAGGACTTGATTGTGTCTTCCGCTGGAACAAGCCCATGATCAAAGACAACGTTACAAGTTACCTAGATCTTCGCCATTTGTTTGCGAGCGTGTAAGCAGCCGATTTGCTTGGCTGCCATGCTATAGTCTACGGTCTGGAAGATGGCTCGATTGTCGTCTGAGCATCAATACTGTTGACCGACCGGGAGAAGAAGATTGTCAACAGTTGTCATACTAATCAAGGGGACATACAAAGCGATGACAAGACAGAATGCCAAGCAACGACGAGTTCCCGCGGGGGAAAGTCGCCATGCCAGCCCCTGGAGTGAACACAAAGAGGACGTCGGCAAGGTGGTGGTCATTGATTTGACTTCAAGTTCAGGATTGTACTATATTGTTAGTCTTGCTCTAACGTGATTATTACTAATCAGCTGCTCAGGCTGGCCTACTTTGGTGCAAACCAAACATTTGTCGAAGTAGCCCATTCGGCCCCGTGTGTAAGTTGATTTCACAGAGGCCTTAACCTAGGAGCCACATCGTTGACGGGTCGGTGACTGATATACTTAATTTTCTGATCATACGAATAGGAGCCCGTTAGTTTGGGTTCTTCGTTGCAGCACATTGGACTTGTTTGTGGATGTTGTTGACCTGTTCACTGGCTGGAGTCTCTCGTCCCGCACAGATCCCATAGTCTACACCGAGCCCACCGGTCGGTGAGTCAGGCCTGGTCTCGAATTTGGTACCCCGCCATCAGCGCAACCCCGCCATCGACCGACAATTCTTCTCCTCCAACCGCCCGCCACCAAAGAAAAAGTTTTTCCTGCCCAAAGTCGCGCGGCCATGACAGAACTCTCCACGGCGCCTGTCCTCTCGACCCCGGCCGAGCACACGTTTGAAGACCCGACGCCGCCGCCGCCGCCGCCGCCGACCGAGTCGCGCACCGAAGATGAGCTCGCCTCCGTCTACGAGATCGAGCGCACGGCGCGCGAGATCAAGGAGGGCGGCTGGACCCGCGTGGCCCTGCAGTTCCCGGACTCGATGCTGCGCGACGCCTCATGGGTCGCCGAGGCGCTGACGACGGCGTTGGGGGGCACCGACAGCCACAGAGTCTACATCCTCGCCGACACGTCCTACAGCGCCTGCTGCGTCGACGAGATCGCCGCCGAGCACGCCGACGCCCAGGTGGTCGTGCACTACGGCCGCTCGTGCCTGTCGCCCACGTCGAGGCTACCCGTCATCTACGTCTTCACGCGACACTCCCTCGACGTCGACCAGGCCGTCGAGGCCTTCCGGAAAGAGTTCCCCGCCACGGACAAGAAGGTCGTCGTGATGGCCGACGTGACGTACCAAGACCACGTCGTTCCGCTGACGTCCAAGTTGCGGGCGGCCGGGTACACGGCGCTGCTGCACACCGAAGTGGTCCACGACCCCGCCGGCACGATCCCGAACCGCACACTCGTCGACTCGTCCTCCGGCGAGGCCCCCGAGACCGACCTCTCCCAATACTACCTCTTCCACGTCTCGGCGCCGCCGCCGGCGCTGCTCCTCGCCCTGCAGACCCGCATGGCGTCCCTGCACGTGCTCTCGACGCCGAGCCTGTCGACCGACGACCCGACGAGGACAACCAACGCGCTGCTGCGCCGGCGGTTCGCGCGGGTCCTGACGCTCGCGGCGGCCGGCGTCGTGGGCATCCTGGTCAACACGCTCTCCGTGTCCAACTACCTGGGCAGCATCGAGCTCCTGCGGCGGCGCATCGCCGAGGCCGGCAAGAAGAGCTACACGGTGGTGGTGGGCAAGCTCAACGCCGCCAAGCTGGCCAACTTTGCCGAGGTCGACGGCTGGGTCGTCGTCGGGTGCTGGGAGAGCGGGCTCGTCGAGGAGGACGCCGGCTTCTTCAAGCCCGTCATTACCCCCTTTGAGATGGAGGTGGCGCTCAAGCCCGAGAGTGAGCGCGTGTGGGGCCTCGAGTGGTGGGGCGGCATCGAGAAGATGGACCACGCCGCCGCCGCCGCCGCCGGCGGACAAGAGGACGAGGAGCTCGACGACGACGAGTCGGCGCCGCCCGAGTACGACCTGCGCACGGGCAAGCTCGTGGCCAGCCGGCCGATGAGGATGCCCGTACGGTCGGCCAACGGCGACCCCAAGACCGGCAGCGGCGGGAAGGAAGAGGCGAGCGGCGGCGCGGCGGCGGGGCAGTCGGCGCTGGTGCGGCGGGAGGTCGGCGAAGTGGCCACCATCAACGGCGTGCTGAGCCCCGGCGCCGAGTACCTGCGGTCGCAGAGGACATGGCAGGGTCTCGGGACGGACTACGACGAGGAGAGCAGCACCGTCGTCGAGGAGGGCCGGAGCGGCGTCGCGCGCGGGTACACGGTGGCGAGGACGACGGCAGGGCATAGCAAGCATCGGGGTCTGGATACCAAAAATTGGCGTGAGGGATGCTTTGCACCGGGATAGACGGGAGAAAAAAAGACTTGGACGATACCACATTCATAATTGTGTCCATTTCCTGTTCCTAAGAGAGGCTTCGTGTATAGCGACGTTCTTTGGTCGGCCCAGCCGAGCGGCGCATCACCAAAAACGAGAAAACCTTGTGGGACATTGGTTTACGACGAAACGGGCAACACGTATAAAAGTATGTGTATATATATCACAGATATCTTCTGAATCGACGTCGTTAGATTCGTCATCATTAAAGTAGTATTCCTCCAGATACACGCGCCGGGTTGCCGTAACAACAGAAACCCTCCTATCCTTTCCTTTCCCTTCATTGCCTTCCGGAACGATTCTTGTCTTCCTCCCAGTCTGTATCGTGTCATTGCGTGGTATCTTTCTCATTCGTCTTTTTTGTCGTGGGGTTATTCATCTCCTTTTCCAAATCACAAAGTCGCCTCCCTCCAGCGGATACACCGCATCATTGGCCGTACCGCGGGCCTCAGACGTAGACGCGGCGGTGCGAGTGGGAGCTGCGGCGGCTGCGAGAGCGGTGGCTGTGGCTGTGGCTGTGGGAGCGGTGGCGGCGGTGACGACCGTGGTGGTAGGACTTGCGCTCGTAGCTCGAGGAGAGGCGGTCGCCGTGCATCCAGGCGAGGCCGGCGGTGAAGAAGAAGAGGATGGTGTTGATGATGCCAAAGACCCACGAGGCCTTGAGCATGGCGCAGGGCTTGTTGGTGAAGAAGCTGAAGCTGGGGCCCGAGATGGTGATGAGGCCGGGGAAGTTGGCGGACCATCTGCCGTCGCGAGCGAGGTTGGTGCAGTCGACGTGATTGATGCCGCGCAGGTACCAGACGCCGGCGATGAAGGCGCCGACGAAGCCGAGGTCGATGACGGCGACGAAGAGGGCGTTTGTGCTGCTGCGGTGGTAGCTGAAGAGGGTGAAGATGGCCCAGGCGAGGGCGAGGACGGAGACGATGAAGAGGACGAGGATCGAGTCGGGCACAATGACGTTGCGCTTGACGAAGCCGTCGACGAACCAGGCGAGCATGCCCATCGTCGGGATCTGGGTCGTGTTAGTCGGGGTCTTGAGTCTTTGGCCTTGCGCGCCGAGGAGAGGTGGTGGTGACAGAAAGCGAAGAAAAGGGAGCTTACCAAGGTGACGATTTGCAGGAAGCGGTTCGCCGCGAACAAGACGGCGAACAACATGGTGGGCGAAGGGGTTAGCCTAGACGGCGGCGCGCGTTGCTATGTTTGTGTGTAGTGTGTATATGTGAATGCGACAAATGCGACAGACAGTACGCGCCGGTGTTGCGCGCTTTTGCGACGGCGATGTTGTTTGCCAGAGACGAGTGCAAGATGAAGAGCGGGCGTGTAAGGATGGACGGTGCTGCTGCGTGAGACAGGCGGGCGAGACAAGTGGCCGAGGGACAGAAGAAGAGGGCGACTATTGACTTTTTTCTCTTTTGTAAAAAGACAGACAGAGCTTCAGACGAACGGGCGGGTGGTTGGGATGGGGAGGGTAGTTAAATAAACAGACAGGTACGAGGTGGTGTGTGTGAGTGAGTGCGTGAGTGAGTGAGTGAGTGAGTGCCCCGAGGCAGAAACAGAACCAATGCAGGTCGGGTGTTTGGCCCCCCCTCCTCCCCGGGTCAGCAAGTCATGACAAGCTGGGTATGGGTAGCAAAAAAGCAAGGCAAGGCAAGGTCGGTCGTCGAGTCCAAGTCCAGGTCCAGGTCCAGGACAAGGTGCAGAGTGCAAGGTGCGATTGGGCGGCGCGCGAAGATGATGGGGTCAACTGGGCTTAGATTCCGTCGTCTCCCAAATGAAGGTGGTTGGGGCTGGATCGCAGTCATGGGCTGGGTGGTGAAGCGAAGCGAGGAGATGCAGCGTCGCATTTGACCCAGGGACGACGCTCTCGTCGAACATGGGCGGGCTACAACTACAACAGCCTCGACTCAGTGCAGCGCTGCAAGATGCGACCCTGGGGATGGTGGCATCGACGGGAAAGGGAAAATAGCGTAGCGAGACAGAAGCCAAAAAAAAGAGGGTGGCAGGGGTGGTTCCCAGTTTTCTGGTCTTGCTCTCATCTCTTAGTCTCGCTCACTCTCTCGGGGCTGCCATGCCATGCCATGCCATGGGTGGGAGGAACAATGGGGGAGGACCTCACCTCACCGCACCCTTCCACTTGAGCTCGGTGATGACATGGCAGGATCCTGGCAAGACGGGACGGCCTAGAAGAGACAGGAACGGGGATGAAGACAAGACAGGAAGCAAGCAAGCAAGCACGAAAAGCAGGCGCGAGAACGGATGCCGTTGCCGACGGTTGGCTACGTATCTCTGTCCGGGTATTCACCCGCCATAGGTACCTACCATGTAATGTACAGGTAAGAAAGAGCGTGTGAGTGAGGAAGGAGAGAGAGAGCTTCTTCCCTGTTGAGGCCCGTCTACGCAGCGCAGCGCTGCGCAGCTCGGTGCAGCGGTTCCTGTCTGGCGCCCTTCTGCATGGCACACGGCCTTTGCCTGACGGCTGTCTTGTCTGGTCTGACGTTTGGGTCACCTCGGAAAATGACCAGGATCAGGCGCAGCCATTGGCGGTTCAAATACATCTACTATGTACATAGTGGTATCCATCGAGAAGACCAACAAAAACCCTCGAGCAAACAGGCGTCAAACAATGGCACAGACCAACCTCGCCTGAGGGAAAGCAAGGCAAGGCAAGCATGTCGCAGAGCGGGAGCCCGAGAGCGCGGAGGAAAAAAAGACTAGGAAGAGAGGCCCGCTTTCCCTCTTTCTTCCTTTCTCTCTCTTGTCTATGAGTTGTCTCTGAGTCTCTCGCAATCAATGGAAAACATAAAAGGGCCGTCCCTGCGCGCCGGTTGCTATGACGTCGGCGATCGGCACTCGTTTTCTCTTTTCTGGCACCCACCCTATCCATCCACCAACTACAGGTATGTACCTGTATGGCACCTTCTGCTATGGATGTAATCACTGTACATATGTACGATGAACGTACATTCCACTGGACAAGGCAGAGACAGAGACGCCACCACAACCTCGGGCTCTTCACTCTCTCTGCCTGCAATTGCCGTTGGTAGCAGAACATAGACCCTACGCAGTCCTACGCAGTCCTACGCAGTCCTGCGCAGTACACACCTGTACGTGCATTGACGCGCTCGTGGTCGTCAACGTGTGTCTGTCCTCTACCGAACAGAGGGTGCTCGTCATCTTACAGTTGAAGGCTTGCCTTTGCAGAAGTGGGATGTACCTACAGATCCAGCGCCCGGACGATGCGCTCATCATCGCCCGTCTACGGTACAGGTAGACGCCTGCCTTGTCCATCCTGCCAATCCCGTCAATCCGGGGAGACCATGTCGTTTCAGTCATCTGCGCCCTTCCTTCTTCTCTGCTTCTTCTGCTTCTTTGCTGTGTTGTACCTCTGTCGAGTCGGTAATTCGATCGAAACATAGTACGTACTCATTATATATATATATATATATATTTTAGCTACGAGTCCAACTGTCGGCGATCCACAGAAACAACACGTCAAAGGGGAGGAGTCATCTCGATGCTTGTAGGTAGTGTCGAACGAAGAAGAGAATCCATGCTTTCCTGCTGTTTCCTGTGCCGTTTCAGGGTCTCTCCTGGCATTGGACGCTGGCAGGGTGCCTTTACACAGTCACCCTGCTGACAACCAGATACAGTCGCGAATTAGGTAGGTACTTGCCCGGTCTCCCGTTACCCAGCCAGCAGATCCTAGCCAGACCGAAAAGAAAACGGCAACAGCCAGCTCACAAGCAATGGTGGGGCACCAACTTCCCGGCCAGCCAATGCTGGGCCTTCCCACTGCACCATCCTCCAACAAAATACATAGTGTAGTACTACTATGTATGCTGTGAATAATCGGGAAACTACCATGGCACGTACTATGTATGGTACTAGGTGTGAGCTAAAACCGGCGGGGCTGGTCACGATCTCCTTCTTTCCCTTCTTTCCATTCCCCTCACATCGTAGTGTTTGTGTCCGTCCCTCTCTCTCCCTCGCCCATCCTTCCAAGCCCAGCGACGACGTGGAAGTGCCTTCCTCGGCCGTCGTGAAACAAATTCAGGATAGGTACGGAGTACCTGTAAACAAAACAAGTGGGGACCGATGAGGTGGCTGGTGCACAATGGCCGGCCTGGACCCGACTGCGGACTGCGATCCCCTGACTCGCTCAGCTCGAGTCCCCACCACGAACCTCCAGGTCCCCTTCCCATCCACCTGACTCCACATCGCCGGCCGCGGCTGCCAAACGGCGGCGGCCCACGTGGAGACTACCAAGACGAGGGAAACCGGCCCTTCTCCCGTCCCCTCCCATCTTCGACACCGCTTTCCGACCGATGCCGCTTTTAGGAATCGTCGTGACCATCCCCCGAGCCGCCGGGAGCCGCTCTGCGCAAATCGTCGGCCGAGTGGGCCACGTCACCGAGCTCGCCTCTGCTTCCCCCCGCGGGCGTGCGAGTCCGTCCTCGTCATGTGGACGTTGGCTCGCCGGGCAGTAATCCTCCAGTTTTCATTCACGGCTGCGACGGGCGCAATGAGTCACTCTCGAATGCAATGCAATGCTGTTTTCGAATGCCAGACTGTTTTATGTAACCGCTCCTATGAGACGCCCTCCATCGAACCGATGCCTGCCTCATCATATCTTGTCGCCGGTAAAGACGGGACGTCCGACACCCCGACTCGTACACGCCTTCTCTTTAGTCACGGGCCAAAAGGTGCAGAGTTGCTGGGTATCTCTCTAGATCAGTACAGCCATGTCCAAAACTTTTGATGTCTGTGGCGACAAAACAAAGAACCCCTCTTCATCCCAGCAGTAAATCGACAAAAGAAAACCCATGTCCCCCCGTCCCCCCCCCCCCCTCCGTCCGATATCCCGCTTGCTGTGATCCCATATCGCTTCGTGCCCTCATCTTTCTTGATCGTCCGTGGCCACGGCCCGGCCCCATGCGTGATCTAAACGTGGTCCTGTCGTCCCGTCATGTATTATAGGCGCACTCTGTTGTCTTTCTCTTCCTCTCTCTCTCTCTCCGTCTCCCACCTACACGTTCCATCCGAGCTCCGATCCCGGCCGTCTCACGGCTCGTGGTCGTCAATTACATCCAGGTCAAAGTCGCGGATCCGCGGCGCCACGTTGTCCGTCTCGGACCCCTCCCGCGCTCGCCGGCCGTGTCCGCCGCTGCTCCGCGTGCTCCGCCTCTCCACGAGGTCGTCGAGCGCGAGGAACGCCCCCGACCCCATGATGTTGCCCGGTAGAGGCAGCGACTGGTCGTGCGGGTGCGACGAGCCGGACCGCGCGTACCCGCCGTGGGAGCTGCCCGCGTCGTTGTGCGCGCCAAACGTCGCGGCGCTGCGCATGCTGCCCGGCCCGCCGCCCAGCCCCTTGGCGTTGTCCCGCGACTGCGCCCGCTTCGTCGTCGTCGTGCCGGCAGCCCCCGCGCGGCTCGACGCCGGCGTGCGCACGCTGCTGGCCGTGTCGCTCTCGCTGACGACGCTGTACCCCGACCCAAAGGGCGGCGCGGACCCCGCCGAGTGGACGGAGCGGGTGCCGGGCGTCTGGTACCCCGAGCCCCGCGAGGCCGTCGACGGCGGGCCCCGCGGGTAGGCGAACGGCCGCGCGTGGGCTTGCACGGGGCTGTTACTGCCCGACCCGCCCGAGCTGTCGGCCCCGCTGTTGTTGGGCGTGTTCCACGTGTGCTGCACCGCCCAGCAGTGCGACAGCTCGTGCGAGGCCTCGTCCGGCGTGCTCGACCCCTTCCACGGCGGCACCCTGGTGCCCTTGAGGCGCGGCGAGAGGTGGTACGGCACGTCGGCGCGGTACCGCACGTAGGGGGCGTCGACCGAGACGCTGGCCAGCGTCTGGAGGATGCCGTAGATGAGGACCCACCGCCCCCGTCGGGCCACCGCCGGGTCGACCTCGGTGATGTTGTCGCCCTTCTCGAACTTGACGTACGCGTCAATGAGGTCCGACTGCGTAAAGTCCGACCCCAGGATGTAGATGTTGGTCGCCTCGGTGTACGCCAGCTGGACCCGCCGCTCCAGCGCCCCGGCGCGGCCGCCGTTGTTGGCCGCCGCGCCGCTCTTCTTCTTGAACATGGAGCTCTCCTTGGCCGTCGGCGCGGGCGGGATCGACTCGGGCACCAGCGGGTACGGGTGCGGGATGTGCGGGAACCGCAGCCTGTTGTCGTACTCGACGAGCATGTCCGTCATGGGTATGTCCACGTCGGCGTCGAAGCCCTTGTCCTTTTCGCTCTGTATCATCCACTTGCGCTCCGACCGCGCCTCCGACACGTCCCACACGATGTCGCGGTTGACCAGGTAGTCGTACAGGGCGCCAAAGTCCCTTTGCAACGACTGCGCCACGCTCCTCGTCAGCCAAATGTCCTCGCCGTCCGAGTCCGGCAGGCCGGTGGCCTGCGCCGGGGGCCACGATCCCTGGGCTCGCATGTAGTGGCCCAGAAAAAACTTTTGCAGCCGGTCCGCCGCCGCCTTTGCCGGGCCGTTGCTGCCGGCGGCCGGCGGCCACATGTCGTCGTACTGAAACTCGGACAGCCGCTCTTCCGCCGCCTGGACGCGGAGCTGCGTCTCCAAGCAGGCGCGCTCCAGCAGGGCGCGGGTGATGGGGGTGAGCTCCTTGAAGTCGGCGCATTGCTCCAGCTGGCTGTACATGCCGGCGCAGTGCAGGAAGCTCTCCCGCCACCCCTCCTCCCACCGGACGGCGGATCCCTCGGACCACGCCAGCAGGCTCACGGCCGTCTCCGGGTCGTTGCGCACGTCGTCGATGCCGCGAGCGGACAGGTAATTCAGAATCATGCCGACGTTGTCCGAGTCCGGGGGCATGTAGGCGTCCAGCCGCATGTGGAGGTCGGCGAGGGCCTGGTGGAGCGACAGGCCGACGAGGGAGGCGTGGTAGAGCAGCGCGAATATGTTTCTCGTCGTGATGTGGCTCCGGAGCTGTTCCGTCTTGGTCATGTTGGCCGGCGTCGGGAAGTACATTTCGTACGAAATCTGGCCGTCGGCCTCGCCGAGGTCTTCGGAGATGGGCGGCGTCGGCTGGCCCCCGCGCATGTGCGGGCGCAGCATGGGCGGCGCGCCCTGGGGCGAGGGCGGCATGTAAATGTCCTCCTCCGTCGTCCCTCCCGGAGCAGCGTGATGAGGTACCTCGACTCAGTCGCCTCGATGATGTGCGACGACAGCCTGAAGGACGGGTTCGGCCGCGGCGCCTGGCCCTTGTGGCCGAAGAAGACGAGGACGTCCCCGTTGGGGTCCCAGAGCTCGGGATCCTTGCGCAGCTTGTTCCACCTCTGGACCGGCCTCCCCGCGCCGATCCACCGCTTGATGGGCGGCGTGGTCGGCACCGGTGGCAGCTTGGATGCCGGGGGCGGCGAAGTGGGCAGGTCCATGTCCTGGTGGCGCATCTGCTGCTGCATCTGCAACTGCTGCATCTGCATCTGCATCTGCATGTGCATCTGCTGCATTGAATCGACGTTGAAGTGCTCGTAGTTGAATTCCTCGGCCGGCGACATTGGGGCTGAGTGCTGGTGCTGGCCGGGCCTCACGGTGGCCACGGACTCGGGGCGGAACTCGGGCTCCTTGTCCTTGCGCTTGAAGGTGAAGGTCTTGGCCAGGCCCCTCCGAACGTCCTCACTCTTCTTGTCCAGCCTGCTCCGGAGTCCCGACTTCTCGATGCCGGAAACGTCCTCCGTCTTGATGGTGGGTCTCCGAGCTCGGGCGTAGGCGAAGTCGTCGAGCGGGCCGGAGCTGCCGTCGCGTCGTCCGCCCTCGCTGCTCCCGCTGCCGCTCCCTATGCTCGGAGTGCCGGGCTTGACGTCGCGCGGGGGTTCCGAGAACTTGAGGAAGCGCGCGTTGGTGGTGCCGATGCCGGTGCCGACGGGCAACGAGGCGCCCGTCTGCGGGAGGGGGAATTCCGGGATGAACAGGTCGTCATGGTCTCCCACGATGCCACCACCGTTCGCCCTGGCTCTCGCCTTTTCCTTCTCGGTCTGTGTAATCTTCTTGCGCACGTAGGCGCTTCGGCCGGACATGTTGGCGGCGGGATATCGGCGACGAGCGAGGTGAGGCCGTAGCCCACAGGGAGCCTCTCACACGCAAAAGGGGCGACCGATGTCCGTGCAGAAGCGGTGTCTTCTGGCTGTAGACGAGGTGCTACGGGTGGTGTCGACAACGATGTCGCGTGACACGACGAAAGTGCACTCTGCGACAAGGCGAGACGAAGATCGAGGTTGAGTGAGTGAGTGAGTGAGCGAGCGAGTAGTAAGTAGTGAGTGAGTAAGTGAGTGAGTGACAAGAGAGAACGAATGTAGTAAGTGAGATACGTGAAAGGTGAGATAAGATAAGACCGGTCGCCTGGAAAACGAAGCCGCAGTGCAGTGCAGTACACTAAGTACAGCACGGTACAGCACAGTACAGAGAGTACGTATTCGAATCGGGCAGTTGGGGGTTGATGTGGAGCCTCCGATAACAGCGGACAAGCCAATGAAAATGCGATGCGAGCGGGCGGGCGGATGTGGGGTCGCTGCTGCCTACACTACAGTGGACGGCGGGGGGAAGGGAGGGGGGGCCAATGGCCGCCTGGGGGCTGCTGCCGTGCCGCGAACCGCCACCCGTTTTAGGTCTGTCGTGCGTCTGTTGCGCCCGCTGTCATGGGCGGGTGCGGCCGTTGTGCTGTGGCTTTTTGTTTTCTTTTTTGTTTCTTTTTTTCCCCTTCTCTTCTTTCTGCTCTTTGACTCTCCTCGCCGTTGCTTCTTTTCGAGTTTTCTTTTCAGTGTGTTTGGGAATCCCTAACTGAGGCACACACTTCGTCAGCTCCGTCACATATACTACACACGCATATACACGAGAATGGGGAGGGGGTTGGTTGTGCATCCATCGAGATGGGAGCGCGATGCCCCCGGAGAATGTGTGTGGCCTTACATTCACAAGTGTCGGTTTCTCGAGGGCGAGAGATATAGATGGTCCAGTCGTGCGAGAACCGTGTTGGACTCGATGCAAACCGTCAACAACAACGACAACAACAGCAGTCGCAGCCGCTGGTATCCCAATGGTGGTCCGATGTCGATATATAGGTATTCGTCCAGAGTTCGCCGTCTCGTCGTTCTTTTTCTGGGGAACCTCTCGGGCCACCTTTCAGGATGTTCCTTGCAAGATTCCTTCGCTCCTGTAATATCCTAGTGACTTGCCCGGCCCAGCGCCCGTTCGTACGCGACTATCGTTCGTTCGGCCGGCTCGGTGATGCGAAGAGGCGGTTTGCGTCTCGGACACGATCGTCGAATCCGTGGGCTGTTGTGTGATAGTCCTGCCCAGCAAAAAAAACAACAACGACGATATCACTGAAAAGCAACGCCAAGACACGATGTCGTGGAAGCAGCAGAAGCAGAGAGAGAATGGAACAGAGAAGGGCGGCAACATCAACACCGCGGAAGGGGGGGGACATGTCACCCAGATAATATCGTTTTCTGGTACGCAACTGGACGACCAGAGAGTCGCCCGTTGCAGCTGTCGGTACCTCGCCTCACGACTCCTTGGGCCATTCGGATCCAGCCCTTACTGAACCGGGCATCCAAAGCCGTCCCTGTCCACAGTCGCGTCTCGTCTGCATACGTCCACAGTAGTGTAAGCTCGGGGAAGACGCAAGACTGTTGGACGACTACTTTCTTTTCGGTTAATCCTGTCTTGGCCCGCGGACCACCCCAGTATCATCGCCGTGTTTCTGCTCTTCTAGCCAAACTCAGTTCCTCCCCTTGCGCCCTGGGCCCTTCGTTGCTTCCTCTGCTTCCTTCGCCTTGGCGAGGAGGGGCTTGACTTTGTGCATCGATCTCACATTGCACCACATCGCATTGCATTAGGGGCACCCGGGTTGTTATTGTTGTTGTTGTTGTTGTCGACACCCAAGGACGCCCGGTATACCTACATCAGTATGGGAGAGGCTCTCCCTGAGAGGGAATACCCAACGTTGAGAACCTCCCCTTTCCCTTTGCCTCTCCCGGCGCAGGCGCCTGGCTATGGTGCATACAATGCCGGCGCCGCATCCAGCTCCAGAACCTTTCACGTCCAGTCGATGCTGATAGGAACAACCCGCAGCTTCAGTCATCAAGGGGGGTCCCGGCAAAGGGCCAGCGGCCAGGACAAGGATCGTCACGGTGGAGAGCGAATTGCTGCAGCGCGACGGACCACTCTGGGTGTACATACACTAGGAGCGCACTGCAGCACGCATTGGGACCAAAGGATTCACGCCCTTGTTCGACCGTCCGTTGTATCGTTGCTGATTGATCTGGTTCGATTGATTGCTTGATGGATATGACATGCCGAATGGCCGAGTGGAATCGCTGACGCTCCCAACTCTGACGGAGCAGAACGCGGCCTTCCATGTGGCTCGTCGTCGCGCTCTGGTTTGACTTTTTCTCACTTGGGCGCCAATAGGTTGAGCATTGGAAATTGCTTGTTAAGTAAATAATCGACCGCAAACTCTACTGGCTTGCTCAGTGTTACTCGATTCCACACCGAGCAACCAATCTCCTGGCGGTTCCAGCATCGGACCCTAACTTCGCTGCATCCGCCCATCCGAGGCTTCCATTCACCTCCACGCATGGGATGGACTGGAAATATTGTAATATACCCGTTTACCCCAACCCTTTGGGTCGTATCCTCGGGGGGCCGCACCGCCGACACCTGGTTCTTGGTCCACAATCCGCAGATCCATGGCGTTTACACTAGGCGAGAAGAAGCCTTCGCCCTCCCTCCCACCAACAGTTGTTGGCATTGTACATCTCAATATCTTACAGCCAGGCAAAGCCTCCATGATGGAACACGGGCGACTGAGTTTCGGGACTATCACAACCTCTGTCCCTCTTGTATCCCCACCCGAGACCCAGCGCCCCTTTCTCGCTCATCTGTTTTCAACAGAGAAACATCTTCGTCAGCAGCAACCGTTGGAAACAAGAAAGTCCTTATCAGTAAACCAACTCTGAGCAGATGCCCCTTGCAGTTGCACTAATGCAGGTGAACTTGGCCTTCATCCTCCCCACAGCATGGCAGCATGGGGCCCAGTGGCTCCAGTCCGCCCCAAGGGCTGACCGAACTTTCAAAGACAGACGTTGTTTCCGGTGCGCCATGTCCAGCCCTGCCGTGTATCCATGTCCCCCCCCTTTCCTCCACCCAGCAGTGATATACTCAACTTCCTGAACGGCCCAAGACTGGATGGCATTAATGTCCGAATGGTCGCTCGTCGCCTCTGTGTCGAATCTCCGCTGCATCGCTCCATTGCCTCCATCCAGAAGCTCCCAGCTGCAAGCATTGGCACACCCAGCTGTTGGCTTCGTTAACGGCCATTGCAACGCCATATACCCTAGGTACTCTGCACCGTGCCATGCCACGCGCAGTGCATGCATCCATCGATCCATGGCCAACCAAGAACATTGACTGTTTCTTGTGGCCACCGGTTTCTGCTATGCCAGGGGTCACCTTGCTCTATCCGCTTGGGACCCGAACTGCCAAAAGAGCGTGGACGGGCGCAGCCAGCTCGACGGATGGCCGATATCGAGCCTAGGTACCATAGTTCCCCCCGTTCTGTTGACGCCGAGTCTTAGACTTACCCGGACGCTTGGAACGCCACATTGCGTCGACTTCGCTACGATTGCCCCTTGAGGGACTACTAGGTACGGCGATGAACTGCACCTGGGCGGCCGCCGGAGTTTTGGAATGGAACAGAGGAAGACGAGAAAGCACTAGGTCCGGATTGAAGCCCCGAACAGGTATCTAGCATCTGCGATAGTAGTGAGAGTATGCGTGGTGATAAGGACCAGCTCCTTGACCGATCATCTACAGCGTTTGACGAGCCTGACGGCCGCCCGCTCCATGGTTTTCTGATCGCTGGAAGCATAACATTCCCCGCGTCCGATGTCTAGGGGTCCTCGAACTATCTCCCCTCCTGCTCCCCCAGCAAGGGAGGGAGGTGCTCGACCTCTCACAAGGCCGAAGCTGAGGCACTAGCTCAGTCAACGGTCCATCCGCCGCACGGGTAGAATACGACGGGCGCAATCGGTTGAAGTTTTCAGAGGAACCATAACCTACTCTACTAACATCTGCTTGGACCACAAGCGTACCACGGGCGGATTCAAGTGCAGCCGACCCTCGACAGAATGGAAACAAGTGCGCAATTTGCAACGCCGGCTAAACAATGGAACCGAACACGCCAGAAAGGACTCTTGGCTGCATCTCACACAGTAAAGCCAGCGGAACGGCGGTCGCCTCGTGCTGCCCACGCTGCGCGTGAGAAACGCGTGCGAGCATGGCTCCGAGGTTGTTTTGGCTTTGGCTAGTTCTGCCAGGGTCTCCAGATAAGGCTTGTGAGCTTGGGTTTTGACAACTTTTCGTAACGTAATGGATCCAGAGCCTCGGGCTCGCCATTCCCTAACGCCTCACCCTCGGCCTTGGGGGTCTCGATTTCAGTAAGACACTAGTGGTGGTGTGAGTGCCAAGGGACCGCAAGACGCACCGGCGCCCCGTCCAGCGCATTTCCCATGCCCATGCCGATCGCCGACAACCATATGGCCACCTTGGGCACGAACGGTGACCAAAACACCATGAACCCTGCCCGCTTCCTAGGCCAAGGGGCAATATCGAAACTCACTGATGCTTAGTACATCTCAACACCTTTCATGGTTTGCCTGTCACAATCTCCTGTCAAACTCAACTTGCTTATTCTGACTCTTCGAAACTTACACGTTTCAAACGACGGATGCCAGGATGACCACTGCTAGGTACCTTAATAAAGGTAGGCAACGGCGACGAGCCCATAACGCGAGGGGGCAAGGGCTTGCTCTGTTGACGGACCGCCCAGACGCATGTCATCCCTCGGCCACTACCACTCTCTCCGGATCGTACTCTTGCGGCATCTTTTGACACTTGAAGGACCCGCATTTGCAGCCACTCTTCTCTGCGAGTGTTTGCTCTTCCCCCGGCAGGGACTCAAGGAAGCAAACAGTAGCCAAGTTGGCCGAAACCCAAAACTCCTCGTTGTCGAGGCCCAGCAATATAACTGGCCGAGTACTACACCTTTACCGAGTTCCAAGGTTGGGAAGTACAAACATCTCAGTTGTCGTATCTAATTCTTACATTGGTCTTCGACTCCGCATGGAAGTGTGCACAGCAACATCCATTTTCAGGACGTATCCCCTGTGGCGCCTCATTTGGCTCACAGGTTCTGAGGCTGGAGATCGGCCCTCAGCCCCCTCCAGTATGGCCGTCAAGCGCACCGGAAGCACGGGAAGGGCCGGCAGAAGGTTGACAGAAGGCAGCCCGACCGGCCATAATCGGCCGCTGATGAGCATCCACCGACCAGAAGGGTGGAACGCCGCAATCTCGGTCGGTGCTTCGGGGCGTTTGTGCGGAGCGCAAGCTCCGACGATCTCTCTCTCTCTCTCTCTCTCTCTCTCCCCACCCATTGTCTGGCAATCATCCGGCCGATGGGGAGAGTGATCGCCGCGGTTGACGCACGGCGCTGGCGATGGCTTCGGCTCACCGCCCTGCACAACGTTGCGGGCTGACACCGACTGGTCGAAAAATATGTGAGACGGCCTTAGGGATAATTCTTCCGCCACATCCACGCAACACCCACGTTATTCCCACTCAATATCCACACGTTTCAATCCACTCGCCTCCGATACTATTTGCCCGATGCTCCAAGTCCGAGGCCAAATCCGGCAACCAAATGCGTCGTGATCCATCGACGTGATCCATCAACGCGATCCATCATCACATTGGGATGCTGTTAGAGGTGCGTTCAGTTTCCCTTGAGACTGTCTGGATGTCGTCCTGCAATAGAAACTAAGATCACGCGCATCAACTGGCACCAAAGCAAGCCACCTCACCCACCTCTCGAGTCAGGAATCTGGCCAGTTCCGACCAAAGACAGACCGCGCATGGAATCACAAACGGGCTGCCGGATTACTCCTCCCTGTCTTGGCCCACGTGAGCCGGGGTTCTGCCCAACACGTTGCCAATCTCCACTGAATAACGTGCACGATAAGAGGCAACAAGCTTAATAATGTTCCTCACGCCCACCTGAATATCGCTGATCGTGTTGATCACGTTGATCCAGACGACGAACCGAACGTGAGGGGACCACGTCAGGTTTACAAAAGGCCGTATCAATTTTCGAGAAGCGTAATACTGAGGAGTTGGGACGATGGAGCGTCCGCTTGAAGGGAGCGGGGAAACCAATGCCCTTCGACTTTGCCTGCGATACAGCCCCTTTATCAACCCGAGCAAATCCGGACCCTCTCGGACTCCAAATGCGATGCCACCATAACGGGCAAACTTCCCTGTTAACCCTCGATCGTTTGTTTGACGATGGCGAATCCGGCATGACCCCTGCAAGTGGACATGAACTTGGCGGGAGGACCACGGACAACAACCCCTCTCGTGAGGAATAAGGATGCTTGAGAGAGTTTCAACTCAGAGCAATACGACCCGTCTAATTTCCATTGCCCGAAACCCTCTCCACACATGCTTTGAGTGCTTGCGCTTCTGCCCTCATCAACCATTTCATCTTCCAAGGGCTTATTTTGAGTCTTTCGTCTCTCACTCCCGTAAATGATGACTGTTCGCAGAGCCACGCCTGCCTAGACCATCTTCGAGTATCCGTACAACCTGGGCCCTTCGTGATGTCTGTCGAACTTTGCACGACCGGCAGTGATTCGCCCGCCTAGACAGGAACGGGAAAGGCCGCCAGGGCGGCATTGTGCCGGGAATCGCGGGGAAATTCTGCCCTTCTCATGCAAAGCACCCGCAGAGCTGCAGGCTCACATACGGCACTCAGTAATCTCAGCTTTTCGACCCTACGAGAAGCCAATCCCCAACTCCAAAGTGACGCGACAGTGTTGGCACAATACCTAGCCGGCGGAGTGGAGTGTCTGCTCTCCTGAACATTCGGAATACGCTGTAGTTATACGGATAAGCCCTCCTATGCGCACCAGTCAGACGAAGAGGTTTCGCAATCTCTTCCCTTCCCTGCTGGTCCGCTACTCACTACTCACCTCTTGTCAAGTAGCTGATTAATCTCGTCCGGCCGTTCGGCAACCACTACTACCTGGACGTCTCGACGCCGCCACGGCATTTCCTGATGGACCTCGACACTACCGACCCAAACATCCATTTCCCATACCCATTCTTCATTGCTTATTTACCCTTGTCAGGCACTAGCGATACTCCAATCCGCCCACTTACGGTGGCCCGATATGCAAGATCGGGTTACTGCAACGTCGTCTCAAACTAGCCCTTCATCTCATTGATGGAGTCTTCCCTGGCGCGTGCTCCAAGTATATTGCCCGTCGTCCCATCACCAGCTAGGGCTGTCCCAGCCGACCAGGCCAGATTCCTCCAATAGGGGCTACGGGTGGACTGTCTTCCATAGCCTTTCGAGCCCCTCCCCGACAACCTGGTAACCTCCGTGATGGAGCTCGAACGATGAGATCTCGGCCCCTTCCAGTGCAGTCAGCCGGGTCCCGTCCGACTCATAGTTTCTCTTATATGGATCGTGTTTCTCCCACCTTGGTGAATGCCTCGCCCCTTGATCGTTACACCGACTGTTCTTCTCCCACTCTAGGTCATTCTTTTTCGTCATCATGCGCGTCGGTTCCATCTTCTCCCTCGCAGCCGCGCTGCTGAGCGCCGCCGTCGAAGCGTACGGCAACCCCGGCGCCTGCTCGGGTCAGTGCTGGAGTCACGACCCTTCCGTCGTTCGTCGCGACGACGGCACCTACTTCCGTTTCGAAACCGGTAGCAAGATCGGCATCTGGAAAGCTCCCGATTTGGTCGGCCCCTGGACCTACCAGGGCGCTGCTCTGCCTGCTGGCAGCAAGATCAACCTCAAGGGCAATAATGACCTCTGGGTATGTCACGTTGAACCTCTCCGTTTTATCACTTTGGCCATTGTGTGAACCAGTCCACAGCTGGGTCTCCACCAGTGGCGGCTGAAACTATCAACCAATACCCATTTCCTATAACGCGTGCTCACTATCATGTTATCTTGCAGGCCCCGGATGTCAGCAAGGTCGGCAACCAATACATTCTCTACTACACCGTTTCGTCCTTCGGCTCTCAGAACTCCGCCATCGGGTATGCTACCTCGCCCACAATGGAATTCGGCTCCTGGACCGACCAAGGTGCCACCGGCGTTGCCTCTAAAGCCGGCAGCCGCTACAACGCCATCGACGCCCAACTGGTCAAGTCCGGCAGCAAGTACTACCTCAACTTCGGATCCTTCTGGCAGAACATCTTCCAGGTTCCCATGAACGCGGCGGCCACCAAGCCCGACGGCAACCCCTACAACATCATCTTCAACACAACCTCCCCCCAGCCCGTCGAGGGCGCCTTCGTCTACGAGCGTAGCGGCACCTTCTGGGCCTTCTTCAGCTCCGGCTCCTGCTGCGGTCTCGACGCCAAGCGACCCACTCCTGGCAACGAGTACAAGATCTTCGTCTGCCGCGCATCTTCGGTCAACGGCCCGTACACTGACAAGAGCGGCAAGAGCTGCACCAGCGGCGGCGGCACTCTCCTTCTCGCCAGCCACAACAAGATCTACGCTCCTGGTGGCCAGGGTGTCTTGGCCGATCCCAAGCGTGGTGCCGTTCTTTACTACCACTATAGTGAGTTGTCATCCACCAGTGCTGCCTTTTGTGTATATTGCCTCCTAACATGTTGTAGTGAACACCGACATTGGCCTTGCCGACTCCCAGACCCAGTTCGGTTGGAACGTCATCAACTGGTCCGGTGGCTGGCCTACTGTCTAACGCCATGGCTGTGGCAGTGATGGTCGAGACGTGGCGTGTTTTATTTCTTGTCGATATTCAAGCCCAGTAAATACCAAAGGGCTGATATACCTATACCTGCGCAATGTCATTACATTATGATTTCTTCTTACATATGGCAACTTGCTTCATTCGTCTTGGCGCAAATCCCCACATCGTCTCATTTTCCCATATAACTGATGCCAAGCTGTCATCAAGACGGAGGCGATCTACCTATAAGCTCCTTTGATAAGCCATGCAATTCTCTGATGCATAATTCGTCCGGCTCTAGTCTTGGCCAATGGGTTCTGACGATCTACGGGTACCTCGTAATGTACTGGAAGCTACCGGAACATAAAACCAAAGGGCCCTGAATCACGGTCCTGATGATGAGGCTATTTGTATCCTCAAAGCCGTCGCCGTTTTAGTACATATGATGAGAGCCTGCTCCGCTAGATTGCGCAACAAGAGCATACGAGCCAGGGATGTTCGGAGTTAAAGCATTCATGTATTAACTAATTATCGTATTCCTAGTCTCCAAACCCAACGATACGGCCCTTCGCGAAAGGGTACGATCGGGTGCTAGAAAACACCACTGTGTGTGCCACATAGGTATTCCATCAAAAGACAAAACAAGAGTAAATACAAAGCGAATCCTCTACCAAACTATTCGCGCTTCCCATAAACGGGTGCCAATGTGTCACGGGCATATGCGAGTATGATGAATGGCTGCAAGGCCGGGCGATACCGACTTATGCGGTCTTCTTGGCCTCATCACGATCTCCGTCGGGACCGCGGCGAGGACCATCGGGGCCATCGGGGCCACGAGGATCATCGGGACCACGAGCAGGAGGAGGAGGAGGGGGAAAGGCTCCGGGGAAGGTTGGGGGGAAGGCAGCAGGAGGGTAGACACCCGGGGCGCCGGGGAAACCGGGGCGCGGCTGGATCGGGTAGGGACCGAACGGGGAGCCACCCGGGGGAGGAGGCGGGGGGCGCCGATCATCGTCATCCTCACCGCCACGGCCTCCATCCGGGAAGCACTCACGCTCGCCATCCCGGTCGCTGTCGCGTCCGCCCCCATTGCGGTCGCCATCGCGGTCGCCATCGCGGTCGCCATCGCGGTCGCCATCGCGGTCATCGCGGGCAACCTTGCGGTCGTCATTGCGGTCACCCCCGTTGCGACCGCCGTCTCTACCGCCACGCATGCAGCACTGCCTTCCGTCTCTATCACGGCCGCGGTCTTCCTCGCGGCAGTCCTTGTTACCATCGCGGTCCCCATCGCGTCCGCCGTTCCTGTCGCCGTTCTTATCGCCTTTCTTGTCGCCTTTTTTGTCGCCGTTTTTGTCGCCGTTCTTGTCGCCGTTCTTGTCGCCATTCTTGTCGCCATTCTTCTTGTCATCATCGGACTTGGGCGCCGGGATGGGAGCGGGAACAGCTGGAGCAGCAGCTGGAACGACTGCAGTGGCCTGTCTAGCTACCACGGCAGGCTGGCTCAGAGCGCTTTAACTGGTATTAGCATAATGCAACGGCTTGTGTATTGCACCTAGTGTACGTACCTTTGCTCACGGGTATCCATACCAGACGGAGCGCCGTTGGCGCCCATGGTGGCAGCGACCATGATGATAAGGGATTGGGAGAAACGCATCTTGAAGGCGCTTGTATGGCACTAACGTAGTTGCTGAGGGAGGAGACTTGATGTTTTGATCAGGGAGATGGGTGTGATAGAGAAGTAATTTCAACCGGATGAGAACCGAGGACTTGATCCTTAAGTACTCGTTTGGAGCCGGTTCGGTTCATGTACCATAGACTATACTTTACACTATCCTAGCCGTCTGCCCCGTTGATGGAACCGCCTCATTCTGCCGGCTCGCTTCAGCAGTTCGTTTCCGACGATGACGGCAAGGACGCACACTTCATGTTACCAGAAGTCTGTCATGCCGCCTGCATCCATTGAAAGTAACATATGCAGAGATTCGAGGTAATGGATCAGCCGTTGGTATGCGCGTGTTGGAGGCCTGGGCCAAATGTCGGCACCGTCGCCCACCCTGTTTGAACATGAAGCCGTGAAAGTGGTTGATGACCCTCGCGAACCCCAACCCCAAAGCGTCTGATAATTTGGCCCGGAAACCTAAAGGATATACCAAATCGAGGGAGTGCTACATCCGCGTTTTCGCTTGGTTGTCTGTTCGCTCTGGGAGTCATCTTCAAACCAGGATGTTTGCTGGTGTACCCGTTGTGAACTCTGCTATCAACTCTGGCTTCATAGTAGTCCAATATTGAAATTAATGCCATGATGATGGCTTATGCTTCCTCCGGGCTTTGACCAAGTACCAATGCCTGTGTCCTGAGGGTGGAGTTCTTCGGCATCTCTCAGTACGGCGGTGGAATCGCCGTTTTCTTGTTTGCTAAGATATGGTACCAGACTTCAGACATGTCTTCCTTGGCCAAGTCCTCTATGTTTCATAAGAAAATCTACCTTCTCCAAAATTAAAATTGTGCTTATTGATAATACAACCAATTGCCTAAGTGGCGTCGCATTAAGACGCATCTGTCAACTGCCAAAGTCACAGGTTTCCCCACTGGTTCTTCCAACGACCATGAACACCACCATCATAAGTGACAAGTCACAACCTGGTCATGCCGCACACCAAATCCAGAGTTGATGTTTTTATTCTTGTAGAAAGCTCCAAGGAGCAGAGCCCATATAAATTTGTTTGATTAGAAGCTGTCGAGGTCTCTGGACACCTTGGAAGAACCCAGGTCAGTTTGGAACCAAAGGGGCAAACAAGCCTCACCTGAAAATGAACACAAGGCATTTTTTTTCTGAGCGTCAGACGATTGAAATGTTTTGTTCCACTTGTTAGATGTTTCTGCTGCTGTATTCCCACAAGTACTACGTACCCTGAGGAAACTAGTGGTGAAACTTGGCTGTTCATGCAAACATTGACCATCCGAACGTCTACAAGAAAAATTTAGGCCCCTGAGTTCATTGGTGAGGGTTACTTGATCAACACGTTTGCAACAATACCTGCCATTGTCAGCCTGACGTTGATCTTGATCCCGTATTGGTTCCAGGGAAGGGCTATCTTAAAACGCTTTCGTCACCTTAACCTGCATAATGCTCCCTCAACCAAGCTGATCAGAACTTAATGCTGCAGTAAGATTTTACGCCTAATGACAAGGCTATTCAAGGCATGCAGGAGTGATCTAGAGGCGAAATTGCTTATCAGAGCAAGCCGTCACTTGATCAGCCCGGCAAGGTACATTTGCAAGTTGGGGCAAGGCAGATCGGTTGCGTAGTGCAACTCATACATCAAAATTGACAGAGATGCGCGTGGTTTATTGATTGATCACACTTCCGCACCATGAAAAAAGCAATTGGCGGTGGCCGAGGCATCAAATGGTTGGGGAAACCTACGGAACAGTGTTGCCCCCCCTGATGCTTGAACATTTTGCGACAATATAGCCCTGGATAACGTTTCTAGATTAGGATCACGTCAGGGACTACAATAAGATGCATTGTGCCGACAATGTTTACTATGCTCCCTGCCCCATACATCGGACGGAAAACCTCCAAGAGGCCGCGTAGTTCACCAACATAGAGAAGTTGTTGGATGTCCATCTTGCGTTTAGCTTGTTCATTCCAAGCCCGGTGCGTGCCGCTCTGGAAGCATGGGCCGCTAGTTGGATCTACCTCGTTTCTTCAACTCGTCCAAGCAGTTTTGTTTCTGCCTTTGTTTCGTCCGGAAACTTAGACTTTGTAATTGCCGATTCGTTATTGGCCTAGAGAGAAGGTGCACATTGCGAAGTCGACAATTGAAGTATATTGCGTGGACGGATGTCTTTCGCTTTGACTATTCGCCTCATTTTTGTGCACCCAGCTTAATGCAAATGCCGCTCTAATTCAATCGCCACGCGGCGTCATTTGCATGCCCGCTTTGACAGAATACGTGGACCGTGACAATATGCACCTAGTGATCCCATCCAGGCCCTCGTTCGTTGGCCACCTTAAGAGGCATAGCCGTAAACCACTTGTACACTAGAGACAACACATGTAATGGTTGTCTCAAGTTCATGCACCTATGCACCTCGCTGCTTATTCGTATGCACGCTTATACTCCAAGGTACGATTGCAGGGGTCTATGGAACAAGGTGAACCTCGCCACCATTGATCTGCCTTTGCCCAAAGGAATAGAGATGGCCCTGATACCTGTTTCCTAACAACCTAAGACCAGAAGCCATCGTAGACTGCCTTGTTTTCACAAGATATGGGATCTGCGGAAGTAACTTCGTAACTACTGTCTCCGCATACGGGTTTCAGACAAAATCCGAGAGCTTTTCTCTCCTTTCGACCATTGTTATACTGACAACTGCAAGCTCGACCGATGTGGTGCATAACAGCACAAAAGACTGACTCTATTTTCCGAGAGTTGCAAACACAAATGGGCTGATGTGGCGTACGATTAGATCGACGGAGCACTTTATGGCAACACGTCGTGATCCTTCATAGCTGGCGGAAAGCTGATAATCCATAATGTAATAAACCGCTCAAGCAGAATCATTAAAATATGACAAACTCAAACTCCCAAATTGTATTTCATATAAAATTCCATCGCATCAAACGGCCACTAGTTCCGAACGACAGTTATCTATCGAGAATACTACGCAAACCTTGGCTTTTTCTACTCTCATTTCTCCAAACTGTCTTCACCCATATGCTAGGTGAGCTTGAGCTAATTGGATTACATTGAGCTGTCACTTGAAGGAGCAAGCCAAAATTTCCGAGAGATACTGCAAACAGTTCTAGAAGCTTCAGCTGATGAAGAGACAAGACAACGCTTCTGAAGTCGATGGTTCAGAACCTGCTAAGGTATTGTGATTGCAGCTCAGGATGATATAAGGTAGAAAACGGCTCACTATGACGAGGCCAAGCAAGATGAAAATCATATCGATATTACGTCGACTAATCCCCCTAAAGTAGAATCTTCGGCAAATAGTTCAAGATGACGGCGCACGGGGGGGGGCTTCGGCTATTTCCGCAATTAATTTGATCAACAGCGCGCAACTATTGACATCGTCGAACGTGAAGGGCTCCATGATTTTGGCAATGTCAGCTATTGGCACTGTGAGCGGCTCAAATATTTACTGCCATGACATTTTAGGCCAGCTTTAAGAGCATCATCCGCCACATTAGGTTGCAGCGATATGTATGGCCCAGACAGAGTTGATGAAGAGCTACATACGCTCAGATTTATATTGAAAGCCCGAGGGAAGCATTGTGGAAAGTTGAGCTTGGAAGGTGCTCTCGCAAATTCGAGGACACGCCAAAAATTGACCAACCTTTCAAGGCGCATTTCATCTGCCTCGATACCAACTTACACCGAAGTTGAGCAGTATATTAAGCCAAAATACCACAGAAATACCTCTGTGGGCCCAGATGATTGATTGCCCTTACATATGCGGAATAAATTGTGTACGGTCTGAGATTCTCCAAATATCGCACCAGTCCTCCCGCTCGTGGCATGATAAATAATAGACCCTAGCTCCAGATTCTCTAGGTCAAAGAGTGAATTGCCGACTCGAAATCTGTGATTGCAAGTCATTTGCCCTCTGAGACACGTTGAAAGGACTAGCTGACGTTTGATGATGGGAGCTGAGGTGATAAACTTACTTAGAGCAGGGTGATAGACTGTAGTCCCCTGCACGGCCCATCAAGGGAGCCGAATACCTAAAAGTTTTCTCGAGTTCAGACGCTGCTCAGCTAGATGTTTCCGACATTTTTGAGACGATAGGGTCTGATCTGGCGGCTACACGCCTGTGAGGACAGCTCAACACCGGCCTACACAACCAGAATTCGAAAAAAGTTGACCCTCGGAAGATAGTGGAATTCAATTGAAACGACTCAGACATTGCCGCGGACACGAAAGCTCCCGCATCACATTATAGAACAAGCTGCTGATGAACATTCTAAATCGAAGACTGCAATTTCTTCAATTAACTGTATAAAGACTGCTCACTCAGTGAGTGAGTGAGTGAGCATCTTCAAACCAAGCAACTGGGTTCGACGTGCCCTTACAAGATAAGCAAGGAACAGATACACTCTGTAGTTCTCGCTTGATCAAAAGCTTGATATGGTAAAGGTGCAGTGTGAATCAAGATAGGAAAGGATGGCACGATACTTGCACCTGTTGTAATAGGCCTCTGGCCAATGTCTAAGGGGTTGGTAGCGAAAAAATGGTATAGGCAGTCTGGGATTTTCAATCTACCTAACCACGTGTACAGGCAATGTAATCCGATAATGAAGCTTTGCTACCCAGCAAGCTTTGCAGAAACGCCGCTGCCCTTCCAGTATGCTACTGCACCTCCCAGTATACCTTTGGTCAATCTGTTTATGCTAATCATCTGGGTTACAACCAACTCATTCCATGCGTGGAGGGCCTGCATATCCGTTGGTCTCAGGGTTGTCCAGCCTCTTTGTGATATTGCGTGCTAGGTGAATAAGCTGCCTAAGTTGGAAGTCGGAATCGTTTGTACTGTTGTTGAGCTGTGCGCCAACGAGGCCAATAGTCTTACACATGCTGATCAGAGTCTCACGCGCCAGCTTGGACGCGGTCTCAGGAGATTGTTGGCGATATTGCTGCGCTCGCCGGTCATCGTTTTTGAATGGTTCGGGATCACGGAGAACCGTCAAAATGGAAGGAATGCCCGTGATCGTTGGACTTCCAGGGTCTCTTTGTCCTCGCGCAGGAGTGGTGGGACTCTCTGACATTGTAGTGTCGAAATAAGAATATTGCGGAGAGGTTTTCCGGGTCAAGTCGAGGTTGACTTGGCGGCGGCCCGTTAGCTGAGGTGATGTAGCCATGGCGAATAAATTCCTTACTTGTGTCTGGACTTGCTCTACGAGGCACTATGGACGATGATGGACAGCAAGAGTACTGTTATATATACGTCGGGATGATTAGAAAGTCAAGGAAACCGAATTTGCCACTTTTTCAAATGCTTGTGATTGGGGTAGAATAAATAAAGAGGAGGTGGGGGGTTCTTGATCACAAGATCATGCTCCGTTCAGAGTTTCGCTTCTGTCTCCTCATCAAACATCATCTGATGTTGAACAACGTTATGTCTTTTCAGCCGCCATAGCGACGACCAGATCGCCCCTTAATTTAGGTTCCGGGGCATCTAGGACGCACCTATGCACGCTATTGGAAACAGCCAAACGCAAAATGAAAGTTTGCAGCGTAACATGATTCGTGGGGAGACGCAAGTTCCCAGCAGCTGTGGTAGACTTAGCTACTAACCTTGTGACCAATCTACTGGCCAGCTCCAGGCTTCAGACCTAGTCGAACGATCCGAAGACCCCTATCCTCGTCCAACGTGGCACAATAAGAGTCTAAAAGTCTTGGCTTACCGATCTGGCCATCATGTAGCAAGCTAAGCCTCCACCAAATGACGAGAGGAACGCGGGGAAAGAAGACTTTATGCTCCACTGCGGTCGGACTGTGGAGAGACGACGGGCGCGTCCATTGCCCCGGCATGCGGGCGTCAAGACCTACCGGCGTCAGGCGGAGTTAGAGAACGGCGCTCGGCCCTCTGACCTTAACTGGCGATCTCTAAGTCTCAGTTTGACACTCGCATTGACGCACGTGATAAAATCGTACGTAAGCATCTTGTGTGTCATGTCAGTTCTAGAACCAGTCAAGTGGACAGGTGGCTATGTCGTATGCTCATGCACGGCCCTAGACTATCACATCGGTCGATTAGGCGTGTGCTTGTTGTAGACTGTAACTCGTGACTAGGCTGAGTTTTCATGAACTCGAGATGACACTCTTGGCAGGTCGGGGTCCCTAGGTGTATCCTTCATATGTCGGCAAAGGGAAGCCAATTTCGAGTCCGGCGCCCTTGAGGTGCGCCTCTTTATTCTTGACAGACTTTGGTAGTAACGAATACAGAGTTTGTCGAAGATTTACTACTACGTACTGATAGAGTTGGAGGCGCTGACAAATGGGGAAAAAGACCCCTATGTGTCTCGACTAGGAGCCATGAAAGGGTTCCATACGTGGAGAGACACGGTCCTGAGAATCTAAGAATAACAATAGCCAATACGATGGATTGGGAGACTTTACCCTAGAGCAAGATAGTGTGAGTCCCACGTTAAGGTCTTTGACCAAACAAGGCCAAGACACCTCTGCATCGGTACACTGGCAGGATGGAAATCATTGAGGCGTTGTATCCCTAGAAACGCGTCAGGTTCAACCGTAAAAACTGTACAACTTGCGCCGTAAGCCAGCAAGTGAGTGCCACAAAGTCTCGCTCTATACTACGAGATAGGACTAGCCTCGTTATAGCGCCAGCCATGCAATTATCCCAGTTATCCAACCGAGATCTAATAATGCAATTGCATGGGTACTGCGCAACATTCCACAAATGGTGCCAAGTTTTCATGAATGCCAAGCCTTTTAGACGTTGATGGTCATCTCCTGAGTCCTGCCACAAGTGAGGAACTCCCTTTTGTTTTCCTAAATCATCTACACTCATTCCAGCCTCTCTTTGTCGTCTCATTCACTACCTCTTCCTATCTGTTTCCCCTATCCCCGCATTCACCCCGTCACGGACCACGCCCACCAGGTGGAACCCCGCCTAAGCAGCATGACGGACAACCACGGAGCCCGTCCATCTCCAGCGGTCGGCAACGGTGGCACGGAGCATAGCCATGAATCAACCCCGCTTCTCCCGACGGCCGCGTTCCGTGCCGCCCATGAATCCATCTCGAGTCGCATTGCTCACGAGGGCGAAAGCGGAAGAAGCGGTTTCCACCTACGGCACTTCCTGATTGTGCTATGGCGCAGCTCATGCACTGCCTCCATGTTGGTCAACGTACTCTGGCCCGTTGTCCTGGTTGCCATTGTGCTTCAATTCCTACCTGGGCTGCACCTTTGGAAGTTTGCCACTGCCTACGTGGCCGTCGTGCCCTCTGCCAATCTTTTGGGTTTCGCAGGTCAGGAATTCGCTCGAAAGATGCCAAAGGTGGCCGGCATCTTGATCGAGACGACATTTGGCTCCATTGTCGAGATCATTCTCTTCGTTGTACTCATCACGAAGCATGACACGTCATCGTCCGTGGAGAATGGCGACGAAGGCAACTTGATCCCCATTATCCAAGCCGCCATTCTTGGTAGTATCTTAACGAACCTGCTGCTTTGTCTCGGCCTATGCTTCTTCTTTGGTGGCATCCGCCACGCCAGCCAGAAGTTTCACGCTATTGTTTCTGAGGTCGGCACTGGCCTTCTCCTTGTCGCAGCCTTTGGACTTCTCATCCCCAGTGCCTTCTATTCCGCCCTCAAATCCGAGACCATGCCGGAATTTCCTGGCCTGCGCGTGATGCACGAGAAGTTCACCGAGGGCACTCTTCAGACCGACGTGCTGCGTATTAGCCAGTCAACCTCGATTGCTCTCATTATCGCCTTTCTGTTGTACATCTGGTACCAGGCCAGCAGTCAGCATAGCATCTTTGACGAGGTCATAGAAACAGACGAGCACCGTGATGCTGACCGTGAAGCAGACATGGAGAAGCCTAAGTTTACCTTGACTGAAACTGCAATTGCCCTCATCATATCACTCGTACTTGTTACACTTCTTCTCATTTTCTTGGTTCAGGAAATCGAACACGTTGTGCACAGTGGAATTCCGGATCAGTTCTTGGGTTTGATTCTCCTCCCTCTTGTGGAAAAAGCCGCCGAGCATCTGACGGCCATCGACGAGGCTTGGGGTAAGTTGCGTTTTAGGTGTTTCCAATAGTTCCTCTCGATATTTGGGAACGGCTTAGACAATGCTGACCTCGGTTTTTGAACAGATGGTGTCATCAATGTGGCACTTTACCATTGCCTTGCTCCTTCGATCCAAACTGCCCTTTTCAATGGTCCACTTGTCGTTCTCGTTGGTTGGGCTCTTGGGAAGCCTATGGACCTGAACTTCGAGATTTTCATGATTGCGCTGCTGGTTCTCTCGATTCTTGTTGTTGGGAACTTCCTACGAGATGGAGAGTCAAACTGGCTTGAGGGAGCTTTGCTTGTGGTGAGTTATTTTACGACGACGAGGAGACTGTGAGGTCTGCAGATGCTGATAGCTTCAGGTTGTTTACACAATCATCGCTATTGCTTGCTGGTATTATCCAAATCCTGATGTGGCGACTTCTAATGGCCTGGAGGCCTCAGATGTTGTTAACGTCACCATGAGTGTCGATGCCCTCCGACAACTCCAGCAAATTCTTACTGCAAACCTGGCCCATTAGTTAGGAGCTATCACATTTTGCGGCAAGAAGGTTCATCGAGATGCTTTGACTATTTTAGACCAAGATGCCATGTTCGAGGACAAATATCTTCTAGTGTCTATAATCAGCAGGCACAAGCTTTGATGAGGCAGCCGTTTGGTTGTTTGAACTTACTGTTAGATAAGTGTAAATAAAGTTTGTTGACCAATGGAACAGAAATTGATAGATTACAAGCGCGTTCCTCAAGAACGCACTTCATAACAAGTGTGAACTAACCCTCATTAAATGCGAGCGATGTCATATTTTAATCAACTGCCTTCAGAAAAAGATAACATTCCGTCGGATCTTTTTTAATAGCAAACATTCAAATGCATCGTAGCTTTTAAGCTCTTCAGGGGGTTCAAGAAGCTCCAAAAGCCAGATCGTCCATGCAAACCGAATTTTCAGCGTCTGCGGCACTAATCGTTTGCCCAAATTGAAGGCAAGAGTTGGTCCAGCCATGGAGTCAAAAGTATCATCCCCGTACCCGAAATCATCAACAACCATCGTTCCTGTCGAAATGCGGAAATGTCGCTGTGTTACCATACTCCGGTCAGGCCTTTGCTCTGGCCATGTCGTGCACCAGAGCTTCGAGCTTCGCCCTCGACAGTGTGATACAGCTTATGAGGAAACGCAACAAAGAGGAATACATGAATGTAACCCTAGACTTTCTGAAGGTATTTAAGATTGCTGAAACCCCCCTCCTTCTATGCAGGCAAGACGGAACCCTATCGTTGGATAAAAGTCGCGTCGCATGACCTTCGAAACTTGGTGAGTTTGGCTAGTGAAATATTGGATCGGCGTCGTTGGCTCAAGGTCGATACATCATTTTTCATACAGATCCAGCTGCCTGCTCAGAATATGGACCACATGAGTGATGTGGCCGTCGAATAGAACATATAGTGTATCTTAACCGAATCATAGATCAAGACTGGCGGCCGGAATCAAAATCTATAGGGTCAAAAGTAGCACTTCCCAAGTACATGTCGTGGAGGAAACCCCAGCTCCAATCCTCAGTGCTTCCCAGAAGCATGGCCGAGTCACCGTTTGTTGCCTGGTTCCCAGCTGATAACACCGGGGAAGTGTACAAATAATCTTCAGAAGCAAGCAGCGCTGCGCCGTCTGTGGAGTTAAGAGTGATTTGTTGGTCCACCGATGACTCCTCAATCGGTGTGGCAATACATCCATGAGGTTGTCGGCCACCGATACCCTTGAGAGACGACAACTCAAATTCAGTTGAGTGAAGTTCCTCAAACGTAGCCGGATTATTGCTCCCTTTGACAATACTGCTGTTGCTGATCATCCCATCGGACCGTTCCACCCATTCCTCTAGCCCCCCAGTACTGCCTCCTAAACGGACACTCAGCTTCTCGTTGTCGAACAATTGGGATGAGACACCATGCCTGAGATTGCGGTGGTGGTCTTGGATCATGGAAAAGAAATAGTAAGCCACTTCTTTGAACCTGGAGATGAACGCTGATGCCACGCCCGAGTATCTTCCAAGGCGGGCAAGGGTGTCAAACATGACTTTGGTAACGCCATCTGTAAAGCTTGTCGATGAGTCATAGTGTATAGGGTGCTCGCTTTGGCTCTTTAGAGAGCCTTCGAGGTCCATGTGAGGGAAGTAACGAGCGTAAAGGCTGGTGAAAGATGCCGTGTAGACGACAAATGTAGCCAGAGGAGAGTGAGGAAGCTTTTCTCCGCACAGCTCAACGAGTTCTAGAACTGTTTTCGTTGCCGCGAATAGTTGACTGGCACTACCCTCCCAGAATCCAGGTGGTACCGAGTGAGATGGAAAAGTAGGCTCGTCTAATGGACCGCTCGGTCGTTGGCATTTAATGGGTGTGAAAGGGAGGTATTGGCGATGAAGCATTGTCTTGCAGAGTGATAGCAGGAGGCGAAGAAGGATATAGGTGCTAGAGTTGTTCTCGTGTCGAAAATGATTAGACGGATTCAGTCCGAGGAGCAAGGTCGAGTTTTCGATTTCCTGGTTGAATGCCTCCAGCTGTTGCCGTAAACGGTGAAATCTGGAATCGATATTCCAGGGCGGCACGTTTTTGTCTTGGGAACGACCCCCGGCATTGGTATATTGTGAAATGCGGCCCCAGATATCAACCAGACGTATAAATTGTCAATGAGGCTACAGTGATTGTCTGTCGCCGACACAGCTATGTCTGTCGAGATAAATGCGGTGTTTGTCTTGCGACTCATATCAAAGTCCTCCTGCGAACATGGCAAACGAATGTGAATGTCTTCGGATCGTATTAACCACGGTCTCTCCTTCCCACAGGAAATCAAGCGGTCGAAGATGGAGCAGCCAAACATGGTTCTGCGCCGAACTTCGCAGTCAACAACGGCTCCTTCGATCGCTTTAGGCTCTATCGAATGGGTCCCGGTCTCGTAACCCAGTTTGAGTGCCTGAGCCATTCTCCCGGCAGCACCAACAATCATCCAAGCCCTCAGCCCTTCATGGCTTGGAAAACCCCATTCGTAGAGCCCAAGCATAAGTAAAGCCTGAACACGCTCGACTGATCCAACAGAGGTCACCATGATGAATGAGCCGAGAGACTTGTTCAACTTTTTGGCAAACGCGTCGGATACGCTGTGCGTCCCTAGTCCCGCATCGCCCGAAGTGATGTCAGTCTGGCTCGTGAGTTCCGGATGATATTTTCCAGTCAAGGCTAAGAGTCCAAGAAGAACAAGCTGCGAGTCAAAGGATACCTGAGCCTTTCCTGTTGTTAGGTTGTACACCCTGCTTTTGATTGTTGGTATGTGGAGAAAAGGCAGCTCGGTAACAAGGTGACGTCGATATGTAACCAGAATCCTATCCCATAAAGCCCTGTCAATACCCTTCAGAACTTGCAGTACCGTGTGGCGCTCGTCATCAGTTTGCTCATTGCTTGCAACTCTCTTTGGTCTCTTCCAACCGGCGCTTGTAGTTGACAGTGCATCCGGCTCATCTGTGGCGGCTTGAGGAGTTGGTCTTTTGGTTGGCAACGGGGCTAACACTGGCCAAGCGCATGCGTTCCCGCTCTTTCTACAGTTCTTGCAAGGCGAGTCAAGGAGAACAGTGTTATCGCACTTGATTTTGGAACGTCTGCACCGGATACAGGCTATGCTGGACCGGAGCCGGCCTGTAGCTACCATTTAATGTTCCCGAAATGCGGTCGTGGAAGTAGGCAGAGTAGACGGCACAATTTTGCGCTCCACGTCAGTGATATCTCACGCAATGCTTTCAGAGAAAATGTCTGAACCTGAAATATGTTAGTTGATGGTCAAAACATGGCAATATGGCTCGCGCCGCGAGTCAGATCAGAAGTGGATAAGCGGGCACCGGTTGCTGGGAGCTGATAAGTTGCAATGCAGTATGCATGGAAAAGACTTACCGAGGAGTCTGAGTATGCAAGTATTCGAATCCTGAGTAAATAATAGAGACCCCAGCAATTGACAATGATTGAGAGGCTGTTGATCCGTGACTAGCCTGATGATAGTGAGTGTGTCAGGCATTTCCCTGCTGTGAGTGACAGCTAACTGGTAGTCGGCATTTAAACGCCGAGATTCGGCATGCCGAAGACACTTCCCTGGCATGCCGAATCGCCCGAGTCAGACTTCAAGCTTGACGAGACAGGCAGCCGCAATAACACGAGCGTATGCTTTTTGCGGCAGTTCAAACGTCGTTGATATGACGGAGGAAGGTAGGCGTGTGAGTTTTCAGTCCGCTCAAGCCGCGCCCACTAACTTGACCCTCAGGCTCGTCTCACTCAAGGTATATGCTGAATGTAGCCTTCCGACCGTGTAATCAGGTAATTCGTATACCTGTTATATTGCTCGAGGCAAAAAAGGAAAGAAAAAAAGAAAAAAAAAAGCCCCCATGAATATTCTGCCTGTTGGTGTGCACTTTTTTATCTGTGAGCACCATGAATGCCAAGCCTTCGGAGGAAGCTTCTTGACTTATTTATAATATATTATCAGAGGTTGGTAGTGCTTCGAACATTGCTATAGGTAACCCATCTCTCGAAGGCATCGTCTCGCAACTAGCCTGTCGTCAGGGTTGGGAAACCTAGGGATGCCCGCCATCAAGGCCTATCTTTTTCATAAGCAGGTCACAAGCTGTACCAAAATGTCGTATCTGAGCTGCAACTATACCCATAAACCAGGTCCATGTGCCTTAATAAGACATAAACTTTAGGGTAGGAAAGAGACCGAATCCACCAACTGAAGCCGGATAGTGTCAACATACTGGCATGCAGTTAGGTTGTCAGTTCGTAGTCGACTTCTTCGCAATTGACCTGGATACTATGAAATGCAACAATTCACCGTGAATTCCCCATGAGCTGTATGAACTAAAGAAGGGCCACGAGGGATGCAGCCGCTGCCTCGTCTCTAGGCGAAGTCCGCGGCTTCGATTCTGCCACAAGCCCGAAGCAGAACAATCAAATCAAATGGCAGATAAGAAAATAGGCAAATAGAGATGAATACATTCTGAATTGTTCATGTTTAGCCCTTCTCTATTGGAGGTCATCCTCGAGAATGGCTATTTACTTCGGTGCATGTGTACTCTCTCACGTGTTAATAGTTGAGAGCTATGAAGCTCACAATGACTTGTAACAAAACGGTTGTCTAATTAACCGGTTACATCGTGTCATAGAGCTGTGAATCGCTCCAATTTCGGAAGTTTTGTTCTTACTGTTGTTAATGTGTTTACTCAAGTGATGCGTTATAATTTGCTGTTGAACTGTTGACTTGTCGTTGTATCACGCGAACACCCTTATCTCATCATATAATGCATGCGAAGGGGTCTTCTTGTTTGGTTTCGAATCGGCCATGCGGACTTTATATATGACTAGGCGTGTTAAAGCGTGTCTAAAGGTGGGATCAGCTGGGGAAGATAGCCGTTGCTACGGATTACTTTGTCCGATATATTGTTGAGGGTGGAGACCATTGAATATCCACCGGGAAAGATAACAGTCGCCATGAGAGTACCATATTCGACACTTTGATAAGACCTTAGTTCAACCTCCGCTAAGAAGGATGGCTGTGGCTACGAGGGTGCAATACTCAACATCCAGCTCCGAGTGAGCAACCACCTTTCCTATATGTAGCACGTTACAGTCTGTCCATCCACGCCAGTTAACAATTCTGAAAACTCGGTGGTATCTGACGCAATCATCTTTTTACTAATACATACATTATCGCATTGACTAGTCTCAAAGATGGGTTTCCCACTGAATTTCAAGGAGACGGATATCTTCAGGGAGATGACTATGAGGTTGTTCTTAGCTTCCATATATAGTTGGGCGGCCTCGGATTCGGCGCAGGTATGTTCTGTCTGCATTTACTGGTTACGCCGCACTGTACCCATTGTTTCTGACAAGCATAACACTGCAGACTACGGATTCTGGTCTGGAATTCTGGGTATGAAGGAATTTGAGAAGGCCTTTGGCGTCTTCGACTCTGAGACCAACTCGTGGGCCATGCCTTCAACCTGGCAATCCATAGGCAGTGCACCGCCAACGGCAGGTCTCGCCATTGGTGCGCTCATCTCTGGCTTTGTAGGCAGCAAATTTGGTCGCCTTAACACCTTTCGTGGGTCGTCAATCGTATCCATCGTCGGTATTCTCATCCAAAGTGCCACCATCGACTCGTACTGGCAGATTGTGGCGGGCCAGATCATTAACTCTATGGCCCTGGGAGTCCTGGCAAATCCCATTCCCGCCTACCTGGCCGAGGTCGCACCGCTGTCAATCAGGGGTACGCTCGTCAATTGCTATCATTTCATTATCGGCGTCGGTGCGGTCCTCATCAATACTTGCAAATGGAGCATGCACGAGCGGGGGCATACCGCACCACCATTCTTCTCCAGTTCGTGGTGCCTATGATTTTTATTCCCGGGTCTTTCTTGATCCCTGAGAGCCCAAGATGGCTCCTCGGCAGAGGACGCCTGGCCGAAGCCATGTAGTCCCTTGTCACTCTGCGTTCCAACACACCGCGCGACATGGTCGAGCGGGAGATTGAGCTGATTCACGCTTCAGAAGAGGAGAATGAGGCCCATTCCAGTAGTACCTGGGCTGACTGTATCAAGTAAGTAATGAGAAATTCTATATCATCTCCATCCCCAATGGTTGCTGTGGGCTGACGTGCAGCCTTGAAAGGGGTTCTAACCTGCGCCGAACCTTGATCGCCAGTGGCGTCTAGTGCTTGCAACAGGCCCAAGGCAGCTCATTCATGTCCTCGTATGCTGTGGTGTTCTTCCAGACAATTGGAATCCGAAATGAGTACGAAATCATCGTTCTGCTCTTGTTTGTGCCAATCATCGCAAGCGCTTTCGCATTCTATTTGCCTGATCGTTTTGGTCGTCGATGGATGTTGATTCTAAACGCTATCGTCATGGCCCTCTGCATGTATGTTGTCTCCATCATCAAGGGCTACGACTTTGCAAACAACGACGCCGGAATCCGAGGAGCTGTTGCAGCTCTGTTTATCTGGCAGTTCTCAGCGGCTGTCGGCTTGTACGTATGGGCCCCACCTTCATACAGGAACCCAGTTGACCGGATGAGTTTTAAAGCGTCTGGATTGTCACCGCCGAGGTACCAACTCTGCAACTCCGAGAGAAAACAATCACTGTCGCTACATTTAGTGGTTTCTGTGTGTCTATCTCAATCACATTTATCAACCCTTTTATGCACAGGGTTATGGTAATCTCTAGGGTCGCGTCGGTTTCATCTATGGTAGCTTCTCGATTGCCGCCGCACTATGGACTTTCTCCTTCTATCCCGAGACAGGATTTCGCAGCTTGGAAGAACTTGATGAACTATCCCACAAGAAAATTTCTGTCCACGACTTCCATCGCTATCAAACTTCCGGATTTGGTGCACAACTTGCCGAGGTTGAGCATGGAATTCACCTCGGCCAAGAGAAGACGGTTCAAATAAGAACTCAAGCCCTTGACGATCTTGGGAAATAATCAACGATGTTTCGACCTCCTTAATACGCAGTCTGCAACCGGGTTTAAGTGTAAGCTGCTCAGGTGTTGGAACAGATAGTTACGGAACTCGAAGCATCAAATATGTACTACGGCGTCTTTGACGTTATGAGCTACTGTCTCAGACAATTACTCAGGCTGCCGACTGAATTATAAGGAGTGAAACCTAAGGTTTTCTATGTATCTCACTCTTTCTCTCGCGTCTAAAGAATCTCGATTTACAATAGCTCCAGGTGCCCAATCAGCCAATATTTGACAAACCTGCTTTACATCACACTGTCAAGGAAGACTGAATGGATGAATGCGTATGCATCTGAGCTATGTTTTCAACCGAAAGCATTACAGCACGCGGAGTGTCCCCACCATTTTCACGTAACCTTTACTGCAGATAGCTGGTGTAATTTGAACGGGCGCGCAATCGGAGGTACTGTCCATTCCTCCACAATTCTGTGTTCTCTAGCAAGTTGTTCATGCAGCTTAATAACTTTATCAGGTATAGGCACAAAGTTGTTTTGAAGCTTCTCATCTGCCGACTCGTCTAATTCGACAGGATCCGCAGTGAGCCATACGTTTTGGTGTCCCTGTCGTTCAATCACGTCCATGCCACCACAATCGCCGGCGGTGTCTTGCTGGTAATCCTCTGTAATAGGCAATTTCACTCCAAAATTACTCAGATCCTCCACCTTGTCCATGTTGGCAATGTCATGGTTCACCTTGGTGAGAGTGAGGCATCCAGTCTTCGTTAGGATCTCGGGGAGAACTGACGTGTTTTCGGCCTCGACACATTCACTATAACCTTCGCTGAAAATGTTTGGACACGCTATACTGTGCCGTCAGACACCGCTCGTTTATCAAATGTGACGAACCCATCTGTTCTGCCCGCGGCATCTTCGGCTCGTCGGATGTCAGTATGGGTCTTTGCGTGTAGGAGGATTCGTCTCGGACTGCGAGTTCTAGTATGGGGCAAAACCTCGAGCAAGCTCCCCGCTAAAAGGCCCGTAGAACGGCATTTAGGTCGCCAGGGGAAAGACTGCTGGACAAATAGAACATCAGTTTGGGGGCCCTGGTGTGAGGAGGGACTAGAACAACGATTTGATGATGCTCTTCGATTAAAGCAATGATAATTAGTAGACAAATAAAACAATTTTAAAAGAATTCCTAAATCGTTCAATAGAAAGCCGGCTTGTATCTAGTTCGTGGCCGTAGTTTAAACTGTGTTTTCACTCGCGTTACCACTTACCACTACATATGGAAACGTAGCCTGAGAGCCAAACTAGCAAGGCCCGTATCTGGAGACGAATGCGTGCCTTTCATGTTAACTCATGATGAGAAATTTGATCAATCGGCTTCCTACTGGTACTTACCATATGATTCACGTGCAGAGAGTCTGTTACCCAAAGGGCCGTGAGCTTTCGAATTTCCCGTCTATGGCCACGCCAACGTTGACAAGAATTGAAACAGCAACAAAAGCCGAAGGGCACACATTGGCTACTATAGTCGTATTTCACTAATCTGAGCCTCTATCAATGCCAGCGTCTCTTTTGAAAACAGCTAGCCACTGTTCATTGTCGGCTTCAGTCGGATTCCAAGGGTCGCCACTATGAGGTGTAAGTTTCTCTATGTAGTATAGTCTAGATGAACCTTCTAAGGCTGATGACTTGAAAGGGGTCTAACTTACTCGCCAAATAGCAGATAACGAGCTTGAAGTCGGATCTCATCGTCTGATGGGACGTGGCAGTTGGGATTGCTTGGTGACATTGTAGCAAGGACCCAACGCTTCAAGTCTGAGGACAGCCATCGATGGGAGCTAGAGTTATTTAGAATGAACTGTCCTGATCTTAGCCAAGCAGCTTGATTGTTGCTGTCGAGCCGTTGTTGATGGGTAGAGGGTCCGCCGGCGGTTCTTGTCGTGCCTCCAATAGTAAAGGAAGAAGTCGATGTTGCTGTTAGAAAGGAAAGGAAATCTTGGGTTTCAGCGCCCGCTTGACCTGAGCTGCTGGTGTTCAGGCTGTGTGAGAACGAATCAATGAGGCCTTGTGTCTGAACAGTAGCTGGCTCGAAGTATGTATTTGAAGTGTGATTCTGAGAGAAGGAAAACGATGTGTTCGATCCCGAGATAATGTGATTCTGCGGCATAGTGAAATGGATCATGCCAGAGAGGGCTCCAAAAGATTGTTCCAAATCTTGATTGGATGTTTGGTTCTCGTTGGATTCCCACAAAAGGCGGGCACGCGCTTTGAAGGGAGCAAGCCAATCGGATGAAGCAATGATGAGTTTTGTAAGCCAATTTGCCACAATGTCGGCAACACCATCAGATGAGAGACTTCTTTCCATCTCAGTGATCATTCGACACGCTTCCATCTGCAAGGCGCTGTTGATGGGAGCCGTGGGTGAGGATATCCATAGTCTGTATAGATGATTCCGCAACCAAAGCTCAAGGGAGCATGAGTCAAAAAGTGTGCTTTTACCGTTTATCTGCAAACAAGAGAGTCTGCTTTCCGCTTGAGTCCTTATAGGGCTGAATTTCGCCCGTTGCGTGATCTCCTGATTGGAGACTACTAAGTCTCGGAGCCAAGAAGCTGCTTTGGGCTCAGGACTGCGATCGGCCGAAGAAAGGACTTCTGACGCAAATATGATCCTACAAGCCTCTAGTTGCAGTTCATTGTTCTCGGGTATCTGGCCTGTGCGATCCAAGTTCTCTTGTACGAAAAAAGCGAGCTCTAGGGTAATGAGCTCATAGGCTGTCCGGGGAGAGCTTGGGGGCCGATTACTGGCCTCGAAAGGGAAAGGACAGCTGCGCTCAAAGTCAATGAGATCTATTCAAATCTCATGGTCAGTGATGGACAATGATTAGAAGTTAACTCTGGGGCAATGATAGTAAGAAGACTAGTACGGCAATAAAAAGAATACGCACAAGGAGAAATAAAGTTTTCCAGAGAATCTAGAACCCATTGTTCAAATCCCCAATCTCCAGTCCAATCTGCCATTGTTCGACCAGTCTTGAAATGGTCAGACAAGTGATCAGCGCGTTCAGAAAAGCTCGCAAGGTTCTTTCCGCAAAACCCACAGCGCGACTTCACCTCAGGGCTGGAGGCTTTCCAGGTACCGATAGCCCAGTCGACTCCGTCAGCATCGTGGAAAAGGCGTAAGTGTTGCTTGAGGTGATCCCTTCGGTTGAACACCCGATCCTTACATGCATCAAAGTTGTGCCGTGCAATATGATCCAATGAAGGCTCAACTTCGCCGCAGAAAACGCAGCAAGATTGATCCGTCTCTGGGTTAACACTTGTGGGGCCATAAGGTGAGCAAGCCCATCTATCAAGTGGGATATGTAAAGACTTTTCATGCCGCTGCCAATCGTACTTCGCACGAAAGGTTTCCGTGCAGAAAGTACATTGGTAAGGACCTCTGTTTCGGAGTAGAGTTGTTGTTTGTCCCATTTTGCGTCTTCTTCTCCGTCGACGTGGTATGGGTAGTGGCGAAGATGTGCCTTGAGATCTGCCAGAACTTTGTGAATTTGCAGACGCTCCAGAATAGAGCTCATCTCTCGAGGATCCCGCACTACTTGCGGAGCTGTCACCGATGACGGATGACGGGCCCGAAGAGTGGTCCATGTTACGATAATCTCTAGGCCCTGCTGAACGAAGTCACATCAGCATGGGGCATCGGCCAATGGTCGACGGGAGCACACATACCTTTGATCAAATTCCGGCGAGAAGATAGCGCACGTGCAATATCGCCCACAGATGCTGGCTCATCCTCTGGCGGAGAGTCTACCCATCTTTCAATTGGATCCATCTCGCCGTAAGAGTGTCCTATTTTGCGGGTAGGCACGGGCGTCCCAGGGCGGCCAAATTCCGTGGCTGAAGATGTGTCTGACGAGGGCAATCGGCGGTTGGCAGTATGTTTTTGCCGTCGACGACGTGCGTTTGCCAGCCAGTTGCTGATTTGCGTCATGGTAAGTCCGGTCAAAAGCTGCAAGCTTTGTTTATCTGCGTGGCTGGGGTAGGGATAATCCTCGTGGTTACTTAACCATTGCTTCAATATCCGTGCCGACTCGATAGAGAACCGTCGGCCTATCTTGGGCGGCATTCCACTGGTTCCTGGTAACGCGATATCCGTTCCAAAATCTGCACTTTCATCACCGGAAATGTCAGTCGTGTTTGCGTTTGCAGAGCGAGGTGCTATTTCGGAGATGTAGAGCCTCGATTTATCCGAAGTAGCAATCTTCCCAGCGGTGGTATCTTCTTGAACCTTTCTCTGAAGTTAGTCGAGAGAGGAACCAGGGGCTGCAAAACATATCGTTGAAGACCAACCTCAACGAACTGGTTTGACTGTGTCGCTGCATGGAATCCATCCGAGACGTCAACATCATCGAGATAGTTTGGCGGTAGTGCCCAGTCCTCATCTACTGGTGAGAGATCTGTGATATCTCTAGAGGCTGAAAGCGACAGTAATGGCAACTGGTCTGAAGTACCTACGGAGTTGTGGCCTCTGGCTGTAATTCCGTGTTTGGTATTTATGGTCGTGTCCTCGTGCTCCTTGTTGGCAGCGGCATCACCACCCTGGTCTTCGGCAAAGAAGTCTTCCGACACCTTTGAGACCTCAGCGAATGGGCAGATCATGTTTTGTCTTGCGTGTGACACCAATTACAGAGCATTGCCGTTGAGAAATATTTGTTATCAGGCAAGAGGCCAAATAGCTGTGGCGAAAACACTGGTAAGTGATTAACTACATTTGTCAGCACAAAGCTAAATAAGACTGTTTAAGCTAAGCCAGTCAATCTCTGTGACAGTGTCCGCATACGAATCTCAATGCGTGAGCTTGTCATTTACGCCCTGAATACTGGGCCGTATTCTCGTGTTGTGATTGGTTGCTCTGGTATGACTAGTTGTTAGCCCTGAACCATGTTACTCACCGATCCTTGCTTATAGCGATTCAGCAGGCCATAGTCGTTCCACCAAGCGTTAACGAGTCAAATGAAAGGCTATTCGAAGAAGCCGAACTACCCAGAAACTCTATGCCCAGCCGCCTAGAAAAGTGCATTATAGGTTGATGGCAATCTTATTGCATGCACCAGTCAATCCCTTATGGCCTCATTTGCACACATCTTACATACTAGGTCCTGAATTTGATGCTCAGTTATCTACTTGTGTACATAAGAAACGGTTGATGTTCCTCGCCTAAGTCAAACCAATGCCTCGAAATCAGCCTGTATGGACCTGCACACCGCATCTACAACGCTCTCTTCCTCAATTTTTGCAACGCCCAAGGCGCCCGTTGGCCATGTGACAGTGTAAACCATGTCGCCACCCTTGATACTTGAGAAGTTGAAACAAATAGGCGCGCCGGAGACATGCCCGGGCTGAGCGAACACGATGTGTTCGATGTTGGTTTTGGCTGAGCTTTCGGGATGCTCATCCACAAAAACACCAATGTTGCTGATTTCGTAAGAGCAGTCTCGCCGCTGGCCCATCTTACCGCTCAGCCATTTTCGGATGTTAGGGGCGTATCGGAGAAGTCCAATGGGCTGGTCTTGCAGAGTGGCAGCAGTATCGGCAAACTGTTTTGTGGATGAACTTGCAATCGCCCATTCGTCCTGGGAAAGGGGGCCTGAGCAGCTTGACTTTGGCTGAGTGACATATGTTGCTGAAACAAATTCCCCCATTTCGTGCATAGAAACTCCCACGGACTTTCGCATGTTGATACTTGTCTGCGAGACGAATTTCGTGGTATGGGAGTCGGCAACGATCTTACTCAGAGCCCGGACTATGAATTGGTGAAGTGTGCCAGTCAATTTAGCGTCATGCCGCCTTGCCTCTTGGACGGCCTTCTCCACAAGTTGGGCTTCTACGAGACGGACAGCAACTTTGGTCCGGGAAGCTTCTGGGTGACCTGGATCGAAGAAAGCAGGAGAGCCTGTCCAGGTGTTGTCATCGAGTGTGGAAACTTGAGCCTTGACTCCTAGCAAGTTCGCAAGGAAGCTGGGAATGAGAGTAGCGATCAAAGGCCCCAGTAGGAAAGACCAGGATATGGGAAGCCGTTGAGGGGTGTCGAAAGGAGGCGGCAATGGCTGCAGTGATGACGCAACGGTTGACGCCTGCAATTGCTCAACTGTCGACGGCATTCTTACTGCTTCAAGCAGCGAACGATGGAAAGAAACACCGGTCGGCCCATCACCAATGGTGTGTGAGTAGGCGAACGCTATGAAGTATCGCGGTCCGCCGAGAGGCAGCACAATGACCCTCCAAGGGGGGGTTGTATGAGGAAACGGCCGGTCCAGGTTAGATTTCAGTACCTCCTCGATGGTATGCCAGACTTTAGTATCCGCCGAGCTGTTCAGACTCAGTATCTCGATGTGTTGTTCAAGTTTCACAACGGGTGCTCGTCGATAATAAGCTTTCTTGGTATGTCTGTCTACCACAAGCACGCTGAGGAAGGGGTGTTCTCTGATGCAGTGTGCCAAGGGGTTGAAGAGCGGCGAAGGCGAATCCAAGACGAAGCCATCCGCAAACTCATAAGTGGCGCCAATCACGACGGCGTGATAATAGCCGAGGTCCTCGCGACTAATTGTCCGCTGCTCATTCGGGCCTTGGAAGATGAAGGTGTGAGCAGCGATTACAAGCTGTGGCCTTCCGCAGTGACTTACTCGCATGTCTCAGGAAATCCATCTTGGTATCCATGACAGCACACCCAGACTTGCACGTGGTGGAGGCAGAATGCTGTTTTGTGAGGCCAACAATTGCGGCTGTCCCAAAAGCACCATCGGCCATTAAATACATAACACGCAGCGAAATTGCAGAGGCGCAGTCCAGCGGAGAGCCGGAGTCACAGTCGCACCGGCGGCCCAGCAAATACAGGTCGCAAATCATTATCGCTCCACATCTCTAACGTCAGACCAATCAAGAGGCAGAGAAGAGCGGACTATTCAGCTGTACAAGGCTCTGAAGGATTCAAGTTATTAATACTTTGTAGTTATCGATTTGGAACACTTCATAATATCATGCCAAGAATTTTTGTTTCGGAAATTACAGCGTCGCAAAAGTTTCCCTTTAAGCCTCAAAATCTTCCGTCATTAGAGTCGCTGACTCTAACCAACGCTTGGTTGCATACCCACTACGTAGTATTAAGAGTTCTCTCCAAGATGCTACTGTTGGACTTTCTGATGAGAAAAGCTCGTTTACTGCGCGTTCCACGTGCCAAGCCATCGGGGAGAGAGGATATGTAACAGAAAAGAAAAAGGTTTGAATAGGCCCCCATGCAAAACTTGGTTCATTCTATAATACGGTCTTTGAGGTTTATCTTTAATACAGAAGTTTTTACACAAGCATTACGATATGGTTAACTAGTAAAGCTGTTAGCTTGATGCGAATCTTTTGATTCAACACCTAAGCGGTAGACGAGCATGCAAGCTCACACTGGTTCACAGCATAATTACTGAATGTAGTGCGTTGTTTTATCAAATGTGCGGTGCCTTTACTCACTTCGAGAAACAGCAGGCTGGGAAGAGCGAAGCAGAAGACATCATCAGGCTCCTCGTAGAACAGCAAAGTTTGCTGAAGTGTTCTCAAGCTACATATCGACTACCAGCGCTTGGTGAATAGTGGGATTGAACACCTCGCAGAATATTCACGCTGTGGCTGTGGGCCAAGGATCACACTCGGCTTGTTCGAATGGTTGCAACTCATGGGTCTTTTTCAGCGGAGGACCCTTTTTTTTGTTGCGTCTTCTAGTTCTCGTCGCAGACATAGCAAATATAAACACGCACCCTAGTTAAGGACATTTATGGTGTTTTTCTTTGCAATCTTGTTGGTATGGGTTCTTTTCAAGGATAAGATTCTGGGCTCTCGTGTTAATTCTCGCAGTAGTTTCCGTATGTGAGAGGAAGAAAGAGGGTGAAAGAGAGCTGGCGTTGTTGATAGGAAAACCTGAGATACCTGCGTAGGAAAAACGGATCAGCTGACATAATGTCGTGATCCAACTCTAAGAACCAAAGTTAATTTGCTAGTCAGGCAGTCACACTCATCGATTCTAGAGTAGTGCGAAGTGAAGCAAAAGCATTCAAGACACACTATTTGTCGACAGCAGGGAAGATATTATTGCGTTGAACAGCCATGATCCGTTTCGAGTAGACGCAGAACAACCTTACAACCAAATATGTAACGCCCAACAGTCGCATCCCCTCTGATGAAGGTAACCTTAGAGGTGTCATGGTTTACAGCGCGCGGTGGACCGAAACGAGGGAAGAGAAACCCTCATTGGTGTTTCTAAAGTTATATTGACTCGTGCCTGGGAAAACGGTCGAATCTAGACACAGATTGCGCAAGGTGTTGCAGACGTCTGATGTAAAAGGCGGTTAAGCAACGACTAACCAGACTTTGGCAAGAAAAAGTAAAATGAATGAAAGGAACATTGTGCTAGTTCCGAGATGGTTTGTACATGTGAGTAAGTGAGAGGCTAATATTCGGTCTGATCGATGCAGAAACATTGCTGCTCGCAACAAGCTCTCTTCAATATTTGTATACATCAGTTTGGTTGTGATTATGGAGCAGATGTAGACTTCTCTAGATCTCACAGAAGTATGGAACATTATAGACAAACGAGTCGTTATAAAGATCTTGAGCGAGTTGGTCGCAGAAGACGTAATACAAAAGCTATATGGACCCTAGCATTTTACTAATTCAGGCTTTCCGATAAGAACAACGCTACAAAGCAGCAATCTTGCGGATACAGGTGAAGATTCCATTTGGTACACCGATATGATAGGCAACCCTTGCATGGCAACCAATTGCCTGAGCCCTGACTGGAAGGATTTGTTGCAAATTGGTAAACCGCTTGGGAGTCATTTTCAGAGACTTTCACCTCTCTGCCAACAGGGCCCTTCAATTGTGTTAACTCGAGGTCCGTTTTAAAGGGGGGCCGTGTTAGGTACGTCGTTATATGAATCGGAAGATTCGTATGTTCGTTAACCACTAGTAATGCAAGCACGCTTATGCAGCCCGCAGCGGCCCGCAGCCAGGTTCGCTAGTGCGTTCTCAAACATCTACCCAGACTAGCGATATCTGGCAAAAACAACCCGACCTTTGCGTGCATCTCTATCAACTTATGCACGGTGTGTGGCCTTGCCATGGTACTTTGGTATCTAGGCTCAATGATTTGGCCCAACCCGTAGGCATGTAAGATATGCGGGCTTCCTGCAGTCACATCTTGGCGTGCCCTCGGTGAATCACCTAACAAGACGGGATACGATTCAACCCGCGGGTGAAACTCCCATTGACCGCCAAAAGTGTGGCTGTCAACTGCTTTATCTCTACCTGAGCCCCCACGGGATATTTGCTATCCAAGGCCTACAGCAGTGTTGCGGGTATGCATCTTTAATCCGACGCCGCATGTGGCCTTCATTTGAAGATCTTGGTACTAATAGTCAGATATGGTGCCCGTTACATGCGAAAACTGGGAGGTGGATGATCTGCAACGAAAAAGCCGCCAGTGGACGGGTCGACATGTTGTTTGTTGTGTCAGATTCGATAGCATATGAGGCAATTGGAGAAAAGAGCGCGAAGTGCCCCGTACGCGAGCCAATAGCGCTGCAGCGAGGCGGTCACGGAACACGGCGGGCCGCCGCGTTGTATACCCGATCTATCCCACAACTCTCTGTTGGCGGTAACGTGGCCCAGATACAGGGAGGCACATCTGCAGCACAGCCTTACTGTCGCATCATCAGCTGGCAACAATAACCTAAGCTTAGTTACCCCATGCTGCATCCTCTCATCAATATCAAACCGAAAGCACTTAGGTATTGAGGTGGATGAAGGACAGTTCGCCTTGACCACCCGATAACTGCGGCAAGTCGCTCGCAAACAACAAGCTTGCATTCGCAACACAATGAGACCGTCTTCGAGGGGGACTTCCTCTACAGCGCATCATGCTTGTGAGATTTGCAGGCAAGGTTCCCTCCCACTTGGATGAGGACCACTGAAGACGACAACACTAACCGCGCAACATTCCAGAGAACGAAAAGTCCGGTGTGATCGAGGACTGCCAAAATGCAGGTGTGTCGCTATCTCATCAGCATGTGTCCCCGCGTGCAATAAGCCTCGCGCCAACTTCAAGAAGATCATAGGGCTGATTCTTCGCGCTCATCTTGCCATGACATAAAGACGGTGCGATCGTCTTAACCAACCATGCAGCTCAACCAAGCCCACCAACGTCGTACACGAGATGAGCAGCTGCAACAGCTCCAGGAACGCCTCGCCAACACCGAGTCTCAACTAGCCCTCAGTACATCGAGGGGTCCTTCGTTGGTGCGCCCGCAATCGCGGTTAGATGCCGCGGAGCAGGCCGTCTCATTACGGTGGCCAGAGATGCCACGTCCAAACACGCCGAATACGATTTCGTGACGAAATTCCCAGTACCAACTACCACCGGCGACTGCTTCGCACACACAGATAGTCCCGGCTCAGGGATCATCGGCCACTAGCACCCCCGTGAATATTGACAAGTCCAGCAAGATGAGTGCCGCTATCGATCTGCCTACGACTAGCTCATCGCTGCTCGACATTGATCTTTTCACCTCCTTCACCGAAGGCGAAGACACCAATATGACATACGATTGGACAAATCAGCCGTTGGCGGCGCTCGAACCATTGGACAACCTCCTCAACCGCCTCTCACCTCAGTCGTTGTCTCACAGCGGTCCGGAAGAAGATATCTCTGCGGCGGAGTTGAGCACGTTACACAGCCACTACTTTGACTCCTTCTACTTTTCCATTCCATTCCTTAACAGAGATCGGTTCTTGGCAGAATCGACGGGCGGTGGTGGTCCCGCCGTGAGCGCGCTGGTTTACGCCGTGGCCCTCGCCGGTTGCGCGCACTCCTCCAAAGACCCCAACCGACAGTCTACGTGCTACAGTCTAGCGCGCAACTATGCGGAGAAGTGCGAACGAGACGGTGGCTTAAATGACATCAACTTTGTGCAAGCGCTGTTATTTATTGGTCGTTTCTAGGCCATGGATCGGAAATTAGAAAGAAGCTGGCTGACTCTGGGGCGCGCTGCGATACTTTGCAGGCTTCTCCGGATAGGTCGGATGGACGAGGTGGACGAGAGTGAATCTTCACAGGATGACGGAGGACCGAGTGGTCCCCTTTTATGTTTGCCACCTACTAATGATCCCGTCATCTTAGAGGAACGACGGCGAACCTTTTGGGGGCTTTACATCTTGCAGAGTTACGTAACGACAAGGACGGGGTGGCAATGTCAGTTGTGTGACGTGAAGGTATGGCCAAGGTTGTACCAAAATGCGAATTGTGTCAACTGACGTCCTTTTCAGAACTTCCGAATCAACTTGCCTTCACCAGGTCTACTTAGATCCGATCTGGTACCACTCAAGATGCCCTGTCTGTCAAACATACGTACCAATCACGGGCAAGAGATCTCATCCTACGCAGGCTGCGTCCTAATGGTAGACCTAGCACTACGCTGCTTCGACCACGGACAACAACGCGCGATGGCCGGATTCTGGGACGGCTACTGCGCTTTAGTCAAGGCCACAGACGAGCTCTTCGGCATGCTCAAGCGGCACCTCAACGCCACCTCAATCCGCGAGGATCCCGTGGCCTTTAGCCTGTACCTCAACCTGCGCGCAACAGAGATCTTTTCGCACGAGTCGGCCATCAAGAAGAGCGAGGAACAGGGGCTGCCGCCGCTCATGACGACCGAAAGCCAACGACGCGCCACCGCCGCGGCGTTCCAAATCTCCAGCGCGGTACGGCTCAACTTGCCGTCGCCGTGGAAGGCGAACAGCAACATTATTACATTGCAGGCCATCTTTACTGCTTGGCCCCTCACCATGGCTCTCAAGGCATTGTATCGAGAGCTAGTTCATGGTGGAAACCGCGAGACGGTGAACGGGGTAGTGGCTTCGTCGAGGTTGCTTTTCGCGGCTCTAGACCATATTGAGGAGTCTGGCGGACACTGGCACCAGTGTGTATCTCACGTTGAGGCAAAACTGCAGGAGTGGGATGAAAAGAATGGTTTTGATTCTTTGGCACTGTGAAGGCACCGACCGCCGACTCGAAGGGCACATTTTAGAACGAGTTGTTAGGTGGGCATCTCAAAATGTCAGACAAGAGCGAACTGACGCCCTTGGACCAGCTCTCCGGCTCGGACACGGCTTGTTTTATGGCCACGTTCACGGCAGATTTCCAGCAAATGTCATTCAAAGAGCCCTCGTTCCGTCACAGTCTCGCAGCCACCGGCATAGATCCTGGCCTTTTGAGCAGCAGAGTTAGCCACGTCTTTGACCTTCGCGGCCCCAGCATCGTCGTCAACACGGCCTGTTCCTCATGCGTCTACGCTCTGCAAGAACGCACGCAATGCTCTACGGACGCACGAGTGTTGTGCAGCTGTCGTCGGTGGCAGTAATCTCATCTTGACTGTTGACCAGCACATGACTACTGCCAAGCTGGGCGTGGTCTCGCCGACATCAACGTGCCACACCTTCAACAGCTACGCGAACGGGTACGGGCGTGCTGAAGGTGTCGGAGCTATTTACCTGAAGCGTCTGAGCGATGCAAATAGGGATGGCGACCCAATCCGCAGCGTTATCCGCTCGAACGCAACGAATAATAAAGGCGTTGATGTTGAACCTGGACGGAGGAACTTTGGGCGTCTGGCGACTGCGATTCTCCATTATCAATTTCCAAAAGTCGGACGGCTAGCTGACATCGCCGGGGGGGCGGCATCCTGATTCCTATGTGTCAGCGGGAACTTGACCTTGACCAGGGCATGCAGAAGAGCTCACCCATTCCGACGATTGCAATTGGTCCAAGCTGCTGGCTCAGGAGCAGTTCGGAGGATGAACTGGCCGCGTACTCATCATCGCTGACGATGCGCTGATGGGCTCCTTGGGTGTCGAACTCGGGAGCTGAATCCGAGTTGTTCGAGGATGTTTCGTGGAAATGCGCGGCATTGTTTCCATTGTCTATTGGTAGGATAAGTGTATGGCTATCTGGAAATTCTCCAGATTATAGTCTAAAGATGGGCGATAGGAAACCATATAATCTCCTGAATTTATATACTGCCTTGAACTACACCGGACCTGCTCGACGTCCGACCGTACTCACAAGGTTGTCACTATCAATGGGGCATTTCGGTAAGTCAAGCTTGTTATTATCTACCTGAGTCTCCTGCACACCCCAAATCCGCTTTACAAGATTATGATCGCGACCAGACTGCCCTTCATTCATCCTGCTACATCTGCGTATCATGTAAAGCAAAAAAATTGGCGCGGTGTATTCCCAGAAGTTGCCCAGATGCTGCCTCAACACCAACTGCGGCGGTTGGAACTTTTTGAGCGGGTAGCCCGTGGGGGCTGATAGGAGTCCTTCGCCGTTGGCAAATATGCGGCGCTGGAACGGCCGATCCGTTCCTTCGGAGTGCGGAACCGTTGCCCGAGGAAGGGTTAGCCGGGTGAGACCGAGTCTACATCGGGATCGAACTTGACAATGGTGGCCTATCATACTACCCTGGCTCCCTACTAGTAAGGCAGGGAAAGAAGCCACAGAAAATATCACAAATCTCCTGTCTTCTGTCATTCTCGCCTCCTAGTCAGTTTCTATCCTTTCATTGCAGCTGTACAGGATCACGCAGTTAACCTCCTAACTTCCTTAATATGGCAACAAAGGGCTAAGACAATGAGGTATTCGATGTTATCGTCGTTGGTGCCGGCGAGGGCATCATTTCAAAGATCTCTGTTTTGGCCTCGCTAACAGTCTACTCAGGGTGGTATGGACTAATGGCGGCTCGCACATACCCGGAGCTGGCTCCCGGGACCAATCTCCTCATTATCGATGACAGCGGCACAGTTGACGGCGCCCGGTCCAAAGAGCGGATTCATCCAAGTCTCTTTGCTCAGATCAGCCATCCAAAATTTGAATACTCGTTCTACCCGATGTCCAAAGACGATATCTCGCCGGATGGGTTTGTTTCCGGGAAGACAATCCACAACTACCTTGACAAATTCGTCGGAGATCATAATCTTCTGCCACGCCTTCGCCTCAAGAACCCGTGTGAACAGGGTCGCGAGAAGGCCAGCCGGCTCGGAAGGATGGATTCTCGACATCAAAGATGAAAATTCTCTGGAATGCAACAAAATCATCTACGCTACAGGCGTCAACTCTAGCCCTATTATTCCGAAATGGCCCAGATAAAACTTCCAGAAGCCCGTAATCCACTCCCTTGAGCCCGGAACACATTAAGAGTACATCACCAATAGTGTGCAAAGAGCCACCGTCGTTGGCCGCTCCAAGTCATCCTACGACGCCGTATACCACCTGCTATGGGAGGGAAAGACGGTCGACTGGGTCATGCATGACGGTTTATCCGGCCCATTCAGTCTTTACGCCCCAACATTTATGGGCCTGTGGAATATTGCTGACCATATCTCGACTCGCTTCGCCTCGAGCTTCAGTCCATGCATCATGGAGACTTCTAAATTCTGTTACAACTTCTTCCAACGTAACGCCATGGGTCGGGTTTTAACGAATGTCTACTGGAGAACCGCCAACTACCTGTCCGTATCACACGCAGGATACTGGAAGACTCCGAATGCAGAGAAGCTGCGGCCAAGACCATATAGCGATGGGTGAGTATCACATTATCAAGACCTCGGGCCATGCTGACTGGCCTGTAATTTAGAGTATGCTGGGGAAGTGGCGGTATTAGCATTGCCACGGCCCCTGACTTTTGGAAGGTCTTCCATGGAGGCGATGTCACGATTCATTCGACGGAAATCGAGTCTCTCTCACATCAAGACGTTGTCAACTTGAAGAACGGCTACTCTGTGGCAACTGACATAGTGATTCATTGTACTGGGTTCGATAAAGGCTACGACAGTTTTGATCCCGAGCTCCGCGAGGAGCTAGGTCTACAGGACAACACCAAGACGTTCTCACGGTGGACGAAAAGGCTGAGAAGACCGTCGACGAGCTCCTGCCGTATCTCAAAACTGCTCCAGAACAGTCCGGTGATGAAGAAACCAGCAGAAGAGCGGAGCAGGGCTCCAACAGATATTTTCGCCGTTTGGTAATGCCCGAACTGGCGGCACGGGGTGATCGGTCGATACTCTCTCCTGAGCATATTCACTCGGCGTTTACACCACTCGCGGCACAGCTCCAAGCGCTTTGGGGAGTTTCGTGGATGCTTGGGTGGCGCGACCTCCCGCCCAGAGAGGAACTGGAGTTTGAAGCTGCGACTTTCAATGCGTGGACGAGGAAGAGGTACCTCGAGCAGCGCAAGAAACACTCGTATTTCATATACGACTACATCGCGGTGAGTGAACAGCTCTTTTCGGGTATTTTAGGTATCTTGGGGCTGAAATTATGGTGTTTAGTAAATTGACACGCTAATGATAGATCTAGGCCTGAATCCCTTCCGTAAGAGCAGCGTCTTCGAGGAGTGGTTTGTCAGGTACAAGCCAAGCGACTATTCCACCATTCTGGACGAGTACCGAATCATTCAGCAGGAGCAATTGAAACAGAAAGGGACGCATGGGAGCGCGAAGAAGCCAGCCAACGGGACTGCGAAAGCAAACAGGCATTCGATATTTGCTTGAAGAGGGGTGGCTGTTGAACTCTGAAGCCTAGATCACATATTTAGAAAGAAAGATGAAGTCTGTAGTATAGAGGTATTGGCCACCCTGTGTGATTATGTACCCGCGCTTTCCGCGGTCCCTCTAAAATTTAATTCCTGCCAAAGGGAAACCAGCCAAAACATCTTGGAAATCATGAACCAAACGCGCCGTCTGCCCGAGGCACCTGTGACGCCATGTAAAGTCACAACATGTGTGTTTGCTAGCATGACATCCGATATGATTTACTACCTAGGTAGTTGAATCTTTTGAGGCGCTTAGGAAACCGGTAACCTGAAAGAACATGCCGTCCAGCGTCGATTCACCACGGCCGATCACCGTCAAACATGGCATCCAGCCAGCCCTTCTGACCAACCGGGAGCCTTCCTCGGTGTAAAGCGGACTAGCCTCACGGGTGGATCTTGGATGAGCGAATGAAGAATCGCTGTCGGTCGAAACGGGCCTGATGGTCCGTGCAAGAGACCCATTCCATAGGGTGGGTCTCTTGCCGTCCGTCTCCGTCCCGCGTCCGTCCTCCGTATCGTGCACCTCTCGGGGGTCGTATAGTATTCCTCGAAATCTGCAAATTCACCCTCCTTTTTACTGAGCCTCCTACGCCTGCACTCTACACTTTCACTCTACTGAGTCATTCCGCACCCCTCGAAAGATATGACGCAAATTATACAATCCGTCTACAACGCTCCCTGAAATCCCTGAAGATGAACAACGAGCTCGCGTCGTCGGCCCCGAACGGGGCGCATTCCGAAAAGCATGCAGATGCCACAGAGTTGGGTACTCAAGGATCCCCCGGCGACCTTGGAAACGGCAACTACGAAGCCACGTCCATTAACAAGACCAGTCCGCGCAACATTCATGGATGGAAGGTGAGTGACCCCCCTTCCTGACGGGCGCTCATCCTGGCGCAATGGTATTACCCAAGCTGACACGCCGTGGTTTTTTTCGTCCAGTGGGCCATCGCCTACGCTGCCATGCTCTCCACGACTCTCCTCTTCGCTCTCGACAACACCATCGTCGCCAATATCCAGCCGGCCATTGTCAATGACTTTGGACACCTCGAGCTTCTGTCATGGATTGGCACTGGCTTCGCCCTCGGCACCATGTTCATCCTTCTCTGGGGCAAATTATACGGCGTGTTCAACATCAAGTGGGTCTACATCTTCAACATCTTCCTATTTGAGGCTGGTAGCGTGATCTGCGGTGCGGCCCCCAACATTGAGGCCCTCGTCATTGGCCGTGTCATTGCCGGTGTCGGTGGCTCGGGCATGTACTCGGGTACTCTGACCTACGTCTCGGTCCTTTCCAATGACCAGGAGAAGCCTGCCTACCTTGCGGGGAGTACCTTCGTTTGGGGTGTTGGCAGTGTTCTCGGTCCCGTGGTAAGCATGCGGTACCTGTTCCCTGTCTGCACAACTAATTGCTAACCTTTGCTTTCCTAGGTCGGTGGTGCCTTTGCCGCAAGCAGTTCCACCTGGAGATGGGTAAGCTCCTCGATGAATTATCCAGTCTGAACAGTGCTGACCAACCTGCAGGGATTCTACATCAACCTGCCCGTTGGCGCTGCTTTCGCGCCAGTCTATTTCCTACTCTTTCCAAGCGTCGACCCTCACCCCTCCAAGACCCTCACAGAGAAATTCCGTCTGATGGACTGGGTCAACGCCGTCATTTTCCTCGCCGGGTCTTCTTGTCTGACTGTCGTGCTCACCTTCGGCGGAGTCGTCTACCCTTTCAACTCCGGAACCATCATCGCGTTGTGGACCGTCACGGGTGTTTTACTAGTCGCCTTCTTCGTCATGCTCAAGTTGCATCCGCTAGTGACCCAGGAGAATCGACTATACCCTCTGCACTTCTTCAAGAAGCCGACCTTGATCAACATGCAGCTTCAAGTCTTCTTGTCGTCTGGCATCATTCTGGTACGCTGCCCTAGGCCTCATTCATGGGCATGATGCTGACAGTGCCTAGGCGATGACATACTACATCCCGCTCTACTTTCAGTTCGTCAAGGTACTTTCAAAGACACGAGTTCTTTTCTTTCAAGTGCTAATTCTCGTTCTGTCAGGACGATGGACCTCTCCAGGCTGGTGTTCGTCTACTTCCATTGATCATGTTCATGGTCGTCGCGTCCATGGCCAACGGCTTCTTGATGCCAAGATATGGTCTGATCCCTGCCTGGTACATCGGAGGCAGCTGTCTTGCAGTGGTTGGAACCGCTTTAATGTGTGAGTTATACGTAAATTTCGGTCTTTACTGCTAATAACCTTGGCGGCGCAATCAGATCCTGAAAGTAGTCATGTCCCTAACTTCCCTTGCAGACACCGTAAATGATACCACATCGAATGCGAAAATCTACGGTTACAACATTCTCGTCGGAACTGGCGCTGGTTGCTACATCGTAGCCGGATTCGCCATCGCCCAATCTCTAGTCCCGGTTCACGACATCGCCAACGCTGTGGGAGCCATGACGATCTGTACGTTCCACAAACTTTGTTTCCTCGGTCAAACAGACAGCTGAAAACCCGCATAACAAACAGCTCAGGATCTCGGCATCGTTCTCTTCCTCACCATCAGCGGTAGTCTCTTCCACAACGTGGCCGTCGACAAGGTCGGCAGGGCGCTCACAGGCGTGTCTACCACCGAGATTGGCAACCTCATCGCGGGATCTAGCAGCAACGCATTTCAGGCCCTCACAGACGTAGAGAAAGCCCTTGTAACCCCCGAGATTGCAAGTGCCATGACAAGTATCTGGGCCTTTTTCTTGGCGGCTGCTGCTTTGAGTGTGGTATGGTCCGTACAGCTGCTGGTAAGTTGTCCTAAAGTATCCCTCAGTTTGTTGCATTGTTTATTGATGCATGCGGCAGAAAGCTAAGCTCGGCGGCGGCAAGGAGTCGGAAGCACTAGTCGCGGCATAAGATAAACCCATGATCACAGCGCGTCTGGGAAGAGGCCAGGGTAGCTACTTAGCGAAACCTTCAATGATGTGAAGACCCGAGGGCTATCTTGCTAGTTTGTTAGACAAAGCAACTATCCTGACATCTGGGACAACTCCAAAAGTTATTTGTGTAAGGTCCAGAAGGTCAACGCGAATAAAACGTATAAACGATCATCAAATATCTCAAGGCCATAAATTGTATTCCTCATATGTAAGTTCAACGAAATGCTTGAGAAGCTTACCCGTAGCTTTATCCGCTTCGTTCTGCAGGGTTCATTTGCGGTCTTCGGGTAACAAATATGGGCATCAAAATTGGGTTTATTATCCTAATAAATTCATGGAAGTATCAACTGCCAGAAACCCATGCAGCTACCTACTAGATTAACATCTACTCCCACTATGGTTTCATAACTCGAACGCCGGCCATATTCGTTTTATTCTAAAATTCCGAAAGTCACATTCTCTCTCCAAACAATCCGCCACGCCTCCCTCCCAAAGCCCGTTATAGACTGTTTAGAGAAGACAATATGCAAGACCCAGATGGCCGACCACAAAGCAACCAAGGCTGCCAGCAACCGTGGGAAGACTTCCTCAAAGTTACCATTCCAATCACCCCAAGCAAGTCCATTCTTGAGCCATTCATCTCCATTTCCTTGAGCTACCTTCGCCTGCACCTCCCTCTCGTTCTCAGCAGCCAGCGTATCCTGCCACCCTAGCACCCCTCTTCTCTCCTCGAACTTCACATTACCAAGCTTCGGCGCCGTCACACATAGTCCAGCTATGTTTTTCGCTTACGTGCCCAGGCCCAAGATAGGCGTGAGCCACCGCTGCACGAAATAAACCTTCCACCCGCCATACGCCTGCTGCCTCGTCACATCGCCCCCGACCTTCACAATCGTCCAGGCACGGTCGACGCGGGCGTTTTGATATTTGTTCCAAATCGCATCGCGCAGCTCAACGTCGCTCGGTTTCTTGTTGGGATGCGCGACCAGGGGGGCGTGGATAGTGTTGGCGAGGGTGACGGCGTCCTCCATTGCTGTGTTTGCCGCCGAGAGTCGAGTTCGGAGCAACCTGTGAGATGAAAACTTGTCAGTCTCGGATACGCAAAATCCAATCGTGCACAGAAGGCGAAAACTTACCTTGTAAACAGCATCTCCAGCCAAGACAATCCTCCCAAAGAACCAGTGCTCCAGCACACCCACTTCAAGCAATATCATCTGTGCCTTTAGACGCCGTTTCCACAGCTCTCCAAAAACGACCGTCTCCGTGACAGGGTACTCCGAGATCTTGCTCACAAGTGCCTCCATGTCTGATTCGGCAAATTGCCTGCGTGTGGGCCAGGTACAGTGCTGGTCCTGGGGCAACTTGTTGTGTACGATGATGGAGATCCACTCGGGCTGACAGAGGAGGACAAAGGAAGAGTTTTTTGCCTACCTCGCTTCTCCTCCACTGTGATCATGCCAGGATTCGCCGCGTTCGCCTTGTCCCACATGATTTCGCGGACGTTGGAATGAACACCATCTGCGCCAATCACCACATATCCAACAAATTCTCGGCCATCCGCCAAGATGACTCGATTCTTGGAGTTTTCTTCAGCAATCTCCTCAACGCGCGCCTTCTCATGGACTTTGGACTGATCTGGCAGCTGTTCATACAAAGTTCACAAGAACACCTGCCGATGCAGGGTTCTGGTATCATATCCGGCGCTGAGTTTCGGAATCAGCATGCACTCTTGTCACCGCAACATACAACTCATGATGGAACTAAGGATTCGGGAGACGAGAGCCACTTACAGTTTCCTGACGACACCGAAAAATTCATCTGAGGCAAAGGTTTTGTCTGAAGGGTCGCGGCACTACGCTCCGCCCATGACATCGCACGTCGCCAGCACGGCATCGAAGCAGCCAAACTGGTGCAGGATTCTGCACCCATGTGGCTGTGACGTGATTGTGGTTCCGAAGTTGGGAGCAACTATGCCCTTATCCAAGAGGGCATAGTCAATGTTTGCCAATACGAGGCAGTGAGCCAGCGTGAGACCCGTAACATCCCCGCCAACAATGCTGACTTTGAAGGATGATGAGTCGTCCGTCATAGTCTATTGATAAGAAAGTATTTGCAACGTGATGAGAGAGGACTGGAATGAAGTGTTGCGGCAAACCTGGCGGTCTTTTGAGTCGTTGGATTTTACCACTGAGGGTGCAATCGGCCTTATCCCCGTTCCGCACGGCGGACGGGGTGGAACCGCGAAGCAGCCAATGAAGAAGAAAAAGCGGCCGTTCGGCCCCGTTCCTTGGCGACTGACGACCGGTGGAACCGGGACGGGTTACCTCATCCAGTGTCGGCCGTCGCGGTGAAGCTCAGTCTACATGGAAGACAGCGAGATCGCCATGCTCGTATCAATTCCGCGTCCCCCAAGTCAAATACCCAAGCAGAACGAGGTCACAATTAGCAATTCCCATCCCAAGGCCTCGTGAATACTCTAACCCACCTGCGTTCATCATGTTTGAAACCTCCAAGACGCAGCTCTTCTACCTCAGCGCCCTAGGAGTATGGGGTCTCCGATTCCTTATTGAAGAAAGGGATACAGTCTGACGATTATGCCGTACTGCTGGAGAATCTTCACCTGTTTTCGCAGTGAGATTGGATCGTTGTCTGCCTCACAACCGTAGTGTTTGCGCATCTACTTCTCTCGCGTAAGGATGGCGTCGAAAAGAAGAAGGCAAAAGTGATAAGCTCGCCAAACGAGTTTCAGGAGCTGGTCGATCTTACCGCAGCTACGGCGGTCCTAGGACCAGGGGCTGCGGAATCATTTGCGTTGGCTGTTCTTGAGGCTAGGATATGATCCACGGTCACTGCCTTTGTCATTTGACCGTTTAGGTTGCCGATTCTCGACGCTGGATTAGATTATTTTAGCTACCACTTGGTCACATGAATGCAATACAGCAAAAGACTGCATGAATAACAGGTAGATCTCAAGCTACTGATTCACCCTGAAACTCCCGGAAAATTGTAAGAAGTTTAGTTCTTTTAGCTTGAAGTACGGGATAAGGAAGCCACTGAAGGCGAAGAGTGTTCTACTGTAATATCTTGATTCGGTGCGGGAGCGTATCGCAATATTATCGAGCTCCAATTAATACATCTAAACATCCGAACTTAAGAAGATTGTTTATCCTCGAGATCTCATTACCTCTGCTTCCTTCTCTGACATGTCATAGACTTTGTAGTACTTAAGCCTTCACTAAAGTCAAAAGTAACTTAGGCTATAACGTACAAGGCTTTTAGAACTATAGCAGTTAGTTTAATCAACTAAAGCTATTACTAATACGTTAGTCGCCGCTTGGCACATGGAATTCACAGGAACTCGCATTCCCATGGTCGTCCTAACCATGACTTTACAACTTGTTTGTGCTATTATTTTCATCATGCCTAACATGCATTTTGCCAGAACACTCTTTGTCTTTTATATCTGGGGCATTCAATGTATGGTCAACCTCCTCATTTTCAGTTGGGCAAGTATCCTCTTGCAGAGAAGCGGTGACGACGCAGTACGGAGCGTTACAGTCTACTGCATGAACATTGACTCTATGACTCTCTACACAATTTGCGGCATCGTCTTCTACTTGGCCGATGAAGCTTCGCACTGGCGAAAAGGATGCATAGTCATGATCGTCTCTTGCTTTGTCATGCTCGATAATATGTGGACGGTGTGGACGGTGAGATTTTCATGGGGCGTGTGAGAAACCCGAGAGCAAATATGCTGAAATAATTACAGCTCGATAAGCAAACACTGCAAAAGTTTGTTCGACCTTCCAAACAGGATCCCGAAGCCAGGGTTGCTGTGTGTGAGAAGGAACCTGGCATTGAGAGCCAAGACGGTTGTGATGGACAGAAGAACGTGGCTGCGGAGAAAGTTGTTGCAACCTGACGCAGCAACGGTTGATCTACGGAAACACCCCCCCCACCCCCCCCCCCCCCCCCACCATGTAAAGCAACGACATCAAAATCCTGAGGGACATTCACGCGGAGGTGTTGAACGCAATGGGATATGGGATATACCATCGTTCGGCCTCGAGGGTAGCTACTGATGATGGTTCGGAGGGTGAGCAACCTAGTGCTCGAAGACGCAATACCTTGGTCAAAGTTCTGACACAGTGACAAACCATCCAGCAATACATGAACGAGCAGAGTTACTTATCGGAGGGTTTGGTTGTGCATGGTTGGTACGATGGGCTGGCTGGCGCATGATGGACGGGGTCGCGACCGTTCACTATCCCGACCCATTGTGGGTGATGAGATTGCGGAGACGTCTCCGCTCCACGAGTCTCAATCGGAATATCGATGATGGCGTTTCACTTTGCGATAACCAACACCAACGGTGCAACCGCTTCCCGATGAATGATTCAGAGTAGTTGTGGCAGGATTTAACCTTAAAAAACCAAAAAAAGCCAGACAAGGCTACCTTGTATCACGGTTCACAGAGTGGAGAGAGTCAACTCGAGGCTGTTGATCTTGTGGGGACGTGAGACGCACTTAAATGCGTGCCAAGTAATCCAAGCTAGCCTTATGCTCAATGGAATTTCGGGCATTTCGAGAGGGAACTTCTGAGCGATTGTGGATGATCGAGGCCGATGCATGAGACCCGGCTCGGCTCGAGGGAGCTCTCACTCCCCCACCTAAGGCGTCGTTAATGAAAAACATTGATCCATGTCACGTGACAACGAGCAGAGGAGGAATAGGAGAACACGGGACGGAGACGACACAGGAAGGTGTGACGGGTTATTAGCCGTTGGCGGACTTGGCCGAGATGGGCAAACTCGGAAACCCAATCAGAGAGAAGTCTTGGTAGCAAAGTGGACGGCGTCTAACCGCCATTGACGTGATTGGGGGAAATCCCTGGGCTCATGACCGAGAGTGGGTTCATTCTGGATACGTACCTCGTTTAGAGAGGGGAGAAATGGAGAAAGACGCTTCCAGACCGTCATGCCATGCCCATGTTGATCTGTGACCAAGGCAGACAGAGGAACAGAGGGCCGACTGCTCCCAGGCTGGGTGACAGCACAACAGGGCGGAGAGAACCGCAGCAGAGTGAGGAATTTCCCTGCGTTCCCGCTCGTTGCGTGCATTTGCCCGCTGCCTGGCCCCCTTGTTCGAAGTCCTTCGAATCCACACCACCACCCCCCGACACGTCCATGTGTCCGTCCACCGCTCCAGTCCGGTCCCAGTCCAGTCCCAGTCCAGTCAAGTACAGTTCCAGTCCTGGACAAATGGCTCAGAGAGCAGGCGAGCGAGGCGAGACGCGACACGGCCTAGGCGAGAGAGAGAGAGGAGCCAAGTGGGCGCTTAGCTTACCTAGCCAACTAGCTTTATTACCTCCTTGGTGTACAGTAATAATTATTGTTGTGTTGCTTTGCTTTTGCTTGGAAGAGGCTGAAGGCTGGAGCCGCCTCCTCCACGTGTCAAAAGTCATCCCGTCTCGTCTCCGCCCCCTTGGGTTTCCCCTTACTCGCCCGCTCGCGCACCCGGCGGAAGTGTGCAGTGCAGAGTGTGGACGTGGACTGTTGGAACTGGAAAGTGAGACACGATGCGGATGCCCGCCAACGCGAACGCCGTCGCCGTCACCGTCGCAGCCGACAACCGGCCGGCCGCCGCCACGGCTGCTGCTGCTACCGAGACTACTCCTCCTCCCGCTCCCGCTTCTGCCCCCGAGACTCATCGGCCTGCTTCCGCCGCCTCTGCTGCCGTCGCTGCTGCTCTTCCTCCTCTTCCGCTGGCCCCCTCCTCCATGCCGTTGGCGTTGTCTCGCGCGTCGCGCCATGACGCCGCGCTTGTTGGCGGCCGCCTCGAACCTTATTCCTTCGCCTCCCATCATCCTCCGCCGCCGCCAACCTACTACCGTCGGTTGGCCGCGGCTCCAGGCCCGGGTCCGGGTCCAGGTCCAGCTTCAGCTCCAACGCCAACTCCAGTTGCTCCAGCTGCTATCACGTCCTCCGCCGCCCGTCATGGCACGTTCGGGTTCCCTCCGTCGCCCTCACCAACCCCCTCACACCCCAACAGCTTCAACAGCCTCAGCAGCCATGATAGGAACCACAGCAGTTCAAACTTCACCAGTACTGGCAACAGCCAAGTCACGTCAGCACCGCGTTCCGACACTTCCAAGCCCGGCAGGTGTTCAGTCATGGCCCTGCAGAACGTCTTGTGCGACCCGGACGACGACGTAGACATGACCTCGTCGCGCTCCAGTCATCCGCCCACGCCGCCTCACCTTGATGCACTCAACCCTCCCGTCACACACTCTGCTCCCGTTTCTCCAGCTTCGGCTCCGCTCGAAACATCTGCATTTGTGCCGCGCCCAAATCCTTCTCATGTGGTCATGACCACCCGGCCCCAGTTGCACACTCCTCACATCCAGCACACGGAACCTGGCTGCAAGACATGTCAGATCCGCAAGATGCCCTGTGACGAGGGGCGCCCCTCATGTGAGTCTCGCTCCGCCGAATTACTCGCGTCTACGTTCTGAACTATAACCAACCTGGCCTCCGTGTACTGACCAACCGAACAGGTCAAAACTGCTTGCGCATGGGCATCCATTGCTTGGGCTACTTCACTCCGAGTCATGCGAACGCCCAGCAGGTCTCGGACCGTTCCGTACCTAGCGTTAGTGCCAACGCCAAACGCCAGGACCAAGAAGAGTATCTCTTCTTTCTCCTCGACCACTACCGGCACACCAAGCGCCACTGCATGTGGGAGCTCATCACTCTTGATTTTAACGAGCACTTCTCCTGTAATATGCGTAAAGAGGCCCTACAGATGATTAAGCGTCGACGTTTCAAGGACAAAGAGTGAGTTGCAGCGCTTCATCCCCTCCTTACTGGTATAAACTGGGCTAACTTGCCCGCCAGCACTCGGGAGGCTTCGCCTAATGATGCCTCGAGCAGCACGCAACGCCCCAAGGCCAGGAGAGGACGACGGCCGCGATCGAGCGCCCCTTCCCTCCAGCCAATGCCGCAGGAGGCCGACAACGAATCCAGCACAGGATGAGACTAGGGTGTTCTACCTCTACCTTAACTCACCTGCCACAAAAGCGGTACCCAGACGGCGATCGGCTCGTGGCCCGTCTATTGGCCCACGGTTCAGAACAGCCAACCCAGCAGTAGTCTGGCATACGTCCATTGGCTCTAGATTCGCACACTAGACGGCGGCATTTCGGGTGGATCATCTGGGAAAGGGCTTTTGATCTTCCAACTTGCACCTCCGTCTTGAGAGAAGGGCAGGGCCGGCCAAACTAGCTCTTTCGAATATCAGTGGCAAAGATCGCTGGTCGTCCTGTTGAGTCTCAAGGGGGCCGGCACTCGTATCCTTATCAGACATTAGAGCGGCAATACGCCATGAACGTCCAGCCGAGCCGAACTGGAGAGGGCAGATGCCTGATGAGCTTCGATGGGTGTACCAGCAGGGACGTTAGGTCGGCAGTGTCCTGTAACCATGGCATCGGGGAAAAGTCATCTAGCCCAGGACCTCATCCTCTCGAGGCGACGATGACCTCCCCTGCGATGCAACCCAGAAGTCCGACAAGCTGGGATTGGCCTGGCCGATGATACCCTAGGCTCGGTCTTCATCGCTAGCTCTGGCTTGAACCTCGTCTGATATCTCAGGCCGTATTCAAAACCTCTGGCGGATTGTCATTGTGTTGTCACTTCCTAGAATGATCGCGTCCTCATTCAAACTTACAAGAACACTTCTTTTGTTTGGGCCACATGGGACTGCAAGAAGTCACGTGATCAAATCACTGGGTCTGTGCATGTCATTGTTGGTCCAATTTTCTCACGAATGCGGCATGGCAGAGGCCCGCAACCATCCCACTACAAACACCGAAGTGGCATAGCTCATCTGGAATAGAACCAAGCCATACACGCATTGGTGGTACCCATAGATATGTATCTCACGATTGCACATACGCAAGCTAATACAAGGCGATGTGTGACAAGCTCCCTTCGCCTCAACAAACTGCCTCTCCAAGCAAGATTGAGGACGTGGAATGCTTTTTGCTGATGAGGAAGTAAAAACAAGGGGAAGATGAGATGTATTTCTCCAATAAACAATTGCCCTATATCGAGATGCCAGTCGATGCCGATAAAACCGCAATCGGTCGGCTAGTGGCGCAGGACATTTGAGAACAGTCTTTCATTCATTGGCTATGGTGGTAATGCCTAATGGCTAGGCTTCCGACTATGTTTTGTGCATAGATAAGTTTTCGAGAACGCGATGCATGAAACATATTCCCGCTTGAAGTTGAATTATTGATGTGGTTTGCGCCGGCAGATGGTTGTCCTAAGATGAGATATGCTTCGTGTAGGTCACATGCGCCGCACGTAAGAGATACTCGATCACCGCAAGACGGGGCGCACGCGACTGACTTTGTTCAAAAAACAACATGTCTCTCCGTATAAAAGGGTCAAAGCAAAGTCGCAATCGAAAATTGATTCTAACCGTGCTTTAACCGGCCTGATGTCGAAGACGGATCTGGATAAAAGAAGAAAAACAACAAGAGTTGCACCGCCCAGTTGTGGATGGATAAGAAGGTTTGGCACAGCAGACTACTTCAAGGCGCCTTTGGATTGGTTGCTACCAAAGATGACCAAGGCTCGCAATACGTAGCAAGATCTAACAGCGGCTCCCTGCTAGAACGTCTAAATTTGGAAACCCTGTTTGCTTGTGCAGCCGTCCCATCAGCTCATGAGCAGGGATCGACCAACGTGTTTACTTTCAAGACATTCATCCCCCTGGCCCCACCCCTCCATCTGTTACTTCAACCAACAGGTGGCTCCAACAGTCATTAATCTCTCCTGAACTGTCGAATACGAGCGACATGACCATCAGTCGTTTCGCTTTTGTCCTCAGGGAACTTGCCCGAGATGGCAGTCAGCAGACGATAGCTCTTCGTCTGCACCCGATTAAGTGCGTTTAGTTGAGCACCGTAACGGCACACATCGCCAAGGTCCCAAAACCTGGAAAATTCATGATCTGTATCACCTTCTCACTGTTCCACAGTCATTACCCCACGCTTGTCGCCCGTTGTAACTCCAGTTCTATCGACAAGCGCTGCCGAACTAGACCCTGGCGGCCTGGCCAACGCACCACTGAGGATGGGATTTGTCACCCCGAAACCCTCGCAAGGTGTACTTAACACTGTTACCACCAACAGTTCTAGAGATATGCCGGCGTGAAATATCAATCAATGTCACTCATTCACCACCTCTACTTGTTGGACACCATGCCTGCTCAGGGTTGATGACTTGCCCAGTTCGCAAAACTCGCCACACTTGTCTCCAAAAGTCAAGCATACCCGTGCTATTAGGGAGCCCATTCGAACAATTGTTATCTTATCTTCGTTTCTCTCACTACATTCCACTCGCGCTGATAGCTGACGACATATAAATGCGTTCCCGCCTCCTCTGCGCGCCATCCATGACAAACCTACGACACCTGAAACTTTTCGAACAAAATATTCCATGCTCGCGAGCTGGCCGGCTTCAATCTCTGTCGTCAAGTATCATGCTATCAACAGAGAAGCTTGAAATTGCAGAGCCAACTGCAACTCCATACGATCCCATTCGACGGCCTCCACTGTCAGGAGTAACCCAAGTTGGGGAAACCGCTATAGCCACGCAAAGTCAAGATAGGACCATTGCGGCGCCCGAACCTATCTCAACGAAGGTTAAAACCGCCACCGCAGAGTGCATAGAAGCAATGGGTAAAACAAGCCAGAGAAGGTCATCAATGCCCTTGCTGAAGTTAGCCCCTATCCTCGGTCGCTTTGCCGATGTCGACTTCTCGTGATGCACGATCCTTGTGACGACACAATGTTCACCGTTCCTATTCACGCGGTTTCGTGTGCAAATAGGCCGCGAAACTTGACACAAAACATACCCAAGAGAGGAGCTGGAGGCACTGGATTCGCTGATGGATACAATCAGCCCACAGCTAAGCGTGTGCAGAGACGAGCTGCGTTGAGAAAGCGACTGGAGTGGAAATCGACCAAGTCTTCCGAAGAAAAAGGATCATTAGAGAAAGGTTTGGCTTCGCTGCAGGCTTAAAGGCAACAGACAGCCCACAGCATATTCACCAGTTTGATTGAAATCTACTAGAGTCAATCTTACGGGTCTCAGGTCTCATGCATTCTATTTGTGAGACTTTGCGTCTCACAAATCTGGTTCTGAGACAGAATTGGGATTTGAGTCTCTTTTTAAAAAAAAAACTCTTGAAAATACATTGTTTCTCTATGCTCATGTGCAAATGGTCTTGTAACAGAATAAGTTACAAACCAGGCCATACTGATGTTCATATATTTTGCCCCCCAAGCGTGCCTAAAGTAAAGTTTTGCAACCGTGTTGTCGAAGCCGTAGACAAGTCTTCTGCAACCCGCTGCTTTTGCCGGGTAGTGCCACTAAATATGGCGAAATGAGAAAAGTCGACGACCTCATCCGAAAAACAGGCAGGCAAAGTCTTGTTTGACGGGGTTCCTCTGCTGAGATAGGCACCGACCCAATGAGCGCAGCATCTCCGGTCTCTGAGTCGACTCCGAAGCTGGCCGACTCTGCATAGACGTTACCAAACATTGAGATGTCAAACATGTCAATAACCTCTCGTCAGCAAAAGTGACCAGAGAATCTAAGATGAACCCAGTTTGATCAGTAGGCATGCCAGGGTCCAAAGCTTTGGGACTCGTGTTTGTAGCAAAAGCCCACAGTGGGACATAAGGCAGCCAGAGGAGCTGTCATAGCGTTGGTATAGACCACCATGACGTAAAAGTTTTTTAGGGGTGTGTATGATCAATTCATAGTTTACGATTATTGGGACTATAAGATAAGGAACGCAAGTACATCAGGGAGTCGAGTAAAAGGGCGCTTCGGGGGGTCTAAATATACTCGAATCGGCGTGTTCTTCAAACTACCTTCTGAACGGCCTGGGAAAAGTCACTCAGATCAGCGTATCACGATTGAAACTTCCGACTTTCCATCGGAGCACTGACAAATCAAATCGCTGCTTGGGTCAATACCACCGCTCTTGTCGCAAAGTCTCACGGCTGTTGACCAAGCCCATAAACGTTAACTCCAGCAGCAAAATGTTTCCATCTTGGAGGTTTGTTGACATAAACCATCAGTATGTCTATGACAAATGTGTATAAGTTAAGCTGAATGGCTGGCTTCAATATATGTAATAAGCCGAATATCGTGAATGAATGGACCCAACACATATTATGACTTGCCAGCACACTTTATGGCAGCTGTTGCCGAATAACTCGTGGGTCGATATCCGCTACGTTCAATGGTTTATTTCACTGAAGCTACCGGATCTCATGCGGTGATTAACTTTGATGACATGCTTTACCGAACTTTCTAAGCCTATGATAGTTGTAAGGGAGAGGTGCAAGGTAACCGGCAACTACGGACACCAACGCAGCCAGCCAGAAGGCAGGGTCGTCAAGCTGAATATTTTCTCCGGTCAAGTGATAGTCTACGGCATTTTCGGCTGCTTCCATCGTGACCATAGATATTATGCTCATCCCTGCGGCAGTCTTAGCCGCGGCTAGCCAGTTCAGACCATCGCGACCAAACTTGAGGAGAATTGTCTCAAGCAATAACGATGTAGAGAGCCCGCTCGCCACTATCTTCAGTCAATCGAATTGTATTAGGGAGTAATGCAAAGACGAAAAAAGTTTCTTATGGCAAGACTGACTGGAAAGTACCACGATGGTCTCTTTTCCAATCTCAGAATGAAAAGCTTGAAGGTATCACATGGCCGAGAAATCCCCAAGAGTGCAGCCCACAAGGCACCATAGCGTATTGAGGCTTGAGCAGCGCCATGTGGCTTTCGAAGTCCAGAAACCGCGTGATAGTGCTGAGGGAGGAGAGATCTGGTGTGTCTTACTGCAATATGATACCCCCCTGGTCTTTGTTGAGGTTGGTCTGCTTTGCCCAGGAAAATGAATTCCAATTAATTGGGCTGGGAAGTTGAGATACAGACGCGGTGAGTGCGGCCCACATACTAGACGACGCCCAAGGACGAATGCTGTAGGCAACCTCATGACGATGCGAATATGACGCCTCGGTCGAACAGACTGCTGGCTGCGAAATTGTCAATGAAGCTGTTGACTTCCACGAGGATTGGGATGTGTGGAGACGTAGGACGCGTTGATGGTGGCGCTGTGTAATCAGCAGATTACAAAGTTTAATGGTATGTACACGCCATCCGTGTCCTTGCTCCAGCGAAGTGGGCTTGGCCATTTCCTCGCCTTCTCTCACTGACCTGCAATGACTACAAATCCCGTGTTGGAGTCTACCTAGAAATTGGTCTGCGATGCTTTTCTGTGTCCTAGTCTCTGCGATGAGCCACATGGTCAATGTGAATGAGGGGTGAATTATAGATAATTATCCAAAGTGCATTCCAGATTCTTTTTTGTCTTTTCATGAACCCCTGGTTTTCCCCACCGTTTGTGGTTTACCGGCGCCAAGGTTATTGTCTTCCTCTGGTGTAGAACATGAAAACAGCATTGCATTGTCTCCCGCTTGTGGGCCCCATCATCCAATAAACTACATTAACTGATATGTTCTGCCTACATTCCATCTCGAATCATGGCATTGATCAGCTGAACGTGGCGGTTGGCATTTGTCTCACTCCATTCGTTGTCGTAATTCAGTCCGTATGGCCAAACATGCGAGCCTCCACAGTTGATCACCGCACTAGATCCATCCCAAGAACGAAGCAGTGGCAACGCGGTCGCCCAGTCTCCCGCGGCACACTTTCGATCAAATGCGGCGGTTTGGCCGATACCCAAAGTGTGAGAAACCTCGTGGAGGGCAGTCCGCTCATTCATATAAGCGCGATTGGAGCCGAAACGGACGTCACCATTGTAGTTTGCCTCTGCTGTAGGAACACCAGGAGTGTAGTATACACGGAGGTTCTTAGTAGCGCTTCCGAGGCGGGAATGGCGGGCGACAGCAAGGCGCATTGCGGCTTCGATCCTACTGTAGGCATCCGTCTGGTCGGCTGTAGGATTTGCAGCCTTCTGGAGGGTCCATGTGACGGCGCTCTGAGCAGTGGCAACATACGCGACGAGGGTAACAAGGAGTGAGAATTTCATGATCAACGAGAGTTGCGGGTGAGAAGTTGACGGGATGGAGACCAAATATGGCTTTTGATGGCTTGAAAAATGTGCCAGAGAAGAGAGCACCCACAAGACAAAATTCTGGTGGATTGTCGGTCTTCGGCCAGACCATCCAACAATTAGGGGCGGGGAGCAGCCAGGCTTTGTATAAATACCTCGTGCCCATGGTTGTTTTTAGGTCTTAATAGATTTCGCACACTGGAATTGTCTTCGTCGCCGTTTTGAGAAACCAAATTTAGATGTCGTTCCTAGTACATCTTCCGAGTGTGACAATTCGAGAAGTGATTTTCGTCGCTTCCTCCTGATATGCGTGCATGCAGGTCCTCAGAGGCTGTTCATGATAGGCACGGGTCTATTTCTCTGAGATAGCACGTGGTACTATAGCCGTGTTGATGCAACGCTAAATAATACAGATAGTGACTAGGCCGGAGGTGTGTCCATTTATCGCTTTTTATGCGTTACGCTTCCCCGCTTATGCCAAGATCAACTGCCATTCTAGGAGAAAGCCTCCGTCAAATCAATTCAGAACACTGCCGGCAAGCATTTAACCTTATCTCTCACCAACCTGAATAAGTCTGGGCGACATTGAGCAGTTAGGTATTTGTACGGAACGGTCCCACCGAATACTGACACGATGTTGCACTGGTTCATCTCGCATACGGAAGACTGTGTGAGCGAAGAAGGCATGCCCGAGCGATGCCGCCAAGACTGCGCCGTTCGGTAGGAAACTGCCCGAGCTAGTAGCCGGACCACTGATAATTGGTGTAATTTCCATATGTCCAGAAGAAATCCAACAACGAGTCGCGAACCGTGGTCTTCCAAGAATTTTAGTAGTTCGACATGGCCGAGGACGTCCGCAAATCGGTCGATGCGGTTAAGCGAACTAGCAACTCCGAGATCTGTGCCCGCGAGGGCTCATGACAGCTTACTTGAACATAAACGAAAACAGATTTGAGCATACCAATCTCTGAAGATTTGTCTTGCAAATGCCCGGGCAGGTGAATCGAGCCAGCGTGCGTCAACCTCCTGAATATGCACTGTGATCTCGTGCCGCAGTTCGGAGTCGGCCCTTCGTTGTCGGTCGACTATGTTACGAGACGGGTCAATTTCGGATAAGAGACAGCTGCCATCTGTGCAGTGTAACAAGACTTTTAAGTAATATCCAGGTAGTGATTCTATGTTCACCTCGGAAAAGGCTCGCCCGGGAAGCATTTAAAGCGATGCCAAGAGTCCTTAGCCTTCAAAAGCTGTCGCGGGCAATTGTGCAAAGCCAAGCTTCACAGCATTCCAAAATAATACTATCCTCTTCAGAAAGTACTGAGCCTATGTTGTGGATTTTTTTAAAGTTGGGCAGCCGCAAGAGAACAGCACTCTGTTTATATGAGTTGTCAAGTCGTCTGCACTCCCGCGCGGCCTGAACTGAGAAAGTCGATAACAAAAAGCGTCTGAGACCGAGATCAGTTGCTTCTAATCCACGATCATAACAGGAACCATTTGAATCAGATTAGTCCATTGACACATCAACAGATTGAGCGAGCGTCATGGCGGCATTCGATGCTTAGCTTCTCCTATGATGTGCTAAGCAAAGAGTTACAAAGCCATGCGGCAATCCTTGCGACGATCTTGATGGACTATTGACACCTTCGAAAGGGACCAACGTCCATTGTTCATATGTCAAACTTGCAGTCGCTTGAACGCGATCATCCAGGTCGATTTGGCTCGTCGCAAGATACAAAAGTGGTGTTGATCTTACTAGCACGGGGTAAGAAGTAAAGAAGGAAAAAAGAAAACTAGACTTTTGACGATCACAATCAGCGTAAACTCACGACACATTTTCTACTAACTGCGAAGCGGCGTCAGCAAATCATGGTCCAAAAAGACCCTCTTCTATTACTTAACATGTAGCTGATCAGTGTCTGTAACACTATGTTGATCTAACGAGGTTCATCCTGTTTCTGATTCATGGTGCTCACAGGGGTATATTGATAGATCTCACCCACCATCGAAAACACTGAAGAAAGAGCTGATCCGAGTCAGTACCTGCCCGCTATCGCGGCTCGCTGGAGCTACAGCGCCTGGGCACTGTAACGTAGAAGACGTCTAATGTAAGAATCTTACAACTGCTATGCTTGCCCGCCTGTGCAATACAATACCAAGCATGTCTGATGGTGGAGCGACTCCAATCTTATACCGGTACGAGGGGAATATTAATGCTCCATTTAGCAAACACATGGACTGTAACCATCGGAGGCTCCAACTCCATCTAGCGGAGGACTTCGCGATCGAAAATATTGACGGACAGAGCATATTAAAGGATAGTCAAGTCCTCGCAGATCCCACTAGGTAAAGCACTCATCTCTACCTCTTTCCTTAAAGTCATTTTGAGAATACCGTACAAACTCATTGTATATCTCGTACCACTCGTTTTGTTTCCTCGTTCATTAAATCTGTCAAACTGACACGTCGGTTCCGCGATGTTTGTCAACTTTCTCGCCTTCATCACGATTTTGCCGGCTGCCCTGCCCGCGTTCGTAATCCAGTGCTACTGCAAGTATCTTTTGCACTCAAGGTAGATCAAGCTACTAACTCTATGTCTAGACCCAAACGGCCGTTGCGCAAGGTGGTGCTCGCAATTTGGATGCGGTTGCCATGAGAACAATGACAAGCTGGGAGAAGGGCTTACCCGCTCCAAATGCATCACAAAGTTTGAGTTTTTCGGGCGGCACAAGTGTTGAAGTCACAAAGTCTACACACTGTCAGAGATATTGCTGTTGGCTATTGAGTTCGCTTCATATCAAAGATAACAATTATATTCGAATGGAAATGTAATCGTAACTTGGTATAGGACCATGCGTTGGAGACCCCTCCACGTGGGGGAAGTTCCAAAGTCCAAGCAGCAGTCGCCCTGGACCTCATTGTGACTTACTAGATGCTGACCCACTCGTAGCCTGCATGAAGCCGAGTCCGAACCGAGAGAATGACAGCAACGTGAACAGACCTTTGCGCTTTGAGCACGCACAAGAGAGAAGCTACGAATCATCATGTGAAGTGGTTCTGTAGCAAGTCGGAATTGAGAAGGGGTGACGACCAGTCCAGGGGCATGTGAAGAATAATTATCCACATACGTCCCAGTCATCCTCACATCACTGGCCAAACCTGGTCTTCCCCGCGCGCTAGCCACAACGACTTAAGCACCCTGGGTGGCGATCCGGGGTTTTGATCTCAATCTCATTACCGGCACGCATTTATATGTGTGTTATGCGGAAACTCCAAGCCGAGGTCACATTGAAGATCGACTTGTTGTTAAATATTCTGCCGGACCGGCAATTCAGGCTTCCCCGCGAATTGCCTGGCTGCCTTTCCACTTGTTCAAAACAATGACAGGACCTCCAACACTTTTTGAACTTGGTAATTACACCAGTCCAGACGAGACAAGAAATATCCGCACGAAACCATGTTGAATGAGACCCAAGAAGACGCCTACTATTCTTCAATCGATTTAATTGTCCGCAACCCTTATTAAACAATTTTGTCAGCCATGAGATTTGCCTTGTTGCTTCTCTTGGTATGGACTGCTGGTTCGGCACAGGCTCTTTCGTACCCAAAGGAAATTGTCGTTATGGAAGGTCTTTCGGTTGCAACAACTGCTGGCATCGTTACCGGCATTATCAATGACACCGCCCCCAGTGTTCGCCAATGGCTCGGGATTCCGTACGCTGAGCCACCTGTTGGGGCTCTGCGGTTCTCTCCTCCAAAGCCGAAGGGCCCATTCCGGCATCTCACAACAAACTCCTACAAGCCATCCTGTATACAACAATTGAGTAACGCCAGTACTCCTTACACCGAACTCGTTTCCCAATTCCTCATCAATGGGGGGCAGTCCGAAGACTGTCTCTACATCAACATATATGCGCCACTGAATCCAGTTTCCCTGAGGGTTCCTGTGCTTGTCTTTATTCCCGGCGGTGGCTTTACTAGTGGCGGTGCCAACTCGCTGTACAAGATTCCCGACCAGTGGATCCAGAAAACACAGGCACACATTGTTGTTACCATGAATTACCGAGTCAATATTTTCGGGTTTCCTAATGCCAAGAGCGCATCACAGAACGCGGGCCTTCTAGATCAACGTCTTGTCGTTGAATGGACAAGGGATAATATCGCAGCATTTGGCGGCGATGCTTCAAGGATCACACTTTGGGGTCAGTCAGCTGGAGCAATGTCTGTTGGAATGTACGGCTATGCCTGGGTCGAGGACCCAATTGTGTCGGCTTTGATTGCGGACTCGGGTTCAGCCTCTATTCTCTCAGTCAATGACCCCGAGAGCACCACCTTCTCAAAGTTTGCGGGTTTCGTTGGCTGCGGAAACCTCACGGCCAACAAAGAGCTGGATTGTATGCAGCATGTAAATGCCAGCGTCATCCAGCAAATCCTGTCATTTGGGGGTACAGGCGCGAGCTTCCTACCCGCGGTAGATGGCGTTACGGTATTCAGTCATTTTTCGGAGCGTCTCTTGGAAGGTAAATTCGCGAACGTCGTAAGTTCTTGGCTTTCAAGCTGTAGCAACGCAGCCGTGCCGCCGATGAACTGACACTGCATGCATCTCAAGCCATACATGACTGGAGCGAACGCAAATGAAGGAGCGTCATTCGGAACTTACGACCCAGATGGCATGTTACCTGGTCAATACGAGAATGGCCTGCGAATTATAAATTGCCCAGTGGGCACGGAAGTGCAGTAGGTGGATGCAAAGTTTCGCACGAGTTCTTAGGAACTGACTCAACTACTTTGTAGGACGCGGGAAATGGCAGGCTTGACTACGTATTACTATGACTATGCCGGCAACTTTTCAAACATATCGCCGTTGCCATGGTTAGGAGCCATGCATAGCGGTGAGTCAGGGAATAGAGACAGCCCCCCGACCCCCTCCTCTTGCAAGATTCAATTGACTAAACCCAATCCCAGCCGAGTTGCCACTGATTTTTGGGACGCACTTCGAATACCGCGGAAATTCCACTGAATATGAGTGGCAAGTAGCAGACACAATGCAGAGTAAGTTCGTAGTTGTAGATCCTACTTGGATGGAAACTGACAATTTTCGCTCTGCAGGTCTATGGCTTGCGTTTGCATCTAACTCTTCAAAAGACCCGATTGAAGGAAATGGATTTCATTGGCCGTCTTTCAAGCCAGACACTAACACGGTCGTCCATTTCGGCAAAGGGGTGAGGCTGCGCAGCTGGAAGCAACAACCTCGTGGAGTCAACGGTGCGCAGAACTCGATTAGCTTTGGGGCTTCTACTAAGAATGTCGATCAATTTTTGAAGCGGACTTCTATCACACATAGGTAAAGAGACAACAAAGGAAGACATTGTGGTTAGGTAAGAACATTGTCAGCTCGACAATTACACTGGGTCGTATAAGTATCCGAAGTGCGAGACCTCCAAATGTCTGAGTCTAGAAATCCTACGCTCATTCCTCAACTAAGTCACATAGTTATCCAGTCCTCTGCTAAACATCAATTTGCGGTTTATTGTCACATGACCTCGTCCCAAGCTCTATATCTCGACTCTTTGCGGCAATACGTGCAGACCTATCATAGTACAACAATAGTCTACTTTAGAGATCTATGGAGGTAGGAGAGAGAGAGGTCATCTTACATGAGCTTGCCATCTGTAGATGTGTCTGGAAAATATAGAAACTCTTGACTGTTATCGACAGAACGCCACATGCCGTGTTCTAATCGGTCCCTGGGTAACGATTATAACCTCTATGTTTCAGTCCCTAGCGCCATAATCCCTTACTGGCCAAGGGGGCTCAATGAAGGCCTTCGATCCAGCGCAACGGTCGGCAAGTGCTTCTTGTGCTTCAACGCTATTGAATGGCACACAAGGTACTCCCAAGTCTCCATCCAGACCGTCACATATTACTACCGACTGCCCACCACAAGGGCTGGTGATGTTGAAGTTCTTAAAGCGTATGTTTTGGCATAGACCGTCTTCGTTTGTTGAGCAACTCACGCGCGCGACGGCGCGACCACGAGTTCCACTTGAGTAACCTTGGAAGTTCTCAAAGAGAACATTGCTGACCTTCATCTTGGACGGAAACCTGTTACACGTCTCTGCATCGATATTGAAATAGCAAGAGTCGAGAAAAATCGGCCAGTCATCGTTTGCCGAGTAAAAGTTGCGAAAGGTTATGTTATCCACAAAACCCGTTGCTACGTGCTCTCCGGCCCAAACCTTGATTCGGGCTCCGTTGTTACCGTTGAGCATCCAGATGTTTTCTATCACAACATCTTTTACAAAGAGATACTCACCCTCATATTGACCAAGAGAGCCAAGTGACTGTCCGTGGGAGTTGTTGCAATACATTGTATTGACGTGCAGATCGGTATTGTTGGACTTGGGTGAGAAACAGTCGTCATCAGAGTCGACCCACACCCGTTCAATCTTGATGTGCTCCACATTGAGCGAGTTGAAGAAATCTCCGTTTTTGGGCTCGACAGTAGCGTTATTCGATTTGGCCTCAACAATCACGTCTCTATAGGTGATGTACTTGGCTGCGAGGATATGTTACCAATGGCTTTACGTAACCTAATGCACTCAGGACGATCACCTACACTCAACGATGAAATTGTGCCAAACCGGTGAGTCTTTCATGAGGATGCCTTCGAGATGCAAGTTCTCCGCATGCTCAGCGTAGAAGAGAATGGGCCGAAGATACTCATTGTCGGGATCCAAGATCCTATAAAGAAGTCAGTGTAGGCTCGATGCCAATGCCGAACGAAACCAAGAGCTTATCGATTGCTCTGATGTGGTGTTGTGTTGACTTACTCTGCGCCGGAAAACTCGTTCCACCACCTCTGTCCCTGTCCATCCAGAGTACCCTCCCCAAAAATCTTGATGTCCTTTCCACCCCATTTCCAGAACATAAGTGAACGCTGGAATGGGTGGTAGAAAGCGTGCTTTTGCCAGTAGGGAACATCGTTCGTAAACTTGATTGTTCCTTCGAGTCGCACGTGAATGTCGTTCAGAAACGTCAGGTCGAGAGGCTTGCCAATAACAAATGTTTGCCCTTCGGGCAAATAAACGGTGCCACCGTTGTTGGCTTTCTTAATAGTAGCTAAGAGCTCGTCGGAAACATCGTCAAAATCGTCACGAGAAGCCCGAGGTGTGTATGTTCTACGACAGTTGGGTGTCCGTTTTGCGACTGGGTGTTTTTCACGGAATTCCCGCACATTGCGTGGAACACCGGACAAGGTGTCGACAGCCGCTGCCATTGCGCTCGTGGCGACGGTGAGACTGACCAAGAAAATGTAGAGCTTCATGACGCGCTTTTAACAAAGATCCCCGAGATGAGTGGAAACTGGTCGTAGAATACGAGACTGGAACTCGGGAGCGCAAGGAAATTTATAGTCGGCGTATCGAGCCGAGGGCGTTAGGCTTGAACTAAACCCAAATCGTTTCCATGCAACAATTCGTTGCCCAGAATCCCCATTGACAAAGAGTTCAAGTTGGAGACTTCCTGCACTTGTATTGCTCACCGTTAAGATTGAAGCCAAGAGATGTATGAAAGTGGAACCTGAAGCTTAACTGTCTTTTTCCGTGGTGGTGATTGATGGGATATAGCAACGGCCAAGACGGATAAAAGTTTTTATAAGACCCCTGACACTTCAGACTGATAAAAGGTATTTACAGCATAATGACCCCGCGCTGAAATCCCCCGAACTATCAATGCCCAGATTTCTGAGACCCTGATTCCTCTTGATGGTCGGAAATTCGGATACATGCCGAGTTCCCAGGTGTTCAGCTCACCTCAATACCCCTCAGATGACGCGTTTGCCTCGGCGATGAGTCAAGAAGTTCGTGACAATCAGCATTTCATTGTCTCTCGAATAGTGGTCTCTGCGACCCGCACCCTCTTAGCACTCTATGTCATTCAATGCCAATGACAAGTTACTCGGGAATCTTGCTGCCCACAGGCTCTTCAGTCAAGAAGATAATAACCAGAGACGTCTTGAATCAAGAAACGGAATGGTCCTTCTTGTATAACAGCGTACTTAGGCTGGGTTTTATTCCTATTGAAGACATAACTCTGTAGCTCGTTGTTCGATTATCTTTCAGGACTTTTCATGGTAACGACTCATGAATAGCATTTTATTATAACTAGGCTGCCGAAAATTCCACAATCTTATGTAGATCCTAAACATTCTGAAGTCCCTTATGACTGCGAAGTCAACTGCTCATAGCCATTTCGACCGTCGACAGATTTAGTTCGCCGCATCTATACTGCTGGCCTAGCAAAGAATATTGCAAAGTCCATCAGTATAACGGCAATTTATGCCTAGAATACTGATTTCACACTCATAATTCGGAAGCCTGTAGCATCTCTCGAAGTAGTCAAGCATCAAAAAAAGACCTAGGTAGTGTTGGGACAAACTTGACTCGAATATTTGAATGCTTTATCAGCTACTCCAGGGGTTTCAGACAGGGCGATGTTCTCCAACTAGCATAAAAGGGAAAACGTGTGACAATATCAAACTGGGCTACCTGAAGTATTATAGCGTTACTGAGAGAATTTTGGCAGTGGATTGTATGTGATAGTGAATGGCAACATGGCTCCGAGTCTTCAACTGAAAAAAAGAAACCCCCCTCCCCCCCCAAAAAAAAAATTTTTAAAGAGAAAAGAAAAGAAAAGTTACTGGTAGCTCTAGCGATGACCATAAATAATGATTGTGCGCTGGAAGCTGAGATGCCCAAAATCGCTCCTACAGTCTATGACCTGTCAAGGAACTCGTTTCCAGCGATCACTTGGGACTTGAAACTGGCTGTAGTACGCGCGAGAGGAAGTGCGTAGTATTAAAAAGTCAGTGAGATCTAAAAAAAAAATTGCATTTAAAATTGATTGAAAACAACATATATGGCTTCCGAGCTCTTCTATTCTTTATCGCTCTAAACTCCACCTTTATTTTCCTAATGTTAGGATGCCTCTCACCTGACCCAGTTGTGCTTACTGCCTGCCTGCATCTCAGATGTTCCGGTCTATGCCAAAATACGCTGACTACCGATTGGCAAATTCAGGAATTAAGCATCACCGCGATTGGGGCCCTTCATGAATAGTCAACCAGTATACCAGCACCATCGTCTCATTGTCGACCTCATAATAGTTGTCTCTCCAGAACCCTGTCGACTGTTCATAGAAAGGATTACATCGTGAACACAGTCAGGAATTCACATCCTCCCCTCACTGTTATGTATACACACAACAGGCGGTACCAACACGACGTTGAGGGTAACTCTGCACCTAAATCTGGGCTTTGTTCGACGCTTGTACCATGCCTAAGATGTTCCTGCATCGCCATGTTTCAAGTCTCTTTTCAGGACAATCGAGGGCTTTACCGAAATGTTGCGACGCGCAACTACATTAAGCCACCATCGTACGTAACGATAACCAGAGGCACTGACCTTAAATAACCGGGAGGGAGTCGCAAACTGGCTCCCCTGCTGCGGCTAGGTGTGCTTCAACGACAGCGCCCTTTTTCAACAGAAAATGTGTGTAACGGGACGAACTGGCCGACAAGTATGCTTGAAAGGCGGCCTCATTGGTTTTCTAGAACGTCAAAGATTCCCTCGTAGACCACCGGCGGGGCGAACGATGGCGTTTCGCCTTTGAAGTGCCGCTCAAAAGAGTCCAGGGACAAGGTATTTGTCGAAGAGATGGAGGGCGCTCCTAGCGAAGCCGACCTCAGCTCTCGGGGCTCGAGCATACCCAATCCAATCTCCATCGCGCCAGAAGCTGATCGTTCTACGTCAAGCGCCATATCCAACCTTGAGGTGTGTCTCCGCAGCGGCCGGGATCCGGGCCAGTTTGGCGTCTGAGTCAAGTGTTTGGATCCTGATGGTAACCGACGCGTCGGGAATTGGGACGAGCAGGAAGACGGGGAAGACGCAGAGCTAGGGGAAGAGGATCGTGATGCGTTGGAAGATAGATACTCGACCTCGAGTAGTTGAAGCAGGTCCACGACAGTGATGCCTGCTGGGAGACTGAAATCCGGTCTAGGAATGCGTCTGTAGGCAGGGCTTTCCCTCCTGCTCCCATCAGTCGCTAGCTGCACAGCGCCTGCGTTGGCAGCCTTGTCTGTCGACGGCTGAGTTTGCGTTTGATTTCTTTGAAAGCCGATATTGCCAGAATGGATGGGACTCCAATCACCAGACTTCTCGCGGAAGCCAGTGAGCTTTTCTTTGGTAGGTTGGCGGTCCTGGGCCACAGGGGCCGTGCCCGCGCTGCATGTGCGCCTGGGTCCACCACCCACGTTCGCGTCATGACCGTCAAGGGCGTCGCGGCTTCCTAGACGTCCGTGTCGTCCTTGTTGCAGAGAGGGAGCTTTCCGAAAAGCCGTCTGTAGACGAAGTTTTCCTCTTTGTGACTTTGATAGCTGCCGCTGCGGTCCTTGCACAGGGGCTGGCGTACTCGAACCCACGAAGCTGAGGGAGTCGAAGGGGGCTTGCCCTTCCAACGCTGACACCGCCTGGGACACTGGCACGTTGCGATGGCCGGTGTGGTTCATCTCCTGGATGAGGTACTGCAGCTGGGTGTCGTCGAGGTCGGCGAGAACTTCGTACAGAGAGCCCAGAGAAGAGGAGGGCTTGTGCTGCTTGCGATGGGAGTGCTTGGTGCTGGCACCGTTGCCGATTGATGAGGTGCCTTTAAAATCCATGGTCGCCGGTTGCTGAAGACGTGTTGGCTTTGGGTGCGGGTTCGTATTTTGGCTACACGAGTAGAACGCAGAGACAATGGCTCACACAGTTGTCGAGTTCACAATGCCTGCAGGATGACTACTCTGCAGCTTCACTCGTCCGTGGTCCGAAGGTCCGTCCCGATGGGCCGTCACCTGGAGCGCAAAAGGGTGGCGCGGTTCTTCTGGGTTCGGCCTTCAGACTGTGCTGCATGCAGTCTCGACAAACAATGTGGGCTCTGGAGTACTCGACAGTTCAGGTTTTGGCAATGCAGGTGGACAACAAGTTAGATTGTCACGTAGTCAGTCAATCACGACTTGTGAAAGGTTAATCAATCCAATCTTAATCCAGGAGGAACAAAGAAAAGGGGGCCAGATCTAGGCGAGATATGTGGCGCAGACGCTTACTTAATGTGAGTATGTGGCTTAGTCTCGGCACCGCGACCGGTCCACGTGACTCTGGTTTGTCAGCTTCGACGGAGTCGAAGCCGTGCGTGGGGGGAAAGGAGGAAAATCCCGAGTGAAACAGCGTCTGTATAGCATTCAAATCCGGAGTGGTTCGCCAGCGCGAAGGGCTGACATGTTAGGTCTACATTTCTAGGGTGAATAGACGCTGCTCTCTGTTGAATCGACCAAACATCAGTTCTACAAAGACGCCACTAAGGCCCCTGGTGGCCATGCATGCAACCATGACCTGTTACTACGATCCACTGTCGCCACTATGATGCGCGTGGCTGTCGACCTTCACCTCGCAACGACGCTTGCAAGAATTCCCCTGAATTCCTCCGCAATATGCGCCAGCGGTCACCTCTCGGGAGCCGCCTCGCTGACAGGCAGAGGGAAACGTCAAATGGGTACATTGGTGACTCGTCGATCGCTAATTGCCATGAGATGCTAACACTTGAACACGAGTTCCTGGACAAAGTACCCCGTTTCCGTTAGTCAAAGTACTTTTGCGTCTTAGCAAAGTTCATTCCAGCGGCAAAGTGAAACAGCTTGGCTGCTACAACCATGCGGTCCTGCTTCGAGTACTCGACTAGGCGGTCGTAGAACTCGGTAAGCGGTACAACCACGCGCTCGATGCGCTCGCCATCATCCAGGCGCTGCTCTGGCATCTCGTCCTCCTCGCCCAGCTGGACCTCGACCATGACCAACTGCATGTTGGTATTCGTGAGACCCGGGTCGGCAGCTTGCGGCGGGCTCACGCTCATCACGCGACAGTTGTAGCCCGTTTCCTCCTTGAACTCGCGCACCGCAGCCTGTTCGGCGGTCTCCTCGGCATCAATCAGCCCGGCCGGCCACTCTACCGTATACGCGTCCAGTGGTGGACGATATTGGATGACGATCATGGTCGATGGCGGGCGGGAAGGGTGGAGGAGGACGTTGCCCATAGCCACAGCATCGACGCCGGCCTTGCCTCTTGTCTTTCGCGTTGCAACCTCCCACGTGCGCGGCGTGCCGACCTGGTCCACGTAGTCAATCTTTTTGAGGGTGACCCATTTCGCCTCCTCAATAGGGAGGTCTGAGATCTTGGTAATGACCGGCTCTTGAGTCTTGACGGCCATGATGGATGAACTGTGGAAGAGAGCCGGTAAACAGGGATTGGGCAGGCGGAAGAGAGGCTGTAGCAAACGTGGCCGAAGTGAATGAATAGACGGCATGCGCATGCCTCTAATAGACCTCTGATAAGTAGTAAAGCAGAATCGAGGTTCGGCGGAAGAGCGAAGTTGGAACAACTTGAATAGCGCAAGTTCGATGCGTTGAAGAGCTGGAGATGTTGAGACGAGGCGGGGGTTTCGTGTGTGCTTACGTCATCTACAGATCACCGCTTCTTAACGCGGGCCCTAACATCATTGTGGGAGCACCCGAGATGTTCCATCGCCTTCTAAGACAATCCCTTGAGTTTGTATTGTAGCAACATCTGAACCTAGGTCAAGAAAATCTCGAAGTCCTTAGATTGCAATTCACTCAAGGTAAGACCCCAGATATAGGCAATCTCAGATACTGATCTGGTCAACAGAGACGCTTCAGGGCGGCGAGTGTGCTCAAGCCTGCAGTAGTATTAGTTTCTGTGCGTAATTCTACTGATTTACCAGGCCTTGTGTGTTTGATGTTTATATACAATATACCAGGTGAGTTAGTTTCATCGGGTTTGTATTGTGACGTTTGACAATAATGGACTTCGTCCTTGAGATGGCGGTCCACAAGTTGGAGATTGAACCGGTAATTATGGGACGTTGGTTGAATGGTGCTCAAACTTCTCATTGCCATACTGAAGAAAATAATATGACTTTGTCTAGAATTTCTGAATGTTTTCAGATGCACAAGTAAAATTGCATCATTCTCATAACCCGAGCACATTAAACCTCTTCGAAAAAAAGGAGATTTACCGAATCACAATCCAAAAGGCCTCTTTGCCATGGAGAGGCACATATGCGGGATCTCTTTAGCATACATTTCTATTTTTTTACCACAGTTCACACCTAGCCTCTTTCACAGGGCAGTTAAAAGCCTTCTTGAACTCTTGAGTATTGTCTAACCCACCCTTGATGCGTGCGAAACCAGGCGAATGAGCGTCATTGTTGATCAGCCAGACGTCGTATCCAGGAGAGCCGGACACTGTACACCAGCTCTGGGCATACTTAACGAAAAAGAGCTGGTCGTATGTGAAGTTACCGAGACCGGGGAGATCGTAGTCGTTGGCTGTGCCGTCAGCCTGCTGGCGTTTCCACGCTGCAAACGAAGCTGCCAGGCCGCCAGCATCTGCAATATTCTCGCCTAGCGTAGAGTCGCCCTTGACGTGTACACGCGTACCGTTGGGCGCTGCAACGGAGAACTCGCTGTACTGTTTGACGAAGCAACCAGCGCGCTCGGTGAAGGCTTTTTCGCTGCTTTCATCAAACCAGTTGCTAAGAGAACCATTCGGTGCGAACTTATGACCCACGTTATCAAAGCCATGGGTTAGCTCATGGCCGAGAACCGTGCCTAGGCCGCCATAGTTTATGTAAGATGGGTACTCGACATCATAAAGAGGCTGCTGTTGAATTCCTGCAAGGATAGTGATGTCGTTGAGTTGTGGGGAGTAATAGGCGTTGACTACTGTCGGGCTCTCACCCCACATTGCTTTGTCGCTAGGCTTGTTTAGCGATGACCACAACTTAGCAGTATACCAAGCAGCAGAGCTGATTGTGTTGTTGAAAAAGGATTCACCGATTTCAAGATCTCTATAGTAAGCCGCCATGCCCTGTGGGTCGACTGTCTTGGGGGATGCGTCTGGATACCCAATCTTTAGGGCCATAGCGCGGACCTTCTCCTCGGCAACCTTCCGGACTTCATCGGACAACCACGTCTTATCAGCTAGACGGGTAATGAACTCCCTCTGTATCGTGTTCATGAGAGTCGTGGTGAGCTCACGGGCCGCTTCTGAGTAAGCCCTGTCGATAAAAAAGCGACCGAGAATCCACCCCAGCCCATTTGAGGTCTCAATCCATCCAACACCGCCCTCGATTCTGGCAATGCATTGCTGCCAGCGAGCGCCCTGGCCGATGATGTCTGGGTCTAAACCGCTCAAAATTGCCTTCACGTCAGTCAATTTGTGCATGGCCTCGGCCTCAACGTAGGTGGATAATGTGATAGCCGCTTTCCAGACGAAATATCCTTTCAAAGTGTCTGCCGTAGTGTTTGCCAATAGCGCAGACAAATTGCCGAAGTATCCAGGGGCGAAGTTCAGCTCTTCAGGAATATAACCAGGCGGCGAGAGGCTCTTGATCACAAAGTCGTGGCCTAGTTCAGGTGCTACGCTGGTAACATCTGCCAGAGTGAACTTGATAGGTATCTAGGTGACGAATCAGCTTTGTTTTGTCTCTTGTTTTGTCTCGGTCGCAGTAATGATGAAGAATCACGCGGCCCTCCCACATACATCTGCAGTTTCGCTTCTTCTATCCGCATTCAACAATTGATTGGCTTCCTCCTCGAATGCCGTTATCTTCAATGCGAGTTCCTCGGCTTTAACTGTGGTGAGGTTTGCTGGGTGAATCGCCTGGAGCACTAATGCCTGGACGGTTAAATATTTGTTCCTTTTCTCGTGGTCGTCTAAAAGAGATACAACACTGCTTTCGTGAGGACTGACAGCGATTAGTAACCTATTCTGTAGGTTGTTAGTTTGATACACTAGAGGCCGCAGGCCTGTACTGGACGACATCCAAAGCGAGACTGACAGGATTGATAGCGTCTTTTACAGGCTGAATAAACTCGAATGTAGGGATGGAATGCTGAGCGAAGACGAGCATCACTTTTCCTAAGTCATCATCCTTTGTTATCAGACCATCCGATGCCTTCTCTGGAAAAGCTTTGACGATAAGGTCAATAAAGCCAACGAGGGGTTCCAACCCTGCTGTTTCGGCGGCAGTGTAGTTCAAGCAGGCGTTGTATGCGTCAGTCATGAGCTCGAAATTGTTCCGATCAACGGCAATTTGATCTTTAGACAAAGATTCCGTGATGAACCCAGTGTCAGGCCCTGAAGGTTACGGTTCCTCCAAGATATTCTTTAAGACGGCCTCGATCGATTTGCTGCCGAACGTAGATGCCGTTGGCGAGCCCGGCGCTGGCGCGCTTTTAGCCCGAAAGCCATCGCATGCCACTGGTAGTGAAAAGGGTTAGCCAATAGACAACTCGATCACTTCATCAAAGACACCAAAGTATCATCATATAGGAATAGATAAGAGTAGGTCGGATAGCCAAACAACGACAAGAAGATGAGGGAACCTACGTTTTTCAAAGTCGGTGCATGGGTCGATTTCAGTGTAGTTGGTAGAAAGGTTAAAGAGAATATCCGCAGCAAGTCCAATGCATGCCGTTGTTGTGCAAACAAGGCCGCTAAGGTCAGTAGCCGTGTGGTTGGCGGTTGGGGCCATTGTGGCAGACACAGATCTCCGTAGTCTTTGAATTATCTGATGATGGAGCATTAGTGAACCCTGCCAGTGGACAGAGCACTTGGATCTAAATGAGAAGGACTCACGAGGAAAAAGACGGCCTGAAGGCGAAAGGAAACAAAAAATGACACTCAGGCCGTGAGATACTCAATTGCCTAAAGAATGAGATTTGGCTAGTCCTGTCGACAAGTTCGGCCCTTGAGGTTTGGTGAGTGACTATCACAAACCTGTCCTCCCGGTCAATTTTTTGGTGAACCCTGACGTGGTTTTATAATACAACAGATTAAGGAGGATATGTTTGCAATGAAATCCAGAAGAAAGAAAGGAATGCGTCACAACCTCGCAGGCGTTCCTCTAATCACCACACATTCCCCAGGCTAATACCACGTGCGGAGTGACAGGGAGACTACTACTTGTTACCCGCCTCATAACCAACTTTACTGCAGGTATCCAGCGAATCCTCTAAGACAAAAAAGTAAAATCACCTGGCTCCCAAGCAATGAAGCAGCTAAAGTGAGCCCTGTGGTAAAGCAATAAGCATACCACCTGCTGAACTGCTGAATGCTTGGGTGTGAACAGATGTCTTAGCCCGTATTGCACAATTCCCACAACCTTTGACTTGGCTTGATTTCTCAGGCATTATTAGCAGTATAGTATGACAGCTTTAGTAATACCTGAGAAATTGAAGAATTTTCTAAGTAGTGGCGCAGTCAAAGATACATGCACAGAAATCAAACAACACAGAGAAGCATTGGCTAACTAGAGCCCATTACTACAACTCATCTCTGGGTGAATGCCTAAGTCATTCGTAAGGCCCAGTGTTTCGATTTCACTGGTTTCGAGAAACTTTTGAGAACGTCTTTGTAGCTTGTTTCGAGGAGTTCTCTTAGGCATGTCCATCTAAACGAGCTCACCAGTTGGTAGTAGTGATAGTCGCGGCTGGGTAATATTCAGCCGCACGCGCCTAGATAATAACTGAGTAATAGAACCAAGAGAGTAGTTCATAACTACCTGAGTTGGTATCCGCATACCTAGCTGAGAAGAAGTTAACCCTTGTATAGACTTTGCATGGCTATCTGTATGTCATTCATAGTGGTAGGACCACCGAGAGAAGGAGGCCGTGCTACGATGGATATGGGGTACTTTCGCGTGACATTATTTGGTGTCACTGTATTCAAGAATAATATTCAAAGACTATAGCGCTGGTGGTGGACGACTTGGGAAGATTCCTCCAGGTCAACTAGGTATCGGCCAACCCAAGGTTTTGTCAGGCATGTAGGAATCCGTCAATCGCCAATCACGGGAACCAGTGGTTGGGCTCCCAGTCCACCAAATCAGCACTAATGTTCTTCAAAGCCGCCACGCCAAGGTCAACAGCATCCCCAGCAATTTCAGTATTCATGATGCTGATGACCTTTTCAACACCCTCCTGGCCGAAGGCGTTAGCATACATAAAGGGCCGTTCCAGGCCGACAGCCCAGACCCCCAAAACCAGCAGCCGCACGGCATCACTACCGTAACGCACGCCACCATCGGCATAAACCTCGATCTGTTGGAAAAGTTTAGGGTCCTCATTATACAACTCGATAGCTACCTCGAGTGCCGATGGCGAGCCATCGAGGTTGCGTCCGCCGTGGTTGGAGAGGATGATGGCCAGGACCTGATGCTGAATAGCAGCCTTTGCATCGGCAGCCGTCTGGATGCCCTTTAGTATAAGGGGCAGCTCCGTCATGCCGCGGAACGTGTCCAAGTCGGCCCAGGTGTTTCGGGTGAACATGCTGTTGCTGTAGAGAAGTCATGTTAGTGTCTCCCAAGACTAATCGTATTCATAGGGGAAACATACGCGGAGCCGACGTCGAAGCGAGCGGCGCGCTGCCGACTGGCACCACCGGGACTGTCGATAGACCAGACGACGGCTTTTTACCCTGCCTCTCCAGCACGGGTGAACATGCTTTGCGCCTGGGTATCGTTGTTGTTAAGATACAGCTAAGCAAAGAGGACTTGGCCTTCAGCAGCATTCTCGGCAATCGTCTCCATGGAGAGACTCGAATATCCCGAGGGCTTTATGTTGACGTTAGCGAAAGCACTATCATAAGAATTAAAATGATGAGTACTGACGATGTAGAGAATATTCCCGGTACCAGTGCCCTTGAGTAGATTTATCTCAGCATCTGGATGGGCATAATCGGCACGGGCACATGGGCTAATGAAGGAAGGCGAAGAGAAGTTATATCCAAGAATGGACGTTCTGAATCCAAGTTATTCATGTTCTTCAGTGCTGACGGGATGGGTCTTGGGGAAGAAGGTGAAAAAAACTCACGACAAGCTAGACTGAATATCAGTGATATCGTTCATGACGCTCGGCTTGAAATGATAACGGTTGTAAACCTCAAGATTGTTGCGATACGACCACTCGCCACCGGCTCCATTACGGTAATAAGTATAGTTGGCGGTGCGTAGATAGTTTCTGGCGACCCTATCAAAGTCGTTCAGGGCGACGACATCACCGAGGTTGGGCAGCGTGCCGGCGGCTAAGTTGCCGAGCGAATCCTCAATACTGGTGTCAGGCTCGTTTGAGGAAGGCCGGGCCGCCATGGCAGCCGAAACGAATGCGGCAGTCAACAAATGAAAGAGCATGGTGCTTCAGATAAATATATAAATGAGAGAATCGAATGTGCCGAGTTGGCCCTTCTGGAAAGAATTGAGAGCGAGATCCAGAGATGCCGATGAGAAATCAAGTCATCCACGTCTAGATATCGCATCTTTACTTAACCATATATACAGTACCCATTATGGTCTCCATCCAGCTTCAGTTTCGCACGTGATCGACCCCTTGTTGTCTCTGTATCTTGAGGGTCCTATCATCGCCTCCTTTATTCCGTGTCATCGTGTCCTACAACGAAATAGCTACGGAGATTTAGCTTTTTCAGTTCTACACTCGAAGGGCAAAAGATAGAAATTGGGATGTATACGCAATGCCTGCGAGTAAGTGGAGAGCAGGGTTTCTATCGGAATAGCAGCACTAGCCCATCTGGATCAATGATATCGTGATTAATCAAAAAGGAGGGAGGGAAAACTAGGGGTTCCAAATATCAGTTTGCGTGGCGTCTCCTCACCATCATGCCTCCACCACTCGGGGGCAAAGGAACGGACAATCGTTAGGTCAATGGACATTTCCGCCAGCATGATTCTTACCTAATCTCAATGAGACTTTTACTTTATAACAATAAATCATGAAAAATGAAAGACCTCAATTATCCCTATTTTGTGTAGGTTCTCTCTTTTTTAGTATTCGTTGAGCGTGATGCTGGAATGACTTTTGTGTTATGACTACGGGGAAATCTGGCTGTCTTTCTAATCCCCGAGTTGCCTCCTTCCGTACTGTGTAGCTGTCTCGTGAGTTCTTACATATGATTCGCAATATTTAGCGTGAGGGCTGTGCCAGTGCAGGGTACTCAAGGCCGCGCGTCGTGACAGTTGTCCACAGGTAGAACGTTGGTTTGTGGGAACCAGCGACGTATTCGGCTTGGACCCTAATGCGAGACGTAGTACTCAGGTACCAATCTAAATCCACCAAGAAACCCTGGTTCCGAGCGAGGTTCAAGCCAGACTTGCTCAGCGAACTGCCATTCAGCACCGATCTGGACATTATTCTGGGTATCTATGCAACCCTGGCGCTGCCACTTCAACCGTATGGGAAGACTGACTTGGGTGGGTTGTTTAAGACAAATCATTGGGCCGCCGCTGTACCTGAATAATGCACTGAGCATGCATCATTGGACGTTTTCGATTCGCGCCAGGGGGAATGGCGATGTATAGTGGAAACTTGGCGTAAATGCAATTGGGGATGGATATTTCCCCAACTTCTGGCCGAGTCTTGTACATTTTCACCCCGTAATGAAGTTGAAGACCGATACTATCATGCTTGGTGCTTTTGACATCTAGACTGACTAGAGGCCCTTTTCGGGTCAAAGCTTGTGTGTGCTGTAAGTCGCTTCATGCTTCACCCACTGAAAAATAGCTGAATTGATAAGACGGAAGTTGCTGCTCGTAGCAGTATTCACTTAGCATATTGCCGGTTGCCATATTCAGACACGGTGTAATCAGATTGACTGCTATATCGCCTCTCCCACGAGAAAAGTTCCATAATGGGTTTTAAGCCTAGGAGATGGGCACTCATAACAAAGAAAACTTTAACTTTGCAGAAGAGAGGAGAAAATTACGAGTGATTGTTGATGGCTGCTGTCCAGAGCTAGCTGACGAAATTGTGGAAATATAGACAAGATTCACGGCCTACCTCAGGTGCAACCGAAGCTTATTGATTCGAGACATTGATCTTTTCGAGGGAACTCAGATTGCCTCCTAAGCTCAACTTCGAATATATGACAAAGAAGGAGGCCAGCATTGACTAGGATATCATCAAAGTATGGATTTCAATCAGAGGGACTTTGGGTTGTCCTCAGCAACAATTGCGTTTCTCAATCTTGATGTTTATGCGTCTGAATTCGATTGCTGTCTCCTATTCCTTCTCCTTTCTAATATGGTACATTGAAGAATTGTTGCTTACAGCAAACGCGCCTGCAAATGCCCAAAGTGCTCTTCCTCGTTGAGTTCGAGAGCATTCTCTAGAATAAGGTGGGTGAATGTTTCAATGGTAGGCTAGTGAGTTTGGGTCCTAGTCGGACGAAGAATGGACACACATGAAACACATCAACCAAAGATCCGAGAGAATAGGGGTTGCTGTTACAAGGCAAGAATTGTCGCTACAAAGTAAATGATCTTGCTCACATCCTTTGACATGCATTGCCAAATGCCACTCATCATCTACGACCAAGGGCCGCATATGAGAGAAGTCCTCCGTGCCAGATATCCGTCGTTGAGATGTTTTAATCTATCTCGGAAGGATTCCATGTCGGTGACCAGCCGCGCCAATTCGTGGCGCGGAACTGTGTTCTTGTAAAGCTCAGTCAGAAGTATGCAGCCCCAAATCACGAGACGATGTAAATACTCCATGATTTGATCGAAAAGACTACTGTTGGGAATTTGGTAACTTTGGGCAGTGCTGAAGACAGGACAAAGCCTTGGGAAGACGGCTTCGTAGCAAGTTCTGCACCCATCAATCCATCCCAGTAGACTTCGTACTGTTGTCTCCCATCTGCAACTCTCAGTTTGGTCCAGCTTTGTTTCAGCAAGGATATTGACATGTTCAAACACCTTGTTCAAATTTGTCTCTTGAGAATTGTACGCCGCCCAGAATGCTACCCACGGATTTGGTGAGTTGATTGGCGTAAGGTTTTGCCCGGGATTTTGCACTGAAGACCAAGTGGCACGGTCTCTGTTGTCATGGCTATGAAAGACTTCATATTCAGGCTGGCTTCGGCTCTGCATTCGGATGGCCGTTGAAGATAATGAATTGGGCTGGTCTATGTACTAGTCAGTTGTTGTGTGCACGGCGCAATGCTGGTGGGTTCGACGAACCTAGGGTTTGGCCGGGCTTTTTTTGCAAGTTGGACTTGGGGTATAGCGGCAAAGGAAGACCCATAGCGATTAGCTAATGTGGGATGTAACAATGAGAATAGAAGATGGACGCAAAGTCTATTTGGTAGGCATGTATCTTGCGATGCTGCTGACTGGTCTGTTGTTCACATATAACAAAACAAGTCTGACAACACACGCTCGTAGCGTGGAGCTAACCGTGCACGTGCTTATGTCGCTGTTGAGTGTTCAAACACGTGAACTATGGCCTCCCTTCTAAAGTCTTCAACAGGGCATTACCATGTGGGGATAGTTGATGGCTGACAAGCGTGTGAGTAATGATGGCCCAAGCCAAGTTTGGCCGAGATAAGAACCATCACATTGGCTGGAGAGAGATTAGGGAAGGCTATCGCATCATAAATGGATCCAGAAGAATCGAGCTAGTCATCAACCCAATTAACAGCTACCCGCGTATCCGTACTCGCAATAACGGATTCGGCTGACAATTCCCATTCTCATGCATGCGTGCCATTATTGCTCCTTTCACTCATCAATGATGTGGAAAAGTAGTGCAATTCGGTATCACTCTATTATAGGGGGTTGACTCATTACCCACTTCAGGCGCAATTAAGGATTTGAGAAGCAGGAAAGAGGACACCTGGGCAATCCAGGCCCATGGTAAACGCGGGGACGGGTCTTCCAGCCAAATTGTTGCAGAACGGCCGTGTGGATACGATAGGAAAGTTACTTTCTGTCGTATTTCACTTCACCGAGTGTCTTGCATCTGAATACGAAGTTAAATTGCTTCGTTCACTCCAAGCTGGAAAATTAGGGAACTGCCACACCGGACTATCCAAGTGGGTAAAATCTTCACGTTTTCGGAGTTTTGAAACTTGGATTTTCAAGTTGTGCCCCCTCTCTCCCTCCCTATCTTATCCCCTGTCCGCTCCCCGTACTTTCTTCACTGATTCATGACGCGCCCACTAGGAATCAACTTCGACGATTGAGTTAGGGCCAAAGAGTACGTGTGCACCAGCTCACGAACAAAACCACCCAAAACCGACAAATCAACGGGCCATAGTGAAAACAATCTTTCAAGGAGCCGATAAATGCTACTGGTTTTAATCTCGGTGTGGTCCCAGTTTCATTTTGCACCCGAAATTGCCCACATGGGGTCGATTATGATATTTCCGGTAATCCGATAATGGAGCAACAGCGTTTGTAAAGACAACGAACTTCAAGTACCCTGTACCCGGATCCTTCATAGATTAAAAAGCGTAAAAGAGCGAGAAACAGCGCCTTGCACAATATGGAACTGATTCCTGCGGTGGCCTGAGGCTGTGACCAATCATGCAATGCAGCATGTGGATCAATATGGCTGAATGGCGAACTAGAATGGGCTAGGTTGTTAGTTGTAGCTGCAGAACGCGATGGCAGTAGCAGTGGCACGGAGCATCCGGCGTTAGAGTCCAGTGGGGGTTCCCTTCCGCAGGCAACCATTGTAGACCGGTGCCTGCACACGGCAGCTCCATTCATAGCGCTACAGGGGTTTTCTTGCATCAAATTTGTACAGACGCGGCTCATGTGCAGTCGCTGCAAGGCCGACAGTGACAAAGCCGACTCCAGGTGGTGACGAAGTCTTGCCCACAATCAAGGCGGCAATGCGTTCCTTTGTTGCCGACAGAAGTCGTTTGGTAAATAGCGGTCTAGATCTGAGACTAGATAGACCAGTGATGGATATGAGCGGCGAGATGCGTTCAGAGGGGCTTAGCGTGCTGCAGGGACTAGGTGGATGCGATTCCGCGAGCTATGAACACTGCAAATGAAATGCGGACGATGAAGAGACAGATTTTACTGTATTATCCTGTAGATATTTTCCTCCACCCCCCCACCTTGATTTATAGCCATTTCAAGCTGTTCGGCCCGTGCGGTGGATCCGGATTTGCCCCGTGGTCTGCAGCCTTGGTCCTCGCCTTTGCGATTTTCTATGAAGGCAATGACGAGTCTTCACAGCTGAAGCAAATGTCCTCCCATGAATGTGGGGAAATTTACAGTAATTACTTTGGATAAGCTACGAGCTCGAGTGAAGGACACAACCGTTTTGCTGGCATTCTGCATTGTTCGCTATGGAGTTGTGTAATGGCTGCTGTAACAATAATTAAAAAGCTTCGATTTGACCTCTTTATTCCGCGTGGCAGAAATTCTGCAACGTCTGGTTGGAGCTGTCCAACCCGCTTATCCCGGCCCATTCTCTGGCTACATGGCTGCTTGTGTTCTTGACCGCATATGTCCTGGTTGTGTATTATTGACAATTCTTATTGCTGAGGGACAGTATTCGGATTAATGGTATGTTCTTCGGCAATATCCGAATCGATACATGGTCGTTTATCTATGGACCTCGTTTCGTCCAAAACGGGAAAATGTCGGTTGTGGCGTCTCCTGCAATTGCGGCGATAAACGATAAGCAATGCCGCACTAATTACACTAGTTTCCTTTTGGCCCCAAAGGTATGGTAGACAGGGGCTTAGCCGTCAAAACCCAGCGTATAGGACGCTAAGAAAGATGGGTTACACTAGTCCGCCAATCATGTTCTAACATCGTAACGATTTGTACATATTTCCAGGTTGACGTGCATCTTCCGAGAGCCCCGGAAGCTAGATCAGGATTCTATCGTGTATCTCCAGGTACCTCTAAGTGCGGTCAGTTCGATCCACTTAATGCATGTAACCACAGGATATGATGAGTACTGAAGATCGCTCAGTGGAAGCGTTCGGAGCACAGGCCTCCTATGTCGATTTTCCTGAGTTGACCAAAAATCTAATGAACATTCGAAGCAGTAGATTTCAGCATAAATTACGTACCAATGGACTACATAGCCTTTGATTATATTCTTTACGAGAGAGCTCTGAAGTGCACGTAGGCCTTGAAAACCAAGCTACTGGTAGCGAGGCTATGAATAGAGTAACGCCAAGTGCTTCGTAGAAGAATTCTTTCTCGTTGGGGGGGGGGGGGGGATTCCGAGGGATGGAACAAGGTATCTGATCCCACAGGCCGAAAAACTTCCCTAGGCTTACGTGAAAGCAGAGTACACAAGGTGATCAGGAAACCCTTGACTTAAAAGCCGCGAATGATCGAACAACGACGATTTACATTGTCCCCTTTTGATACCCTTTTTGACGTTTCGAGGGGAGGGATCAACTTTTTCTCCGCCATATGATGCAGCATCATCCATATTCAACGTGCTGATGCTTACTCTCGCATTCTGGCCGATTCTTCGCCATTTCCTGCACAGACACGGCATTTCTTAGCAGATACTACCCTTGTATACCCCTGGATGTGGTTCTTGCCCCGGTCTATGACCGCTGAAGATAGCGACAAAGATGGCATATTTGATTGCCATTGGATCTGCGCATCTATATTTGTTAATAGCGAGACGCTAAGTGCAGTGCTTCCTCTTTTGCAAAGCCAAGGAAGACGCAACACATTGCTACTTGCTGGGAAGGGACTACACTGATATTGAGCTTTCCAATTATTCCCGGGGCTGGCCGCTGCCTTGGCTGCACCTTGATCTGGCTACACCTCAAGTAGAATCTTTTTTAAAGATACCAAAGCTATCCCCTTACCGATTCAGGCCTCTGTTACGGCATAGCAAGCTCAAACTTTGGGTCTGCCAGGGCCCTGGCTAGAAACGGTTTTTTGGACGGACCAACCCTAATTCACCTGCCTAGGATAGCGCTTAAGTTCGATCGATGCATTTGCGAGGTTCTGATTTGGCGGTATGTAGAGAAGCTACTATGTTGCGTCCTGGTTTTCCACTCAAAACACATTCGGGGCGGAAACCAAACTGGGTTATCAGTTCTTTAGAACGTGGTTCACTGACAGCTCACTGTTGGACTTCAACCATATATCTCAACGCCGAAGTGTTGATCATGGCTTTGAATCCTCAATGTCATGAATAGTCCACTCCTAAAGATACATAGAGTTACGTGATTTGATCACCATGGAGGGTAATCACTATTATCTAGACAGTGCTAGAGGATACCGTTGGATGTACCTTTTGTCCAAACAGCTGAGATGTGCACCAACCTACCCATCAAATTGATGCGACCTTATTGGGGTTTTCCAAGGTTGACCAGACCTTATTGTAGTCTTTCTCAAAGCGTTCGCGCTTTGGAACACAAAGCACGTGGCTCCTGCCAGAGCAGTGAATATAGTCCTGGACCCGGCTGTACGACCAATGCAACGTTTCCTACAAACCGTTCAACAAAAAGCTTCTTAACCGTGCAAGTTAAACGGATATAGATATGTTAATATTCGGTGACCTTTGCTTGACCACTTCTGCTCTATGCTGATGAGCCCTTCAAAGGGCGATTTTTTCTCATGCCCAGAGACTCGCAAATGCACTTGCCATTTTTCAGAAGGTCCAAGAGGCCCACAAAATGAGACTTATAACAAGCTCACACACGATACGGTTGCTGGCGGTGTCCGAACAATCGGTTATACTCCATTTCGCTCCCAGAGTCATCCTCGATTGGCAGCATGGGAAGCAGATTTGGACATAAAATGCTTCGACCCTCAGCAACGCTCCGCGGATTGCCAACTTGCCTGACTCATTCCGTCCTTTAACGGTTCTCTTTCTAGGTGAGCATCCACTTCCTTGAGATTTCAACTTTTCATCTTAGAGACAACGACAAGCCTCTAACCGTGATATAACTACTGTACCCGAGTTTCCAAAATGTGGCCTTTTCTGCCAACACGGTCTACTTGCCTCTATTCTGGATGAAAAGGCTAGCTACAGGGCGTAGTCAACACACCTGGCTTGATCAATCTCCCCCATTCTCATTAATAAATGTACCATCCAAGAATGTCGCACTGGTAAACTAGTTACGTTTATGGCCTCAGTGTTCCCCGAACTTGCCATCGTGGGAATTGTGGCGCTCCTCAACGCCTAGGAACCCTAGATCGCCTTCTCAACGCGGATCAATCATTCGCTTCCATTGGTCGTGCCTTCTCCCATGAGGTAGTCCCTAATTTAACGCTGGGTCCAGTTCTCGTTTTGTGCTTTTCGCGATGCCAATGTTCACAGGATGTGATGCTATGTGGTACTGATGCGAAGGGGTTCTCTTGCATCTTTCCATTGATTTCATTTAATAGGGACATAGTGTTATGAAATCGCGGCTCAATAAGAACTACTAAACTCATGGTATCACTGCTGACGGCTGGTACAACCGTGCTTCGAAACATATGGATGGAAAGCTGCCAGAAATCGAACAAATAAATCGGCTGAATCTTGGTGTCGCTGAGACTGGATAAAAGGACATGTTTGATAAATGTCGTACTTTGATAGCCTTATAACTTGGACCACGGAAGGCAAGCATCTTGATTGAACACTTCGGCTCTTTGTGAGTGACGTAGTTGAGAAGAGAGTCCTAAGAAATCTCAAATCTCTGATCTGGCAGGTGATTGCAGTCGTCCAAACAGTCAGTCACGATGAGACATAAGGTCACTAGAGAATCCCTGTCTTGATTCCGCCTCTTACCATGTCCCTTTACGTTTCCTATGCTCTGTCGGTATAAATTTTCCTGTGATACTAGCTCCTTGGACAGCCGTATGGTTATCAGCTCAGAAAGTCGGCGATACTCAGGCTTGTCTTTGCTTGGATGCTGTTACACTATACGTATGATGCAACTGCGGCGTTGGCGCTGGACAGAGAAGATGTGAAAGTATTGCTAGGATTCCTAGATGCTGCCTTTCCCAATTTGCCTTCCGCTCAAACCTTTGGAGTTACTAATATTCTAGATGTCAGCAAGTAGTAAAGTAGCAGACTTGCTAGGGCCGCTGTGTCCTGATACTTTAGCTGTAAGTTGCAGCAAGCTGATGGTCAGTGGTGGCGTGATGTCAACCACAAAATCCCATACGGGTGTTCATAGTCAAACAATAAACCAACGTCGTCGAAAGAAAGATTTTGTTATGTCAAGATTAAGTTTTGTCCCCGGGACTGAGACCTTCTTCTTTCGGTGTAGGCACATCCTCAAACGGTCTACATGTAATATCCTGCCTGCATTCCACCTTCCCCGCGGGTAGGGGCCGAGATATGGGCCATTGTAATTGCTTGCAAGTTGCCCCCCGGTGCTGCCTATCTCCCGCAGCCGGAGAATCGAACATGACCCACTCTCTACGTTGGTTCCTAGATTCCCGGGCTCCCGGTCTTCGGCTCCCCCGGTCCACCGGTGCGGCGCTGTACCCACTCCAGGTGGCTAACAGCTCTGCAATGGTACGCTAGACCCACTTCTGGTTCTACGACTTGATGGTAGGTTTCTTTAAATACCGGCACCGTTAGGAAGCCAGCGAATAATGTCCATTACGCCTGTGCATATTCTCTCAGTACATTCATCTCTCTTGGATTCTCGCAGCTCACGACCGAATTTCTGCTGTTCCCAAACGTACACTCGAGTAACAAGTCTCAAGCCCTATCTTCCTTCAAAATTGGCAGGGCGTAGCGTCCCTGAGTATCGACTTCACCTTGATGCTAAGTCTCTGGTTTCAATCCTTGGGTCGCACATTTTTACTGGATACTGTTGCACGCATGTTCTGAACTTTTCCGGAAGACTAAAAGACACACATCTGCTAGCTGTACAACTGCATGGCGTCCCTACTTTCGTCCGGCTGCAGTGAGACTCATGGCAGCGAATGCTGATCCCGCGAGGAGACTGTGCCGCGATCACTTCTCCGGCAGCTTCTTGAATCCTATTTGGCTCGGGGTCTTACAAATTCCATGGTATTACTACTGCGACCGAACCAAGAGTTAGACTCCAATCCCACTCAGTCATGGTGCCTCGGCTGATGGCTCTTTCTGTCTTAAGTTGGCATCGTTGACATGGCCATGGCAAACAAAAAGTGACCAATGAGCTCCACAAGAGCCATTCGGGATCGCTTTTCGTTGGACAGCACTAAAAGATGGCGTAATGGAACCACTACGAGGTTAGATTGGACCTTGACATTAGGAGATCTACCGGGCTCTGTGTTACACCAAGGCGTGATGAACAAACACATCAGTAAGCTTCCATACATGTGGGTGTATTTTTTTATTGAGTTCAACACGTCAATTACCCATAGATATCTGCCAGTAACCAGTTGTGCAGTACTAATCCTGGCACACCGAGCTGAATCCGTCGGCATGACCCTGAGCCGCTTGGATAAGGACAGCTACTTCAATAGCCCATTGTCTGGCTTCTCCTTGTTTTCCATATTCCTAGTTCGTAAAACATAAGCCATTTAGGTTCTTGGACATGTCTAGCTCACCATCAATCAGCCTCTCAACTCGACGTCTCCATCGGCTTTGTCGTTTCGGACTGGTTCCGTTAGCTGCCGTAAAGAGTTTGATGATAAGAAAAACATTTCAACTTGCCGAGGGAAACAAAGAAGGGAGATGCCCCTCTCTGACTAACAAAATTTATACTTTCAGCTATGGACAAGATGAACCGGGAGTCATGCTAATTTCCTTGTAGAGTATGTGGAATAGCGAGCGGCCTTCAAGATCGAACTAAGGACGCTTTGCTTGGATAACTAATCCTAAAAAGGACACTGTAACTTCTTTACCAAATACTTCATTCAATACTAAGAAACCAAGTATAATTTTGATGATTGGACTATTAGACAAACTTCAGAGTTGGCTCGCCTTAGTGATCCCCAGTACAAGATAATCAGTACGTGGCATTATGCCGGTGGTTACCAACCCGAATCCTCAATATTTGCGAAGAAGATGCCTCAAGATGGGTGCACAAAAGAAGCATACTGCGTGTATGTACCCGGAAAACGCGAACGCCAGGTGCATTTCGCCGCTTTTTAGGCCATATCGACAACATCAGGGCAAAGTCGTCTCCATCAACTTGGGAGTGTAGTCTCTGAAGTTGCCATTAGGTGGGTCGCGGTCGAGCAAAAAGTTGAACTTGTCCCTGTTATGCCTGACGTAGTGTGGAACGTCGAGATTCTCGTCGATGCGATCATAATTGGCGTCGCCTCGGCCGAAGCTGTGTATAGTCAGTTGCTGACCCAAGCACGTCACTTAATGACTCACATGTCTAGTCCACGACGGGAGACCGTCACAATCCAGTCAGGGTCCTTGAACTCGGGCTTGTTGAGCTCGGCGTGAGAGAATGAGTTGATTTTTTGCGCCATCTCCTCGACAGTGCTGAAGCAGTAGCTACAGTGCCAACCACCCTGATAGAAGTGGTAGTCGTTCGCGTTGTGACGGAGATCATGGGGCAAGACAGTATCATCGCCCTGATAGACGGTTGCCTGCGGGTGACTCCAGTCGTTCCGAGCCTTCCATTGATACGAATAGTAGTACATTTGGGAGTGAATGGACACCCGCGGTGGAACCACGCAATTTCTCAATGCCCGGAGAGTCGCAGGCTTTGGTATCTCGTCAACATCAGACACGAGAATGATGTCATCGTATGAGGCGGCCTGGGCACCCTTAAGACCAGGGATGACCTGCGAAAACATAGCATTGCGGCTGTTGGTCTCGCGGTCCCAGGTCGAACCCTCTTTGAAGGCGTTGAGGTCCATAGTGCGTAATATCATCTTGTCGTGCCACGGCTTAAGAAGATCCCAGTTCTCTTTGACGTACAGTGGCTTAGGGTGGTCAGTGAAGGTCTTGTCGGATTCAAGGATGACGAAGTAGTCGACATAAGGAGCCATCTGGCCGAGTCGGAGTTCGAGCATCTCGATCTCAGTATTGATCAAGAGCAAGTCGAAGACCTTACGCTTGCGGACCATCTCATGATTGGCTGGTTCCAAGCGGAAGTGATCGCAGTACTCAGTGGCCTGCTCGGGAGCGAGAATCTCATTGGAGACTTGATCGTGACCAATGTAGGGCGCCCAGTGCGGATGTGGGATCTTTTTCGCCTGTTCGACAACCTCTCGATGAAGATCGAGACGCCATACCAGCCAGATGAAGGCGAGCGCGGCGACCAGCGTCAGATACTTGATCTGATGTCTTGATATGGGTTGATTCATGGCAGTTGCTAGTGTTATGTGCCCAAAAGAACAGAACCTTCAGGGCTCAGGGCTTCCTAAGAGTCAACAGAACGCAAGCGGCTATCTTGCAACAATGCGGCGAAATTGGCAATGATAAAGAGACGGGAAAGTCTTCGCCGGATTACGTGCTGCATCAATATGAGCCGACCTAAGCTGGACTTGACTATCGAAGCCCAAATACGTCTCCAAAGTTGTGTCGGTGTCTAACATTTAAGGGTTGGTTCATTCATGTCTCGCCGCGGTTAGGTAGCCTTATTACTGGGATGGAGACTTATTTTCACCGCACCGAGGTTTCGTTTAGCAGTCCAGATATGTACTGGCGCGGTCTGTAATCCCTTTGCTCACCTAGCTTGCAGGCCAGACACACCAGGTATTACGATCTAACGATATCTGGCCATAACACCAGGCCGTGACCAGATTTGCTTCCTAGGAGGATGAACCGGACAACTTATGAAGCTTCTTCGGTAATTGATACGGCACAGGGCGGAGAGAGACCCCTTGCGGTTAGTGGCGTAGAGCTAATTATTGTACGAGGCGACAGCTTACAGGGGCTGCCAGGCATCAACTGAGACTGGCCGCGAATCGGCAGCAGTGACTAATTTTATAATCCATAGTATCTGCATGAGTCAGATATGACAGTCTCAGGTATGGCTTTTATGTTAGCAGCTGTTATGCCCCATTGGTAGGTATACTGGGGCTTGGTCACTCTCGGGGATGCAAGGGAGGACAGACCTAGTTTCGAGAGTCTCAATTCGGGTCCGTACGTAATTACTACACAAGCATACAGGCGATAGATGCTCTACCACATTAACATAAGATGTCCGTGCGCTTCTGTGTTGCTTCGCCCTGCAGTATTAGTGCTGTGTAGTCTCTGCTTTGCATCCTTACTCGATCGGTTTGATTGAGAGAATAGGATAGGCGCTGGTTTTGTGGCACAGGTAGTGAGTACCCTTGCATTTAGCTTCCCGCTAAGCAAGCCAACAAAACTCATAATTTCTCTGTTACTTATTCTCCTTGCCGCCGATGTTGGTAACTGAACCCTTGCCCATCCCTTGGCCCAGAATTTGTGTCTTGCAGTATTTGTTTTCTCTGTTTCAAGCGTCGATGGCCAGGTTCCAACTTCGCGACACGCGGCATTACCTCCAGTTAACTGATTAGATTAGCCACCTGCCTCTGACAAGTTTTTTGCCACTCCTTAGTCAACTTAGTACAGCCCGTCACTGTAGCCGGCAGTACATTCTGCTCGCTTCTCTGAGAAGCAGTACTTATTGCACGAATGGAATAGTGATCCGGTCTGCGTCTTTACTTCCTTGTTCCTCCATGTGTTCCAAAGCCCCCTTCGCCTCAGCCAGCCCTTATCAGTTTCAAGTCAGCCCAGGCTAAGAAGGAGCCACTTCACCAGGCGACAGTACCTTTTCTATTTTTCAGGCCAACCACAAATACTCCTAGAGGAGAAAAAAGAAATCAGCTCGGAACTGTTGATGTTTCTGCTGAGCTGCTTCAGCGGCGGGCTTCCAGTAAAAAAACCACAGAACGCTCATTACATCATCCTCTTGCCATATCTTTCAGCTTTCAAGCCTGATTCTCTCTTCATCTCGTCACTTTCTTATCACCACCACGTTCTGTCTTAGCTCATCGCCGCGCCTGTTCCTTGTCGCTCCTCCAATCATTCGTCCAGGAAGATCTCCGTAATCTTTTGCACAATTTCCTCGTTGTCCGATCTTCATCCATCTCTAGTGTTCGTTATCGTCCTCATTACAACATCCTCGACGACATCGACCGCTCTTGACCTTATTCACACCTTCTTTGGTCACATTCCTGTGATATTATTAGTTGTTCTTCAGGGTAAGGACGCAGCTATGAGTACGTCGCCAACGACGGAGAAGCCTACCGGCTCTCGACTCTCTCACTCTGCCTTTTTCATTGCGTACGTGCCACCCCCTCGAAAAGTCTGAGCATGGCTGACCATTCTCAGGAGTTGGATTTTGTTTTCCAACCTCACCATCCTGTTCAATAAATGGCTCATTGACACAGCAGGCTTCAGTAGGGAACTTGTCTGCGATGCACTATTTTGTAACTAATATCTCGCAGAATATCGTACGTTCACATAGTCAGCCACTGCAACGTGCGAAGACTAACAACCTCAGCTGTTATTCTAACATGCTGGCACCTTGTTTTCTCGACGCTGGCGACGCAGCTACTGGCTCGGACCACCTCCCTCCTTGCCGGTCGTCATAAGGTTCAAATGACATGGCGCGTCTATCTGCGTGCTGTCGTTCCCATTGGCCTGTTGTACTCCGGTTCCCTTGTGTGCTCTAACCTTGTGTACCTCTATCTCTCCGTCCCATTCATTCAGATGCTCAAGGCTGCGGCGCCCGTTGTCGTGCTCCTCGTCAGCTGGATCTGGGGCGTTGCTGACCCTTCTATGAAGACCCTTTACAATATCCTGCTCATCGTTGCCGGCGTCGGACTCGCTTCGTTTGGAGAGATTGAGTTCTCATGGATCGGTTTCGTTTTCCAGATGGGCGGTATTGTCTTTGAAGCTGTTCGTCTAGTCATGATCCAGGTTCTGCTCAAGGGCGACGAGAACGTGCAGAAGATGGATCCCCTCCTCAGTCTCTATTATTATGCCCCGGTTTGTGCTGTGATGAATTTCATCGTCGCCTGGGCTAGCGAATTCAGCACCTTCGAAATGCAAGACCTTCAAAGGACGGGGGTCTTCATGCTACTGCTTAATGCTGGTGTCGCATTTATGCTCAATGTCTCGAGCGTCTTCCTGGTAAGAACTCTTCTTCTAGTAAGCTCGGATAAGTATTGAGACAATCAGATCAGCAAAACGTCCGGCCTTGTCATGACCCTGAGCGGCATCTTCAAGAACATACTTCTCATTATCGCTGCAATCTTTATCTGGCATATAAGTGTAACATTCATGCAATTCGTTGGCTACGCAATCGCCCTATTTGGCCTAGTCATTTACTCAGTTGGCTGGGACCAGCTCAAGATTTCGGGTGCTAGTAATTCCACTTGGATCCACGCTATATGGAACTCAAAAGCCTTTGACGAAGACCGTCTCTCTCCAGCACTCCGACGGACTATATCTATTGGACTGGTCATGATTATAACCGTCATGTTGGTGCTGGGCTTTGGTAAAAATGGGGCGGTGGCACCGTAAGAATGTTTGGGCAACGTAAGCTTTATTAGCACATAGATTCCCTTTCTTACTGGGGAGGTGTTCTACAGCAGTGTAGTAATTAATGGTACTTGGGATTGAAGACAAAAGCTTTCATAACATTTCTCAGCGGCTCTCTAGGGGGTCAGTTCTGGTTGCAGAGGGTGTGATATTGAGACGCTTGAGGATTTTAGAGCTAGTTGCTGAACCTCACACTAAAAGCAAGCGAGTGATAATGCCAAGGAGTAGCCCAATACAATTCTGGGGCAAGACTAGAGTTGACTGATTTGCAAAGTTGTAGAAAGAGTTAACAACGTCCACTCCAGTCATGGAGAAGTATAAAGCTCTGAGTTGCGCTTTGTATGGAACAAGAACAAGGCTTTGATTGTGGTATTTGTAACGCAGATACAATTAACCCGAGATTAGACGATACAGAAATAGGGTGTTGGTTGTTAGTAGCGCTGCAAAGACGAGTATCGCGTTGTCGTCAATCTCTCTATGGTCTTGTGAGGGAATCTATTTCTTGTCTTCTTAAATTTACATAACAGCAAGATTCTTTTTTTTGTTTTTGGCCACAGTAGGCAAACCCCCGCGGAAATACGCAGCCCATGAAGAACCTTTCAATAAATATTTCTTGGCAAACTGTTCAAATCCTCTTTGCACGTCAGCGCCGCCATTAAGTCAAGTCACCCACTTCTGGGCACCCCACCCATGTGGGCACCCACAAAACGAAGCTATCGCAACAACACCACCCTTTTCAATTGACTATCGCCAAGGCCCAGATGCAACTATGATACAGCTTTCTGCCTCACTAGGGCAATCAGATGCGCTGGATTCATCTGTGTCAATTTCAGTATTGCTAGCCTCGATCTAGGCTTACTGTATATTGCTGATATTAGCGAACTTAGTGTTAAGGTTAATTTTAATAATTTTCTTTTTTTTTGTTATAGTGTTATTGATTTAGGCCTAGAAAAGCTATATCTAGTAGTAAGCAATAGCTAGCTAAAAGGACTACTCTTAGAAGCCTTTTTTGACCTTTTTAAAGAGTTAGCGTTATATAGTAATACTTTAATTTAGCTTATTAAATAAGTCTAGTTAACTATTAAAGTCTTTTATTTTTTTAAGTATAAACTATATAATAATAAATAAAGTAAATATTTATTTTTTTATATTTTAAGTATTTTAAATACTTTAAGTACTTTAAGTAGCTTTATTAAGTAGTATTACTAGTATTATTACTTTAAGTAATAGTAAAAAGCTTATAAGAGGTTTATTTATAGTAATAAGTTATAATTTAATATATTTTTAGTTACTTAAAATATTCTTTTTTATTAACTTAGTTAAATATATTAACTAATAATAAAATAAAAAGTATTTTTTATTTATTATAATTAAATTATTTTATTAACTAAAGTTAAGTTAAAGTTTTTTATAATAAGCTATTTTAATTAAGCTAAAAACTAATTAATTTAATTACTAAAAAATATAAAAAGTATATAATAATAAAAATAATAAATAAACGTTATTAATATAGTATTATTATATAAATTCTATTATTATATAACTCTTATATTTATCTAAGACTAGTAGTCTAGCTTAATTAAACTAAAAAAAAGTAATTTATAATAAAAAGACTTTTAATAACTAGCTACTTAATAATAGTTTTATTAGTTATTTATTTATTTTTTATTATTATAAACTTTTATTTATTATAAAAGCTAAAATCTAAAACAAACTACTATTACTAAACTATTTTACTTTTATATATTATAAGAGAATATAATATTAAGCTATTAACTAAGATATATTTAATAATAAATACTTAAGCTTATAATTTAAGCTATTTTTTATATATAAACTTTATTTTTATTTTATTTAGTATTAGCTTATTTACTTTTTAACCTTTAAAGATACTAGTCTTATTTATATTATATTTATTAATTAATTAAATAACTAATATTAATAAAATTATAAGATATTTAAACTAGTCCCTAATAATCTTAATAAATACCTTATTAATATATCTAGAATTAATAGATTAACTTCTCTAGACCTTAATAAATAGGTTTTTTTATATAAAAGCGTCTATTTATCTCTTCTTTAAAGGCTAAGTATTGCCTATAGCATAAAAGATACGCTAAGCAAAAACCTTGACTTGTTAATGTGTAGCGTAAGCCTAAGGTTAGCTTGTATCTATACCTAATTAGCCAGCTTAGCCTCTTAACTAACAGAGAGCCACTAGAGGTCAGTAAATGCGATATCTCTAAGTTAGATACCCTTGAGGTGATTCTGAAGTGTTGACCGAGGGACGCCCCATTTCCTAGATGCTGCCTGGACAAGGACGCCGTTGGCGATATCCCCAAGAGCCTTACTAACCTCATACTCGGTATGTTAACCCATAAAGTATAGAAGAAGGTATCTGCAAAAGACGAAGTGATCTGGATAAGGGATGAAAATGTTGTGATAGTTTGAAGTGGGAGGCTGGTCATGGTGTTGAGGGATTTTTGGGGTGCCCACATGGGTGGGGTGCCCAGAAGTGGGTGACTTGACTTACCGCTAGATGGGAACACCCGCGAACATCAGGACTATATTTTGCTGGATGCTAGACTGCGACTGGATCGGTCATTTACCCTGATATAGCGGAGGATCCGGCTACTTGGACGGCACAATCTAATAACTCACGTTTGCCGGCCTGTTGCATTCTACGCAGCTCTTCCAAGTCAGTGGCGCCCTCACCATGCCGTCCCATTTGACGCTAGCCTTCCAAAAGTTCTTGATATCAAGTAACAGTTGCTTTGTCTTTCTTTTGTGGGTGGAATCTGTCGAAGAGCATCGGCGATGGTTTTGATCGTAATCTCTGGATAGTTCATTCGCACTAGATACCCATTGGCGTGGTAGCTTCGAAGGCCTTCACGCAGATGCACTCCGCGAACGAATTCGCAATTGATACTCTCTAGTCTAAGACTTCGGATGGGAACTTCAGTGTATGTTCGTGTGCAAAAGAACGTGCCGGACTTCGAGCGCTCCGACCTCAAGCCAAGGATTCTTTTGATGAGCTGCTGTAGGGTCCACGGCGCGAACTTTGCCAAACTTGTTGACAAAGGGGTGATTCGGTGTGAAGAATGCTGGCTCGTCTTGGATGGCGCAGAGGGTGATTTGTCCTCCTCGGACGGGCGTGCAGACGATTTCACTAGACACAAGACCTCATTCGTTCGTGTCGGCTCGGGTCAGCACCCGATCATGTTCTCGCAAAGTCTTAATGGGCAATGAACCTTGACTGGTTAATACCAGTGTGCCTTCTACAAAGCACGATGGTTGGGCCGGCTTCAAGTCTTCTTGCCAGAGCCGAACACCCGCAATCTTGTGCTCCGGCACAGATCCACCCTAGTGAGTCCACTTCGTATCTTCAGCTGGGCGCAGCATAGGCGCTTTAAATAGTTAGGTTACCGGTTCCACACATTAACTTCCTTACATCCGATCTGCGCAACCGCTAGGGCAAATCTTAACTGATTATCCTGGACTTTGTGCTTGTCTGTAGTCGGCATATCGCCTCCCCGAAACACATCGCTTATGTGGGCTTCTCCAACGGAATCCTTGTCGATGGAGCGCAGTGCGGCTTGTGCTCAGACTTGAATCTGCTTCCTCCCAGTCGGCTCAGAGCTCTTGTGCGAAGCCAAGTCTGTTTTGTAAAACAGACGTGAGGAGCTCGGTCGTGATGGCTTCGTTGCTCATAGCCTGCGGCGCCACGGATGCCAGCACATTCTAAACAACCAGCGGTAGTCCACTGGTCATGTCTAGATTCGTTAAATATACGTGGTCCACAGGCAGCAGGATCTGCATCAAATCTTGTGTGAACTTGGGTCAGTCCTTGACCTCGCCCTCAGCCTACGTGCTCGTCTGAGCTGCCAGAATCTTGTTGAAGACATCAGAAAAGGTCACCTTCTCGCTGAATGCATTGATCTGTTCCATTCAGGCTTTGAGTTCGTTTGCAAACGAGCCACCCGCACTGTCGTTGTTGGGGACAGAACCGACAAGGTAGAAAGTATTGCCTCTGCGGAAGAACTCCTACACGAAAAGAAAGCTACTTTAGTATATAGACTCAAGATCCTTACAAAGTGTTGAATGGATTCTCTCTTCCTGAGAGAACCCGTGTGTACGATCGTACTTGGGTTAAAGTTAGGGTGAACCAAAGATGTATTTTTCCGTGATTATCTTCCTAACTACAAGACTTGGCTTTCGTACACGAGATATATGATCCCGTACATCCCTGAGTCAGTTTGGCATGAATATACTTTTATCCCCTCAATGGACAACCGAGGGCCGAATATCCAGTCTGTGCCCTCAGGAGAAGGCTAGAGAATGCGTTGAGGTTTCGCATCCAGACAAAGTAGGACAGTAAGGGATTACAACCAATAGAGCTCTCAGGGAACGCGTCAAGATATCCTAGGCGGCCAGGGTCAGATAGAGTAGGGCAGGAGAGGCTTTACACCCAATAGTTGCACACGATAGGCCTATCTCGACGCGTTCGTCACCGAATACAGAGTAGGAGCCTATCACCTACCTTACTTCCGCGCAGTAACTGTGCATACACAAGTAATTAATCAACAACGATCTTCTTGTCGGCCTAACTCTAATAAGATAAAGTCAAAATAAGGATACATAGACGATGCACAACATGCTCAACTCTAATACGTTTTCGCCAAATCGGCCATCATAAACATCCTTAGAATGTTAGCTTCACAGCTAATCTAGGTTCTTTCAGCTAACAATCCAACAGGCGGCAACTCCAGATGTCTAGTGCAGCGCCTATTCCTTATTACAAGCTCTATACAGGGCCTCCCGCAGTCTCTACTCTAGACTAAAAAGCTCCTTGTCTACCAGAGTCTAGTTTTTCCGTGGTTACGCGACTTCTGCAACTAAGAAAACCAGCTAGCGCCCAACACCATGCAATAGCAACGGGCGACCACAGCTTTTGTACAGACAGGGCACGAGGGCAGACAGCTGACTCCTTGGCCACGGAAGAACTATGGTATAAGTTATAAGTCACGTGCAGAAAAGACAAGCTGATCACTTAGAAAGACCCACTGATCGGTCTGTGAGTTTAATGATCGATCAATGGAACAAAGAATTGATCAGGGCCCAATAGACTTACAAGGTCGCGAAAGTATATTAGGAATGCAGACTTGTATATGGGATTGACTTGAACGCACTCAAGGACAGACTTCCATAGCTCTTCATCAATCAACTTCGTGATTCACTCTTTCATAAGTGACTCTTATATTATCCTTCTGTCGTGAAGCTACACGAGCTACCTACGCCTTAAACTGCCTAACTGATCACCAAGCACCATCAGACCAACAAGATTACCAATAAGACTTCCATTACTGTCATTGAGTATCGGCCTCAGCTACCAGTTAGCAGAAAGCACCACTGTCGGATATCTGACCGTAACACTGTCCTACCTAGCTAGGCATGATTAGTACACTGCACCTTGATCCTTGAAGCGCTTGTCTAGACCCTCGCGCCGCCCCTACATCAAGCCCCAATTCCGATCGATCTACTGGGAACAGCCTTAAATCGCCTGTTAATTAGGCACTGGGCTGGGATAAGCACCGTGATATTGTGCGGGCTCTAAATCCGTTACTATCCACTTAGTCGGGATGGTTTTTGATATTATCAGCACGCGCCTCCTTAAGCCCTGCTTTACAAGTAAGTTTAGGCTTATGCCAAATGAATCCTCCAGCCCTGCTTGGCGAGTAAGTTGAAGTTTATATCTTCTTTCTCTTTGCCCCTGCACTAGGGCAAACTCTAATAGCCGATCTTCCTCAATGGCAGCCCACACAACTCTGCCTGCAGCGACCTCCTGCACCACCTCCAGCCCCATGCCACCTGTACGTTTCATACGCAAGAAACACAACACCGAAAGAATAAGAGTGATTAGGGATCCTTGCCTAATAAGCTGCACGCTCTTCCCCCTCTCCACCCAATGGCACACGGATTCCCTACCAAATCTCTAAGGCGGGGTAATATAACGGAGAGACCGTCCGAAGAATTAAACTCTCGGGAATTGAGGAAATAGCTTCATTCAAGAGATTCAGGTAATTGTTTGCTCGGTATTCGCAGACCCAACCGGAAGAAACGAACGAAAAACTCAAAAGTCAGCTGCGCTCTCCTTCCCTCTGTGTTGCCAGTTGCGTCAGCCTCACCCGGTTTGCACAAAACCCGCACACCTAACAAGGCATGCACTTACTATGCAGCTACGTTACTACGTGAGACTTAAAAAACTCAAATAAAATATTATTAAATTATATTCAGTTCTAAATCTTACATTGTGTCTATTTTAAGAATTCACGACCTTCATGTGCTGTCCTGTTCTTCAACATAGTTCGCCCCAATATTAAGAGTTGTCGGTACGCTGTGTTAAAGTGTACGGATTTTGTTTTGGCAAACCGGGTGAGCCTCTTGTAGTTTGCCGCTTTTGCTGGCTCCTTATTAGTAAACCTTCTATCTTCTACGAATTTCCCCGCTGCCACGCGTCCTACATGGTGTCTGAGAGTCTCCAACGGTCTAGCTCAACTCAATGTCCGCACCACTAAAAATCTTAACCTAATCTGCGTTTGCAGCAAGGTACCAGAAAGAAAGTAAGAAAACCTTAATAGACTTTAAATCCTTTGTCCGATTGCAAGTGGAATTCCACACAACAGCTCTACTTTAATCAGTATTAAGCCAACTAGTTCTTACTTCTGGCCTAGTCGGAGAATTATAAAGTTGTAATAAATCCGTCTTTTCTTTCTCCTCTTAGGTCTCTGTCTCTAAAGCCTTCATCAACCAAAATCTTCTACTCAAGAGTAGTACAAACAAATTTTCACGATGTACTTTGCTCTCATCCTCTTTTGGACTCTTGCAGCGTCTGTAGCCGCAATTCCCATTGCTGCCCCCCCCAACCTCTCCCAATCTCCTACACAAGCGTTCAAAGATGGCTCACGCAGTGAAGGTCTCAATATTAAAAGGAGCAACGAAGGTACAGTCGAAAAAATGTCTTAACTACCTTTCCTATTAATTTTAAACCCCTGGTCACAGAAAAGCCTCATATTCAAGCAAGAAATGCAACCGTGATGGATGTCCTTGATATGGACAATCAAGATGCCGGGCCGTGCAACGAGAAGGCTCCTCTCGACCGTACACACGAGTACTATAACAAGGAGAGCACTTACAACCCCCCCAACAACGGTTTTCTGATTGTCCCAAGAGCAAATCCGAAGTCAGGAACTCCGAAGTCAGGAACTCCGAAGTCAGGGACTCCGAAGTCAGGGACTCCGAAGTCAGGAACTCCGAAGTCAGGGACTCCGCAAGGAACTACGAAACAACCAAAAACGAACTCGGGAGCTACGAAACCACCAAACACAAACTCGGGGACTTCAAAGTCAGGAAATACGAATTCGGGGACTACGAAACAACCAAAAACGAACTCGGGAGCTACGAAACCACCAAAGGATACGAAATCGGGAAATACAAATTCGGGAACTGTGAAGCCAGCAAATACCAACTCGGGAACTACGAAGCAACCAAATACCAACTCCGGAACTTCAAAGTCAGGAAATACGAATTCGGGAACTGTGAAGCAACCAAACACGAACTCCGGGACTTCAAGGTCAGGAAATACAAATTCGGGAACTTCAAAGTCAGGAAATACGAATTCAGGAACTGTGAAGCAACCAAACACGAACTCCGGGACTTCAAAGTCAGGAAATACAAATTCGGGAACTTCAAAGTCAGGAAATACAAATTCAGGAACTGTGAAGCAACCAAACACGAACTCCGGGACTTCAAAGTCAGGAAATACAAATTCGGGAACTTCAAAGTCAGGAAATACAAATTCGGGAACTTCAAAGTCAGGAAATACAAATTCGGGAACTGTGAAGCCAGCAAATACCAACTCGGGAACTACGAAGCAACCAAATACCAACTCCGGAGCTTCAAAGTCAGGAAATACGAATTCAGGAACTGTGAAGCCAGCAAATACCAACTCCGGAACTACAAAGCAACCAAATATGAACTCAGGAACTTCAAAGTCGGGAAATATGCCAGCAAATACGAACCCTATGTCGCCGGCAAATATGATGAACCCAAAAAGAGGTACAAAGGAAGAGATAGCAGCCGCCGACACAAAGTTCAGTAAGGAGACTCTACGACCCGATGACAGAAATTATATAGACAACCTGGACAAAGTCTACAACGACAAATGTGGTCCGGAATGCAAAAAGTCTTTGGACTCTTACGAATCCAAGCTGTCCGCTCAAAAAAAGGCACAGGAGAAGAACCCAAATACTTTACCAGGCGACAGGGCAGGAAGAGGCGAAACCAACTCGGCAGAAGACACCTATCAGCACAGGTTGAATCACTTGCGGCTGGCCAGGGGTGTTAGCGGTGAAGATGCCGCGAATGAACTTGCGTCGTGGCACTCGGTCGAATCCGCGCGGAAAAAGGATGCGGAGGCGCAGGCGCTGAGGGATGCCCAGAAGAATGGCAAGAATGGCCAAGGCAAGCAGGCCCGCTAAACAACCGATTAGTCGGTCGGACCAGCAAAACCTGGATGATGATGAGTTGGAAACTTCAAACTTGTGATGTTACTAAAAAATCCAATACCAAGGTTTAGTGAGATATCCAATGTGAAGCCCGGGGGATCAAACTTATAAATGTCGATTCATACATCCTTTAGGATAGGAATGATGAAGAGACTGGTTGGGAACAGCTTTGAAGCAGACACGTCTTTTGGTGACTGTATGAAGATTTCCTGCTTCATAAAACTGCACGTACTGGTAGAAAGTAACCTTGGCCAACACTTATCCACTCGGCAGTATTTAGAAGGGGAAATAGTGGCGTAGGCACAGGTAACCCATTTTGGTTGTAAAATGTTTCGCTTATCGAATGTAACTTCTGAGCTGTTGGCGGTCTCGTCGCTGTTGGTTGTGGGAAAGAGACTCGTTCTTTTGTGGAGCTCTGTTGTTTCACAAGGCTTCGAGGATGATTTCCACGCATCGGCGCGTTTCTTCACAGAGGACGATCTGCAGTTGGCGTTGGGTGGTGCTACTGTGTCATATGTGATGTCTTTCCAATTTCATTCAACTATATTGTGTTATTGAAAGCTAGCACGGTAAGGGCTTTGCCTACTTTGTGATTGAACTATGGGCGGGTATAGGAAGATAGACACACAACGCATGATTCCTGCGGCACCATCATCATGACCATTACCTGTCTTGTCCTTCTTATTATATTTGCTGCTCGTCTACCTAGGCGGTTGTTTCCTACTTGTTTTCACCCGCTCGCTAGCCTGCGGGACTGAACCATGAAATACAATTGGAACCTTCACCGCTTAACAAGCTTCTTCCCCGTGTATATCCTGTCCACAATTCTCCTTAGCGCAATGTTCTCCCTTTCAATCTTTCTAAGATTCAGCCTATAACTCTCAGCTGTTGGGCTAAGGACCTTTAGCAACTGAACATTTTGCATACTATAAAGATCAGTTGTAACGTTACCCCCCAGGCCGCCCATGATATCTCTGCTTTCGCACCGAAATGTTCTCGTTCGTATACATCCTTAACTCTTGCGGAATATCATGGTTCCTTGTCTGATGCTCCAAAACCTTGATCATATCGACAAATACCGTTGTCGCCGGAAGCCTGACCCGGAAAATGTCCAAAACCGTCTTTGTCTTGCTGATGGAGCAGCTCGCAACACAAGCAGAAGCATACCCTGCACCCAGGTCGTTAAAAACCTCTTGTGCCTTGGCCCTGGCGTCTTCGTCGTACATGCTGTATGTCTGGTACACGCCAGTGTTTGAGCACCAGAACTGTGGCCAGTACACCCTGTCATCATGGCACTTGGGCCGTTCCAGCTGCCGAATATTCCGCCTACAGAAGTGCCTCGCGGGTTCCGATGCGTTGGAGAGGGAGGGCCAAATAGGGTTGGCGGCAGGGGAGAGGATGTCGAGCTGGAGAGCCGGCGAGACGGAGACAGTTACCGTTTTGTATGCGTCCGTGGGCTCGCAGGCAATGATGACGACCCGATCGCTCGTCCAGCAGTCAGCAAGAATAGCATTCTCGCTAGCGCAGTCCTCGAAGCGTTGGAGTACGATCTCAGAAATAAATCGTGGTTTATGCACCATGTTCCAGAGGACTAAAGATTCAGTTGGGCGAAGTCTAACTATTCTGGCATGATAACCATGGGCCATGTTGGGGGTTTTCCACAATTAGGCACGGCTGCTTTAAGCACATTGAGCTTTACGGTTATTATTTGCGGGGAGCACGGCCACCTTTGGGCCTGAGTCACACCGATAACGGCTTGGAGTGCACATGGCTACTCCGTTCCACCCAATCAAAAAATCGAGCAGTGCGAGTAGTCGTCATCTCACACCTTGTCGTCGGCATGCTTAACCTAGCTCGGTTGTGCTGCGGGAGGAGCGGAATTCCGCTACCTAGTCTGTGCCACTCAGAGACCCCACTTCTTTGCTGTGACTATCTAAAAATAAATTTGTTTCTGGAACTATTCTTTGACATACTAGCCCGGTTCTTTAGAAATAAATTTGGGAAAGGTCTAGCTTTCATAAGGTGTCGTGCTGTTCTGCTGCCTTTCGATCTCTTCGATAGCTCGCTGGGGCCATTGCGGGTGTCAGAGTCTGTTAGATATTCCAGGATATTTGAAATAAAGGCCTAGAAGCTACACACTGCATGTCCTGAGAGATCCGAGTCTCAAAGCCTCACAGTAATTCTTAAATGCCAAACGAGCAACACAAGGGGTATGGACATGCTGTTTTGGGTTCTGGGGATCGCTGGTAAGTGCCTAATATCTGTCCGAGACCATACAGCAGGCTCATTATGGCCATTACTACTGCCAAACATTATGATTTTGGTTCCAATGCTGGCATCTTGTATAATGAATCACCGCGAGAGAAGGCTGGAATTGAGTTTGCGACTTGCTGGTAATTTTGACCGCAAGGGAATGATGCCAGAGAGCTGATTCATGGATATGAAATAAGCTAAAGCTCAAGAATTTAAGCACTACATGATTAAGACTGTCCAAAAGCAAAACGTGATCTATCTTGACTCAATAATGTTTCCTATACAACTCTTCTGTTTCCCAAGTTTACAAAGCTGCGAATTGAATTGTTGTAAATCGAGTCTAACAGGGTGTAATTAATTCAATGCCGAAAGAATAGGAAACCATACTATATGACAATTGACGCAGGAAAACTTGTTGATAAACCGGGGAGGGGGGCTTGGAAAGCAGCTGATGGCGCCTTCAAGACGCCTAGGAACGATTGTGGCTCCTCCCAGGTCCAGATATATTCCAAAGCCTCGCGAACCAAAGCAGCCCAGTCACAGTGTCACATCCAGTCATGGTGTAACACCCACCATGCAACAGTGATTATTATGATCCAACTAAAAATTTGGCGAAGACACCACCAAGCACGGGGGCCACTGCCCTACCCATGGCCCATATGAGAGACATAATCGCATGGTACAAGCCGCGTTCGCGAGGCGAAAAATGTCGTAGATTATGGTGTTGACCATAACGCCCATGCCAGAGGAGCCGATACCCTGAACGGCGCGGCCGGCGATCAGGACGTTTATATGGGGTGCGTGCGCACAGAAAACTGCCGGCCAGGAAGATAGTTAGCACTAGCAGAATAATGGGCTTGCGGCCCCAGAGGTCCGCGAGGGAGCCACATGCGGGCATCATAGCCATGAATCCGAGTATAAAGGAAGAGCCAACCCATATATAACCAGCGACCGACTGGAACGACGCCACGCTGTTCGTGGTCACAATGGTTACTTCTAGGGAGGAGAGGATAGACGATAGACAGAAAGATGCCATGGTGAGAGTAACGGCTGTTCCCAAGAGCTTAATGACGGCATTATCGGAACTGCCGGAAAGCGGCAAGTCGGTGGTACACGCATCACTGGGGGCTTCACAACTTAGGGCTAAAGCGATGCCATTAATAGTAAGATTTGACCCAAAACGGTATGCTTCTGAAGGCTGAGATGATGTACTCTGCTTCTAGATCCTTGTCGTAACCGCGTTGGGGATTCGAGCTTGTCGCCATTGTGCTTGATAGGATAGACTACTTCAATCCCCGAAGACATAATAGGCTGTTTCTTGTCGGGGAAACAAACAGAGTGAAGTAATGATACAGAAAGACTCTATTGTTTTGCAGTTGCTGCAGGCAGGCTACAACCCACCAGAACCTTTTGCTTCGCTGACCAGAGATGGCTGGACACTAACTAATTCCTCTTTCCCAGGACTGGTAATAGTCAATGATGCATCCGCGATTCCCAGAACCTGCTATCCAGAAGTGCGGCCATCGTCCCATGTCTCTCCAGACTGGCTCACGGATACTGTGCAAATCACCTCGCATGGAAACTTATCAACGGCATTGGCAAAATATCCTATTAAGGCTCCCCTCTTGTCTTCGTTGGACAATTGGACCCCTCGGTATATTCTACGCTGTCTTTTGCACCTTGTTCTCCCTCGGAGGAACAGGCTACTAATAACTTACACCTGAAAAGGCTATTCAAGCCCATGTACCCCTTGATATCGTTTCAGCCCAGCACGCCCGCAGCCGATCAAGCCTTCGCATCTGCATCCTCAGTTAGCCGTGAACTGACAACAGATGGGGGATGCTGACTGGTCTTTTTAGCGCTACGGGCGTGGGCGGCTCGCGCCTGCTTGGCGGCCTTGAGCTTGTCGCGTTTGACCTTGGCCGCTGCTATACGCGTGCGTGCGTGAGCAGCGCGAGCCTGCTTTGCCGCTTTGAGTTCTGTCTCGTTATGAGACATGTTGCTGGTCTGGGTATGTGTTTCGCTGGTGTTGACTAATGCACTTCATTTGTGGTGGTGACGATGTTCGGTCCAACTGAGATAGTGATGTTGGCTCCCCCGCCCTCGGGTGCTCCATTACAGCCGCGGTGTCACAGTGAAACTCGGGCACGTTCCTCTTCCCCTCAAAGCGTGATCGAATCGAACCGCCGGGCCATCAATGTTCCGATTTTAAAGCCGCCACGGCCACGCCGTAACCCGACCCTCAGCCACAGTAGTCGTCGGGAAATTTGATGTCGGCTCATACCCATTCCCTTGCGGCGGAGAAGTTCCGCAGCCGACCGGACATCCTGGTTAACATACGGGGGCACTCTACAAGCCTTGCCTCCTGTAATAGCTGCATTCTAAGCCGTACGGATGCAAGTCAGGATCCCCAACAATAGGTGTTCTTCAGTTGCCCTATCCGCGAAACAAAATCCAATTAATTCCAATCTATTCTTGCATAATTAAATCTTCACCTCTTCCCTATGCTGCCGTGTGTGTATTCGTCTGCCAACGCAGCTTCGCTCCGGGCATGACGCTGATTTTCGGTCGACCGGGATGCTCCGCACAAGAAGCGTATCGTTGCGCGGTGCGTCATTTGGTTCTGCAGCATGCCCTTTATGATGTGTTGTTTCTATGAATGGGAACGACTACGGGGATCAGGTAACCGATATTTGAGGAAGAGAAAGAGTGAGTACTTCACGCACGCCTAAGAAAGACTGAATTAAACTTCTGGTTCCTTATCTCTCTCTGCATTTTCGAGGCTTGTTTTCCTTACATTATAATCGTGCCCACAGCCTGCGCTTGCACATACGACCATACCCACTGGAGAACTCGGGATCCCGTCCGCTCTCCCATAGATAAGCCAGTGAGGGCCGGATTAGTAGTTGGGTCGGTGACGACCAGCGAATACCTGGTGTTGTATGTCTGTTTTTTTTTTGAGCCGCACTTACGCTGCAACAATTTGTGATTACCCAAGTTATGAGGCTACCAAGCTAGAGAATCAGATCTGGTCTTGTCCTTTAGCTCGATCTCTTTTTTTATCCGGGTTAGTCTTGTCTTAAGCTAGCACATCTTTGCTGCAAATTACCTTACACACCCACTTAGACGCTGCTAAATTTGAATAGGTTCATCCCCTTGGAGAAATCAGACTGCGAATCAACGATAGTCACAAAATAGAAACATTGAGGTTTATTGTGCATGTCATCCCAGAACTACCACATATCAACATTCAATGAGTATATCTTCCTAGTAACATCTAGGAGTGTACTGCGGTAACCGAAATCTATAATTAGAATACTTTCGGCCAGGATAGACCGTTATCTACTCGGCTTATCAACTTTTCAGGTCGAATAGTCAAGGTTGCTGGATTCATAGTGAAAGAGTCAGAAACAGGACCACTGGACGAACGGATAAGTGCTTGTATGAAACAGCTTCGATTTATGGTCCGCTTAGATGTGTCCCGATATAGAGGTTTCTATTCCTATCTGTCTGAATAACAGGGAGCCCACCGAGATACTCCTTGGGCTCCTGACACGAGTCTAGGTCTCGTGTCTCAATAGACTTGTTTTTGTCTTGAAGGCCTAAACAGGGTCTCCGGCCAAGTAAAACTAGCCCAGGGAACAAGAATACATGCCGACTCTTATCTATAGCTGACACGCCACAATGTATGGCCAATGACTGTAGACAAAGACTTAAAGCCTTGCAGAACGCACTTTTCAAACCAAAGTTCCTCGAGGGAAACATGGTGCTGGAAGGCTTACAGCAAGCGAAATGCTCAAAAGTTTGAGCTCGCCGGATGAGACTGTCGCGCTCAGGACGCTCATGAATTGGAACAAACTTGTGTGAGCGGACCTTTACCTAATGAGGCTCGCTCGAACAAACGTGGATGAATAGAAAGACGTCACTATAGTAAGAGTGTAACAACTCACCAAGACAATATCGCATTGTTAACCTTCGCGCACAACGACGTGGAGATAAGACGGTGTGCACTAGGCTTAAGCAGGAGCAAGCGAGAGTGCGCTTTGGTGCTGAGTGAGGTACTATACAATTGTCGTGCAGCTAGCTGGCTGATGGCACGTCATGCTTCACCACTCTTCTCCCAACCGTGCCATCGCGTTGCTCTCTTTTCGCCAACCCTAACAACAGAATAGAAAACATCATCTCCTAGAGCGGCCGATTCCGAGTCTACTATATTGCGGCCGAGCAGGCACTAGAGCTTATGGGGCTTAGATATGTGCTTGGCCGTTACCTTGGCGCCGCAAGAAGCCTGGGTCTAGATTAGGATCACGTAATTACGATTCTCTTGTGCAACCTCCTTCGCTTCACAACTAGGCCTCAATGCGATTTAGCTTTATCCCGCGTAAAATGTGGGCTATAGGCCACACGCATCATGCCGCCGTTGTCTTCTGGGAGGCAGGCAATTGTGGAAGCGCCTTGAATTTTCCGCCTTCAGGGTCTTCTGGGACCCAACGCGACGCTAAGAGCAGGTGCCAAACTATTAGTTGGGCCTGTTCCGGTCTACCCTCCTTGGATCTCGTCGACCTCGACAACGTCACTTGATCGATGGATCAAGCCTAAGACAATTCCGTCCCCCATATCATCTAGCAGCAATACAGTTTTGAATTGAAAGTAGTTGTCACTCTTCGCTAGTATAGCTATGTAAGTCTTTGTTTCTGGTTGCTGTGGCCTCAACGACGGTGATGTCAGTTATGCGACATCAAAGAGGAATGATATCGTTTGTGGCGTCAAAGTGTTGAGCAGAAGAGCCCCGTCTGCTCCAGTGCATCAAACCTAAACGGCGAAACAATCTGACGACAGCCAGTGAGCATGAGCTCATGAGTAAATGACGATGCCTCAGCCACTCACACATGGCTAAGAGTTGAACAGCTCGTGACTTGTCGCCACGTGAAGCAGAGGCTCGGGAAATAGGAGCAAAGAAAAGAGATTCTGCTGCTGCAAGAAGTTAAATACATAGCTAACAAAGCTATAAGCTTAAGCCGGTGACGCAAAATGTGCCAGGGTCACCAACGGCCAAGCTACTTCAACAGCTCTCGTAAGGGTTCGCCAAGAGATAAGATTCCATGACCGAAGCTGGTGATTTCCCTCATACAAAAAAACTAAACGTGAAGGAAGCAAAAAACATACAACACCAGGTATTCGCTGGTCGTCACCGACCCAACTACTAATCCGGCCCTCACTGGCTTATCTATGGGAGAGCGGACGGGATCCCGAGTTCTCCAGTGGGTATGGTCGTATGTGAGGGTTTTGTCCAAGAATAATCACTAAGACGAACACAGTACATAACCTGGCGTCCTGAGTTGTATGATTTGTAGAGTTGAGGCGGTTAGGTGAATTGATGAGAACGTACGACGAGACGACAGCACAGAACCACCCGCTGTGGCCAACTCTGCTTAACTGGATGTCACTGGAGGTGAAGAAGAGTCAGCTGATTTGCCTTGGTTGTGGTACGAGCGGCGATTGAAAGCTGATTAGGTCGCCTAATGGATAAGGGAAGGAACCAGCGTCTGGCAGTTGTAATAAAACGGCTGTTCGATATCAAGAAAGACGGTAGCTGGCATTTGTTTGCCAAGATTGCTTTGTCCGATTGGGAAAGACCCGTAATCGGTGGGATAGATAAGAATTCAGAGCTGGTCGTCGCACTCAGCAATATGATATCTCCGGTCTTCGTTATCATTCCACGTGGCTGGTTTTATGGTAGATTGGCGCTTCTTGAAATATTCTGCACGGACTAGTAGCGGTGGTGTTTCCTCCACGAAATGCAACGAGAGTATAGGTAGCGTAGCAATAATCAAAGGTTAATCTGATCTTCATGAACGGCAGTCTATACGGTGCAGGCAAGGTTAGCTTGGGAAATGGAATTGATGGCCAGCCGCCACCAAAAGCTTGATATGGGGTGAAGCAAAGTCTGGCCCAGTTTTCAAGGAAAACCCAACACTTTTCCACGGTTCCTTTGTTTCACACCTATCGACCGAAGAGGTCTTCCGTAAGAGGCATTTAACTCGGGAACCTGATGAAAGAACATCAAGAATCGTTTGTACTATGGTATATTTGATCAGAGAATTTGTTTCATACGGCAAGTAGGCCCACAGCGGATCGGTGGTGTGCCAGAGCATTCTGGAACGCACAATCAGCGCTATAGTGGCTTTGGCCCGCGTTGCCAAAGTATCCCGCGAATGAGGCGAGCGTAACGAAAGCATCGATTTCCGTCGGTAACAGGAGGTAGTGAACGTTCAAGCTGGCCTGGGTCTTGGGACGTACAGCCTTGGCCCACTGGTCAAATGTTATGTTGACTAAGGTATAGTCGCGCAGAACCATTGCACACTGAAGAACGGCACGGATTGGAGGCAGCTCCCCAAAGCAGCAGAAAAAGGCCTGTTCGAGCTGAATAGCGTCGGTGGCATCGCTCGTACGAGCTGATGTTCACATCCCTGGCCTTGAGCTCGGTGGCGAGGCTGCGGGCTAACTTAGAGCGCAGGCCGGAACGGGAGATGACGCAAAGATTTCGGGCGCCCATGGCGACGAGCATGCGGTCAAGCTTCGTCCGATGCCGCCAAGCCCGCCGACAAGAAGGTATATGGCGCCGGGACGGAGTGTGGCATTAGGAGAGGAAGCCACGATGCTCAAAATGTTTGGACTCCGCACCGGCACTGTAATGTCGTCCGTCCATGAGAAGAGCAGCTTGCCAGTGTGTCGGCCTGTCTGCATAAGCCGAAAAGCCTCATGAACGTCGCTGATGGGGACTTGGCGGCACGGGCAGGTTTCGTAATGCCTCTCCGGGGGTAGTCGAGTGCGCCATCCAGGAGCCTGCCCGTAAGTTGAGTATTGCCGCGAATGATATTCTCGACATCAAAGACTGTGTATGTTGCGCTCACGTCGTTGCCGGGACGCGGCCGCACGCTGTCCAGGACAGCTTTGTCAACTTCGATGAAGGTTCCGCCGGGAGCGAGGCACTGCCATGTCTGGCGCAGCAGTTCCCCAGATGTCGAATTGAGGATCAGATCAACACCTCGCTGATTGGTCATATGCTTGATTGCCATGGCAAAGCTGGTGTCGCGGGCGCAGAGCACATGGTCACCGGGAATGCCGTAGAGACGCCTAATGTGCTCGCGCTTGGGGTCTGGACCCACCGTTGCGAAAATCTCCATAACAAAGTGCTCCGCGCACTGGATGGCGACCTGGCTGAGGCTCCCAGCCGCCGCGTGGATGAGCACTGTCTTGCGAACCCCTGGTGTCTCTTCCGTCTCAATACGCACAATGCGCACGAAGGCGTTGTATGCGGTGCAATGCACCACAGGTAGCGAGGCGGCCTCAGTGAAAGACATGGAATTTGGGATGCGTCTGCACGCCGACGCCTTGATGCGTATTACTGATGAGTGCATTCTGATGGCCAAGCATACGACGCGATCATGCACGTCCAAGGTCATGACACCTTTTCCTATACGCTCGATGATACCGCTACCATCTGCACCTTCCATGGTGCCCATGACGCACCCCGTGGCAACCATGATGTCTTTGAAGCTGGAGTTTTCCGTTAGCCGTGCCTATCACTAGTTTTGGAGGTCACCGATCACATACTTTAGACTAGACGCGTGCACTTTCACTTCGACTTCATCATCAGGTAGATTGTCCGCCAATTCATCGCAATACTGCACAAAGTGTAGCGTGTCGAGCTGGCCACGCTCAGCAATATCAAGTTTGATGACTGATATCGTAGGGGAAGTGGTCGTTAAGTCTTTCGTTGGCGTCTTTGAACAAGTGGTCTCCCTACAGGGCAAGCCAGCATTGTCCAGTTTCACCATTTCGATGTCGCAGTTCTGCTTCTCCTGCAAACAGTTGCTCAATTCTACGTTAGGGACAACACGCGAACAAAAGGCCGCGGGCGAGCAATGGTCATTATCGCCAAGTGTCTTGAGTTGGTATTCATCGTCTCTTATGTCGTTCAGTGCCAAGTGAAGTGTTCGTCGGACAAGCAAGCCTGAAGCGGCGAGTGATACGCTACATCAACCTTAAGCTTGCGGTTGAAGATGGCTGCCTTTGTAAGAAGGGTGCCGGCAGTCTCAACGGCCTTCTTGTCTCCTGAAAGCGTGACGCTTGATGGGGAGCTGACACAGCCAACCACAACCACCCCGTCAGACCGCGGCACGCGTTCTACCAGAGCCTGAGCATCTTTTTGAGATAGACCGCTTGCGAGCACCGGCTGCGATCATGGAGCCTCGGGGCTGTTTTGATCGTGCGTCGACATTTCCCCGCCAGTAAGCCGCAGTCCAAGCATCCTCTTCCGACAAGACCTCTAACGCGTCGGCAGCCCCAAGTCCTCCGCTCGAGTGACCAGTTACAACAGTTGGCGTGATATTCCACCAAGCCAAGAGATCCAGCAGTGCCACTTATAGAACGGTGCAAAGCGGTTGACTGAACTCGGCCTTGTTGAGGTCGGAATACTTCACCCTGGCTCCCAGCTCTTGGAGGACCGACCACTTACACCCGAGCAATCGCCGGAGAAAAGTGTGGTCCGGTCAATGCTCCGCCAGAAGATGTCGTACCTGAGCAGATCCATGCCCATACGTGCCCACTGCGCACCTGGGCCTGTGGAAATCATGCCAATGCGCAGCTTGCTGTCTGCTGTGAGCGATGCCGCTGCCGCTCTGCGTATCATAAAGCGTGGGTGGGTGTCCCCCATGTCACCATTTGGTTGCCGAGGCGCGAGCTGGCTGCAGAGCTTTTTGATGTTCGACACGACTGCAAAGGATCGACATGCCAGCTGGGCTCTTTTGGCACCCGGTGTGAATGCCAGCTGCTTGAGATATGCCGCTCCCTCTCGTGGGGACGAACGAGTGGCATCGCGCGACTTGCGCAGGTGCGTGGCTAAGCTGGTAGCCTGGCGTATGACACCCTCCTTGTCACCGGCGCTAACGACGATAAGCTGATGATCCATAACGGCATATTCATTGCGGGTAAATTGTCTATCGCGACTATCATCTTGAAGCTTGCCATATTCGTCACTGTCATCAAGTATAGCGTGGGCGATGGTGACGCTGGCCTTGAACGAGCTCAGACCGATGCGACGAGGTCCTTGTGTGGTTGGCCACGGCGTTAACTCCTCGGAAACCGCCGTTTTCCATTCTTCCCATTTGATGCCTTAACACAACCACCCTGTTAACGAGCCACCCCCACATCCGAGCCACCATCGGCAACACCATCACTACCACTATCACCACTTATTTCACTCCCTCTTCCACCCACCCAGATGCAACTTTCGGCTTCACTAGATAATTCAGATGCGCTGGATTCATCTAGACTATCTGTATCGCCGATATCCGTATTTTGCGCCCACTGGATATAGGCTATTGTTGCGAAGGTGCTATTAGGAGATGTTGGGACCTTTTTCCTCTTGCCCTTGTGCTGGTTATCTAGACAGGCCTGTAGATCGCTGGCTTGTTGCTCTACAATTGCTAGTCTAGATACCTGCTTATTATATCCCTTTTGTAGCTTTCTAGATAGGTGACGGATAGTATAGGTATCTAGGGTATTCTTGCCTAGCTGGTTAAATAGATGTAACTGATGCCGTAGATCAGTAGAGTGATAAGGGGTTAACCATGGGATAGCAGATACTGCCTTATCCTATTACTAGCTGCTGCTTTGCTGGTTAGCTGGCTGGCTAGATGATGCTTTTAATACTAGGGAGTTAGATAAAGGGCGCTATATAAATACTAGCTATAACTTAGCTTATTTCTAGCTAGACTTTATGTTCTAGGTTATTATTACTGTTTTATACATATTAAAATAATAGTCTAGAAATGCCTTTTTATTAGTAATAGTTAAGTCACTTATCTAGTTACCTAGACTTTTAACCTTTTTCTAATATACCTGCTTTAATAGGCTAAAGACTAATACATCTAGAGGCTAAAGGACAATAGAGGAATATAGTAATAAAAACAGTAGATAGATGTAATACTAAAAGCATTACTATATAAAGTCTGTTGTTATATAGCTATGATAGCCGTCTAGAATTAGTAGCCTGGCCTTATCTAGCTAACTAGGTATAGTCCCTAGGATAAAGACCTTCTTTAGCTACTTAAAAGTAGTCTAGTCATTCGTCTAGCTATTATCTAATGCTGTAAAGTACTAGCCAGCATATCTAGATAAGTTGAATGATAAGAACTACTAAGCCTAGACTAACTTACCCTTATATATAACAAAGGGAAGTAAAGAGGTCTTAGCAGCAAACACACACTCAATTAATAATATCTATACTCTAGATCTAGGCTATTTTTTTTAGATATATTACAATAACACAGAGCTTAGCACTAGCCCATTACTTCCTTTGTTTTCTATAATACTAGTCTTATCTATATTCTATTAGTTAGATAGATAGATACCTTTAATTACTAATAGATCTAGATAACTAAACTATTCTTAGATAGTATTTATAGTATAGGCTCTATATTACCTAGAATCAATCGATCAGCATCTTTAGGTCTTGATTAATAGGTATTGCTACAAGAATCAAGCTATTTATCTCTTCCCTAGAGGTCACTAAGTATCGCCTATTATACGCTCTACTAGGCCCTTTACTTACTGATAGGTAAGAGCACTGCCTAAGGCAACTTAGGTAGATATATAAGTAGCCAGATTAGCCTCCTGTGACTGCGATAATCGCTGATAATCAACCTACGCAGTATTTCTGCTTTGCCTGCCGTGCAGCCAATGCTGAAGGGTCTGGTATAGTATACCCCAGTTACGAGCAGCCTGGCGGATAAGGCAGCCATCTGCTACGTCTGCAAGGGCTCGTTAAAGCTCAAACTCAGTGTATTGCTTCATAGTGTAATAGAGAAGGTATCCTAAAAAGATGGCGTTGTTTGGCGACAAATAGCAATTGTTGTGATAGTTTGAAAAAAGGGATGTTCTTGACGATGCAGCAATTTCGGATGGCTTGGATGTGGGGGTGGCTCTCTTGTGGGGTAGGTGGGTTAGTTCAACTACTTGACGCCATTTGTGAAATAGTGGAGAAGCTACCCAAATACAGACAATGAACAAGACAATGAAATAATCAAGAGATGTAACATACAATTAGCTTAGCGAAAAGGTTTGTTACTACTAAGACTGACTATTTATTTGTCCTTGGCTTTCCTCTACTGGTTGTATCTTATCACTTTAAAGCGTTTGTGTACTCTACTTCTCCCTGTTATATATCCTCTTTATTGCATTATTGTGGCCCGTTCATTTGCATCTCCTGGTTCTCCGCCCTCCGTTCTTGCTTCTTCAAGCTAAGGCATTGACGTGTTGTAGCCAAGCGGAGTGAACACAGACTTATTTGGCTTGATATACATTCCCATCATCTTTGCACATAGTGGTCTGTTGGTGACAAAGTGGCTGAATGACAACAAAAACAGAAAACTATAAAGTCCTATTCCAGAATGTTTATCGCCGTGCAGACATGACACTGCTGACTTGGACAGCCATTTTTACACTCTTCCACCTCAGTGTTACCTCCACAAGTAACACATGCGCACGTCCAAGAAATTAACCTCAGCCAATACACCCTCCACACGCCCTTCCTTTCCCGAGCATTTCCCTGGGCAACAGCGTCAGCGAACCATTAAGTAGATGATTTGGGACACACTGGGAGACTGTGATGATGTTGCTGGCGTGGGCTGGGTACGGCTGAGGATGAGGATCTGGACCTGTTGCAAGCTGGTCTTTTTGCTTGTTGTTGTTCAAGATGAGGATTCTTTTTTTACTCTTCTTTATATTTCGGGTTTTCAGTGAACAACACACACCTATCTGACCGTTCGTCCGCCCCAAAAGGTGCATTGTTTTGTCACCAAATCGCTCAGCTCCACCCTCGGCCAGCAAAAAGAGCAGGTATCTCCCTCGGACTATGGCGCAGCGCGGTGTGATGTAGTGTAAGCAACAACCCAGAGAGCAATGTGCTTACCTGTGCTTCCTTTAACGTCGTGACAAACAAGTTCGATAACGACTGCGCGCCATCAACAACTCCATTCCGAAGTGCCCGTATCTCTGTTAGATGTCGATTCTGAGCCATAACAGTTGCCCTATTTAAAAGTCTGCAACCCAGACACCAGCTTGATAGCCAATACTAGAGCCCACGGCTTTGAGTACCAGCAGCGTGAGGAGCAAAACCACGCCCCGGACCCCAAACGCCTGCGAGACGGAGATGCTGTTTCTGAAGGCGACTAAGTCAGTGTTGCATTGAGTTGGTAAGGAAACTTGTCGCAGCCCTTGTTGACACTTCTACGAGCTGGAGTCTAAGGAAACAGAGTGACCCAATTAAATGCTTCCCAGTGAAATTTGTCGAGGCCAGTCACCGTCCCATTAGGGCAGGATTCCAAGCTCGTTCCCGTCCGTAGGAGCCTGCACGTTGGTTATCGTTCAAGAAAAGATGAAAAAAATTACAAACATGAATGGAAAGAATCATTCCACAGATTTGCTTCCCCTCCTTCGTAGCGACGGTGGCACAACCATGGACATTACATACGAAAAAGTTACCACCGGGCTTGATCGATTCCCAAGCTGAGGTGGCTCGTGCATAAGCTGCAGTCTTATGTAATTCCCCGCTTCTCTTAGTGCTGATGCAGGTAGTGATGGGATCTCTGTACTGTGTCTACCTTGCAGTAGGTAATCATCCGTCCAGTATCCGGTTCCAATGTAGACAATGATATCTCAACAAGAGTAGCAGAAAGTTTGAGCCCTTTATATTTGTCTCAAAAGTCGAAAGAAACTACATACGACCATACCCACTGGAGAACTCGGGATCCCGTCCGCTCTCCCATAGATAAGCCAGTGAGGGCCGGATTAGTAGTTGGGTCGGTGACGACCAGCGAATACCTGGTGTTGTATGTCCTTTTTGGTTGTGTGACATCCGACCCTTAGAAAGCTGGACTTGAATCCTTAGCATGTACCTGAAAGGTGTTAACACCCTTGAAGCAGCCTGTTCTATACGGCTTGACTCAGGTTGGTCCTCGAGTAAACCCATCCTTGATGGGGTTTTGTGCCGAGTTGTTCTGGGACTTACAGTGCTCTTGTCAAGCGAAAACCAATTGGTTGTCAACTCCAGGGCTTGGTTAAGGATGTCTCATTGTTGACAGGGTTTCACTGCTCTTTTTCCAAGATTGTTATCAGCCTTTCGGCTAGCATTACGGCTACTGCAGTAAGAACGAACGGCGTCACAGAATGGCATACATGGGTGGGTCCCTGCAGATGTTTTTGAGCCATGAGCCCCACGCCTGTGGAAGCAGCCTACTGTATTTACTTGGGATATGTTTGTGCATAAACCCAGGCAGACAGAGGGTGGCGTGGGAAAGACAGCTATCGGCCAGCAGCTAGAAAGACTCACCATGTCTGGGAAAGGCGATTAGCGTCGGATCATAGCGGTTGTTGAGTTCGGTCGAAGGAGGGAGACTATACAAGTTACAAAAGAAAAGTTGGATCTTATTGCTGGTTTAAAGTGCTATGTGCAAGAAGAACGAAAATGTTTGAAACGTGTCAGAGGCTGGAGTCGTACAGAGTAACGAGGTCGGCGATGGGCACAGGTAGGGGTGGGTGTTGACTGCTATTCCAATCTGCCTTTTCCCCTAGGTCCGCCGCAGCTGCTCCTTATATGCCCCCCGGGTCCCCCCCCTTGACCGAGCCCAGTTCCCCTGGCTATAACACTAATTCAGCGGCGTTGTGCTATCGCCTTTCTCTAATGTTGGTCTCAGTGGCTAACCTTTGTTGTCGGAGTCTGTGTTGGCCGCTTAGCTAGAATCCCTTTATAATCCCTTGACTATGTGCCGGTGCGGCCCCCAGCTACCCCGCCGACGGCCCCACTAGTGCCGCGCCGGTGCCCCCCCCCCCTCTGGGCGCCTGACAAAACGCCAGAATGTACGTGCATCTCGATGCAACAACTAGCCCATTTTTCAACGTTGGGTAAGCCACAACCAAAAGTGTAACGAAATGAAACTCATAAGAAGCATGTAGTTGGTATACAGCACCTGCCTATGTGAGACGCAGATGTGTCCGTCATTAGGGGACAAATCTACAAAGTAATCATATCATTTCGGTGTTACGGTCAGATAGCCGACAGTGGTGTTTTCTGCTAATAGATAGCTGAGGTCGATACTCAATAACAGTAAGTCAGGTCTTGCTGGTGATCTTGCTAGTCTGTGGGCCTCTGGTGATTAGTCAGTCGTTTCAAGGCGTAGGTAGCTCGTGTAGCTTCACGACAGAAGGATAATATAAGAGTCACTTATAGTAGAGTGAATCACGAAGTTGATTGCTGAAGAGGTATGGAAGTCTTTCCTGGAGCCCGTCCAAGCCATCCTATATACAAGTCCGTTTCTGATGCCATCGTCCTGATCATACCAACTTAATAGTAGTGATCACTTACTTGGATCCATGGATCGATCACCTGTATCCACAGTTCCTCCTTTTCCGGGGGGTCATCTGTCCGTCCATGTGTCATGTCCATACAAATGCCGTGCCGCCCGCGCTCTGCCCTGTCAGGGTGGGGCGTTATCGTTGGTAACTTATTGGGTCGTAACATGTAATTACGTTTAATGTACTTTTTGAGACTTCGTTGATCAAGAATGCGCACTTGAAATCTAACCTGGAGGGTGGTTTTGTTAGTCTTTGGTCTCCTTGAGGGAGGGGATTCTTACTACACATAAGTCACCGTACCCACTTTCCGACCACCCCCCACTTCCAACCACCCAAAAACGAGGCTATCGCAACACAACCACCTATTTCAATTGACTATCGACGAGGGCCAGATACAACTATGATATAGCTTTCTGCTTCACTAGGGCAATCAGATGCGCTAGATTCATCTGCGTCAACTTCAGCTTCGCCAGCCTTAATCTAGGCTTTCTGTATATTGCTAATGTTAGTGAACTTGGTATTAGGGTCAATTTAAACAGCCTTCCTCTTCCTTGCTGCCGTATTACTAACATAGGCTTAGAAAAGCTGTATCTAGTGCTAGGCAGTAGCTAGCTAGAAGGACTACTCTTAGAAGCCTTTTTTGACCTTTCTAAATAGTTAGCGTTATATAGTTATACTTTAATTTAGCTTATTAAATAAGTCTAGTTAACTATTAAGATCCTTTATCTTCTTAGGCGTAAACTATATAACAACAGATATAACAGATTCTTATCCCTTTATACCCTAAGTATCCTAGATACCCTAAATACCTTAAATACCTTAGGTAGCCTTATTAAGTAGTATTATTAATGCTATTACCTTAGGTAATAGTAGAAAGCTTATAAGAGGTCTAGTTATATTAATAAGCTATAGTCTTATACTTATCTAGTTACTTATAATATTACTTTTTATTAACCTAAATGAGTATACCTATTAATAATAAGATATAAAGTATTTTTTATTAACTATAGTTAAATTATTTTACTTATTAAAGTTAACGTATCTGTATAGCGAGTCGCTACTCATAGCAAGTTACTACCTTTCCCTTCTTTCTACCTCTTTGACCTTTACACTAACTTTCCTCTACGTACAAACATGTAATCCTCCTTAATTAAAAGTCGTATTATCCTTATTATCCAAGCTATTAAATAAGACCTAAAAATATCTATAAAAAAAGCAGTATTTATCTTTAAGGTCCCTTAAATAATACTATATAACTAATACACTAAACGCGTTATATAAGCTAAAAGATAACTAAATTTAATAATAATAACTATAAAAAAAAAGTAATTCTTAAATAAGTTATTAACTTAATTAATTAAAGGTTTCTTTTATAATAAAAAGTTATATAAGATATAACTAATTAAGTCTTTTTTAAATATAATATAATATATATTAGACCTTAATAAGTAAAGGACTTTATATAATAATAACTTTAATTAAAAATATAATTTTAATATTAAATTAATTATTAAAAGGCCTTAGCTAAGGATTCTACAATTATATAAAGCTAATTTATATTTATATAAAATATAATTATAAAGTATAAAATATAAAATTATAATATTTATAATTTTAAAAAATTAGCTTTTTAATAAATATATTATTATATATAAAAGTTATTATAACTTTTAACTATAAAAAAAGACTTTATATAAAGTAGCTTAATAATTAGAAATAAGTTTTTATTATTTAAGGTATATATATAAATAGCTAAGTATTACCTCTATATATTATTATAAAAAGTAAATATTATCTTTTTTCTTAGTATACTAATAGCTAATTTTTAATTATATAATATATTTATTTAAGTAAAAATAAATAAATAATAAATAATATTAGCTTAAATTAATTAAAGTATTTTAATTAATATATAAGGACTTATATAAAAGGTTCTTATTAGCTTTTAATTCTTAATAACTATAATAGCTATAAATTAATTAACTTTAATAAATACTATAAGAAATAAAATATTATTACTTTTTATATACTTCTTTATTTATTATATAAGCTTTAGCCTTTTAATATTAAATATTTAACTTATTAAAGTATTTATATAATAAAATAATTAAGAAAATAATATAAATATAGATTTTATATATTATAAAAAATAATTTTTTTTTACTTTTAAAGTAATATTTTTTATTTTAATAAGTAAAAATAATATATAAGCTAATTTTTAATACATAAGCCTTATACCTTTTAACCTTAAAGTAGTTATTTTCTACTTAGACTTTAAGCCAAAGATACTAACACTATTTAGCTTATAGCTAAGTAGCTAAGACTCTTAAGACCTTAAGACATTAACTATAGTACTAAATAGTATATAAAGTACTAGTTCTTTTAAAAAAAGGATCTAGTAGTATTAAAGTAGTTTACTAATAGTAATATATAAGATTATTAACTTCTAAGCTAAAAGTTTTAATAAGTTAATATATAAGTTTACTTTTACTAAAGCTAAAAAAAAAAAGTATTATATAGTAATAAAAATATTAAGTAAACACTAAAAAGCTAAAAAGACCTAACTATATCTTAGAGGGTTACTTAATACTACTAAAGCAAAGGTACTATAAATAGAAAAGGGTAGTATTAATACTAGAGGAGAAAATAACCCTTAGAAGAAGGGTTATATAGAAGGTATTAAACTATATATATAACGATATAGTAATTATAGAAAGCCTAGATATAATATATAAATATATAAAGTAGTTTAAGATAATAATAAGAAAAAGGGTAATAAGTAGTTTTAATTAATTTTATATATTATAGCTAAATTAACTTATATAAAAGGTAAAAGAGTAAAAGAAAGGTAATAACTTACTATAAGTAGTAACTTACTATATAGATATATTAAGTTAAAGCTTTTTATAATAAGCTAATTTAACTAAATTAAAGACTAATAGATCTAATAGTTAAAGAATATAAGAGGTATATAATAGTAAAAATAATAAATAAATGTTATTAATATAGTATTACTATATAAATTCTATTGTTATATAGCTCCTATACTTATCTAAAATTAATAGTTTAGCTTAATTAAGCTAAGGGGTAGTCTATAGCAAAAAGACCTTTAATAACTACTTAATAGTAATCTTATTAGTTATTAAAACTACGTAAGATAAAAGAAGCTAGTAAGTAAGTAGTTAACACATAAACCACACTAAACACTAAGGTCCTAGTATTGTTACAAGTACACTTAGAGTAACTGATTACCCTAGGTAACTACCTTAACGCCTAGACTATAAGATACTACTTTTTCTAGGTCCTCTTTAGCCTAATCAAGGCTATAAGTAAACTAGAAAAAGTGTATTCTTTATATCTTATAGTCTATTTAGATTTGATTTTATTATTAAGTAGTATATATATATATATTATAATCTCTTAAGGAAAAAGATACCCTCTTAGACCTTAGAGGTCTAATTAAGCCTAAAAAAAATAAAATAATAGTTACTTATTATATATCTTATCTTAATATTAAAATAATAAATTTGTTTATATTTATCTAAGTGCTTATCTAAAGATATTAAGCTTATTTCTCTTTTTTATACCTTTCTTTTTTTCTCTTTAGATATTCCTCTTTTTATAATAGTATATAACTAGAATCCCTTTTTATACTTAAAAGAGTTCTACTTAGTTATACTTAATTAGGCCTATAATTATATTTATAAGCTAATAAAAGGAAAAATAGAAAACATAAAACCTTACCCTTTTTTAATTATTCCTTAATTTTCTTTTTTAATAATATATTAAAAAAAAAGTATAAAAGTATAAAAGTAAATAATATATAAAAGTAAAAACTAGTTCTTATTATTATATTTTCTTTAATTAGACCTATAATATTCTCTTAGTAATAACAAAAAAAGTATCTTAAGCTACTTACCTAGTTATAATTTACCTCTCTCTTAGCCTTAAGATACTTCTCCTTAAACTTAGTATTCTACTCTTATCCTTAATTATACTACTTATAACCCTCTTATTTAAGTGTAATTATAGGTTATAAAAATAGCTACTAAAAGTACTATTATACTACTATTATCTTATAAAGGTTTTTAAATATACTAATATATTTATTCTTAATATAGTTAATAATAGACTTAATTTTATACTCTTTTAGCTTATAGTACTACTCTTATATATTAAATAAGGCTTTTTTATAAGTATTTCATTATCTTTTAGTCTTTATATATATAATAAAAGTTATATTAAATAATTACTTAAGGTTAAAGAGGTAATATAAAAGTATAGGTTTTATAGTAGCCTTAGACTTAGTATTACTAACCTTCTTTTTATTATCTATATCTTAAGCCTAATTAGGCTTAAGAGATAATTTTACTATATTACCTTCTAAGGCTAGTGTAGTAGAGAAGCCTAGCTGGTCCTGTAGCGTACTAGTATCTAAGGAGAGGTATGTTAAACCAAAGAGATGTTACGACCCAAATCCGGTTGGTGACTAGTGCAGCCTGAGGTGAACCCCTGAAGCAACCAGCAGGGCAGCCAGACGATTCAAGTATGCAGGCCTACGGCACGGGCCGGGTTCGGATCGGAAGAACTAGGGAAGGTCACGTGATGGATCAGTAGGATCACTGGTGATCCCATATGATCCCCCAGCCAGGATCATTAACCAGCAAGACTGATCCCTCACCCAGGATCATTAACCAGCAAGACTGATCCCTCACCCAGGATCATGAGCAACGGGAATGATCCAGGAAAGCAAGTTTAGATATAAGGACATTCATTCCAAGAAGATAGAAACCTTCCATAGCTCTTCAGCAATCAACTTCGTGATTCACTCTCTCATAGTGACTCTTAGATTATCCCTCTGTTGTGAAGCTACAAGCTACCTACGCCTAGACGTGCCTGACTGATCACCAGACACGAACAGACCAGCAAGATTACTAACACGGCTTACCTTACTGTTATCGAGTATCGACCTCAGCTGCCTATTAGCAGAAACCACCACTGTCGGATATCTGACCGTAACAAGAGACTAGTAAGATTATTATCTTAAGGTACTAAAAAAGGTATCTTTTTAATAGGCTTAAAAGTCCTAGGAAAAGTGTTAAAGAATTCAGGTGTATTCTCCTTAGTCTAATTAGGCTTATTAAATACTTCTTATTAAAGTCTTTTATTATAACTATTTAGTATAAGCTTTAGCTTATTATAAAGGTCCTTTTTACTATAATTTCTTAGTTTACTAAACTCTTTAGTAACTTATTAACGCTAAAAATAGTTAATATAGTTAATAATATTACCTTTATTGTTATTCTAAACCTTTATCTAAGTTAAACTTTTTATAATATTAGTAATATTATCTTAGATATAGTATTTAATGAATTCTATTCTATATATTCTATAACATACATATATAGTAAGTAGCTTATTATAGTAAGTGGCCTACTTTCTTTTTTCTCCTTAAACTTTAATTTTATATTAATATTCCTCTATATATAATAATAAGTTCTTCTTTGAACAAAAGTTATATTATTCTTGTAATTAAAGCTATTAAAAAAGACCTAAAACTATCTATATAAAAAGTAGCCTTTATCTATAATGTCCTAAGAATAACACTTTAATACTAATACGCTAAATAATTACTATACTATAAGACTTATATAAAATCAATAAAGATAACTAAGCTAGAATAAATAGTGATTCTTAAATGAGTTATTAACCTAATCGATTAAGGATTTTTATTACGATTTAATAACGTATAAGATATAGCTAATTACCTCCTTAATAAATGTAACGCGATATGTGTTAGACCTTAATAGGCAAAAAACTTCGTATAACGCTAACTATAACTAAAGATGTGTTTTTAATATAAAATTAACTATTAGAAGGTATTAGCTAAGGATCCTATAATTATATAAGCCTAGTTTACCCTTATATAAAACATAATTATAAAGTATAGAATCTATAATAATAATATCTATAATTTTAATAAGATAAGCTTCTTAAGAAGAATACTATTATATATAAAGGTTATTATAACCTCTAATTACTATAAAAGGCCTTATATAAAGTAGCTTAGTTATTAAATAGATTCTCTCTTCCTAAGAGAACCCGTTTGTACGATCATACTTGGGTTAAAGTTAGGGTGAACCAAAGATGTATTTTCTGTGATTATTTTCCTAACTATAAGACTTAGCTTTTATATACAAGATATATGATCTTATATATCCCTAAGTTAGTTCAGTATGAATATACTTTTGATCCCCTTAATAGTTAACTGAGAGCCGAATATCTAATCTATACCCTCTGCTATAATATATATCCCTAAGTTATATATATTATATAACTAGCTAGTACTATTATTCTAATACTTATAACTTTTTCTTTTATAACTATATAACTCCTTATAGTGTTTAATTAGGTTATACTAATTATAACATTAATAACCTTATTGTATAACCCTATAGGTTAAGCTACTTATGTTATATAATAAATTATTAATATTAAAACTTTAAATAATTATTTATTTTCTTTTTACTTGGTTAAGTAGGTAAGTCATATGTTAATAAAGTTCTCTCTTTTTTTATTAACTTTACTTCTACTTCTACTATTAATATATTTTCTTTCCTTTATATAATAACTTTAGGTATTTAAAACCCTTTTTATTTTTATTTTTTTTCCTCTTTTCTTTTATTTTTTATTTTTTATATATATTATTTTCTTATATAATTAATTAATAATAATTTTTCTTTTTTTTTTAATTAACTCTAATAATAATTACTTATATATAAGATTTCCTTTTATATGTTTCCTTTTATTAATTTATTAGTAGTACTGTTGGAATAACAGCACCAGCTGGTTGTACAACACGCACGACTCAGGGACACACATCATGGCAGAGGGCACAGACTGGATATTCGGCTCTCGGTTAACCATTGAGGGGATCAAAAGTATATTCATGCCGAACTGACTCAGGGACATACGAGATCATATATCTCGTGTACGAAAGCCAAGTCTTGTAGTTAGGAAGATAATCACGGAAAATACATCTTTGGTTCACCCTAACTTTAACCCAAGTACAATCGTACAAACGGGTTCTCTCAGGAAGAGAGAATCCATTCAACAAGTACTTTATATAATTAATCTATTATATCTTTTACTACTATTAGTAGTTTAATCTTTAGTAATATTAGTATATATACTAATACGTCTAGTAGTTATTAGCTTTATCTTTTAACTAATAACACTAATAATTATGCTCTTTTATTAGCTTTAGCTATTAATATATATTACTTTTATTTTTATTTTATCTTTATATATTAACCTTAACTATAGAATAAGGAGCGTCTTATTATTAATATACTATTACGTAATATCAAGATCTATATTACTAGTAATACTTCTATCTAGTAGTTTATTACTAGTATTATCTACTACTAAAGCTACTTCTTTATAGTCTTGGTTTAGACTTATAGTTATATAGCTATTACCTGTGGTAATAAATACGTGACTATTAACTCTCTGCGCTTCCACTAGTGCACCTACATTCTTACCTTTTAGGGTAACGTCTATACTAAGTATATCTAGTAGTCGTATAGCGCTTACTACACTTACTATAGTTAAGATATTGATTTGTCTAATAACTTAGGTAATAATAATAATAATAATAATAGTAGCCTTAGTAACTATAAGGCTCTTAACATTACTAATACTTATAAGCCTTATATACCTAGTAGTAAGCTTAGTAAAAACATTAATAAAAGTAGTTACTTTCTTAGTACTTCTACTAGCCTTATAGTTATTAATAAGGAGTAATTATATAACTTCTTTTCTTTAAAATCTTATATAATAATTAAATAGATTATATAATATGGTAATTTAAGAAGGTTATAGATATAGTAGAAGTATAATTTAATATTAAGATTAGAATTAGTAGTAGTTAAGTATATTAGATACTTTTTTAAGGTTATACTTTGTTTTTAGATAGTTAATAATATATAATAGTAAAGTTATATAAATTAATTATTAAGTGTTTTTTTTTAATCTTTTAATATATACCTTAATTTAAATCCTTAATATATTTATTATAATTAATTGTCTAAGTACTAAGTTTAGTAATTTCTTAGTAAAAGCGTTAACAAAGTTATTTTTCCTATTAATCTATCTTACTTCTAAGATCTTTTTCTTTTTATATAACTTATATAGACTTATAATATTAATTATAAGCCTCTTTTTATTTATTATACTTAGTTATATAAGGTACTTATATAGAGATTATAAGTCTAAACAAATAATAATTAGAATCCTTAGGAGTTATAATATATAAAGGATCTTAGTAAGTGTTATACTAAGGGATATTTTACTATTAAATCCTGTGGTTATCCCGTATAACTCGCTTACAAGCATGTTTTATATGACTCTTTTACACTTTATTAAACTCTAGTATATAATATTTCTTTTAATCTAAAAGTCTATTATTATATAAGCTATTTCTTTAGCTAGTATAATAATAAATCTAAGTTATAATAATAGATCTAAGTTATTTATAAATAATTTATTTATAAAGATATATATCTTTATATAATAAAGATTAAGAGAAATATATATAAGACCTTATATAAAGTTATTAATTTATTATTAAAGTTATATATTTAAAGCTTTAATATTCTTCTTATTAGGTTCCTTAGTTTAGGCTATAGTTAACAGGTTATATAATACTTCTAGTTAATAGATAAATATAAAGTATACTCCTTTTACCCTTTAGGAAATATACTACTAATATATATTATATGTATTAGGATTAATAAGTTTCAGGTACTTTACTTAGCCTTTTTAAGTAAAAGTAATATAGTTATTGTGTAATTAAATCTTTCCCTTATTAAAGTTAATTTCACTATTAGGTAATAAAGTAGTCTTTGGTTTTACATAAAGTCCTTTTCTTCTTAGCTTTTCTTCTTTTCTCTAGGAGAAAACAGGTGTAGTAAAGCTAAGTGTATTATCTATCTATATAGCTATAATCCTAAAGGTATCTAGTCCTTTTGTTATATATAGTAAGTATAGATTATATATTAACTCTATTATCTTTAGATCTTTCTTGTAATACTTAGAATAGGTTTTGTACTAGTATAGGCCTAATTCTGTTAAGCTATATAGTGGTTTTAAGATATAAAGAAGTGTGTTCTTAGAGTATTTGTCTTTTAACTCCTTGGGTAGTTATGTAATAATTGTCCTAGTTAGATAATTGTCTAATTATATATATACCTAGGTTATGTCTCTAAGTTCTCTTTTATATTTATAGTCTTATATAAGGGTAGGTCTAATTATAAGTATAAGCCTTTAGCTTATCTATTAGATAGTAAATACCTAAGTTAAGAGTTCTTCTTTTTCTTAGTCCCTATACTCTTATATAATAAGTCTTAACTTCTTATATAGCTTAAATAATAAGTTCTTAATCTCTTATACTATTTATGTCTTATAGATATAAAGGTAATTATACTCTTTTAGATTATATAGTATAAAGGTAAAGACTCTTTAATTAATAAAGTTATTTATTTTTATTTAATTTAACTTTTTATATAAAGCACCTAGTATTATAATCATATTATTAAGCTATAACTTTTCTATTAACTCTTTATAGTCTTTTTTTTTCTAAGATAGAAATGCCTAATTAGTATATAGTGATTATTATATAGCTCTTCTTTAGCTTTTCTTTAGTCTTCTTCTCTTGTTTAGCTATTTCTAAGAAATAGGTTATATAATATCTAAATCTAACTATACTATATCTTAATAATATAGTTTAATATATATTATATAAAACTATATAAGACTATTAACTATCTTAACTATTACTATATAGCTTTTTATAGCCTAGACTTTATATAGTCTAATTTATCTCTTATTTTTTCTTTATACTAGAACCTTACTTTAAATTAGTAGTAATAGTATACTCTAGAGGTTAGGGTTATTTTTGGTGTTGATTATATGATTGATCTTTACTTCTATACAAATACTTTAAAGCATTTTTATTACCTTTTAGATTATTTCTGCTCTTTAAGTGATTTTAGGTAATAAAGGTAAGTTCTTATTAATCCTTAGATATATACTAAAGATAAGTAGTGTAGGTATAATACTATATAGACCAGCTATATTATTTAATGCCTTTATAGCTATCTAGAGAATGGTTTCCTTGTCTGTGTTATGCTTAAGCTTAGTATATAAGATATTATATATATACCTTAGAGGAGCATAAGCTCTTTTTATCTTGTTTATTACCTAGTAGGCTTTTACTAGCATTTTTTTATATAATATACCTATAATATTAATATAGTTCCTGAATTCTGCTGATATAAAGTTTATACCTAGGTTATGTATAATATAGTCTAGTAGACTAATATATATACTGATTTAGCACTTATAAAGTGTATTCTATGTATCTTATATAGATAAGGACTTTAAGAAGATAGCTCCTTAGAAGCTTATCTCTGTGTTAATAATATGTAAAGCGTTCTTATCTCTTAGTTATATAATATTTATAATTATCTTATAGTTAAAGTAGCTTTTGTTTTTAAGTGTAAACTTAAACCTCTTTAGTGCTAAGTTATGTAATTAATAATAATAGTAAAACTTCTAGACTTTTTCTAGAATATTAATGTTAATATTATAATACTTAGCCTTTTTTAAGAGGTGATAAAGATAGTCTATATAAGGATGTCTAAATCGTCTGTGAAGCCTTTGGAGTTGTCCTTTTGTAAAGAACATATTGGCCTCTGTGTAACTAAGGTTAAAGAATAAGTAACCCTATTTCTGTATAACTAGGATAAGTTTTCTATCCTGCTATATAATCATATTATTAACGTTATTAAAATATATACCTAACTTGTTTATATTATATAATGAAAATAGGAATAGAGTAGAAGTATTAAGGATATAATACATAACTTTTCTAAGCTGATTCTCTATTTTTATAGTACTAACTAATGTGATTAAGTTATTTGCCTTAAATTATATGTTTACTAATCCTGGTCCCTAGGATATTATTGTATAAGGGTTCTCTTATAGGTATATAAGGACTTAAGGTTTTTCTATAGTAGAGAACTTCACTACTCTTATATCCTATAGTTCCTCTTAGTACAATAAGATATAAGGATTATACAATAAGAATTAATAGGCCTTTAACGTTTTTAGTAATAAAAAGATATCTTTTCTTGTTATATAATAGAAGAATAAAAAAGATATTAGGAAAGCTAATATCTCTTTATTTCCTATAAAATCTCTCTTTTTATTACATAATTTATCTACTAAGTTTTCTTTTTTAAAGTTAAGAAGATATAAGATAAAATCTCTTTATAATTCTTATTTAAGTATACTATATACCTAAAGGTATTAGTCTTTTATATAATTATATTCTTTATTTAAATAATTTATAGACTAATAACCCTTCTTCTTATACATAAAACATTTTTTCTTAAATATTATATAATTAAACCTAGGTTATAATAAAAGTTAACCTTTCTAAGGTTATTAAGAAGATCCTTTGTTATCTAATAGTCTATTATATAATAGTTATAGGTAACTCTTGTTATTAGAGTATCTTCTATCTATAAAGTTAATATTATGTAATATAGACTTTTTATCTAAAGCGACTTATAGTAATACTCTTAGGCTAGAAAAGAATTGCTTATATATATAATATGCTTTAAGATTACTTAGAGTAGTTTTTAGCTCTAGTACACCTCTATACGCTTAGGTGACTTACATACAAAGCATAATCTCCCCCTAAAAACCTAGGCTAAGTACCTACTATATAAGAGGTATCTTGTCTAAGAGTATCTCTAATACATCTATTAGATTCTTATCTAGATTATTTTATTTAACTTATATAAAGGATAGACTTATTTAATCTATTTAATAGAGAGTATAGTTAATATTAATATTAAAATGTATTTCTAACATATTATATATTTTATTTTATTTCCTTGTTAGTTTAATATAATAGAGATAAAACTCTTTTATATAATTAGCTAAGATATTAGGAAATACTATATAGTATTAGTCTTTAGTGATCTTAAGGCGTTAATAAAAACTAATAAAGACTTTTACCTTATTATATAAGATATTATATAGCTTACCTATATAATTCCTATCCTTTCTCTATTTCTTCTAGAAGATTAAGATTATAGTTAGCTTATATAATCTATTCTAGACTATTTATTTTGGTAGTAGGTTATAAATGCTGTCTCCTTAATGTAAAGGTGTTATATGACCTTGGATTTATAGAAAACTCTTAACCTTTTATGTGAATCTTGTTCTAGAAGGTATATTTCTTGAAGCTAATTATAACTGCTCTTATATAATTAATGTTTAAGTTGTCTGTGTATTATACAAAGGTTTAATTAGCTCTATTATTAGTTTAGCTATGTTTTAAGGTAAAGTTAATTTAAGGTTTTAAATAAGTATTTAAGTTATTATAATTATATAACTTAGTATAAGTGTTATATAAGTAGAAAGCTATTCTTCTTACTTATTAAACTTCCTCTTAATCTCCTTAATAAATTTAATTAGCTATTAATTCATATTTCTTATTAGTAGTAATTAGAATCCTTTTAGCTTAATAAGTTATATAAACTTTGCTCTAAATGCATAATAAACCTTTTTTTATTAGAAAGTAGACTATTTATTAAAATCTTTATATAGTAATATTATTAGGTTTTCTTTTGATTACTTAAGATAAAGCATTTCTATGTTAATATACGTAATATATATAGTTATCTCTTCTTTAGATAATACTTATATAATATTAACTAGATTTCTTTAACGTTTAGGATTTATAATCTTCTTTTACGTATATAGTAAGACTTTACTTTTTACACTTATTTCTTTATATATTAGTAAGTATTTATTAATATTATTATATTAGCTTTAATAATTGTCTTTTAGATTCTCTTAAAAAGCTATATTATATTTAGTAGTTATTTTATATTATATAATATTAAAATTAGTTTATTTAGTATTATAGTATATACTTTATACTTTATATATAGTATAATAAAGATTCTTGTTTGGTTTAGTTTAGTAGGTAATAATAGGAATTTGTCTTATATAATAATAAAGTAAAAGTTATTTTTATTTTATTTACCTAGTTTAGCTTAGTAGATAATAATAGGTAAGATTAAGGCTTTTTAGTATAAGAGACTTTCTAGCGTAACCCCTTAGGTATCCCTAAGGATTTCTTGCCTTGTATAAAGTACAAGACTACCTAGTAGCCTAGCTATAAAGCCTAAGTCTTATCTCTTTACTTTTACTAATCTGTAATTACATAAAGTAATTATATAGATTACTAAATAACTACTGATTAGTATTAAATAGATTCTCTTTTTCTAAGAGAACTTATTTGTATAATTGTACTTAGGTTAAAGTTAAAGTAAACTAAAGATGTATTTTCTGTGATTATCTTTCTAACTATAAGACTTAGCTTTTATATATAAGATATATAATCTTGTATATCTCTAAGTTAGTTTAGTATAAATATACTTTTAATTTTTTTAATAGTTAACTAAGAGCTAAATATTTAGTCTATACTCTTTACTATAATGTATGTCCCTGAGTTGTGTGTGTTATATAACCAGCTAGTACTATTATTTTAACATTACTAATTATAAATAGGTTTCTGTTATTTAAGGTATATATATAGATAGCTAAGTACTACCTTTATATATTATTATTAAAGGTAAATATTACTTCTTCTTATAGTATACTAATAGTTAATTTTTACTTTAATTATGTATTTACTTTAGTAAAAATAAATAGACTATAAATAAGATTAGTTTAAATTAGTTATAGTATTTTAAAAAGTATATAAAGTCTTATATAAAAGGTATTAAGTAGCTTTTAATCTTTAATAGCTATAATAGCTATAAGTCTACTAAGTTTAATAATTATTATAAAGAATATAATATTATTATTTTTTATATACCTTCTTATTTATTATATAAGCTCTAGCCTCTTAATATTAACTATTTTAGTCTATTAAAGGCGTTATATAGTAAAAGAATTAAAAAAATAATATAAATATAACGTAGTTTATAAGTAAGTAGGCTATATAAGCTAGTAGGCTACTTTCCTAGAATTTTATACAACCTATCTTTCTCTTTATTTTTCTTTACTTATAAATATAGTACACTATTTAATTAAAAGTAATTTAGTTTTAGCGCTTAATATGCTTTATTTTAACCTTAAATTAAGTATATAAAAAACTATATTAATTTATTATTATAAAGTTACTACTTAGGGTGAAAAAGACATAAGGAAAACAGCTTAGATTTCTATGTACAGGATTACCTTGTTTAAAACAAATAAATACGTATTCTACGTAGTGAATCTGTACAAAGAGACTAGACTAATAGTTAATCTAGGCCTAGCGTAAATCTTACAAGGCTATGTAATACGCGTAAAGGTATTACAATATACTCCCCTAGGCAGATTAACGGATTCTAACTATTATATATCTAATAATAGCTATATATAAAAGAATTACCTTAAAAAAATAAATAAAAATATAAATACTTACTTTTTAAGCAATAAATATAAAAGAAATAGTTATATAATACTATATCTAGTTATTAATAATAAAAAAACTACTCTTTTCCTTCTTATTACCTTTAAATAATTTAATTAGATTAATAGCTTTTAATTAACTAATTAATTATTAAGTTAAGTACTTGTTTTTTTTAATAATATTACTTTTTTTTAGCTTAGTAAAAAAGCCTTCTTTTTTCTTTTTTCTTTATCTATAATAATAATAACTATATATCTAAGATACTTTTATTTTTACTATATATATATACATTTACTTATATTTTAAGCTTTTTATATAATATTAATATTTAAAAATAAATACCTTTAAAGTTTAATAAGAAGGCTATTATATATACTTATACTACTATAGCGTATATAGCTTAACTTAAGAAGTGTAACAAAGCGTATAAGAGTAATAGGAAAAACAGTAGCTCTTTTAATTCCCCTGGTAACTAGCCTATAGTCTCTTCTCCTCCTATACATCTATCTTTTATTTAGGTCCTTTATATCTCAAGTAGTACTAACGTGTAAGAGTAGACTTCTTCTGCTAAAGGCTATAGTAGCAGAGAAGTTAACACTAAAGAGGATAGCTTATAGCCTCCTCTTCCAGCTAACTTCCCTATAAGTACTACAAGTAAGGATAAGGATAATTCAGAGTTACCTCCCTTTCTTAGCGCTTAAGCCTACTTTAATGTAGTCCTAAGGGCCTTTTATAATTAGTAGCTAGCTAGTACGTTATACTCTTCTTATTTAACTTAAACTTTTTACTAATTCTATTAAATAAAGATAATTGCTTTTAGGTTTGTACTAGGGGAGGAGGTAGAGGAGGAGGAGGAGAATAAGGAGAAGGAGAAAAAGGTATACGCTAAGACCCTAGAGCTTATTCTCTAAAGAGACTTTAAGTACCTATAGTGTATTTAGAGCGTACTATATAGCGATTTTTTAGGTTAATATATACTAGTAAGCAATAGCTAGACCTTTAAGTACTAGCGCTATACGCTTAATAAGACCCTTTATATTATAATTATTAAGGGTTCTAAGCTCTACTATTTAGCCTAAGAGTTTTTAGTTATAAAACATAATAATATAACTCTAAGTATATATTTTTATATATAATATTTATTTATTTAATTTTAACTATTCTTATAGGTCCTTAGCTAAACAACTAGTATATTATAAAGCTATATTACGTTTAAGTAGACTTTTTCTTAAAGGGATGTTTAGTATAGTATATAAAAGTGTAGTAAAGTAGTACTAGTACTACTTAGTAGGAATACACTAGTTAGTTTAGCTTTATTTAGTAGTCTTACTTTTAGTATAACTATTACTATTATAAACAAGGGTTAAGTAAACGTTATTTAGGCTATAATTAATAGCCTTATTAGTTAATTAATACTTATATTAATTATACTTGTATATTAGCTCCTTATAAACTAGTATATAGTACTTCTAAAGGGTTAATAGTATTAAAAAAACTTCTTTCTTAGGCTTTTACTAGAAGTAAAGGCTTATAGGCTATAAATAGTAATTTTAAATAGCTTATAGGTATTCTTCTTCTACTAATACCTCTTTTTTAGTATATATAATCTTTATTTATATATCTTATAAGTTAAAAAGCGTTTTAAAGTACTTAAATTTTGCTCTAGTAAGGTTCTTAGTAAAACTATCTGTTAGTATATTATCTATTAGTATATATATAATATTAAATAAATATTTACTATATTCTTATTAAAGCTATATATTTTAAATATTAATATACTATAAGTAGGTTAAAATTTAGTTACTTTTGCTTATAATAAGGTAAATAGTTTAATTATTATTATAATTAATCTTTTATATGTTACTAAGCTTAAGTTATATGTTTTAGAAAAGATATTTAAGAGTAATAGTTTTTTTTATAATATGCTTAAGGCTAAGGAGCTTAGCCTTAGTTGTTAATGTTGTAATAGTATTTTGCTAAGTAGTCTTTTACTAGATTAAACTTTTAAAGAGTAAGATAATATATTCTTAGGATGATTTTTATGTCTTGTTATTATTTGTGAATAAAGTATTATTTGTAATTAGTAGTGTTTATATACCTTTTGAGGTATTAAAGTAGATTACTAGGTATTAAGTGTAATATAAGTATCTAATAACTTGGTTTGTTACTTGTTAGTAAATAAGTAAAGGGTTTATTAGGAAACGTGAAAGCAAGGTGTATATGAATATAATGTTAGGTTAAATTATTATCATAGTATAAAGAATTAATTTAATCTTCTTTTAGAAACGCTTTATATTAGCTAAAGTTACTTAAAGGTTGTTCTTTTTAAGCGTAATTATTAGTAATAGAGTAGTTAGTGTTTTTAAGTTAATAAGGTTAAATTTTTTAGTAATATGCTTAATATATTAGTTATAGGCTAAATAGATTTTCTGTTCTAGCTAATCACATAGAATCTATATACCTAGGTATTATTTAGCTAGGCCTTAGTCTTTTACCTTGTATATTATTCTAATTCTTTTTATAATTTTTTTTATGTTTCTTATGTAAGATTTGTAATAAAGTATAAGGATATTATTAATATAAAAAAGAAAAAGTATTTTTTTATTTAGGGTCTAAAAGAGATATAGGTTTTTGTTTATAGCCTTTATACTAAGATAATATAAGGTATCTAAGAGTTCTTTATATTAAAGGAGAGGTATGTTTTTAAGACTATAGAGTATATGTTATAATTTAATGATTTTATTTAGTATTTTAAAGCTATTTAGGAGAAAGTATATAATAAGTAGTTTATTTAGTCTTCTCTTAGCATTTAGGAACACGTTAACTACATTGAATTAGTATATTTTAAGGTTAAATTTAGCTATAATAGCTATTATAATATAAAAGGTCTATATTATAAGTGTTATTATATATATTTATTTAAGAGAATACTTTTTTTATATATTACTTTTTATATAGATTTATGTTTTATAATAGTTAAAGAGACTATTCTAGTTTATCTTATATAAAAAGACTTACTTTAAGAGAATTAGTTTTTAAGCGATTTTACTTTAGTTTATTACTTTTTAAGTATTTATTTACTTAAGCTTTTAAATCTTAGTTATTGTTATTTATAAGAAAAGGTCTTAATATAACTAGGAAAGGTTTAGAAGCTTTTTTTAGTTTTTTGGTAGAGGTAGTAGCTCTTTTATCTTTTTCTTGTTATATAGTTTTAGTATCTTTTAGGTATACTTTACTTAGATAATTAATATATAGACGTAACTATAAATTATTTAGTATTTAGTAGCCTTTTTGTCTAGGACTTTCTGCTTTTTTAGTAAAAAGGTGTTAAAGAATATGTCTTAGCTTTGTTCTAAATATAGGAATATAAAGAGGTAGTTAGTGTTTTTTATTTTATTAGATTAGTTTATTATTACTGGTTTTAGTAACAGGCCTTGTTAGTGTTAGCTTTACTAGGTTAAGGTATTATAGTTTAGGCTGTTTTAATTACTATTACCTAATCCTTGCTTTTAGTTAGTATAGCTTATAAATACTAATCTTAAATATATTATTAGTTCTTTTTTTGCCTTATTCTCTTTATTTAAGGGTAAATTAGTATAGATAATAATTTTATCTTTAATTATCTTAGTTAAGTAATTAATTTCCTTAGATTTTAATATATCTTTATTTACTATAGCTTAGTCCTTAACGGTTATTATTATTTGTTGTAGAGTCACTACTTAGGGTGGAAAAGACATAAGGAAAACGGCTTAGATTTCTATGTGTAGGATTGCTTTGTTTAAAACGAATAAATACGTATCCTGTGTGGTGGATCTGTATGAAGGGACTAGACTAATAGTTAATCTGAGCCTGGCGCAAATCTCACAAGGCTGCGTGATGCGTGTAAGGGTATTGCGACATACCCCCTTAGGCGGATCAACGGATTCTAACTGTTATATGTCTAATAATAGCTGTATATAAAAGAATTGCTTTAAAAGAATAAATAAGGATGTAAACACTTGCTCTTAAAGCGATAGATATAAAAGAAATAGTTATATGATATTATATCTAGTTATTAATAGTAAAGAAACTACTTTTTTTCTTCTTGTTGCTTTTAAATAATTCGATTAAATTAGTAGCCTTTAATTAGCTAATTGATTGTTAGGTTAGGTGCTTGTCTTCTTTAATAATATTATTTTCTTTTAGCTTAGCAAAAAGGCCTTCTTTTTTCTCTTTTCTTTATTTATAATAATAATAACTATATATTTAAGATACTCTTATTTTTGCTATGTATATGCGCGTTTACTTATATTATAGGCTCTTTATATAATACTAACGTTTAAGAATAGATGCCTTCAAAGTCTAATAAAAAGGCTGCTGTGTGTACCTGTATTACTGTAACGTGTACAGCTTAACTCAAGAAGCGTAATAAAGTGTGTAGGGGTGATGGGGAGAGCAGCGGCTCCCCTGATCTCCCTGGTGACCAGCCTGTGGTCTCTTCTCCTCTTATACATTTATCCTTTAGCTAGGTCCTTTATATCTCAAGTAGTATTAACGTATAAGAGCAGACTTTTCTCGCTGGAGGCCATGGTGGCAGGGAGGTTGACGACGAAGAGGACGGCTTATAGCCTCCTCTCTCAGATGACCTCCCTGCAGGTGCTGCAGGTAAGGATAAGGATGATCTAGAGTTGCCTCTCTCCCCTAGCGCCTAGGCCTGCTTTGATGTGGCTTTAAGAGCCTAGGCTATGGCCTAAAACGACTATATGTTGTGTTTCTTTGTATTTGATCTGAATTTTGTGTTAACTTAATTAAATAGTAATAAATATGATGGGGTTTGTGGGGGGGGAGGAGGAGTTGGATGAGGAGGAGGAGGAGGAGAAGGAGGAGGTGTATACTAGGACCCTGGAGCCTGCCCTCTGAAGAGACTTTGAGTGTTTATGGTGCGTTTAGAGCATACTGTATAGTGACTTTTTGGGTTAGTGTGTGCTAGTGAGTGGTAGCTGGACCCTTAAGTGCTAGTGCTGTGTGCTTAGTAAGACCCCTTGTATTATGATTATTAAGGGTTCTGAGCTTTGCTGTTTAGCCTAAGAGTTCCTGGTTATAAAGCGTAGTAATATAGCTCTAAGTATATGTTTTTATATATAATATTTATTTATTTAGTTTTAACTATTTTTATAGGTCCTTAGCTAAATAATTAGTGTATTATGAAGTTATATTATGTTTAAGTAGACCTTTTCTTAAGGGGATGTTTAGCATAGTATATAGAAGTGTGGTAAAGTGGTACTAGTACTACTTAGTAAGAATATACTAATTGGTCCGGCTTTGTCTAGTGGTCTTGCCTTTAGTATAGCTATTGCTGTTGTAAATAAGGGTTAGGTAGATACTATTTAGGCTATGATTGATGGCCTTGTTAGTTAGTTAATGCTTGTATTAACTATGCTTATGTACTAGCTCTTTATGGACTAGTATATAGTACTTCTAGGGGGTTAGTAGTACTGAAAAAACTTCTTTCTTAGGCTTCTACTAGGAGTAAGGGCCTATGGGCTATAAATAGCAATTTTAAATAGCTTATAAGTATTCTTTTTTTACTAATATTTCTTTTTTAGTGTATATGATCTTTATTTGTGTGTCTTGTAAGTTAAGGAGTGCTTTGAAGTGCTTGAATTTTGTTCTAGTAAGGTTCTTAGTAAGACTGTCTGCTAGTATGTTGTTTATTAGTATATATATAATGTTAAATAAATGTTTATTGTATTCTTATTAGAGCTATATATTCTGAATGTTAATGTGTTATAAGTAGGTTGAAATTTGGTTGCTTTTGTTTATAATAAGGTAAATAGTTTGATTGTTATTGTAATTAATCTTTTATATGTTACTAAGCTTAAGTTATATGTTTTAGAAAAGACGCTTAAGAGTAATAGTTTTTTTTATAATATGCTTAAGGCTAAGGAGCTTAGCTTTAGTTATTAATATTATAATAGTGTTTTATTAAGTAGCCTTTTATTAGATTAGACCTTTAAAGAGTAAAATAATGTATTCTTAGGATGATCTTTATGTCTTATTATTATCTATAAATAAAGTATTACTTGTAATTAGTAGTGTTTATGTATTCTTTAAGGTGCTAAAGTAGATTACTAGGTACTAAGTGTAATATAAGTATCTAATGACTTGGTTTATTACCTGTTAGTAAATAAGTAAAGGGTTTGTTAGGAAACATGAAAGTAAGGTATATATAAATATAACGTTAGGTTAAATTATTATTGTAGTATAAAGGATTAATTTAACCTTCTTTTAGAAACGCTTTATATTAGCTAGGGTTGCTTAAAGGTTGTTTTTTTTAAGTGTAATTATTAGTAATGGAGTAGCTAGTGTTCTTAAGTTAATAAGGTTAAATCTTTTGGTAATATGCTTAATATATTAGTTATAGGCTAAATAGATCTTTTGCTTTGGCTGGTTACATAGAATCTATATACCCAGGTATTATTTAGCTAAGCCTTAGTTTTTCACTTTGTATATTATTCTAATTCCTTTTATAATCTTTTTTATGTTTTTTGTGTAAGATTTATAATAAAGTATAAGGATATTATTAATATAAAAAAAGAGAAGTATCTTCTTATCTAAGGTCTAAAAAAGATATAAGTCTTTATTTATAGCCTTTATATTAAGATAATATAAGGTGCCTAAGAGTTCTTTATATTAAAGGAGGGGTATGTCCCTAAGACCATAGAGTATGTATTGTAATTTAATGATTTTGTCTAGTATCTTAAAGCTGTCTAGGAGGAAGTATGTAATAGGTGGTTTGTTTGGTCCTTTCTTGGTGTTTAGGAATATATTAACTATATTAAATTAGTGTATTTTAAGGTTAAATTTAGCTATGATAACTATTGTAATATAAAAGGTCTATACTATAAGTGTTACTGTGTATGTCTATTTAAGAGGATGTTTTTTTTATATATTACCTTTTACACAGATTTATGCTTTATAATAGTTAAGGAGATTATCCTGGTTTATCTTATATAAGAAGATTTACTTTAAGAGAATTAGTTTCTGAGTGACTTTGTTTTAGTTTATTACTTTTTAGGTACTTATTTACTTAAGCTTCTGAATCTTAGTTACTGCTGTTTATAGAAAAAGGTCTTAATATAGCTAGGGAAGGTTTAGAAGCTTTTTTTAGTTCTTTAGTAAAAATAGTAGTTCTTTTATTTTTTTCTTGTTATGTAGTTTTAGTATTTTCTAGGTATGTTTTGCTTAGATAATTAATATATAGATGTAATTATGGATTATTTAGTATTTAGTGGCTTTTTTGTTTAGTATTTTTTGTCTTTTTGGTAAAAAGGTGTTAAAGAATATGTTTTAGTTTTGTTTTAAATATAGGAATATAGAGAGGTAGCTAGTGTTCTTTGTTTTATTAGATTAGCCTGTTGTTGCTGGTTTTAGTGGCAGGCCTTGTTAGCGCTGGCTTTGCTGGGTTAAGGTATTGTAGTTTAGGCTGTCCTGATTGCTAGCACTTAATCCTTGCTTTTAGTTAGTGTGGCTTATAGATACTAATCCTAAATATGTTGTTAGTTCTTCCTTTGCCTTGCCCTCCTTATTTAGAGGTAAATTAGTATAGACAATAATCTTATCTTTAATTACTTTAGTTAAGTAATTAATTTCCTTGGATTCTAATATGTCTTTGTTTACTATAGCTTAGTCTTTGATGGTTATTGTTGTTCTAATCTCTTGATCTGGGATGTCTCTTGGTTTAGGTGAGGAATTAGGGGTTAATAGCTACCCTTTTTGCTAAATATAGTGTGTTTTGTAGTTACTTTGTTTCTTTTTGTTTAAAAACACTATTCTTAGCGTAGGAGTAGGTGGTAAGGGCTGTTGTGAAGGGTGTTCTTCTTGTAGGATTAGAGTGATATTAGCTTCTTCTATAATACTTAGAACATGGAATTTAAGGTCATGATTTATGCTTAGGTGTTATATATTGTTTGTAATTACTTGTGTTTCCTTAGCTAGGATTATTACTTTTATGTTGTTTTTCTTATAGAATTAGTTTTTATTAAACGTTATATTTTATATAATTATGACCTACTAAAGTAAAAAGATCTATATTTAGTATAGGTTATAGGTATTCTAAATATAGCTTACTAAGTATTTAATATAACCCCTTAGTTTCACTTTAAAGCGTTATCTTTCTATGTTTCTCTTTTAGTTTCTTTAAATAAAATATACTTAGTAGCTATATATATAAAGCTATCTTTATTATAGACATAAGTCTTAGCTAAGGGTTACTTAGTATTAAGGTTATTATTAGTAAAAATATTATCTGAACTATTTTTCTTCTTTCTTAATTAAGTAAAGCTAAGTATTATGCTAAAAAGGGCTAATATTATAGAGGTATATACTAGCTATTACTGCTTCAACCTATAGTTTATGTAGAAGGCCTGCTCTAGAAAGTAGTTTAATACCTCTAGTTATTACTTTCTAGCTAGCCCTCTTAGCTTTACTATTTAGCTTCTTTATGTGTAGAGGAGTAGTCTTAACCTTGATCTTCTCTTCTTTTATCTATTGTTAAAACTCTGTATTACTGTTAATTGCTATAATAGAGTGGTCTATATCTTGCCTTATCTTGTATAGAGTAAGGCTATGTTACTTTATTACTTATTACTTAAAGATATATAGAACTTTAAATATACTCTTATAGGTTTTTGATACTCTTAGGAATCTAAAAAATTAGCTAGTGTATTTGTCTTTAATCACTATAAGCTATAAGTTCTTATTATACCTTTTAGGGTAGTTAAAGAGGTCCTAAGTAATTCTATAGTATAAGTAAAGTGATTTTTATTTTAATTTTTATTTTAAGACTACTTTTTTTATGTAGGTCATTTGGTAGTAGAAGTATTTTAATCTCTTATAGGCCTTGATCTTTACTCCTTAAGCATTTAAGACTAATTGCTTAAGCGCTTAAGGTCCTAGATAGCTGTTTTGTAGGTACTAGAGCTAGGTAAGGTCTAAGCAAGTACTTTTCTTGTAGTGTAAAGGTTATGTGGGAGTATTGTAGTAGAGTAGTATTATTGTATTAATATTAACTATAGTTATGTTGCTTATAAGGATTTGTATATAAGTAGAATAACTAATAAAAGGCTTGTATTTAAGAAAAGTAATGTTTGTTTTTTGTATAAGTTACTTGATTATAAAGCTATCTAAATATCCTTTGTATTAGAGGGTATAATTAAGTCCTGAGTACTAGATACTTGTTGTACAGAGTAAAGCTTCTAACATAATGTTTATATAAAAATTCTCTATGTATACTATATTCTTAAGCGTAAGGTCTTGGTTTACTCTGTTTTAGCTTCTAAGAATCCCTTTAATTATATGTTTATCTTTTATATAAATAGGGTATAAAGTAGTACTTAAATCAACCTATTAATTGCTTTTTTTAACTACTTAGACTATGTTTAGCTCTAGAAGGGATATGTTGTTTATTAGGTAGGTAGCTTTATAGTTATTTAATATGGTGTTGTGTGAAAGGATGTGTAGGCTAAAGTATAGAGTAGTAAAGATACTATAAACTTTCTTTTTCTAAATAGCTTTATCTAGGTTTAGTTAAAGTAGAGTAGAGTTAATAATATATATAACAACTTTTAATAGTAAGTTATTATTAGGTCTATTATTATTATCTTTATTATTATTAACTTTATTATTATATCTCCTGAGATCTTTTCTCTAGGATAAAAGGGTTGCTTAGAGCTATTTTTTCTAAGTGAGTTTAGCTTAGAGGTTTGTATTTTAAGGGTTATTAATTTAATTGTAGATTTATTATATGTTATTGTTAGTAATTAGGGCTAGTCTAAGTAAGTAGCTAGTAAGGGCTTTCTTTATATAAGTATATTTAAGTAAAAGCTAGTAGTATAAATAGCTATAAATATATACTTTATTTAAGTTCTTTAGTAAAAAGTAATATATATTATTCTTAGTTAATATAGTAGGATGACTTACTAAGGTTATATAGACACTAGGCCTTCTTTTATAGTATTTTATTATTAATAAGTCTTTTTGTAAGATACTAGTTAAGATTGTTGTGTAGTTATCTAGGTTTTTGACTAAAAAGCTTATTATCTTATTTTGGATAATTTCTGTGAGTTTATAAGTTACTTAAGATAAGGTAATTCTGTATAATACTGCTCTTAGAAAGGTTCTTAAAGTAAGGATACCTTAGACTTCTAGTAGGTCTAGGATTTTTGTATAAAGGTAAGAATTTTACTATTCTACTAGCTAGATAGATAGGTTAATGTTTGAGGCTGTTTGATCTAGTAAAGCTAGATATTTTTCTTAAATAATAGTCTAGTTAGATAAGTTACTTAGAGTATATTATTGTTTAAGAATCTTAAGTATTAAGTAAAGTGTTGTTTAGTTTTGTGCTAGAGCTTTTATCTAGGCTGGCTTAAAGAGTGATTTAGTAATTAATATTTTTACTTATATATTGATTATATTAAATATTTTTTTTTGTTATTTCTAAATAGCCTTTTTTATGCTAGCGTTTAAGATATATGTCTAGTATATAACCTTGATGTTTAAATTAGTTATTATTAAAAGGGGTTTATTATTAGTTTATTTAAGATTTATGTTAGTAATAAATTTGTTAAGGGTAAGAATTTTTAAGGTATTTGGGATCTTATTGGGATATTTAGGTTTACTTTTTTTTGTTTATTTAGGTCTGTTTAGGTTAATGAATTCTTAGATATGCTTTAACCTTGCTTTAAGCTAAAGAGTTATATACTATAAGGGCTAATTATTTTGTGTCTTAAGCTTTTTTATAGCCTTAATAGAAATAGATATATTAGAGATATTAGTTTAAGAGAGTAGAGATAGTTTGTTTGAGAGAGATTTTTTAGTTTATAGTGTGCTCTGGACATAGTGGTTTAAGGGTGTAACATAAGCTAAGCTTATAATTATTATAGAGTTACTACTTAGGGTAAAAAAGATATAAGGAAAACGGCTTAGATTTCTATATGTAGGATTATTTTGTCTAAAACAAATAAATACGTATCCTGTGTAGTAGATCTGTATGAAGGGACTGGACTAATAGTTAATCTGGGCCTGGCGCAAATCTCACAAGGCTGCGCGATGCGCGTGAGGGTATCGCGACATTATTCTAATCTCTTAATCTAGGATATCTCCTGGTTTAAGTGAGGGATCAGAGGTTAACAGTTACCCTCCTTGTTAGATATAGTATACTTTGTAATTACTTTGTTTCTTTTTGTTTAGAAATACTGTTCTTAGTGTAGAAGTAGGTAGTAAGAGCTGTTGTAAAGGGTGTTCTTCTTATAAGATTAGAGTAACATTAGCCTTCTCTGTAATACCTAGAACGTGGAATTTAGGGTTATAATTTATGCTTAGGTATTATATATTATTTATAATTACTTATGTTTTCTTAGCTAAGATTATTACCTTTATATTATTTTTCTTATAAAATTAGCTTTTATTAAACGTTATATTTTATATAATTATAACTTATTAAAATAAAAAGATCTATATTTAGTATAAGTTATAAGTATTTTAAATATAGCCTACTAAGTATTTAATATAGCCTCTTAGTTTTATCTTGAAGTATTGTTTTTCTATATTTCTCTTTTAGTCCCTTTAAACAAAGTATACTTAGTAGCTATATATATAAAGCTATTCTTATTATAGATATAAGTCTTAGCTAAGGGTTGCTTAGTATTAAGGTTATTACTAGTAAAAATATTATTTAAATTATTTTTTTTTTCTTAATTAAATAAAGCTAAGCGTTATACTAAAAGGGACTAATATTATAGAGGTATATACTAGCTATTACTACTTTAACCTATAGTTTATATAAAAGGCCTACTCTAGAAAGTAGTTTAATATTTCTAGTTATTACTTCCTAGCTAGCCCTCTTAGCTTTACTATTTAGCTTTTTTGTGTATAGAAGAGTAGTCTTAACCTTAATCTCCTCTTTTTTTACTTATTATTAGAACTTTATATTACTATTAATTACTATAACAAAGTAGTCTATATCTTATCTTATCTTATATAAAGTAAGGCTATATTACCTTACTATTTATTACTTAAAGATATATAGAACTTTAAATATACTTTTATAGGTTTTTAATACCCTTAGGAATCTAAAAAATTAGCTAATATATTTATCTTTAATTACTATAAGCTATAAGTTCTTATTATACTTTTTAGGGTAGTTAAAGAGGTCCTAAGTGATTTTATAGTATAAGTAAAGTGACTTTTATTCTGATTTTTGTCTTAAGATTACCTTTTTTGTGTAGGTTGTTTAGTAGTAAGAGTATTTTAATCTCTTATAGGCCTTAATCTTTACTTCCTAAGTATTTAAGACTAATTACTTAAACGCTTAAGGTCCTAGATAGCTACCTTGTAGGTGTTAAAGCTAAGTAAGGTCTAAGTAAGTATTTTTCTTATAGTGTAAAGGTTATATAGGAGTATTATAGTAAGGTAGTATTATTATGTTAATATTAACTATAGCTATATTACTTATAGGGATTTATATGTAAGTAGAATAACTAATAAGAGGCTTATATTTAAAGAAAGTAATATTTACTTTCTATATAAGTTATTTAATTATAAAGCTATCTAAATATCTTTTGTATTAGAGGGTGTAATTAAGTTCTGAGTACTAGATACCTGTTATACAAAGTAAAGCTTTTAATATAACATTTACATAAAAATTCTTTATGTATACTATATTTTTAAGTATAAGGTCCTAGTTTACTCTGTTTTAGTTTCTAAGAATCCCTTTAATTATATGTTTACCTTTTATATAGATAAGGTATAAAGTAGTGCTTGAATTAACTTGTTAATTGTTTTTTTTAATTGCTTAGATTATACTTAGCTTTAAGAGGGATATGTTGTTTACTAGGTAAGTGGCTTTATAGTTATTTAATATAGTGTTATATAAAAGGACGTGTAGGCTAGAGTATAGAGTAGTAAAGATGCTATAAACTTCCTTTTTTTAAGTAGCTTTGTCTAGGTTTAGTTAAAGTAGGGTAAGGTTAATAATATATATAATAACCTTTAATAGTAAGTTATTACTAGGTCTATTATTGTTTTCTTTGTTATTATTAGCCTTATTATTATATCTCTTAAGATCTCTTCTTTAGAATAAAAGGGTTGCTTAGAGCTACCTTTTTTGAGTAAGTTTAGCTTAAAGGTTTGTATTCTAAGGGTTATTAATTTGATTATAGATTTGTTATATATTATTATTAGTAATTAAGGCTAGTCTAGGTAAGTAGCTAGTGAGGGCTTTCTTTATATAGGTATATTTAAGTAGAGGCTAATAGTGTAAGTAGCTATAAATATATATTTTGTTTAAGTTCTTTAGTAAGAAGTAGTATATATTATTCTTAGTTAATATAATAGGATAACTTGCTAGGGTTATATAGATACTAGGTCTTCTTTTATAGTACTTTATTACTAATAAGTCTTTTTATAAGATACTAGTTAAAATTATTATATAGTTATCTAGGTTTTTAATTAAGAGGCTTATTGTCTTATTTTAGATAATTTTTATAAGTTTATAAGTTGCCTAAGATAAGGTAATTCTATGTAATACTACTCTTAGAAAGGTTCTTAAAGTAAAAGTACCTTAGACTTTTAGTAGGTCTAAGATTTTTATATAAAAGTAAGAATTTTATTATTTTACTAGCTAAATAGATAAGTTAATACTTAAGGCTACTTAATTTAATAAAGCTAAATATTTTTCTTAAATAATAGTCTAGCTAAATAAGTTACTTAAAGTATATTATTATTTAAGAATTTTAAGTATTAAGTAAAGTATTATCTAGTTTTATGCTAAAGCTTTTATTTAAGTTAGCTTAAGAAGTGATTTAGTAATTAATGTTTTTATTTATATATTAATTATATTAAATGCTTTTTTTTATTATTTTTAAATAACCTCTTTTATATTAATATTTAAGATATATATCTAATATATAACCTTAATATTTAAGTTAACTATTATTAAAAGAGGTTTATTATTAGTTTATTTAAGATTTATATTAATAATAAATTTATTAAAGGTAAAAATCCTTAAGGTATCTAGGACCTTATTAAGATATTTAGGTTTACTTTCTTCTATTTATTTAGGTTTATTTAGGTTAATGAATTCCTAGACATACTTTAACCTTACTTTAAGCTAAAGAGTTATATATTATAAGGGCTAATTACTTTACGTCTTAAGCTTTCTTATAGCTTTAATAGAAATAGACATGTTGGAGATATTAGTTTAAGAGAATAGAGATAGTTTGTTTAAGAGAGATTTTCTAGCTTATAGTGTACTCTAAACATAGTGGTTTAAGGGTATAACATAAGCTAGGCTTATAACTGTTATAGAGTCACTACTTAGGGTAGAAAAGACATAAGGAAAACGGCTTAGATTTCTATGTGTAGGATTGCCTTGTTTGAAACGAATAAATATGTATCCTGCGTGGTGGATCTGCATGAAGGGACCGGACTAATAGTTAATCTAGGCCTAGCGTAAATCTTATAAGGCTACGTAATACGCGTGAGGGTATTACGATATCTATAATGTCCCTTGTATAACCCTTTAACAACAACAAGCTAGCTAGCTTATAAAAGGTAATATATAACTATATAACTAGAATTTAACCTTATATAAAAAGAATAACATTATATAATATATAATTAACCTAGATTTATAATCGTTTTCTTTGTGCTTAGGTAATATTTAAGAAATAGTAGATTAACTTCTTTGTAAACGTAACGTATAACGTATTAAGATAAACTAGGCCTTAAACTTTATATGATAACGACCTAAGCTTTAGACGTGTTTTAATTAAAGAATTAACTATTAGAAAGTACTTTATAAGGATCTAGATGCGTATTACATATAGTTTTCCTTTATATAAAACATAATTGTAAAATATAAAATATATAATAATAATATCTATAACTTTAATAAGACTAGGTTTATAATAAACAAGATCTTAACTAAAATAGTTATTATAACCTCTAACTAATATAGTAAGCTAAAAGTAGTATAACAAGGGAATTAAAAATAGGTTATAGTAATCTAAGGTATTAGGTTATGTAGTTATTTTATCCTGCTGTATATTATCTTTATAGGCAAAGTCTATCTTAACTCCTGGACGTACAATAGCCCCTTTCCGCCTAACTAGGTAATTACATTTATAGAAAACAGTTAAACGATAAATAAAAAAGGCCTAAAATAGGTAAAGTACTTTGATTTCTATACAAAGAATTATATAAAGGGTACTTACTGCCTCTTTATCCTTAATAGCTATAAAAGCTACTATTCTATTAATTTTAAGCTATACTATAAAAAGTAGAAGATTATTATGCTCTATATACCTACTTACTTGTTATATAAGCTCTAGCCTCTTAATGTTAGGTACTTTAATCCTTTAAAATAGGTATATAGTAAAGAAATCGAGGGTCTTATATAGGTATATATTATGTATATTACTAAAGAGGACTTTTTCCTAGCCTTCTATAAGGCGTATAATACTATAACAACTACATTAAACATTTAAGTAGGCTTTAGAGTAACTAGCCTTATACTATATAACCTTAATTATATGATTTTATAGCTAAATATTAAGCTTTATACGTTAACATTACCTAGTTTATCTACTAGCTTACTATTAGCTTAGGTCCTAAAGACGTTAAATAACCTAATTAAAATTACTTTATAATCTAATTATATTAGTAATTATATTATATAATACTAAAATAGTTCTTTAACAACAATTCTTTTAAGTATATAGTAGCTAAAAAAAGGGATAATAATAATAGTGTATAAATAGACCTTAATGTAAAGTAACTTAGCTAAACTTTAAGAAGTAAATGACTACCTTAGCCGCTATCACCATATAAAAAAAAAACAGCTATAGTAAAAAGGATCACTTACAATTAACAAGGTAAAGGATTTAAAGTCCTAAATAGATATAACAGAGTAGTTAAAGGTAAAAATAAGTCAGAATAGTGGTTATATAAGGAGGCTAGAAACGTGTGCGTAACGATATAGCATCTATAGAGAGCCTAGTTATAATGCTTACATATATTAAAAAGTTAAATTTACCTTTAAAGAAGGGGATTCTAAATAGTTTAAATTAATTTAAGGCGTTATAGCTAATATCTTTTATATGTTGTTTTATAAGTACTATGAAAGTGGCCTACTAGCTTATATGGCCTACTTGCTTGTAGACTACGTTAGATTATATATATTACTAAGAATAACTTTTTTTTTACCTTTAAAGTAACCTTTTTTGCTTTAATAAATAAAAAAAACGTATAAGCTAGCTTTAAATAAGCTAACCTTATCCTTTTTAACCTAGAAGTAGTTATTTCTTACCTAGATTTTTGCTAAAGACATTAACACTATTTAACTTATACCTAAGTAGCTAAGGCTCCTAGGACCTAAAGATACTAACTATAGTATATAATACTATATAAAGCTTTATATTACTTAAGAAAAGGATTACTAGTTATTAATATAGCTTATTAACCTATTTATATAAAGTAGTTAACTTATAAGCTAAAGGTATTAGTAAGTTAATATATAAACTAGCTTTTATTAAAGCTAAGTACTATAGTAGAAAGGGGTAAGGTTTTACGTTTTCAATTCTTCTTTTTATTAGCCTATAGACACAATTACAGGCATAATCAGACATGACTAAGCAGAACCCTTCTAAGTACAAAAAGGGACTTTAGTTAGATACTATTACAGAGATTAACATCTAATCACTAAACAGATAAACAAGCTTAATATCTTTAGACAAGTACTTAGATAAAAATAAATAAATTTATTACTTTAATATCTAAATAAGACATATAATAAGTAACTATTGCTTTATTTTCTTAGGCTTAACTAGACCTCTAAGGTCTAAGAGGGTATTCTTTTTCTCTAGAGATTATAATATATATATATATACTACTTAGTAATAAAGGTAAATCTGAACAGACTGTAAGACGTGAAGGATATACTTTTCTGGTTTGCTTATGGCCTTGATCAGGCCAAGGAGGACCTGAAAAGAGTAGTATCTTACAGTCTAGGCGTTAGGGTAGTTACTTAGGGTAATCGGTCACTCCAGGTGCACTTGTGACGATACTGGGACCTTGGTGTTTGGTGTGGTTTGTGTGTTAACTGCCTACTTGCTGGAAACCTTTATTCTACGTAGTTTTAATAGGCTTTGTACAGCAAATAAGATACTAAGTAAGCGTTAAAGGGCTAAAAAAACCTAACTGCGTCTTAGAGAATCCCTTAATACAGCTAAAGCAAAGGTAATCTAGGTAAAGAAAAGGGTTATTAATACTAGAGGTAAAAATATGTGTTAAGAGGAGGCTTATATAAAGGGGAGTAAATTATGTAGTTAGTAATATAGTAATTACAGAAAGACTAGATATAACATATAAATATATTAGGTAATATAAGAGACCTCTAAAAAAGAGGATAATAAGTAGTTTTAATTAATTTTATATAATGTTACTTAATTAACTTATATAAATAGCTAGAGAGTAAGTAAAGGTAAGCTACTTACTATAATAGGCTACTTATTATATATTTACGTTATATTTATATATATATTATAATTTAATATAATTAGATTAGCTTTTTTATTCTTTTTAAGTTATAGGTATATTTAATACTTTCTTTAGTTATATATATTATATTAATACTAATTAAAATAGCCTAGAATAAAACCTAGTTTACTAAAGGAAAATAGTTATTAAGCTAGTAGTATATATAGCTATAAAAAACTAGATATAGAGATATTATAATTATATATAACTATAAGTTAATTGTTAAAGATAGTTTAGGCTTTAAGATTAGCTTTTATAGTAAATATAAAGGCTATTACTATTTTTAAAAGTTTGTTTATAGTAGAATTAGTTATAACTTTAATATTTTTAAAAATAGACTTGTTAAGGAGTATACTCTTAACCTAAATAAAGCTAAAAGGCTACTTTAAGGAATAAAGAACTATAGCTAATAAGAAAAAGGTAAAAGTATTAGAATCTTTATAATAACCCTTATATCTTAACTTTTATTCTACTTATATAAGCATTACTTTCTTAAAGGCACTAAAGTTTCTTTTTTTAAATAGATTAGTAGAGAAAAGCCTTATCTATAAGGATACTACTATAATTATGTTTTTTGAAAATTATATAACAAAAAGCTTAATTAGCTCTTAGACACCTATTACAAGCTTCTCTTTAGCTTTTACCTTTTCTTTTATACTCTTAACTTTTTAAAATAAAGTTATAGTTTTTATTAGGTTATTATTTTTAATTAAGTCTTTTTTTATAAGGTCTTTAATATAATAGTTTAGTTAAAGAATAACTTTTTTATTAAGTTATTTATAAATATTAAGAAGAAACTTATTTAGTTTTTATTAAGTTTCTTTTTTAGTTTTAATCTTTATTATTGTTTAATATTTATTAAGTAAATACTATAATAATACTTTTATCTTTTTTTTATTAAAGTAATTAGTAAGCTTAGTTAAGGCTTTATACTTATTAAGGAAATTAGTAATGTTATAGCTATTAAAGGTAAAGACCTCTTTAGTGTTTAGTAGTAGTATCTTAATAGTTAACTAATACAGGTTATTTGTCTTGCTTTAATTAGGCTTAATAAATCCTTGGTCCTTTATTATATTTGTATTAATTATTATTAATAGGTTTATTATTAAGAGTTACTAGGCCTAGAAGTCTATTATAATAAAGGAGTTTAATGCTAGATTAAGGGAAGGGCTTATATTCTTACTAACCTAATTAGGCCTCTCTTTATATTATTAATAGCTTAAGCTTAGATTTTTGCTTTTATTTTTTTTAGTAGTCTTAAAGTTAAGAATACTAAGGCTAGTCTTAGACTTAGTGTTTATATTATTATTAAGGCCCTAGTAACTCTAAAAAGCTTTACTAGTAAACAAGGTAGCCTAGTTAGTTAGGTCTTTAAGTTACCTTATATTAGTTATTAATAGGGTTAGCTTAGATATAATACTAGTCTCTTAGTGAGCTAATAGTAAAAAGTATAAATAGTAATAATTACTTTAAATTAATCTTAAGGTACTATATATAAGATCTCTTTAAAGTTATTACTTAGCTTAGTCTATTAACTTAATTAGATTTAAGAGTAGTATTTTATATATTTTTATAAAGTATTAGTTTATTATATCTTTAATTAAGTTTTTAAAAGAGGTACTTATTAAGTCTAAGCTAATTTTAAAGGAATATTAAATTTCTATTACTACTAATCTATTAATACTAAGACGTTTAGTCTTTATTAATAGTATAATGTTAAACCTAATTAGACTAAGGCTTATATAATAATAAGTTCTTAATAAGTTCTAGACTTAGTTTATAGTTATAATTACTTTATAACTTATACTAAAAGAGCTTTTTAGTTTACTTATTTTAGTAAAAGGTATTATTTTTATTTTATTGTTTTTTTTTTATATCTTATAAACTTTTTTCTTTAATTAAGTTTACTTAGTACTTACTTATAAAAGAATTATTTATATAAAAGGTTTATTTAGTTATATTATATTATTATAACTAGTTATTTACTTTTTTATTTTTTTAAAAGATTCTACTTTTTTAGGTTTTTATTAATTATAGTTTTTTAAAGTTAAGCTTATTTTTACGTTTAGAACTATATCTAATTAGGTTAAAGATATTGTTTTTTTTATATCTTTTTAAAGATATATTTTGTTATTTAAAGCTATTTTTAAGATATAAATACTAGATTTGTTATAATGTATCTATATAGTAAGTCGCTGCTTATAGTAAGTTACTACTTTTTTTTTTACTCTTTTACCTTTTATATAAGTTAATTTAACTATAATATATAAAATTAATTAAAACTACTTATTACCCTTTTTCTTATTATTATCTTAAACTACTTTATATATTTATACGTTATATCTAGGTTTTCTGTAATTACTATATCGTTATATATATAGTTTAGTACCTTCTATATAACCCTTCTTCTAGGGGTTATTTTCTCCTCTAGCATTAACACTACCCTTTTCTATTTATAGTACTTTTGCTTTAGTAGTATTAAGTAACCCTTTAAGATATAGTTAGGTCTTTTTAGCTTTCTAGTGTTTACTTAATATTTTTATTACTATATAATACTTTTTCTTTTTAGCCTTAGTAAAAGTAAGCTTATATATTAATTTACTAATACTTTTAGCTTAGAAGTTAATAATCTTATATATTACTATTAGTAAGCTACTTTAATATTACTAGATCCTTTTTTTTTAAAAAACTAGTACTTTATACGCTATTTAGTACTATAATTAATATCTTAAGGTCTTAAGAGTTTTAGCTACTTAGCTATAAACTAAATAATATTAACGTCTTTAGCTTAAAGTCTAAGTAAAAAATAACTACTTTAAGGTTAAAAGGTATAAGGTTTATTTATTAAAAACTAGCTTATGTATTATTTTTACTTATTCTTAATAAGTAAAATATATTACTTTAAAAGTAAAGAAAAAGTTATTTTTTATAATATATAAAATCTATATTTATATTATCTTTTTAATTTCTTTATTATATAAGTACTTTAATAAACTAAAATACTTAATATTAAGAGGCTAAAGCTTATATAATAAACAAAAAAGTATATAAAAAATAATAATATTTTATTTTTTATAGTATTTATTAAAGTTAATTAATTTATAGCTATTATAGCTATTAAGGATTAAAAGCTAATAAGAACCTTTTATATAAGTCCTTATATATTAATTAAAATACTTTAATTAATTTAAGCTAATATTATTTATTATTTATTTATTTTTACTTAAATAAATATACTATATAACTAAAAATTAGTTATTAGTATACTAAGAAAAAAGATAATATTTGTTTTTTATAATAATATATAGAGATAATACTTAGCTATTTATATATATACCTTAAATAATAGAAACTTATTTCTAATTACTAAGCTACTTTATATAAAGTCTTTTTTTATAGTTAAAAGTTATAATAACTTTTATATATAATAATATATTTATTAAAAAGCTAATTTTATTAAAATTATAAATATTATTATTATAAATTTTATATTTTATAATTATATTTTATAAAAAAATAAACTAAACCTATATAATTATAAAATCCTTAGCTAATACTTTCTAATAATTAATTCTATATTAAAAATACGTCTTTAGTTATAGTTAACATTATATAAAGTTCTTTACTTATCAAGGTCTAACACACGTCATATTACGTTTATTAAGGAGGCAATCAGCTATATCTTATATATTGTTAAGTTACAGTAGAAATCCTTAATCAATTAAGTTAATAACTCATTCAAAAATCACTATTTCTTCTAGTTTAGTTATCTTTATTAATTTCATATAAGTCTTGTAGTATAGTAATTATCTAGCGTATTAATATTAAAGTATTATTCTTAAGACGTTATAGATAAAGGCTATTTTTTATATAAATAGTTTTAGGTCTTTTTTAATAGCTTTAATTACAAAGATAATATAATTTTCGTTTAAAAAAGAACTTATTATTATATGTAGAGGAATATTGATGTAAAGTTGAAGTTTAAGGAGGAAGGAGGAAGTAGGCCACTTGCTATAATGGGCTACTTGCTATGCATGTACGTTAAGGGACCTTAAAAATAAATACTACTTTTTTTATAAACATTTTTAGGTCTTATTTAATAGCTTAGATAATAAAGATAATATAACTTTTAATTAAAGAGGATTACATGTTTATATATAAAGGAAAGTTAGTGTAAAGGTTAAAGAGGTAGAAAGAAGAGAAAGGTAACGACTTACTATAAGTAGTAACTTACTATACAGATACGTTATAGTTAAAATAAAATAATAAGAAGATTAGTAGTTTAATTCTATTATAAAGCACTATTAAAACTACATAGAATAAGAGAAGCTAGTAAGTAAATAGTTAATATATAAACCATACTAAATACTAAGGTCTTAGTATTATTATAAGTATACCTAGAGTAACTAATTACCTTAGGTAATTACCTTAACGCCTAGACTATAAGATACTACTTTTTCTAGGTCTTCTTTAGCTTAATTAAAACTATAAGTAAACTAGAAAAAGTATATCCTTTATATTTTATAGTCTATTTAAATTTA